>NC_137286.1:76032500-77282500 GCF_054371585.1 Giraffa tippelskirchi
GACAAAATTTTGTTTAAGGATATATGAAGGCAAGTAGGCGGTATGGTAGTATTGAGGCTATTCAAAGAGACATCATTAGCTCAGTTGTTTGAAATATTTGAGTGACTTTTCAACAAATCAAAGAATAAGAAAAACAAATGCCTAGGAAAAATGTGCCTTTTCAGCAATCGTTTCTTGAACATCTATAGTGTTCTGGGCAAAAATGATACTGACAATTTAGATATTCAAACAAAAATTAATACTTAACATTTTAATTGAGACAAAGGACAAGCAATAATTATAAATCGTTAGTGTGTTATGAATGACAAAGGTGGTCTGGCACAGAGAGGCCCTAAGCTCAGTCTGAAGCAGAGTTTCTGGAAAGAGTGTGGACCTAATAATCCTTCAAGAATGAGAGGTGAAGAAAAACATACTTTCAGGGAGTCAGAGAGGTCTGTGAAAAGGAAACCCTTAGTGGAACTTGAGGCACCTTTAGAGAACTTCCAGTTCTACCATGATCGGGAATTAGGGTGTGAATGATGAGGAGCTGGAGGCGAGACGGCTCCAGAAGAAATCTAGATCTGGGAAGTTTTCATGGAGGAATTCTGATTTCACCCTCAAGAGGATTGCAGATTAATGAAGGATTTCAAGCAGACCATGTGTTTAATGAAAGCATTTTGGCGGCACTGTTGAGGGATAAGGTTAAGTGTCATGAGGAGACTAAAATTTAAAAAAAATCTATTAGAAATAGTAATATTTCCCTAAATTCAGGAAGCAAGAGATGAAATTTTAAACCTTAACAATTTCATTAGTGATTGATATAAAAATATGGCACCAAACAGTATTAATGACATAGAAGTAGCAAGGCTGGTGACCAGCTGGATAAAGATGATAAAGAGAATGCTGGTAATAGTGGTCACCAAGTTCCAGTCTCTAAGAAGAGGAATGTAAGAAAGTTGGCAGATTTTAAGAAGCAGAAGAGTGTATTTCTGATTTTGACTTATGGAGCTTGGGGCAGCAAAGAACGACTCTAGAATGACTCACGAGTAGAGGTGGTGGTGGCCAGCTGGTTTGCAGTGGGGTAGAATTTCAAACAAGAAGTGGAAATATGGGTGTCAGCAAATATGGGTGGTCATTGAAGTTATAAGTTGAATTTCAAGATTTTCTGAAGGATTGATACTCTTAGAAAACAGAGGGAAACTGAGCTGGGGAGAGTGGAGCTAAAAAAACCTAACATTTATGTAGATATTTTGTAGTTCAAAAATATTTTAAAATATATCAGTTTAGATGCTCCAAATAATGTTATGAAGGAGGTATTATTTTGCTCACCCTCCTCTTTTTATGATATGAGGACTCAAACTTACATAAGTTGGGAGACTTCCACAAATAGCAAAGAATGGATCCAAGTCACAAATCCAGGTTGGTCTTCTGCTTTAAATTTAGTATGAATTTTATTGTATCAGAATTTTATTGTGACCACCTAATCTCATCTAATATCTCATACATGTGTTATACTCATGACACTGTTGAAAAATTCTCTTTACTCTTGGGCTTTCATTTTTACCAAAGGGAAGCTTTCTAAGGTCAGAGCTGTGACAGACAAGAAATAGCAGCTCAGTTACAGTGAGGGCAGTAGCCTAGCCTGAGGGAATTTTGAGTTTGTATTTTCAACCAAGGTGGTCAGCTCTATTTCACATTTAAGATGGTGGAAAATACAATATAGCCATACTGAGGCCTATTTTGCCAATGATTTAGCTTCTTTTTAGGCCCTACTTGTTACATCAGGTTAGATAATTAAAAATTGATTTAGGTAAAGAGGAAAACACAAATTAAAATACCACCATCTGACTTAATGTCCATCCAATCTTATTTAGGCAGAATAGTCTATCTTTGGAGAACTATCTGACAAACTTCCTCATTCACACAAGATAGGTAAATTGTTGAAGAATGAATAATAAAATCTAGCATGCCTTTTAGAAAAGGCTGAAAGCAGTCAGATGATAGTTTTCTTATCCCCAATATCCCGAAAAAGTAGACAATCTCTGATATAAACACACTGGGAAAAGAAATGTCTTAAAAAAGAGAAACACTTACCAGAATTAGCATAGGGCCAGTCGCATGGGATATAGACTTGCTAATTTTGTATTCTTCAGCCACATGTCTATGGAGACACTTTAAAAATGTTTAATGCTATTTTCTTGAGATTTCTGTCTGAAAGAAGTAACAACCTTGAAATTTCTTTGGGTAGAAATAGAGCTATCAATTCATTCTGCTGCATTTTTAGTAATGTTGCATTTAATATGCAAAACGATAGGTTTCTAATATTGGTGAGAGGGCACTGTAGAATATGATTTTAAAAGATAAGAAAATGGCTCTCTTCTAAGTATGGCCACTGCCTAAGTACAGTTGGCTGATCATAAAATGTGCAGTTCAAGCTTTCGTATAGATATTTTAGATTGACAGTACCCTTGGGTTAGTGGAGCGAGCTTCATTTACTGAGAAGTCATAGAAAGTCACGTTGATTGTCTGAGAAGGTGGCTGTACTTGAAGGATAATGCTAAAAGGCAAGAGAATAGAAAAGCTAGTACTCATTATGAGAAGTCCTCCATAGTCTCCTAACTGACATACACAGCAGAGGGAGAAATGGGAACTGACCTCACTTCAGATTCCATCAGGTTTGAAATATTTCTGCTTTAATGTTGTCATCGTTAGTTCTTTTGTTTCATCAAGTACACAAAAATGGTGCACTTTTTCCTCTTTTGTGGAAGAAAGCATGAGCAGTTACACAACAGAAAAATTCCTGCTTGTAATCCTATTGCTCATTTCTACCGCTTCTTACTGAGCAGAGGCAAGGATTTGCGTATTAAAACTGACTACAGTGACAAAATGTTTGTTTATTCAATTTCAGAAAGAATGTTTATTTTTCTGTGGCTGTAGAGCCAAAGATTATGGTAATATGTTTAATGCACACTCACACACAGACACGCACACACACATAAATGAGTTATCATTAAGGCAACCTCTAGATACTCTGTTCTCTCTATCACCCAAGAAGGCTGAGCAAGGGCTTGTGAAATATTTTGCAGCCATATTTATTGCCATATGGCCATTTCCAAATTACACTGTGCTGTAAGTTGAGATTGCCTGAAGTAATTTGGCTAACTTCCAACTTAGGAATACCTTTCACAGAAGCTGATGCTAATGGCAATGTGATCGCTGGGTAATGTAACAGTATTAATATTGTTTTTATTTAGTTAGCTAGACTACTAACTATTGTGTGCCAGGAAAAACAGTTTATGGTACAATGGTCTAATGAAGCTGTCTAGCTAGTCATCTCTCCTGTTAAGGATGTAATTCACCTAAGCAATCCAGGTTGGATGACTTTTTGTGATGGTACAGACCACTTTTTACAAAACTTTAAAAAACTGATGTTGAAATGAAAAGAGAGAAATGCATTTGGAAGTTTATCATATTCTACAGTCACCTTTATATAGTTTATGGTTACAATTTTGTGTGTGTTCACAGAACAAAGCTTTCTTTAGATCAGGAGTTCTTCAAATGGAGTGACCGGACTAGAAGTATCACCTGGGAATTTGTTAGACATGCATATTCTAAGATGCCATCTTAGTCCTACTGAGTCAGAAACTAAGGGTGAGGCCCAGAATCCTGTTTTTTAACAATCTTTCCAGGTGATTCAGATGAAGTTTGAGAACCATTGCTTTAGATCTTTATGTTAAATAGCTATTGGGATACAACAAAAGATGAACATGTATTAACTTTGGAGTGATAAGCTGACATCATACATGATACTTCCCTAGAACTTCCTGTGATCTCAAAATTCCTTTACGTTAAGCAATTAAAATACACACCACATTCTATTGAAAGTGGTGGCTATTTTTACATTTATTTAATACATAGAAAGAACAAAGAATTAAAAAAAAATTCCCAAGGGACATGAGGTTAATTAAATGAAAAGTCCAATTCTAACCAGTTGACTTCTACTTTATTATGTCTTGATGGTTAAGACATTTCTAATAACATAAAACAAGGTTCCTGATAAGCAGGCATTTTTTCCATACTTTTATGTAGCCCTAAAAGCTCTAAATGATGAAGTTATAACTGAAAAATAATCCATTTAGAAATATAGATATTTATAGAAAATATTTTTCTATAAATTTTTCAATTTATAGAAAATATCAATTATTTATCAAAAATATCAATTACTTGATAATTGATATTGATAATAATAAAACACCCTGCTTATTTAACTTATATGCAGAGTACATTATGAGAAACGCTGGGCTGGAAGAAACACAAGCTGGAATCAAGATTGCCGGGAGAAATATCAATAAGCTCAGATATGCGGATGACACCACCCTTATGGAAGAAAGTGAAGAAGAACTAAAGAGCCTCTTGATGAAGGTGAAAGAGGAGAGTGAAAAGGTTGGCTTAAAGCTCAACGTTCAGAAAACTAAGATCATGGCATCTGGTCCCATCACTTCATGGGAAATAGATGGGGAAACAGTGGAAACAGTGTCAGACTTTATTTTTTGGGGCTCCAAAATCACTGCTGATGGTGACTGCAGCCATGAAATTAAAAGACACTTACTCCTTGGAAGGAAGGTTATGGCCAACCTAGATAGCATATTTAAAAGCAGAGACATTACTTTGCCAACAAAAGTACGTCTAGTCAAGGCTGTGGTTTTTCCAGTGGTCATGTATGGATGTGAGAGTTGGATGGTGAAGAAAGCTGAGCGCTGAAGAATTGATGCTTTTGAACTGTGGTGTTGGAGAAGACTCTTGAGAGTCCCTTGGACTTCAAGGAGATCCAATCAATCCATCCTAAAAGAGATCAATCCTGGGTGTTCATTGGAAGGTCTGATGTTGAAGCTGAAACTCCAATACTATGGCCACCTCATGCGAAGGGTTGACTCACTGGAAAAGACCCTAATGCTGGGTAGGATTGGGGGCAGGAGGAGAAGGGGACGACAGAGGATGAGATGGTTGGATGGCATCACCGACTCGATGGACATGGGTTTGGGTAGACTCCGGGAGTTGGTGATGGACAGAGAGGCCTGGCGTGCTGCAATTCATGGGGTCGCAAAAAGTCGGACACGACTGAGCTACTGAACTGAACTGAATAATAAAACAAGAATGTATTTACACTGTCCTTCCTTTTTCACTCTCTAAAATCATCTATACACTCATAGGGTCACCAACCTTAAACATAAAGAAACGACCAATAAGGGAGCCTGCTCTTCAACAAAAAACTAAAATGCTCTTTAGAATTAAATAAGCTATAACAAAATGATTTTTTAGAGGTATTTTGTCTGTGCTTTTCTGATAATGTTGCATAGCTTAATATGATTTTCAAGAGGATCAGCGAGTATGTTCTCATTTCAATTCTATGTTTAATCACACCTTTGATGTTTTGTCATAGTTCAGTTATCTTGCTAGTCAGCCAGCAGTATCTTGTGTGATAAGCCACATCCATACCGATTCTTTAATCAACCTCGTTTGTGAATTGTAGGTGTGGGGGAGAAAATAACAAGGGGGGATTGCTTTCTGCTAGAGCCTGCAGTGTTCAGTTTCATGACAGTAAAAAATAAATAAATAAGGAAGGAGTTGTCAAGGTTGTAAGTCAGTGGCAGAAGCAGGAATTATTGCTACTCAGGGACTATAAATTTTGGGGTATGAGCATGACTTACCATACATGAATTTTTAGAAAAATTAAAATATTTAAAATATCCAGCCAGGAAATAGATTATCCCAAAGTTGCTGAAAATTTACTTCCGATATATTTTGGACACTTCTAACATATTAATATTTTGGCTACTTTCTAAGCAACTTGAGATTCAAGACAGAAGCCAGAAGTAGCCAGAAGTGTAAGCAATTGTATAAGGTAAGCATGACCAGTTATTTACTTTTTTCTTTTAAATTTATTTATTTTTTAATTGAAAGATATTTGCTTTACAGAATTTTGTTGGTTTCTGCCAAACCGCAACATGAATCAGCCATAGGTATACATATGTCCCTCCCTCCTGAGTCTACCCTTCCACCCCACCCCTCTATGTTGATACAGAGCCCCAGTTTGAGTTCCCTGAGTCATACAGCAAATTCCCATTGGCTAACTATTTTGCATATGGTAATGTAAGTTTCCATGTTATTCTCTCCATGGATCCCACTCTCTCCTTCCTTGGTCATAAATCTGTTCTCTTTGTCTCTGTCTCCATTGCTGCCCTGCAAATAATTTCATCAGTACCATCTTTCTAGATTCTGTATACGTGAGTTAGTATACTATATGTTTTTCTCTTTCTGACTTACTTCACACTATATAATAGGCTCTAGATTCATCCACCTCATTAGAACTGACTCAAATGCATTCCTTTTTATGGCTGAGTAGTATTCCATTGTATATATGTCCCACAGCTTCTTTATCCATTCGTCTGTCTGTGGACATCTAGGTTGCTTCCGTGTTCTTACCATTGTAAATAGTGCTGCAATGAAAAATGGGGTACATGTGTCTTTTTCAATTTTGGTTTCCTGAGGGTACATGCCTAGGAGTGCTGGGCCATATGCTGATTTTAATCCTAGTTTTTAAAAAGAAATCCCCATATTGTCTTCCATAGGGGCTGGTTCAATTTACATGCCCACCAGCAGTGCACGGGTGTTCCCTTTCCTCCACACCCTCTTCAGCAATTGTTTGTAGTCTTTTTAATGATGGTCATTCTGACCAGTGTGAGATGATATCTCATTATAGTTTTTCATTTACATTTCTCTAATGAGCGATGTTGAGCATCTTTTCATGTATTTGTTAACCATGTGTATGTCTTTGGAAAAATGTCTGTTTAGGTCTTTTCCCCACTTTTTGATTGGGTTGTTTATTTTCCTGGTATGAGCTGTATGACTTGTATGAGCTGCATGTGTATTTTGGAAATTAAACAAAAATAAACAAGTGGGAAAGCTTTTGCATAGCAAAAGAGGCAATAAACAAGATGATCATTTATTTTTGAATCAACTTTTTTACCAAATTCAAATTCAGCTACATGTTCCCTATCAACTTACTTACTAACTCTTTAAAAATTCATTCAGTGCTAGCAATCATTTCAAAAGTAAGCATGCTGGTTGCTGTAGACACAGACAAGTTCAAACCCTCTCTTACTCTTTGTACATCATATATATACACATATATATATATATGTGTTTCCCTGTAGTGCAGTTGATAAAGAATCCACCTGCCAATGTGCCAATGGAGGAGATCCAAGAGATGAAGTTTCAATGCTTGCTTTAGAAAGATCTCCTGGAGTAGAAAATAGCAGCACATTCCAGTATTCTTGCCTGGAGAAGTCCATGGACAGAGGAGACTGGCAGGTTACAGTCTACAGGATTGCAAAGTGTTGGACATGACTAAACATGCATATATGCATGCATGCACACACACACACGTCATATATATATATATATATACACACACACACACATAATTAGAAATTAAAAATAACTGGACTTTTATAAACTTACATTACAACTTATTAGCAATGTTCTCAAGGATGCAGCATCTACCAAAGCATACTGGCAGCTGAAGTTCCACCTTAATTTAATATCTGGCTTTTGAAACTGAAAATCAAAAAGGCAATTAAGTCACTAATTTCAAAGGTTGCCCCAAAAGGTTGGTGCTGGATGTCTCGAAAACTCTCAGGTGGAAAATGGATGGCTTGAGTGAAAGTGAAAGTGTTAGTCTCTCAGTGGTGTCTGACTCTTTGTGACCCCATGGACTGTAGCCCACCAGGCTCCTCTATTCATGGAATTTTCCAGGCAAAAATACTGCAGTGGGTAGCCATTCTCTCCTCTAGGGGATGTTCCCAACCCAAGGATCAAACCCTGGCCTGCTGTATTGCAGGCAGATTCTTTACTGTCTTAACCACCAGGGAAGCCCAAATGGATTGAGTAATTTAAAAAAAATATGCCATAAACCTCAGTCTCTGTCACAGAGAATTTGTGGGTAGATATTCTGGGTGCATATTAGGCCATAATCCATCTCTTAATATAAGAAACAGAACTGTATAGAGTGGGGTATTTTTGAAATAAAAAATTTCATCTTTCTGTAGAGATTTCTAATCCAACATATCTAAGATTCATTTCCGCTGGTCCACTTTTCAAAAATCTAGTAATTATGACTGGACCTTTGGAAAATATGAAGCTGCTTGAGGGAAGGTACAGATGGTTACTATTGTGAAACGTTTCATATATCAACAAGGAATCCCTAGGATTCTTACCTTTGGTTGAATAAACTGGTAAATTTTATGATAAATGTCAATAACTCTATACTTGAAATTGTTGATTAAAGGAAAAAGTCAGCCAAAATAATTATTTGACCTCAGGCATGGAAGCCACTGTTCAACCGGGAAGTCAAAACATCTTTTTTGTGTGTGGTTTATTGTTTTTTTGGTATTGTCTGCAGAGATACATATTCTAAGTTAGCTTTAAGATATTTTCTAAAAATTTAAACACACTTTTTTCCTGAAAAATAGGATATTATTAACTCTCTTTTTTATGAGATTCTGAAGATAAGATGCTTTAAATAGCAAGTATCTAAATAATGTCGGAGAAGGCAATGGCACCCCACTCCAGTACTCTTGCCTGGAAAATCCCATGGATGGAGGAGCCTGGTAGGCTACAGTCCATGGGGTCGCTAAGAGTCGGACACGACTGAGCGACTTCACTTTCACTTTTCCCTTTCATGCACTGGAGAAGGAAATGGCAACCCACTCCAGTATTCTTGCCTGGAGAATCCCAGGGACGGCGGAGCCTGGCGGGCTGCCGTCTATGGGGTCGCACAGAGTCGGACACGACTGAAGCGACTTAACAGCAGCAGCAAATAATGATGTTACTAATATGCCTTTTCAGAACTGGGCATTTGTTTCCCATTTTCAATATATGGTCTCCTCTCCGTTGCTTCAGATATTAAAAATCTGCTCAGTATTTCCAATGTTTCTAATATTTACATATCTCATAAAGAAATTTTTTTTTTTGAATGGAGTGAAAATAAGCCAAGTCATATAAACTATTCCCTATTTATATTGTTGTAACCTGCACTTTTTCTCCAGGCAGACTTGGAATTCCAATTCAAAATTTCTATTTAGCTTATGAATACCTTATTGTACAGAAAGCCTGTGAGCTATAAAATAAATAATCGTGGGCTGCACTCCCACTGCCCCTTGGTTTATAGGATTCATATCTCATCCCAAAGAAGAGGGCACTATTGCCTGAGGACGCTTGCCCTGTACCGTTGGGCACCTGTTGCGTATTCTGTGCCGTGGCACACATATAAAGTCACTTCAGAATCTGCTATTCCACAGTAAGACACATGTTAATGCAAATTATGTTTACTCCTGCTGAGTGATTACATTCTTTGTGGATCTGAAATGATATACTTCTTTTAAAATGTACATTTGAAGCATGTTTAGAAACTCAGAAAAGTTCAAATTTATACATAAATAGCCAGATGTACACAAATGTATCCATAACTGACTTGAACTTTGTTTTAAAGCACCATCCATTGAGTGTCAGATAACATGTGAACTTACTAAGTAAATGTATGTGAATGCCATCCAGCTTAAACGCTTTTCCTTTCGGATTCATATTAAGCCAATACAGAGCTCCACCAAGTCTCAGAGCTGTTTTTCCTTGGGAAATATTCCAGAGTGCAATATGGGCTGGAGAGGGAGATTTCTGCGGCCTTTCTCGAGTGTGGGTAGAGAATGCGATATGAGCATGGGCCTTCTGCGGCCTTTTGATTTCCCTGTTGGCCTCTGTGATAGGCCTTTTGTTCTGTGCGGCCATGGGGCTTCTGACCATCATTTTGGGCGGCTGGGAAGCGTGATGACACTTGGAATACCTCCTGGGGTGAGCTGGCTTCTCTGGCTTTCCTTGCTTCTATGAATCCTCTTAGTCCCAACACGTTCTCTGTTCTTGGCTTTACACTTTTCATCCCGGCCTCCAACAGAGATTCATCGTGATCTGTACGAACACAATGCCCCTTGCCAGGCAGGCTAGCTTTTACTTCCTGGATACTTTCAGTGTCTCCTGTTGGTGTATCACATCTCACAGCAGCTCGGGCGTTTGTGACCCTGACCCCAGGTCTTCCTTTCCCTATGCACATCCTGCCATCACTTCTGAGCAGCCCTCAGTTCATATTGGTGGGAGATATTTCTTTCCATTAGAGCATTCAGTCTCTTACAGGATGTGATTTTGTGAGATTAGTTTCCTCCTAAACTGCTCAGTGTCTTTTTACCACACCTCTTTTCTACTCACATATGCTAGGAGAGCAGAAATCTTCTTCCCTTAAGTTCCTGTTCCTCCCTCCCCTCCTTTTCTCTTATCTCCAGGAATATTTCCTATATCATCTGGTTCTCACTCCAAGATAACATTTCCTAGGGAGGTATCTTATTACTGTGAAGAAAACTATGTCAGGAAATATTAGAAAACATTATCCTCATTTTTCACAGTATTGAGCTGACATGAATTACTGAATTATATCTTAGGGAAAAATTCTCTAGTGCCATTAAGTTGATATATTTTTATATATTATATGTTTTAGTTCAGTCGTTACCAAATAGCCCAATCATAAGCAAAGTAAAGAAATTTTGTGCTTTTAAAATTTTAATGACAAAATTTAGAGATGCCTTTGAACAGATGCTTTGCTGAGACCTATCACTGTCATAAATATGTGCCACATGATTGAGTTTTGAAAAGTATTAAAAAGTATTAATGAATGCTTTTTAAATTAAAATGAATACTTTTTAAATAAAAAAGTATTTTTAATACTTTTTTTAAAAAGTATTTTTAATAACGCTTATTTGAGGCTCTCTGCTTTTCAAAATACCTTACATTCATGGCCTTATCTGCTAACCTTCACAACATTCTTGTGATGTAAGCAAGGTAGCAATTATTATCCCATTTTATAGATGGGGAAATGAAAGTGAAAAATGATTAAGTGAAATGCTCTGTATCTCATGGTAAGTTGATGTTTGTGTTTGAGAAAATGGAGCTATAGTCTCTGATTCTGCTTCTGATTTGGTATTATTTCCTTGAAATTATGTTTGCAATATTTTATTACTTGATAATTAAAACGAAGAGAGAGGGGGCACAAAAGGAAAATTAAGCTAGCCTTTCTCTTATTTTCTTAGAAAGAGAATTCCTAATATGCTTGCTTTTTCTGCACAGCGCTTATGTGTATGTGAGAGTCTTTAACCCAGCTTCTCTTGCTCCAAATGCAACAGGCTTCTTTTCTTTTGTTCTGGCAGCTGTGACCGTTCCTAGCCGTGTCCATTCCATGGTTTCTCTAGACATTCTCATCTCTTCCGTTCTTGACCCTCTACCTGTTTACAGTCTTTATTTATCACTTGTAAGTCACATTAGGTATTGTCCCTCCAACTCTGACTCTGTCCCCTCCATGATCACATTTAATGTTAATTTCATTACTACATTTTCAGTTGTTCTGCTTACACACTTTTCTTGCACACTTTCTGAGTTTGCTGCGGTCTTTGATCTTACATAATTTCTCATGAACTAGTTCTTCTTTGATCTCATCTGACATGCATGTAAATCAGTCCAGAAAAAAAAAATAAAGTTTTATTCCATGCTTCAGATGAAATGTTAAATTTATAGGTGGCCTGGATGACTACATATGTTGAAAATGTGAGACACTGATTTCCCTTGTTATTATCAAATCTACATAGCTTTCCTAAGTTTTGGTGAATCTTGGAAACCAGTACATTATTCAGAATGAACAGTAATGCATCACAGTGGGTAAGAGAAGAGTGATTAAATTCCCTTTATCACCCTTCATATCAGTCAGCATTGAGGAAAGAAACAGATGGCACACTCAGAGGGAACCATTTACAAAGGTGTGGCAGCATTTAAGGAACAAAACAAGAGATGTGGTCATCAGCTCCTAAGATGACCCCCAATGTCCCCACCTTTGTGTGAGTACTGCCTTATGTAATCTCCTCCTTTTCCTTAAATTGTTTATAATCCATAGATTATCTTGACTTTGAGGGTATGCCACGTCTCTGATTAAATTACAAAAGGTTCTGGTTTCTCTGTTGCTAGCAAACTCTTTCCTTTGTCAGGTTTGATGAGGCAAATAGTCATGTTGGGGAGGCCCACATGCCAAGTAACTGAGGATGGTCTCTGGTCAATAACCAGCAAGAAACCCAGGCTGACAGAACAGTGGTTTAAAAGGAACCAAAGGCAGCCAACAGCAAAGTAATGAATTTGAGGTAGATCTTTCCTTAGTTGAGTCTTCAGATGAGCTCCAGCCTTGGTCAACATCTTGATCTTGGCCTTCAGGGAGACACTGAAGCAGAGGTTCAGATGCCCGATTCCAGAGTCATAGAAACTTTCTGATGATAAATGTACATTTTCTTAAGCCACCGTCACTCAACCCAACCCTAACCCAATTTCTCATGTAGCAATAGGTGCTTAGAATGGATAGTATAGGTGCTAGTGCTAAAGAACCCACCTGCCAATGCAGGAGACATAGAGATGTGGGTTTGATCTCTAGGTCGGGAAGATCTCCTGGAGGAGAGAGAGTCAGGAAGATATCCACTCCAGTATTCTTGCCTGGAGAATCCCATGGACAGAGAAACCCTACAGGTGGGCTACAGTCCATAGGGTTGCAAAGAGTCAGCTATGATTGAAGTATTTTGGTATACACGTGGATGGTATAAGCTGTCAACTGCTACCACCCAGGTGCCTGAAAGGGAAAGGATATAGGGCAGTTCCAGACTCAAAAGCACAGATGTGTGGAGGTGGATAACTGTGGTATTAAGGGGAGAAATGGCCATGTCAAAGCAACTAGCAGCAAGGAGAGGAGCTAGGAATGAATACCTGCCCTCACTCTTTGACTGCCCTTGAATTACCTGGTGGACTTTTATTTTGGCCTAAATGAATCAGTTGTGAGGGGAAGCTCATTGTTGCAGCCTGGATAGACACAAAGTGGAATGCGTAGTTCATATGATTCTTAAGGCTACAAAGGGCTACAAACTGGGTGGCTTCAGTTCAGTTCAGTTAGTCGCTCAGTTGTGTATGACTTTTTGTGACCCCATGGACTGCAGCACGCCAGGCCTCCCTGTCCATCACCAACTCCCGGAGTTTACTCAAACTCATGTCCATTAAGTCGGTGATGCCATCCAACCGTCTCATCCTCTGTAGTCCCCTTTGCCTCCTACCTTCAGTCTTTCTCAGCATCAGGGTCTTTTTTAATGAGTCGGTTCTTTGCATCAGGTGGTCAAAGTATTGGAGTTTCAGCTTTAGCACGAGTCCTCCCAATGAATATTCAGGACTAATTTCCTTTAGGATGAACTGATTGGATCTCCTTGGTGTCCAGGGGACTCTCAAGAGTCTTCTCCAACACCACAGTTCAAAAGAATCAATTCTTTGGTGCTCAGCTTAATTTATAGTCCAACTCTCACATCCATACATGACTTTTGGAAAAACCATAGCTTTACTACACAGATTATTGTTGCCAAAGTAATGTCTCTGCTTTTTAATATACTATCTAGGTTGGTCATAGCTTTTCTTCCAAGGAACAAGCGTTTTTTAATTTCATGGCTGCAGTCACCATCTGCAGTGATTTTGGAGCTTAAAAATATAAAGTCTCTCACTGTTTTCACTGTTTTCCCATCTATTTGCCATGAAGGAATGGGACAGGATGCCATGATTTTAGTTTTCTGAATGTTGAGCTTTAAGCCAACTTTTTCACTCTCTTCTTTCACTTTCATCAAGAGGCTCTTTAGTTCTTTTTCTCTTTCTGCCATAAGCGTGGTATCATCTGCATATCTGAGGTTATTGATATATATTTTTTTTTTGAGTGAACAAACTGTGTCTTTGTTGACTTCTCAGATGTTCTATTTTTTTCTTTTTTTTTTTTAATAAATTTATTTATTTTAGTTGGGGGCTAATTACTTTACAATATTGTAATAGCTTTTGCCATACATTGACATGAATCAGCCATGGGTTTACATGTGTTCCCCTTCCTGGACCCCCCACCCACCTCCCTCCCCATCCCATCCCTCTGGGTCATCCCATTGCCCCGGCCCTGAGCCCTTGTCTCATGCATCGAATATGGATATTGATATTTCTCCTGGAAATCTTGATTCCATCTTGTGCTTCCTCCAGCCCAGAATTTCTCATGATGTACTCTACATATAAGTTAAATAAGCAGGGTGACAATATACAGCCTTGACGTACTCCTTTCCCGATTTGGAATCAGTCTATTGTTCCATGTCCAGTTCTAACTGTTGCTTCTTGACCTGCATACAGATTACTCAGGAGGCAGGTAAGGTAGTCTGGTATTCCAATCTCTTGAAGAATTTTTCACAGTTTGATGTGATCCACACAGTCAAAGGCTTTGGGATAGTCAATAAAGCAGAAGCAGGTGTTTTTCTGGGACTCTCTAGCTTTTTCTGTGATCCAACGGATATTGGCAATGTGATTGCTGGTTCCTATGCCTTTTCTAAATCCAGCTTGAACATTTGGAAGTTCACGATTCACATACTGTTGAAGCCTGGCTTGGAGAATTTTGAGCATTACTTTGCTAGTGTGTGAGTTTAAATTGTGCAGTAGTTTGAGCGTTCTTTGGCATTGACTTTCTTTGGGATTGGAATGAAAACTGACCTTTTCCAGTCCTGTGGCCACTGTTGAGCTTTCCAAATTTGGTGGCATATTGACTGCAGCACTTTCACGGCATCATCTTTTAGGATTTGAAATAGCTAAATTGGAATTCCATCACCTCCACTAGCTTTGCCCACTGGACTTCGCATTCCAGGATGTCTGGCTCTAGGTGAGTGATCACATCATCATGGTTATTTGAGTCATGAAGATCTTTTTTGTATAGTTCTTCTGTGTATTCTTGCCACCACTTCTTAATATTTTGTGCTTCTTTTAGGTCCATACCATTGCTTTCCTTTATTGTGCCAGTCTTTGCATGAAATATTCCCTCAGTATCTAATTTTTTTGAAAACATCTCTCAGTTCAGTTCAGTTCAGTTGCTCAGTCGTGTCTGACTCTTTGTGACCCTATGGACTGCAGCACTCCAGGCCTCCCTGTTCATCACCAGTTCCTGGAGTTTACCCAAACTCATGTCCATTGAGTTGGTGAGATCTCTAGTCTTTCCCATTCTATTGTTTTCCTCTATTTCTTTGCATTGATCACTGAGGAAGGCTTTCTTACCTCTCCGTGCTATTCTTTGGAACTGTGCATTCAAGTGGGTATATCTTTCCTTTTCTCCTTTGCCTTTAGTTTCTCTTCTTTTCTCAGCTACTTGTAAGGCCTCCTCAGACAACCATTTTGCCTTTTTGCATTTCTTTTTCTTATGGATGGTCTTGATCACTGCCTCCTGTATAATGGCACAAACCTCTGTCCATAGTTCTTCAGGCCCTCTGTCTATCAGATCTAATCCTTGAATCTATTTGTCACTTCTACTGTATAATCATAAGGGATATGATTTAGGTCAGACCTGGATGGTCTAGTGGTTTTCCCTACTTTTTCAATTTAAGTCTGAATTTGGCAATAAGGAGTTCATGATCTGAGCCACAGTCAACTCCCAGTCTTGTTTTTGCTGACTGTATAAAGCTTCTTCATCTTCAGCTGCAAAGAATATATTCAATCTGAGTTTGGTATTGACTATCTGGTGATGTCCATGTGTAGAGTCTTCCTTTGTGTTGTTGCAAGAGGGTGTTTGCTATTACCAGTGTATTCTCTTGGCAAAATTCTGTCTTTGACCTGCTTCATTCTGTACTCCAAGTACAAATTTTCCTGTTACTCCAGGTATCTCTTGATTTCCTACTTTTGCATTCCAGTCCCGTATAATGAAAAGGATATCTTTTTTGGGTATTAGTTATAGGAGGTCTGGTAGATTTTCAGAGAACCATTCAACTTCAGCTTCTTCAGCATTACGTCAGAGCATAGACTTGGATTACTGTGATATTGAATTTTTTTCCCTTGGAAACAAACAGAAATCATTCTGTCATTTTTGAGGTTGCATATTGGACTCTCTTGTTGACTATGGTGGCTACTCCATTTCTTCTAAAGGATTCCTTCACACAGTAGTAGATATAAAGGTCATCTAAGTTAGATTCACCCATTCCAGTCCTTTTTCATTCGCTGATTCCTAAAATGTGTGTGTTCACTCTTGCCGTCTCCTGTTTGACCACTTCCAATTTGCCTTGATTCATGGACCTAACATTCCAGGTTCCTATGCAATATTGTTCTTTACAGTATCAGACCTTGCTTCTATCACCAGTCTCATCCACAACTGGGTGTTGTTTTTGCTTTGGCTCCATCCTTTCATTCTTTCTGGAGTTATTTCTCCACTGATCTCCAGTAGCATATTGGGCACCTACTGACCTGGGGAGTTCATCTTTCAGTGTCCTATCTTTTTGCCTTTTCATTCATGGGGTTCTCAAGGCAAGAATACTGAAGTGGTTTGCCATTCCCTTCTCCAGTGGACCACATTCTGTCAGACCTCTCCACCATGACCTATCCGTCTTGGGTGGCCCCACACGGCATGGCTCATAGCTTCTTTGAGTTAGACAAGGCTGTGGTCCATGTGATCAGATTGGTTAGTTTCCTGTGATTGTGGTTTTCATTCTGTCTGCCCTCTGATGGATAGGGATAAGAGGCTTGTGGAGGCTTCCTGATGGGAAAGATTGCCTGAGGGGAAACTGGGTCTTGTTCTGATGGACCGGGCCATGCTCAGTAAATCTTTAATCCGATTTTCTGTTGATGGGCGGGGCTGCATTCAGAAATATTATCTTACAGTTCTGTAGAAGTCAGAAAGCCAAGATTTCTGCAGGGCTATGCTCTCCTTGAAGCCTAGGGAGGAGAATCCTTGCTTGTCTCTTCCCAGGCTCTGGTGATTGCCAGCAATCCTTGATGCTCCTTGACTGGCAGCTGCTTCAGCGTCTGCCTCTGTCACCACATGGTGCTCTGTCATCTGTGTCCTCTTCTTGTAAAGACACCAGTCATATTTTATTAGGGCCACTCTCATGCGACTTGACCTCATAATAACTTTTATTACATCTTTAAAGACCACATTGACAAATACTGGGGATTAGGATGTCAACATCTTTTGTGCAGGGGATGCAATTCAATCCCTAACAGACAGGGGACAATGTATGGTTGGAGGGGCAAGTAGAACACACAGAGGAAAGTTATGTTCTAGATTTTTTTTTATGATGTTTTTATTGATGTCATAAATAAACGTAAGCTTGTCACTATTAAATATGAGCTTGTCACTAATGAAATGGACTGAATGAACATTTTCTCATCATTTTTGTGAACAGCCTTTTTTTTTTTTTTTAAATAATCTATGCTCCATACAGAACAGCTCTCACAGGAAAAATCCTGTGCAGCTGTCCGAACACAACAGGCACAGAAGACAGGTTTGTGGCTTTCATTGAAAGTACCACCCTGGACTTTGAAATTGGCATGTCTTTTATAAATTTTCCAAAATCACTAGAAAAGACCCATGCAATTTTGAAAGTTATTGCAAGAGAGAACTATATCACCTATAGTAACTACAGCTTACATGGCAGAATATCTAGACTGTGAAATGCATTTTATAAAGGATAACACTTTATTCAAGGTTTTCATTTATTAATTTTGCATATTTACATCGGAAATAATAGTTCCTAGTGGGAAAAATTTGTTATGGATTCTGTTGCTATATTTTTATTTTACATAAACTTTTCATGGCCTTCACACAAAAGTATCCACTCTTTATTTGCTGTGTTTTTGTTTTGTTTTTTTTTTCAGAGACACTAAAAATGACTTTCTTCAAGTAAAAATATTTGGGTAAATTTCAGTGACATAAGAAAGTAGGAAATACCCCATTTTCCAATATTAGGACTTTCCATGTTTAAATTTTAATTGCTTAACCTGGAAGAAAAGTATAGTGATTTAAAGTTGTGGTGAAAGGCACTGCAAGCCTTCAAATCTACAATCAATTTACAAAAATATGCCAGTTCTGAATTTATTGACCATCTGTCAGTCTTCACTCACTACTAGCTAGCTGTCAGTGTTTATTATTTGATGTACTCTATAATGACTCACTGTAAGGAACAACCCATATCTCCATCACAGTGATTAATGAGGTCATTGTCTATCCACAGCCACCTCAGCCATCAGTCTTTCTTTCCAGGCAGGAGTAAATGGCAATCCCCAAATCAAAAGACAATTCCCAGAGCCATCCCCAAAACAAAGTTGCTTGTGTACTGTGCTAATTCGACTGGCATGTAATCAGTGCAGCTACACTCAGTCAAACCTCTTCTATGACAATGCTTTTCAAAAATAAGAACTAAAAGAGACATCTTAAAAATTCAGGGCATGGTTTTTACACAAACTGCTACTGCTAAGTCGCTTCAGTCGTGTCCGACTCTGTGCGACCCCATAGATGGTAGCCCACCAGGCTCCCCCGTCCCTGGGATTCTTCAGGCAAGAATACTGGAGTGGGTTGCCATTTCCTTCTCCATTTACACAAACACACACACACAAACACACACTATATAGTTATTATTTGTATAAAATATGCATCAGGTTTAAAGGCGATTAAATCTTAAACTGACTACTGACATCTTGAGATACTGCTGGCTGTGATGTTTGTGAAGCACCACAGGTAGACTTAAAGCGTGCGGACACCCTTCTCATTGTGAGACAGTCTGTTACAGTGGAAGGGCATGGATGTTTAAGTCAGATCAGAATCTGCCATCAATTAGCTGTGATACATTGGACAGCTACAGTTCTTTCATCTTCACTGCCTCTGCACGTAAAATATGGATAATTTTCACTGCCTGGTATGCTTGATAGTAATACTAACTGAGATGAGATTGCAAAGTGCCTGGCATACAGAGGCAATCAACAAATGTCTGTCGTGGGTCTTGGTACTAGTGACAAGAAAGTAGAGTACAGGGAACTAGGGAGAAATGATTTGAGAAAAAAAATCTCAAGTCCAAGTTTCAACCAAGTTAACCTCCAAGTAAGAAAGTTGTAGAACTTTGTATCTTTTAAAAGAGGAAGCTGTTATGGTTTAAGAGAAGGAAATCTAGGATTTAGGAAGATATAGTGCTAAGCATTTGATAGTTGCCTTAATCCTTTTTAAGCAAGACAAAAGCACTTAGGAGAACGGGCAAAGCATAGGACAAAATGAATAAGAGGATGTATGTCTATTTATTTATCTCTCATCTATCTATCTATTAATGTATATAAGTATATACTTGGCGTGTGTGCATACACTTGTGCTCTTCTTAAAATAGAAATAGATCTATCATATTGGAGACAGGCAGCATCCTGAGAGATAAGCAAAAATACAAAAACAAAACCCGAATGAACAAATATGGCTGCATTTAGATGAGAACATACCACATCAAGATGACTACAGAGGACACATTTAATATGAGTTAAACTATCAACAGGGTTTCCCTGGTGGCTCAGTGGTCAAGAATATGCCTGCAATGCAGAAGGTGTGAATTTGATCCCTGGGACAGGGAGATACCCTGGAGAAGGGAATGGCAACCCACTCCAGTATTCTTGCCTGAAAAATCCATTGGAAGAGAAGCCTGGAAGGCTACAGCCCATGGATTTTCAATACTTAGTGACTAAACCACCACCAAACCATTAACACATCCCTATTCTTTTTAGTAATATATGACAAAGACCCTGCTTCCAGATAAGTGATTGTTACTACTTCCACTCATCTCACATGCTAGCAAAGTAATGCTCAAAATTCTCCAAGCCAGGCTTCAACAGTACATGAACCATGAACTCCCAGATATTCAAACTGTATTTAGAAAAGGCAGAGGAACCAGAGCTCAAATTGCCAACATCCATTGGATCATCGAAAAAGTGAGAGACTTCCAGAAAAATATCTACTTCTGCTTTATTAACTATACCAAAGCCTTTGACTGTGTGGATCACAACAAACTGAAAAATTCTTAAAGAGATGAGAATACCAGACTATCTGACTTGCCTCCTGAGAAACCTGTATGCAGGTCAAGAGGCAACAGTTAGAACTGGACCTGGAACAACAGACTGGTTCCAAATCAGGAAGGGAATATGTCAAGGCTGTATATTGTCACCCTGCTTATTTATTTATTTATTTATTTATTTTCACCCGGCTTATTTAATTTATATGCAGGGTACATCATGAGAAACGCTGGGCTGGAGGAAGCACAAGCTGGAATCAAGATTTCCGGGAGAAATATCAATAACCTTAGATATGCAGATAATGCCACCCTTATGGCAGAAAGCGAAGAAGAACTAAGAACCTCTTGATGAAAGTGAAAGAGCAGAGTGAAAAATTTGGCTTAAAGCTCAACATTCAGAAAACTAAGATCATGGCATCTGGTCCCATCACTTCAATGTAAATAAATGGGGAAACAGTGGAAACAGTGTCAGACTTTATTTTGGGGGGCTTTAAAATCACTGCAGATAGTGACTGCAACCATGAAATTAAAAGACACTTGCTCCTTGGAAGAAAAGCTATGACCAACCTAGACAGTATATTAAAAAGCAGAGACATTATGTTACCAACAAAGGTCCATCTAGTCAAAGCTATGTTTTTTCCAGTAGTCATGTATGGATATGAGAGTTGGACTATAAAGAAAGCTGAGTGCCAAAGAATTGATGATTTTGAACTGTGGTGTTGGAGAAGACTCTTGAGAGTCCCTTGGACTGCAAGGAGATCCAACCAGTCTGTCCTAAAGGAAATCAGTCCCGAATATTCATTGGAAAGACTGATGCTGAAGCTGAAACTCCAATACTTTGACCACCTGATGTGAAGGGCTGACTCATTTGAAAAGATCCTGATGCTGGGAAAGATTGGAGAAAATAAAGCAGATGGGCATGACAGAGGATGAGATGGTTGGATGGCATCACCGACTCAATGGACATAAGTTTGGGTAAACTCCGGGAGGTGGTGATGGACAGGGAGGCCTGGTGTGCTGCAGTCTGTGGGGTCACAAAGAGTCGGACACAACTGAGGGACTGAACTGAACTGAACTGATTTCTTGGATGCACAGGTGCAGAATATAGAGTAAACTAAAGTAGGTAATGAAATTATCATGGCAGGAAAAGTCTGGTCCAGAATGAGGATTTCTATTTATTCTGACAAGGCTAACTGAAAATTCGATGTAGAACTTCTCTAAATGGAAAAATTCCATCATTTGAGGTGAACTAGTTCTTCAGTCTATGTGCACAGAGTCATCTCTGGAAGCTTAGGCTGCCAGGTTCTGGTGTTAGGCATATACATTGTTAGATAAGCCTGGATATTAGATACAACTTAATTTGAGCTGGACTTGTTCCATCATTCAGTTTAATTCCTGGACCTGGAATTAGGTGTTAGCCATTATGATTATATCTTTCTCACATTTTCTTAATATTTAAAAGGGAAAAGTTGAATTTTAGGATCAGTGGCTCTTATCTAACACTATTTTTCTATCAAGTAAATCTCCAAGAATTAGGTCTAAAGTTACTAGAGCTCATTTTTACCTGAACAGCTTTGATAGTTGACTTGAAGCTTGCAAAATGCCCATGGTAGATAAAGGAAATAATGCAATCCAACAGAAACTTATGATGAGGTGGGGTTATCACTGAACCAAAGTCTACTATTATTGGACTTCTACTATCATATCTCATCAAGAACTCTGGGTAAATTTATCAGGGCCCAGCCATGAGAGTTTACTTGATCCCATAGTATAGAATTTGATTTTTGCCAGTATTCAAGAAACATCAGAACTTGAAGGGGTTGGTTCAAATAAACCAAACTCACATGAGAACAAAATATTCACCAGATTGCATTCTCTGATATTGCGGAAATTATCAGTCAGATTAGAACGTTTTTGAAGTTCCAGTATGAAAGCAAAGTTTCATGGAAGTGACATTATGGTCAGAGATGTTTGGTGAAAAAAGAAAGAGGGAAAGATTTAGTTGAGTAACACAAATGCTTACTGACACAAAGAAGAGCATGCACAGTAGAATTTCATTGTTGGATGCTGTTAATTTGAATATGTGATATTTTATTTTGGACCATGACTAATGCAGAGTTAATAATATTTTAAGCTGAAGTTATACACAACCAATCTATTAAAAATAACAGACGTAGAAAGTTAAGTTAAATATATATAAGGAGCAAGTGGTTTGATATCCATACAAAATAGAACAACATAACTTGAATACAATGTGCCTATTAGAAACATAATCAGAATCACAACAGTTTTTCTTTAGAATGAAATAATTTTAGGTCTAAAAAAACCCTCAAGAGATCACATTTATCCACCTCTTTCCTTTTACAGATAATCAGGGTAAGTGATGGTGATTAACTTACCCAAGATTACATAGCTAATTAGTATTGAGTGGAATCTGGGTGCCAGGTCTCCTGATTATTAGACTAATAGAGCTTTACTCAATCTACTTATCCAAATCATCTCTAATCTGTACAGGCAACAAGATACATTTATCAGGAAAAAATAGTTTGTTTTAAAGTATTTGAAAGCTGTAAATTTAATTTATCAACAATTACTATGAAATTAAAACTTTCTGTTAATTTCTCAATCAGTCCATAACAGTAAAATTTTGCTGTACCGCCAAAAAGTAAATATATTTCCCATTATCATAAAATAGTATGTGCTGGTTAATTTTATGTGCCAACTTACTTCACCAGCCTAAGTGATGCCCAGATTGCTGGTAAAACATTATTTCTGGGTTTGTCTGTGTTTTGGAAGAGATGAACATTTGATTCAGTAGACTGAGTATGGAGATTCACCCTCCCAGTGTGGACAAACATCATCCAGTAGGCTGAAAGGCTGAGTTGGCTTTCTCTTTGCTTGAGCTGGGACCTCCATCCATTCCTGCCCTCAGATATTGACATTCCAGGTTCTTTGGCCTTTGGACATGTACTGAATTATATTTCCTGGTTCTCCAGCTTGCAGAGGGCAGATTGTAGCACTTCTTGGCCTCCATAACTTCATGAGTCAACTCCTATGATAAATCAATCTCCCTCTCTCTCTTTCTCCAAATATTTATCTCCTATTGATTCTGTTTCTCTGGAGAATCCTGCATACATACTACACTTTGCATTTTCTTATGACTCTATTGTGCTGTTCAAAAATTTGTGTTGGGAATTAGAAGTAAAGTGTTACTATAAAAGTCAAAAGTCAATTCTCTGAGGAATAAAACTATAAATAACAGTACTTTTTCTTTCTTTTTTTAATTTTTTGTTTGTTTTATTTTTATTTTATTTTATTTTTAATTTATTTATTTTAATTGGAGGCTAATTACTTTGCAATATTCTATTGGTTTTGCCATACACTGACATGAATCCACCATGGGTGTACATGTGTTCCCCATCCTGAACCCCCTTCCACCTCCCTCCCCATCCCATCCCTCTGGGTCATCCCAGTGGACAAGCACTGAGCACCCTGTCTCATGCATTGAACCTGGACTGGCGATCTGCTTTACATATGATAGTATACATGTTTCAATGCTATTCTCTCAAATCATCCCACCTTCACCTTCTCCCACAGAGTCCAAAAGACTGTTCTATACATCTGTGTCTCTTTTGCTGTCTCACATATAGAGTTATCGTTGCCATCTTTCTAAATTCCATATATATGTGTTAGTATACTGTATTGGTGTTTTTCTTTCTGGCTTACTTCACTCTGTATAATGGGCTCCAGTTTCATCCACCTAATTAGAACTAATTCAAATGTATTATTTTTAATGGCTGAGTAATATTCCATTGTTTATATTTACCACAGCTTCCTTATCCATTCGTCTGCTGATGGACATCTAGGTTGCTTCCATGTCCTGGCTATTGTAAACTGTGCTGAGATGAACATTGGGGTACATGTGTCTCTTTCAGTTCTGGTTTCCTCAGTGTGTGTGCCCAGCAGTGGGATTGCTGGGTCGTATGGCAGTTCTATTTCCAGTTTTTTAAGGAATCTCCACACTGTTCTCCACAGTGGCTGCACTAGTTTGCATTCCCACCAACAGTGTAAGAGGGTTCCCTTTTCTCCACACTCTCTCCAGCATTTGTTTGTAGGCTTTTGGATAGCAGCCATTCTGACAGGCATGAAATGGTACCTCTTTGTGGTTTTGATTTGTATTTCTCTGATAATTAGTGATGTTGAGCATCTTTTCATGTGTTTATTAGCCATCTGTATGTCTTCTTTGGAGAAATTTCTGTTTAGGTCTTTGGCCCACTTTTTGATTGGGTCATTTATTTTTCTGGAATTGATCTGCAGGAGTTGCTTGCATATTTTTTAGATTAATTCTTTGTCCATTGCTTCGTTTGCTATTATTTTCTCCCATTCCAAAGGCTGTCTTTTCACCTTGCTTATGGTTTCCTTTGTTGTGCAAAAGGTTTTAAGTTTAAATAGGTCCCATTTGTTTATTTTTGCTTTTATTTCCAATATTCTGGGAGGTGGGTCATAGAGGATCCTGCTGTGGTTTATGTCAGAGAGTGTTTTGCCTATGTTTTCCTCTAGGAGTTTTATAGTTTCTGGTGTTACGTTTAGATCTTTAATCTATTTTGAGTTTATTTTTGTGTATGGTGTTATAAAGTGTTCTAGTTTCATTCTTTTACAAGTGGTTGACCAGTTTTCCCAGCACCACTTGTTAAAGAGATTGTCTTTTCTCCATTGTATATTCTTGCCTCCTTTGTCAAAGATAAGGTGTCCATAGGTGCATGGATTTATCTCTGGGCTTTCTATTTTGCTCTATTGATCTATATTTCTGTCTTTGTGCCGGTACCATACTGTGTTGATGACTATAACTTTGTAGTATAGCCTGAAGTCGGGCAGGTTGATGCCTCCAGTTCCATTCTTCTTTCTCAAGATTGCTTTGGCTATTCGAAGTTTTTTGTATTTCCATACAAATTGTGAAATTATTTGTTCTAATTCTGTGAAAAATACAGTTGGTAGCTTGATAGGGATTGCATTGAATCTATAGGTTGCTCTATAGGGTAGTATACTCATTTTCACTATACTGATTCTTCCAATCCATGAACATGGTATATTTCTCCATCTATTTGTGTCCTCTTTGATTTCCTTCATCAGTGATTTATAGTTTTGTATATATAGGTCTTTTGTTTCTTTAGGTAGATATATTCCTAAGTATTTTATTCTTTTTGTTGCAATGGTGAATGGAATTGTTTCCTTAATTTTTCTTTCTGTTTTCTCATTGTTAGTGTAGAGGAATACAAGAGATTTCTGTGCATTAATATTATATCCTGCAACTTTACTATATTCATTGATTAGCTCTAGCAATTTTCTGGTGGAGTCTTTAGGGTCTTCTACGTAGAGGATCATGTCATCTGCAAACAGTGAGAGTTTTAATTCTTCTTTGCCAATCTGGATTCCTTTTATTTCTTTTTCTGGTCTGATTGCTCTGGCCGAAACTATGTTGAATAGTAGTGGTGAGAGTGGGCACCCTTGTCTTGTTCCTGACTTTAAGGGAAATGCTTTCAATTCTTCACCATTGAGGATAATGTTTGCTGTGGGTTTGTCATATATAGCTTTTATTATGTTGAGGTATGTTCCTTCTATTCCTGCTTTCTGGATGGTTTTTTATCATAAATGGATGTTAAATTTTGTCAAAGGCTTTCTCTGCATCTATTGAGATAATCATACGGTTTTTATCTTTCAATTTGTTAATGTGGTGTATTATGTTGATTGATTTGTGGCTATTGAAGAATTCTTGCATCCCTGAGATAAGGCTCACTTGGTCATGATGTATGATCTTCTTAATATGTTGTTGGATTCTGTTTGCTAGAATTTTGTTAAGGATTTTTGCACCTATGTTCATCAGTGATATTGGCCTGTAGTTTTCTTTTTATGTGAGATCTTTGTCTGGTTTTGGTATTAGGGTGATGGTGGCCTCATAGAATGAGTTGGGAAGTTTACCTTCCTCTGCAATTTTCTGAAAGAGCTTGAGTAGGATAGGTGTTAGCTCTTCTGTAAATTTTTGGTAAAAGTCAGCTGTGAAGCCATCTGATCCTGGGCTTTTGTTTGCTAGAAGATTTCTGATTACAGTTTCAATTTCTGTGCTTGTGACAGATCTGTTAAGATTTTCTATTTCTTCCTGGTTCAGTTTTGGAAAGTTGTACTTTTCCAAGAATTTGTCCATTTCTTCCAAGTTGTCCATTTTATTGGCATATAGTTGCTGATAGTAGTCTTTTATGATTCTTTGTATTTGTGTTGTCTGTTGCGATTTCTCCATTTTCATTTCTAATTTTGTTAATTTGATTTTTCTCCCTTTGCTTCTTGATGAGTCTGGCTAATAGCTTGTCAATTTTATTTATCTTCTCAAAGAACCAACTTTTGGCTTTGTCGATTTTTGCTATGGTCTTTTTTGTTTCTTTTGCATTTATTTCTGCCCTAATTTTTAAGATTTCTTTCCTTCTACTAACCCTAGGGTTCTTCATTTCTTCCTTTTCTAGTTGCTTTAGTGTAGAGTTAGGTTATTTATTTGACTTTTTTCTTGTTTCTTGAGGTAAGCCTGTATTGCTATGAACCTTCCACTTAGCACTGCTTTTACAGTGTTCCATAGGTTTTGGGTTGTTGTGTTTTCATTTTCATTCGTTTCTATGCATATTTTGATTTCTTTTTTATTTCTTCTGTGATTTGTTGGTTATTCAGCAGCGTGTTGTTCGTCCTCCATATGTTGGGATTTTTAATAGTTTTTCTCCTGCAATTGATCTCTAATCTTACTGCATTGTGGTCAGAAAAGATGCTTGTAATGATCTCCATTTTTTTTTTTTGAATTTACCAAGGCTAGATTTATGACCCAGGATGTGATCTATCCTGGAGAAGGTTCCGTGTGCACTTGAGAAAAAGGTGAAATTCATTGTTTTAGGGTGAAATGTCCTATAGATATCAATTAGGTCTAACTGGTCTATTGTATCATTTAAATTTTGTGTTTCCTTGTTAATTTTCTGTTTTTTTGATCTATCCATAGGTGTGAGTGGGGTATTAAAGTCTCCCACTATTATTGTGTTATTGTTAATTTCTCCTTTCATACTTGTTAGCATTTGCCTTACATATTGTGGTGCTCCTATGTTGGGTGCATAAATATTTATAATTGTTATATCTTCTTCTTGGATTGATCCTTTGATCACTATGTATTGTCCTTCTTTGTCTCTTTTCACAGGCATTATTTTAAAGTCTATTTTATCTGATATGAGTATTGCTACTCCTGCTTTCTTTTGGTCTCTCTTTGCATGGAATATTTTTTTCCAGCCCTTCACTTTCAGTCTGTAGGTGTCCTTTGTTTTGAGGTGAGTCTCTTGCAGACAACATATATAGGGGTCTTGTTTTTGTATCCCTTCAGCCAGTCTTTGTCTTTTGGTTGGGGCATTCAACTCATTTACATTTAAGCTAATTATTGATAAGTATGACCCCATTGCCATTTACTTTGTTGTTTTGGATTTGAGTTTATACACCCTTTCTCTGTTTTCTGTCTAGAGAAGATCCTTTAGCATTTGTTGGAGAGCTGGTTTGGTGGTGCTGGATTCTCTCAGCTTTTGCTTGCTTGTAAAGCTTTTGATTTGTCCTTCATATTTGAATGAGATCCTTGCTGGGTACAGTAATCTGGGTTGTAGGTTTTTCTCTTTCATCACTTTAAGTATGTCCTGCCATTCCTTTCTGGTCTGACGAGTTTCTAGTGAAATATCAGCTGTTATCCTTATGGGAATCTCCTTTTGTGTTATTTGTTGTTTTTCCCTTGCTGCTTTTAATATTTGTTCTTTGTGTTTGATCTTTGTTAATTTGATTAATATGTGTCTTGGGGGTGTTTTGCCTTGGATTTATCCTCTTTGGGACTCTCTGGGTTTCTTGGACTTGGGTGACTATTTCCTTCCCCATTTTAGGGAAGTTTTCAACTATTATCTCCTCAAGTATTTTGTCATGGTCTTTCTTTTTGTCTTCTTCTTCTGGGACTCCTATGATTCGAATGTTGTGACGTTCAACATTGTCCCAGAGATCTCTGAGGTTGTCCTCACTTCTTTTAATTCTTTTTTCTTTTTTTCTCCTTCATTTATTTCTACCATTCTACCTTCTACCTCACTTATCTTACCTTCTGCCTCCGTTATTCTACTGTTAGTTCCCTCCAGAGTGCTTTTTATCTCATTTATTGCATTATTCATTATATATTGACTCTTTTTTATTTCTTCTAGGTCCTTGTTAAACGTTTCTTGCATCTTGTCAATCCTTGTCTCCAGGCAATTTATCTGTAGCTCCATTTTGTTTTCAAGATGTTGGATCATTTTCACTGTCATTATTCTGAATTCTTTTTCAGGTAGACTCCCTATCTCCTCCTCTTCTGTTTTGGTTTGGTGGGCATTTATCCTGTTCCTTTACCTGCTGAGTATTTCTCTGCCTTTTCATCGTGTTTTGATTGCTGTGTTTGGGGTGGCCTTTCCGTATTCTGGCAGTTGGTGGTTCCTCTTTATTATGGAGGTTCCTCACTGTGGATGGGGTTGGAAGGGTGGCTTGTCAAGGTATCCTGGTTAGGGAGGCTTGCATCAGTGTTCTGGTGGATGGAGCTGGATTTCTTCTCTCTGGAGTGCAATGAAGTGTCCAGTAATGAGTTTTGAGATCTCTATGGGTTTGGTATGTCTTTGGGCAGCCTGTATATTGAACCTCAGGGCTAGTTCCTGTGTTGCTGGAGAATTTGCATGGTATGTCTTGCTCTGGAACTTGTTGGGTCTTGGGTGGTGCTTGGTTTCAGTGTAGGTATGGAGGCTTTTGGATGAGCTCTTATTGATTAATGATCCCTGGCATCAGGAGTTCTCTGGTGTTCTCAGGTTATGGACTTAAGCCTCCTGTCTCTGGTTTTCTGTCTTATTCTTACAGTTGCCTCAAGACTTCTCCATCTCCTTTCAAAGACAATGGGCTGACTTTCTGGGTGACTGATGTCCTCTGCCAGCATTCAGAAGTTGTTTTGTGGAATTTGCTCAGCATTCAAATGTCCTTTTGATGAATTTGTGGGGGTGAAAGTGGTCTCCCCGTCCCATTCCTCTGACATCTTAGGACCCCCCTCCTTTTTTTAAACTGGATTGCCAAGCATTTAGAAAATCACCTTTGAAGAAATTTCTCCACATGTTTTCTTAGCAAAAAAGAGTGTTCTCTAATATTTCTCTACTATTCTGCCAATAACAAATCTAATTGTAAAATTATAAAGTGATTTCTTCAATTTTCTTTTGAACTTCACAATAAAGATAGAGATTTTTTTCAGAAGTAGGGTGACTTTAAATAGAAAGTAGAATCAAGCCATTAAGTCATCTTAGTGAATATATCTAGATATACTCTTATTTCTCAGGTATATTCAGACACTGCTATTTGACTATTTGTGTTCTTGGCAGTTTTGTCTCCTGGTTCCTATTAGAGACTGTTAGTTTTGTTAGGATTAAGTGTTCTTTGTACTAAAGTTTTAATGCAGTTTTAGAATTATGTTTCAATCAGATGTTGTCTTGATTATTATTTCCTAGTACAAAGATGTGTATAATACATAAACCATTTTCCTTTAATGTTTAAATCAGTGCTTTTTCTGTTAGTTAAATAAATAAATTAATTATTAGTTTATTTACAGTTAATAATGACTGCTGCTACCATTTGATCAAATAAATGTAGAAGGAATCAGAAAATCACCATTTGGCAATGGTACAATGTATACCACTTATAAGGTAACACTAGTGGATATAGATGTACTGAGTAACAGAACAATTACAGAGTCACAAAGTCTCTTTATAAGGTACATATTGAATACAAAGGGAGATGCCTATTACATCATCAAAGGTAGCATCACCATTTATGGAACAGGTTGACTTCATGTGCCTTTTGATATGTTGCAGAGGAGAACACAATATCACTCTGTGTATCACTCTGTACTATCACCCAGAAGGGTGTGAACTGAATCTAATTATGAGGAAATCTTGGGGAAACCAAAATTAAAGAACATTCTATAAGATCACTGGCCTATATCTTCTTCTTCTTCTTTCAAGGAGGTGAGAATTTATTAAAGGATACATACAATTAAACTAAAATTGCAACAAAATGCCTAAGAGAAGGCCTTATAACTAGATTCAAAAGTAGCATAGATGATGAATCTGTCCAGGGTCAAGGAAAGGATCATTAAAAGGAGATGTATACATTGAGTCTAACATAAATAAGGGTTCTTATGTAGGGTATATAGTGGGTCAGGGATATTGTGAGAAGAGAGTTTTGTGAGTCATGCTAGTGGAGTACCAAACCCAAAACAGGGCACAGAAGCCTCCAGATTTGTATCTAGTTGATAAGAAGTGCAGGTGGCCTAAAGAATCCCCATGTGGTTGGTGTAGCCTTTTATTTTTCCTTAGTGTCCAGGTTAAGAAAGACAAAGAAATATATATATATAAATTTTTCCAGATTGAAGAAAACTAAAGTGACCTGATAGCTAAATGAAATTTATCATTCTGAATTGGATTTTGAACCATAATTTCTTTTTTCTTTTGCCATGAGGGCCACTAGTGGGACAAGTGGCGGAAATTGAGTAAGGTCTGTAGATTTGTTCTTGTTGTTGTTCAGTCACTAAGTCATGTCCAACTCTTTGCAACCCCTTGGACTGCAGCATGCCAGGCTCCTCTGTCCTCCATTGTTTCCTGGAGTTTCCTCAAATTCATGTCTATTGAGTTGATGATGCTATCTAACCATCTTATCCTCTGCCACCCTCTTCTCCTTTTGCCTTCAATCTTAGCATCAGAGTCTTTTACAAAGAGTCGGCTCTTTACATCAGGAGGCAGGTATTGGAGCTTCAGCTTCAGCATCAGTCCTTCCAATGAATATTCTGGGTTGATTTCTTTTGGAATTGACTGGTTTGATCTCCTTGCAGTTCAAGGGACTCTCAGGAGTCTATGCTGACAATATTTTATCAATGTTGGTTTGATAATTCTACTGTGGTAATATAGGAAAATGCTATTATTCTTAGAAAGTACATATTTAATATCAAATGTTTCAGAAAAATATTATGAAATATTATTTATATTAAAATAAGTATATAATTTTCAATATCATTGTGGAATGTATGTGATGATTTTTTGTACAGTTTTTGCAACTTAGCGGCCTTCCTCTTGTTGTTTGTCAGGGAATGTTTAACAGGAAGATTCCTGTGTGTTGTTTTCTGTCTCTCATAAATCCTCCATTTCTTATCAGACCCTGGCAACAGGAACAAGTGGAATGGCACGCTGCTCCCAGGACTGAGGTCATAGGATGAAAACACATACATGAATCTCCTTCAGTAAACATTCTCCTTACCTATGACAAAACTGCTTAATCGTGAGATATGGGTTGTCTCCTGACCTTATGACCATTGTTAATCTCTTGTTCCCTTGATAACGGTTGCTGTACGTTTGGTTTTCTGATCTTTATCATTGTCCAAAGAAATTCCTTGTACAACAGCCTATATATACTCACAGAAAGTTCGTTAAAGCACACTTGTTCCATCAGAGCTTGGGGTCCCCATGTCTTTCTTTCTCTCTCTCTCTCCCTCTCTCTCACCCCCCTCTCCCTCCCTCCGGCTAATTCTCTGGAGCGTGGAAACCCACTGAGCTCACTCTCATACCAGGGCTTTCAAGACCTCCTCGAGAGGGCACCCTGTGCCTTCGTGAGTGGTGCTAGCCCTGTTATAGGGTTTTATTGGTTCTCTGCATAAACCAGGGAATATTAGCTTCTTTCTCTCTTTCACTTTCTTATCGTCAACTCTGGACCACCAGGTTCTGGTCCATTAAAGGACCACAACAGTTATTCAGTCATTAAGTCCTGTCCAACTCTTTGTGACCCATGAACTGAGCCTGCCAGGCTTCCCTGTCCTTCACTCTCTTCCAGAGTTTGCTCAAACTCATGTCCACTGAGTCAGTGATGCTATCCCACCGTCTCATCCTCTGTCACCTCCTTCTCTTCCTGCCTTCAATCTTTCCCAGCATCAGGGTCTTTTCCATCAGGTCCATTGCTTAGGTGGCCAAAGTACTGGAGTTCAGTTTTTGCATCAGTCCTTCCAATGAAACAGTTTCAAAATAAACAGGTAACAAGTTATTGCATGACTGGCATTTAATAGGCTGATTTGATCGTAATGTGACTAAAGTAACATTTACCAAGTGCTTACTGTGTGTGTTCAGTCACCCAGTCATGTCCAACTCTTTTGGACACTATAGACTGTAACCCACCAGTTTCCTCTGCCCATGGATTTTCTGGGCAAAGATGCTGGAGTGGGTTGCCATTTCCTACTCCCAAGTGCTTACTGTGGAGCAGTAATTGTGTTGATTTTTTTCCTTGAGGTATTTGAAACAGTCTCCACATGGTCCTGAAAGTAAAGCATAGTTATAACAATCGCACATGTAAGAACACTCATACTTAGGAATAACCGCTAAACTGAGACCTGTTCAAGTCACATAGCCAGAAAATGGCAGGGATGAAATTTGACCTGAAATTACTTAATTTCATTTCAACACTTTCTGCCCCCAGTAAGAGCAGCAGTCTCTATCGTAGCAAACTACTTTATCTTCTAAGAGCATTGAATGGCTTTAGCGATAAATGTGTGGAGAGTTCTAACTAGGAGTGACTTTAATCTCTTGGGATATAAAGTCAGCACATCATTAAAACTGTAGATTCTGAAAGTTTTTGAGATCCTTGGATAGGAACTGTATTATCTTGATGTCTTTTTTTTAAGCATCAAAAAAAATGCATATTTTATCACTCAGTGAATAATTGTTGAATAAACAAATGAACAAGAAACAAAATTTTGATGTAAGAGATATAGAGGCACGGTGGAGAACAGGTCAGGAAGGTTATCAGAAGATTCTGATAATAGTAAGATTAGAGTTAGAGGAAGTAAGAATTAGATGCTGATTTCCATTTCCAGTCAACAGAAACAACTTCTCCCACTGATCTGCACACAGATTGTTTTGGCAGCATGCATCTCTTGAAGGAATAAAGACAAACACACCCACTTTGAGACCCATGGCTTAAGGTAGGAATCCAGGCAGCAAACTAAACTAGCACAGAGAACCATGAGGAGAGATTAGTTTTGAGGTGAGAATGAAGGGAATTACTGCATCTTCAATGTGGTGGAGTCCTAGGAAATTATGGGAAATTGAACACAGACTCAAAATGTTATCCAAGGTCTCCAGTTTTTCAGGGCTGCAGAAAGCATCATTGCTAGCTGTCAATGTGGTAAATTAGTTTGGACGTCAAGCATTCCCAGAAATTTTCACTGTTTATTTGTATTCTCTTCATTATACCTCTGACATCTGTGTAATCTATTTTTTTGTTGTTGTTGTTATTTAAACAAAACTTCTTAATTTCGTTTTAAGAAGTTAATCATTCAAATATTGGGAAAGATGGGATGAAGCAATCATGGCATAATAATATTCGCCTGTGGAGGCTTATGAAAAATTGGATTCACGGATGTGTTACAAATGAATGAATTGCAATCATGTTGGATATAGTTTGGATGTAAACCTGGGCCAAACCATTTTGTCATTTTTAGGATGTCACTTTGTGACCAGTGTGCTAAAACATGACTATATTCTGTATCATTCTTTCAGTACTGTACAGCTACAAGGAACTCTGGGTTCCTTTCTCAGAGCAACCAGTAAAGTGGTTCCCACATCAAGATTTCATATGGTTATCCTACATACCCAAGTGTCTCCCTAAAGCTCATGACAACTTGGGGTTCTGACAACCCCGAGACAACATTATGTGCCAGAGCTGAGACCTGAGACATTTAGGTCCAAGTGGATCATCTATTTTATTATTTCTGATATTAACTTGAATAGGTGGTAAAAAACAGTCTTTTAAGTCACAACTAAAGTTGAATGATGACTTCATGACAGGCAATGCAGCGACCTATAAGTCAAATAGTTAGAACTTCCATTTACTTTCTACTTTTCTAGTATTTTATCATTAAAAATTTTAATCAGTGGTTATCACCTTTTGGTAAGCAATACATTTGTAAATTTAAAAGTAGAAGTCTACTGAAACTAGCTCCAATGGCATCAGTATCCTTACAAGTAAAATGAAAAACATTACTGCTTTGAGACAACATTTTCAAGAATTAGCAATGCACTGTTCCACTCCAAATAACTGAATTATAATATACCTTTGGATACCAGTTCAGTAAAGCAGACACAACTAACGATATGGTCTAATTATAACACTGGTGACATCACTAACATTAATAGGTTTATCTAATGGAGAAAAAATTAGAATATCAACAGACTGTGAGATGTATTATGAATCCACTGAACTTGAGAAAATGACCTGCTGGTCTTAGCTATATAACCACCCAGTTTATGAATTCAGTAATTAACTATCTGTTTCCCATCAGTAAAATGTTGGAGATTTTACAAGATCTCAAAAGACTAGATTGTAAATTCTGTTATTTAAAGGATGTCTTCAATATGGTACAAAGCCATGTTAAATATGATGGAATTAATGTTTCTACCTCAGGAGGTATGTGTTTACCTTCATCCTTTTAGTTCTCACCCTTCCATTTTGCCCACAGATACCATACAATGGAGGCTGTTTCTGGCCTTGTAAGATGAAGAGTAGTCAGTTATTCCATCTTTACTCTGCTTTCTGACACCCCATCCTTCTGAGGTGCAAGACTTTTTGTTTTCATTTTGTCATTAAATACTCTTGCTCAGATTTTTTTAAAAAGTAGAATATTACTAAAATCAATATTCCTAAAAAAAATAAATAAAATAAAATAAAATAAAATCAATATTCCTTTAAAATAGTAAAAAATATCGCTGGTTGTATTTCGAACATTATATCTGGTGGTAGACATAGTTTGGTGCATGGTGAAAGTCACTCAGTCGTGTCCAACTCCTTGCGACCCCATGGGCTATGCAGTCCATGGAATTCTCCAGGCCAGAATACTGAAGTGGGTAACCTTTTCCTTCTCCAGGGGATCTTCTCAACCCAGGGATTGAACCCAGGTCTCCTGCATTGCAGGTGGATTCTTGACCAGCTGAGCCACAAAGGAAGCCCAAGAATACTGGAGTGGGTAGCCTATTCCTTCTCCAGCGGATCTTCCCGACCCAGGAATCAAACCAGGGTCTTCCGCATTGTGGGCGGATTCTTTACCAGCTAAGCCACAAGGGAAGCCCAGGCATAGTTTGGGAAGGTGGCTTATTATGCTTGTAAGCCAAGTCCCTTCAGTAATATCCGACTCCATGTGATCCCATGGACCATAGTCTCCCAGGCTCCTCTGTCCATGGGATTCTCCAGGCAAGAATCCTGGAGTGGGTTGCCAAGATCTCCTCCAGAGGATCTTCCCAACCCAGGGATCCACCCTCCCTCTTCTACCTCTCCTGCATTGGCAGGTGAGTTCTTTAGCCCTGGGAAGCCCCTGCTTGCTATGCCTGTCTTCTTGGATCTCATTGTAGGTGATCTGTGTCCTCTACATTTGTGAGAGCATCCCTGACTTACACTGCTTCCATGGTTTTCAAATTATGAGTATTTACTGTCTATCGCATACAACACTCTAGACAGATAGTTCTGCTTTTTTTCTTATAGCCTATTTGTTGTTACACTGTTTTCTTTCTTGAATGTCACTTAGTTGTCAAGAAATTTTATAAGGCAATGTTTGCAAAATGATCAGAAATGTTCTATATTAGTAGATACAAACTATTATTTTCCTTTATTTCTTTGTCATAAGTCATACTCCTCATTTAAGAAAATTAAACAAATGTGAATTAATGTGAATTAATGACAATGAAATATAAATTCCTTTTTTATTAACAGCGAATTCTTTTCCCTTGGTATTTCTTCTGAGAAGTTCTCATTACAAATTTTTAGCTAGAGGTCTGCTGAAAATCATTCAAGCCCTTTAGAAATTTAGGTGTCAAATCCTTCAAGATGTATATTTTAACACTCCAGCCTTGTTTGAAACATTTATTCCCTTTGGACCTTTCAGTGTCATGCTTTTAATCACTTTGCCTTGAAGAATTTACTTTTTTTTTCATTCTCTTTGACTAATAGCCCTGGATTTTTATTTTATTCCCTTTGCCCTTCCATGTACAAATTCACTCTGCCAGTTCCTTTCAACATCAAGGGGGATAAACACTATATCAAATAAGCCCCTCTCCTCTTTAAAGCACAGGACATTTTTGTGAGGTGTTAGTGATGGCATTGGGCTTCCCTGGTAGCTCAGCTGATAAAGAATCTGTCTGCAATACAGGAGACCCAGGTTCAATCACTGGATTGGGACTATCACCTGGAGGAGGGCATGGCAACCCACTCCAGTATTCTTGCCTGGAGAATCCCATGGACAGAGGAGCCTGGCGGGCTATAGTCCATGGGGTCACAAAGAGCTGGACGCGACTGAGCAACTAAGCACAGCACAGCACAGTGATGGCACTGGGTATTAAGGCTTCCAAGGCATTATGAAAAGAGCACCGGGGTTACCCATCACCATGTTTCTTTCACGTTTACTTTTTACCTAGAGCCACCTGGGAAACTTTTGCAGCAATATAATTGTTTAGATACTTTTTCACATATCTGAATTATGATGAAATTTTATTGAATTAGGAATATCTTTTAGAAACTAGTTTACCATTTCCTGTTGTTACTTAAAATTTTTCCTTTGTAGCATTTGAAATATTTCTGTATTCAGTAATCAAAGTGCTCCCTCCATACATGAACTGATCTTTCTCTCTTCATTCAGTCATTCCATGTCTTTGGTTTATTACCCCTTTTCTCTGGATATCAATACATTAAGTGCAGCTAACTAGTCGTTAGTCACTTTTCTGGCCTTATCTTTGCTAAATTCTTTCCAAATACCATTCTGGTATTTCTAACCACTTGCATATTCTTAGTGTCTCCCCTTGAACTTGTTATGTCCTGTTGGGTGTTGAGTGCGGTCAGTGCCTCAGCACAGAGATACTTCTGGAATGCTGCAGTAGGGACTCCTCTGGGCTGGATGTGTGTGAGAGATGGGTGACAGCTGGATGTTTTAGCAGCTGCTTGATGGCAAGTGGAGGAGGGAGCCTTCAAGTGTGTGGGTGGAAGCATACAGTGAAGCAAAACTCAAAAGACTGTGAAACCCGGGGACTTGTCAGCAAGACCCACCATAACTGGAAATCAGGGCTTCGTTTAGAAATTCAAAACAGCAGCTAGCTTCACTGTCTCTGAAGGCACATCTTTTTCAAACAAGGCATATTAACTGTTTGGTTTGTAATCAAGGGCATTCTTCTGTTCACCAGATGAATGACCTTTGTTAGCTGAGTATCAGTTTCCTTAATTCCAAAGGTAAAACTTGATTGAAAACATCTTATAACTGAATGTTTTAGTCAGCTGCATGTTTACGAAGAAGGGCTTCTCTGGTGGCTTCGTTGGTAAAGAATATGCCTGCAATACAGGAGACCTGGGTTCGATCCTAGGGTCAGGAAGATCCCCTGGAGAAAGGAATGGTAACCCAATCCACTATTCTTGCCTAGGAAATCTCATGGAGAGAGGAGCCTGCAGGGCTATGCTTCATGGGGTCGCAAGAGTTGGACATGACTTAGCAACTTAACAACAACAACAATGCTTACAAATGCTTACTTATGATGTGAAATGCTCTTACTTTTGGTAGGTTAGTAGGAATATATCTGCTAAGATGGTATTAATACCTTCTAGGCAATTTACATAAAGATATGGAGAAAATTTTAAGCACAACAACTCTGTAAAATAACTAGTTCAAGTATACCTATAGTCAGACAAAAACAGAATATATGAGCTCAGATACTAAGAAATTTGGCATTCTAGAAATACTATATATAAATTTAAGATTTTATATGTTTAGGGTTGAGCTTCCCTGGTGACTCCATCCTCGATGGTAAAGAAAAATCCTCCTGCAATGCAGGAGACGCTGGTTTGAATCTTGGGTCAGGAAGATCCCCTGGAGGAAGGCAAGGCAACTCACTCCAGTATTTTTGCCTGGAGATTCCCATGGACAGAGGAGCATGGCAGGCTACAGTCCATAGGGTTGCAAAGAGTTGGACATGACTAAAGTGACTGAGCACATGTTTAGGATTAAAATAAAGAGCTTTTTGAGATTTAAAGCCTGAGCACATTTATGTTTCCTGTATTACTGCCAAATTAATATCTATTTGTTGTTGTTCAGTCGCTCCATCATGTCTGACTCTTTGCGACCCCATGGACTGCAGCACGCCAGGCCTCCCTGTCCTTCACTATCTCCCAGAGCTTGCTCAAACTCATGTCCATTGGGTCGGTGATGCCATCCAACCATCTCATCCTCTGTCATCCCCTTCTCCTCCTGCCTTTGATGTTTCCCAGCATCAGGGTCTTTTCAAATGAGTCAGCTCTTCACATCAGGTGGCCAAAGTATTGGAGTTTCAGTTTCAGCATTAGTCCTTCCCATGAATATTCAAGGTTTATTGCCTTTAGGATTGACTGGCTTGACCTCCTTGCTGTTAATCCAAAACAAATATTTACTCAGTATCAAATTTGTGGGTTAAGCATCTAGTGGGATAGCATAATAAACAATACTAAGTTTTTTAAAGTATGCCTTTAGAAGACATAAAAAGCATATCAAAGTGTGGCATAAGAGAGATACAAATTAAAACTCCATATTTGAGCTAGTAAATAGTCCTGGTAATTTTCAGGATAAATTGGAGTTGGAAAACTCAGTAAAATATGTCTCTCTTCTGAGAGTGGTCAGCACCATCAGGAGCTCTCTGACCCTTGAGTCTGAATATCATGTCCTCAGAAGGAATTTAAATGGGCCATGAGATTATCTGAGGACCATGCTCAACAGTGACAGAGTCCAGATCATGACAAACAAGCGGTTCACCCTCTAGAAAGATTCACGGTTCTTTAGGAGCCTGATGAAATCCTTCCCTTTTGTGAGGGAGTCAGTTATTACAGAAATCAAAGCAGAGACAGATGGTAAGTTCTAGGTAGAGCCCAAGGAAATAGGGGGGGATGCTCAGGACACATATGCTGGACCTGAGTGCTCCCACTGCAGGCTCACAGACATTATGGAGCCCAACATCATGGAGAATCCCTGGGTGTCTACAACTTGACCTATGATTGTTAATTCCCAGAGACTGGGATCACTCATTTCATGGTTGCTGATGCTGCAGAGAGTTGAAGACTGTCTCTGCTAGGAAAATGTCTGGGATCCCATTGACCATGGGCATCCTGATATCCAAACTGATCTAAATACACTTTCTTTCACTCATCATCTCAGGACCTATAGATGATGTGCCAGGCACTCTGAGGTTTTATTTATGGAAAACTCAGCTCAGCTTGGTGATACTAATAAGCTTTATATTTTAATTTTAAAATGGTTATATCTTCATCAAACCTATGTATATATGTATGTTTGTATATATATATCTGTATCTACATCTATCCATCCATCTATTTCTGTATATATCTGTCTAATCTGGCAAATATTTGCAAAGAAAAATTACTAGATTCTGAAGGGATGGCATATTTAAATTTTGATACATAGTATCCAAATCTCTGGGGCTTCCCAGGTGGCATTAGTGATAAAGAACCCTCCTGCCAGTGCAGGAGACATAAGAGAGATGGGTTCAACCCCTGGGTCAGAAAGATCCCTTGGAGGAGGGCATGGCAATCTGCTTCAGGATTCTTGCCTGGAGAATCCCATGGGCAAAGGAGCCTGGTGGTTACAGCCCATAGGGTTGCGGAGTCAGACACAACTGAAGGGACCTAGCACACAGCTAGTATCTCTACAGAAAACTTCTATACATTTATATTCTAACCAACTGTGTCTGAAAGTGACTGTGACATGTACCCTCATGATCATTAGGCATTTTTAGACAATATTATAGGTATGTTAGGTATGAAGTTAGGCATGAGAAACTCCACCCCAATGTGGCATAGGAGAGTGCACAGATCAGTTCAGTTCAGTCACTCAGTCGTGTCTGATTCTTTGCGACCCCATGGACTGCAGCACACCAGGCTTCCCTGTCCATCACCAACTCCCAGAGCATACTCAAACTCATAGCCATCGAGTCAGTGATGCCATCCAATAATCTCATCCTCTGTCATCCCTTTCTCCTCCCACCTTCAATCTTCCCCAGCATCAGAGTCTTTTCCAATGAACAAGCTCTTCACATCAGGTGGCCAAAGTATTGGAATTTCAGCTTCAACATCAGTCCTTCCAATGAATGTTCAGGATTGATTTCCTTTAGGATGGACTGGTTTGATCTCCTTGCAGTCCAAGTGACTCTCAAGAATCTTCTCCAACACCACAGTTCAAAAGCATCAATTCTTTGGCGCTCAGCTTTCTTTATAGTCCAACTCTCACATCCATACATGACTACTGGAAAAACCACAGCCTTGACTAGACGGACCTTTGTTGGTAAAATAATGTGTCTGTTTTTTAATATGTTTTCTAGGTTGGTTGTAACTTTTCTTCCAAGGAGCATGTGCCTTTTAATTTCAGGGCTTCATTCATGATCTGCAATGGTTCTGGAGCCCCCCCAAAATAAAGTCACTCACTGTTTCCCCATGTATTTGCCATAAAATGATGGGACAAGGTGCCATGATCTTAGTTTTCTGAATATTGAGTTTTAAGCAAACTTTTTCACTCTCCTCTTTCACTTTCATCAAGAGGCTCTTTAGTTCTTCGCTTTCTGCTATAAGGTTGGTGTCATCTGCATATCTGAGGTTATTGATATTTCTCCCAGCAATCTTGATTCCAGCTTGTGCTTCATCCAGCCCAGCATTTCTCATGATGTACTCTGCATATAAGTTAAAAACCAGGTTGACAATATACAGCCTTGACATACTCCTTTCCTGATTTGGAACCAGTCTGTTGTTCCATGTCCAATTCTCACTGTTGCTTCTTGACCTGCATACAGATATGCACAGATATGCTACAAAATAATGCACAGAGACTTTTCTAATGCCGGACATGTGCCCTTGATGCACAGCTTTGTCTTCAAGTGACCTTAGGCCGCTGGGAGACTATTAAGTATTCTATACATACATTCATCTGATTGTAACAGACTGAATTATGGGAAAGACATGAGAAATAGTGCCTGTTGTTATGTAACTTGCAACTGTCAATCAAAACTGTCACTTCACACCTGCCTAAATGAATATGTAACAGCCCTGTCTTGAAAAGCCCTGTACCTCATCATTCTGGCACCAGAGACTCTGTTGGCTTGGCCCACCTCTCCCTTGAAGTGTTCTTTCTTCAATAAACTTGTTTTTGCCATGGATAAGACCTCAGATTCTTCATGTCCTTATCAAGTACCAGTGCCCACGAGGAAGGGTCTTCTTTGTCCATATCAGGAAACAGGTAGAAGCACTATATCACTATTGTTTTAGTTTACTTTTTTTCTGATAAATATTTAATCCTCACATATGTTTTGCATATTTATTATAAGGCTACTTATCTTTTTGGTAAGTTTTTAGCTTATTATCTTTGCTTCTTTCACAATATCCATATTACCTATAGATTTAGACATGCACTTTAAAAAAAAGGAATGTATGCTTTTGTCAAATGAATCCATGTATTCAACACATATTTATTTAGCAACTTCTTGGTACTAGGTATAATGCTAAGAACTTTCATATTAATTTTATGATATCTAATTGTAGTTTGATTTTGGCATTTTTTCACACATAAATGTTATTTTTGTTTTATTATTGACTATGCCAAAGCCTTTGACTGTGTGGATCACAATAAACTGTGGAAAATTCTGAAAGAGATGGGAATACCAGACCACCTGACCTGTCCCTTGAGAAACCTGTATGCAGGCCAGAAAGCAATAGTTAGAACTGGACATGGAACAACAGACTGGTTCCAAAAAGGAAAAGGAGTACATCAAGGCTGTATATTGTCACCCTGCTTATTTAACTTATATGCAGGGTACATCATGAGAAATACTGGGCTGGATGAAGCACAAGCTGGAATCAAGATTGCTGGGAGAAATATCAATAACCTCAGATATGCAGATGATACGACTCTTATGGCAGAAAGTGAAGAGGAACTAAAAAGTCTCTTGACGAAAGTGAAAGAGGAGAGTGAAAAAATTGGCTTAAAGCTCAACATTCAGAAAACTAAGATCATGGCATCTGCTCCCATTACTTCATGGGAAATAGATGGGGAAACAGTGGAAACAGTGTCAGACTTTATTTTTTTGAGCTCCAAAATCACTGCAGATGGTGATTGCAGCCATGAAATTAAAAGATGCTTACTCCTTGGAAGGAAAGTTAGAGTAACCTAGATAGCATTTTAAAAAGCAGAGATGTTACTTAGTCAAGGCTATGGTTTTTCCAGTAGTCATGTATGGATGTGAGAGTTGGACTATAAAGAAAGCTAAGCGCCAAAGAACTGATGCTTTTGAACTGTGGTGTTGTAGAAGACTCTTGAGAGCCCCTTGGACTGCAAGGAGATCCAACCAGCTGTCCTAAAGGAGATCAGTCCTGGGTATTCATTGGAAGGACTGATATTGAAGCTGAAACTCCAATACTTTGGCCACCTGATGTGAAGAACTGACTCATTGGAAAAGACCCTGATGCTGGGAAGGATTGGGGCAGGAGGAGAAGGGGACGACAGGGGATGAGATGGCTGGATGGCATCACCGACTCGATGGACATGAGTTTGGGTAAACTCCAGGAGTTGGTGATGGACAGGGAGGCCTGGTGTGCTGCGATTCATGGGGTCGCAAAGAGTCAGACACGACTGAGCGACTGAGCTGAACTAAACTGAATATATACTGATTTAATTCTGCCTTTGTTCTCATGTCAGAGTTGCTAGTATGCAACACAGAATTATGAATAAAAGTAAAAATAAACAGATTTAATATAAATAATATCATTGATTTGTGTTTTATATATTTAATCCTTTGGAATTTATTTTTCATTGAGAATGAAGTAGAAATCAGATTCTAATTCTAATAGCATCTCAATAATAGTAATTCTTTTAATTTATTAATAAAACTGTTGTCAACCATATGAAATATTACTTTGTCATATATTTGATTTCCCAGACATATTTGGGATTTTTTTTTTTTTGGTCTTTTATCATTTTGTCCATCCTTGTATTCCTCCATGTGTTTTTTCCTCAGTGTTATTTGATGCTATTCTATTTAGACATTTTAATGTGTTTTTAGTCAATGATTTTCTTTTTCCTCTTCCTTGCCATTTCGTCCTCTAGGGGATCTTCCTGACCCAGGGATCAAACTTGTGTCTCCTGCATTGGCAAGTGGATTCTTTACCACTGAGCCACCTGGGAAGCTCCATTCTGATACTCACCACATATATGATCCTGAAAATATTACTTAACTTGTTTAAGATTTTTTTCCCTCATTTATAAAATGAGAGCAGTAACACCTATATTATATAATCCTGACAGAAAGAATTTAGTAAAATGAAATGCATAAAGTCTCTGGCTCATAGCAAATAATTTTAAATGTTACAATATCGTTGACACTACCAACAGTGCATTAGGACTATTTAGCGCTTGGAAAGTATCTTTTTCCCTAAAAGTCCTGTGTACTCTGACCTCTTGGGATTTGTATTTGGCTTTGGAGATATTTTATTTGTAGCTTTCAGATATCATGATTTGCCAATATTATTGTTTAACTTTTTAATCTGTTATTATTTCTAACATTCTGTTTTATTTTTTTCTGTTTTTTTTGTTATTATTATTATTTTTTAATTTATTGTGTATTGATTTCATTTGCATTTAGGACTTCTTAGATTTTTATATTAATACACCTTACAGCTGAATTTACTCCCAGAGTCATTAGCAGGTGAGCACAAGCAAACGCAGAGTTTATGCTACGACAGGAAAAGCTTTCAGTAGGCACTGAGACAAAAAAAAAGACTGATGAACTCTGAAAGTTTGCTTCAGCTTTCTCTAATCCAACAGAATAATTGCAAACCATTTGAAATCAATTTTCTAATACAAAAATCTGTTGGTTTTTTATCACTACATGACAAATTTAGTGATGTAAAACAGTACCTCTAAACTGTTTCACTATTTCCATGGACTGGTTAGGAGTCTGGGTACGGCCATCAAGGGTCTCACGAAGTGTCTCAGGGCTGCAGTCTCCTCTGGAGCACAGGGTCCTCTTATGGGTTTATTCAAGTTGTTGGTCGAATCCAATCTCCTGAGGTTTTATGGAGCTGAGGTTCTCAGCTCCTAGAGGCCACTTGGAGTTGCCTGTTACGTGATCTTGTCTACAGGCAGCTCATACTATAATAGCTTATTTCTTCAAGGTCATTAGAAAAGCCTCTTTTGTGGGAGGTGGCTAAGATAGTGGAGTAAGAAGACCCTGGGGGGGGTTATTAACAGATATTGAATATAATTCCCCATGCTATACAGTGTAGACAAGTTTTCAAAAGAAAAAAATGCAACTTTAAATCTCTTTGAAAATTAAAGGTGTATGTATCCAAGTCTTTGTTATTTTTGCTGTATTTCTCTTAAGAGAGCAGTATTTGAAATTGACAGCTTATTACATCCTAATTGTTTCTTCTTCTTCTTTTTTTTTTTTAAAGAATCAGTTTTCTGCATCTTATTGGAGCCTTCCCAGTCTTCACAGTTTTAGACCATACCTATCACATTGAACCATTCCAGGACAACTCTCTTAGAGGCAATCTGCAGCCACATTCAGTGGATGCAGTTTGGAGTTATTAGGATTTCTTTAATTTCCAAATTTGACTTAGAATTTCCATCATTTCTGGGTTTGCTGCCAGCAGTCACTGGTAGTAGAATCACCAGGTTAAAAAGAGGTTTACTCCCTCTGGGCATTAGGTTCAGGGTCAGTGCTTATCCCAAAACCTTTAAAAAGTGAAATCATTATTCTCTTAACACAATTTTCATCAATAACTGACCAAAGTTATACTAAGCTTTGCTTCTCACTAGCACCCCCAGAATGACAATTTGGAATTCTTTGCTCTTGGTTCTATCTCTCCTTTTCCTTTATGCCCCAGGAAATATTGTTTCATAGTTATCATTCCTTTATCTTCTTCCTCAACTTAGAAGAGAGAGTGCTCCTCCCACGCCACATTTTCCTCTGTAGTTTTTCCAAAGGATAGTTATGTATTTTCGCCAAATTTGAAACCCAGAGTCAGCCGTAGGATTAGGGTCTTAGCCTCTTGTTATCTGCATATCAATACACTTATCTCACTATGATTTCTAGAAGGTTCTGCTCTTCTCAAATTCACACCATTTAACCTTCTCCCTTGCCTCACACTGTCAATCATGAAACTCTTTCTCATTAAGTAGACACTTTAATCAGTTTTTTGGGTCCTAGTCTTCCTCTTATCCCAAGTCCTACCATGATTCTGACTGATTCTGTCACTCATATAGACACCCCATTCAATAAGAGACTGCTCATTTTCTCCACCTCTGTGTCTCCAGTGATAAGAACATTTGATTTACTTCAGGTGTACCATCCTATAGTCTTACCCCGCACCTTGTTATCATCTGAAATTGCTCTACTTCCAAAATCACTAATCAAATTCGCCAACTTATTATCACTTCTCTTTCTAGTCTACACATCACTATTTCCTCAGTTACCATATTTCCATATTAGATCCTCCACAATCAATTGACATTTAATTTTCCTCAATCTCCCTTCTTCACTTTCTTTGTTTTTCTTCTTCTACTTTTTAACTTTTTATTTTATATTGGAGTATAGCCTATTAACAATGTTATGATGGTTTCATGGTTTTGGGAGGATAGCAAAGTGATAGTTGAGTATATATTTTCTTTCTCACATTCTTTTCCCTTATAGATTATTACAAGATACTGAATATAGTCTCTTTTGCTATAAGTAAGTCCTTATTAGTTATCTATTTTATATAGTAGGGTGTATATATTAATACCAAGCTCTCCTATTTTACCTCTCTCCCACCATGTATGTGAGTTTATTTCTGTCTTGTAAATAAGTTAATTTGTATCAGTTTTTCAGATTCCACATAAAAGTGATATCACGTAAATTTGTCTTTCTCTGTCTGACTTATTTCACTTAATATGAAAATTTCTAAGTCTATCCATGTTGCTGCACATGGCATTATTTCATTCTTTTTTATCGTTGAGTTATATTCCATTGTGTGTGTGTGTGTGTGTGTGTGTGTGTGTGTGTGTGTGTGTGTGTGTGAATATATATACCACATCTTCTTTATCCTGAGTCAAACTTTCAGCAATAATTTTGCTATTATCATAAGCATCCTTACTCTTCTTTCATTTTCTTGCCTCCCCTGAAAAATTCTAAACCAAGTTAAACCCTACTATCATCTGTCTTCATGCCTATCTGAGTATCTGGGCCTTGGAGGAAGGCATCACAGAGAAAGTTACCATCAGTATAAACTCATGATCAACAACTTCAGTTTGGCTCTTAATCTTGCCTAGAAATTCATTAGCCATCAGTTACTTTGGGTTCTTCTAATGTCAACAAAACTGTTTCAAGTCTTCCCTACTATCATCAAACCTCATAATTCTCACATTTCCTCTTGCTTTATCAACAGATATCTTTTCTTTTTTTTTCAATAAAGATAAACCTTTATTCGTTTTTTTTTCCTCTATTCATTTTAATGGCTCTTTTGGGGGTAAAATTACAAAGTTTATGCGTGCATGCTAAGTTGCTTCAGTCGTGTCTGACTCTTTGCAACCCCATGGACTATAGGCCACCAGGCTCTTCTGTCCATAGAGATTCTTCAGGCAAGAATACTAGAGTGGGTTGCCATGCCCTCATCCAGGGGATCTTTCAGATCCAGATCCAGAGATGAAATCCTTTATCACTAGTGCCATCTGAGAAGCCCACAAAGTTTATAGAGTACTGTTACAAGTAAGACTTTTTTTTTTTTCCATCTTCTCTCTCTCTCTCTTTTAAACTTTTTTACTTGAAGGATAATTGCTTTATACTTTTGTGTTGGCTTCTGCCATACATCAACAGGAAGCAGCCACAGGTATACGTATGACCCTTCCCTCTTGAGCCTCCGTCCTGTCTCCCACCCCATCCATCCCTCTAGGTTGTCACAGAGCACCGGTTTGAGCTCCCTGAGTCATACAGCAAATTCCCACTGGGTATCTATTTTATATATGGCAGTCTACATGTTGCCATGCTACTCTCCATTTAGCCCACCCTCTCTTTTCCTCTCCCTGTGTCCATAAGTCTGTTTTCTTACTTCACAAAGCAGGTAGAAATCAAGTCTCTAATTACCCTGCTTCATGTAGTCTGCCTTCATTTGCCCTGCTTCACCCAGCCTGCCTTCATTTGCTCCCAACCTCTCACCTTTCACTTCTTTTATAACAGACAAGTCCTCTCAGTGACTCGCCTAGGCTGGACTCTCCAGTGTGCTTTGGTCCTCTTTTGCCATCCTGTCTTCTCAGGATCTTTTCACTATCAATATTCATTCTTCCTTTCCTCTCTCTTCCTCTCTGCTCTCCTCTGCTCCCTTCTCCTCTCCTTTCTTCTTTCCCTTCTTCCCGTTTTCTCCTCTCACCTCTCATTTTCTTTCTCTCTGTGTCACATATGTATATGTGTGTATGTATCTATCTACCTATCTATCTATATATAAATGCATGTGTGTGTGTGTATACATATACACACATGTGTGTATACTTGGACACACTAGCATTTAATACCTATCAATCTGTATTTTCATACAGGTATCTAAACATACTTAGATCTCTTATTCAAACAAGCAAAACCAAAAAAACTGTCTCAGTTTAAGCAAAGCCTTCTGTCTTTGTATTCTATTCAGTCCCTCAATAGACTGTGCAACACTCAGCCACATTGGTGAGAAATATCATTTATATTCAATCTGCTAACTCAAGTGCTAATCTCAGCCAGAAATATCCTTACAAACACCCTCAGAAATAATGCTTTACCAGCTATCTGGGTGTCCCATAACCTAGACAAGTTGACATATTAAATTATCTATCACAGCCTAGAATACAGAATTGACTCATAACAGTTGGCTTGTCCCTTGTGTTATATTCTTTTTATTGTAAACATTATTTTTGTTTTTACTTATGATTTTAGTTAATTTTTGGTTGCATGGATGTTCATTGCTTTCTGCAAGCTTTCTCTAGCTGGAGTGAGAGGGGCTCCTCTTCACTGTGGTGTGCTAACTTCTCATCCCTGTGGCTCCTTCTTGCACAGGCTCTAGTGCACGGGTTTCAGTACTTGTGGCACATGGGCTTAGTTGCTCATGCGAAATTAGCACATGTGAAATCTCCCTGGACCAGGGATGGAAACTGGGTCCCATAACTGGCAGGAAAATTCTTATCCACTGTGCCACCAGGGAAGTCCTGCAACCAGTATTTCTAAAACACTAGTCGTGGAGACTGTCCCCAGGCTTAAAATATTTAAATCAGATATCACTGATCCTAGAAAAAAATAAAGACAGTATTCTAATAATAGCCAGTAAGGCCCCGTGCCTGACTTCTTTCTACCCCTGCAGTCTCTGGTCTCCCACCCTGGTTCCTGCTTTTCACTACACTGACCTTGAGCGTCTGTCTGCTCATTTCCACCACAGGGTTTTATATACACTGTTCTTCTCTCTCAGGAACACTTCTTTTCCCCTTTCTCTTTGTGTGTTAACTCATTCATTCTTAATATGATAGCTAATTATTTCTCAGGAAGCTTTACTTGCTTTCCAGTATAAATCAGATATATATGATATATTTCCTCACAGAACTGTGATTATTTCCCTCAGTACATCTATCTCAATTCATAGCCATACATCATCACTGTGATTATTTGGTTAACATATAACTCCTAGAATTTAGATTCACTGAGTATAGGGATTGTATACTTTTTGCTCAACATTTGTATTACCAGCATGTATTTGTCTAATTAATAAGTTATTCTTGACAGATGATATGAAACAGAGGGTTGGCTACTTCAGATAAACTAATTTGGAAGGAAAATTTACCTGGCCAGATAAAACTAATTACTAAATTCAAATCCTGATGCAAAATGATTTTTTTGTTGTTGTTTGCTTTTTCTATTTTGTCCCAATATATGCGTTCATTAAGATTGGGTCTATATTGATGATTTTTAAGTAAGGCAGAGGAATAAAGAATTACTAGCAGAGTTTTTTCCAAATACCCATTCTTTCCCCTACTCACACCCCCAAGGAACAACATAATCTTCATGTGCAATGAAACGAGGTGGGGGATAGGGAAAGGAACTGAGAAATTGGTTGTTTTAGGCTGGTTTGTAAGTGATCTATAGATCAATGAATAAAATACTCTTTCCATGACATCTTGGGAAACTGAATCAAATTATGTGGAGAACAAATGATTGTTAAGTTCAACTGCTCGAAACCATTAAATTACTTAAGATATGTGTATATGCATAACACACACACATAAGAGTTCTGTAATGCTGTAGGTTACAGGATGAGACAGGAATTACTGGGTTGAAGTTAGTGACATAAACATAGATCAGACTGTTGATAGCCATGTGTGACAGCTTAAGGAACTGTTTATAGGTTTTCAACAGGGAAGTAACAAAGTCAAACTTTTGCCTAGAATTCCTGCTTTTCAACTAATAGGAGAATGTGAGAATAGAAGTAAGAGTCAAAGCTTCAGAAGTGCTTGTGGGGTTCATTTAAATTCCCTTTGCCTCTATAACATCTGGAAGATATTGATTATACATCTGGCAAGCAGGGTATCTTGCTTCCCTGTATAGTTGAGAATGTTTGGAATAAGTGAAAATGAGGTCTACCTTTGAGATGTGGAAAGGATAAACAGTTATTGAGCTTTAGGGACCAAAAGCGCTTTGCTGTATCCCTGAAATTAACACTATATGGTTCATCAACTATACTCCAATATAAAATAAAAATTAAAAAAATATGATCCTTCTATTGGCTGAATGGAAATGGGTTTGAGAAAGTAAAGACCATTTGTTCATTCCACAGATATTTGTTGAGGCTCACCATATTCCAATTAATACACAGCTCCTGCATGACCATAGCATGGTTTTACATATGCCTTCATGGGGTTTGCATTCTGATGAAGAGATAAATAAGACACAAGTGAAACTGTAAAAAGGAAATGTTATGTAACGATAAGTGCAATGAAAGAGAGTCCTATAATTGAGATCATAGGGAGAGGTGGAAACTTTATAAGGGAAGGCCTTTGGGAAGAGGAAATATCTAATCTTATAACAGAAGGATGAAAATCCAAAGGAAATGTGTGCTCAGAGAGAACAGTTGAGACCAAAGATAAGCCACGGGTAGGAAATAACTGTAGTCTGAGAACTGAAAGGCTATTGTAGCCTGTGGCCCAGTGAGCTTGAGCTGCAGATTCAGAGAGCAAGAGTCGTGCCCTGAGGTGGAAGGGTGACCGGGGCCACGTCATGCAGGTTTGGTTCATGGTGACAGGCTTGTACTAAGTTCTAAGTGAGAAGTGCAGCTGCAGAAGTGTTCCCAGGAGTGTGATAAATGGCATTTTAGCTTCTGTGTGGGGAATGACTGGAGGGGGCAGGAGTGGAAGATCAGTATGGAAGTATTTCACAATTCCAGGAGAATTACAGATGGCGTGTGGGCCATGGTGGGAACATCGGCAGTGAGTCGTTTTGAGATTTCTGTCAGATCTTGATTCTTCACTCTTGTTTCTTTGTTCCCTAAACAGAGGATTTGGCTGTTACTCATTAGAGAGCAACAGCAGAAGTGGCTGTGGGAAGAAAGGCTAAGGTTTTAACTGAATGGAGAGAAGAGCTGATGTGTCAGGAGACGGCAGAACTACAGTGGAAAACTGGTAAAATGGCTGACGTGGGTTGCACGTCAACGAGCAGAGCTTCGCAGGCAGAAAGGGGAGATGATGTGGAAGCAGCGGGAGAATAAGAAGGACACCGACTCCGACTCCTTGTGGACCCTGAGAAGAGGAACGTCCTCTACTTGAAAGGGCTAAAGGGGAAACAGTGACCTCAGAGAACATCCAGGTGAGAGTTAAGGCAAGGAGGTGTAGGGACTATTTAGAGACAAGGGTGAGGATTCAGAGGAGTTTGCCAATCCTACTCTGGGAGTTAGAGAGCAAGAGAGGAAGTGTGTGGGACTGCAGAGAAGATATTCTTATGTTTCTGCACAGCCAGGGCTTTCTGAGAAAATTTTACTGAAACTTGGGATCTGAACTAAAAGACAAATTGAAATTAAATTATGACTGAGTAAGAAACCATCTTACTTACGGAGAAGGCAATGGCACCCCACTCCAGTACTCTTGCCTGGAAAAATCCCATGGATGGAGGAGCCTGGTAGGCTGCAGTCCATGGGGTCGCTAAGAGTCAGACACGACTGAGCGACTTTACTTTCACAAGAAACCATCTAGTGATACTGACCTTTTTGGAGGCATGTATTTATGCTTTAAGAGAGGATGAGATGTGGGACTGTGGCAACACCACTGGGTTGTGGATATAAGACCTTACCTTTGCCCTGAAGAATTTATTTATACTCCAAAGAGTTAGAACCCAGGCTCCTTTCCCTCACATTTCTCAGGAAACTCTCCCATGAAAGGAAGCAGCATCTCTCTCTCTCTTGAATAAATGTCCAGATTTATGCTTTTTAAGTTCTTCTACATAAAGATGCCCTATATGTAGGAAATCTAGCTTTAGCCATATTTCCCAGAAGTATAAATTGAGACACAGGAGAACTACATATTTATTATGTGTTGTAAGTATATAACAATGATTTGTTCTGCTTGTGCATTCAGGATTTTAATAAATATAGGTATAAAAAATTAAAGATTTTGTTAGGAAAAAGAAAAGAGTGTAAATTGTGCCAAGTTCTGGCAATATAAGGATGAGTCCTTGTGATAAAAGGAGAAATGAGGAGGCTTGTTATTATGGAGGTGACTTCAATAAAGTTTTGCTTTAGTTAACTAAGAGATGAGAGTCTGTACTTGGCCACTTGCTATAAGGAGGGGAGGGATTTGAAGACGCATTTCTGAGATTTAGATTGACTGGACTTGATGATGAACTAGTTGTGAAATGTTAGGAAGAGAGAAAAGCAACTTCAGATTTCTCCCTATATAAATGGGTAATTGATATAAATTGACATCTAAAGTAGGAAATAGGAAAATATTAGATAAGAAAATAAAGAACCTGAATTCATTTGGTATTTTGTTTTTAATATCAAGGTTGTTAAAATTTACATGAAAGAAAATCAACTCTTTTGGGGAAGTATAGTTCTGTAAGTCTTGACGAATATATATGGTCTTACAATGTCCACCAAAATCAAGTTTAAAAAAATATATTCACCACTATAAGTCCATTTTACAGTAAATATTTCTCATATATCTCCTCCATTTGATAAATATTAAACTAATTTCTGTTCCTAAACCTTTATATTTCTAGAACAGTATTCAGATAGAATCATACAGTAGATAACTTTTTGTGTCTCATTGCTTTTGCTTAGTATCATGGTTTTGAGATACACAGGATGTTTATTTCATATTATCAATATTTTTTCTATTTATTTATTTAGTGTTGAGTAGTATTCCATTGTATATTTAAATTACAATTTGTGTATTTATTCACTAGTTGATAGATATCTGTGTTATTTCCAGTTTTTAGTGATTATGAATAAAGATACTATAAACAGTCATGAAAAGGCCTAAACTTAGAAGAGGAACCTGAGCTAGTTAAAACTTTCAGAGCAATCCCCTTATGGGTAATATATAAACTTTATAAAGTATGCATAGATTAAGGTGATTAAAGGGCAAAAAAAAGATATTCTTAGGAAGCCAGCTTTTAAAAGGCAGGCAAGTCAGAGGAAGCTCTGACAGAGACAGGAGGATGATATGGAGACACACGATGAACCATTAAAAGTGTTGAATCAGAGAGGAGTTATAATAGGTCAAATAATCTTTAAAACAAAAAATGTGGAGACTGTCTCATAAAGCAAAAGCCAAGTTAAAGTTAACAATGGTGACCTGAGCTGAGTATATTTGTCACTGTTATAGAAATGAATTTAAGATAATTGAATGTAGGGAAATAAAGATATCTTTAGGTTTAGGTGTCATCAGATTTAAACTATCACCTTCAGATAAAAAGTTTGGTGATATTTTGGGGTTGAGATCCTATATTGCTGTTTGGATTCATTGTCACCCTACTGAGACTCAGGTGTAATGAAGGAGAGTCAGACTCTATCCGAGAGGTCTGATATCTGCCGGAACAACTGCCCTTCCTGAACTGTCTTTAACTCAAGTAGCAAGGGTTCTAGTGAAGAGGACCCATCAAGCTGGGGATGAGTGGAAAACCATGTCTTAAAGGCGGAATTCTTACAACAATCTTGTGAATGAATCTAGAAGGGCCTCCTTGCTCAGTCAGGGCTTTGGTCTCCAGTGAAGACTCAGCTGAGCCATGCCTGGATTCCTCAACAACAGATACTATGAGACAATCAATGTGTATCTTTTAAGCAGTTATTTTGGGGATAATTTGTTATGTAGCAATAAGTAACTAATACATGTCCTGGTTCTACATTCAGAAAGTCTCTTTGGTGGCTTGAATTGGTCCCTGGTGGACATTTCTACACTAAAATTAGTAAGTGCTATAAATCAGCTTTTGCTCCCCTCATTGAACCAGTTGCTAAATATTTACTAGTACATCAGTACATACAAAGCAAGAATTTTGGAAGTCAGAGCAGGGATCTCTTACATATGAGAATAAAGTTGAAAAATAAAATTGCATGTCTGGGCAAGGAGAAGAATTGGCCACATAAAGCCTTTGAGCAACAGGCAAAGGGTGCCAAGAATGAAGCTTAAAAGAGAACAGAAGTCATTTTATACTTCTATCAGGCGCAGAACTGGTCCTTTCAGGCAGGTGTGCATGGCTGAAGTATGAGAAAACTGGCCGGTGCCCAGGTATTATGGGAACAGAAATTGGTGAGCAATTTCTTCTGCTTTCGGCTCCCCTGGTGGCTCAGCTGGTAAAGAATCGGCCTGCAATGTGAGACACCTGGGTTCCATCCCTGGGTGGGGAAGATCCCCTGGAGAAGAGAAAGGCTGCCTACTCCAGTCATCTGGCCTGGAGACCTCCATGCGCTGTGTAGTCCATGGGGGCGCAAAGAGTCGGACACGAAGAGCGACTTTCAGTTCCGGTTTCCTCGGCTTTATTTTCCAGCAAGCAGAATTACTACTACTAAGTCATCACTTTAAGAATAGCACTGATACTTAGCATTTTACTGAGAGCAAAATTCCAATTGTTATTAAAAACCCTGAATATGATGGAAAATTGCCCCAAACAGAAATATCTAAAGCATTAAAAGATTAGTTTAGATTAAAACAATAAAAAGCAATGAATTTATTCTCTTAATGAAATTAGCAAGCAAGATTTGTCTAATAGCACATAAATATGCTACATTCATTTAGAATTGCTTTCTTTTAATGTGGAATATTCTATTTTAAATTCATATGTACTATTAACGATAATTGTGAAATAAACTTCACACTGCTATCTTTGTATTAAAATTAGAGAAGCATTTTGTTTCTCTGAATACTTGTTTATTAATTACAGCTATGTATATATTACTCATCATTTGTGGTAGCAAACTGTTCCTTTTAGAAAGATTTAATAATAGAGTATTTCCAGAAGCAAGGAGGTACAACATTGACATATTCAATGCTAGAGTAGCTAAGTATATTGACACTCAGGGAAGCAGACAGGTAGCCAGGTAAACAGTGTCAAAGTTGTCAGCGTGAAGCAGAATTTGGGAATTTAGAAACGAAAATTTCCAGTTCCTGGGGTGAGAAGATGAATGGCTGGTGAAATAAGGGAAAACCCATGCCACAGAAACTAGAAAACTGGTCATATTTTCAGTGAAAGTGTTAGTAGTCACTTAGTCGTCTCCGACTCTGAGATCTCACGGACTGTAGCCCGCCAGGCTCCTCTGTCCATGGAATTCTCCAGGCAAGCATACTGGAGTGGGTTGCGCTCCCTTTTTGTAGGCAGATCCTTCACCATCTGAGCCACCAGAGAAGCCCATTATAAAGATGGGACTAAGGCCAACAACAACAAAAAAGGAGAAGGTGGGAAAGTTAGACTCAGGAAGATGACAGAAATTCAGTTCTGTAAGTGAGCTGTAATGCCAGACCCAAGCTGTCAATCTTATTCCAGAGTACTGGACAGAGCTCCTTCAATGTCCACCGGCTACAGAGTCAGGATTGCTCTTGGAAGAGCAAAGCAAAGCTGACTCTGCAGTGAGCAGTCAAAGTGCTTAGCTGCAAGGAAAAGCAGATGGTTGAGGACAAATTAATTCCATGGTCTAAGCCTGAATTTAAGTATTTATGTGTTACTGCTCTGAACATTTTATAAATGTTTTTTCTGTCATCTCTATGGCAAATAAAAAATGAAGACTATTGATGAAATTTAAACAAAAACTACCTTTGTCCTATTTTCTTTATATTGTAAGACATGGTATCATTATAATGGTATCTGTGTGAATGCATGCGTGTTCAGTCGCTTCAGTCGTGCCTGACTCTTTGCAAGTAGCCTGTAGCCTGCCAAGCTCTTCTGTCCATGGGATTTTCCCAGCAAGAATATTGGAGTGGGTTGCCATGCCCTCCTCCAGGGAATCTTCACCACTCAGAGACTGAACCCACGTCTCCTGTGTTGCTGGTGGATTCTTTACCACTGAGCCACCAAGGAAGCCCATAATTGTATGTAATAGAACATTAAGTGCAGTTGCTCAGTTGTATCCCACTCTTTGCGACCCCATGGACTGTATCCTACCAGGCTCTCCATCCATGGGATTTTCCAGGTAAGAATACTGGAGTGGGTCGCCACTTTCTTCTGCAGGAGATCTTCCCAACCCAGGGATTGAACCTGTGTCTTCCGCATTGTAGGCAGAGGCTTTACCATCTGAGCCACCAGGGAAGTCAAAGCATTATTCTATTAACCTTTTTTGTCCTTAATTTTTGGTTTCAAGTATTTCTGAGCATATCTGCACTAAGTACTTTGGAGTGACACTTTTTATAGATTGACTCTTGGGTTAAATGGCTCCAAGGATTTAATTAACATGTTGTCTCTTCTTTCCTCCTGATCATTGATGAAGCTGTTAAAAGAGCCTAATATCAGTCCCAGTGACACATACGAGACTCTTCCAATCAACTCAATAAACTCTATTTGTCACTACTCTTTAATAACTTTTCAAACATCCTTCAGTTCCTGTGTTAATGTCAGCATGTAAACTAATGTTTACTTTTCAAGTATTATTTCCTGAGACACCCTGTCAAAATATGTCCCTAAAGTCAAATTTACCATCTCCAAAATATGACTTCTGAAATAATTAACATATTGAAACAAAAATATAAGATTTATTTATTTACAAAGAATTTTTTAAATTAAACATATAATTTTATAAATTCTCATAAATTTTATCAATTTGTAACAATACTACAAAAGATTTAATCTTCTAAGAAGATTTTAAAAAGCAAACATCATGAAAATGCAGACATTCTGATTCTTGATTCAGCATTCAATCTAACAGGTGAACTTTGAAGTTGAGAGAAGGAAGTTTCATTAAAACGTTTAGATATAACTTGGAAATCAGAAAATTATTTGGAGAATATTTTCTATGTAATAGCTCTTAAGAAGACCTCTTTCAAGCAATACATCCTTCTTTTCAAGTTATCCTTTTAGGTGGTAAATTCCCAGAATCCCTTTAGGTAGTAAAATAGGCAGATATTTTACCCATAGACATTTTTGGTGAAAATTATAAGTTGATTTATAATTGTGTTTCTGAAGAAAAATAATGACATTTGTTGCACCTAAGATTATGCCATTTTTAATGTTTTCAGTTTGTAAGTAGAATAAACTTGGTATTAATTACCAATAGAAATTCACTGTTTTTAAGAATTTATAGAGTGCCATCTCTCTGTCAGTACTCCGAGTTGACTGATGCAGCCGTTTTATGAATAATGATATTTTATTTCAGAGACATAGTTTACTAGTTTGTGTAGTCAAGTATTAGTCTACATTATTCATTAATATCTATTTTCAGGGTTTATATTTCTGTGGTTTTAAAATACATTCTTGGCCATTTTCCAAACTAATACTATTTTAAGACCAAGGTCTTTGCCAAAGTTAGAATATTTATAATGAAATGAACACTTTCTACTGTTATCAAATGACAGTGTTTCCCACTAGTTATCTTAAATTATAAATACTGCTTTCTATGTTCCTGACAAATAAGTAATCATATCCTAAAATAAATTTGAAGCCTATGCCTTTGAAATTATCTTTCCAAGATTTTTATGGCTGCTCATTTTTCTGTGGATAAGCAATTTATGGCCAAAAGAGATTTAAACTATTAAATAATTATACTATGTTGGTTGGTAAATCTGCTAACTTCCAAGTGGGAAAAGATATGGAAAACTTTAGAAAAGGACTTGATAATGGAGGTAAGGAAATAAAATTTTTAGATTCTTATTATCAAATACTACACGGTTTGATGTTAGTAAGACCAAGCAAGGAGATGTTTTCTACCTCGTGTGAACATTCTTTCCTCTATCTCAGGATATCTTTTCATGAATCACAAGGGAGACAATACTAATGAGCTTCATGCTAACTGACTGGGACGTTCTCACTTGGTTTACCTGGTCAATCACATTGAGTTTTGTCTCATCATCCAAATACTCCCTCGCAGAGAAAATTGTCAATAATCAGAGAAAATCAAGGTAGAAAATTGATGGGTTTTGGACAGTTGAAGCAACACAGGTCACGATGCCCTTCAGCAGTACGTTAACAAGATCATCTAGGAAAGGTACTGCCAGTTTAGTTGTGGCGAGTCAGTCATTTGATCATTGTCCAAGTGTTCAGAAGACTTGAAAGCTAGATAAAGTGTATTTTTAAGATGGTTATAGTCCCAGGATTAACTTTTCACTGTCATGTTTTCTTCTGTTTTATTTTTTTTAAATTATTGCTCTGTCAATAAATATGAAATAACCTTACACATTTGCAATTGCATAAAATAATTGGGGGTATTTTATTTTCCTCTTTAAATCAGTGTTAAGCAGCATGAGAATAGAATACTCTTTCACACACCTTGGTTACATGACTTTCAGGCAAAGCACTGGGCTAACAGCATAGCTTTGTGACAGAGGAGAAAGTAAAAATGGTTCTAATTACTTTACAACCCCATGTGCCATCAAGCAAGTCACTCATCCACTCGAGGTCTCAGTTTCCTTATGTGTAAATAAGAGATAGCAAGATAGACCTTACAGAATTTTTATAAGGATTTAGGAGATGAGAAATGCATAGCATTTGGTATATTTAAAGTCATTTAATTAAGAACATCGGAGAAGGCAATGGCACCCCACTCCAGTACTCTTGCCTGGAAAATCCCATGGACAGAGGAGCCTGGTAGGCTACAGTCCATGGGGTCGCTAAGAGTCGGACACGACTGAGCGACTTCACTTCCACTTTTCCCTTTCATGCACTGGAGAAGGAAATGGCAACCCACTCCAGTGTTCTGGCCTGGAGAATCCCAGGGACGGGGGAGCCTGGTGGGCTGCCGTCTGTGGGGTCGCACAGAGTTGGACACAACTGAAGTGACTTAGCAGCAACATTAAGAACATACTTCTTATTGTTAATTGTGTCATCAATTTCTCTGCTCTGAAGTTTATATTGCAAGAAGTTGACAAAGAATTTCAAGCCACAAGGTCTCACCTTCAAATACCAAAATCCTTAAACACAGCACAAACAAATAGGAACAAAGGCACATGTAGAACATTAAAATATAGAAAACTTACATGTGAACACTTCGTTCTTCAACACCGACTTTAAACCTATAATAGAGACATGTTCTTTGGATCGTCCAAGTACGCATTCCTTTATCTAGGATTCGTCTCTGTAATCTTAATAAGCACAGGTTCCCATGATTTGTTTTATAGCACCTTATGGCTCAAATGCATAAACAAAACTATAAAGTGTATTTGAAGTTTGAGTTGAAATCTGTTTTGAAGTTGAAATCCATTTTTGACATATGTTGTAAGTGTTAGGAAAGTGAGAGTCATATGATTTGCTCAGGAGACCTAGAATTTCATCTCTGTTATAACAGTTAAAGTGTTCTTCAGCTGCTGAGAAAGTAACACATAACATGTGGCATACCGCTCACTTCAGTAATCAACAAGCATATAACAGTACCACTGCCTGAACAACACCAAATGCATAGGTGCCATAAGGGTGTTATACTGCTGCTCCATAAATTTCACTGATTAAAATACTCTTGAATCAGATTTTGTCCAATTCAACAGGTAGTCTCATACAGTACCTACTATTTACATTTCAAATGACAGCATTATGCTGCTTAGACAAAGTTGTTATTGAGAAAAAAAAAATGTACCACAATAGCATAGTTCCACAGGTAATATTCTCATTATGAAGTACTGCTCATTTTTGCAGCAAAATTAGTGAAATTTTAATAAATAATGTCACGGAAACATTGTTGACCTATTGGTGTAGGATTTGTTTTTGCATTGAATTTATAAGTGCTCAAAGATATTAATATTTATTAGAATTCATTCAAAGCATATATTTTTTTTTCAAAATCAAGATATAAGGACTTAACACTTTTAGTTATATTGTTACCCATCAGCTTCACTTTGTATAAAAACAAGGAGATTCTCTCTGAAAAACTGTACCTTCTCATTTAGGCACTTGATATTGAATAGGTATTTTTAGCAATCATGATTCAATAATCTAGAAATCAAAATCTGACCAATATCAAACACAAAAAGAAAGAGTAATGACTAAAATGTGAATAATAGGTACTACAGACTATCAAGAAATATTCTGACTAAAGCTCCAAATTTGGTGTATTGAAGAGAACATAATTTAGAATTTGGGGATTTTTTTTTCACACGCGAAATTATAATCATATTGCCTATTTAATTTTTGATCTATGAATCTAGTAATTTGAAAGTGAATATATAACAAAACATTTTAATAACAGAAGGAGAATTATAGGAGGTGTAATAATAATGCATTCAGCAAATTGTTGTGTGGTTCTACTATATATAAAAGCTGAGATGCAAATATAAACAGTATCTTTGGCATTAAAGAAATGAAGAATTATTGAATTTTGTTAGTTATCTTCTTTTTATAGTAGTCATGTATGGATGTGAGAGTTGGACCATAAAGAAGGCTGAGCACCAAAGAATCGATGCTTTTAAACTGTGATGTGCTGGAGGAGACTTGAGAACCCCTTGGAGAGCAAGGAGATCAAACCAACTGACCCCAAAGGAAATCAGTCCTGAATATTCATTGGAAGGACTCATGCTGAAGCTGAAGCTTCAGTACTTTGGCCACCTGATGCAAAGAACTGACTCACTGGAAAAGACCCTGATGCTGGGAAAGATTGAAGGCAAAAGGAAAGGGGGCATCAGCGGGTGAGATGGTTGGATGGCATCACCGACTCAATGGCCATGAGTTTGAGCTAACTCAGGGAGATAGTGAAGGACAGGGAAGCATGGCATGCTGCAGTCCACAGGGTCACAAAGAGTCAGACATGATTTAGCCACCGAACAACAACAATAATCTTCTTTTAAGGAAAAAGAATAAAAACTTGACGCATAAATTGAATTTTATTCTCTGTGCAATTTTCCTAGGTGAACATCCTCCCAAGAATCATACAAATTAGGTGATAATGTATACTTAATGTCTATTGCTATAAGTTACACTAGATAATGCCACAGCATTGTACCTTAGTTTCCTTCACAGAAATTCTCTTATGATATTTCCTTTGCTGTTGCTGTTTAGCCCCTAAGTCATGTCCAACTCTTTTGCGACCTCATGGACTGCAGTCTGCCAGGCTTCTCTGTCCATTGGCTTTTCCAGGCAAAAATACTGAAGTGGGTTTCCACTTCTTTCTCTAGGGGATCTTCTTGACTCAGGGATCAAACCCGTATCTCCTGTGGATTCTTTACCACTGAGGCATCAGGGAAGACCATACTTCCCATGAGTATACACTTATGCAGTGTAATGATAAATCTGCCATCATTTTAAGGTTGTAATTCCTACAAGTGAGCTTTCTTAATCACTTTATCTATTCACTGTATGTATTGCTTCAGCCATCTCTCCTCATGGTTTTCTGTTTTTCTCAGATACCCTAGTGGGTTCCAAAGAGAAGGAAAACAAATGAACAAAATGAAATTTAATTTTAGAAATTATTCTTAGTCTAGATGTGGAGACTAAAATAAATAATAAAAGCTATCATAATCTTCTCTACTTGCTTTTTAAAATAAAGTGCTTATATTTGTATCTCAACATTTTGGATTCATTATCTACATGATGTTTATAGGTCCTGCAGTTTTTCAGGTAAGAAGCAAAACCTCATTTCAATACATTTAGTTTTGAAGTGATGAAGCCAAATCTTTGATGGACTGTATTAGAGGAACAAAATATGAAATACATATGTATTCACAGTTGTGTACATTTTGTGCCTTGAATCACTTTGAAAAGTATCTCAGAAAACCTGTAGAATCAGCCATCTTCTATCTTCACAAGAATTTTATTTGTATTTATGAAAATGATTCTGTAAATTTACTCTGATAAATCTTTTGGGGCATGGAATAAAAGCTATAATAAAGATATAAAGGAAATTATTGGTGAGAAAGTTGAGATAAATATTTCCAAAACTTCATAGGAGATAGGAAAATTGAGAGGGATATTGAAATATGAGTAGGAGTTTGCCCAATGGAGAACAATTGGGAAGAAAGCATTCCAGAATATAGAACACAGGGTTTGGAAGTAACAGTAAAAATTGATAAAATATCGAGAATACCAGATCCTTTGTTTAGGCAAATAATCCTAGAAGTGAATAAAAAAAAAATGTAGCCAAAGGTATGGATTGTTTTATATCAAAGAATTTGCTGTCAACATAGCTTTCAGTTAAGGCAAATATCAAACAGACAATTGAAAAGCTATTGTTCTCCAACATTCTTATTAATTTGGAAAAAGGACCCCATTGGTCCCTACTCTGGCTCTCACCTAGAGCCAGACATCTTGGAATGTGAAGTCAAGTGGGCTTTAGGAAGCATCGCTATGAACAAAGCTAGTGGAGGTAATGGAATTCCAGTTGAGCTATTTCAAATCCTAAAAGATGATGCTGTGAAAGTGCTGCACTCAATATGCCAGCAAATTTGGAAAACTCAGCAGTGGCCACAGGAATGGAAAAGGTCAGCTTTCATTCCAATCCCTAAGAAAAGCAATGCCAAAAAATGCTCAAACTACCGCACACTTGCACTCATCTCACACACTAGTAAAGTAATGCTCAAAATTCTCCAATGGTTAAGTGAATTGTGTTATAATTATATTAGGAATTATTTTGCAGTGACTCAAATTATGTTTTTGAATCAGTATTTCATGGCATGGGAAATGATTATAACATGACATTGAGTGATTATAGCCTGAAATAAAACTTTAGAGGCTCAAGTTTTATAAAAATAAAAAAAAAAAATTCTCCAAGCCAGGCTTCAAGAATATGTGAACTGTGAAATTTCATGTTCAAGCTGGTTTTAGAAAAGGCAGAGCAACCAGAGATCAAATTGCCAACATCTGCTAGATCATCGAAAAAGCAAGAGAGTTCCAGAAAAACATCTATTTCTGCCTTATTGACTATGCCAAAGCCTTTGACAGTGTGGATCACAATAAACTGTGGAAAATTCTTCAAGAGATGGGAATACCAGACCACCCAATCTGCCTCTTGAGAAATCTGTATGCAGGTCAGGAAGTAACAGTTAAAACTAAACATGGAACAATAGACTGGTTCCAAACAGGAAAAGGAGTACGTCAAGGCTTTATATTATGACCCTGCTATTTAACTTATATGCAAATACATCATGAGAAACGCCAGATGGGATAAAGCACAAGCTGGAATCAAGATTTCCGGGATAAATATCAATAACCTCTGATATACAGATGACACCACCCTTATGGCAGAAAGTGAAGAAGAACTAAAGAGCCTCTGATGAAAGTGAAAGAGGAGAGTGAAAAAGTTGGCTTAAAGCTCAACATTCAGAAAACTAAGATCATGGCATCTGGCCCCATCACTTCATGGCAAATAGATGGGGAAACAGTGGCTGACTTTATTTTTCTGTGTTCCAAAATCACTGCAGATGGTGACTCCAGCCATGAAATTAAAAGACGCTTACTCCTTGGAAGGAAAGTTATGACCAACCTAGACAGCATATTGATAAGCAGAGACATTACTTTGCCAACAAAGGTCCATCTAGTCAAGGTTATGGTTTTTCCAGTAGTCGTGTATGGATGTGAGAATTGGACTATAAAGAAAGCTGAGCACTGAAGAATTGATGCTTGTGAACTGTGGTGTTGGAGAAGACTCTTGAGAGTTTGTTGGACAGCAAGGAGATGCAACCAGTCCATCCTAAAGGAAATCATTCCTGAATGTTCATTGGAAGGACTGATGTTGAAGCTGAAATTCCAATACTTTGGTCACCTGATGTGAAGAGCTGACTCATTGGAAAAGACCCTGATGCTGGGAATGATTGAACACAGAAGGAGAAGGGGACAACAGAGGATGAGATGGTTGGATGGCATCACCGACTCAATGGACATGTATTTGGGTGGACTCTGGGAGTTGGTGATGGACCGGGAGGCCTGGCGTGCTGCAGTCCATGGGGTCACAAAGAGTCAGACTTGACTGAGAGACTGAACTGAAGTGAGCTGAAGTCCCTACTCTAAGCATGGGCATCTCTTATTCAAATTATTACAGACAGCAAACTCCAACTTTTTAAGATATTTTTGTCTTGTTTTGTTACAGAAAAGTTCTATCAGCTGCTAAAAGCACCGTGGATCTTGTATTTACAGCATAATTAACCACTTCCTAGGGAACAGAAACAAATATCATGTAGGAATAGGAAGGTCTGAAGGTCTGTCCCTTAAAAAAAGACACATACTCATTAGTAATTAAAATAATAAGATTGGTAGGCAGCTATTTATATGATGCCTGTGATATACCAAAAAAGATCTTCATGACCCAGATAATCACGATGGTATGATCATTCACCTAGAGCCAGACATCCTGGAATGTGAAGTCAAGTGTGTCTTAGGAGGCATCACTATGAACAAAGTGGAGGTGATGGAATGCCACTTGAGCTATTTCAAATCCTAAAAGATGATGCTGTGAAAGTGCTGCACTCAATATGCCAGCAAATTTGGGAAACTCAGCAGTGGCACAGGACTGGAAAAGGTCAGTTTTCATTCCAATCCCAAAGAAAGGCAATGCCAAAGAATGCTCAAACTACCGCACAATTGTACTCATCTCACATGCTAGTAAAGTAATGCTCAAAATTCTCCAAGCCAGGCTTCAGCAATCCATGAACCCTGAACTTCCAGATGTTGAAGCCGGTTTTAGAAAAGGCAGAGGAACCAGAGATCAAATTGCCAACGTCCGCTGGATCATCAAAAAAGCAAGAAAATTCCAGGAAAACATCTATTTCTGCTTTATTGACTATGCCAAAGCCTTTGACTGTGTGGACCACAATAAACTGTGGAAAATTCTGAAAGAGATGGGCATACCAGGCCACCTGATCTGCCTCTTGATAAGTCTGTATGCAAGTCAGGAAGCAACAGTTAGAACTGGACATGGAAAAACAGACTGGTTCCAAATAGGAAAAGGAGTACATCAAGGCTGTATATTGTCACCCTGTTTATTTAACTTATATGCAGAGTACATCATGAGAAACACTGGGCTGAATGAAGCACAAGCTGGAATCAAGATTGCTGGGAGAAATATCAATAACCTCAGATATGCAGATGATACCACCCTTTTGGCAGAAAGTGAAGAGGAACTCAAAAGCCTGTTGATGAAAGTGAAAGAGGAGATTGAAAAGGTTGGCTTAAAGCTCAACATTCAGAAAACCATGATCATGGCATCCAGTCCCATCACTTCAATGTAAATAAATGGGGAAACAGTGGAAACAGTGTCAGACTTTATTTTTTTGAGCTCCAAAATCACTGCAGATGGTGGTTGCAGCCATGAAATTAGAAGTCGCTTACTCCTTTGAAGAAATTTATCACCAACATAGACAGCATATTAAAAAGCAGAGACATTACTTTGTCAACAAAGGTCCGTCTAGTCAAGGCTATGGTTTTTCCAGTAGTCATATATGGATGTGAGAATTGGACTATAAAGAAAGCTGAGTGCCAAAGAATTGATGCTTTTGAATTGTGGTGTTGGAGAAGACTCTTGAGAGTCCCTGGAACAGCAAGAAGATCCAACCAATCCATCCTAAGGGAGATCAGTTCTGGGTGTTCATTGGAAGGACTGATGTTGAAGCTGAAACTCCAATACTTTGGCCATGTCATGGGAAGAGTTGACTCATTGGAAAGGACCCTGATGGTGGGAAGGATTAGGGGCGGGAGGAAAAGGGGACAAGAGAGGATGAGATGGTTGGATGGCATCACCGACTCGATGGACATGAGTCTCGGTAAACTCCAGGAGTTGGTGATGGACAGGGAGGCCTGGCATGCTATGGTTCATGGGTCTCAAAGAGTCAGACACGACTGAGTGACTGAACTGAACTGAACTGTGGTATACCAATAAATATACAAAATATAGAACCAAGAACTCTTAGAGTTAAAAGAAAATAAAAAATAGGGGTCATGAAGTCTTACTTCTCTCCCAGAAATTTTTTCACAACTTCCTGACAAATGGTCATTTAGCATTTTATCAATGTTTCCCCAATATTCACTTCTTATAAGAAAATTCACCTACCAGTCTCTATCATTTAAAAGTATTTTTCAATGGAGATGTAATCTGCCTCTCTATATCTTTACTCATAGACTCTAGTTTTAACCTCTGATAATGTTTAGAATGTTTTCTTCCCTTTGTACACAACAAACTTTTGAATACTTACAGATTTCAGTCACTCACTCATCTCTCCAAGCTAAATACTCCACATTCATGGCACTCTGATAGACAAGTGTTTTTGGACCTGTTATCACCCATATATCCCCATTCCCTGTTCACTGTTAACTCCATGAACTACAGGCATAGAAGGCTCACACTGTAACCTTGTCCCTCATTTTGGAATGATTCCTATTGATTCCAGTTTACTTAAACCTCTTACATTTTTGCCCAGTTGGCAACCAATTGCACTGTCCTCCAGCCTGAAATTTTATACATTATTGTTGAACAAAACAGGACTGTGTAAAATTTAAATGAAAACTTTAAATGCCATGTTTCTTATATCCAAAAATTTAGCCATCCCACTAAGATTATTGCATCCTGATAATATACTAAATTTGTCTTCTATGGTTTTATCTGACCTGTGATTAAAAGCATTGTACAGGACAAGACCATGGATAACTTTTTGGTCTTATCCTTAGAGGCTGTCTTCCAGATTGAACTTGAGTCAACTCTGTTCAGCTATTTATGAGTTGTGTCCCACTCTTTGTGATCCTATGGACTGTAGCCTGCCAGGCTCCTCTGTCCATAGGATTCTTCAGGGAAGAATACTGGAGTGGGTTGCCATTTCCTCCTCCAGGGGATCTTCAAGACCCAGGGATGGAACCTGTGTCTCCTGAGGCTCCTGCATTAGAGGCGGATTCTTTACCACTGAGTCACTGGGGAAGCCCCAACCTATGGGTACTATTGTTGAATATCATATAGAAATATCATGAGAAATTCTGTCAAACACCACCATCCCAAATGATTTCATACTAAACTTGATGACTGGTTCTTCTCCATTCATGAGGTGATCTGCACTTTTTGCCTTTTTCCTTGTTTTTAACAAGTTGTTTGTTCATTCAGTTTTTAGTGAAAGGGATGGAAGCTAGGCAAGTGGTGACCTTATTATGTAAATGATGCTATTAAACAGAAACGCAAAATATCCATTCTTCAAAAAATTTAAAATAGCATCAAAGAGATTTGAGGACACTTCAAATAAGAAAGATATACAAAGAAAATTCCTAAAATTAAAAGTCAGATTCATGTTAGTGAAAGATACCTGTTGAACTTGTATATCATAATAAACTAAGGCATACAATTTGGCTTGCTCATTGTCTGATCAAAGCAAATGTTCAGCAATTGACTGTTTTCTCTCGTTAGTGTTATCCTATAGTATGACTCTAGAGAACTTATATGATTTTGCCATTCTGTATTTGCATATAAGTTTCTTAAGGCCAGGGGCTGAATTTTAATCATTGAGCCACCTCAGATTCTTCCAAGCACAGAATCTGGCACTTGGAATCTTTTTTTTTTTTTTTCCAGCAAAGATGCAATAAATTAGTGTTTATGAGTTTCTTGAATTGCTAACTACAAGTTGTATCACTCCTACCACCAGCCCGTAGAGCTAAATTAATAATCCTGTTGGATGGACTTCACTCATATTTTTTATCTGCATGTTGGGAGTGTCTGTCTAAAATAATTTTGATTTTAGCACAGTAGATATTAAACTGACAGTATTTAGCCAGCAGGCTAGTGGCTTATTAAGGCAGCTCCTCAAACCTAATGAGAAATTCAAGTCATCAGTACAGAAGTAGGTGCTTGTCTTCTCATTTCCTGTGGCAGGAAGATATTCACTCAGATCATTTGAAAGCTGTATCAAATTATTTTGAAATAAATTAGAAAGAAGGAGGGCTAGGACACAAGTCTCTTTCTTGGCTTTTGATTGGAATTTGATGTAGAGAGTCTGTTCCTACATGCTCTGATTCTCACAGTGGTATTATGGTTCACACTTTGAAGGAATCTTCACAGTCCGAGATCTGTGCTGAGATCACATAGTTTGGCCCATAGTGATTCCCGTCAATAGAATCAAAGCTTAACTGTAGATCAATACTGCTGGCAAAGACTTACATTGTTCTCAAATATTTTCACAGTAAGGTGAGAATTTCTCCACAAAGCACAAGGTGAAAAATTGGTAGATGTTTAGCAGTGGTCAACAATGGAATAGCTTTATCTGAGACCCACACTTCTCTTCTAAAGGATATGCTGTCAAGGGACCCAGTTCTATAGGATTCTAAAGGATAATCCTGTCTGAAATTCACGCTGTCTAAAAAAGAGTTGTCTGAACATATATGCAATTTTTTAAATATGCTTTTATCTAGCACAGTCCTCTCAAGTCAAATCACTTGGATTCATCTTTCTAAATCCTAGAACCTGGCATGATACCTTTGTACCCACAATTAACAGATGCATTTAATCGGGTCTGACTCCTTGAGATGTAAACCAGCATTAAAACAAAGAATGTTCTGGCTCACTTTATTGAAAATTTCTGAGGCATGCTTAATGTAAGTCTAAGCCAGATCCTCATAGTTCACTTGGTAAAGAATCTGGCTGCAATGTAGGAGACTGGGGTTCAACTCCTGGGGCAGGAAGATCCCCTGGAGAAAGAAACAGCAACCCACTCCAGTGTTCTTGCCTGGAGAATCCCATGGACAGAGGAGCCTGGCAGGCTACAGTCTATGGGGTTGCAAGAGTTGGACACGACTTAGTGACTAAACCACCACCACCAAGCCAGCTCCAGGGCCTCAGATGGTCCTGCCCATTTCTCTTTCTACTCTGCGCCCCATGCCCTGTTGTGTTGGCTTCATCTTGATCCTCCTACAGTCTTGCCTCTAGTCCACTGAAATGCCACCCTTCTCTACACTTTCCTGTTGGTCCTTCCTTTATCCAGAGATAAGTGACTCTTTACACTGAAAAGAGTTTTTAGTTTATAGACTTTTTCTCAAATGAGCAACAGCTACTTAGCAGTTTTCAAGACACTTTTAGATCCATGATTTTATCTGATCCTGGCAACTATCCCATGAAGTCAAGTAGAGCCATAATCACTGTCTTCATTTCACAGAGTCACGGAGTTAATTTCCTGATTGAGGTCACAGTTAACAAGGGTCTAAACAGGGATTAAATAAAGTTTCTCATCCTAGATCGTATGCACTTTTACCTCCATCATGATATACCTGAATTGCTCAGGAAATGAGGTGACGCTATCTTGCAACAGGGGTCCAGTTTTGATTGGGGTTGATTGTACTGTTCTGGCATATGTTAGCAATGAACCTGACTGATTGTCTGATGTTGGCATCTCCTGCTTCATGTTTGAAAAGGAAAGAATAAAAAGGTTCATGAAAATAAATAAAACAAAGATACATTGACAGATACTACTTCAGAGGAAAATAAGATGAAACAGTAAAAGTAGACAAGGTGAAAACACAGAATTCAACTGAACGGACAGAATATCCTCAAAGGCCTGAGTTAAGTCTTTTGTCTGAATTTAAAGTAGTTAAAAGCAAGATGTTAGGGTACTGCCAGAGCCAGATGAGGGCTGTTGTAGCATTCAAAAGGTAGGGTTGTGCTGAAGATATAGGTGGAATTTCCTGACCTAATATCAGCAAACACTTGCGGTAAGTGAGGATAGAAATAGAGAAATAACCAAAGACGTGAAGAAGCAAAAGGTTTTTACAAAAGTTGAACTTAATCAGAGGTGAAAAGAGGAAACATAAGTTCCAAAATTTTTACAAATTTGGATTTCCTACAGTTTGAGTCAATTTAATCTAAATTTTAGCAATAAGATAACTGTAATAATTAACATCTTGCTTGAGTGAAAGCATTACTTGCTGTCAGAAAGAAGAAACCCTTTTAGGAATGTAGGTATTAGCTAATAACAATGGTTTCCAATCCCAACTAGAAAACAGAAGCAGTTGGAACTCCTGTTAAAAATATGAATGCTGTAGGTCTATCCCTGGAAAGTTTGATTCGGTACTTTGAGTAGTTGAGAAGAATTGGTAGTTTTAATCCGGGCCTTAAAAATTTCTTAGGAATTAAGTCTTTTCTTGCGAATATTGGGTTAAGCGAAGTCTCATCTATGAAAAGAAGGAAATATACAAGATGGCCAGTGCCCATTTTAGTAAAATAATTTTGAATTTAGAATTGAGATTGTGCTGTGAAGTTCTCAAGTGTCTATCCATATGGTTACCAACACATGCAAAATCTTTGTTACCATTTTATCTATGACTCAGGTAAACTACGACTATGAAAAATTTCTATTTTTTTCCAGAAGATGATTTGTCTGTTTCATGAAATATTGACAAACGTGGAGGCACATGCACTGTTTGGTCATTGTCGGGAATCCTGATCATCTCTACAACAGGTTAATGAGTCTTTGAGTTGAGCTTAATGTGCTTCTGTGCTTATCTTGATCGTTACAGCAAAGACCCTTAGTCTCTTCTTCTTCCTTACCTTACAGATCCTTACTTTCTTCATCTTCAAAATTCTCTAGAAATATTAGCTAATTTATGCCTCTCTGCACAAAATGTAGTACAAACCTTAGTGCTGCAGGGGAAGAAAATGTGTCAGAAATCTGCGCTGGGAGCTGTGGCACCTCTTGCCTTGGGTTCCACAGAGCCAGCACTTTGTCAAAGCGCCAGCGGACATTGACAGAGAGCAGAAAGAATTTGGCAAGAAAAGGTAAGCGGGCCTCAGAGCCAGAAGAACAGAGGCTGTAAGTTTGACATTATGCACATATGCCTTCTTTTGATATTCTACTTTTTACCAAATTTGGTATAATGCATGTATAATATGATAGGTTCAAGTCCAAATCAAGAAAAGGACCCAGCCATTAAGAACTGTTAAGGTCTCGTTATAAAATCTTGCTGACTTTTCCAAGGAGAAAAATGCTTATATATTTAAATGAAGTTTTTCTTTTAAATGGATATTCTCATTCTTTTGTTTTAACCATCATACTAACTGATCTGAATGTTTCCCTTTTGTGGGAGCATAATAAAAATATTCTAGAGTATTATTATGGATTATATCCTCAAATTACCACAAATTCCTGTAAGTCCCTATCTGTGTTTCAACATTGTTTTCTCTCAGAAGTTTTGCTTGACTACTTCATCGCCAACTTCATGTTCCAGTTTATCTTTAACAACCTCTTGAAACCAATCTTATAGAAACATGAAACTTAAATGAGGTATGATTTGTAGTATTTCCTCTGTATAAATATTCTTTCACTAATACATTCATTCATTCTTTATTCAATCGGAAATTTCTATAGATAAAATAACGCATACAAGATATTTAAGTGAGTGCTCAGAAAACAATGCTTCCTATTTCAATTATTCAACGTGTACTGAAAAATATTAAGTGCACAATATGTGTCTGTCATTATTAAGCTGCATTATTTCTTTACCTTTATTCATAATTTTTCAGTTTTATGAAGAGCCTCAGGGCTGAAAATAATTAATTATATAAACATGTTGAGACTGCCATCTGCTTCTATATTCTGTATTCTTCTAAGCTTGACCAAACTCTTTGCTTACTTTTTTCTTATTCTACAGATTACTTAATCCTAGGGTATGCATTGATACTCTTACTTAACCTGTTGTTTCAGAGGCTGTTACCTACATGAGCCATGTTGCCTAGCTGGATGTCACTAATTTCTTATGCCCTTCTAAAAGCATCTGTTTGCTTCAGATTTTGACTTTTGTGTTTTATAATTATGTGCCTCTGCAAAGTGAAGTGAAGTAAAAGTCACTCAGTTGTGTCTGACTCTTTGCAATCCCATCGACTATACAATCCACAGAATTCTCTAGGCCAGAATACTGGAGTGGGTAGCTGTTCCCTTCTCCAGGGGATCTTCCCAACCCAGGGACTGAACCCAGGTCTCCCGCATTGCAGGCACATTCTTTACCAGCTGAGCCACCAGGGAAGCCCAAGAATACTGGACTAGGTAGCCTATCCCTTCTCCAGTGGATCTTTCTGACTCAGGAATCGAACCAGGGTCTCCTGCATTGTAGGTGGATTTTTTACCAGCTGAGCTACCAGGGAAGCCATTTACATAAGCATTTTAAAATATAAAGTGACACTGTGAAGTGATGTGACAGGTTTCCTCTGTCACTGTAAACTGGTTTAGAAGGCAGTCCCCAGGATTCCAGTAATGCTGTGGAAATATTGCCATTTTAATTTAACCAGGATAATCTGCATTCAGTGAGGAGCTAAGGGATCTAAGTTCTAGTTGCCATCTTGCACCAAGTGATCCTGAATACCCTCAACTTCTGAAGTCAGAAGCCTCATCACAAAATGAAAGGGGCTGAATCAGGCCATCCTAAATATCCTTGCCAGCTCTGTACTTTGTAATGCTGTGAAATTAGAGTAACATGTCCCAAGATGTTTGGGATCAGGGATTTGAGAACCTAAGTTCCATGTCCAGTACTTTTAATCTTCATACTTCTTTTTCGAGTCCTGTTTTGATTAAATATATTTCCACATTCTGTGTGTTTAAGTATATTTTAACAGTCTCTCCATCATTAGCAATAAAAAAAAGTTTCTCAAAGACATACTTTTCGTTTCTTGCTTTTATTTATTTATTTATTTTTAACTTGCTTTTTCATTTTCTCCAAGATCTCTTCCGGAGGTGTGGAGGCCAAAAGCTGCACCACTCTTTCACGAGATTTACCACCCTTACCCAAAACCACATCACTCTTCCTGAATTCTAAGACTTTGGAAACAGAGCGGCCTCTCCCTCGGTCGGAGGCACTGCGATGTCTACACTCACAGCTCGGTTGTCACGCCTGTCACTGCATTTTCTTTGAAACATGGTTTGGCATGGATGGCCATGGTGACACCGCCTTTAGGATCGACTGCCGCAGGATCTGAGGGGAAAGTGGTCTCTCTGGCTCCCTGCTCTGGCTTTTAGCCCACGGGTCCGCGTCTCTCCCACGTTCCGCACCTCGCATCCCCGCGGCCACGGGAACTGCCCCGGCCTTGCTCGTCGCACCAGCTTTCTTAGGCGTGTCGGCGCCCAGCCTGAGAACCAGATCAGCTTCGAGCAGCCTCAGCCCCTGGCCTAGCCGCGACATCGGCCAAGAAGGCGCTTCCTGCAAAGCTGATTCCATTCACTCATCCAATTGTGCATCCAAACTGATGTAAGCCAATCAGTGCCTGGAGCACCATGGCGACTCTTAACCTCTGGAGGTAAGCTTGAGCTTATATCTTAAATGACCCAACTGTACTGAAAGGAAAGACAGTTGAGAGGGAAAAACCTATGAAACAGAAAGCATGCTTCCTCAGTTGTTGCTGGCAGCCATTTTAGAACCATGAGGAAAACTCACTTAGGATGAAATCAAACCTGCTGATGGAAGATGAAATAAAAAATTTCCTGGATACTATCTCTAAAGCACTAATCCTAATGTATTTTTGGATTGTTATGGTTAAAATAATTATATTTGTTTATTAACTGAGTCCATTTGAGTAGAGGTGTTTATTACTTCAGTAAAACACTTTCTAACAGCTCCATTGTACAACACTCCTAGACTCTTCAGCCCCAGCAACATGACACCTGCCATCTGCTGAAAGATCCTTCTAACCCCAACTGTCTGATAATTTGGGGATAAGATCATAGACTGATGGATCTAAATGCTGTTTCCTCCACCAACATTTGACTCTCTGATAGTTGATTATTTTCTGTGTCATCGAGTGGAAATCCTTTCAAGATAAGACATTTTATCTTTGAGAAGCACAACTCAAAAGAGTTTTGAAAAAATTGAGCCAAGAAAGATAGATCACTACGCTAAAAACTTTTAGTAAACTTTCATTAAATCTTCAGACCCGCCGTATAAAGAATGTTACTGTTACTGTTGCTGCTGTTTTTATACCTATTATAGAGTTAAGGAAATAAAAGCTTTGAAGAGTGAAACCCATGGCTATAAAAGGGTAAAAACAGCATAGTTTATACTTTAGAATGGTTCTGACAGATTCCCAACCTGAATGATGGTCTTTGTAATTATTCTTTAAATATGGTATCAAACCAGTTACTAATTCATTTCCTTTTTTTTTCTTTCACAGAACTTTTACTATTACATACCTCCTTAATTTCCATTCTATGGAAATGAATTTTTTATTTCATCTTCCATCAGCAGGGTTGATTTCATCCTAAGTGAGAATCTTTGTCAATTGCTTTGATAAACACTGATATATTATGTCTGTCATAATTTTTTTCAATCACAATTCTAATAACTTAACAGAAAAGATTCTTCTGATAGAATTTATAGTAAGATAAGTGATTTATCTTTGAGGCGGACAGCTGGAAGGAGAAGTCAGAGACAGGATCTAATAACCTCACACTTGATTTGAAACAAGATAAACATCTAGAAAGGGTGTGAGTGTATGTGTATGTGTCTGTGTGAGAGAGAGAGTGAAAGATACTGTGAGTATGTGAATGATTTTGTGACTGTATTTGTGTGCATGCATACAAGAAATTTGGAGCTAGCAAGAGTCACCCTCTATCATGTCTTTTCCAAATTTTAATAGTTCAAATGTATATCCAGAAATGTCCAGGTTTTGCTCCCTTTTTATTGTCTCTACATGGGGATGAACAGACTAGCAAATCTGAAGTTCCATGCATAGGCCAAGAAAGATTCAGAATTAGTTTCTCTCTCTTATACCCTAAATTAGCTGGGAAGTGTCAGACTGTTTCCACAAATTGGCTGAAATTTTCACAAATTATTTTTGAAAGCAGTAAGCATTCCAGCTTTTCCATCCCCTTGCAGAGTTCATTTTCAGCCCCCACACAGCTTGCTGAGCCAGTCTGCTGGGTCCTAGTCCTATTGTCTGTCCTCAGTACATTGCAAGAATTTCCCCCATGCTGCATTCCCCAGACCTCTACTGCTACATTGACTCTCCGTGTCAGTTGTAAAATTTAGCTCCTGTGGCCTGCAACTTGCCTTGTTTCTCACGTCATTGGCCAGGTCCCACACTTTATTCTGTATAGGTTAATTCTTGCCATCCCCTCAGCTTGCCTTGAAGTCAAACTGGGTAAGTTATTAATGGTGATCCATAGTCAATTAGGGGCTCCCCAGATGGTGCTAATGGTAAGATCCTGTCTACCAATGCAGGAGACCTAAGAGTCACTGGGAGCTTGGGGTTAGCTTTAAACACTGGAATACTAAACAGAAAAGAAGGTAGAAACCCAGGCATAGTTATTGGCCTAACACGGACAATTTAAGAAAAGGCTACAGCTTTGGGATAAGAGTAGAGACATGGAGAGACATCAATTTTTATTATCCAAAGATACAAATGAAATCCTGCTTAAAGAGACTGAAGAAGAAATGACCTTTTAATATGTATACATTATCTATTAACAGGATACTATGATTGACAAACAGGGGCCCTACCTCACCCTGTCTGAATATCATCATTGTCATGATATTCATTAGCCTGAAGTGCTATTTCTTGATTACTGGAACAGCTCTTTTTATACTCCAGGGTGTCTACTTTTCAGCTGTGAGACTCTGAAAAAATTACAGTTGACCCTTGAACCATGTGAGGGTTAAGGACACTGACCCTCCATGCAGTTGGAAGTCCAAATATAACTTATAGTTGGCCCTCCATATCCACAAGTATCAGTACTTACTATTGAAGAAAGTCCTAATGAAAGTGGGCTTGTGCAGTTGAAACCCCTGAGTTCAAGGGTCAATTGTACTCATCTTTTCTGTGCTTCATTTTTGTCATCTATAAAGAGGACTAAAAAAAGAGCACAACTCTCTGTGTACTTTGTTTTCTTGGTTGTCTATCAGCTCTAGGAAGCAGAAAGTGAAGTTTGGGAAACTTGAGTAAATTGTTCAAGGTTCAGTTCAGTTCAGTCAGTCAGTCGTGTCCAATTCTTTGCGACCCCATGAACCACAGAACGCCAGGCCTCCCTGTCCATTACCCGGAGTTTACCCAAACCCAAGTCCATCGAGTTGGTGATGCCATTCAACCATCTCATCCTCTGTCGTCCCCTTCTCCTCCTGCCTTCAATCTTTCCCAGCATCAGGGTCTTTTCCAATGAGTCAATTCTTCGCATCAGGTGGCCAAAGTATTGGACTTTCAGCTTCAATATCAGTCCTTCCAATGAACACCCAGGACTGATCTCCTTTAGGATGGACTGGTTGGATCTTCTTGCAGTCCAAGGGATTCTCAAGAGTCTTCTCCAACACCACAGTTCAAAAGCATCAATTCTTTGGTGCTCAGCTTTCTTTATAGTCCAACTCTCACATCCATACATGACCACTGGAAAAACTATAGCCTTGACTAGATGGACCTTTGTTGACAAATTAATGTCTTGGCTTTTTAATATGCTGTCTAGGTTGGTCACAATTTTCCTTCCAAGGAGTAAGCATCTTTAAATTTCATGGCTACAGTCACCATCTGCAGTGATTTTTGAGACCAGAAAAATAGAGTCAGCCACTGTTTCCACTGTTTGCCCATCTATCTGCCATGAAGTGATGGGACCAGATGCCATGATCTTAGTTTTCTGAATGTTGAGCTTCAAGCCAACTTTTTCACTCTCCGCTTTCACTTTCACCAAGAGGCTCTTTAGTTCTTCTTCACTTTCTGCCATAAGGATGGTGTCATCTGCATATCTGAGGTTATTGATATTTCTCCCAGCAATCTTGATTCCAGCTTGTGCTTCCTCCAGCCCAGCGTTTCTCATGATGTACTCTGCATATACATTAAATAAGCAGGGTGACAATATACAGCCTTGACGTACTCCTTTTCCTATTTGGAACCAGTCTGTTGTTCCGTGGCCTGTTCCTAACTATTGCTTCCTGACCTGCATACAGATTTCTCAAGAGGCAGGTCAAGTGATGTGGTATGCCCATCTCTCATAATTTTCCACAGTTTATTGTGATCCACAAAGTCAAAGGCTTTGACATAGTCAATAAAGCAGAAATAGATGTATTTCTGGAACTCTCTTGCTTTTTTGATGATCCAGCGGACGTTGGCAATTTGACCTCTGGTTCCTCTGCCTTTTCTAAAACCAGCTTGAATATCTGGAATTTCATGATTCACATATTGCTGAAGCCTGACTTGGAGAATTTTGAGCATTACTTTACCAGTGTTTGAGATGAGTGCAATTGTATGATTTGTACAATTGTAGGATAGTACAATGCATTCTTTGGCATTGCCTTTCTTTGGGATTGGAATGAAAGCTGACCTTTTCCATTCCTGTGGCCACTGCTGAGTTTTCCATATTTGCTGGCATATTGAGTGCAGCCCTTTCATAGCTTCATCTTTCAGGATTTGAAATAGCTCAACTGGAATTCCATTACCTCCACTAGCTTTGTTCGTAGTGATGCTTCCTAAGGCCCACTTGACTTCACATTCCAGGATGTCTGGCTCTAGGTGAGTAATCATACCATTGTGATTATCTGGGTCATGAAGATCTTTTTTGTGCAGTTCTTCTGTGTATTCTTGTCACCTCTTCTTAATATCTTCTGCGTCTGTTAGGTCCCTACCATTTCTGTCCTTTATCGAGCCCATCTTTGCATGAAATGTTGCCTTGGTATCTCTGATTTTCTTGAAGAGATCTCTAGTCTTTCCCATTCTGTTGTTATAGGTTAAATAGGTAAAAAGTGGCCAATTACAGTCAGCATAGGCCTTTTGAATATTAAGGCTGTGTTGGTAATTACTTTCTAAGTGATTAGAAATCACTCCCTGACATACTCCATCATTTTTGTGTTTATCTCTAGGATGATATCATGCTACTTAATCCTTCTGTGTTTCTCTTTTTTCATCCTAAAATCAGGTTGACTAGAATTTCCTTAAAATAACTTTACAAGGAGTAAATAAATTATATTAGTTGATGGTTCTCCAGAGAAACAGAACCAAGACATTTATTATAAAGAATTGCTTATCCTGATCATGGAGGTTGAGGAACCTCAATATCTGCAGTCAACGAGTCAGAGACCCAGAAGCCCCAGCACTGTAGTTTCATTTGTGTTCAAAGGCCTGAGAACCAGGGATGCTGAGGGTGTGAGTTCCTGTCTGAGGGCAGAAGATGGATGTCCAGCTCCAGCAATCAGGCAGGAGAGGTTCCCTCTTACTCAGCATTTCTGTTCCATTCAGGCCTTCAGTTGATTGGATGGGGGCCACAGACTTTAAAGAGGGCAGTCTGCTTTACTCAGTCTTCAGATTCATATGTTAATCTTATCCAGAAAGACCCAGAATACTGTCTGACCAACTTCTGGGCACCTTGTGGTCCAGTCATTAATATTTATGAAGCTCTTTGTACAGTGCTTGGCACAGGATGAGAGACAGGAACTGTCAGCTTTACCTACCAGCATGAAGTTCACAAGTGCTGAAAACATGAATCAAAAACAAAGGCTGTATGTACTTTCAAGCTACTTTATAAAAGAGAGGACATTCTACCTTTGGAAAAGCCTCAGTGAATTATTTTATGTGTGTCTCAGTCAAATGTCTGTATGTTTAACTGGCTAATTTGGCTTTGTTCTCATCATTAGTTTGAGCCTGACTCTGAATCTTCATTGAACACTTTTTTTCCTTCTTCTTTTTTCATCCTATATAGCTTTCAGGTATGTTTCCACCTCTTCTCAATTCAGCATCTTTTCTGTTGGACCAATTTGGTTGGATTCTAGGTGCTCGCTTGTCTAAAGTGGTGTCCTGATCATTCCTTCAACAGCTGCCTGAACATTTTCTAAAGCAAGTCTACATCCATGTCACTTCTCTGCTAAGAGATCTACAGTCATGCTCTATTGCTTACCAGATGAAGGCCTGACACATTGACATGAGATTGTTGTTGCTGTTCATCACTCAGTTGTGTACAACTCTTTGTGACCCCATGGACTGCAGAACACCAGGCTTCCCTGTCCTTCACCATCTCCTGGAGCTTTCTCAAACTCATGTCCATTGAATCAGTGATGCCATCCAACCATCTCGTCCTCTGTCATCCCCTTCTCCTCCTATCTTCAATCTTTCCCAGCATCAGGGTCTTTTCCAATGAGTCACTTCTTGGCATCAGGTGGCCAAAGTATTAGAGCTTCAGCATCAGTCCTTCCAATGAATATTCAGGATTGGTTTCCTTTAGGATTGACTTGTTTGATCTCCTTGCAGTCCAAGGGACTCTCAAGAGTCATCTCAAACACCCTGGTCAAAAGCATCAATTCTTCGGCATTCAGCCTTTATCGTCCAACTCTCTCATTCATACATAACAACTGGAAAAAAACATAGCTTTGACTAGAGGGACCTTTGTTGGTAAAGTAATGTCTCTGCTTTTCAGTAAGCTGTCTAGGTTTGTCATAGCTTTTCTTCCAAGGAGCAAACATCTTTTAATTTTGTGGCTGCAGTCACCATCTGCAGTGATTTTGGAGCCCAAGAAAATAAAGTCTGTCACTGTTTCCATTGTTTCCATATCTATTTGCCATGAAGTGATGGGACCAGACTCCATGATCTTAGTTTCTTGAATGTTGAGTTTCAGGCCAGCATTTTTCCCTCTCCTCTTTCACTTTCATCAAGAGGCTCTTTAGTTCCTCTTAGCTTTCTGCCATAGGGATGACGTCATCTGCATATCTGAGTTTATTGATATTTCTCCCAGGAATCTTGATCCCAGCTTGTGTTTCATTCAGCCTGGCACTTCTCATGATGTACACTGCATATAAGTTAAATAAGCAGGGTGACAATAGACAACCTTGATGTACTCCTTTCCGAATTTGGATCCAGTCCATTGTTTCAGATCTGGTTCTAACTGCTGCTTCTTGACCTGCATACAGGTTTCTCAGGAGACAGGTAAGGTGGTGGGTAGTCTGATATTCCCATATCTTTAAGAATTTTCCACAGTTTGTTTGACATGAAATAGAAGGCTTCAAAATTTGAGGCCCCACATTGACTTTCCAACTTGGTTTTCAATCTCTCTTAATTACACCATGTCCAGATCTATCACATCCATCTTACAACCTCTCACTGAAATCTCTCTTCCTTCCTTGTTTACTAAACTAAGCAATTGTTTAGTTGCTAAGGCATGTCCAACTCTTTGCAACCCCATGGACTGTAGCCTGTCAGGCTCCTCTGCCCTTGGGAATTTCCAGGCAAGAATACTAGAGTGGGTTGCCATTTCCTTCTCCAGGGGGTCTTCCCAACACAAGGATCAAACCTGCATCTCCTCATTGCAAGTAGATTTTTTTTTTTTTTTTTTTTTTTTACTGCTGAGCCACCTATGGAAGCCCATAAACTAAGTAATACCTAGCCTTTAATATTTTGCTCAAATATCACTCTTTGTACTCTCTCAGGTAATGTGACTTGCTGTTTTGTATATTTCATATCTCTTACTACATTGGCAAAACCCTTTGTTATCCACACCTTGTGGTTTAACATTATATTATTAATTACAAATACATGCACTTATATTTATCTGTGAGTCTGTTTGGATCCTCTCAAGGATATGTGTTGCATTCTGCTTGCATATACTTGATCATCCTCTCTCTCATTATAGATATCTTATGCTTGTTAAAGTAGTTGGCACACAATAAATGTTCATTAAGTATATGTTGAGCACTTGTATCCTGGGCCCCCCATGTTGTTCAGGTGCTCAGTTGTCTCCAACTGTTTGCAACCGTATGGACTGCAGCACTCCAGGCTTCCTTGTCCTTCACCATCTCCTGAAGTTTGCTCAAACTTATGTCCATTGAGTCAGTGATGCCATCCAACCATCTCATCCTTTGTCATCCCCTTCTCCTCCTGCCTTCAGTCTTTCCCAGCATCAAGGTCTCTTAACATCAGTGGCAAAAGTATTGGAGCTTCAGCTTCAGCATCAGTCCTTACAGTGAATATTCATGGACTCCCTTATTCCCTCTTTTCTGAAATTCACTGACCACCCTGTCAACTTCCTCCATTTACTCAATTCCTTTCATTACTGTGTCAATCTGGTATTGCTTCTGGAGGCTTTCCAGAGGGCTCCTTCAAACATCAGAACTTGCATTTATCAACTACTTTCCAAACCCTCCCCTAACCAGTGGTTGGGAGTGATGGAGATAAGGATGTGGCAAGAAACTTTTGCGCAAACATGGAGAAACAGTCCTTAATATCACACCTGTTTGGTCCTTCAGGGTATTACAAGCAGTGAAAAGCACCTTAACACTTCGTGAATTGTCCTTCTGTGAACTTCAGCACAGACAAAAATCTCAGTAAACACATGTAGATGCAACTTACTTCTTCCTCCTTATTTGTTCACTTTTCAAAATGTGTAAATAAAAACTGTGATCACAGTTGGAAAATTGTGAAGATAAGCATTTTCCCCCTCAAAAACTCTGGTCAAAGAAAAAACAACAATAAAAACCGCTGTGCACTGTACACTTGCTCTATGTCAGACACACATGCTGACTGATTTATATACACTGTCTTCTTCAATATACTAAGCCTATGAGGTGGGCAGTTTAGGATTTCCACTTAACAGGTACTTATGTACAGAAGACGTGGTGCTTACTGAGACTGAGAAACGTGCCAGACTCACAAACGCAGAAAACAAATTTATGGTTATGAAAGGGGGAGGGGCTAGGAGAGGGATAAATTAAGAGTTTGGGGTTAGCAGATGCAAACTGTTGTATATAATATAGATAAATAACAAAGACCTACTGTATAACACAGGGCAATATATGCAATGTCTTATAATAAATAGTAATGGGAAAGAATATGAAAAATAATATGTATGCATAACTGGATCACTTTGCTGTGTACCTGAAACTGACAAAACCTTGCAAATCAATTATACTTCAATTTTTTAGAAAAGAAAAACATGCCACAGCTATAGAGGAAGAGAATATCTGTTATTTTGAGATTTGATTTATTTTGAAACAATTTTGACAATAGACTTATTCTGCTGTTTTTTTAAGTGTAAACATTAAAGAAAATAATACAATTGCAAGAAAAACGATGTAACTGCCGTTCTTAGCTTAGGAACATACTGGCTTGATCAAGGTTGCCAATGATGGGTTCAAGGAGTGGGAGATTTGTGTCACAGTTTGTTTGCTCACTAAATTAGCCATTAAGGTCTTCATATAAAATGTCTGCGTCCCTCAGGATTACACATCTGTCATGTGAAGGTGGTAAGACAAGAAAAATAATAGAGTCTACAAGAATGGCAAAAAGTTAATTTCACTGTGGCTCTCTTTGTAGCGCAAGTTCCTTGATTTAAGATCCAAGGCACTTCAAAAGCATTGAGAATTTGGAGAAGTAATACATCAGCTAAAATCTAGAGGCTTAAGACTTGCACTTCTTCACCCCATCAGGCTTTGTGTGATATGTAACAGAAAATGCCTTTTCATTAGTAGAGTTGATAAAGTTAAAACTTTTCTTGATTAATATTCTCTTGCGAAAATCAGTTACTGCCATGGATTTATACCGCAGATTTGCCATAGCAGTTCTAATTTCTTTTGTGCTGAAGATTCAGCTGATACAGATTTTATTTAATAAGGATAATTGTTGTCGAAGGACTGAGTTGGTTAATATTCCTGAGGTATCCCTGCTTGCAAATCTGAAAAAAAAGTTAGAATCTCTGCTACTTGACAATGACCTTCAGTGATATTATGGGGATTTTTACAAGTCTCGTTCAGGGAGTGGGTGCAGGGAACAGGCTGTCACATTGTTGAAGGCAATGCAGTGTGTAGCAAAGGTACATGCTAGATAACTGAATTAAATCCTGAAAAAGAACATAGAAGTTTCTGCTATTCCACTTAGCTTTTCAAATTGACCCTTTGTAATAATATATCTATGATTGTATTTAATCTCATGCATAAATGAAGTTTATTTTTTCATTCTTATGTAAAATATTTTTAGATCTAACCTTTTTTTATCCCTGTATGGCAAATTAACCCTATCAAGGCATTAGTTGTTGAAATGGGACAGCTAATTCACAGGTGCTTCATGAGACTGAACTCATTTCCCATAACAGATCACTGGCTTTGCTCTTCATCATCCCACCCAGTTTCTAGTCTTTTCTCTCATTCTCTAATTGTGATCATTTCTTTCTATAGCTTCTTCTGAAGAAAAGTGTATTTTTCCCAAAGGCAGATTTATGAAAGGAAGAATGATCGATTCTTCAAAGGAAGGCTCACTTTTAAGATAAGTTATTTATAATATTTTGAACGATATCTAAAGCTTGTGATTAATTATCTTAAATCCTTAGATATATAACAATCAGGCCAGAAAAAAAAAAAAAAGTGTGTGCACTAGGTGGGTCAAATATACTCTTTTTGGGAGGAGAGAACCTTGCATTCACCTCCCAATTTATCATTTAAATTGGGAATTGAGATTCATTAAAGAAATCAGCTTTTCTGTGGCAATCCATGTTTGAGGGAGAGTTCTTAAAGAGGCGTTTTCTGTATTATTTTAAAAGCAACCATTATTTCTCTGTTTGTAGGGCCTGCTTTCTCCTATCTATCAGGTCACCCAGGTTGTAACTTTGTATTAATAATAAGCATATTTCGTCTCCCACTGAACTTCCTGAAGCATTTTTTCTTCAAAAGCAGAGGATGTTCATTGACTACCTACAGTAACCCTACCAAGAAGCTCCTCAGGGCTCATGGTCAATCCATTTTTGAGTTAACCTCTTTGGAGTCTCCTGAAAGACTGATAAAAGCAATAGACTCTCTCCTGAGTTCCTGTTTATATTACGCTAACATATTTTGAACACTACTTCACGAAGTCCATCTTCAGAAGGCTATCTTTGAACTCCAATTAGGAACTGCCATTTCAGGACTTAGTTCAGTCTAGTGGGGTCCTACACTGGGTTCAGTCTAAAGTGAGGTCCTAGGGTGTCTAATCTGGAGTATTATTGAGCGAGAAGGAGGAGGGATTAAAACGATGTTATTAATTGTCAAGTGATGCCATGCTTTTGTTGTTGCTGTTCAGCCGTTAAGTCATGTCCGACACTTTGGGACCCCATGGACTGCAGCACGCCTGGCTCCCCTATCTTTCACTATCTCCAGGAGTTTGTTCAAACTCATGTCCACCGAGTCAGTGATGCCATCCAACCATTTCATTCTCTGTCACTCCCTTTTCTTGCCTTCAATCTTTCACAGCATCAGGGTCTTTTCCAATGAGTTGGCTCTTCACCTGATGTGAAGCTCAACGTATTGGAGCTTTAGCTTCAGCATCAGTCTTTCCAATGAATATTCAGGGTAGATTTACTTTAGAATTGACTGGTTTGACCTCCTTGCCACCCAAGGGACTCTCAAGAGTCGTCTCCAGCACCACAGTTCGAAAGCATCAATGCCATGTCAAATGACAAATGATGATAGCTACCATTTCCTGAACCATTATTAATGCCAGCTACCACTGCCTGGCATTTATGTGCCAGACATACCTACTTTATGTGCATTTTTAAAAATTAACTCAACGATTCCTGCAAGTTGCCAGCAATATACACATTTAAAAATAATGAAAATGGAATTTTGAAGACAAGAAGATGCTTGTTTAAGGCATGTGGTGAAACTGTCTGCAGTTGCAAGAACAGTAGCACCTGACTAAAATGTGCAGAGTAATAGAGGACTTTTGTTCTCTCACAGTTAGAAGTCCGTCCACAGGCAGTTGCTGGTTTTGAGAAACAGCGGCACAACACGGGTTCTGACTCAGCAGACCAGCCCTGCTTCTGACTTTCTTCTCATGCTCAAAGCATGGCAGCCTCAACTCTAAGGAAGACAGTGACAAAACCAGAAAAAAAGGGGGGCTTTCCCAAGGGAGGACACTCGTTTCCAGAATGTTTTCATCGTATTTTCCTTATGTCTCATTGATTAGAACTGGGTCACCCATTCCTCCCTAAACTAAGAGGGAGATTGGAAAAGTTAATGCTCGCCTTATTTATCTGAAGTGGTTCTAAACCAAGGGCAATTCTGTTCTTCAGTGAAACATTGGCAATGTCTGGAGACATTTTTTGCAAACTTTGGGGTGAAGGTGATGAGTATTGGATGAGACATCGCAATGTTTTGTGTTATAGTTTTGTATTTTCTTTTCCAGTGTCTCGCTTAAGTGATCAAACTTCTAACAGTTTCCCTTTTTAGTTAATACCGAATATCTGCTTGAAAATTTCTTTGGCACCTTATAAAAAACATGAAGCCTCAGTTAAGACTTGGAGTTTACTTCCTAAGCACAATTCTCCTACTGTATTAAAAAGACTCTGTTATGAAGTACATACATAAGGATCACTATATTTAGGCCAAATTTAATTAATTTATATTAAATGAGAAAAATGCAGAAAAATAATATATACCACATACAAATTTCAAAAAACAGGAAACAGGTTTTATTAGATCACTCTTTAGCCTTATCTTGGGGCTTCCCTATGGCTCAGCTGGTAAAGAATCTGCCTGCAATGCAGGAGACCTGGGTTTGATCCCTGGGTCAGGAAGATCCCCTGGAGGATGAAATGGCAACCCACTCGTGTTCTTTTCTGGAGAATTCCATGGGCAGAGGAGCCATGAGGTTGCAAAGAGTAGGACATGACTGAGCAACTAACACTTTCACTTTCTTTAGCCTCATCTTAAGTATATCACTTTTAAAACTATTTCTATGGATTCAGGGAGTAGTTTTCCTAGAATAGCTGTAGTAACCCTCACTAAAATGAAAATAGAGAAAATGAAGAATCAGGAGCACAGAGGGCAATCAAACTACTCTGTGGATGCTATCATGATAGATACATGTTCTAATGAAGCTGTCCAAACTCATAGAATGTACAGCTTCAAGAGTGAATTCTGATGTGACCTATGAACTCCAGTGATAAACATGCGTCAGTGTAAGTTCATCAGTTGATGCCAGTGTGCTAGTGGGGAAAGGGTGTTGATAATGAGGGGACTGTGTATGTGCAGGGGCAGAAAGTGTACAGGAAATCTCTGTCCTGCTGCTGCTTAGTATTCCTGGGAACCCAAAGCTGCTCTAAAAATGAGTATCTTTTTAAAAATGAAGGATCAACAATAGGTCAGCTAATAGAATATATAAATGGGTATAGTTACATAGAGACTTCTTCCATGGTATTTAATCACGAGTTTCAGAAAGGATGCTCATTGTCTTAAGATGCTCCTGAGAATCATCTACAGATAATGAAAACTAGGAAAGTTTCAGAAGACCAAAGACCTATTAATTTCATCATGTCATTAGAAAGGAACAATTGCTGGTCACACACAAAAAAATATATTTTAACTATTCAGATATTCCTGATTCTTTTGAATTGTGTCAATTACTCTAAATTTTTGTTAAGAACATTAGAATTTCATACTTTTAATTTTTATTTTTCCAATTCTCCACCAATTTAGTTGATTTACAGTGCTTTACAGCATGAAAAAATTGTGCATGGGGAAAAACTTTATTGTGTGAGTTTCTGAGGTCATGGGTATATGTGTCCGTTGGACTAGTACATGAATGGAAGACTTAATTATTCTTTTTGGTGGTGGCCTATTTATATGGTATTTTAGTTTTGGAATTTAAAAAGACTAGTCTCTCTCCTTTTGGGGCAATCATAAAAATCAAGCAAAAGGATAATAAAAAAAAAGAACGATAGGGAAAAAATTCCAAAACTAAAAGACAATGCTGGGAAACAAACCCAATTCTTCTGATAGTAGCAGCCTTTCATGCCAAACTCTTGTTTCCTCTTGTAAATCATGTCTTATAGCATTTTTCTTTTTGTCAGAGTGTGTCATGATAATAGAAAGGTTTCTGAGAGCCCCTTTGTAGCAGGTGCATTTGTTAGTATTCATTTACTGCTTGCACCCATCTGAGGAAGTGGGTACAATTATTCACCCCATAATGCAGATATAGTCACAGAAAAAGGAAAAGGAACTTATACATGCTTATTTAGCTAGCAATTCACTGGGAGAGGTAGAATTTGAAAGAGGGCAATTCACTGGGACAGGTAGAATTTGAAAGAGGGCAAGGTCTTGGGTTAGATCTTTTATTTTGGTATGTTATGAAAATGAAATGTTTGCAAAGTTATTTTGGACTTTCTCCTCTTTCTCATCCCCTTGCAGCTGATTAATTAACAAATCCTGTTACTTTGACCTCTGAAAGTTTAACATTTTTTTCCTTTAACCTTTTGCTAGGGTTTCAATATTTCTTCTTTCCATCTTCTGCTTTCTCAAATCCATCATCTCACTGGTGTAGATCCTGAAGTAAAACTGGAATCATGTCACAACTACCTACGGGGCTCAGTAGCCCTCATGGCTTTCAGTGGCTCTCCCCCAACCTCCAAACCCTAACCTGGACTCGCTCTGTCCCCAGCGATCTGTCCCAAGTCAACTTTTCAGCTGTATGTTCCTTGATTCTTTCTCAGACTCCTGAGATATATTACTCCTATTTTCTTGAAGATGCTCTTTCCTTTTTGACCCTGCTTCTACTTATGTTGTTTCTTTACCAACATCTCTCTTTGTCTTTCTAAAGAAAAGTGCTTGAAATACAAAAGGTACTCAACAAACATTTCCCTGTTGAAGAAATAAAAATTGAGCTCAAATGTCCTGTCCTTCATAGAGAGTCTTCTGAAACTATCTCCCTGACCTCACGTACATATTTTCTTCCTTTTGTTAATTCCTTTGGGCATAATAGAACTCACTGGTTTTTAAAATGTTGGTATTTCCTTCAGAAGGCAAGAGAGGAATAAAATGATATTTTTGAGCAATCATTAGAGTATCCTCAAATTATAATTTATTAGTTTAGGAAACTGTAGTATAAAGATAAAGATACTGGAATTGTATTCAGATATCTTAAATCTGAGTTTTGGTTCTGTCAAATAACTTTGAAAATTTCCCAAGCGTCAATTTTTTATAATCAATAAATTAGATCCAATAATATTTTTGTCATGAGGCTATAGTGACAACTAGGGTGATATTAAATAAAACATTTTCTAACTTATAAAGTGCTGCATGCTTTCAAAGCAATGTTGGTATTCTCAGATTTAAAATTTTACTACCATTCTAGGCCAGGAACTTCACACACTTGATCTCATCTGGTCTTCCCAATAGCATCATATTACTATTCCTGTTTTACAAATATGTACTGTAAAGTCAAGTGACAGACTCAGAAATCATAAGGCCAGGAAGTTAAAGCACTTACATTAAAATCAGTCTCTTTATTTTAAATTCTATATTCTTTCTACCACTCAGAGAGACATCTTCACTTGTCAAACATTCATAGCATGGAAAGTAGAGTTTTAACCCACGATTTTTCAATCTCTTGAAGCAGTGCCCAGGATCAAAGTCAATATTTATCATTTGGGTGGGTGAGCTGGGTACCTCATTCATGCTCTTAACCTCTCTGTGCCTCAGTTTTCCCATTCGTGAAATGGGTATATTAATAGTAATTTCCCTATAAGGTTGTTGAGAAAACTGAACGAATCTTAGCCTTCTGTGTCTTAGGTCTGAGTTTTGAGAAGCAGAGCTACAGGCAGAGCTTACTGCACAAATGATTTGTTGAGAGAGAGAGAAAGATCCCAAAGAAAGGAGAAAGGGTAGGAGGAAGGAACAGGAGGAAAAAGCTAAGCAAATTTGGGTTTTCAGCAGAAGACTGTAATGCCAGACTGATCCCACTGACCGGAGAAGGCAATGGCACCCGACTCCAGTACTCTTGCTTGGAAAATCCCATGGATGGAGGAGCCTGGTAGGCTGCATTCCATGGGGTTGCTAAGAGTCAGACATGACTGAGCGACTTCACTTTCACTTTTCACTTTCATGCATTGGAGAAGGAAACAGCAACCCACTTCAGTGTTCTTGCCTGGAGAATCCCAGGGATGGGGGAGCCTGGTGGGCTGCCGTCTATAGGGTTGCAGAGAGTCAGACACAACTGAAGCGACTTAGCAGCAGCAGCAGATCCCACTGACAGTCATGAACTACAAATGAGACCACAGAGCTGGCCCTGCCTTGAATGAAGGTGGCCTTACTGTGTCAGCCATTGGCTGCAGATTGGTACAGGGAGGAGGCTGTGCATAAACTCCTAGACTCACTGGCTTCCTTTCTAAGGAGGGCACTTTTGGGGGGAACAGTAAGCTTTGAGCAGTTTGCAGCCAAGGCAGATGGCAGCTAGGTGTTGGGTGTATCTTGCCACTGATGCAGTTCTGGGCAGCTCACCAACAGAATCCGCTGCAACATACAAAGTGTTTAACAGCTGTATCTGGCTCGTAGGAAGCTGCCAATAAAGGTTAGCTCTCATTACATTATTTTGCTCATAAGTCTTCTCACACAGTTTCATATGTTTAGGTTTGGCTTTCTAAACAGAATGTAAGTTCTTTAAGGTCAGGGACCAATTCTAATTCTACCTACTATGCGTCTCACCTGCAGCTATAAATTGATGCCTTGTGATGACCGCCTAGCAGCTCTGATTTATATCTGGAGCTTAGGGTACAACCTCAGCCTACTTTCCTTTTTTCTACTCAAATGCATGCTTTTTATTAAAAAACAATAACAAATTAGAAATTTATTATGAAGTTTGATTGGGGAGGGGAAATCTTCCCTTTCAGAGGTATGTGTAAAAGGATATAATTGTATTTTTATCTGCACCAGGCACATTTTCGTCTGACTTTGTGCTTAATACAATTCTTCAAAATTTGTTATTTTCCTTGTGAACTGAGTTTGTCAATATTTAAAGTGGAAATGATTAGACAAGGCAGACATACCCTTATTTTTGCCAATGCAGACTTGTTCTGGAATAATTGCTTTTTAATATCTAAAGCAATTCCATTGATCAGAATATTGATCCTGTTCTCATTTTTGATCATTGTGCCATTGATTTAACATTATCGCTACCTTACCAAGTAGGGTAGAATACGAGGTGTCTTGTGCATTCAGCTTTGTTAAAAGATAAATGCATGAGACAAGCCTTAAAAGCTTTTTAAAGTGCAAGATGCTGGAACTGCATTTTCAATCTGCATTCTCTCCTGCTGTTTTATGGAATTTATTGAAAATGTGCCTCTTAGAGGTCAGATCATTTCTTTCTTCAGGTGGAAAAGAAGATATAAGTAATATATTAAAAGTCCTCTAGGATAATATCTTGAAATTAGAACAACCTCATTCTATATTCATGTACCCCTCCTCTTGAACATTATGACTCATCAAAAATAAGACTCACAATTCATCTGTTTCTAACTAGCTTCAGACTTTTGCATTTTAAGGTTTTATTGGAACCAAGCATGTAGGGCATCTTTTTTTCCCCTTGTTTTCTCTGAATTGTTCCATTTTGTCAGTCTCCTCCCACAAAAGGAAACTCTTACTGTCTTATCTAATTTGATAATCTAATCTAATCTTATCTAATCTATGAATTGATTAAAATGCTTCTCAATTCTTCAATTTTTCTGAATGCTTTAGTATATTACTATTTTTTAGTAAAACATTCTCTGTATGGACAATATTTAAAATTATTATTTGCATGGTGTTTTAATAAGTATAATATACAAACAGTTGGTGTCTAAAATTTTCTTTTGCTATTGAAAAAAATTACAGTTTTTTAAAATAGGAAAGTAGCTAGTCTAAATTACATATCATTCTAGTTTTCTAATCTACAGATGTGCTACCAAAGATTCTTTATGACTAAGATAATATATAAATACGCATTAATTTATTCAGGGCTGAGTGCTCTTCATTATTAGTGCTTCTAATCTGCAGAGAAGTTCTTAATGTTTTCTGGTCACAGTTTGCAGAAAATATTTCCACCTTTGTTTGATTGCCTATCTTACAGTTTGAAGTACTTTAGTAAGTCCTCCCTAAACATGAACCATTTGCTTTCATCTCGGCAGGGAGAGTCCCCTTTCATTTATTCTAATTAATTGTTAATAGAATGTCTCTCTTATTTATTAAAAAGTAATGATAATGATTCCAGAGTCCCTTAGGAAAGTATCCTATTTTTAAGTATTACAGATGAGGGGAGCATGAGAAAGTTTGTAGCCCAAATAGGAGTAGTGGAAGTCCTCAGTGGGTGGTGGGATTCAATGGCAGTTTTGAAGCTGGGGGGCTTAATAAAACAGTGATTGAGGGAGACCCACCTGGTTGATGGGGACAAAATTCTATATCGAGAGAAGTATAGAATAGACTAATGCCGGGCACCAGGATGTGACAACGGAGCTTTTTGTTTCACTTTCGGCCCTTAAGTCCTAAGACAGAACAAGGATGCCAAGTGCCTGTAGGACTGGGTTATAGCACTTGCCAAGGAACGCTCCCAAGACTGCCTTGTGAGGCTCATCACCTCTCTGAGGGATAGATAAAGCGGGCCTAGGACTGGTCAGGAGGGCATCGGAGCAAACACATGCAGTTCTTTTGGAGGCACTATTAGAGCATTTCCTCTTTCATCTGAAACGCTTCCATTCCCGCTTAAATCTAGCCTGTAGAGCTTCAAGGGAACATTTTGGAGGGCTTGATATGTATCATTGGGGGTTTGAGGACTCCAAGGGAGTGAATGCTTTTTCACCTATCTGATAAATTTTAAGAAATCGTGGCTGTCAATCTAAGATAGCAGACTTTTGTGGGAGGGACTAAGGAGGGGGGGAATAGCAAGAGAGAGAGTGAGACAGAGATTGAGTCCGGTATGCCCTGGAAATGAGCATGAAGCCGCGGCGCGGGGAGGGTTGCCGGGTGGGCCTGTGGGAGGCTCTTGGCCTGAGACCGTGGGCATGTCTGAGATCCGGGTGCGAAGCGGGCAGTGCCCCAGCGGAGCAGCGGCGCTGCCTGAATGAGCGCATCATGCCAGGCTTCCCAGGGGAGCAGCTCTCACCAAAGCCACACGGCAGAGCTGAAGGACCCCCCCCCCCCGCCCCCGAGAGAACGGATCCGTTTTGAACGCCCTCTTTCAAGCCAGAGGACCCAAACACGGACCACCGCAGTTCTAGCCCCCACTCCTTCCTTCCCCAGGGTCTAACGCTGGAGGTGCCAGCAACAGTACCTTGCAGGTTGAGCGGGGAGCCGGCGGACTACAGAACGGCGAAGTCCACCAAACTTCAGCCCCGCTTGGCAGGGCTACAGATTTGAAGTGCTGTCCAGTTGGTGATGGGGGAAGCTCCAGATGAAGTAAGAGCTTGGAATTTTGATTATTACATCGAACTAGCTATCGGTACCAGAATCAAGTGTTCTTGTGAACATTTGAAACGCTAATCAGTCTGACTGAAATATATCAACAAGCAAGGATAGAATTACTCTACAGGTGAGGAGACAGTAAAAAAAAAAAAAAAGAATTAAGTAACTTTATAAGTTTGCCCAAAGTCCAGTTCATTCAATAAGATGCCTACCCAGATGTGAATGATCTAAATTCAGAGGCAGGATTAAGACACTGGTAGGAAAAAGTAAATATGGACAACATAGAAATTATGAGTAACAATAGATGATGCGTGATCAATAGCTGATATGTTCCAGGAAGTCATCTCATTTACTTTTTCCAACAACCCTGTGATGTAAGAAGCATTATCCCCATTTTAAAGAAGAGGAAACTGAGACACAAAAATAATCTGCCTACAGCTGCAAAGTTAAGTGACTTTTTCTTTTTATTTGAACTCAGCCTATGTTGTTAACTACTCCCTGGTACTATACTTGTTTTTAAAAAAGATTCAACAGAATTCTGTGAAAATGCAGATGTTTGCAGGGAGGCAGAGGGACAAGTCCATGAAGACTCAGAAGTTTGGAGCTGGTCTGGATAAAGAAACATTGATGCTATCACCGTGAATTAGAAAACCAAGAGGGAAATTAACGGTGGTGTGAGAATGAAATGTTTGGATTTCAACACAGTTTCTTCAACGGCATTGAGGGGCAAGTACCCAGCAAGGAGGAAGAAAGGTGGACCCAGGCTGCACAAGGGCAGAGATGGAGACAAAAGGGGAAGACATGCTTAGGGAGTGACATTGTCCTTTCCTCCAGGTGATAAGCTACTGCCTTGGTCTGCAGTCTCCTCCCATCTCTTTGACGATGTCAGAGCTGTGTATGGCTATCTCTGCGCACTTTCTGCTTGATTTTATGACACCTTTCTGTTCCGTGTTCTTTCTTGAAAGACCCTGAGTAACCTGAGGGTGGGTCCTGTGCCTTATTCACTTTTTTGATCACCAGGTCCTAGCACAGTGCCTTCTGCCCAGTAGTCAATCAATTAATACCTGACGAATAAATGAGGGGGCAGATGAACAAGTAAACATGGAATACTGTGTCAGTGACCTCATTGAGGAAGATCAAAAGAGAAAAAATAGGTTTGAAGACAGAACTTTAGGAGTGGATACCAGAGATGAGGTAATAGAGATGCAGAAACGGATGACAGCTCAAGTGAAGAAAAATAAGAAGGGTTCTGGAAAAGGAATGCAGGAAGAGCTTCCAGAAGATCTATGATGCCCATGCTTCAGAGAAGTTAAGGAGGCTGTGGGTCCAAAAGCTCACGGGCCTTAATGAAGTACTGTTTGTGGTTTTCAATAGTGTAGGGGCTTCCCTGGTGACTCAGATGGTAAAGAATCCACCTGCAATGTGGGAGACCTGGGTTTGATCCCTGGGTTGGGCAGATCCCCCTGGAGGAGGACAAGGGAACCCACTCCAGTATTCTTGCTTGGAGAGTCCCCATGGACAGAGGAGCCTGATGGGTTATAGTCCATCAGGTTGCAAAGAGTCGGACATGACCGAAGTGACGTGCCCTCATGCAGCTGCTATGGAATGGTAGAGGCAGGAGTCAAAAAGCTCTTAGAATGAGGGACTGACTACAGCAGTGGTAGAACTAAAAAAACAAATACAGTTGATGAAAGAGATATAGAGAATAATGGAAAAGTAGATTAGTCAAATGAAGGATTAATTACTAATTAATTGAAGAGGGAGAAAATAGCATATTTAAGCACAGAGGGACAGAGCCATTGTAACAGGGTGAAATAAAGGTGCTGCCAAGAAGACTTAAGTGAAGTCTTATCTCTAAGGAATTATTCACTTTAGAGTGGCTTGTTTTTGTTCTCGCATAACGCTGTTTAGAGAGTTGCAACTGGGCAGAATTAAGGCTTGCGAGAGCAGTGTTCTGTGAGGTGAGCTCAGTTTTTACCATATTTTGCCACTTAGCATCTTTTAATCATACTCACTGTATTTTGTTAATTCCCTACATCAGTAGTCGGTCTCATCTTTTCTGCCTCTGTGTCAGCTGGGATGAAAGCTTATGATCTAGATTCAACAACTTAGATGTACCTGAGTTCAGAAACACCAAAGCATCAAGCAGGGCTGTGTGGGACCTGCACTGCAGCCATTCTTAAACAAGCAAGGCTGAAGAGGTGTCTGGTCCAGCTGTGGTGGGGGTGATGATTCCAGCTGTGGTGGGGTGATGATTCCAGCTGTGGTGAGGGTGATAATTCCAGCTGTGGTGGGGGTGATGGCTTCAGCTGTGGTGGGGGTGATGATTCCAGCTGTGGTGGGATGATGGCTCCAGCTGTGGTGGGGGTGATGATTCCAGCTGTGGTGAGGGTGATGATTCCAGTTGTGGTGGGTTGATGGCTCCAGCTGTGGTGAGGGTGATGGCTCCAGCTGTAGTGGGGTGATGATTCCAGCTGTGGTGGGGGTGATGGTTCCAGCTGTGTTGGCTCCAGCTGTGGTGAGGGTGATGGCTCCAGCTGTGGTGGGGTGATGGCTCCAGCTGTGGTGGGGGTGATGGCTCCAGCTGTGGTGGGATGATGGCTCCAGCTGTGATGGGGATGATGGCTCCAGCTGTGATGGGGGTGATGGCTCCAGCTGTGGTGGGGTGATGATTCCAGTTGTGGTAAGGGTGATGGTTCTAAGGACCATGTTCTGGTTTCACTGGTTGTGGAGCAAGATGTAATCCCTTTGCTAAAAGGCAGTGGAAACATACCTGCCTGCAGTTCTTAAGTGTGGCTTACATATTCAGTTCAGTTCAGTTCAGTTGCTCAGTCGTGTCTGACTCTTTGTGACCCCATGGACTGTAGCATGCCAGGCCTCCCTGTCCATCACCAACTCCTGGAGTTTACCCAAACTCATGTCCATGGAGTCGGTGATGCCATCCAACCATCTCATCCTCTGTCGTCCCCTTCTCCTCCTGCCTTACATACTGGCTCCAACCAATTCTTGGCCTCTCGACAGCTTGGATCCCCATTCTCTTTAGCCCTTCATTCCTTTACTTCTTAATTAGAGTGCAACCATTTGTGTCCATGATTTTACCCACCTTAAGCTCCAGAATCTTTAAATATATATCCAGACAATGTTCACCAGGCCAATTAATTGTTAACAGTCAACAACTATTTTCCTCGCCTCCACTCCAACTGCTGGTTGTGGGGACTGAGGAATTGAAAACATTACGGAGAGTTTAGAGTCAACAGGGAAATATGTATCATTTTTATCTTATGAAAAATATTTTACCTAGTAAAGTATATAAATATTAATAGCCATTTTAGAATTTTTTGGTGTACCATTCATTCTTCATTTGCTAGAAAGTCTTTAAGATCTTTCTCTTCTATATTAATGAGATGTTTATAATTTATTTTTCTTTCTTATGCAGACTGAAAGCCTGTTGCACATTCCAAATATGGATCTTGCAAGTCCTTCCTCAATGTGTAGGGTTATCCTTTTCTAGCACTGCTTAGAGACCCTCTGTATGCAGATGCTGTCATTCCTTACATACATGGCTATTCCTGAAGTGTTTTTAACAAGAGCTGAAGTTCCTATCTAAGTCCAATTTCTCCTCACATTTTCTTTTTCTTTCAAAGTTTTATTAAAATTTTCTTCTTTATTAAACTTTTCTTTTAAAGTTATTTAAAATAACCTCTTCATTTCCTCCACTGTTCACTTTAGCTCATTGTTCTTCTTACATCCTTCAGTAAGTTCTCTCTTTTAAAAATAGTTCCCAAGACGAATGGAAGAGTGACTTTTGATGGACTATGGCATAGTTATAAGTGTGTGTGCCGTACAAGTATATGTGTAACTTTGTGTCTATGCCTATATCTACCTCTGGGTATATGGAGGGAGGAGGGTTGGTATAAAACTTGTAGTTTCTTTTCATTAAAGAACTGTTGAACAGAGCTAGGACAATATGTTCAGGCTGTTTTAGTCTGGACTCATTCTTTTTCTTGTATTGTAAAAATCAGACATTGTTCCTCTGTTGATGCCAGATTACACTGGCCCTACCGCTGTCTATGAGAAACGTTGTTTCCATGAATCACTATTTATAGGAAATGTTTGGTTGTCGCTTATGCATTCACTCAAAGGTTATAAAAGACAAATTTGATAAAGGTCACAATGTTTTGTTGCTATTCCTTTCAAAGTACTGTTTTGGATAGTGATTTTAAAATTGTTTTTGTTACAGTCCACAGAACAAGAAAATTATCTGAACCTTGAGTCAGTGGAAATAAAATGATGTATGTGTTCATTCATTCATTTATTCAATCAACAACAACTTATTTAAAATTTACTGATACTTATTTGGAGGTAATGCAATTTTTAAATGAAAAATTATTATAAAAAAATCTGCATTTCATAGGCTGCAGAGGTTCTGATTATGCAAATTAGGGTGATTTGAAATAAAATTTTTAATCCCATGATGACAACATCAGTGCTTGAGTTACTTCCTGTACATCAAGAACTCATCAAGCAGGGGATTTCTCTTCTGACCCAGCGTCTAAGAAGCCACCTTCCAAAGCAAGGGACGCAGATTCAATCCCTGGTTGGGAAACGAAGATCCCACATGGCACAGAGCAACTAAACCCATGAGCTGCAAGTACTGAGCCCACGCTCCCTGAAGCCCATGGGCCACAACGGGAGAGCCCATGTGCCACAATGAAAGATCCTGCATGAGGCAACTGAGACCCTGCATACCACAGCTAAGACCCTGCACAAACAGATAAATAAACACCTGCTGGATCGTCTGATGTTCCTTTCATTCTAAGTGGGAGGTTTCATAGCTTCCACCACGTTTTTCTACAAATCCATATCTCAAGAAAATTATGAACATATAATATAATGTAGCTTAATAATGACATAAAAATTCACCAGAGTGTCTTTCATTAGTTTATTTTATCAAACATATTTGGATTTTTTTGTTGAAACTAGAAATTCTTAACACAAAAAACAAAAAACTGTAACTTCCATATATCTTTCCACCCTTTCCCTCCCATTATTAAATATTTTGATAAAGAAAGAAAGACCTGGGAATACATATTTGGTAATAAACATCAGTGTTACCATCGAAATGCTTGGTTTCCACTTTGAGAATGAGCTTATGGTTGCCAGGGGGAGGGTTAGGGGGAAGGGATAGTTAGGGAGTATGGGATGAACATGTACACACAGATATATTTAAAATAGATAACCAACAAGGATCTACTGTATAGCACATGGAATTCTTTTCAAAGTTATGTGGCAGTCTGGAAGGAAGGGGAGTTTGGGGAGAATGAATACATGTAGATGTATGGCTGAGTACCTTTGCTAATCACCTGAAACTATCACAACATTGTTTGTTAATCTGCTGTGTTCCAATACAAAATAAAAAGTTTTAAAATACATAAATAAATGCTTGGTTTCCTAGCCAGTTGCCTTTATTTTCTGTCCTTGTGCCTTCTATCCTTGTGACATAAAAATTATAGCATTATTCCTCATCTACTACTTTGGATCTGAGCAGAAAACAAGTACCCCACAGGGAACAATGTAGATTTCTTACTTCTTATGTGTACACCTATGTGAGATACTTCCAAGTTTCAGTGGTTAAGGATGTTATTTTTATAAATATTTCTATGCCTGATTTGTGGCGATATATTTATAATATTGTTTTTACAATTTTTATTAACATTTTTGGGGCTTCCCTGGTGGCTCATATGGTAAAGAGTCTGCCTGCAGTGCAGGAGACCCGGATTCGATCCCTGGGTTGGGAAGTTCCCCTGGAGAAAGAAACAGCAACCCACTCCAGTATTCTTGCCTGGAGAATCCCATGGATGGAGGAGCTTGGCTGTCTACAGTCTTTTATTACTATATTTAATGTAGTACTCAGACTGCCTGAACTAGAGGGAATAAAAGGAATTAAAACTTGATGATTATTTATTATGGTTTAAATGCTGAGTTAGATATTTTACATGTACAGTTGTATTCAATATTTCTAATAATGCTATGGTATGGATGTTGTTTTCCTCATTTCATAAATGAAGCAACAGATTCAGAGTCAAAATTACTGACTTGTGTGACATTTCTGAATGTCTGAAATATTTGAAAACTATATGGAGTTGGATTTTTTCATTAAAAAATTTTAAACACAGTCTCATTTAAACATGAAAGCCATCAAGAATATATTCACTGAACCTCCTTATATTTTCCAGAATCAGTAATTAACTAAAATTTAATATGTGATGATAAAATCACGAAAGAATGAGAACCTTTATGGGTGATGGTTTAACTTGAACTCAATATTAGTTATTTTAAGGTATAAGATCACCAGTTAATTAATTTCAAGTTTTCTCTTTTTTCCCAAGTTTTTGTCTTGCACTGCAGAGTGTTGCAGTGATGCTACACACATTTCAGACTTTTTGGTGTGCTAAGTCTGTCTAAGGTTTGCAATGAATTCACATGCATTCTTTATCCTATTAGGAAGAGAAGAATAATTGTTTTGCAGAACAAGTGAGGGAAAAGGTGTTGCTGGAAAGGGCACAGGAAGAACAAAACTGTGAGTGGCATTCTGCCTTTGCTTTGGATGATGCTGGTAGCATCAGAAAGAACAAGAATAGCAGTGACTAATTTTACCTCCTAGTCCATGGTTTTATCACGTATCTTTTTGTTTGCTATTCTGCGACATCAGTGAATTATACTTCTGCACCTTTTCCTAGGTAATTACAGAGTAAATGCAACTTAGATTATGAGAGCTACTATAATCTTGTCAGTATGTTTGGCTGAAGTCTTTTTATTTAGTGCTTTTTTTTTTTGCGAAGGTTTTTCAAAGAACTGCATTTTTAAAATATAGTTATTCTTCATTGACCTAATAATGGGGAAACACAAAAATTCAATTATTTGAAAAATAAAAACTTTTTGAGATTAAAAAAGAAACGTTTATCCTAGAACATCATTAAGTGATATCCTTTTATAATTTCACAAAGACTTTTGATCTGTTTTCCTATTTATAATGTAAAATTGCAGAAAGTTGTGTGTATTCAGATACCTAAGTGTGTTTGAGGAGTTCACACCAAAATTGATTACAATTATTACTCATACGGTTTGAAATATCAAACATATTTTTAAACTGAACATCTCAGACAATAACATACACTATAAAGTTCCTCAGCTCAACAAATAACCCATATTTATTGATATCATATAATATACAGCAGCAAGCACTCTGATTGGCCATGGGTGGGGATAGGGACTCAGGACCTGTCTAAAAGGAGTTTAAGATATAAGAACACTATAGATATAGAGGAAATAAATTTAGATCAGTGTAGGGAGTGATCAAATAGAGGTCTGAATTTCAAATAGAACTCCTCACAGCCCACTTCAAGTTGCAGAATATCACTGCCTTGCTCTTCCTCCCCTACTTGGCTTCAGTCTATACAGTGAGTTATCTGATGTCATCTGCTTTATGGATTGGGTTTACTTTATGTATTGGGTCTGCTTTATGTAGTGCATCAACTGAGTAAGACTTTGAATCTAGAATGTCATGACTAAACCACTGATTTTTATGGCACTAGGGAATGTTCTGAGTTTACAAAACAGAACCTCAAGATCATTTTTCTTTTATAAGACTGTATTGTGATGGACCCTTTTGTATATCTATCCTTACTTACTGGTGCTTTTAGTTATATGAGAAACACACACACACACACACACACACAGAGAGACAAGAATTGGAATGAAGGGCAAGTACATTTTGAATTTAGCAGGTGTTTCAGGATTAATTTCCAAAATTGCTACAGCAATGTATGAGAGTTCCTTTCAGCATTAAGTGCTTTTTAATTTGGTTCACATTTTCCTGACATCTATAAACAGTGAGCATTTTTTCATACGTTTATCAGCAACTTGAATTTGCTCTTCTGTGAATTGTCTATTCATATCTTTTTCATTTGTGTGTTTTAGGTTGTTAAGCTCTTTGTAACCATTCTGCAAAATATCTTTATGCATTCCAGATAGTCTTTTATCTATCATTTGCATTGCATTTTTTTCCAAATTGTTATATGTCTAGAAATTTTAACATATTTTGCATAAAAATATTTTATAATGTCTTTATTTTATTTCTTAGTTTGGAAAGATCTTTTCAATCTCTAGGTTGTAAATAGAGTCTCCTAAATTTTCTTCTAAGATATTTTTATTCAGAATAAATTTGTTGGATGTTTAAGTAGTTTCATTTTTTGTTTATTTTTATAAATAGTAGTGTATACTAAAATAAGTTACATGGTGATTACCCCCCAGACCACTAACATGGTTAGTTATTAATCAACCAATCAACAAACAAATCTTCAATAATAACAATTTCTCACATTAATGCACTTAAACATTTTTGAGAATCTATCCTGATCAAACCAATGACAGGAGACCCTCTTGTCATCATGGCATAAATGAAATACTTGAACCTCATGATTTAGAGTTATCTCAAGTGTGAATGTGTTACTGAACTTGAAGGTAGAGATATGCCTATGAGTTCTCCTTTTTTTGTGTGTGTGCTTCTATAGTACTTTCTCAATTTCTCTTATTACATGGGTCAGAAAAATCATTCTATATTATGACTTCCTGCCTATAAAAATTTGAGTTATAGTTTTACATTCTTTGCATCCTTGGCACACAGAGGGGTATCTGAAACATATTAGAAGCATAGTAGATGTTTGGCTAAACTAATAAATAAGTTAAATAAGTTAAAATTTAACCACTGATAAGATTTGACACCAATAATAGTAAACTAACTTAGATATGATTAAGGTTCTTGAAGACAACAATTAAAACTCTGAACAATCAAGAATAATAAGTTTTCTAAGGCACTAAGGGTGATTTTGAAAAGGGCAGAAATTGAAGGAGAATTTAAACTCTTGACAATGGAATTAATTAGATAGGTAAAATTTGAAATTACATAAATTTTCATTTGATGGAGGCTGGAAATGGAGCAAAACTTAAATCTTATTGGTTTTTAGAAGTTTGGAGCTTCCAGGGCAGCTGAAAAGTAAAGAGGAAAATGCTGGCAATAAGAGACACATAGAAAGGAGAGTTCCAAAATGTGTCTATAACCTCCATCCTATCCACTCAAACCCCCAAAGAACACTCCAACTTTCTGGAGTGTTCTGCTTTCTGGCAAAAGCAGAAACTGGAAGCCTGAAAGAAATGGAGAGATTTCAGCTCTTGTTTCCTGTAAGGGGTAGAGGATTTGAAGTCAGGGTACATTTAGTCTAACCAACTAACAGAAAAGAAGCAATACTGTTCTAGTCAATGTTCAGTATACAATAAAACATTGCTACACATGGGAAAAAATGAGAAAAATGCCATTTATAGTCAAGAAACAAGCAGTGAATGAAAGTGATCATGAAAGAGCAAAATACTGAAGTTAATAGGAAAGAATTTAAAAACAGGTATGTTCAAGGACTTAGGAGAAAATATATTCATAATGGTAAAATAGATGGGGAATTTCAGCAGAGCAACAAAAATTATAAAAGAGAACCAAATGGAAAATCTAGAACTTAGAAGTATCAAACTGATAATGAAAATTCACAGTTCAGTTCAGTTCAGTCGCTCAGTCGTGAAGATCTTTTTTGTACAGTTCTTCTGTGTATTGTTGCTGCCTCTTCTTAATATCTTCTGCTTCTGTTAGGTCCCTACCATTTCTGTCCTTTATTGAGCCCATCTTTGCATGAAATGTTCCTTTGGTATCTCTAATTTTCTTGAAGAGATCTCTAGTCTTTCCCAATCTGTTGTTTTCCTCTATTTCTTTGCACTGATCGCTGAGGAAGACTTTCTTATCTCTCCTTGCTATTCTTTGGAACTCTGCATTCAGATGGGAATATCTTTCCTTTTCTCCTTTGCTTTTCGCTTCTCTTCTCTTCCCAGCTATCTGTAAGGCCTCCTCAGACAGCCATTTTGCTTTTTTGCATTTCTTTTTCTTGGGGATGGTCTTGATTCCTGTCTCCTGTACAATGTCATGAACCTCCATCCATAGTTCATCAGGCACTCTGTCTATCAGATCTAGTCCCTTAAATCTATTTCTCACTTCCACTGTATAGTCATAAGGGATTTGATTTAAATCATACCTGAATGGTCTAGTGGTTTTCTCCACTTTCTTCAATTTCAGTCTGAATTTGACAATAAGGAGTTCATGATCCAAGCCACAGTCAGCTCCTGGTCTTGTTTTTGCTGACTGTATAGAGCTTCTCTATCTTTGGCTGCAAAGAATATAATCAATATAAATCAATCTGATTTCGATGTCGACTATCTGGTGATGTCCATGTATAGAAAATTCACAGGACCACCTTAATTGTAAACTGGAGACAGTAGAATAAAGCATCAGTGAACCTGAAGATAAAGTGTATTATTGAATCTACAGAGAGTAAATGTTAGAAATTCACACAAAAATCAGTAATGGGATAGACGTGAGCAAGTCTTCAACCACCTTGACCTTAATTATATTTACAGTACTTGAAACCTCAAATATTTATAATACACACACTTATTTAGTATAAAAAGAATTGTTATTAGGATATACTATATTTGGGACTCTAAAAAGAGTCTCAATATCTTTCAAAAGATTGAAATCATGCACATATGATACCTGACCAAAAACAAAATATAAATCAATTATAAAGCACTTGGCACTGTCTTAATGTTTGAGTTTAAGCAACATACTTATAAATAGCAAACACTGAATCAAAAAAAATTAAAAGAAAATTGGGAAATATTTCAAACCGAAAGATAAAGAAAATGCAATATATCACAATACGTAAAAGGAATTACTAAAGCAGTACTTATAAGAAAATTGATGACATTTAATTAAGTTTAAAATGAATTATCTAAATTTCCAACTTAATTTAGGAAGAGAGGAGGAAATTAAACTTATTAATAAATAGAATAAAATAATAAGAGCACAAGCCAATGAAGTCAATGCTAGTGTGAGTTTAAAATAGCACAAACGATAAGGAAAACAAGTTTCTTATAAAGTTATATATATACCTTAGGACTCAGCAATGTGTTTCTAGGTACATTTGGTTCTGCTATAGAGTTTATTTTAAAAATGAAAATTTAATTTAATACAATTGATATATTAGGGAACAATTTGAGTATAATGCATGTATTTTACTTGCTTACTTATAACTGTGTCTATGAAAAACATTACTTAGCAGCAGCAGCATGAAAAACACTGAGCCCAGAAAACACTAAGTTCAGCTGAAACGAGCTGTATAGAAGTATATAAATACACATGTGCACATATATCAAACGTCTGCAAGTTACTATGCAATTCAGCTCTGTGTTATGAACCACATTGATCCACATCTGGTATTACAGTTTTTCTTCTTAATTTCAGTAATCCTTAAAATAACTCTCAAACTGCAACCTTTTGAATGCCCACTTCTACAAGCCATCTTCTTTTTTCATAAGAAATGAGATTCATACTTAACTTTTTGTACTCTTAGTCATGTGTTGTTGTTTAGTTGCCAAGTCATGTCTGTCTCTTTGCGACCCCATGGACTGTAGCCCACCAGGCACCTTTGTCCATGGTATTTCCCAGGCAAGAATACTGGAGTGGATTGCCATTTCCTTCTCCAGGGGATCTTCCTGACCCAAGGATCAAACTTGCATCTCCTGCATTGCAGGCAGATTCTTTACCACTGAGTCACCTGAGAATGTGTAAAAAAACAGCATAACTGATTTCATAAAGGTTGTTGTTGTTGTTTTATTGACAACTGTATTGAGATTTGGCATTGAGTGTTGTGCCCTTAATCCCATTTCCCCCGTAAGCCTTGTCTTTTTTTTTTTTTTGCACAATATTCCATAGCATGGTAATTTTTAAGAACATGCATGTGACATTATGGGGCTTCCCTGGTGGTGCAGAGAGTAAAGAATACACCTCCAAAATAGGAGACCCGGGTTTGATCCCTGGGTCAGGAAGATCCCCTGGGGAAACAAATGGCAACTGACTCCAGTATTCTTCCCTGGGAAATCCCATGGAAGAGGAGCCTGGCAGGCTACAGTCCACAGGATTGCAAAAGAGTCAGACACAACTTAATGACCAAACAACAATGATAGCTGATTAAGTACAATAATATGCATGGATATCATAGATATTATGATGAGCAAAATATACTAGACACAAAGTAGTACCTAATGTACTATTCCATGTGCATGAATTTCCATAGCAGACAAGACCAATTTATGTTGCCTATTGGGAGAGAAGAATTGTATAGGTAGAGTACTAAGGAACTTTTGGGTGGTAATGGACATTTTCCATATCTTATGAGAGTATGGAAATTAAATGAGAGTGTTTATTTGTCAAAACTCACTCAGCTATAGATTTAAGACGTGTATTTTTCTGAATGTACATCCCCTCCTGCAAGAAAGGGTATCCCTGTCTTCTGGGATAGCCTAAAAGTAATGACATACCAGTAACTAAGCTCACCTAATGACCAGATTTTGGTTTCTAAGTGCTATTTACCAATAAAAGTTTCAAGTCTTCTTGATGAAAAAGCTAATTCCAGGCAAGTGTTAAGTATTCAATCATGTTTAACTCTTTGCAACCCCATGGACTGTAGCCCACCAGGCCCCTCTGTCCATGGGATTCTCCAGGTAGGCAAGAAAACTGAGGTGGGTTGCCATTCTCTTCTTCAAGAATACTAGGGCTGGAATGGGGGAAATACAAACTGATCCTAGAACATTGTATAGCACAAGAAATATGGTGACATATCAAAGGGACACTGAAATCAACTCCAAAGGCTCTCACTAACTAAATACAGGAATTAAGCACCAAACTCAATAATGATACTGAAGAAAGTATCGATGGAAGTATCAATGTTAATGAATTAAACGATTAAATGCAGATAAATTGACAAAATTGTAGAGTCGGTAATGATAGTAATGATGAAAATAAGAATCTATGAACTCATATTAATACAGTAAATAAGTGAATAAATGTTGAATGACTAGGTTCAAGGAAAAGCTATTCTTTACTATAGAAAGTCAACTAATAATTAGGAGATGGACAGAATTAGAAAATCAATGCATGCCACAGTAAATAGGTGAAAATTTGAGAAGAGACACAATATTTTCATTGTATCAAACCATGACCTACACTCAAATTAGCTATTGATTACAAGAGGAAAAGCTAATAATGTTACAGCAGAAAAATCTTGTGGACTCCATGTCAACCAGTCGATCAAAGTTAATATCATGAACATTTAAAAAATTGAATATCAGATGCTTTCTAATATGGTACACTGTGGTATTACTTTTAGGAATGAATGAGCTAAATAGATGAAGTGCCTGGATATTTATTCCTCCACGCTCTTCCTGTACATCCCTGATTTTGACAGTGACTAAATCCCATTCCTCTACTTCGCCAAGACTCAAATCAAGGCACGCCAACACCTCCCTTTCATAGGGTTCTGTTAACTCCACTTCTTATCCTGTTGTGCCTGTGGAACTGCAGCCTGCTCTTATTAGGCCCTGTAAGCTTTGTCATTCCATGAGGGATACATTACCTTGCCTATTCCTCTTTTTTTTTTTTTTTAAATTTATTTACTTATGGCTGCACTGGGTCTTCATTACTGTGTATGGGTTCCCTCCGGTTGCAGTGAGCGGGGGCCACTCTTTAGCTGCATTGCTTGGACTTCTCATTGCATGGTGTCTCTTGCTGTGGAGCACGGGCTCTAGGGTGCACGGGCTTCAGTAGTTGTGGTGTTAATTGTTCAGTTCAGTTCAGTAGTTAATTGCCCTGTGGCATATGGGATCTTGCTCAACCCGGAATTGAACCTGTGTCCTCTGCATTAGCAGGTGAATTCTTAACCTCTGGACCACAAGGGAAGTCTCCCCACTCCTCTTTAACAGTACCCCTATTAAATGATGTTCCTTTGCCAAAAAAAAAAGGAGATTTCAGACCCCAAACTTGAGAAATATTCTATAAAATTGCTAGCCTATATCCTTTGAAATTACCAAAGTTAAGAAACAAAAGTGAAGGAATTCTTCTAATTTAAAGTTCAAGGGGATGCATCAACTAAACACAATGAATGATCTGAATTGGATCAGTGACAAATTTGAATACAAACTTTACATAACAGTATTTTCTGATTTTGACAATTATACTATGGTTATGTAAGAGAGTGTCTTGTTTTTGGAAAATATTGATACATGCTGAAGTATTTAGGAATAAAAGAGATAGATACCCTCAATGAACTTTCAAATCATATGGAGAAAGAAAATTGTGTGTGTCTTTGTATGTGTGTGTGTGCCTGTGTGCATATGTTGGTCAGTTTATAGGCTGGGAAGATCCTCTGGAGAAGGAAAAGGCTACCCACTCCAGTATTCTGGCCTGGAGAATTCCATGGACTGTATAGTCCATGGGGTTGCAAACAGTCAGACGTGACTGAATGACTTTCACTTCACTTCATAAAGAGCATCATAAAGCAAGAAATGAGGTAAATTGTAAAGCTGTTGAATCTGAGTAGAAGCTATATTGGACTTGTATTATTCAACATAATTTCTGTAAACTTGATTTGTTTTAAAATAAAGAGTTATAAAAATAAGCTGGGGACAATAGTCAAATATATATGTATTAATTTATTTTATAAAGCCAGTGACCTGTCAACAGAAGCCATTGAGTTTTGAATAACAACTATTTGCTGGAGAAGTTTAGCATCATACAAATTAGCAAATAAAAGTGAATGAGTAATATGAGGTGGAGGTGCTTCGTCTGGATGGCTATAGAATTCGGTAATGATGCTATATTAAAGAGCTCTTTCATTACTCAGTTGTGAATTTTCCCTCCTGAATAAAGCCACTTGTTTGTCAATAGGTTTTTTATTATTTTTTATTCAAAAAACAATCTCATTCTTGATTAAATTGCATAAATGGGGATATAAATGTAAAATTAAGCTTATAAGGGATACCTGATACTAATAAATGATTTTGATTCAACACCTGCATTTTAACTGCAGCCTGGTTTGGTTTGGAATCATAGACTGTGTGGGTTGAAAGGGATCTGAAAAGGTTATCTTGTAATATTCCCTATTTGGTGTTTAAATTACCTATTCACCTTCCTTGCAAAGCAGAATATGTTAATATTTCTCCAGACACATTATTTTATAAAGTAAGAACGTGTTAGCGAACATTCTCTGTTTTTATTAGACACGATTCCCTCTCCTCAAGAAATTCCTAAAATCTGCTCTTTTAAAAAAGTATATCCCACTTCCCTAAAAAAAATGAAAAGGTATCAGTAGGGCAATACTTATGTGAATCACTTGTAATACCCTGTCACACTGTGTTGTGACTATCATTATTTTTTGTTTGGATGGCCTGAATAGGCTTTCTCATTTTACATTAAGAAATAATTTGCACATAATTACTTCTTGGTCCAATTACTTCTAAGACTTCTTGATCTTAGATTTATATTTAACATCCTACCTTCATTAACATTTTTGTTGTTGTTGTTATGGAGAATGAGATATCAATGCTTGGGTCAGTTTTTCCTGGGATCTTTTAAATATCCAGTCTTTAGTTGCTTGTCCCTTTTGGAATCTAAATGGTTTGGAAAATATTAACCAGAAATTAAGAATGTATTAAGTGGTGGTGAAGCACTGGACCTGGGCCTCAGAGTCCTATTGAAGTCTGTTACAACATCAGTTTTTATATCACTGTTCTTCCTTATGTGTGCCTTTTTTGACTTAAGCATGCAAATCCAAATTCTTATTTATATTTTCAAATATTAAAACTAGTTAATGAGTTCAACACTCTTTTCTGCCTTTAACTGCCTTCATATTCCTTCTGTTGATATTTTAATGAAGAAGACCTGTCTTTTGTGTTAACTTACAATTCACACCCTAGGAATTTTTGTCAAGTACCTGAGCTTATTTTTGTATTTTGGGGACTTGCAACACTTCTCTTTCTTTAGATGTCCTTGCTCTCTATTTCAAATTTTCCCAGTGTCTTCCTAAGGAAGGAATCCCAAATCACTCACTTTTAAATATAATTAACCATTACTTAAAGTACCATATATTTAGGGCATTACACTTTTTAATGAAATTGTAAGTTTAAACCAAAGGCAGATATTCTTTCAGACATCAGTTTGTAGATCAGTTAAATACTTTTGGTATCTTCCCTTTCCATAGCAGTTCCATTGCTATATAGTCTATAGAAATATAGACTATTGCTTACTCTGCTTTTGCAATCATAATAATAATAATAACAACAACTAACCAGGAAAAATTGCATAATTACTAAAGTAGTTGGCTTTTAGAGATGATTAATTTAGGTTTTTGTCAGATAATCCTTTCAAAAATATATTTTGATTTTTAAATACAGAATAAATGAAAATACTTACATTGAAAGGTCCAAACATTTCAGAAATAATATGGAATAAAACATCTAAATTTTATTCAAGTCTTCTTACTCTTATCTCCCCCCTGGAAAATTTGATATTCAAATTTGGGTACATTTCTTATGTATTTACTTGCATGAATTCTTTTACATATGTAATTATTTTTAAAATATGAATTGGAACATACTTTCCAAATAGTTCTGCAACTTGCCTTTTCATATAAAAATATGTCTCAGAGAACTGTCCATGTTATTAAAATTGCAGACTATTCCATATTAAGAATGTACATAAATCTTTTTAACAACTTCTCTGAGGCAGATGGTAAAATCCAACAGCCACAGACCACCAGAAACACACCTGTGGTCCAAAAATAAGTAGTTATACTGAGCTTGCTGCAGCTAGGGTGAATGCACCTCACAGCATTTATAGGTCATTTTTTTAAATGAAGTAGGATAGGCTTAATTTTTTTTAGACGTTCATATTTTGAAACCTAGAGGAAGCAACTATATTTCAAAATTTAAGTTTTTAGTTTCAATAAATTTTTGTATATTTCCAAATGATCAGACATTACCCTGCTTTTAGAATATACTATATATATATATATTCATACACAAATATATATGTATATTGTTATCTTTTATGTTATTAATTCTCTTATGTCCTTTTTTTGTCAACTCAATTATTGTTTCATTTTTACTTTATTTTTCTCCCTATAGGTGACTTCTTTATTTAGCATATTAAATCCAATAATATGTCTTAATGTTGACTGTTAGGCATATATATTTCCAAGAGACATTATTCCCTTGATGTGCACATTAAATCTGTCCTTTATTTCAGAAAATACTTTTTCTATTCTACCTTTGAAATTTTTTTCTTTTTCAATTTTTGTGTTATTTTAATTTGCAGTTCAAAAATTTTGTGAATCTGTTTATGCTTTTATGAGCTTGTTGGTCTTGTAATTTACCTGAGCTCATTAAAGATAGTGAAAGTTAGGTTCTTTTCTTTTTAATAAGCACACTGATCATTTACTTTTCAAGTTTTATTGTGCTTTCTAAAAACTGCTCTTAAAATAGTGAATGATGGCCTTGATAATCCCAATTTTAATATGTGTGTTAATCATTCAGTGGTGTCCAGCTCTTTGCAACCTCATGGACTGCAGTTTGCCAGGTTCCTCTGTCTGTGGAATTTTCCAGGCAAGAATACTGGAGTAGGTTGCCATTCCCTTCTCCAGAGGATCTTCCCAACCCAGGGATAGAACCCAGGTTTCTGCACTGCAGGCAGATTCTTTATCATCTGACTCACCAAGGACAATGCCAAAATTTTTATTAATAGATTTCCTAGAATAACTTTCCATATATTCTGGGTTACTATGTTGTTTTATTAATTTTTAAAATTCATTTACATTTAATATATTAACATTTTGTTTTAGTTTGTAAATATGTGATTAATCTATTGTTTTCTTTTTTGGGTGGTATATTTAACAGCTTTAGAATTGGACTTATGTTAGTTTCTTATGACAGACTTGGAACTTATAATTGGTGTTCCTTGGCTTGCAGCTGCCTCAGTTTGATTTCTGTTGCTGACTTCATATGGAGTTCTTCTTGTGTGTCTTTACTTCATGTTTCCTCTGTGAGCATCTGCCTCTGGGTCCAGATTCCCCTTTCTAATATGACATTGTCCAGATTCCTCTTTTTAATATGACAGTAAGGCCCACTTTCACCTCATTTTAAATGTGATTACCTTTTAAAGCCCTTATTTCCAAATAAGATCACATTGTGAGGTTCTGGGGATTAGGACTTCAACATATCTTTTGGAGGGAACATAATTCAACCTATAACAAAGGCACATTTGACCTTGAAAAGGGAAATTATCCAGATGGGCCTAATCTAATCACAGTAGCTCTTATAAGCAGAGAATTTTCTCAGTCTAGTGGAAAAGAGGAAGTCAGAGATATTCAAGGCATGAGTGGGATTTGATGTTATTTTACTAGCTTGAAGATGAAGAGGGTCCTTAGTGAAGGAATGTGATCAGCCCCTAGGACATAGGGGTGGACTCTGGTGGGCAGCCAGAAAGGAAAAGATACCTCAGAATGATAACTGCAAGAAAATAAGTTCTGTCAACAATCGGGATGGTTTTGCAAGTGAATTCCTCCCCTGAGACTTCAGAAAAGAATCTCGCCCAGTCAACACCATTCAGCCCTATGCAGAGTATCTAGCTGAATTTACCTGCAGTTAAGAGTGTGATATAATAAATGGATATTATTTTAAGTAACAGTGTTTGTGGTGACTTTTAATACAGCAATAGAAAATTAATATGGTAAGGTATAGGATGCGATGCTATAATTGCTTCTCTAGAGTTGACACTGAAAGAGCCATACTGGGATGCTGAACCATTTTTTATTTATTTATTTTTCAAATTTAATTTTACTGTGATTAAGAAAATTGAATATAAGATCATCCCTATCAGCAAAAGTTTAAGTGTGCAATACCTTACTGCTTACTATAGGTACGGTGTTGTATAGCAATTCTTGCTAAACTAGAACTGTATGCTCCTTGATTAGTAACTCTCTATGTCACCCTCTGCCCAGCCCCTGTGTATGTGTGTGTGCTTAGGTGTTCAGTTGTGTCCGACTCTTTGAGAACCCATGGACTGTAGTCCACCAGGCTTCTCTGTCCATGGGGATTTTCCAGGCAAGAATTCTGGAGTGGGGGCCCCTAGCAACCATCATTTCACTCTTTGATCTGTGATTTTCACTGTTTTAGATATCACACACAAGTGGAACCATGAAATGTCCTCCATGTTGTTTCATTTCCAGGTAGTTAATTGCTAATAGAATTATAATTCATTTTATAGGTTAATTTTTTAATCTTGCATCTATATTAAAAATTTTTGTTAGTTCTAACAGTGTTTTTAATGGAGTCTTTAGAGTTTTCTTTATATAAGATCATATCATCTGCCAAAAGGGGAGATTTTACTTGTTCCTTTCCAGTTTGGATACATTGTATTTCCTATTCTTGCCTAACTGCAATGACTAGGACTTCCAGAACTATACTGAAGAGAAGTGTGTTAGTGGCATCCTTGCCTTGGTCTAGATCTTAAAGTGAAATTTTTAAGTTTTTTCCCATTGACTATGATGATAACGTTTTACTTTTCCTACATAACCTTTATTAGGTTGAGGTACATTTCTTCTATACCTTCTTTAATGAACAGGTATTGATTTTTGTCAGATGCTTTTTCTACATCTATTGAAATGATGTGATTTTAATTCTTTATTCTATTAACAATGGGTATCACATTTATTGATTTTCATATATTGAATTATCTTGAATCTCAGGGATTAATCCCACTTGGTTATGATATATGATCTTTTCAATGTCCTTTTGGATTTGGTTTGCTAGCACTTTGTTGAGGACTTTTGCACCTATATTCATCAGAGAAATTGGTCTGTAGTTTTCTTTTCTCATTGTGTCTTTGGCTTGGGAATCAGGGTAATGCTGACTTCATAAACCACACCTGAAAATGTTCTCTCCTGTTTATTTTTTTAAAGATTTTGATGATGATTGGCTTTAATTTTCCTTTAAATGTTTGGCAGAACCCACTTGGTCCTGGACTTATCATTGGGGTGGGTAGGTGAAGGTTGATTCCTCACTCAGTCTCCATACTAGTTACAGGTCTGTTTAAACTTCCTATTTCATGAGTTATCACTGATTGATTGCACATTTCTCAGAAGTTGTCCATTTCTTCCAGGTTATACAGATTGTTTGTGAATAATTGTTTATAATAGTAGCTTATCATCCTTTCTATTTCTGTGGCATCAACTGTAACGTCATTGCTTTTATTTCTGATTTTGAGTCTTTATTTTTTAGTTACTTTAGTTAGGAGTTTTGCAGTTTTGTTTATATTGAAAAAACTCCATTTTATTAAATTTTCTATTTTAATTTTCTATTTTTCGTATTTCTTCTCTAATCTTTGTTATTTCCTTCCTTATACTAACTTTGGGCTTACCTTGTTCTTCTTCCCTAGCTCCTTGAAATTTTAAGTTTAGTTGTTTGAGATCTTCCTTAATTTTTAAATAAACATTTATTATAATAAATTTCCTTCTTAGTACAGATTTTACTATATTCTATAAATTTTGATTAAAGTGTTTTAATTTTTACTTATTTTGAGATATTTTCTGATTTCTCTTTTGATTTCACTTTTGATCCAATAATTGTTCCAAAATATGTTATAAATTTTCATGTATTTGTGAGTTCAATTTTCCTTCTGATATTGATTTCTAGTTTCACTAGTGTGTTCAATAAAGATATTGATATAACCTCAATATGTTACAATTCATTGATATTTGTTTAACTTGTGATTTACCTTGGAGAAATTTTTGTGCAATCTAAAGAAGAATGTGCATTATGCTGCTGTTGAGTGATATAGTGTGTATATGTCTATAAGGTTTAGTTGGTCTACAGTGTTTTTAAATTCTGTCTCCTTCTTAATCAGCCATCTGTATATTCTATCAATTATTGAAAGTGGGGTATTAAAGTCATCTAATTTTATTGTATTGCTATCTATTTCTCCCTTCAGTTCTGTTAATGTTTCCTTTGTATAAATGTAAAAGCTTGGGTACATATGCATTTTTTACTTGCTATATCTTCCGGGTGGATTTACCCAGTCATCACTATACAATGTCCTTTGTCTCATGAGATAGTATATTCTAAAACCCATTTTCTTCTGAAGTAAATGTAACTATCCTTTCTCCCTGTTGATTAGCATTTGCATGCAATATATTTTTCTATCCCTTTACTTTCAGAATATTTGAGTCCTTAAGGCTAAAGAAAGTACAGCATATATTTTTTGTTATTTTTTGAAATCTGTTCAACTACTTCATGTGTTCTAATTGATGAGTTAAATCCAGTTAAATTTAAGTAATTATTGATAGAGACAGATTTAGTATTCCTATTTTTTCCTTTCTGTTAGTTTTGTAGTTGTTGAGTTTATCTTTTCTTGTTTTGCTTCAATATTTAGTGTTCTGTTGCATTTTTAAAATTATTACCTTGATTCTTTCCCCTTTTTCTTTTGTGTAACTTCTACAGGTGTTTGTGTGTGTGTGTGTGTGTGTGTGTGTGTGTGTGTGTGTATGTGGTTACCTTTTGACTTATGAAAGTATCTTACAGTAAAAACAGTGTATTTTAAACTGATAACAACTTAGTTTCAATTGCATGCAAAAATTTGCACTTTAATTTACTTCCTTCTCTATATTATCATGCTACAATTTATATCTATCTATATTCTGTAGGTTTTAACATACAATTTAGTTGGTTATTTTTAAAGCTTTTGTTGTTTAATTTTTATACTAGAATTAAAAATGATATATCCAACACTATTACAGTAATAGAATATTTTTGTCTATATATTTACCTTTACCTATAAGTCTTAGATGCAAATTAAAACAGCAATAAAATAAAAATATCTCTCTTGGGAACTCCCCTACAGTCCAGTATTTAGGACTCAGGGATATCTGTCTGGAAGCATGTTCAATCCCTGTTCGGGGAACTAGGATCCTGCAAGCTGTGTGGTGTACCAGGAAAAAAAATCTTTCATCAGTTTTTGCAAACAGCCAGCCCTGCCCTATGAAAACCACGTTAACAAAATCTAATATTTGACAATCTTATACTTTTTTATGCTATTATGCTGCTATTTAGTGCCGTTTTATTTTAGCTTGAAGAACTTCCTTTGGCATTTCTTGTAGGGTTTACCTAATGTTGATGAATTCCCTTAGTTTTCCTTTTCCTGGGAAAGTCTCCTGCATCCTTAAAAAACAGTTTGGTCAAGTACAGCATTCATCTTCAGTGGTTTTTCTTTTAGTTCTTTGTATGCATCATCGTGGACTTCCCTGGTGGCTCAGAGGTTAAAGCATCTGCCTCCAATGCGGGAGACCCGGGTTCGATCCCTGGGTTGGGAAGATCCCCTGGAGAAGGAAATGGCAACCCACTCCAGTATTCTTGCCTGGAGAATCCCACGGGCGGAGGAGCCTGGTAGGGGGCGGAGGAGCCTGGTAGGCTACAGTCCATGGGGTCGCAAAGAGTCGGACACGACTGAGCGACTTCACTTTCCTTTCCTTTCATGCATCATCGTACTCTTTTCTGGTTGAAAAGATTTCTGCTGAAACATCTGCTAGTTGTTTTATGGGAGCCTAATTTGTATGTAACAGGCTTCAGAAATTTTCCCTTCACTTTGACTTTTGACAACGAGGGTTTTTTTTTCTTTCAATTCATGATATTTTAAGTCCTTTAGGCTTCTTGGAACTGAAGGTCCATTTTCTTACTCAGATTTGGAAAATTTTCAGCTATTTTTTAAGAATGACCTTTCTGATTTTTTTCTGTTCTTTTATTCCTTCAGAGGCTCTGATAATGTATGCCTTTCTGTTTAATGGTGTCTCGTAAGTTCTTTAAGTTTTTTTATTCTTTTATTTTTTTTGAAATTTTTACTCTTGAATTCTTTCCAGTGCCTTGTCCTTAAGTTTACTAGTACTTTCTTCTGCCTGATTTACTCTGCTATTGAACTTCTTTACTGAAATTTTCAATTCAATTATTGAAATCTTTAGCACTGAAGTTTCTGTTTGGTCCTTTTTAATATATTTTCAATGTCGTTGTTGAAAGCCTGACTTTGTTCATGAATCATTCTCTTGACTTCAGTGAGCATTGCTATGACAATTATTTTGAGATTTCTGTGAGGGAAATTATGTAACTCTATATCATTAGATAGAGTTTCTGGAGATTTATTTTGTGCCTTTGTTTGGAACTTCCCTGCCTGATTCTTCCTTTTCTTTGGTTCTGTAGGTTGGAATCTGCATATTAGACAAAGCAGAGACATCTCCTCATCTTTACAAGTTGGCCTTCTACAGGAGAAATTTCCTACCAATCAGTTTAACCAGATTCTGGGGCTATTTCATATTAAAATTGTGTATACATATATATATATTCATATTTATTATATATGTTATATATATATAAACATATAAATAAATATAAAATGTATAAAATATATATACATATAATATCAACATATATTCTATATAATAAAATATAAAATATAAAAATAATATAATATAATTAAATAATAATAATAATAAATATGTCTAATAAAAAACAGATAATAAATAAAAATAATATAAATATAAATAATATATGAAATAATACATAATTTAAATAATATAATATGCACATATTATATAGATTATAATATATGATATATAATATATAATATATAACATAAAACATATAATATATAATATAATGTAGTATTTATAATATAATATATAAAATATATGTATACATATAAATATATGTAAATTATCCATATAAAGATTTAAATATTATATATGTAAAGATTATTATATAATTATATATAAAAATACATTTATAATATATCATAAGATATATGTTATATATTCATATATATTATATTATTTTATATATTATAATGTATTATATATTATGCTACATAATAATATATAACATATAACATATATAATATATATTATATATCATATATAATATATATAATATAATAAATGTAATATATTAATATATATCTAATTATATATAGCTAATTATATATAATATATAATATATAATACATAGTATATATAATTAGATATATAATATATAAAATAATATATATTAATATAATATTATAATATTAATATTATAAAATATATAATATAATATATATTAATATAATATTATAATATTAATATTATAAAATATATAATATAATATAATAGTATATATAATATTAATATATTAATAATATTATACATTATATTAATGTATATTATATATATTTTATATAATATATATTATATATTATATATCTAATTTTATATATTATATATTATATTATAGATTTTATAATATATATTATAATGTATTATATATTTTATAATATATTATATATTTTATAATATATTATAATATATATTATAATATAATAATATATATAATAATATATATTATATTATATATTTTATAATATAATACTGTAATATATCATATTATAATAGAATATGATATATTATATATAATATAATATATATTATATATAATATATTCATATATTTTGTATTATTTTATATATTATGTATAATATGTAAGTATAAATGATATATAATATATAATTTATTATATTATATATATGCAATATATAGTTAATGTATAATACTATATAATATATCATTAAATGTAGTATATAATACATAATACATAATATATAACATTGTAATACATAACATACATTAATATATAAGAATGTATAATATATATTATATAACAATATAGTATATATATATATATTCAGGGAAGACAATGGCAACCCAGTATATATATAATTATATATCTATATAATATATATAGATATAAATGTATAATATTATAATATAATATAATATTTATTAATATGAAGTAATAATTATATTATATTGAATTATATATTATATATATATTCGAAAAAGGCAATGGCAACCCACCCCAGTACTCTTGCCTGGAAAACCCCATAGATGGAGGAGTCTGGTAGGCTGCAGTCCATGGGTTCCCAAAGAGTCTGAGATGACTGAGCGACTTCACTTTCTTCTTTCACTTTCATGCATTGGAGAAGGAAATGACAACCACTCCAGTGTTCTTGCCTGGAGAATCTCAGGGACAGGGAAGCCTGGTAGGCTGCCGTCTATGGGGTCACACAAAGTCAGACACAACTGAAGCAACTTAGCAGCAGCAGCAGTAGTATACAGGTATAACTCTATAATATGTATAATATAATATAATGTATTTAAATAAATTTAAATATGTAAATACATAAATATTATAAATATGTAAATATAAATAGTATATATTATATATTATATTAGATATTACATATATTTAAATATATATAATACATATAAATATGATTATATATATAAACATATAGAAAAAATATATATTTATATATTATATAAATTTATTATATATTATTATATATATTATTTGTTATAATATTTATTTATATAGCATTATATATTTTATTCATTTTATATATTATCTATATATATATTTTAATATATTATATATAATATGATATACTATATATAATATATAAATATATAATATTTGTATACATATTTAATAATCATCTAAATAATGTATAAACATATAAATATATATATAAAATATATGTACTTATATAAGTATATATTATATTATAAATATATATGAATTATATAAACATATATAAATTATATCTCATAAATATATACAATACATATTCATATGTAAATATAAAAATAATTATATAAATTACATTTTTATAAATATATAATATATAAAATAATATATAAGATAATAAAAATAAATAATATAAATATATAAAAATACATAATATACAATATATTATAAATTATAATATAATATAGTATATTTATTATATAATATATAAAAATATATTTGAAATATTATTTATATTTATTATATATGTATTTGTTTGAGGTAAATTCTGGGATAAGTATTTGTAGGAGATTAACATGGGGGTCTCGGAGAGGGCAATGACACCCTACTCCAGTACTCTCGCCTGGAAAATCCCATGGACGAGGAGCCTGGTAGGCTGCAGTCCATGGGGTCCCAAAGAGTCAGACACGACTGAGCGACTTCACTTTCATTTTTCACTTGCATGTATTGGAGAAGGAAATGGCAACCACTCCAGTGTTCTTGCCTGGAGAATCCCAGGGACGGGGGAGCCTGGTGGGCTGCCGTCTATGGGGTCGCACAGAGTTGGACATGACTGACGTGACTTAGCAGCAGCAGCAGCAGCAGCAACATGGGGGTCTAGGTAGAGTCATGTTTCACTCTATGAGGTATTTTGATTCATAACAAAGTTTCCTTTGTAGCACCATTAAGTAAAATTTTTGTCTCATAGTTACCTGGTCCAAGAAGAACAGAAGTTATAGAGTTGCCAATAATGCCAAATTCCTTCCTTTTGCTCTGCCTTGCTGGCAGACTGTTTCCTGAAAATGTTTTGCCATTGAAATGCTTCATTCGAGTTGATCTTTCTGACATCGACTTGTTGCCAATCTAGTTCCAGGAAGTTTCCTGTCATGAGCTTGTCTTTATTTTGTAAATAACAAATGCTGGATTTCTTTTTTTTTTAATTAATTTATTTTTTATTGAAGAATAATAATTGCTTTACAGAATTTTGTTGTTTTCTGTCAAACCACAACATGATTCAGCCATAGGTATACATATATTCCCTCCCTTCTGAACCTCCCTCCCATCTCTCTCCCCATCCCACCCCTCTAGGTTGATACAGAGCCCCTGTTTGAGTTTCCTGAGACATACAGCAAAGTCCCCTTGGCTATATATTTTACATATGCTAATGTAAGTTTCCATGTTGCTCTTTCCATACATCTCACCCTCCTCTACTCTCCCCATGTCCATAAGTTTATTGTCTATGTCTCTTTCTCCATTGCTGCCCTGTAAGTAAGTTCTTCAACACCATTTTTCTAGATTCCATATATATGTGTTAGAATACGGTATTTATCTTTCTCTTTCTGACTCACTTCACTCTGTATAATAGGTTCTAGGTTCATCCACCTCATTAGAACTGACTCACATGTGTTCCTTTTTATGTCTGAGTAATATTCCATTGTGTGTAGATACCGCAGCTTCTTTATCCATTCATCTGTTGATGGATATCTAGGTTGCTTCCATGTTCTAGCTATTGTAAATAGTGCTGCTATGAACCATGGGATACATGTGTCTCTTTCAGTTTTGGTTTCTTCAGGGTATATGCCTAAGAGTGGGATTGCTGGGTCATATGGTGGTTTTATTCCTGGTTTCTTTAAAGAATCTCCATACCGTCTCCCATAGTGGCTATATCAATCTACATTTCCACCAACAGTGCAAGAGTGTTCCCTTTTCTCCACACCCTTTCCAGGATTTATTGTTTGTAGACTTTCTGATGAGAGCCATTCTGACAGGTGTGAGGTGATATCTCATTGTAGTTTTGATTTGCATTTCTCTAATAATGAGTGATGTTAAGCATCTTTTCATGTGTTTTTTAGGCATCTGTATGTCTTCTTTGGAGAAATGTCTGCTTAGGTCTTTTTCCCACTTTTTGATTGTGTGTGTGTGTGTGTGTGTGTGTTTTTCTGGTACTGAGTTGTATGAGCTGCTTGTATATTTTGGAAATTAATCCTTTGTCAGTTGTTTCATTTGCTATTATTTTCTCCCATTCTGAGGGTTGTCTTTTCACCTTGTTTATAGTTTCCTTTGCTGTGCAAAAGTTTTTAAGTTTAATCAGGTCCCACTTGTTTACTTTTGTTTTTATTTCCGTTACTCTAGAAGGTGATTAAGTGAGGATCTTGCTTTGATTTATGTTATCGAGTGTTCTGCCTATGTTTTCCTCTAAGAGTTTTATAGTTTCTGATCTTACATTTAGGTCCTTAATCCATTTTGAGTTTGTCTTTGTGTATGGTGTTAGGAAGTGTTCTAATTTCATTCTTTTACGTATAGCTGTCCAGTTTTCCCAGCACCATTTATTGAAGAGGCTGTCTTTGCCCCATTGTATATTCTTTCCTGCTTTGTCAAAAATAAGGTACCCATAGGTGCATGGGTTTATTTCTGGACTTTCCACCTTTTTCCATTGGTGTATATTTCTGTTTTTGTGCCAGTACCATACTGTCTTGATGACTGTAGCTTTGTAGTATAACCTGAAGTCAGGAAGCTTCGTTCTTCCAGCTCCGTTCTTCTTTCTCAAGACTACTTTGGCTATTCTGGGTCTTTTGTGTTTCCATATGAATTGTGAAATTTTTTGATCTAGTTCTGTGAAAAATTGCATTGGTAATTTGACAGGGATTGCATTAAATCTGTAGATTGCACTTGGTAGTATAGTCACTTTCACAATATTGATTCTTCCTACCCAGAAACATGGAATATCTCTCCGTCTGTTTATGTCATCTTTGGTTTCTTTCATTAGTGTCTTAAAATTTTCTGTGTACAGTTCTTTTGTCTCCTTAGGTAAGTTTATTCCTAAATGTTTAATTCTGTTTGTTACAATGGTGAATGGGATTGATTCCTTAATTTCTTTTTCTGATTTTTCATTGTTAGTATATAGAAATGCAAGTGATTTCTACATATTGATTTTGTATCCTGCAACTTTTCTAAATTCACTGATCAGCTCTAGTAATTTTCTGATACTAACTTTAGTGTTTTCTATGTACAGTATCATGTCATCTGCAAACAGTGAGAACTTTACTTCTTTTCTGATCTGGATTCCTTTTATTTCTTTTTCTTCTATGATTGCTGTGGCTAGGACTTTCAGAACTATGTTGAATAATAGTGCCAAAAGTGGACACCCTTGTCTTGTTCCTGATCTTCGGGGGAATGCTTTCAGTTTTTCACCACTGAGAATAATGTTTGCTGTAGGCTTATCATATACGGCCTTTGCTATGTTGAGGTAGGTTCCTTTTATGCCCATTTTTGAAGAGTTTTAATCATAAATAGGTGCAGAATTTTGTCAAAGGCCTTTTCTGTGTCTATTGAGATGATCATATGGTTTTTATCTTTTAATTTGTTAATATGGTGTATCACATTGATTGATTTCCATATATTAAAGAATCCTTGCATCCCTGGAATAAACCCAACTTGATCATGATGTAGGAGCTTTTGGATGTGTTGCTGAATTTTGTGTGCTAAAATTTTGTTGAAGATTTTTGCATCTATGTTCATCAGTGATATTGGCCTGTAGTTTTGTTTTTTTGTGTTGTCTCTTCCTGCTTTTGGTATTAGGGTGTTGGTGGCCTCATAGAATGAGTTTGGAAATGTTCCTTCCTCTGCAATTTTTTGAAAGAGTTTTAGAAGGATAGGCATTAGCTTTTCTCTAAATTTTTGATGAAATTCTCCTGTGAAGCCATCTGGTCCTGGGCTTTTGTTTTGGGGGAGATTTTTGATCACAGCTTCTAATTTCAGTGTTTGTAATTGGGTTGTTCATAATTTCTATTTGTTCCTGTTTCAGTCTTGGAAGATTGAACTTTTCTAAGAATCTGTCCATTTCTTCCAGGTTATCTATTTTATTGCCATATAGTTGTTCATAATAGTCTCTAATAATCCTTTGCATTTTTGCATTGTTTGTTGTAACCTCTCCTTTTTCATTTCTAATTTTGTTGATTTGATTCTTCTGTATTTTTTTCTTGATGAGTTTGGCTAAGGGTTTGCCAATTCTGTTTATCTTCCCAAAGAACCAACTTTTGGTTTTATTAATCTTTACTATTATTTCTTTAATTTCTTTTTCATTTATTTCTGCTTGGATCTTTATGATTTCTTTTTTCCTTCTACTATTTATTTTTCTTCTTTTTACAGTTGTTTCTTGAGATAGGATTGTATTGCTATAGACTTCCATCTTAGAGCTGCTTTTGCTGGATCCCATAGGTTTTGAGTTGCTGTGTTTTCATTGTCATTTGTTTCTACATAATTTTTGATTTCCCTTTTGATTTCTTCAGTAACCTGTTGGTCATTTAGAAACGTGTTGTTTAATCTCCATGTGTTTGTGTTTCTTACAGTTTTTTTTTTCTTTTTGTTGATAACTAGTCTCTTAGCATTGTGGTTGGAGAAGATGCTTGATATAATTTCAATTTTCTTAAATTTACTGAGGTTTGATCTGTGATCCAAGATGTGGTCTATCTTAGAGAATGTTCCACGTGAACTTGAGAAGAAGGTGTATCCTTCTGTATTTGGATGGAATGTCCTGAAGATATCAATGAGATCCATCTCATCTAATGTATCATTTAAGACTTGTGTTTTCCTTACTAATTTTCTGTTTTCATGATCTGTCCATTGGTGTGAGTGGGGTGTTGAAGTCTCCTACTATTATTGTGTTATTTACTGTAACAGTTATTAAACCTATTAAAAATAAAGAATTGTGCTCATAGTAGCTTGGAAACAAAATTCCACCTTAATGTCTACCTATTACATATTCTAGCAATTACAGTTGTATTTCATGTTTTTGTTAGATTATAAATAAAAGCATGAATACATATAAAAAAGAAATAATTAAAATTTTCTTCAAGTAAATAAAAGTTTTTTCTCTAAAATAGTATTTTCAGTATATATACTGTTATATTGATTTTTAAAATAAAAGTATCCTATAGGCCATTGATGCATAATTTCAAAAGCAAAGCATTCTAATATTTTTTTCAACCTTGTTGGCCCCATGCTGATTTTCCACACTGTATTTAACTTCCTTTTTTATTGTCTATTCTGCTCCAACCGATTTAGCAGTTACATGTACATTATCAAGTTCACTGTCTTTCTGTTGACATTAATAGTGCTTATAGGTATGATGTGATTGCTAAACCATTTCTATAAACTGGCAAAAATCTCCTGTGCCTTCTTTATAACACAGACATAGCTTTAAAATATTCACTCAGCAAAAGTGACTTTAGAATATGTTACATTCATCCTTAGTGCTATCAGCAGGAGGAAATTCACAATTAAAGATCAAACTTGCAAAACTCAACCACAGTAGGACACTCAGCAGATAGCATTAAGATGACACCTCATTGAGACTAGGTACAAGTGGCTTTGAGTCCTGGATGTAAAGTTGTGTTGACTTTGCTCAGAATCTACATTTTTATTTCATGAGTTTTCTGATGTGAATTTTATTTTTTATTTTACCCCCTTCAAATGAACAAGAAACCTTGCTGTTCTATGCCTGAAGCTTCTTGTATATCTATGTTCAATGGAGCTAAATCTATGATTCTTTTAATTATAATGCTTGAGGACATTTCTGTTAATTACTCTATTTTCAAGGTTTTTAGGACCTTTATGAGAAACTCCTTGAAGAATCATTTTTTCAAGCAGATGATGACTTCTTTCCCCCAATCACAGGGTTTCCTGCAGGTTCCTGAGTTGTCCCACTAGCTAACATGCAATTTTTCCATATCTGAATTTGTGGACCTCTGTCCACTCCTCTGCATGGAGATCCAGTGTTGTCACAGCATATTTTTTAGCTTATGTGTAAGCCACTCAATGGCTCACATACTTAGCCTGGTCTTCCCCTTCCCTGTGAGTCTACACGTGAATGAAGCTTGTCTCACCACCTTGGTTTCTTTCTTTCATCAAACATCAGCTACTGCCTAGGCCCACTTTGTTTTCTTTTGCTTAATAAGTTCTAGTCAAAAAATCTTGGTCCCTTTTCACTTAACCATGATTCTACTGATGTGTCTGAACTCAACACTTTAATCCTTTTTGCCTCCTTAGTACTTCAAGTGATGGTTCCAAATCTAGTAGCAGAATAATGACTACTAAATTTTTCAAGGGTAGTGATGAGTCATTATGGCATCTTCAAAAATATTTATCAGTCTGATAAAGAATTTAATTTAGAAAATTTCCATTTAGTACCTACAGATCCAGTATTCTAATTATTTATTCTTCTTTGTTTAGAAAATAGGAGACAAAACTATTACCTAATGTAATCTAGCACAGAAAAAACCAAGAAAATGAATATGACATAATATATAATGTATATACAATGTAGAATACATAATAATATGATGAGTGGAGGAAGTAAATATTAAAATAACTTATTGCATCTTGAAAAGGTTTTAATTCACTTTTCTCCAGAAGCAATAGTACCACTCATTAGTTAAATTCCATAATTCAGACTCAAGTTAATTCTCATACATTGTCAAAATTGTCTTTCTGCTGATCTTTTTTTCTTCCTAACATTCTAGACATTTAATTTTAAGATTCCTTTAGTTTTCAAAGGAAGTTAAACATCCTTTGACAACAATCATGTTTGTTTGTCCCTTTGCCTTTTAAAACGGTATCATGCTTATGGTTAGTTCAGTTCAATCATGTCCGATTGAACTCAGTCATATCCGATTCTTTGTGACCCCATGGACTGAAGCATGCCAGGCTACCCTGTCCATCATCAACTCCCGGAGTTTACTCAGAAACCCTTCCCCATTGAGTTGGTGATGCCATTCAACCATCTCATTCTCTGTCATTGCCTTCTCCTCCTGCCTTCAGTCTTTCCCAGCATCAGGGTCTTTTCAAATGAGTCAGTTCTTTGCAACAGATGGCCAAAGTATTAGATCTTCAGCTTCAGCATCATTCCTTCCAATGAATATTCAGGACTGATTTCCTTTATGATGGACTGGTTTGATCTCCTTGCAGTCCAAGGGACTCTCAAGAATCTTCTCCAACACCACAGTCCAAAAGCATCAATTCTTTGGCACTCAGCTTTCTTTATAGTCCAACTCTTGCATCCGTACATGCCTACTGGAAAAACCATAGCTTTGACTAGACAGACCATTGTTGGCAAAGTAATGTCTCTGCTTTTTAATATGCTGTCTAAGTTGGTCATAGCTTTTGTTCCAAGGAGTAGGGGTGTTTTAATTTCATGGCTGCAGTCACCATCTGCAGTGATTTTGGAGCCCCCCAAAATAAAGTCTGCCACTGTTTCCCCATCTATTTGCCATGAAGTGATGAGACTGGATGCCATGATGTTAGCTTACTGAATGTTGAGTTTTAAGCTAACTTTTTCACTCTCCTCTTTCACTTTCACCAATGACTCTTTAGTTCTTCTTCCCTTTCTGCCATAAGGGTAATATCATCTGCATATCTGAGGTTATTGACATTTCTCCTGACAATCTTGTTTCCAGCTTGTGCTTCATCCAACCCAGAGTTTCTCATGATGTACTCTGCATATAAGTTAAATAATCAGGGTGACAATATACAGGCTTGATGTACTCCTTTTCCTATTTGGAACCGGTCTGTTGTTCCATGTCCAGTTCTAACTATTGCTTTCTGACCTGCATACAGATTTCTCAAGAGACAGGTCAGGTGGTCTGGTATGCCCATCTCTTTCAGAATTTTCCACAGTTTATTGTGGTCCACACAGTCAAAGGCTTTGGCATAGTCAATAAAGCAGAAATAGATATTTTTCTGGAACTCTCTTGCTTTTTGGATGATCCAGCGGATGTTCCTGGTTCCTCTGCCTTTTCTAAAACCAACTTGAACATATGGAAGTTCACGGTCCACCCATTGCTGAAGCCTGGCTTGGAGAACTTTGCACATTACTTTGCTAGCGTGTGAGATAAGTGCAATTGTGCGGTAGTTTGAGCATTCTTTGGCATTGCCTTTCTTTGGATTTGGAGAAGGAAATAGCAACCCACTCCAGTACTGTTTCCTGGAAAATCCCACGGACAGAAGATCCTGGTAGGCTACAATCTATGGGGTCACAAAGAGTCGAACATGACTGAGCCGCTTCACTTTCACTTTTCTTTGGGACTAGAGTGAAAACTGACCTTTTCCAATCCTGTGGCCACTGCTGAGCTTTTCAGATTTGTTGACATATTGAACACAACACTTTCACAGCATCATCTTTCAGGATTTGAAATAGCTCAACTGGAATTCCATCACCTCCACTAGCTTTGTTTATAGTGATGCTTCTTAAGGCCCACTTGACTTCACATTCCAGGATGTCTAGCTCTAGGTGAGTGATCACACCATTTTGGTTATCTGGATCATGAAGATCTTTTTTGTATAGTTAATCTGTGTATTCTTGCCACCTCTTCTTAATATTGCTGCTTCTGTTAGGTCCATATCATTTCTGTCCTTTATTGTGCCCATCTTTGCATGAAATGTGCTTTTGGTATCTCTAATTTTCTTGAAGAGATTTCTTTCCCAGTGTATTATTTTCCTCTATTTGTTTGCATTGATCACTGAGGAACGCTTTCTTATCTCTTCTTGGAACTCTGCCTTCAAATGGGTATATTTTTCCTTTTCTCCTTTGCCTTTAGCTTCTCTTATTTTCTCAGCTATTTGTAAGACCCCCTCAGACAACTATTTTGCCTTTTTGCATTTCTTTTTCTTGAGGATGGTCTTGATCACTGCCTCCTGTACAATGTCACGAACCTTCGTCCATCGTTCCTCAGGCACTCTATCAGATCTAATCCCTTGAATCTATTTGTCACTTCCACTGTATAATCATAAGGGATTTGATTTAGTTCATACCTGAATGGTCTAGTGGTTTTCCATACTTTCTGCAATTTAAGTATGAATTTGGCAATATGGAGTTCATGATCTGAGCCACAGTCAGCTCCCAGTCTTATTTTTGCTGACTTTATAGAGCTTCTCCACCTTTGGCTGCAAAGAAAATAATTAATCTGGGTTTGGTATTGACCATCTGGTGATGTCCATGTGTAGAGTCTTCTCTTGTGTTGTTGAAACAGGGTGTCTGCTATGACCAGTGCGTTCTCTTGGGAAAACTCTGTTAGCCTTTTACCTGCTTTGTTTTCTACTCCAAGGCCAAATTTGCCTGTTGCTCCAGGTAGCTCTTGACTTCCTACTTTTGCATTCCAGTCCCTTATAATGAAGAGAACATCTTTTTGGGGTGTTAGTTTTAGAAATAGCTAACGTATAACTATTAGTTCTAGAACTAACTAACATGTAACTATCGTTACATGTATATGCATTTAAGACTTAGGACCAAGGAAATCCTGAAAAGTTAGGGACATTAGACAAGTAAATATAGCCTGTTGAGGACTTGAATAGGTGAAGACAGATGAAGAGAACAGGGATTGGCTGGTAACTGATTGAAAAAATAAATAAATGAACAAGTAAAAAATTGCAAGATATGGAAGAAGTAGGTCAGTGTTCTGATGAGCAGTCACACTGGTCCAAACTCCAAAATATTTCTTCCAGCAACAATGAAGAGAATGTGTGGCTCCTGTCCAAACCCTCGTTGACTGTGGGAGACTAGAGACAGTCAGCCGAGCTAAAACCCATTAGTGGGTTTTTTTTTTTTAAATATTACTTTTAGTTTTGGTTATATTTGTCTCTCTTGCATACTTTTCTTTGTAAAATGTCGTTTTATTAGTCATACAGTTTCATTCAGAGGCCTGATAATTTTATTATCTGAAAGCCCTCACTGAAATGTAATGTATTTTCTTTACAAACACACACACACACACACACACACATATATATATATATATTTAGATTACAAACACAAAGTCTACATTAACCATTTAATACTTTGGGGAAAAATTTCTTTATTAACTGTGCATTTCTTCATGCTAACTGGGTTGAAGGTATATGTTAAAAAGGAGACTTATTACATATTTAGATATATACATATTTAGATATAGGACTTGTTATCAACTCTGAAAATTGAGCATTGATAGAAGTAAAAGGTTTGGTACATTTTGTCTAACATAGAGGTAAGCAGAGGGAGTCATAGCAATAACCTAATACCACTCCTTACATATTTTGTTTCCTCCCAGAAAGGATGTTTGGAATAGTTGTTTGTTCCTGCTTCTGTTTTCACAAAGATTGATATTTTCTTATCACAGGAGGGTTTCTTTCCCAATCCTTGCACTAGTGGCAATTACTTACGATCTTTCACCAAGGACTAAAATATTGAGAAGCATCAGGGAAAACTGAAAAGAATGCATCAGAGAATATTATTAGCAGACATGGGAAGTAAAGCATTCGCCCTGTTAACTCATCTTTATTGTTGCTTGAGATCACGAGCTCTGTGTGTGTGTGTGTGTGTGTGGATGTTTGTATATACAGTAGTGTCTAATATGAGCGAGAACACAGAGCACATGCTCTTTATAGTCAACTGATGGTTGTGTCAGCTGAGAGCCAGAAAGAGCATCTGGTGCATAGTAGTAGATTAGAAAAATATGCCACCCCAGAGGCACACTGACTGTTTGTAAGCATTAAGTTAGACAAAAGCAGAAAGTCTAAATCTGGACAAAGTCAATATTCACAGAACTAAATATTGGGATACTGAGCAATGATTTACGCTGGGAATAAACCTGGACTGTTATCAGCTTAGTTTCTCAGTGTGTGCTTAGTTTCTCAGTCACGTCTGACTCTTTGTGACCCTGTGGACTGTAGCCCACCAGGTCCCTCTGTCCGTGGGATACTCTAGGCAAGAAAACTGGAGTAGGTTGCCATGTCCTCCTCCAGGGGAATCTTCCCAACCCAGAGACTGAATCCGCATCTCTTCCATTTCCTGCACTGGCAGGTGAGTTCTGGTGTCACCTGAGAAGCCCAGATTATAAAACAGATCTTGCCAAAGTGGATTAACTGGCCCACTTTAACTATTAACTCTGTAAATAACCACATTTTCAGAAGACACACATAGTTTTATCAACTTGAAAAACCAAAGAGCTAACTCATGAACCAGAGAAAATTTTCAAGATATGGAGGTAATGAAATTGCATAAAGAATGGTTTATATTTGAAGCAAATTGACTTAATAGTTTTACTTCTTTTTGTAATTTTCTGATTTTTTCATCAAACCCTACTCCTGCAATTCTAAATTCATAGCAGCATTTTCACCCAGGGGGAGGTTTGCTAAAGCAGCTAACACAACACGCACCAATGCCACTCATCACTTTCACCCTACGTTTAGCTCCTCCCTCTGATTTCTTGCTGATGATTTCCAATATTCATTTTTAGTCACAGAAGCTCAAGATCTATGAGTGTTCTTTGATTTATCTCTCTCCTTCCTCTCATTACCAATGATTCATCAGTGGCTGTCAATTTCTTCTCCCTACTGCCTCACAGCGCCCTTTCTTCCTGTACATTACCCCGGCCCTAGTTAACAGTCTTATTACTGCTTACCTAAACTACTGCTATAACTCTTTTCCCTGCCTCCAGTCTTGCTTCTAATCTACTCATTCTGCATTTGGCTGCCAAATTAATCTTCCTAAAGTACAGCTTTGATTATGTCACCCCTGCTCAATAACCTTCAAATCTCTCTTTGCTTACCAAATAAAGTTCAAACTTTTTAGTCTTTGTCATTATGATCTAGGCTTATTTTCGTGGGTTTGGCATTAATATTTTCCTTTAGCTTAAACTCTAACAAAACTGAACAATTCAAATATTTTGCAACAAAGCCTGGATACTTTGTTCTACCAAAGGTTTTAATAATTATGCTATTCTACTTGGAGTGTTTTTAATCCTATCTGTTAAACCCTCTTTAGCTTTTCAATGGGAGCTTTGGCCTTCACTGAATGATCTTGAATACACAGACTGGAGTGTTCTCACAGGCACACATGAGGACCTACAGGGAAATGGAGTAAAGCCAGAGGTGGGAAAATAAAGAAAGAAGATGGAGCAGTAGTGGGCAAGGAAGTCTGAGAATTATAAACATGAATCCAATCTTCCAGGTCATTGTGAAATTATGCTCATCAAGGGCTGTGTGTGTGTGTGTGTGTGTGCTCTCAGTCATGCCTGACTCTTTGCGACCCCACGTACTGTAGCCTGCCAGGGTCCTCTGTCCACTGCGTGGAATTTTCCAGGCAAGAATACTGGAGTGGTTTGCCATTTCATACTCAAGGGATGTTCCTGACCCAGGGATTGAAATCGCATCTCTTGTGTCTCCTGCACTGGTAGGACAGCGCCACCTGGGAAGCTCATCAAGGTTCACTTCAGTTCAGTTCAGCCGCTCAGTCGTGTCTGGCTCTTTGCGACCCCATGAATCGCAGCACACCAGGCCTCCCTGTCCATCACCAACTCCCTGGGTCCACCCAAACCCATGTCCATCGAGTCGGTGATGCCATCCAACCATCTCATTCTCTGTCGTCCCCTTCTCCTCCTGCCCCCAGTCCTTCTCAGTATTAGGGTCTTTTCCAATGAGTCAACTCTTCGCATGAGGCGGCCAAAGTATTGGAGTTTCAGCTTCAACATCAGTCCTTCCAATGAACACCCAGGACTGATCTCCTTTAGGATGGACTGGTTGGATCTCCTTGCAGTCCAAGGGACTCTCAAGAATCTTCTCCAACACCACAGTTCAAAAGCATCAATTCTGTGGCGCTCAGCTTTCTTCACTGTCCAACTCTCACATCTATACATGACTACTGGAAAAAGCATAGCCTTGACTAGATGGACCTTTGTTGGCAAAGTAATGTCTCTGCTTTTAAATATGCTATCTAGGTTGATCATAACCTTCCTTCCAAGGAGTAAGCGTCTTTTAATTTCATGGCGGCAATCACCATCTGCAGTGACTTTGGAGTGCAAAAAAATAAAGTCAGCCACTGTTTCCACTGTTTCCCCATCTATCTGCCCTGAAGTGATGGGACCAGATGCCATGATCTTAGTTTTCTGAGTGTTGAGCTTTAAGCCAACTTTTTCACTCTCCTCTTTCACTTTCATCAAGAGACTCTTTAGTTCTTCTTCACTTTCTGCCATAAGGGTAGTGTCATCTGCATATCTGAGGTTATTGACATTTCTCCCAGCAATCTTGATTCCAGCTTGTGTTTCTTCCAGCCCAGAGTTTCTCATGATGTACTCTACATATAAGTTAAATAAGCAGGGTGACAATATACAGCTTTGATGTACTCCTTTCCTATTTGGAACCAGTCTGTTGTTCCATGTCCAGTTCTAACTATTGCTTCCTGACCTGCATACAGGTTTCTCAAGGGACAGGTCAGATGGTCTGGAATTCCCATCTCTTGAAGAATTTTCCACAGTTTATTGTGATCCACACAGTCAAAGGCTTTGGCATAGTCAATAAAGCAGAAATAGATGTTTTTCTGGAACTGTCTTGCTTATTCGATGATCCAGTGGATGTTAGCAATTTGATCTGTGGTTCGTCTGCCTTTTCTAAAACCAGCTTGAGCATCTGGAATTCATGGTCCACGTATTGCTAAAATCTGGCTTGGAGAATTTTGAGCATTACTTTACTAGCGTGTGAGATGAGTACAGTTGTGCGGTGGTTCGAGCATTCTTTGGCATTGCCTTTCTTTGGGATTGGAATGAAAACTGACCTTCTCCAGTCCTGTGGCCACTGCTGAGTTTTCCAGATTTGCTGGCATATCGAGTGCAGCACTTTCACAACGTCACCTTTCAGGATTTGAAATAGCTCAACTGGAATTTCATCACCTCCACTAGCTTTGTTCATAGTGATGATCTCTAAGACCCACTTGACTTCACATTCCAGGATGTCTGGTTCTAGGTGAATGATCACACCATCGTGATTATCTGGGTCATGAAGATCTCTTTTGTGCAGTTCTTCTGTGTATTCTTGCCACCTCTTCTTAATATCTACTGCTTCTGTTAGGTCCATACCATTTCTGTCCTTTATCAAGCTCATCTTTGCATGAAAAGTTCCCTTGGTATCTCTACTTTTCTTGAAGAGATCTCTAGTCTTTCCCATTCTGTTGTTTTCCTCTATTTCTTTGCATTGATCACTGAGGAAGGCTTTCTTATCTCTCCTTGCTGTTCTTTGAAACTCTGCATTCAGATGGGAATATCTTTCCTTTTCTCCTTTGCTTTTTGCTTCTCTTTTTTCCCCAGCTATTTGTAAGGCCTCCTCAGGCAGCCATTTTGCTTTTTTGCATTTCTTTTCCATGGGGATTGTCTTGATCCCTGTTTCCTGTACAATGTCACGAACCTCTGTCCATAGTTCATCAGGCACTCTGTCTATCAGATCTAGTCCCTGAAATCTATTTCTCACTTCCACTGTATAATCACAACGGATTTGATTTAGGTCATACCTGAATGGTCTAATGGTTTTCCCTACTTTGTTCAATTTAAGTCTGAATTTGGCAATAAGGAGCTCATGATTTGAGCCACAGTCTGCTTCCAGTCTTGTTTTTGCTGACTGTATAGAGGTTCTCCATCTTTGGCTGCAAAGAATATAATCAATCTGATTTTGGTGTTGACCGTCCGGTGATGTCCATGTGTAGAGTCTTCTCTTTTGTTGTTGGAAGAGGATGTTTGTTATGACCAGTGCATTCTCTTGGCAAAACTCTATTAGCCTTTTCCCTGCTTCATTCTGTATTCCAAGGCCAAATTTGCCTGTTATGCCAGGTGTTTCCTGATTTCCTACTTTTGCATTCCAGTCCCCTATAATGGGAAGGACATCTTTTTTGGATGTTAGTTCTAAAAGGTCTAGTAGGTCTTCATAGAACTGTTCAAGTTCAGCTTCTTCAGTGTTACTGGTCAGGGCAAAGACTTGGATTACCGTGATAGTGAATGATAAAATATACTTTATTTGATAGTTTGCTAGCCCAGTTTCTAAATATTCAGATATGTGATATTGAGACCTCTGTTTATATATTCTTACATTGGGCTGGACAAATATTAGAAGCAGGCTTACTTTTTTATCCATGAAATCCAAGGCTCAAACACATTGTCTGTCATCTGGTAGATCTTCATTAATATTTGTTGGTTGTAAGAAGCAGTCCGCTACTCTTTCCTTGAAATGCCAGAGAATGTTTTACATTTCTTTGGTATGAATCATAGTCTTTAAGTTCTTACATTTTGTGTATGTGTTGGCATCTGCATGTGTAATCTCTGTGGAAAAAGTATGTGGTAAAACTATATATCTTCCATTGTTTGCAGAGAAATGGGGGCTAAGCTTATTTATTGGTTGAAAAATAGAAACCCAGAGTTTGCTTTAGAAGAGTTATAAGTGTTCCTGGGCTTTGAGAACTACAAGGCGGTTTAGACGTTGGGAAACTGACTCCAGGAAAGCTAAATGGCTTATACAGGGCTCATGACTGTTAGCAGACACTATAGGGTAGAATTCACGCATTGCGATGCCCTCCTCTCCCAGCGCAAGCTGTGTTAGCAGAGTTTATTAAACATGAACTGAAGAGTGTCATTAACAAAGACATGGCTTGAATATTGTAAGCATCTGCAGCAGTATCTTCTTTCATGAATGCTACAGTCAACTTGTGAAGTTGAAGAAATTCAGACAAGATGTTAAGCTTATAAAGACGGAAACTTTCCAGAAGAGCATAGTTTGGTCACATCCATAATCACCATGCAGTGAGAATCTAGCCAAGTGAAAGCAGTGTTGACACACAGTTAATTCAGTAGACTGCAGCAGTTATGCTGCAGCAGTTATAAAGATTTAGTACAAACGTCACTTAGAACACTCAACCTGTATTTGTGTTTGTATGGGGCATTAGTGTGAGCAAATAGTGTCAGCTTAAGTCTAATTTCTAAAGCAAAAAGACACTTGAGAAGAAGGTTTTCAACCCTAAAATTTGTTAGGCATATAAAACACAACAACCCTAAAATCTGTTTCTGCACATGAAACAAAATTCTTAGAGAAATACATATATAATATCCACTAATTGCAACATACCCATCTAATGAGCAAGGTGAAGAAACATAATGTTTGGAATTGTAATGGTTTGTGAGAGTGATCTCAACACTGGCCCTATAGCACTTGATAAATCACTTTTTGAGAAAATAAAACATACTTGTTTCAAGCTGTTGCCAAGAGCAAATAAGATTACAGCGTTTGGCAATGTATACAAATTATTTGTGTTAAGAAAGTATTAAGCGAAGGAAACTTTATGGTTAGAGAACATGATATGGCAATTATTTCCAAGAGGGATATTTCCTTCTACCAAGTTAATACTGTGATAGCACTTAGCTTAGATGTTGAAGATATATACTGAATTGCACTGTTTTACTTCTAACACCTTAGTTCAGATATCCTTTCTTCTTGGTAATACTGAATTATTAAAAAAAAAATGGGATGGAGTTAGGAGTGTTTTTGAGACACAAATGAGGCTAGAAAACAAGGTGTCTTGATAAGTCACCTAATTGGACACTTTAAAGCCTCTCTTGTTTGGAATGAGATTGTGAAGTCTGCTTATCTCATAAAAGAGGATAAACTTTAGTTGTCTCTTATAATTTTGATTGGATGATGCCAAAGTGTGTTAGATAACAATAAAGAGAAAAAGGTGGATTATATAAGGGAATGCTCACATTTGTGATTTCAATCACTGTAACACAGATTCTGGAATAAAGTGTTCCTAGGTTTGTGTTTTAGTGTGAGGGTTTTGAACTTGCTATGGCTTGAATCAAGGCCACTGAAGTGCCATGCTAGGATGGAAATGACAGTAGAACTGATGCATTTCCAGGGAGTGTTTTCAGCACCCCTTGCAGAGACCATGGCCAAGGGAAATGGAGCAGCGCTCCTCAGGGAGGTGTGGGGGCGTTGCCACATCCCTGTCCTCCCTGGGGTAGCAACCTTGTTTCCAACCACGAGCTGCTCTCCTGAGGTCCCTTGGCGCAGCTCGCTCTCTCAGGCATTAGGCTGCACACCTGCTGGGAATAGTTACATGAGCCTCAGGAGGCTCCTGTGCAAATCTAGGGAACCACTAATTGTATTTTTTGCCATCTAACTTAGACACCTGTTTCCTTTTCACTTGGCCAATCTCCACCTATGCCTTGAGACTAATGGCTTTAGTGTGATCTCATCTTTTTCAGCTACCCTCCTGGTATTGCAATTAAATGATACCCTGGTATGCTATCTGCCATAGAGAGGCGCATTAGACATCATTTTGGACCTCATGGCTCAGCACTGAGATGTCTGGGTACCAAAGACTGCTGGGTAAGAGAGGACAAGGAAGTTCAAGTTCAGATGAAACAGCACCGCTCATCTTAATGTCTTGAAGTTCTGATTTATTGAATTTCATCCATTTAAAATTAGAGACTGTTATTCAATAGAGGATAGTATATTTCTATGTATAATTATTTTCCATGAAAAGTGACACAACATAGATGAAATGAAAAAAAGGGATAAATGCCAACCTGGATACATAGTTATAGCTGCGTCAGTGAGTGTCGGCTATGGCCCTGGATGATCTGGGTTTGAATATTCTCTGATTAGCTGTGTGACTTAAGTGAGTTATTTCACATCTTTGTGACTTACATCCTCATTTCTAAAATGGCAGTAATAATGGTACTTATCTCATGGAGTTATTAAAGGGCTTAAATGAGTTAACATATTTAAAATACTTAGAAAGATGCCTGGTGCATCAAGAACCATTTTTAAAAATGTTTATCATTTTGTTCTATTTCCTCTAATTACTTTTCCTGTTAATCTTTGCATAAATCACATTTTGGTTGTATTTGATTTTAATTATGCAATATTACAGATAGTTTCATGTGTAGCATGCTTTTCTAAGTAAGCATTATTTTAAATAGCTGAATAATTTCCAGGTGAACATAGGTGTTAAAGCTTAATTTAACCATTTTCTGCTTGCTGGTTTGCTGCATTGTTTCCTATATTTTGTTGCAACATGTAACCAATTGATGTGTTTCTTTGGAGATAAAATTGCTTTCATATTTGAATGACTTTGTAGAAATGGAGTTTTTGAATTAAATGGTATGAATATTTTAAAGATTTTTAAACTGCTTGATTTTCTAAAATGTAGTGGCACTTTAACTTATCAATAGCTATAAATAATCATTCAAATTGAAAAGAGACAAGTCATGCAGAGGCATATAGTTTAATTGCTTTATTTTATTTCTAAATTGAGAAAGTATATTTGATAATTATGTCAAACATTCCTATGTTTAATATGTTGCATTCCCAAGAAGAAGGATTGAGCAGTTCAGTTCAGTCGCTCAGTCGTGTCCGACTCTCTACGACCCCATGAACTGCAGCACGCCAGGCCTCTCTGTCCATCACCAACTCCCAGAGTCTACCCAAACCCATGTTCATCGAGTCGGTGATGCCATCCAACCATCTCATCCTCTGTCGTCCCCTTCTCCTCCCGCCCCCAATCCTACCCAGCATTAGGGTCTTTTCCAATGAGTCAACCCTTCGCATGAGGTGGCCAAAGTATTGGAGCTTCAGCTTCAACATCAGACCTTCCAATGAACACCCAGGATTGATCTCTTTTAGGATGGATTGATTGGATCTCCTTGCAGTCCAAGAAACTCTCAAGAGTCTTCTCCAACACCACAGTTCAAAAGCATCAATTCTGTGGCGCTCAGCTTTCTTCACCGCCCAACTCTCACATCCATACATGACCACTGGAAAAACCATAGTCTTGACTAGACGGACTTTTGTTGGCAAAGTAATGTCTCTGCTTTTAAACATGCTATCTAGGTTGGCCATAACCTTCCTTCCAAGGAGTAAGCGTCTTTTAATTTCATGGCTGCAGTCACCATCAGCAGTGATTCTGGAGCCCAAAAAAGTAAAGTCTGACACTGTTTCCACTGTTTCCCCATCTATTTCCCATGGAGTGATGGGACCAGATGCCATGGTCTTAGTTTTCTGAACGTTGAACTTTAAGCCAACTTTTTCACTCTCCTCCTTCACCTTCATCAAGAGGCTCTTTAGTTCTTCTTCACTTTCTGCCATAAGGGTGGTGTCATCCGCATATCTGAGTTTATTGATATTTCTCCCGGCAATCTTGATTCCAGCTTGTGTTTCTTCCAGCCCAGGATTGAGCAAGACGGCAGTAAATGAAACGTCCACATTGAAACCGAAGGACATTCTTCACTTTAAATACACTGCTTTTTCTAGCATGAGGCTCAAGCATTTGAAGTTTATTATGACCTAATTCTTCTTAAAGCTTATCTTAACTTAATGATTTTCTGATATTTGTTTAAAAATTGATAATAGTGCATTTTGGAATTATTTCATGAAACTCTTTACTTCAAAATCTATTGAGCTTTTCCTGTTATCACAACAATGTTATTGCAGATTTTGCTTCTTTGTTCATTCAAAAAATATTTCTTGAACTTCACTGGTTGCTAGGGTCTTAAGACACAGGGATGAATAAAAAATGGTCCTTGTCCTCAGAGAATTTTCAATCTAGTAAGAGAGAGACACGTGGAAGAGGGAGGTGATCAGTAGAAGGCTATCTACAGTGGATAATCCAGTACCTGAGAGATAAGAGATTATCTCCTTTAAGACAGTGGAAGACATTCAAAAAGAGGAGAGAGAACACTGCAACTTTGTTTCCTGTAGAGAACATGCTATTTCTGTTTTCTTCTAAGACATTCTCTTTAAAACTAGAAACCATTTCATAACCCTGCTGAAACTATGTTAACACACATTACTGGTTATACATTGAGACTTGTGGGGCTTGGGGGATAACAGATACTTTAATTCTTAAACCCATTGGCAAGATTGATTTTCTAAAGCAAACTGGAGTGAGCAGGGGATTGTTAGTATCATTTTTACTATTGAGATTTCATCTGGATTCTAATCTCCCAAGCCTCCTCAAGACTGCTGTAAATCATGCCTCCTCTGACACCTCAACAGACTCTGGGTGCTTAAAAGGTGTACATTCCTGAGTGTAAGTACACAGTCTCTAACCGAAGCTTGGAAATTGGTTATAGGTCTCTATACCATTTCCTATCCTCCCATTATAATATTCCATGAGTAACATATCACTCTTGCCCTTTGGGCCAATCTAAAGTTAGCAGTGTTAGAAAAAAAAAAAATAGGAAAAATACAGGAAAAAAAAACAAAACACCTGAATTTCAGATTAAAAAGTGTATGGTCTTTTAAGTATTAAGTATGTACCTTACAATATTTGGAACATACTTACAATTAAATAGTATTTATAGTTTACTCAAAATTCAAATTTAACTAGACATCCTGTGTTTGGCATCCTGAATCTGGCAATTCTAATTCAACCCTTAGAGCAAAACTCAAACTGCCCATATCACGGCTCCTTGCTCTTGATTTTGCCTTCAACAGGAGAGGGCTCCTGCAAAGTGGACATCTGCACTGGATTTATCTAAAGTAACAGAGAGAAGAGGGACTGGTGAGAAAATGCAGAATAAAGCATCGCTTCAGAAAGAAAGGGCTTCCCTACTTCATTTCTCCCACAGAAGCTCTCCTTTCTACAAATTGTGTTTTTGAACAATATGAGGAGTGCTTTATTTAGAGACTAGTCATATTATCAAAGATACATTTTCTAAGATGCTTTCTCTTGTTCCAACTGCAAAGTAAGCAAAACAGACCTAGAGGTGAAATGAAAGGAAAGATACCTCCTCCCTAGTTTGCCTCGCTGCTAAGAAAGTGAAAAATAACATCCATGAATATTCCCCAAAGAAGTGCTGCTTTGAGAAAGTGTAACAGCTGGGACTCACATGGCTGAAGGTGTAGGCAGGCAGCCTGTGTGAGTCCTCTAGAATATTCATTTTGACCTCTTGCAGGGTGTAATTGTTGAGAGAAGTGGGAATCACAGTTATAAAGAGTCTCTGCCAGTGACAAGTTCCTGGGTGGCCTAAATCACAGAGGCAGAACCATATACCAAAGCCGAGGGAACAAGCTCAGACAGAAATCAAAGCGCGGCATTCTGTACCTGGGCGGTGGGTGGGGCTACATGGCAGGAGAGCCTTTACTTGTATGTGACCTAACTTAGGGTACAAAAAATGACCTTTATGTTTCTGAAGATGTTTAAGTACAAAAAGAAGAAAGTCTATATTCACCTATCACCCTGAGCAAAGATTTAGCAGATGAAACCACAGGTGTTTGACTCAAAAGAACATGAGGGGAAGACTGGAGTCGGTTAAAAGTTTCATCTGTTCCTCATAAAAAAATCTCTAGTCGAGGGCATTCCTAGACTTTTATAGATTTTATACAGCATTTAGTCTGAGAAGTTTGTTCCAGGGCTTCTGTCTGTTATTAGATATTTATGCTGAGCTAAATTAAGCCTAATAATTTAAAATGCATTAGATACTGTACAATTCTGAATGCAGATTGGCCAGTACTTGACCATTTTTATCAATGTTTGTTGCTAGAATCTTTTACTTATTGTAAGTAAATCACTCTACTCATTTCTTGTGCAAAGAAAATTCTCAATTATGCAAAGACTCCAAAAATTAAACAAAACAAGGATAACTTCCAGATTTTAAGAGAAGAAACAAAAGTAAAATCTTAAAATAGAGCAACATAAAAAGGCTTGTAATATACATTACTTGTGATTAAACATTTTGTCAAGTATAAATGATTGGTATAAATATGATAGTTTTATATAAATATCTTTAAAATAATATCTTGTGACTAAGAGAAATGGTAGCTAGGAAGTGAGGAAAGGGTGAGAAGGGGATGGACCATCTTGATTTTGGTATTGACCGTCAAAGATATGTAAGTGAAAGCGTAGTTTCTAAAATTTTTGAATTGTTTATCCCTACAGTAAAAGGCCCACCTATGAACAAGTTTCATTCGGAGAGCTCATTTGTAAAGTCTAGGTTATTCATAAGTTCAACAAATTAGTCTAGGTTCACTACTAGCTCTGGAGAAGGAAACGGCACCCCACCCCAGTATTCTTGCCTGGAGAATCCCATGGGCAGAGGAGCCTGGGGCTGCCGTCCAAGGGGTGCCAAAGAGTTGGTCATGACTGAGCCCCAAACACTACTAGCACAGTTGGCTATATACTGATGTACTGTAATAGGTTTGCAATACTTTTTACAGAAATGACACATTAAAAAACCACACAAAAATAATAAAAAAATAATCTTACAGTACAATACCTTGAAAAGCACACTAACATGGTACAAAAAGTTGCATACAGAGGTTGGATTGAGTGAACAGGCAAAGAAAGCTGCAGACTGAAGAGGCAGAGAGGATAGGAGACGGTAGAGCTAAAGGATGCTCAGTGATGGGAGACAGGGGGCCGGCTGCTGTGTCTCTCACACCTGATGCTGATGGTGAGCTGATGGAGACGGCAGAGCTGAAGGATGCTCAGCGATGGGAGATGGAGGGCAGCTGCAATGTCACCCACACTTGATGCTGATGGCACCGGTTCTGCTTCCTTCCTGAACTCAATTCTATCTACTTTCTTCAAAAACCGAGCTAGTAATGTCTGGATAGTAGCTTTTTTTTTTTTAATCTTTATAGATGACAAGGCAGCACTGGATTGCATTCTGAATGGCTGCTACATCCTTCATGTGCAGTTTTATGTTCAGATCTTGTGCCTCAAAAACTAACAGTACCTCCTTCTTAGCAGTACTAGCTATATTACCTCTACTTTTATGCTTGCTTCTGGACATCCTGGGCTTGAAAAAAAGATACTGTACTACTGTACTCGATAGAGTATTGTATAGTAAAGTACACAAAAACACAACCACTTGTACAGAAAGCATGTACGTGCCAATGAATGACAGACATGTGAACTAATTTAGGGATTGGACATGTGAATGCACTTTCGCATCTTTGAAAGTTCGAATGTTGAAGACTTGTATGTAACATAAGGGGAGTTACTGTATAGCCCTGAAACTTTAAACTGATAAAGAAATATACCATGCTGCAAAAGACAGAATAGAGGGAATAAAAAAAAAAAAGATGTCTACAGCCTCAGGGGACATATACACTAAATTTATTCTTATGGTAGCTCAAAAATAATCTCTGTACTTTTCTCAATGAGGAGAGTCTCTGTTCTCTAAAATTTGAGGAGTCTATGTTGTAAAATTTGAGGAGTCTATATTCTCTAAAACTCAAAAGTAATGCTAAAACTTTAAATAAACTATTCAGATATAAAAAATACATTGAAATACCTACTTGGTAAAAATGGAGATCTAAACTAGTATTAATGACCTTTGACACACCTTTTGTAAAGCAATTAAGAGACTGTCAAGACTGTATGGACTTAGCAATGAGCACATGTAAGATAAATATCAACTGCTATCAACCAGAGGCAACCACTAGAAGATAAACAGGAAGTACTGTTTATGCTCACCAACAAAAACTTATATATTATTTAAAAATAATCCTAACAAGAAAATGGGTAAGACTGATAGGAAGAAGTTTATAAAACTTTACTGAGTTAAATAAAATATTTAGGCAAACAAAGAGCTGTATCATGTTTCTGAATGCAAAACCTGAATAATGTAGAGATATTTTCTTTCCAAATTAATATATGGGCTTGCAATGGGACAAAATGCTCTTAGAAAACTCTCAGTCTCTATATTTTTCTTGCTGCTTATGTTATATTGATTCTACTAATGGTCCCACTATCAAATGGAATTATTAAAGATCTTTAATGTGTGATCATATCTTGAGCAATATTACTGAATCATTAAGTAACAATTGTTCAGTTAAGCCTTGGAATGTCATGTACCTGTTTAAAATGTGTGTTTGTAGGGGAGTGGGGATCAAAACTCATTAGGTTCTCTATTGCACAGAAATGAAGAAAAATACAGGATTTCTATTATGGGATTGTTTGCCCAGACAATAATTCCTTCTATTGCTCATCCATATTGATTAAATTTTGGCCCAGATTAAGCACTTCAGATTTTTTTTGTCTTTTTATTTTTTTATTGGAGATAACTGCTTTACAATACTGTGTTGGGTTCTGCCATACATCAACATGAATCAGCCATAGGTAAAAGTATGTCCCTCCCTCCCTCTTGAACCTCCCTCTCACCTCTCACATTATCCCGCCCCTCTACCTTATCCCACAGCACCTGATTTGAGCTGCCCACATCATAACAGTAAATTTCCACTGACGATCTAATTTTACATATGGTAATGTATATGTTTCAACGCTACTCTCTGAAGGCTGGGACAAATTGAGAGAGAACTTCAGATTTCAAACAACCTACTAAACAAAGCCTGACATTCCTTCTTCAGGGCAAATGGGTGAAATGATTGGGATGGATGGGGGTATATCTTTATTTATTTGGAAATACTGATTGTGACCTCCTTCCGTGCTGCTAGGCTTTCTCTGGAGTGGACAAGCGTGCAGCCCAAGCTGAGATCAAGCAAGTCAGTAGTGATCTGAAGAGCTTATCTCAGCTCAAACTGGCTTAGTAGGTCTTGGCATGTGAGAAAAACCTGTCTCTAAATCAGAGAGGAGTGGGGATAAGAACAGTCATCAGTTTAGTTCAGTCACTCAGTTGTGTCTGACTCTGTGACCCCATGGACTGCAGCACACCAGGCCTCCCTGTCCATAACCAACTGCCTGGGTTTGCTCAAACTCATGTCCATTGAGTTGGTGATGCCATTCAACCATCTCATTCTCTGTCATCCCCTTCTCCTCCTACCTTCAATCTTTCCTAGCATCAGGGTCTTTTCAAGCGAGTCAGCTCTTTGTATGAGGTGACCAAAGTATTGGAGATTCAGCTTCAACATCAGTCCTTCCAATGAACACCCAGGACTGATCTCCTTTAGGATGGACTGGTTGGATCTCCTTGCTGTCCAAGGGACTCTCAAGAGTCTTCTCCAACACCACAGTTCAAAAGCATCAATTCTTCGGCGCTCAGCTTTCTTCACCATCCAACTCTCACATCCATACATGACTACTGGAAAAACCATAGCCTTGACTAGATGGACCTTTGTTGGCAAAGTAATGTCTCTGCTTTTTAATAAGCTGTCTAGGTGGGTCATAACCTTCCTTCCAAGGAGTAAGTGTCTTTTAATTTCATGGCTGCAATCACCGTCTGCAGTGATTTTGGGGCCCCAAAAAATAAAGTCTGACATTGTTTCCACTGTTTCCCCATCGATTTCCCATGAAGTGATGGGACCAGGTGCCATGATCTTAGTTTGCTGAATGTTGAGTTTTAAGCCAATTTTTTCACTCTCCTCTTTCACTTTCAAGATGCTCTTTAGTTCTTCTTCACTTTCTGCCATAAGGGTAGTGTCATCTGCATATCTGAGGTTATTGATATTTCTCCCAGAAATCTTGATTCCAGCTTGTGCTTCACCCAGCCCAGGGTTTCTCATGATATACTCTGCATATAAGTTACATAAACAGGGTGACAATATACAGCCTTGACATACTCCTTTTCCTATTTGGAATCAGTCTGTTTTTCCATGCCCAGTTCTAACTGTTGCTTCCTGACTTGCATACAGGTTTCTCAAGAGACAGGTCAGATGGTCTGGAATTCCCATCTCTTGAAGAATTTTCCACAGTTTATTGTGATCCACACAGTCAAAGGCTTTGGCATAGTCAATAAAGCAGAAATAGATGTTTTTCTGGAACTCTCTTGTTTTTTCGATGATCCAGTGGATGTTGGCAATTTGATCTCTGGTTCCTCTGCCTTTTCTAAAACCAGCTTGAACATCTGGAAGTTCACGGTTCAAGTATTGTTGAAGCCTGGCTTGGAGAATTTTGAGCATTACTGTACTAGTGTGTGAGATGAGAGCAATTGTGCGGTAGTTTGAGCATTTTTTTTCATTGCTTTTCTTTGAGATTGGAATGAAAACTGACCTTTTCCAGTCCTGTGGCCACTGCTGAATTTTCCAGATTTGCTGGCATATTGAGTACAACACTTTCACAGCATCATCTTTTAGAATTTGAAATAGCTCAACTGGAATTCCATCACCTCCACTAGCTTTGTTCATAGTGATGCTTCCTAAGGCCCACTTGACTTCACATTCCAGGATGTCTGGGTCTAGGTGAGTGATCACACCATTGCGATTATCTAGGTCATTAAGATCTTTTTTGTATAGTTCTTCTGTGTATTCTTGCCACATCTTAATATCTTCTGCTTCTTTTAGGTCCGTATCATTTCTGTCCTTTATTGTGCCCATCTTAGCATAAAATGTTCCCTTGGTATCTCTAATTTTCTTGAAGAGATCTCTAGTCTTTCCCATTCTATTGTTTTCCTCCATTTCTTTGATCACTGAGGAAGACTTTCTCATCTCTCCTTGCTATTCTTTGGAACTCTGCTTTCAAATAGGTAAATCTTTCCTGTTCTCCTTTGCTTTTCACTTCTCTTCTTTTCACAGCTATTTGTAAGCCCTCCTCAGACACCCATTTTTCTTTTTTGCACTTCTTTTTCTTGGGATGGTCTTGATCCCTGTGTCTTGTACAATGTCACAAACCTCTGTCCATAGTTCATCAGGCACTCTTGTCTATCAAATCTAGTCCCTTCAATCCATTTCTCACTTCCATTGTATAATCATAAGGGATCTGATTGAGGTCATACCTGAATGGTCTACTGGTTTTCCCTACTTTCTTCAATTTAAGTCTGAATTTGGCAATAAGGATTTCATGATATGATCCACAGTCAGCTCCTGGTCTTGTTTTTGCTGACTGTATAGAGCTTCTCCATATTTGGTTGCAAAGAATATAATCAATCTGATTTTGGTGTTGACCACAGTCATATAATCTCAATTTTCCCTACTTGACTACTGGATCCAGAATGGCCTTATGTTTTAAAATAATGCATGCCCATCCTTTGGTAATGGCCTGTGTAAAGTAAATTTTAGTTTAGCTCCTTGAACATCTGGACTGAAAAGCCTTTGGGGTTGCATCCAAACAAATACAACCTAAGCCTCTTTGCTTGGGCTGCACTAATGACATCAGACTCACCTAATTCTCTGACACAGCATCTTTTTAGCTTACTTCATCTCTTATCATCATGCAAGTAGTTGATAATTCTTCTAATTTTTTGTACGCTTATTTTTTTCAATTTTCCCCCAAGAAATTCTCACCTTTTTGAGGCAGGAGCCATATCTTGTTCTCCGCCATATTCTCAGCTTCTGGCAAGGTTGCTGAACCAGAGTAGGAAACTCAAGAATATTCATTAAATAAACAAATGAATGAATAAATGAATATTAAAGAGATGGTCTATCTAATAGATGGTATGAAGAAATTTGGCTTTTGAGGTAAAAGAATAAGTAATTTTAGTCACATAATCTTTATAAACAATATAAATTTGTAGTTTGGATACTTGTTACAAAGATACACAAAAGAAGTGGATAGACTGCCACTAGAGTTTGAAAATATATTTGGTGGGTCTGAAGTACATTCTGCATTCTTCGTGGACCTGACGTGGGGAACCCTGACTGCACTGTGGAGCCTGCATTCCTCAGGGTCGGTGAAGCTGAGGGGGACTGAGGAGGCCACTTAGTTGTCTGTCCAGAAGGACGAGCCACACATACTAGAAGACCCTAAAGAAGGCCACTGTGGCTATAACTAACGACATCTCTCTTCCTCTCTCTCATGTCGCTCCTTCTCTCTCTTCACTCCCCGGCTCCTCTCTCCACACGTCCACAGAGTGAATATTTATGTGCATGTTTATGTTCTGTTTCTTTAGTTACAAGCTCACTTATCAGCAGTGTCAAAGCATTTCCTTTCTTGGCTTCTTCCTGAAGGAAATGTTTATTATGAATTTTTAAAATCCACAACCAAAATAGGATTTCATAAAAGAAGTGCTGACAGAAACTTATTTATTCTCTTGAGAATGCAACACTGTGCATAATAAACATTTAGTAAATTGTTAAACAGGGTATGATGAAATGTTAACATAAATAAAAGAGAGTTCTTAAATGAATTTTCATTCCTTTTGTTTTCCCCTTGCTGCACTACAGAGCCATTTCAATAAATAAAAGGGAAATAGTGGGAGAAATGAGAGCAAAATTCACACAAAAAAGCCTAAGTCCACCTCCCACTAAAGTTCCGTCTCTCTCTTCACGTCTTTTTGTTGTTAAGAACTTGTTTTTTTCCGTGAACAGTGATTACAACCATCACTATAACAACAAAATCAACAATAGCAACAACAAAAGGTAGTTTTCAAAGACTAAACCGGTTTTAATAGGCACTTAGCACAAATGTGGACAGTTTAATTACCTCAGGAATCTCTTCATTCAGAGTAACAGTACTCTATCAGACATGAAGGAGCCTTTTTTAGGAGCAGAGTCATAAAACATACTCCTGTGAAGATCTGCTAGAAATAGAAACCAGTGGGCACCACTTGGCATATTGACACACTCATTGTAACATATAATTTAAACATTATCTTTAAAAACACAGGTAGCCTGCACAATGACTTAAGTGCTCAAAATATTTCAAAACTCTCCTTTAGAATTATAGTTAAAAAAATACAACTGGCAAAATTCTGCTAAGATTCCAATGTTCACAGAGGTGCATTTGTTGAATTTTCAGAATAATAAGCAACTGTCTTGGCAAACTTACCTGATTTATAAATCTACTATTATTGCTATTTGGGAGCCAGATACTAACTTCGTCTCATTTCCTTCCTTACTTGATTTAAGAGTTCAGTTGTGAGGGGTCTTGGAGCTCATTTTCTGAAAACATTGGGACAATATTCCTACTTGAAGATCATCAACTCAGGACTTAAGGGAATGTATTTCTTTCACTTGTTACTGGTGAGGATTTCACACCTATTTCATTCTGAGTTTTAGCACTTTTTTTTTTCTCCTAAGTAAAAGCTATACTTTCTGAAGTGGTTTCAACTAGCTAATGTTTAAAACAATTGCAGAAGTATGATCAATTCTAGGGTGTATATGTCATTAAAGAGACAATGTTTCATGTCTTATGGAAAACTTCCAAATATGGAAAGTGGCTTTTCTTAACATAGTTTGGTAAGTTGCTGCCCATCTGCCTGAACACCTTTGTCCCTGCACTTCAGGACTTTTGCAGCCTGAGACCAACAGCACTTTCTTTAAAGGGAAATATGACATTTTCACTTCCAAGGTGGCGATAGTGGTAAAGGACTCACCTGTCAATGCAGGAGACCTACAAGACCAGGGTTTGATCCCTGCATTAGGAAGATTCCATGGAGGAGGGCATTGCAACCCACTCCTATATTCTTGCCTGGAGAATACCATGGACAGAGGAACCTGGCAAGCTACAGCCAGTAGAGTCACAAAGAGTCAGACACAACAGGAATGACTTAGTATGCATGCCATTTTCTCCCTCTCACTTGTCATATGAAGGATTTTTTTTTTTCCCCAAGGTTTATGTGCAGAATTTGACTGTGTGTATCTTTCCTTTTCACTGCTCTAAGCTGGCATGGACTCCATCACACAGACAGGATATACTTTGTCTTACAAGGGGTGGTAGCCTGAGGCAAGGGGGTAGTCTTCAGTCTTTACCATGTGCTAATTACAAGATGTTAATGAGATACATTTCCCATTTGGATTTTCATTTCTTAATATGTAAACATCATATAGTATGTATACTATCAATATATATTTAGGAATAAAATAAATACTCTATGTAAAGTTCATGGCATATAATAACCACTCTTGCATACTACCACTATATCTCCCTTTCTTTTTTTTTTCCCTATAGAATAATAGAATTATCTTCACTATATATACTAAAAAAACAGGTTTTAGGGCTAAATCACTTTTTTCATGTATAAGTTCTTCAAATTTCTTTAGACAATATATATGTGTTTATATGTTACCTTCAAAGAGTAAAATAATCTTTATTCCTTTTTAAGCCTATGTTTCCTATCTCAGTTTTCCATTGACACCTAATAACTACCTAGTAAGCCATGGAAGTTACCACTAAGAACTTCAGGGAGGTTTCCTGGTGACACACGTGTCTCTAGACTATTAATGTTACATCATAATCTGTGAAGTGTCCTTTGACAGAAGGACAGAAACATGAAATGGCTTGCTTGTTCTCCCACTTTCACATGAATGAAAGAAATAATGGCAGAAAATATGAGAAAAAAATTATAATTTTCCAAAAAGGTCCAGGAGGCAGAGACATGCTTCATCACTAGGGAAGGAAGGCTAGAAGAGCATCTTTGAATGAGACTGATTCGTTGCTTCAGAGTAATTCATAAGCATCCATTCCAAAGTGGAAGCTGTCAGTGAGCAGAAGATGGATAAGGTATGGTAAGTGGGAACAAGACTGCTGCTCCCTCACTTACAATTTACTAGGCTAATAACGTTCTTATATTCTTCTTTGAAATATTAAAAATATGTATAAAATGGATCTGAGTGTCATTCCACTATAACGTAGTTCTGCAAATTCAGGTTGATATGTATCTGGGGATTTTATTTGCTGATGTTTACATATGAGATTTTGGTTGTTGCTGAATGATAACGTAAACATATTACTCTGGAGTTCAAACAGATTGGGCATGGCTTCCTTTTATACTGATGGTGATTGTTTCATAAACATTTATTGTTTGATTTTTTACATATTCTTATTTTGCTCAGGTATTTCAAAGTGAAGTCTGAAGTTAGCTTTTCTACCCAAGAGGGACTATTAAGAAATACTGGTTACAGTGAGCAGAGATTTTTGTGCACAGATTATAGTGACTAAATGCCTAATTAAGGAGAGTCTGGAGAAAATGAAAAACTTGTTTTGGGTGCGGGAATATGCTGACTAGAGTAGAAATAAGCTTCACAATTTAGGGACTTTTTCTCTTTTAGGTCCCCTGAGATGAGAACATTCCTTAGGCACATGATGATGGTCAAAGAACATTTGTTAAATAAGCATGATATTCATGCTTGATGTAATCTTCTATATAATATAAAAGATATATTTAATTGAATATAATTGGAAGGTATAACCACATAATATTATTATATACTATTAATTATATTAATATGGTTATAATCACATAATATTATTATTTCATTTTTTACAATGAGCTCAGAAATCTAAGGTGATTTTCTCAAGGTCTTTCAGTAATGCTTAATCACCTAGTACCCCAAAGTAGCTGAGACTGGTGGATTTTTCTTTTTTCAAGAGGGACTGAACAGTCTCTTTGGGAAGAATGCATCTAAGGAAGGAAAGTTCCAGGCAGGATGAATCTACCCTCAGAAATTTCTGAAACTGGAGGAGTTCACTATTCTGAGTACAGCTTGATGTCTCTGATTTGAAACTGTCCCTATTCCAGCCTCATAGATTCATGGAGAAAGGTCAAGAAGAACAAATCAAATTTAGCTGTTACACAAAGTGTTAGTTACGCAGTCATGTCTGACTCTTAGTGGCCCCACAGGCTGTACCTCACCAGTCTCCTCTGTCCATGGGATTCTCCAGGCAAGAATTTTGGAGTGGGTAGCCATTCTCTTCTCCAGAGGATCTTCACGACCCAAGGATAGAACCTGGGTTTCCTACATTGCAGGCAAATTCCTTATTGTCTGAGCCACCAGGGAAGCCCCCTGTTTCACAAAAGGTCTATATAAATTTGGGGGCATAGCGGAATGACTTTGAATTACAGTTAACAGTACAGAGTATAATACAGTATTACACAGAATTATTTTGTTAAGATCATTTCTATTATAGCTGTGGGGAAATTGAATTACTTAAATTGCTAAATACTACAGAATATAAATGTATAAAATAGCCAATATAATTCATGATTCATTTTCAACAGTTAAGAAAATATGTAGATTAAGTGTCTAATAAATAAAACATATGGTCAAATATATTTAGTGACTTATTGATATGAAAGGCACAGTGTTCCTGCAGAAAATTTATTGTATTTATTGTTTATTTCATAGAAAGATGGATTAGACATAGAGTGTTACAGAGGAAAATTATATAGTAAATATATTAAAAACATATACATGGTCACAGATACATGTTGAATCTCAATAAATACACTTAATTTATACTTGTTTGGATCATTCATTTTTTTTTGAAATGCCATCAATTTTATTTCACAACACAATTAATTTGACTTGATTAAAGTAGGATTCTTAATTATCCTTTAATAAAAATAAAATTCAGGAAAGAGTCAAATTTGCACAACAATATTTTTCTGATATTTACTACTCAACAAGGATCAAATAAAAGCAATTTTTCCCAACTTCTTTAAGTCCATAGATTTAAAAAATGATTATAAAATGATTATAAAGCAAGTAAAGTTTTGGTGATACTGGAAACAAAGTTTAGAAGATGTCAAATTAAAATAGGACCCCAAACCCTATATAATGCAAAATAAAGTTCATCTATTGCTGCCTCTAAATTATCACTGTTTAAATGCTACCATTGGTTCATTCTCATAGTATAGAAAAACTTTTGTCTCAAATTGTATGGGTATGGAGACTTTGGAAATATCATTTTGTTCTCTCACTGTCTCTCATAAAATAATGGGTATAATGGGGAAAAGGATTAGTTACAGATAGTATTGAATGTTGTTCCCCTCATGGGTTAAGTGCTGCAAGTGGGAAGGGAGAAAAAAAAAGTGCAATGAAACGCTCATGGGCCCTGTCAATACACTGAATTGTTACAACTAGGAAGACGTATACTGGTGCAGCCGCCTGGGGGCGCTCAGGAGCAGAACTTTTATCTTGATTAGAGCACTACTAGCTCTGCATTGGAGAAGGCAATGGCAGCCACTCCTGTATTCTTGCCTGGAAAATTCCATGGACGGAGGAGCCTGGTGGGCTGCAGTCCATGGGGTCTTGAAGAGTCGGACACGACTGAGCGACTTCACTTTCACTTTTCACTTCCATGCATTGGAGAAGGAAATGGCAACCCACTCCAGTGTTCTTGCCTGGAGAATCCCAGGGACAGGGGAGCCTGGTGGGCTGCCGTCTATGGGGTCGCACAGAGTCAGACACGACTGAAGCGACTTAGCAGCAGCAGCAGAAGCTCTGCATTAATGAATCCTTGCTACATACATATGGCAAAATGTGGCTTTAAAAGCTGGGCAGTACAACTACGGGACATATTCACTAATTAAAAAAGAAAATCTCTTTTCTGTGAGTCATCCTGGCCCTCGTGTTGTCGTGGAGTAACTGATATTGCTGTAAAGGAAGCAGTGGATCTCAGACGCTTTCCCTTTTCTCATTTCTAAAGCGAGCACAGCTGTATTATCACCGAGTATGAACTTTGTGGGGTTTCTCAGTGGCTGAGCCGTAAAGAATTCACCTGCGGTTCAGAAGTTGTAGGAGACGTGGGTTTGATCCCTGGGTGGGAAAGATCCCCTGGCGGAGGGCATGACAGTCCACCCCAGTATTCCTGCCTGAAGAACCCCATGGACAGAGGAGCCTGGCAGGCAACAATCCATAGGGTCTCAAAGAGTCACACACAACTCAAGCAACTTAGCACGCACTCATGCATGAGTTTTATGGCCAAGGATGTCAGGACCTTATGATGATGAAGTCTCACTGCTGACCTTTAACATCGCCACAGCTGTGGTAACTTGAATTACTAAACCCTCCCTATCTAAATTCAAGTCATCCCTTTATTCTTATTAACCCTTTTCCTAAACTTGGATCCTCATCATTAACACATCTTATTTTAAATACCAAAATATGCTCAGCATTAGGTAAGAAGTGTGCATATATGCTTCTAGTTAAGCATATGCTGAAATGTTCAAATATTAGAATTCAACCATTATGAAGTCGCTAATCAAATTCCTTGCTGTTTGTACACGGATCTGGCATCATATCAATGAATCACATTATCTATTGTCAATCAACAGTCTGCCCCTAGATGGATTTGAAGAAAGATGCATCTAAAGGAAGATCCTTGACTGGCAGCAGAGAAAAATTGCCCAGAACCACTACAGAAACCCCACTGTTATTTGAAATTTAACTGCCAGGAACTGATTAGGTTGTCACTGGTATTTCCCCTCAGGGGCAGAGCCTCATAACTAAATTTATATTTTAAAGAGCCAATATCAGAAAGCCAGGAAACACTGAATTCAGTATCTTAATTATGTCTTAAAATGCTAGTAAAGCCACGTTATGCTCTGGGGGGTGGCAATATCAATTTTGATATAGAGAAAAAGGTAAAATGGGAGCTGGCAAAAGCAGTTGAAGTACAAATATAAAAGTAGGGGAGCTATTTTTAAATATACAAATGACAGCAAATATTAAAGGGGCATTTTACACAGCAAAATATATCATTTACTGAAATTCTTAGAGCTCAGTGAAAAATCACAAACCTGTGAGTGAAAAGAAAAAGAACTACATCATTAAATAAACTTTCTAGAATGCTGCTAAGCAAATTGTCAGCAAACAAGATGTTAAGGCATTGGCAAGACGGTGGGTAGACACATTTTAAATGGGAACTATTGAGTGAGTTTGCATAGATTCAAAGGAATTATTAGAGGGGATTCCTTCCAGCTGCCTTGACTTACATCTTTCTAAGTATACTAATTTCACATCATTTCCTTGCCTCAGTAGTCTTCCTGTCTCATGCAGGGGTCTATATTTAAGGCAGGGGGTAGAAAGAGTCACAGTAGGTTGGAAAAGCTCACGATCCATTTCCACAGCTTAGCCTGGGGTGAAGCAGAGCTATCTTGTGAAATGCCACAGAGGAACTTCAGGAACAGAACGATTTTCTTTAGAAAGGAGAAAAATTGCAGGATGTTCCTCACACTGTTTTTAGGCCATTCATTGAGGATATGTTTATAAAACAGTGTGAGGAACATGCGTGAACAATTTGGGAAGTAGAGAAAGATTTTGGAACGATTAACTAGGCTATATTCATACCGCTAGGGCACCAAATATAAACACTGAGGGTAAAGTTTATGGATTGAATTTAAATCCATAGCCAGTTTTTATCTCAGCTACTTAGATGACTCCTGTGCTATGTTCAGTTATGTCCAACTCTTTGCGACCCTGTGGACTGTAGCCCGCCAGGCTCCTCTGTCCATGAGGTTCTCCAGGCAAGGATACTGGAGTGAGCTGCCATTTCCTCCTCCAGGGGATCCTCCAGACCCAGGATCGGACCTGCATCTTTAGCGTCTCCTGCACGGTTTGCTTTCCCCCCACTACATTACTGTTTTGTCTTCTTGTTCTCAGCTCTTTGTTTACATTCTATTAATTTATTTTTGTTTCTTATTTTAAAAAATTTTACACTAAAATATTAAAGATATAAAATGTCACGAAAGTGAAAGTCTTAGTCTCTCAGTTGCGTCCAACTCTTTGTGATCTCAAGGACTGTAACCTGCCTGGCTCCTCTGTCCATGGAATTCTCCAGGCAAGAATACTGGAGTGGGTTGCCATTTCCTTCTCCAGGGGATCTTCCTGAATCAGGGATCAAATCTGGGTCTCCTACATTGCAGGCAGATTCTTTACTGAGTCACCAGGATAGCCACTATAAAATGTCATAAAGATCATTAATTGGATGTCAACATTGCAGTAAACAGCATAATATATTCTCAAGATGAGCATTTAATCTGGTGACCAAAAGGTCTATATGTTTGGCATTTTCACAGAAGAGAAAAATCCAGGCACTTTTCCACTTTATTACTATAATATTCAGAGAAATAAAAATTACTTTGAATTCATTTCATTTTTCCACAGTGGAAATAGAGCTTCTGGCATAGAAAAACTTCCACCTCTCACAATTTCTGCAATGGAAGAAAAAAGCATGATTTTGATAAAAACTGAGCAAAATCCAATGTTCTGGGTTGTAGAGAATTTAAGTCACCTTGTGTTAGAAGGTCATCCTCCATGAAACCTGGGCATGTCATCCCATTCTTGCTGAGTTCTTCAGATTACAAGGCTTATTATTATCACATAGGCCACTGAATTTGGGACAAAGTGATGGAAATGTACCTATCAGGTCAAGCTAAATCCCAGGCAAGATAGACAGATCAGCTGCTTGGCCATACTATGTTGGGTCCTTGGCCTTGAGTTTCTCTCTTTTAAAACAACTCACTGTTTATGTAAATGTCATCTGCTCTTTTTTCATCTCTCTTCAGGAACTGAGCCTAGAGAAACTGGCCCACATTTGCTGGCCCTTTGACTGCTACTTCTGTTATGATAAAACCTTTAATGTCTGATCCAGGAGTCCTGCATCTTGTCTCAATATCCATAAAGTTGTTAGCTTGCAAAGGAAATGAAATCTATACCTTTTCCAGCACTTGAAATGTTAGAGAGTCAAAAGTGAAAACAGAAAATGTGTGAATAGAAAGATCTCATCAATCTCAATATAAGATTGGAATCTCATGTACATTTGGTGGAAATTGAAGTTGTGGGTTACAAGGACAGAATGCTGCCACAAGAGGAGGGTGCTGGTGTTTGGGGATTGAATAATGCCAACAGACACAGGTTTGCTAGTAGAGAACGGGCTCAGACAAAGACTGGAGAAGAAGGAGATTAAACAAGAGAATGCTGTGTCAGAGAAGTCAGGAGAGGGACATTTTTCAAAAAAGGTAAATATTCAACACTACTGAGATGTAAGTGACATGAGAGTAAGCACCCACTGGATTTAATGAGATGAGAAAGAGAGAAACAGGGCGTTACTAGAAGGGAGGAGTTAAATAAATGTTGGGGAAGGATCCTTGAACAAGGCGTGGTTAAGAACACCAAGGGAACAGATAATCTATTCCCTAGAAGCCAGGACAGGATGTCATGGGATGAGGAAGTGCAGATCTGATGAGACTGCATGGATACACTGAACGCACAGGTTAAAGAGGAACCACTCATTCATTATTACAGGAAGAAGGTAAAACAGGATGGGTGTGATATTATAGAATTTAACATTTGTTAGGTGAAAGATGAAGTTGTAATGGATTCATTTTATCTTGGAATAAAGATCTAAAACATGACTTGACATGTACTGGGCATTATGTGAAGTTTTAAAAACAAGTTTTGAAAGAATCAAGTGGAGTTTTAAAAACAAGGTTTGGTAGAACATGAGTCGGAGAGTTAGAGGAGCAGGCTTTGGCAGTGGTGGAGGCCCTTTCAAGCTCATGACTTTGTAACACAATTTCATGGGTAATGTTGTTTGCAGTATTTAGCTTTGAAGGTAGAAGAACTTCGCATATGGCTAGGTTTAGCAAAGAGTGATTTTCCACCATGGGTTGTATATTAGCATCATCCTAGTAATTTTTGAAAATTCTAATGCCCAGGCCACATCTCAGACCAATTAAATGAGAAATATTCACAGATGAGATAGACATCATATCCTTTTAATTTTTGATGATTTGAGTGGGAAAAAGTTGAGAATCACTAATGAAAGGAAAAAAAAAGAGGCAACGTTTAAAGGTGAGAAGCATAAGCTTCTTTGCATAAGTCATATTCGACTTATATTTGAATCTCTAGTTTTTCTTTGGGTGGAAGTCCTAGGTGAATTCTCAAAGTGTCTTCTGCACACAGGAAGGCATCAACCAGTGATCTTGCTTGGAAGCCAGGCTAATAAAATCAAACAAAGAATACCACTAAATATTTTGTCATGGACAGTATAAGGCTCTTCAAAATTAATCTTTAATATGCCCCACAAAATTTATAGTTTTAACCTATGAGTTATTCTCTTGCCATAGTCAGCACCAGGGACAGGATGGTGGGAGAATGGAGAGACACTGGTCAAGAGGTACAAAGTTGCAATTATGTAAGATGAATACGTTCTAGAGATCTAATTAACAGCATAATAGCTGTAGTTAATACTGTATTGTACACTGAAAATCTGCTAAGAGAATAGATCTCATATCTTCTCACCACAAATCAAAACAGAAGGTAATATATTAGGAGATGGCCAACCTTAAATACACACAATTTGTATTTTAAAAATAAGTGCAAAAATAAATCCTGTATAATATTGAATTTAAAATGGATAGAATGAGTCCTTTTTTCAATATCATTTCATATTCGATCACATACATCACTTGAAAATATTGTATTCTGAAAACTTTTCTTCTGAGAACAGCAAAGCAGAATACATTTCATCTCATATATCTTGCTTTGAGTCTACTGGAGTCATTACATTCTATTTACTCAGGGTTAGATACTTCTCTTACACCACACATCCTGCTGACATGAATACTATTCTGTCAATCTAAATTTGCTTACATCTTATTTGAATAATTTCATCATTAAATAAAGTTTTCATTGAACCACAATTTTAAAGAAAAAAGCCCATTACACTTTGATTATATTTTTGATTGGGTTAATTTTAATTACTTTTTGCTTTCAACCTTATTGCTGCAAATTTTTTTTAAGTTGCTCCAATTTTCTGCTTGACTAAGTATACTGTGGTAAACAAATAATCCAGTATCTTGCTGACAATCTTCTGCTCCTAGACTGACTGCAGATTATAATTCTATCAATTTTAGTTGTACAATATTACAAAACTAGAACACTAAAGGGCATTGTATTAACCACAACCTGCATCAAAAGCTTCTTTTTGTTTTGTATTTTGTTTTTAGTTTTAATATGCCATGATATATGTTTATTATCTTATCATTCAAGAGGAGACAAGATAATTCAACTCCTAGGTATGTATACAAGAGGAATGAAAATACAGCCACACTAAAACTTGTACACAAATGTTTATAACAACATCCTGGGAGAGGGCAAGGGTGGGATGATATGGGAGAATGGCATGGAAGCATGTAAATTATCATTTGTGAAACGAATCACCAGTCCAGGGTCAATGCATGATACAGGGTCCTCGGCGCTGGTGCACCAGGATGACCCAGAGGGATGGGATGGGGAGGGAGGTGGAAGGGGGGTTCTGGAAGGGGAAAACATGTACACCCATGGTGGATTCATGTCAATGTATGGCAAAACAAATACAATATTGTAAAGTTAAAAAATAGAAAATAAACTAGTTAAAAAAACACACAAAAAAACAACAACATCCTAATAGTCAAAAAGTGGCAACAACTCAAATATTCATCAACTGACCAATGGATAACCAATTTGTGGTGACCATACATTGGAATGTTATTTGACAATTAAATAAAAAATGAAGTGTTGATATATACTATATCATGGATGGGGCTTCTCTCGTGGCTCAGCTGGTAAAGAATACATCTTCAATATGAGAGGCCTGGGTTATATCCTTGGGTTGGGAAGATCCCCTGGAGAAAGGAAAGGCTACCTACATCCAGTGTCATGCATGAAACTTGAAAACATGGTAAATGGAAACACACACAGACACACACACACACACACAAAATCAGTCACTAAAGACCATGCATTGCATAATTCCACTTATACGAATTGTTTAAAATATTGAACTCCATATAGGTTGCAAGTAGATTACGGACTGACTAGGGAAGGTAGATTGGGGAACTCGGAAAAAATGGAGAGTGAATGCTCTCCATTGGGGAACATATCGGGTTTCTTTTGGAGATGATGAAAATGTTCTAAGATTAGATAGCAATGATTGCATGACTTAATACACAAAAATTACTGACTTGTACAATTCAAAAGGGTGACTTGTACCCTCAATAAAGCTGTAGTTAAAGAAGAGGCAGGTCGTTTTAATTATTACTGAGGATTTTTGTTAATTCAAGTTTCATTCTAAATAGACGTATTTTCTTCCTTTTTGCTTATTTTAGCTAGAGTAGATTATAGTTCTCCCCAAATGATGAATTTTTAAAACATTCTTTGATGTACTACTCCTAAATTTGCCTCTGACTCATCTGTTACTTGGTACTTCAGCTTTTCTCTGTCAATAACTGCAGTCTTGTGAATCACTTTTCTAAAATTTGTTTCTGTCTTTCTTTTTAAAAATAGTCATCTGGAGCTGTTGCACATGCTTTAGTGATAAAATTTTGGAAAGTTTTATTACATAACTATGGGTTTGCTACTGTAAGTACTATATTTCCCAGGTTTCTCTATAAATAACTATTTCTCTCATCTTTTATTTTTGAAATACATTTTGAGGAACAGTGTGTTTACTAAAGAATAAGCATAAAGTTCAGAAAGAACTAATTCCAATAGAAATAACCAAGTTAAAATGTTGCATTCTAAATTTATGATTAAATGCAAATGCTTCATTAAAAATCAAATCCTTCATTTAAAGTTGTTCACTGGAATGGGACTCAAATATTCATTCTGGTTAAATTTAATATGCTGAAAAATCATATTCAAAATATTTAATGGGCTTAAAAAATGTTAGATCATCTGCTTCTACCTCTAAATTTCTAGTAAACTAGTGACTCTGTTTACACAAGACCTTATCATCAACTGAAAGTCCTTGCTTATTTTCATCTATTTACATCATTTTCTGGAAAAATACGGTTCAAATTTTATCTCACCTGGGATACCATAACCGATAAACCTGTTTTCATGATGTCCTGATATCATACCATTTAAATACTGAAGCATATCATTTGTGTGTTACACATTTCAATCTCATAATATCCTCCTTCTGATGGTTCTCAAGTATTTCATATTACATACTTCATATTATAATTAGATTTTAAGTATTTCAATGGCATATCTATGTGTCTTATTTGTTATGTATTTCAAAGAGTGTATAAAGTGGCCATTATATACATACTGGATTATTTGCAAGGCAGATATATAAATAAACCATATTAAAATAACACATGTTAATCATAAGCATTTTGTCTCCTACCTCCCTTGTCACTTTCTCAGTATTTCTTTTGTAACTATTGCCTTTCTAATAACAGTAACAAAGGAAACGCTAAGGAAGTACATATGGAGATAGGACAAAATAGTATGTGCCTGCAGAAAAGAGGTTTTCTGCATACTAGTAAAACTTTTGTCAAAAACTGAGGGAAGGTCAGAGAGAAGCAACACTAAATAATGAATGTTAGCTTCCACGAAATCAGCGTTTCCATTAGTAAGTGCGATGTCGCTCTTGTGGAAATGACAGGGCCGTGGTGAACTGCTCAGGGAAGAACAAACGTTAGGGAATCTGTAGCGCTGAGCTTCAGAGACACATGCTGAGGGGGAATCATGCTGTTGTGTAGCACCCCAAACCTCCATATTATTTTATTCTCTGGAAAATCGGAGTGAACTCCGTGGAGGGAACGGGGTACTGTTCTGCCGCCGCCCACCCACCGTTTAATTCAGTGCTCGGCTGAGGACGCCCTGCGCCCCGCGCCTTCCCTGGTGTCAGGGCTGCTCCCCTTGTGACTCTTCAGCTTTTGATGAAATGGATAAGTATTAGTTCTTGAAAGTGAAGTAGCTGGTGAGGGAGCTGTCCATTGGGAAACAAGCAGGTTCTGCAGGAGAAAGTAACTAAGATTTAGTGAAAGGGAGTGTGTGTTTTTGCAGCAGGAAGAAGAGGTGCCGTTGGATAGGAGCCTGTGATGGAGGCTGTATCTGGCTTACTTTTCCAGGAAGTTTTTGTGTATAATCCTCGTCACATTTCATTGTCAGTGTCTTTAAATCTTTGCACTTTTTATTTAAAGGGCTCTTTCATCCAACAGAGCTATTTATCCTAAAACCACACTGTGCCTTGTGTTAACACATCCTTCTCCACATGGATTCTGTTCACTTCATTTCAGCACAATGACCCCTTTATTTCAAACGTATCCTGCCCACTATGCCACCTTCTATCCTGGGGCAAGCCTGGATTTGAAATGTCTTCCTAAAGCAGACTATTGAGAATATGTCACCTTACCCTTTTTTCTGCAATTTAATATTTTGTAATTTAAAAATTCAAAAAAGTAAAGGGCTTCCCTGGTGGCTCAGATGGTAAGGAAACTGCCTCCAATGCGAGAGACCTGGGTTTGATCCCTGGGTCAGGAAGATCCCTTGGGGAAGGAAATGGCAACCCACTCCAGTATTCTTGCCTAGGGAATTCCATGGACAGAGGAGCCTGGCGGGTTATCGTCCATGGAGTCCCAAAGAGTCAGACACGACTGAGCCACTAACACACACACTTTTTAAACAAAAGTCACATCCTTAACAGGATATGTCTTTTGCAGCCTGACGGAAACTGAGATTTGCCATGTGTTCATCTCCTACGTCAAACTCATGATGTGTTTACTCTGCCCGGCTGACTGCTTCCTGCGTTTCCTTTACTCCACCTGGATGTTTTCAATCGCTCCTTCCCTAGTAAACTACTCCGGTGAAATCTTTCCACAGTCTTCTTTCCTGCTGTCTTTTCGTTTTGTTATATTCTCCTTCTTAAACAGGGGAGCCGCAGGTACAAATGAGAGACTGCAGATGGATTTATTTCCATTAACAAAACCCTCCAGTTAAAGAACATTCACTGATAAACAAGGGATTCTTTCCATAATGTATCTTTTAAAGGACATGGGCCCAATATTTCTTGGTATGCTGAAGGTTTTTTCTCCCTATATTTAATTTAGTTTCCCATTTGATGATTTGTTACCCTCTATTTTTTAAAAAGTGCCACAATCTAAATTAAAAAGAGATTCTAATTACCTCTCTTACAGGGAAAAAAAAAAAGAATCATCCAGTAATTTAAAAATATTTGAGCTATATTTTGATGTGTTAAGCAAATAGATCTATATATCATTTTAATGAAACATAGCAGGATGCTTTAAAACACATTTTCCTTAAGAGAGTTCTAAGCACAGCTCCAGACGGCTATGTTTTCACTTTAGTTTTAAAGGCAGGGATGACAGTGCTCTATGAATAAAAATCAACAGTAAATCTCCGAGTCAGGGGGCCTACTTGCTGCAAACTCTTGTTCCATGGGACCTGAGATTATACATCGGACAAACTAATAACCTGCTGATTTCAACCTTAGTGAGTGACAGGCGACCCACGGTGACAAAAGACCTAAAAATATATCAGGCTTTGGCCATTAAAAGCCTTATCAGCAAGGAACAAAAATCAACAGAGCTTTAGGATTGCCAATGCAGGGATTTAAAAAGGCTCCTAGCAAGGGAATATTACTAACCATCCTGATAATCTGTTGACATACAACGCAGGCCGCCTCTGTCACCACTTTCTGGCTGAGAGCTTTAGGTGATGAAAGGCAAAATGGCTGGGGGTGGGGCATCAGCCTTAATACTGACAGTCCACAGCCTCGCTGAGGCTGCCGGGAGGGATGCGGGCTCTACACAGTGTAGCCATTCCTCTGAAGGCAGCAGGTGTTTAGATCTGCATGCTTCTGATATTCTCTATATCAACTTGATGGCTAATCATTAATTTTAATACTGTAAATACTATTTAGAGCCAAAGCTTTTTCCATTAGTACAGTAAGTAATTCATTCTTTTTCTTGTCCCCCAAATGCCTCTTGGCACAAGAAGCTGTAAGGAAACAGAAGCGCATTAAAATATTAAGTCTCTGTTTGTGAATTCTAAGTGCTCCCCTGAAGGGATATAAAAGCAGTGTCCAAGGACACGCTCGGGTGGATCCAGGAATTGTGCTGTGTTTCCTGTTGGCATTTCCAGGTCTGTCTCCTGATAGATTCTTTAGTGACACATCAGAGATCTGTTAATGGGTTGGTAAATGACCAAGGTTGGAAATCATCATCTAGTGTAGTCTGTCCATGGGGGCAGGGAAGAATCAGAGATGGTTTTCTATTCATTCTGTCAAGGCAGGCACATTTATAATGTCTTTCTAGATACAGAATGGAGATGAGAATCTACCTATTTAGCTAAAGAAATGGAAAAAAAGAATTTGTCGTTTGATGCCTGGAATAAGATGCTTAGCTGGAAGTCTGAAAGGAAGAGAGAGAACTAGGGACAGATGAGAAGAGAGCCGAGTGGAGCTGATGAGACTGGGATATGAAACAGAAGCCAAGACAAACGATTAAACTCTCACTGATGCAGCTACCTCCAGATTCAAGGAGTCACTGTATATTATCATCAGTAGCAGAGAATTAGTGGGGTGGACAGTTAATGGAAGCTTTTAAGACACACCTATTAGCAAGTCAGTTGCCAAACTTCTCTAAAGATACATTGATGAATAGCAATAAGGAAATATTTGCCACACAAGTCATTATACTTTTTCCTTTTCATTTAAGGTATTTACAATGGCTCCTCTAGTAATTTCTGTCAAGAACTGGTCAGGAGTCATCAGTCTGATGTATAGTAATGATTGAGTGGGGAAAAATCAATAGAATCAAATTGAGAAGTAAAACACAAAGAAACAAATGAAAAATTCCACAAAGAATGGATAAACTATAGCTAAGGGTGACCTGAGGATTCTAAATGGATTGGTGCCAGAAGTAATATGGTATTCTCTCTTCATCATCATATTAAAGTCTCTCTGTTTACTTCCCCTTGCCCCATTCTTCACTCATTCTTCTGCCCAAATGGAAAGATCAAAGGCAATATTAAGGTGGCGGGGGAGCATTTGCAGAAGGGCAGGCTTCAGCCTGAACAAAGTGCCCAGGGTAAGCTGAGGGGGAGAGACACCCACTGTGTCTGTCGCGGTGATGACAGAGAGATGGAAGAGCTTTCCGTTTTCAGGGATGGAGGCCCACAGATTTGTCCTCCTCTGTACCATTCTTCATCTTTCCATATCTGCCCCAAAGTTTGAAATTCCCAAATCCCAACTCCTTTGTTTCAACGTATCTAAAGATAGTTCTCACTTGGGTTTTGATCAGAGATTGAATGGGTTATTTGATATTCACTACTTCAAAAATGCAACTGAAACAATCCTTTAACAAATATTCTCTTGGCTTTTACCCCTTATTTAACATCTGTTTTGCCATGCTGGCATTGACCTGTCTCATTCTGTGTTCTATTGAAAATCAGAAAAATAATGATCTGTAACAATTTGTTTGCAAGATCTGAAAGAGAAAGGAGCTTTTAGGACAGGAAAGATACAATACAGTGTGAAACTGGTGCACATGTTAAAATTTTAATTTTTCTTGATAGCATTTGTCTGCTTGTTCCCCATACAGCCCAGTTACTAGTAAAGTGTAGAGAAAAATTGTTTTCATGGACACAGGCTATCCTTAGCTACGTCACAAGATGTGGTTGATGTGACAAACCTTCAGGATGCTTTCTGGCTCTCAGACCTTGTGATTCTATGGCTACGGGTAAAAAATATGTGAACACTGTTCAAAGGGGAAACAGGGAGAGGGAGAGTGTCTGGAAAATAACTTTATTTCAATGGGTGTGTTACCACCTTTGAAAAAACCCTTTTCTACAGGTATTAAAATCAAAGATGAGTACATCCTTCAGAATGGTTTTGCTTTATGCTAACAATGTAACATAACCAAATTCTTTAGAAGAAAGCTGTTTTTGTGAGATAAGAAAAAGAAATAAATAGATTAAAAAAACAAACCTCAGCATTTACTATATCTGGAAAATAACATACTACAGTATATTCAACTTTGTTAAGCGTCTGTAAATGCAAAAATAACTTTTCCTTAGAGTGTCAGATGAAATGTGAAAAAAAAAAGAAAAATCCAAAAAACAAACAACAACAACAACAAAACCACCAAAAAGCTTCAGTTTGACTTTAAATTGTAAATGTATCCAACAATCTTTAAAGATTTTGTGTTCATCAAATACCATTCTGAGCACAGACATGAAAGGTAAATATTCCTATGATCTTTCAGTGGTGGCATAGAAGTTTTGTGGATCACTTTCTCAAGTTGTGACAGACAGACCACCAAGGTCAATGATTCAATAGAAAACGTTCCTAAATAGTCAATTACAGAGTGTTTGATTCTAAGCTTGTGTCTACCAAAAAAAAAGAAAAGAAAAAGAGCAAACATATTTGGAAAGTAATAAACCAATGTACTCCAGAGCAAGCATTAGATTCTTAATGAGAGCTTCATATCAGTTCAGGAAAATTTTCCATCTACCATTATTTTACAAATCTCTCTATTTTAGCCTGTTTAGTAAATAAATTAACTCATATTAGTATTTAAGACCTAATAATTCTGCTTCTCTCTGTATGAGAATTCCAAAGGATAGTGAGAAGTGAATAACCTTACAGAATGAGACAAAAGGCCAATTTGAGGCTGGATGAGGGTGACTTTTCAGATTATTAATCCTGAAAATAAATTTGGCTTTCAAAAAATATAGTTGGAATTTAATGCAGACATACAGTAAAAAGAATATGGGTAGAGAAGGAACAGGGTGCTCATTATTGCATCTGAAAAGACTTGTTTTCAGTACAAAGGGTATTTAGACCTCACCCATCCATTTTATGCACAAGGATATTTTTGCTCTTGTTCAGTCGCTGAGTCCTGTCTGACTCTTTGCTACCCCATGGACTGCAGCACTCTAGGCTCCATTATCTCCTGGAATTGGCTCATGTTTATGTCCATTGAATGGTGATGCTAACTATCTCATCCTCTGCCACCCTCTTCTCCTTTTGCTTTCAATCTGTCCCCACATCAGGGTCTTTTCCAATGAGCTGGCTCTTCCCATCAGGTGGCTAAAGTATTGGAGCTTCAGCTTCAGGATCAGTCCTTCCAATGAATATTCAGTGTTTATTTCATTTAGGATTGACTGGATTGATCTCCTTGCAGTCCAAGGGACTTTCAAGAGTCTTCTCTGGAACCACAATTTGAAAGCATCAAGGTTCTCAACCTTCTTTACGATCTAACTCTCACATCCGTACATGACTACTGGAAAAACTAGCTTTGACTATATGGCCCTTCGTCAACAAAGTGATGTCTCTGCTTTTTAATATACTATCTAGTCTTGTCATAGCTGCCCTTCCAAGGAGCAAGGGTCCTTTATTTTCATGGCAGCAGTCACTGTCTTCAGTGATTTTGGAGCTCAAAAAAAGAAAATCTGTCACTGTCTCCACTTTCTTTGCTTCTGTTTATCATGAAGTGATGGGACCAGAGGCCATGATCTTAGTTTATCAAATGCTGAGTTTTAAGCCAGCTTTTTCACTCTCTTCTTTCACCCTCATCAAGAGGGTCTTTAGTTCTTCTTCACTTTCTGCCGTTAGAGTGGTATCATCTGCATATCTGAGGTTGATTTTCCCAGCAATCTTGATTCTAGTTTGTGATTCATCCAGGCCAGAATTTCAATGATGTACTCTGCATATAAGTTAAATGAGTAGGGTGTTAATACACAGCCTTGTGATACTCTTTCCCCAATTTGGAACCAGTCAGTTGTTCCATGTCCAGTTCTAGCTATTGCTTCTTGACCTGCACACAGGTTTTTCAGGAGACAGTTTAGGAGGTCTGGTACTTCCATCTCTTAACAATTTTCCACACTTTGATGTGATCCACATAGTCAAAGTAAAACCTTTGACTTTATGCTAGTCTATGAAGCTGAAGAAGTAGATATATTTTTTAATTCTCTTGCTTTATCCATGACAGGGGGAATGTCAGCAATTCAATCTCTGGTTCCTCTGCCTCTTCAAAACTCAGCTTGTAAGTCTAGAAGTTCTCAGTTCATGTACTGCTGAAGCCTAGATTGAAGGATTTTGTGTGTAACCTTGCTAGCATGTGAAATGAATGCAATTATACAGTAGTCTGTACATTTTTTGGCATTGCTCTTCTTTGGGATTAAAGTGAAAACTGCCTTTTTCCCATCCTGTGGCACCTGCTGAGTTTTCCAAATTTGCTGACACATTGAGTGCAGCACTTTAACAGCATTATCATTAAGAAGTTTAAATAGATCGGATTGAATTTCATCATGTTTACTAGCTTTGATCCTAGCAATGCTTCCTAATACTCACTTAACTTCACACTCCAAGATGTATTGGAGACATTAAAAAGCAGAGACAATACTTTGCTGACAAAAGTCTGCCTAGTCAAAGCTAGTAGATTTTTCTGGTAGTCATGTATGGATAGTTGTATATTTGGACTATAAAGAAAGCTGAGCACGGAAGAATTGATGCTTTTGAACTGTGGTGGTGGAGAAGACTCTTGAGAGTCCCTTAGACTGCAAAGATCAAACCAGTTCATCCTAAAGGAGATCAGTCCTGAATATTCATTGGAAGGACTGATGCTGAAGCTGACACTCCAATACTTTGGCCACCTGATGCAAAGAACTGACTCATTGGAAAAGACTCTGATGCTGGGAAAGATTGAAAGCAGGAGGAGAAGGGGATGACAGAGGTGAGATGGTTGGATGGCATCACCAACTCGATGGACATGAGTTTGAGCAATTTCCAGGAGGTGGTAATGGACAGGGAAGCCTGGCATTCTACAGTCCATGGGGTCACAAAGAGTCAAACATGACTGATCGACTGAACAGAACTGAACTGACCTGAGTGACCACACCATCATGGTTATCCAGGTCATTACAAACTTCTTTGTATAGATCTTCTGGGTATTCTTGCCACATCTTCTTAATATCTTCTGCTTCTTTTAGGTCTTTACTGGTTCTGTCCTTTATTGTGCCCTTTCTTGCATGAAATATTTCCTTGAAGAGGTCTCTAGTCTTTTGCATTCCATTATTTTCCCCTATTTCTTTGCATTGTTCATTTAAGAAGGCCTGCTTATCTCTCCTTCCTATTTTCTGGAATTCTGCATTCAGTTAGGTGTATCTTTCCTTTTCTCTCTCGCCTTTTATATCTCTTCTTTTCTCAGCTATTTATAAAGCCTCCTCAGATAACTAATTGGCCATCTTGCATTACTTTTTCTGTGAGATGGTTTTGGTCATTGCCTCCTATACAATGTTACAAAACTCTGTCCATGGTTCTTCAGGCAGTCTGTCTAAAATATCTAATCCCCTGTATTTGTTCATCACCTCCACTGTATAATCATAAGGGAATTATTTAGATCATACCTGAATGATTTAATGGCATTCCCTACTTTCTTCAGTTTAAGCCTGAATTTTGCAATAGGAGCTCATGATCTAAGCCACAGTCAATTACATGTCTTATTTTTACTGACTACATAGAGCTTCTCCATCTTTGCCTGCAAAGAATATAATAAATCTGATCTCTATATTGATCATGTAATGATGTCCACATGTAGAATTGTCTCTTGGGTTATTGGAACACAGTATTTTCTATGACCAGCGTGTTCTCCTGACAAAACTCTGTTAACCTTTGCCCTGCTTCATTTTGTACTCTGAGGTCAAGCTTGCCTGCTATTCTGGGTATCTCTTGATTTCCTACTTTTGCATTCCAATCCCCTATGATGTCAAGGGCATTGTTTTTCTGGTGATAGTTCTAGAAGCTGTTGTAAGTCTTCACAGAACTGGTAAACTTCACCTTCTTCAGCATCTGTGTGGGGCACAGATTTGGATTACTATGACACTGAGTGATTTGCCTTGGAAATGAACAGAGATCATTCTGTTGTTTTTGACATTGCACCCAAGTACTGCATTTTAGACTCTTTTGTTGACTGTAAGGGCTACTTCATTTCTTCTAAATGACTCTTGCAAACAGTAGTAAATATAATCATCATTTGAATTAAATTCAACCATTCCTGTCCATTTTAGTTCACTGATTCCTATGATGTCTGTGTTCACTGTTGCCATCCCCTGCTTGACCACATCTAATTTACCTTGATTCATGGACCTAACATTCCAGGTTTCTATGCAATGTTGCATCAGATTTTACTTTCTCCAACTGACACATCTACAACTGAGCACTATTTCTGTTTTGGCTCAGCCACTTCATCCTTTTTGGAGCCGTTAGTAGTTGCCCTTGCCTTTACCCAGTAGCATATTAGATGCCTTCTGACCTGGGGCATTCATCTTCCAGTGCCATAACCTTTTGCCTTTTTATACCATCCATGGGGTTCTGCAGTCAAGAACAGTGGAGCGTTGCCAGTTCCTCCTCGAGTGGGCCATATTTTATTAGTCGTCTTCACTATGACCTGTCAGTTTTACATGGCATGGCTGCACGGCATGGCTCATAGCTTCATTGAGTTATGCAGGCCCCTTAACCATGACAAGGCTGTGATCCAAGAAAGGGATATCCACAGATACAGGAAGAAATCAGATTTTTTATATAAAAAGTTCTTAAGTGTACCCAATGCTCCACAGTTCCTTAAATGGGAAGGAGATCTAAAAGAGAGGGGATATATGTATATCTATGGCTGATTCACTTTGCTGTACACATATAACACATATATAATACAACATTATAAAGCAATCACACTCCAATAAACACTTAAAAAACAAAAGTGCTTCAGGTAAGTTTGAAGGATAAAGAAAACTGTTACCTCTTTCATGACCACAAACACATTTTGCATGCATAAAAGACAAAAAAAAAAAAAAGTGACTTCTACATTCAGGCTTTTGTTCCCTTCCTGGTTGTCCCAGATACTGATCAGGTTTTGTGAGGGTGTTATGAGTTCACAGAGTACACTTTTGAAAACAGCGGGGCAGAGACTCCCAAGAACGGTGGTTCCCAGCATTCTAAAGCCCAACCATGATTTCTGCCTTAAACACCATGTGAAACTGATTTATATTGTATCATACATTAAGACTTACCTAGACACAAAGAATCAAGAGATTTCAGCTTTCTAAAGAATTGTCTACTTTCTGGTTTCCATGTAAGTCTGAAGCTGGCAGCTAGAGGAAGGATGAGTCTGAACACTGTTATACTGTGAGGGAAGCGGGGACATCTCTGAGGCTTGGGGTGTGTATGCAAAGGCAGCGGTGGTGAGGTTGTTTTCCTCTGGTTCGACTCTTCTTTTTGTTGGGAATAGTTTTGGACCGTTATAATTGAGTATCAGATTGAAGAAAGACTTAATGGTGATCCTCTTTTTTAAGAAGATTATGTTTTGTCATATAATCATATAGCCATTTGCGCTATATTGCTTCACACTTCCGTGGGGAAGGGAAATGTATATTTGTATGAGTACATGGAATAAATAAAACTTGTAATATTTTTATGTTCTTCTCCTCATTCTCAAATTTTCTGATCTATTTATTCCTAGGAATATGAATGCAATTAGTTTTCCCATTTTTTTCTTTTTTTTCCCTCTTTTTTGTATAAACAGCTTTTGAACAATTTGAAATAGGTTGACAAATTTAACAGTTGAAAACTCAGCATTGAATATCTTGTCTAGCCTCAGAAACTAGGTCAGAATCCTTTTGTCTAGCCTCCTCTTTTTGCTATAAGCAATCAAGGACCTTGAGCTGTGAAGTTCATAGTCATACTGACTGAGTCACTGCTAGAGCTGGAGTCAGCTTTGAATCTCTTGTCTTCCAGCTACTCAAACTTGCCAAATAATGAACTCAAATATCACATAACAATTTTAAAATTTTCTGTTGTAATACAGTCCTTGAGTGTGTGCTGAGTCACTTCAGTCATAGCTGTCTCTTTGCAACCCTATGGACCATAGCCCACCAGCCTCCTCTGTCCATGTGATACTGCAGGAAAGAATACTGGAGTGAGTTGTCCTGCCCTCCTTCAGGGGATCTTCCTGACCCACGGATCGAACCCACGTCTCCTGTGGCTCCTGCCTTACAGGTTGATTCGTTACTGCTGGGCTGCAGGGGAAACCCGATACAGTCCTTGCTGCTGCTGCTGCTAAGTCGCTTCAGTCGTGTCCGACTCTGTGCGACCCCATAGACGGCAGCCCACCAGGCTCCTCTGTCCCTGGGGTTCTCCGGACAAGAATACTGGAGTGGGTCATCATTTCCTTCTCCAATGCATGCATGCACATGAAGTCGCTTCAGTCATGTCTGACTCTCTGCGACCCCATGGACAGCAACCCACCAGTCTCCTCTGTCCACAGGATTCTCTAGGCAAGAATACTGGAGTGGATTACCATTTCCTTCTTCAAATACAGTCCTTAGGATAATGGAAAAGAAAATTTTTCAAAGCTTAATATTTGTAGCTCACTAAATGATGTGCCTGTGCTTTTCATTATATGTGGTTGTTGCCTAGCATCAAAAGTAAATTACTTATTTTGATCATTCATCCTATAGTTTAACACTTGAGTGTGGATTACTTTGAGTCAACAGGCATAGTCAGTTTGTTCGTGTTCTATAGCCAAGCCTTTAGAATGTAAAATTCATCATTTTCCATGATATGACTATTATGGTCAAAGCAACTGTGTTGGTTAACACAGTGAAAATGTGACCATGGAAAATGTCTAGGGTGCACAATTTTTTAAAATGTATACTTTGTGCCTTTATGACATCACTGAGATTCAGCCAGATTCATGGCTCCAAGAGCAATAGATCCAGTAATTTCTTACCTTCACAGGTCACTGAGTTTTATGATGACCTCAAAAACAAAGAAAGACTGTCCTCCTCTTGAGATAGTCTAGATATATGAATATACTATGTTAGAAATTTCCATATTTTCTACTGCAGTGTCCTTATTAGAGAAGAAATAAAATGAGCCTCCTTGTCACACACACATATACCTGTGAATTAAATGATGCCCTAACATTTCACATTTCATACTTTTTATTTGTGAAATGAATTTGTGTTGTGTTTTTGTGAATGCATATAACATTCTAAATATGTATGAAAATATCCATATGCAATGTTTTTCATTTGTAAATCTAAACAGCTTGTTACTTTTCAATTTTCCTGATTTATAGTAGAAAGTGATTGCAGGTCTCCTTAAAACCACTTGGCTTGGTTTTTCTTTTATGAGTTGTTTTCCTAAGAGCTATTGTTGCTTGAGTCACTAAAAGTTAATTTTGTAGATAAATCTTTATTTTCCTTGGTATTACGTACAAACTATCAAGTAATCATTAAAATAAAATGGATGTAAATTTAGAATGTTTGACTATCTATTAGCTATTATTCCTGATTGTGTGTCTTAGTCACTTAGTTGTACCCAACTCTTTGCAACCTCATGGCCCACCAGGCTCCTCTGTCCGTGGAATTCTCCAAGAATACTGGAATGGGTTGCCATTCCCTTCTCCAGGGGATCTCCCCCACCCAGGAATTGAACTCCAGTCTCCTGCCTTGTAAGCAAATTCTTTATTATCTGAACCATCAAGGATATGTGTATCAGGTGCTAAAAAAGACCAAAAACGCACAAAGAAGAAGCTGGCCTGGCAGTTGATGGGTGCGGGAAGAGAGGCAACTCAGATGGAGGAGGAGCTGTACAATGTGAAATCTTTTAAATTAGTTTCACGTACAGATACACTCCATGGACACCCGCAACAACATCACATAGACTGCAGCTGTCTCTGAGGAGATGGGGGGAGGATTGTACCTGGCACAAGACTTATCTCAGCCTAGGCTGAGAGACGGGAATTTCCTCCTTCTCAGGTGGTAACATGACCTGGTCTTCCTCTGTGAGTCAGTGACCTCCTGCTAGGAGACCACTGACCATTGAACCAATATCCCTAATATCTCACATTCCAAACCGAGACTTCAGAATATAGTTTCTCATGGCGACAAAATTCTGACTACATATCTATGTATTTATCATCTTTCTAGTCAGCTATCTTTCCTTATTTTGCTGAAAAATGATATGGAATTATTTTCAAAGCTAAATACTTGCTCTAAAGCTACATATATGTGTGAGTGTGTATAACTTAGATTCTTGTATTAACTTTGAAAGGTGTCTGATGTAATGCAGTTATGTTTTTAGCGAGACATAATGACCACCATCATTATGGGGCACTGAAATATAATAAATTGATGGTTTAGGGTAATGAAAGCCCAGGGAATTTTTGACGATTGCCTTAGCTTTGGGGAGATCACTTTCACTCTTTCTGTGCTGAGTCATTTTCTTCAAGCTCTTTTCCCAGCAACTCAAATATGTGCTTAAACTTCAGTGTAAACAGTTTATGTTGTGTACGAAGAAGAATCTGTTAGAATTCTCAACATTATATCTATAGCAATAACAACAAATGCTTAGATAGCAGTATATGCCAGACACAAATTTCTTTCCCTAAATTAACTCTTTGAATTCTGACAACTCTATGAGGTAAGCAGTATTGTCATCCTCATTTTACTGGAGAGGAAACTGAGGCACAGAAAGGTGAACTCACTAGCCCATGTCTCCACCGCTTGTAGGCGTAAAGCCTGGATAAGAATTGAGGCAAGTCAATTCAGAGTCTGCTCTTAACCAATTTGTTAATGGTTAATAAAGCACGTTGCCTTTGATTCCTGCAGCAGTTCTCTTTGGCAAGTACATGCATCTTATTTCCTCAGTATGTAGACAAGGACACCGGGGCTCGGGGATGTTTTACGATGTGCCCATCATCTCTCCCAGTCAAAGGAAGACCTGAGACCCAGGTGTGCATTGCCAACAGCAGAGAGTCATTTAGCTTTGATGTAACATAAAAACATGTTTACAAAAGATGGCTGAATTAGTCCTCCAGCTCCCAGAGTCAGAATAAACAATAGACTCCTTTTTCATATGCTTTGTAGAGTTTGAAAAATTTATTTTTTAGAAATAACACATTCCTTTCTGTGAATCTAGTAACATCACTCGAGGTTAAGGTTGGGAGATAGGTGGTGGTGTGGATGAGTAGGAAGTGCAGTTACAACCCTGGGGTTATTGCTTCCAATCAGCCCGTCACACTTTACCCTATTTTGCTGCAATGTGAATGAGTGAGCTCCTATTTCTTGCATTCTTTCAGTTTATTTATATATTTCAGGGTCAAATTTGAATTTCAACCTCATTGCTACACTACTAATTGGTATGCTTGATTATATTATTATTATTATTTTTGCCTTAATTGTGCTTGACTACTTCTTGACAACATGTAGTTACAGGATGTGGACACAGGACCCTCCTCTGGCACTGACTGCATTCATTCTGTGGATTTGGCTTCATTCCTAAGCCTACACCTGCTCTTTTAAGTTCTGATGGAGAAATTACCTTAAGAATAGCTTGAGGCTAACATACATACATACAAATCATGATAAGTAAAGCATTTACTTTCAACATCAAAATCACTATTGCCCTTCACAATATAAATTTGCCATGAGCTCCATGCTTTGTTACCTGTGAAGACAACCAAGAAAGCTTAGCATGAAATTCCTTTTGGACTAAAGTGAGTAGATGTATCAGTGAATGTTTCCACATTAACCCTTTTTATTTCATAGGCTAATATTCTTTGGCAGATGGTACAGTGCAGTTTATTGTATCCTTTCAAGTGGAGAAAGGAAAAAGTAATAATCGATAAAATGATTGTTGTCCCGTCCTTTATTATTAGCTATCTTGTACTGAGTACATGCTTATCCTGTAGAAAGCATTTCAGAAAGTCTCATTTGCAAAAACATGGAGAAGTCTTGAGGGTACCATGGTAAGCAAAATAAGCCAGAGAGAGATAAATACTGTATGATCTCACTTATGTGTGGAAACTAAAAAGTGAAAAGATTGGTAGCTGCCAGAGGCTGGTGATTGAGGGCTCATAAAATTGGTGAAGGTGGTTAGAAGGGAAAAGCTTCCAGTGTTAAGACAAATAAGTCCTGGTAATATAACATACAGCATGGTTATGATTGTTAAATATATTTGACAGTATTTTACTGTGTATTTGAAAGTTTCTGAGAGAAAAGGTCTTAAAAATTTTCATCACAAGAAAAATATTGTAACTATTTGAGGTAATGTTAACTAAATTTATGATAATCATTTCACAATATATATACTTATCAAACCATTATGTTATATACGGGCTTCTCCAAACTAATACAATGTCATATATCAATTATATCTCAATAAAACAATATAAAATAAAATAGTCAAAACTATAAAAGCAGAGAATAGAATGGTGGCTGCTGGGGGGGAGGCAGAGGGAGGTGCAATGGGGAGGTGTTGGTTAAATGGCGCAAAGCTTCATTTAGGCAAGATGAACGCTTTCTGGATCTAATGTACAGCATGGTCATGAGAATTAACATTACTGCACTGTATACTTGAACTTTGTTAAGAAGGTAGATCTTGTATTAATGAAGTGAATTCTAGTCTTTTATTCTCCCTCCCTCACTTATTACTGGGCAAAATGGTGACAAAATCGCCTTTTAACTACCTTACAGATAGTGTAGTTTTTTCAGGTGTGATGATTTCATTGCTTCCAATATAGATAAGCCAGAGTAGCTCTCTAAAGAGTCTTAAAAATCATTTTAGAAGAACCCATAATGATGCTTGTTTACTAACCAGCTATCAAATATGCTAATGTACAGAAAGACCAGGGAAAGCAACTTTAATTCATAAAATTTGATGCATTAAAGGAAGTGATGCCATTTTGATGAATTTTTAAAACTTAGCTCACACTCGGCAGTTTTTATTATTTAAGAGTAAGCTTGTTTTCTCTTAAAATTCACACTTCTAGAGAGAATTTTCAGGTTCTTTCCGGGGGAGAACAGCTAGAGAAGTTAATAGACATTAAAATGAAAGGTGGATTTTGCTGTTTTATCATTGCCAGAAAGCTTCCACACAAAGAAATGCTCTGCATGCATTATAAATCCATACAGATAGGCTGTATAATCACGGAAAAGTGAGAACAGAAGAGAACTCAGAAATGGGGGAATGAAATTAATGCTTTTAAACTGGGAAATTAGTGTGATCCTTTGTTGAGTCTGCACTAAACAATTAAAAAAAAAATATTGCATTTACATAGCAGCCAACTGTGTAGCTGCCTGCAAATAAACCAATATTGCCGAATTGACCAGGTTACCACATCATTATTCTGTGGATAGTATCTCAGACTTAGTTTCCCCAAGAGGGAAACCATAAAAACACAACATTAATGCAAATCAAGATGGAGGAATCCATTTTCACTTCACTTGCAGTAAGATTTATGTTAATTCAGGCTCTTTATTCACTTTCTCATACTAGTCTTAAAAAGGATGACTTACAGGTGCTTGAGTGTAAACCCACAGTCCACATGCTGAGGCTTGCAATAACAAACCCAACATCTGCTCTTATCACTGGGTAAAGTAAATACGAAAGCTTTAGCTTTCGAAATGAAATGCTGTGGCTGGTTCTGAATTCACATATTGATCACAGGTCATCCCAACTTCATTCGTGCCTGCTGGCAGCGACAGAGCGGTAGCTCTCTAGGGAAATGGAGGCTTGGCTTGATGCTTTCTCTCTGGCCTTCCTGGGCTCTGGAATGCTTTAATATTATTCAAAAATTGTCAAAGTTGCCTGCTAATGGGCAAGAGATATACTTAGGGCTTAAACTGACAAACTTAAGTTGTGGCCACAAGGAGTGGTTGCAGTCAAGAATGGTAAAAGAGAGCTGTAATGTAGCTGGATCCCCTAACTCCGTTGCTATGGACCGCAGACAGTTTGAAAAGCAAACCAAACCAAAACAGGTTTTGTTTCACACACCATAAAGTAACATCCTTTGGATGCCAGACAGTAGATTTTGCAGGAGTCAGGTGCAGGGAAAAGTCCTACAGATACTTAACATTTCAACCTAAAGCATAAAGACTAGGCAGGATATTGAGATACTTTTACACTCCTGTGGTTTTTTTTTTTTTCCTTCTTACAATCCTCCTCCCCTTCTTTTGTTCATTTTTCATTCTCTTTTCTGATAAGCAAAGTCACAGTTGAGATGCAGCAGAGTCTAAATCATCTAAAGCAAATCAGACCAGAAATGGGCTGATAATGAGGGGAAAAAAAGTGTGCTTGCTTCTTACAGGTAGAATCATCAGTGCAACAATGGAGTCTAAAGATTCTATTAGCATTACAGAAGCTCTCAGGAAGCAATTTACGTTTTCTCTCAAAGATTTTTACTCTAGTAATATAGAACCTTGATTATTAATTGAGATTGGTGTAGCTGAAGCTCAGCATGATGATTTTCCCCCTCTTTTTTGTTTTTTAGTCTGTTTTTTCCAAAGAACTTTTGCATTAGTTACTGTATCTACAGTTTCTGTTTCTGGATCTTTTACAATGGAATTCTCTTTCATTTGATCATTCAACAAATATTATGCAGAACCTACTATGTCAGACACTAAATTGCTTGCTGGGAACAGATTTGATTCTATTTGATTCTGTCTAATTGCCTTCACAGAGCATGCATTCATTTTCTGTATTTACTCTAAATATGCAATGTACAACTATTCAAAAACACATTTCCACTGAGTGTCCAGTGTGGCTTCTAACTTATTAGCATGTCATGTAAAAAGTGCTCAACTTTTTCTTTCTTATAAAGTCCTGTTTAAAAGTAATTTGTTTGAGATTTTAATATTTAATAAATTAAATGATTTTATAAACTTTGTAGAGTATTGAGATACTGAGGATGTATTTGGCATATAATTTAACTGATCTATTACATGTTTGTACTAAAATGAAGTAAAAATCAATACTATTCTTCCAGTTCTATTTTTCCAGAGTGGAAAATGAGTTTCAGCTCTCTGGAGCTATATAGGAAATCAGTTTCACAATCCCTCTGACTCTCAGCAGTTTACAGAAGGACAAGGAGCAAGGCTGCCAGTCTGAGCGCCGTCCACATTGAATTGTATGGTTGATAACTGTCTTTTTGTTAGTTTAATGGAAGCAGACAGCAGGAAAGGAGGGAGGGAGTGGAAAAATGAGTCTATTGACTTAGTGAAGGAAAGAAGGCAACAGGAAAATGGTTTTAAATTTCATATTGTCTGGATCATTATGTGGCCCTGACTGTTCTCGACACATTTGATGAGCTGTCATTTGTACATTTCCTATGATGTGTCAACATTTAGGGGATGAATTCAGAGAAAGTTTCTCTGATGCTAAATTGGACATAGCATTATTTGCTTTGAATGAAAGTGAGAGGAGACAACAGGACTGAAGTTACCCAGAGATGTCTCAGACGTCTTCTTAAGAGCTAATACAATTATTAGGAGCTAGGACCTGGTGAGAGTCTTCTCCGGCTTTTTAAACCCAGTGAGTGAAAAGGAGGAATCTCTCAAATGGAAAAAAAACTAGGATGGAGTAGTCTGCTGTAAACTCTTCTCACTGTGAATGTGGACACACAGCTGGATGTGCACAAACCCAACACACAGGCACACCTTTCTTCCTTCCAAGATGGTTATTTTTGTGGTGAGGCTCTGTGGTGAATAGCTGTTGACTCTGCCATGCCAGGGTCCATTCTTCTTTCTTAAGTCAGAACCTGACTTCCGGTTGGAGATTTCCTCCCATTTCAGTGGCGCTGTATCTCCCTCTCCCATGCCAGCACCCTCGGTGGGCAAACAATTCAGGCTGAGCCAATCTGCACACTCTATCCCTACTGGAGATAATGGTTCTGGGATAAACACATGCCTCAAGTCTGGCCAATAAGACTTAATTCTGGGATTTTCTTTTGAGCTTAAAATTATATAGACTTTTTTCCCTAATAAAATTCTTAAGATGATATCAACAAAGAACTACTAGGAACCCCAACTATACACAGAAGTAACAAGAGACTAAGGCCCTTCAGAGAAAAGGAGAGCAGGGAAAGAGAGTAGTATTTGAGCTTTGATGACACTGTTGGAGACCCTGGATCAAGCTATGCCTGAAGCCAGATACCACTGAACTTTTTGTCACATGAGCCAAATAATTCTTCTCTTATTTTTCTTAAATTAAGTTGAATTTTATTTTTTATAATAGAAATATTCTTATTCATACCCACAGAAATCTTATTATCTTCTCTTTAGATCATTTTCCTTCCTTCTCTCCCAATTGCTTTTGGGAAATCAGTATAGAATTCTTTTAGTTTCTTACTTACATTCAATAAACATGTCTCCAAAATGGCCTTCATCCCTCAGGAAAATAAAGTATTGCCAAAGGAAATTAAACTTCACAAAAAGAGGAAGCTGAGTATGCAAAATATCTGACATTTTTCAATTAACTTAAGGCAAAATTCCTTTTTTTCTTACCTTATGTGATATATAGAGAGGGAAAAGCTCTTTGGAGGTATTTGAGGAACATCTATGCATACTTATATCTCACAGTAGCATTTGCCTCTTTCCCTCCATTTTGTCACACTTTCATCACCTCTTGAGTGAGTAAGTGAAAGTCACTCAGTCACGTCCTTCTCTTTGTGACCCCATGGACTATACAGTCCATGGAATTCTCCAGGCCAGAATACTGGAGTGGGTAGCCTTTCCCTTCCCCAGGGGATCTTCCCAACCCAGGTATTGAGCCCAGGTCTTCCATATTGCAGGTGGATTCTTTACCAGCTGAACCACAAGGGAAGCCCAAGAGTACTGGAGTGGGTAGCCTATCCCTTCTGCAGTGGATCTTCCTAACCCAGAAATTGAACTGGGGTCTCTTGCATTGCAGGCAGATTCTTTACCAACTGAGCTATCAGGGAAGCCCCTTATCACCTCTTATATATATAAAATTTCTTATTTGACATCCCTGCCTCAAATTCAGTATGCACACATCAAAAGCAATTATCCTTCCTTGAAACATAATACTCCTCCTCTTTTCTCAATTTTAGTTTGTGCCTCCATCATTCAGCCCTACACAAAGTGTAGATATGGGAGAGTTGAGTTTAACAACTTCTAGTCTCATTCTCTGTCTTAATCAACTCAGGCTGCTATAAAAAATATCAAAGGCTGGCTAGCTTAGGCAACAGAAATTTATTTTTCATAGTGCTCTCTCTCTTCCAGGCTTGCAGATGACCACTTTCACTGTGTCCTCATGTGATGGAGACAGATGGGGAGAGAGAGAGCATGCTCCTCTTATAATGGCACTATCTCCAACATGGGGTACCACCCTCTTGATGTCTTCTAAACATAATTACCTAATTACCTCCCAATAGCTCTATCTCCAAATACCAACACACTGGGGTTAAGATAGAATGTTGGCAGAACACAAACATTTAAGTGATGACACCCTTCCCATGCACATATCGAATGTAATCCATCTACCATCTTATGGTTGCATGAATTGGTCTGTTCAACTCTGTCTTTATTACCACCGCTTTTACCCAGGTCATAATCATCTCCTACCTCAACAAAGGTGATAATGTCCAATTTGTGCTCATCATTGGTTATGTTTCATGAAAATTTGTTTCCCAGATTAAAGCCATTGTAATCTGTCGAGAATGCAAATCTAACCATGTCAGTTCTCTGCATAAAATTATTCAATGGATTTCATATATTTCTTTATACAACAGACCTACATAGCTTGATCTGCTTCTGCCTGTGCAATCTCTTGTGGCGCCATTTCATCATTTATACGTCATGCCCGTGACAGTCATTTATTCAAACTTAGACACACACACACACACACACACACACACACACACACACGTACTCACAATTCTGTTTTTCATATCAGTGGTTACACAATGCTGTTCTGTTGGAACCCCATTCTTCATCACATTCATTTTGTTAATCCATTGACCATTCAAAAATCCGAGAGAGATACTTTCTTTCTGGGTTTCCATAATCTTCATGCACACTGCATTCACTCTACTTCTCACTCTCTGAATTAGACTAATAGAGTTTTATTTGCTCTGTAACTATTTTCACCACTAGATTTCTTTCTCCTTGAAGACAGAATTCACATTTCACTTTAATTTTAATCATATGTCTGGTATATTATCCAACACTGAGTAAGAGCTTGCTGAGCATACCCTAATCCTTAAATGTCTTTAAAACTCAGTAATTTATTATGTAAATTAATAGCATATGTAATCACTCACTTGATGCGTTTGAACTGCGGTGTTGGAGAAGATTCTTGAGAGTCCCTTGGACTGCAAGGAGATTCAACCAGTCCATCCTAAAGGAGATCAGTCCTGATTGTTCATTGGAAGGACTGATGTTGAAGCTGAAACTCCAATACTTTGGCCACCTGATTTGAAGAGCTGACTCATTTGAAAAACCCTGATGCTGGGAAAGATTGAGGGCAGGAGGAGAAGGGGACGACAGAGGATGAGATGGTTGGATGACATCACCGACTCGATGGACATGGGTTTGGGTGGACCCTGGGAGTTGGTGATGGACAGGGAGGCCTGGCGTGCTGCAGTCCATGGGGTCACAAAGAGTTGGACATGGCTGAGCAACTGAACTGAATTGAACTGAATCACTCATTTAGTTTTTCTTTTTAATTGTTGAGCTTATTTGACTTTAAATGAATCTTAAGAAAACAAGTTTTAAGCAGAAGTATGAGGGAAGACTGTTTGACCTTTAAACTGAAGCATTACTTCAACACTTAGTAAATATGAACTGTAAACAAAATGCCAAAACTGTAAGGTACAAATGAATAGAAGAAAAGAAAGAGTGGAGCAGATATTACGCAGCTAAGAAAAAATGTGATGGTAAAAAGCTTATTAAAGATTGCAGAGACCTGTGCATCAAGGATAGAAAAGAACCTTTGAGATTTCTGTTTACAATTACACAACTTTGTTAAGCTGCTACCAGGCTTTACCTTCAAATAACAGTTTTCACAGCAAAAGCATATTTTGAACAAGAACTTCTCTATTATCTTCATTATATCCCCCTTTCCCCATCAAATCTAAAATAGCAATTATATTGGGACGGATGAGAATGGCGGGTACATGCATGCTTCTTGAGTCAAATCAGTCCTGAGTCTTAGCAGTTTTATCAATCTCAGACAATTCTTATTTTTAGCAAAACAATATTTTCTCATCTACGAATCTGGGAAATAATAGCATATATTTCTTAAAGTGGTTATGGTACTAAATGATACAATGCAGGTAAAGTGCTTAATGTGATCCATGGTGCATTCAGTTCAGTTCAGTTCAGTCGCTCAGTTGTGTCTGACCCTTTGCGACCCCATGGACTCCAGCACTCCAGGCCACCCTGTCCATCACCAACTCTCGGAGCTTATTCAAGCTCATGTACATTGAGTCGGTGATGCCATCCAACCATCTCATCCTCTGTCGTCCCCGTCTCCCACCTTCAATCTTTCCCAGCATCAGGGTCTTTTCAAATGAGTCAGTTCTTCACAGAAGGTGGCCAAAGTATTGGAGTTTCAGCTTCAGCATCAGTCCTTGCAAAGACTATTCAGGACTGATTTCCTTTAGGATGGACTGGTTGGATCTCCTTGCAGTCCAAGGGACTCTCAAGGATCTTCTCCAACACCACAGTTCAAAAGCATCAATTTTTTGGCCCTCAGCTTTCTTTATAAAGAAAACTATAGTCCAGCTCTCATGTCCATACATGACTAATGGAAAAACCATAGATGACTAGACAGACTTTGTTGGCAAAGTAATGTCTTTGTTTTACAATATACTGTCTAGGTTGGTCATAGCTTTTCTACCAAGAAGCAAGCATCTTTTTATTTCATGGCTGCAGTCACCATCTGCAGTGATTTTGGAGCCCAAGAACATAAAGTCTCTCACTGTTTCCACTGTATTCCCATCTATTTGCCATGAAGTGATGGGACTGGATGCCATGATCTTAGTTTTCATAATGTTGAGTTTTAAGCCAACTTTTTCATTCTCCTCTTTCTCTTTCATCAAAAGGCTCTTTAATTCTTCTTTGCTTTCTGCCATAAGGGTGGTGTCACCTGCATATCAGAGGTTACTGATATTTCTCCCAGCAGTACTGATTACAGCTTGTGCTTCCTCCAGCCCGGCATTTCTCATGATGTACTCTGTATATAAGTTAAATAAGCAGGGCGACAATATATATCTTTGACGTACTCCTTTTCCCATTTGCAAACGGTCTGTTGTTCCATGTCCAGTTCTAACTGTTGATTCTTGACCTGCATACAGATTTTCAGGAGGTAGGTCAGGTGGTCTGGTATTCTCATCTCTTGAAGAATTTTCCACAGTTTGTTGTGATCCACACAGTCAAAGTCTTTGGCATAGTCAGTAAAACAGAAGTAGATGTTTTTCTGGGACTCTCTTGCTTTTTTGATGATCCAACGGATGTTGACAACTTGATCTCTGGTTCCTCTGCCTTTTCTAAACCCAGCTTGAACATCGGTAGTTCACAGTTCATGTACTGTTGAAGCCTGGCTTGGAGAATTTTGAGTGTTACTTTGTGATTGTGTGAGATGAGTGCAGTTGTGCAATAGTTTGAGCATTATTTGGCATTGTCTTTCTTTGGGATTGGAATGAAAACTGGCTTTTTTCCAGTCCTGTGGCCCCTGCTGAATTTTCCAAATTTGCTGGTATATTGAGTGCAGCAACTTCACAGCATCATCTTTTAGGATTTGAAATAGCTCAACTGGAATTCCATCACTTCCACTAGTTTTTTTTTGTGGTGATGCTTCCTAAAGCCCACTTGACTTCACGTTCCAGAATGTCTGGCTCTAGGTGAGTGATCACACCATCATAGTTATCTGTGTCTTTTTTTACAAAAAAATCTTTTTTCGTACAGTTCTTCTGTGTGTTCTTTCCACCTCTTCTTAATATCTTCTGCTTCTGTTAGGTCCATACCATTTCTGTCCTTTATTGAGCCCATCTTTGCATGAAGTGTTCCCTTGGTATCTCTCATTTTCTTGAAGAGATCTCTAGTCTTTCCCATTCTATTGGTTTCCTCTGTTTCTTTGCACTGATCACTGAGGAAGGCTTTCTTATCCCTCCTTGCTATTCTTTGGGACTTTGCATTCAGTTGGATATATCTTTCCTTTTCTCCTTTGCCTTTTGCTTTTCTTCTTTTCTCAGCTATTTGTAAGGCCTCCTCAAACAGCCATTTTGTTTTTTCGCATTTCTTTTTCGTGGGGATGATCTTGATCCCTGCTTCCTGTACAATGTCATGAACCTCCAACCATAGTTCATCAGGCACTCTGTCTATCAGATCTAGTCCCTTGAATCTATTTCTCACTTCTGTATAATTGTAAGGGATTTGATTTAGGCCATACCTGAATGGTCCAGTGGTTTTCCCTGCTTTCTTCAATTTAAGTCTGAATTTGGCAATAAGGAGTTCATGATCTGAGCCACAGGCAGCTCCTGGTCATGTTTTTGCTGACTGTATAGAGCTTCTCCATCTTTGGCTGCCAAGAATATATCATTGGTGCATTATTAATATAACTATCAATATAATCAGTTGTGCATTATCAATTCTTTATTATTTCTAGTGAATCACATGGTAAAAGTCAAATAAATTAAAAAGTGTTGGTTAACCAAGTTAAAGAGATTTCTTTACTGTATGGTTTATGGGATGTAATATACCAATGCGCACATTGAATTTCTAAATGGTAATGGGTTTTGTAGTACTTTCCAGGCTTATATGATGATGGTCCCATTTTATTATAGAATACATCATGACACTACTCTTTCATGCCACTCACTTAAGTAAGTGTTGCTTTAGGTGAACATTATTAAACTAAAATAGAATAAAGATTTGAGAAAGCAGTACAGGCAAGGAAGGCAAAAGTAAGAAACAATGGCATAGTTACTAGCTTAGAGCAAATAGATTTGTTAATAAACTTCTATACTATTCTAACACACTGGCTGTCTTTACCCTAAAGCCAACTAAAATATTGAAGTTCTAAGGCTTATCACAAAATTCCCATCACAGTTATAGTCATTCTCTGCGGGAATTACAGACAGACATTCAATCATGCAAATATCAAAATTAGAAAATTTCTTTGAGGGAAATAGTTTTTAAACAGTTTTTTGCAATGCAATTTTTAAGAAATACTTGTTTCACTCATCCCTTTCTATTAGCTTTATCACTTTAAAATTTGTATGTAACTTTTTTCTTAGGACCTATTGATGCCGTAAAAAAAGGATCTCTAAAGTATATTAGAAGAACCTGAGAGACATAATGAAATGTTTGCTCAAAATCGTATACCAGTGAACTGCTTTTATTTGCTAGCTCTGTCATTTAGATAATGCTCAACTTGCTCCTTTATTTTTTATGATTTGCATAATTTATAAAGCTTTATCAAAGGACAAGACTGAAGCAGAGGATATTGGCTACTGAGTTGCAATTTAGAAATCATATAACAAAAGAATTTGATAGGAATATATGACTAGTTATTTTTCTGAACCACATTATTTGAGGGCAAATTATATTGTGAGAGTTCTTAAAACTAGAATTATGTAAAATTATTCATATTTGCTACAACTACTTCTTTACCCCTTTTAGCATTAAACATATAAGGGCTGTTTAATGGGTTGCTCAATTTCACTAATCAGCAAACATTTATGGAGCAAAGTACAGTTTTAGGGGTTGTGAATGATAATTCATCAATCAGTAAGACTCATAAAAACAAGAAAACTGCAAAAATCCATGTTAACACAAATTATGGTAGAATATAAGAATGATATTTATATGGTATTACATAAAAGAAAATGTATTAAGAAGAATCACTGGGTAAGAAGAATAATGTAGAATTCAATGGGTATTTGAAGAATGGAAAAGACCCTGAAAGATGGAGCCAGTGGAGAGGCTTCTCCAAGCAGAAAGAAAATCGAGCTATGTTAAGTTGTGTACTCGAGCAAGAGAAAGGTAGTTTTGTCAAAACTACAGTTTTTTTGAATTTAGGTTTTAATAAAAAGATATTTTAAGATATGCCAAAAATGATAAGGGTGTGTTTTGTAGTATAAATCCAGCAGTAGTAGCACCAAAGAATGGCTTGTGAGGTTTATGATCTTCTTGGGTTCTATCACTTCTCTCAAATTAATGTGCAACTATAGCTTTCAGATAAATGCTATAGTCCTGCTTTCAATTCATTTCCAGCCCTTTTTATACATACATTTTGAAGTAAGTACTGAATACCATTCTACTCTCTAACAGTAACATATGAAGTTTCAAGTAATGATGAGATTAGCTACTTGTAGAAATTATTTAAGTATTTCAGAGATACCCAGGATAGAAAGGAGCTGCAAGCTGTGAATCCTTCCATGGCTTCCCTTCTGCTGCTTAGAAATTCAGGCGAGCCCAGTGCCTGCCTCCTCTGTGCTCCCACACTTTCTGGTTAGTACCTGTCAGGCCATTTTGAGATGATTTGGCATTTCATTTAATTTGAGAACAATGAGCTCCTCAAAATTAGGAGACTGTCTTATTTTCCTTTACACTTTAGGTGGCACTTTATGTTTAATGATTAGGAGTTGATCTGTAAATGCCTTATAAACAGAAGGGAGTTTATGCATGTGTGAAATAATAATATGCAAAATTTAAGGATATCTTCCCATGCTATATTTGGAAACCTACCGCATTAAGGGATTTTCATGTCTTACTTCATTAATCCTCAACAAATTTATGATGTAACTGCTTTCATTATTCACAATGCTTAAGTTCACTGTCCCAGTGATAGAACAGGGATCCAAGCTCAAGACTCTGACTCTAGAACTCCAGTTTAGAAATCCTTTCTCTGTGTTCCTCTCAGATCCTTAATTGAATACTTATAGAGATGGCAAGCTCTCCCTACTACAGAACATTGTTAAGTATTATTATTTGCGCACACATAGGCTTCCATGTCACTGGCTCCTGACGACCACCATTCATCCCTATGTACAAAAAAGAAAGAAAGAGAGAGAAAAAAAAAGGAATAACTCTATACTACAAAACAGCCATTCTAAATCTATCTTCTGCAAGTTTTCTTTTCTTGAGAATAAGCATTTCTGATTTCATCAATGTCATTTTATACATCATAGTCTTTAAAGACACAGTGTTGGTATTTTTTAATGATGTCATTCACTTGTTCAGGAACACATGGCTGGTTTCATACTTTTTATCAAATGCAAAGCTATCTGTCTAGAATTTTATTCCATTGCCCTGCACTGACGTCTAAGCTTATAACAGTTTACAAATTTAATTTATTTAAAAAGGACATAATAAATTTGAGCTTAAAGAGTTGTTAAAAACAAGTGATTTCACAGGTGGCTCAATGGTAAAGTATCCGCCTGCCAGTTCAGGAGATATGAATTCCATCCCTCGGTTGGGAAAATTCCCTGGAGAAGGAAATGGCTACCCATTCCAGTATTCTTGCCTAAGAAATCCTATGGACCGAGGAGCCTGGCAGACTACAGTTCATAGGGTCGCAGAAGAGTAGGCCACGACTTAGTGACTAAACAACAAGAAAAACATATGACATAATTTACTTGAAGAAATTTTGAAAATAAAATGCCTTATATTTACTGAATTATTAATGTTTCCAAAAATTCATTTATGACAATTTCATAAATTCATTTATGAAAGCTTCTTTGATTTATTTTTTATAACTGTTTGCTTTTTGAGTTTGTTTATTTGAAGCTTTAATTTTTGGTAAAGTATTTTTTTCTAAGATTATTTATGTTTCTTTCAAAAAATGGATTAAGCTTTTGAGGGCAGGACAGATCCAATTATTTGTGTTATATATCTGAATGACTTAATTATAAAAAATATAACTTGGAGGATAACCAGGACTTGAAATATATTCTCTAGTAATATAATATTGCTTTCAACAGAAGTATGCATCATGGTATAAATCTAATATGGTCCATCGGTTTAGCACCATTTGACAATCCTTGATATTGCTCTGAAAGATTCTCCATGACACTGAATTAAGACAAATGGTTTTTCTCAGATATAGCAAACTTTACCATTTTATGCTTTATTTCTGATGGAATTAAGGATAACTTAAATAATTTGAAGCTCACAAAGCATACTCAGCTCTGAAGGAAGTCTTCATGTTAAGTGCTAACTTAAAATCTCTATCAACATTAGTGAGAATTCTTTCTCAGATTGCTGCTGCTGCTAAGTCGCTTCAGTCGTGTCCGACTCTGTGTGACCCCACAGACGGCAGCCCACTAGGCTCCGCCGTCCCTGGGATTCTCCAGACAAGAACACTGGAGTGGGTTGCCATTTCCTTCTCCAATGCATGAAAGTGCAAAGTGAAAGTGAAGTTGCTCAGTCGTGTCCGACTCTTAGCAACCCCATGAACTGCAGCCTACCAGGCTCCTCTGTCCATGGGATTTTCCAGGCAAGAGTACTGGAGTGGGTCGCCATTGCCTTCTCTCTTTCTCAGATTACTTCCTGCTAATTAAAGTATAGGAAAAAATGATATTTTAAATAAACATAGGTTTTAATTCCTCTTACATATTATTCATTCCTAGAGTGACTTTCCTTATGGATCACTGGAAACAGATTGCTGAAAACAAACTTGAGAACAATCAATGATGATCTATTATAATTTTCCAGGTGACTCTAAAGCAGTTATTTTTTTTTAAACATACTAATTCCTGTAGGATATTTTTTCATTCTCAGAAGAAACATTTCATTTTTATGTTATTTTTGAATCTGATTTTTAAAAAAGCATTTCTTTAAAGGAAAAGTCCTCTAAAGTGTCATAATCATGTTTTGGAATTCATCACATTTGATGGGAAATGATATAAACCATGCCTCAAAGATATTCTGCCATTAAAGTGGCTTTTCTTAAACCTATCAAAGAGGAGGCACAGCAACTCACCTTCCAGCTTGCACTGAAACAGCAAATGTTGACAAGCTAGTTAATAATTCAAAAGTCTTTTTGGTAGATTGTGTCTGTCCCTAAGTTTCAATTTTATAGAAATGTTCAAATATGTTACTTGCAGTTCTTTGCAATTTTATTTTTTAGACTTTTGTATTCCTTCTTATCATAAAACAGACTCCTTTTGAAACTCATAGCAAATACTTCTGCTAAAGAATCTCTGTTAGTTTTACTTCACTCTGGATAAGTGTTTTCTCATAGCATCCAAGAAATAGACATCTCAGCTAGAATGAGATAAAGCCCATTGCCCAAAAGGAAGCTATATCTTAATATTTCCTTTGGAGTAAAGAACCTCTGTGATTTATTTCATAACTGGAACTATAACTTCTGTCTGTGATTTTGATAAAACGATTTAGCCTCTTTATCTCAATAGTCTTCATTTTTAGTTGAAAGTGAAGTTTAGATAAAAAAAAAATAACGGCATGAAAATGAGAAAAATTGTTTGTTAATACTAACACAAGAGTTAATTTTTGAACAGTGTAACAGTTCAGGTTGGGGCTTATTCATAGAGATTATCAAAATAGCAATTTCTTCAGCTACAAAATGGAAGTTTGTAACATAATCATAGGGTTATACAAGTATTAATCGAAACATGAATAGTTAAGCAGGTCACATTAAGTGGGTCTTCACTTTCTCTTCATTTGCCTTTAGTTTTTTTTTTTTTTTAATGTTAGCACTTTGTTGTTTGCAAGTGTTGTTATTTTAACTCAACGATGCTAATGAATTAAAGGTTAACATGTTTCTTCTCATTTCTTATTCCCACCCAATACATTCTAAATTTCAGGAAATCAGATTTTTGTGTTTTCAAGGCAAAACTATTAATTAAAAAGACAGTGTTTTCTTTTTCTTCCCACTTTGAGTAGGGCTGAAAAAAAGTAGTCTAAAGAACACAGTAAATATTTTATTTCAGAAACCAAAAGTAATATCCCTAGAAATGTGAGCCAGAAGCAAAAGAAGTATATGCACACTCAGAAACACAAAGGTTTTAAATCAACTATTAGAAGGAATTCTGGGAATTCAATTGGATTATTTTAAAGTTTGAGTATTTTAGAGAATCTGATAAGCTTACTTGAATTAGGTGTTACTTATCTTTGACTTCTTGACTCTTAAATGTTGTGATTTGGTTCTTTTCAGTTTCATGCTAAAACAGTTTAAGAAATTGGTCAGCTAAGAGATAAAGGAGTTATATATTGACATCAACCAGCCACAAGAGGGAAGTCTTGGCTATATTAGAAGTAGTGTACATATAGGGAGGGGTCCAGTTTTGCAGAAAAACAAGAATAAAAACAAACAAAAGAAGAGAAAAAGCATTTTATCTTTTACTTTTTATTTTTGGTATATCTAGATGCTGTACCAACAAGAGAAAAATTATTTGCATGTTTGGTACATTGTTAGACTTTACAAATACTTTTGTCATACAGTGTGTTCTCCTTAAAACTTAAATCACATGTTCTCTGTGAAGGTCACTATAAATCCACTAAGTATATATATATATACACACACACATGTATGTATGATTACTCATACATCTATATTTTATTCACACAATATAATTCATAAGAGTAATTATTGCTCAGTTTTCTGAGCTGTACTTATTAGTTCTCTCTGTTATGCATTAGTGGCATCCTTGGAATTAATTCTGACTGTATTTTATCCTTCTTGAGAATCCTATGTGTATAATTATGGGATTTAGAATCTCATGCATATGTCGACCAAGATATAAATGAAAAGGATAAAGCATTTCTTAATAAGATCAACTATTAAACGATTTGGAAATTGACAGTGAAGAAAGTTCTGAAATAGATACTGGACTCTGGAATGGCATGTTTTAACTGAAGGGTGTTTGGTTGGAAATTTTTGTTTAGATTCACTGTTGGAATGTCTCTGTTTGAATTCATGACCACTCACCAAATAGTCAGCCTAATTACACATGGTGTAATTAGACAATACAATCATCATGTTATCTACAGAACAGAATCTTCTAGTGATTTGTGGCAGAGCATGGAAACAGAATTCTTAAATCCCAACTTCGGCTTTTAAGAATTTTAACTAATGACATACACAATAAGTACAAAATATTGCGAATGCTCCTGCTCTATTATCCTAAAAATAGGTGATTTTGTTCTTTAGCTTTTCATTGAAAAGAATAGTGAAGTTCTGTGAAAACTTGAAATAATTCCACTCATATAGAAAAAAGCAATACTAGCAAGACTTTTAAAACACATAGAATACAAGCAAATTATGCTGTTTCTCTTTCTATCTGTAATCATCACTATACCTATTTCAATTTGTGTGTTTTGACATTGCAGCTGTATATAAAAACTTTATCATGTTATTTTCTCCAGTTATTTAAGAATAATTCATTTTAGTCTAACTCTAGCAACTGGTTCAAATTGGTTAGTGACCTGGTGGTAATGCAAATTAATAAATGTTATGTCTTTGCTTAGGTTTAACTTCATATTTAAGTGCATCTCTATAATCTTAACTGAAAATTGTAAGATTATATCATTTAATGTTGAGTACAATTATTATATCTTTTGAAATAGAAAAAATATACAACATATTGAATGTAATATAATAATCCCAAATGCTGAAGTCCTGTTTTGGCTAATATGTCAATATTGACATTTTTTTCAGGTGAACAGTTTAATAAACTGTGAAGTGTGTACATTTTATTGGCATTGAGCTCATCAATTTCCACTTTGAATGGAGTCAATTCTACTCTCAGATTTTTTTTTTCTTGGCATACAATTAGCAATCATTCATGTTCTGAAGAACTTTCAGTGGCAGGATAGATAGACTCTGTTATGTTTTCCTTCTGTTAGGATGGATCACTTACAAATAATCCTGCTGTGATTAGGCATTTATTTTACAGTGCAAAATCTATATGGGGATCATTCTTGACAGGTCTCTGGAGTTCGTTTTCATCATCAATCAAGAAATATAGAGGTAAAGAAGAATATCTAGAGAGGAGAAGAGAATGACTAAGCATAGTCAAACAGGCCTCCCAGAGAAAAATGCTTTTATGGAAGATATGTTGTTTCTTAAACTGTATATGGAACATTAAGTCCACGCATGGTATTTTTATTTTTGTTTTAACCCTATTAAAGTTAAGCCATATTTAATGGTAGAGCAAGATTCAGCATTAATAAAAGATGTATTACAGTCACATTACTGATTTAGAATTTAAGGTAAGCAGCATTTCAGCTACCAGTGTATGGTTGCATAAAGAATTAGTAAGCAGAATGAAGGCCGTTCAATTCCCAAATGACTATTCCAATTACTGGGGATTAATACAGTCTTATTTTTACCTTGTTTTCTGAGTGTATCACATGAATGTGCATTTGTTGAAACTTCAACAGATTATTATTCTGAGAGAGATGTATGTTTCCTTATCAAACAGAAATCAAACACTCTTTGTTGGAGTGTTGTATAATGTGCATTTTAATATTGTATACAAGTATTTTAATAATCTTACTATAAAGCAAACAATGATTATGAGTTTAAGTAACATGAGTTTAATGATTATTTTTCCATCAATACATTTGGTATAGCACAGGACAAGTTTTTTGTTACTATCTATGAACTGAGCTTGTTTTACTTACAAAGTGTCATCAATGATTTTTGATCCCTTTTCCAAACTTCTATAGGAAATTAAATATTTCCATCATCTTCAATAAAGTGGTCATTAATTTATGAAAATAACATTCTGCATTTAAAAATCAAGCTGCAGCTTCACATTCACAGACAAACACTTTTTAGCTAAGGATTACAAAAAATTTCAAACCATAGCATTCTTCCCATTTTACAAGGTTACCACATATGCCTAATAAATGAGTGTACTAGCAAGAACATTAGGGTAATCCTCGTATATTAGGGAAATGAATGTTTAATGGATAAATTAACATAAAATTTCCAGAAATATTTACTATTACATTATTCTAGTGCTCTATAGATCTGAATGATCTATCAACAAATTTAGGGTGTCTAAACTTGGCGTCCTGATTAGACTTGTAAAGTAGTTTCTAGGCAACATGAGGAAGGAGAAATTTATTGGTTTGGGGTTGTTCCTCCCACTTAACTGATGTCTGTTTATGTCCTTATGAGACACATGTTGTCACGTCATAATAAATTCAACACATCAGAGATAAGTCAAAAAGAAGAGAAATTTTGATTTTTTTTTTTTTTTTTTACCTATTATCCTCCGAACCCTTTTTCTGACTTGGTTAGTCTACCCACAAACTCAGGTTTGGTGGTAACACTGACTAAAAGAGTTGCAAGAGTTGGATCTTAAATAAGGTTGAGTGTCAAAGAATTGATGCTTTTGAATTGTGGTGCTGGAGAGGACTCTTGAGAGTGCCTTGGACACCAAAGAGATTAAACCACTCACTCTTAAAGGAAATCAACTCTGAATATTCATTGAAAGGACTGATGCTGAAGCTGAAACTCCAATACTTTGACCACCTGATGCAAAAAGCTGACTCATTGGAAAAGACTCTGATGCTGGGAAAGATTGAAGGTGGGAGGAGAAGGGGATGACAGAGGATGAGATGGTTGGATGGTATCATAGACTCAATGGACTTGAGTTTGAGGAAACTCTAGGAGACAAAGAAGGACAGGGAAGCCCAGCATGCTGCAGTCTATGTGGTTGCAAATAGTTGGACACAACTTGGTGACTGAACATCAACAATGGCTGACTAAAAATATAGTTGAATATTTGGTCTTTGTTCAACCAATGATATGCACTTGTGTTAAATTCAAATTGGCCAGTGTTTTTTCTGTTATTAATATTTGAAACCACGAAACCTGGCCTATATCTATTTAGATTCTATCATTGTCATCATCTAACCCAGGATGAGAGTAAATGGGGCACTGTGAAAGGTTATGCCATGACAAAGGGTGTAAACCAGGACTGTCTTGGGTAAACTGCAATACACCCATCTTAAAGTTAGAAACTTTAACTATAAGCTACATCAATTTAAAATACTGCCTCCCTGGAAGAATTTGGGTTTTGCCTTGTGTCTTTAATTTGAAAGGCATCTGATACTTGAAGAAATTAATCTATAATGGCAATGGTGCAATTACCAGGGTTGATATTTTAGACCAGAAGATCTCTTATAAACTCCCTCAAAACACATGCAGAAGAATTCTTACTCAAATGGTACATAAAATTCTCTCTGGAGGAAGGGAAACTTCAAAGAGAACCCTTCTTCTCTTCAGAGATAAAGAAGCTGTGCTCTTGCCATTAGCCACCGCGTTTCTCGGGTGACAGAACAGTGTTTCCTGAGGATTTCTTCCTCACCTGGCTGCAAAACTGATCATCTGGTGAATAGGTAATTATGGATTGAACTAGGAGTCATGCCGGGATGTGAATGTCTAGTAACCACATAGTGTTTGCATTGTAACTAATGAATAGTCCCTTGCCTAATATAACCCAACCTAATTACCCATAAAGCTTTGGGTAATTTTCACTTGACCCTAAACTTTGCACATTTAGCTGCTTCTCTACCCAACACTGAATGATAACTCAGCAAGAAAGTAGTGAGCGTGAAAAGGTTCTTCCCTCTGCAATATGTCATTTCGGTACATAGTATTTTAATCAGAGAAAATCAGTGGTTTTAGTAAGGTCTCATTCATTACCTAATCATCAGTTGTCATTTGGAGAAGAGCCAGCCCAAGAAAGAAGACTTCAAATAGTTCTGCCATTTGTCTCTTTTGCAAATGTTCATCAATTCTTTTGTGTTAGCATCCATTGTAGAGAAAAAGGGTATCGAGGCCACTCTAATGCATGAAGGAAGCTAAGAACTGAGTCTCACTGGGGTGAAATGCCTTACTCACCTCTGCATCTCCAGTGCCTGGTACGTCACCTGAAGCATAGGGTATGTCTCAATCAATATTTGCATCTTATTTACTTTTACTCAATATTTACTTATTCACAAGATTTGAAATTGTTCCAGACCAATACCAGGGGTGATATTTAAGCATTAATACATGCTGTGGAGGTGGTTGTTAAATGTTTAATTTTCTGATAGAAATGTACACATTATAAAGAAGCTGATTCTGAGAGTAACTTTAATAAGCAATAATAGAAAATTTTCAACAGAACAGCTGTTTTACAGCTGTGTTATCTAACATGCAGTATAAATGGAACTTTCACAATATGCCCTCACCCACAATTCAGACACCATGTTAAACCCAAACCAAGATGAGAATGGAAAAGATGTACATCAAACTGTGAGCATCAGGAATATGTCTAACATGTATGACACTAGCGATCGCTGATCTACAAAAGTGATGAAGTTAATGAGAGGGCAAGTGAGGAGTTTGAGACGGAGGCCTCTGAGATGAGAGAGAAACCCTTTACATATACTTAGGTTTTGGAAAGAACTAAACATATGCTTGATACACTTCTGGGGAAATTTGCGATCAGCACCTCCTATGTGGCTATCACTGTGGTCCTAGTACTGAATGTCTTTGTTAAAAACTGGCTTAAAGCACAGTTCAGAGATCTATCCTGATTGTGCTGCGGATGATGGTGTATGTGAAATTTCTACCTAAAAATGTGGCCAGACCTGTGCCTGTGAAAATCTTCTTCCTTTCACACAGAGTGTTAGTGTTCTCTTTCTTTAATATATTGTGCTGACTCTCTCCATATGCCCAGAGGAGATACGAGGAAATGAATAAAGATGTCAGTAACTGCACTGAGGAAATGGTCTACAACTGAAAGTCAGATGCATTTTGTGCCAGTTTTTGGTTGGAATGGTGACAAGTTGCTGGGATCCAAGCTTTAAAATGCTTGGAACGAGAATACAAAATCATCCGCACTGTTTCTGGAACTATATATTGCTTTAAAAATTAGATTCTATCCTGCCACAACCTCATGCAATTTAAGAACTCCTAATCTGCCCTTCCAGGATGACTATGAGACTGCTGCTATTGATGCTATAATGAGAGTCAGATCAGGATCTTCTAGGTACTCTTGCCTGGTAAATCCCATGGACAGCGGAGCCTGGTGGGCTGCAGTCCATGGGGTCGCGAAGAATCGGACACGACTTCACTTTCACTTTCACTTTTCACTTTCATGCATCGGCGAAGGAAATGGCAACCCACTCCAGTGTTCTTGCCTGGAGAATCCCAGGGACGGCGGAGCCTGGTGGGCTGCCGTCTATGGGGTCGCACAGAGTCGGACACGACTGAAGCGACTTAGTAGCGGCAGCAGCAGCAGCAGAACTAGGGAGGGTAGAGCATCTTTGTTCAATTCAATGTTAGAACAGAAGAGAAGCCTGTCAATGTGAATTTGGATTCTGAATGAAGCTCTGTATGGTAATAAGGTGGATGTCCAAGTGGTTAATTGTATTCATAGTCGTCTACTGTAGCGAGTGGCTGGTGGAGGGAATAACAGCTCCCATGGTGGGTGCCGGCTTGAGCTGTCCTCATCCTGAACCATCCAGGCCTGACTCTTGCTGGCCTTGCTCCAATGCTGAATTGTCACCTCTCTCATAATGCGGGAAACTTTTCTGGGATTTAAGTGGAAGACTGATCCCCATGTTGATAAAAAGATAGCATCTTTAAATCTGATGATGTTGTCCTCATCATCGAGTGTCAGGCAACCTCCTGTATGTAGAGATAACCTCCACCTAGTCTTCCTAGGAGATTTGCTAAGCTTGAGACTAACTGTAGCTTTTAAGGTGTTTTTTTTTTTTCTTTCCTCGAAATTTATGAAAAGGCTATTGAGCTTCCTGAGAAGATTCTGAAGAATGACTGCTAATACCAAAACACGGAAAACATTTGGGGAGGAAAGAAGTCCTTTAGACATTACTCTATTTTATGTTTTTGGCAGTTTTGAGATATTCATCCTTAAAATAAGAACATTTTCAGTGTGAAAAAAATACCAAAATCCTGACATTGATTTTTGAGGCCTTAAAACAAATTTAATATGATTTTTAAAAGCACCAATTATGACGTGGATGAATGAAGAAGAACTAAAGAGCCCCTTGATGAAAGTGAAAGAGGAGAGTGAAAAAGTTGGCTTAAAACTCAACATTCAGAAAACTCATGGCATCTGGTTCCATCACTTCATGGCAAACAGATGGGGAAACAATGGAAACTGTGAGAGACTTTATTTTTTGGGGGGCTCTGAAGTCACTGCAGATGGTGACTGCAGCTGTGAAATTAAAAGATGCTTGCTCCTTGGAAGGAAAGCTATGACCAACCTATACAGTGCATTAAAAAGCAGAGACATCACTATGCCAACAAAGCTCTATCTAGTCAAAGCTATGATTTTCCCAGTAGTCATGCATGGATGTGAGAGTTGGACTATAAAGAAAGCTGAGCACCAAAGAATTGATGATTTTAAACTGTGTGTTGGGGAAGATTCATGAGAGTCCTTTGGCCAGCAAGGAGATCAAACCAGTCAATCCTAAAGGAAATCAGTCCTGAATAGTCATTGGGAGGACTGATGCTGAAGCTGAAACTCCAATACTTTGGCCACCTGATGCAAAGAACTGACTCATTGGAAATGACCCTGATGCTGGGAAAGATTGAAGGCAGGAAGGGAAGGGGTCGATAGAGGATGAGATGATCGGATGGCATCAGCATCCAATCATCTCATGGACATGAGTTTGAGCAAGTTCCAGGAGATGGTGATGGACAGGGAGGCCTGGCATGCTGCAGTGCATGGGGTCACGAAGAGTTGGACATTACTGAGCAACTGAACCGAACTGATGATGTGAATGGCAACAACAAAAAAAGGTTGAAGGTGTTCTGATTGTATGCTTATTCAGTAATTTTTGTATGAAGTGTTTAATATTTTCATCCACATTATAGGAAATGAGGTATAATACCACACAAGAAATATCACAAGTCATGTTTGCTGCCACTTTTGTACAGAGAGTGTGCTAAAGAGACAGTGATTTAACAGCCAGGAGACTGAATGACTCTCCTACACCCGGAGTTGCTCTCTGAGGGGTCAGGGCTGTGGTCTGTGGATAAGTAAGGGACAGGGGAAGAGAAAGAAAAACCGCGGACAACTGTCTGTCTTATAAATGCTCTGATGGCAAATAGGAAACATTTGTCCCGAAGGACTTGCAATCTGACACCTGTCAAGAACACTAAAGTCTTTTTTAAGAATAAAATGGGACTAAATTGACCGCTTGTCTTGAAGATTCCTGAAGGGAAGAAGAGAATAAAAATATGGCTTAAGTCACTTTGCTATAACTTGCTGAGTGTGGAGCCCTAGAGGCTGTTGTACCATCTTTTTAAATGAAATTAAATGATCCCTGAGTTTAATAGGAGTTAAAAAAATGACAAGAATGTGGGGATTTTTTGGATAGAATTCCTATGGATTATTTAAGTAGTACTTAAACTGAACATTTTTTTCTAGTAAAAACAGCTGAAAGCAGAAAAGCCCCCCCCCCCCAAAAAGCATATATCAATGAAAACTCAAAGAGGAAGCAGGGGAAACAGGATAAGCTTCAGATAATACAGTATGATGACTTAGGAAACAAAAAGAAAAATGTTTTATTTATTCATATAACACATTTTTAATGAATTCCTTCAAGTGCTGACAATGCTGATAAACACGGAGAGATACTTGTGCGAGAAAAAATAAAGGCATGCATAGTCAAGCGGTGGAAACAAATAGTGATTAAAGAATCACAAAAAAATGGAAAAGTCCATCTCTAACAATGGCTCCAAAAGGATAGTGACTGGATCCTAGCTATCACATACAAGGGGACTGTTGGTCTGATCTGGAAGGTCAAGGGAGACATCCTTGAGGAGTGATGGTGAAGAATGGGTCTAATTTCAAAGTTATGGTGAACTGGGTGAAGAACTAGAGGAAGGTGACTGAAGCTTAAACTATAAGATGTAGTTAACTCTACATACACAATTTTTGAGCCTAAGATTATGTCAACCAAGAATAGCTGATTGAAAGTTGACATTTTTGTTCATAGAACAGTTTTATTGTTTCACATATTTTTGCTAATGCTGGAGCTGAGGAGCTGACTGAATTCATGTGAAAAATGAAGGTAATGTTTAGTAAAGGCTCAAATACACAAGACCTTGATCTTGGTTTTGCACTGACCTTATGGATGTGGTTGGGCAAAATGATGGAAAGCAAATAGATGAATATAGTTCTTGATCTCTGGAATTTTAAAACACAAACCATTAAATGCCAATGAATAAGAAGATATGTGACATATTTCCACCAAATAAAATGTAGAGTTATGCTTTTTTTTTTTTTAAGACAGCTAGTGGGGTGAAATGAAGTCACTTAGTCATGTCTGACTCTTTGAGACCCCATGGACTGTAGCAGACCAGGGTCCTCCATCCATGGGATTTTCCAGGCAATAGTACTGGAGTGGGTTGCCATTTCCTTCTCTAGGGGATCTTCCTGACCCAGGAATTGAATCCGGGTCTCCCGCATTGTAGACAGACACTAAGTTTGGAATAAAAAAAAATGGCTTAATTACTACCATTAACACGGCCTCTGAAAATAACTTGAAAATTCTGATTGACTAGACTAAAACAAGGATACAAATGAAAATAAAAACTGATAGCTCTGAACAAAATTGAGACACGACCGCTAATTCCTTCTGTTACATTTTACATAATAGTGCAAGCCACTCTACTCTGATTTGTACAACTCAAGAATATACCATTACACTGTCCTCTTAATTCTCAGTCCATTGGTCATAAAAGCAGTGTACTGCTCCTCAACTGACACTCTCATACTTCACCTCTCTGCTTGTAACTTTCAGTAGTTGCCTGTCTAGCTTTCTTAGTGAGGCACTTGTGGACTACTAGAACTTGAACTTTGCCCACCTTTTCACATTTATAGCTTCACCGCCTGGAACATATGGTTCTTCAGGTTGCTGGCAGAGGAAGAGAGGATGTGGGGAATGAGCGCCTATTTCATCTTCCCAGCACTGTAGGTGACATACCGCTTCCTCTCATATCCTATAGATGAAAGATAAATCACAAAACTCTTCTAGATGCACTGCTGAGATCAGCAAAACATTTCGTTTTACTAGGCCCACAGCTACACTACACTTCCCAGTCTAGCAATATCTCCAGCGAGATGAAATGGGTTAGTAAAGATATATTTCTCTAGCCCAATATCAAAGTTTTAGTTTACTGAAAAATGACTCTCCAGGAATGGGAATATTTATGTTTGCATGATGAACATATTTTCTCCCTATTAACAAGCAATATATAATATAGTTTTAAGCCTGATGTAGAAAACTCCATTATGATTAAGGAATTGAAGAAAAGGAAATGGATTAATGAAATGCTTACTAGTAGAACTAAGATAAATTGATAATTCAGATGGGGATGATTTTGCCAGTAGGGTTAGAGATCTAAAGTGTATTGAAAAAGTATCTCTGTCTGTTGAACAAATCCTCAAGGTCTCACAAGCTATACTTTCCTTTATTCTTTATTAACTTCCTTATTCTTTGTTTTCTTACAGAACAATCCCATCCTACCCTCATCCACAGTTCTGTGATATAGTCCTTCTTGAACCTTTAGTCACACTACCGCAAAACTTTACTCATCAACTCTTTTGAAGATAATTATGTACAAACACGATTATGTGTTTGTTTTAGGGGTCAAGTCTACAAATACTATCTGCTGCTGCTGCTGCTGCTAAGCTGTTTCAGTCATGTCCAACTCTGTGCAACCCCATAGATGGCAGCCCACCAGGCTCCCCCGCCCCTGGGATTCTCCAGGCAAGAACACTGGAGTGGGTTGCCATTTCCTTCTCCAATGCATGAAAGGGAAAAGTGAAAGTGAAGTCGCTCAGTCGTGTCCGACTCTTCGCGACCCCATGGACTGCGGCCCACCAGGCTCCTCCGTCCATGGGATTTTCCATACTATCTACTATTTCTCATTTCCAAAATTTTAGAAATTCTACTCTATGGACTCCATATAGTACAAGGCCAAACAGAAAATGTTTACCGTCAAGTTAGGGCTACCATTTATGGTATGCAAATCTGTTCAGAGAATGCATGTAGTATCAAGGCCTTATTGGCACCTACAAACCATGCTACCTATATTGCTCTATTCCAGACAAATCACAGAGAACGCTTTGTCATCTATGGGAAAAAGAAACAAAAGGTAATACTAAATTCAGCTAGTGTTGGAAGAGTTTTCTGCCACACACACACACACATAGAAGGAATGAAAAGGAAACAAAGAGAGAATAAATATAGTGACAGACAGATATTGCCCACAAATGCTATTAAGGAAAACAAACCAAAAAAAGGGCAAAGAATTCTTTCTAAACAAAATATGCATAAAATGGGACCACTGATTACCAAGATGGATTGTGTATTCTCAGAAGAGCCAGCAAAGATCATTAGAAACCAGCATAGGTTGACCAACAATAAGTGCTAGTCGCTCAGTCATGTCCTAGTCCTTGAGACCACATGGACTGTAGCTCACCAGGCTCCTCTGTCCATGAGCTTTTCCAGGCAAGAGGACTGGAGTAGGTAGGCATTCCCTTCTCCAGGGTATCTTCCCCACCCAGGAATCAAACCTGGGTCTCCTGAATTGTGGGCAGGTTTTTTACTGTCTTTTAAATAACTTTTTTGGAGCAGAGGGATCAGTAAATATGATGGGGAAGCATTCAATTTTATTATTATTTTTGACAGCTTCTCAGATTATTTTTGTAGACAAGACAAAGAATGTAAGTTAGAAATAGCATTTTAGATGAATTTTAAATTGACTTAGTTGGTTAAACATTCATGCTAGAAGAATGATGGAAAGAAGTTTCTCCAAAACTCTGTCTTCAGTTCTATTCTAATCAATGTTTTAATTAATTATTGGAAAGAAGATATGTGAGGCAGAGTTTATTCAGTTTACTGATTGAACAGAAAACTAATTCAGCGAATTAAATATTTATTAGGTACCTATTATGTTTCTGGCATTGTGCAAGAAGAAAAAAAAACTAATAGTACGTGAAGACTACCAAGGAATTTTAATTTACTACAAATTCAATTTAAATATATGAGTGGTTGTTAAAAGCAGAAAATACAACCTGAGCTTGCTTGAATAAAATGCATTTAAAACAAAAGAAAAAAAAATGTGGACTGTGGTTTCAGACTATTCGATGTTTTATATGGTCTCCACTACAACTTAGCTGTGTGACATTGTCCAGGTTAATTTTCCTAAGCCTCAGTTTTCTTTCTCTAAAATGAGATAATATCTTTCTCATGTTTATTTGTAAAAAATAGTGAAATGCACAATGTAAAGTATTAAACTTCATTGTAGAAAAAGATTATGACTCAGCCTGTGTGTGCTAAGTCGCTTCTGTCGTGTATGGCTCTGCAATGCTATGGACTGCAGCCCTCCAGGGTCCTCTGTCCATGGGACTCTTCAGGCAAGAATATTGAAATGGGTTGCCATTTCCTACTCCAGGGCATCTTCCAGGAATGAAACATGCCTCTCTTATGTCTCTTTCATTAGCAGGCAGGTTCTTTACCACTAGTGCCACCTGGGAAGCCTTTGCTCAGTAAACAGTTCACTGTACAGATCAAGAGATACACATACTAGATCAGGAGACACGAAGCTTGGGTCTCTGTCTTAATTCTTCCTATCACTGACAATGACACTTTTAATCTATTTCTAAGTGATTAGTCTTCATTCTTGGTATTTCATTTTATTAAGAGTTTTGAAAACACGGAATCCATCCAGAGAAGAGGAACTGAGATGGCAACAGACCTAGAAACCACACCATGAAAGGAGAATTTTGAAATATTCAAATTAATCAATTAGTGCTTTGCTTTGTTCCACACAAAGTTATAAGTTACTGACAAAAATGCATACAGTGCAAGAGGATAAAAATAGCTAAAGCAGTTGAGGCAAAGAAGAAAGAATATTATGAAACTGGGATTGCTAAATGAATCACGGTTGCATTAAAAGATGAAGCGGGGACTATTTAAGATCAGGGCAGCACACAGTTGTCACTAGTAATTGCCCCCTTTCCTCTGCCCTTTACTCCTAATACTCCAACTCACTTACCCAAATGCCTCCACAGCGATAATCCTTTGTCCCCATTGAGATATCTCATCCTTTTACCCCACAACTTACAGCCTGTCAGCCTTGTCTCTTTGTTTCCATGTTCTTTAGTTTAGATCTAAATATAAATATAATTGCTTACTCCTTTTTCTGTCAGTCATATTCTGAAGCCAAACCCAAACCCTGGATAAACCACAGTATTTGTCTCAGCCTACAACCACACTGACCAGCCGCACTTGGAATCAATAGTCATTGAGTCTGCTGTGTTTTCTTATCAGCTTGCTATTGCTGCTTAACTGTGTCATTCCTGCTCATGTATTATTAAAAGTCTCTTACCCTCTCCTTACTCTTATTTTTCCCTTACTTCTCTGAGGGAATCTCAAAGTCACTATCTTTTCATCACTCAGTCTGTAAAGCTATCTGCCCCTGAAGCACCATTGTCTGCCCCAGTCTAGTAAAGATGAAAGAATGAATTGACCTCTTATTAAAGTCCAATGTCTTCACATGCGCTCTGGGTTCTGTCCCTTTCAATTATCTCAAGGGATTCATGCCTATGGCTATGCTTTTTTTCTAGTACGTCATAAATCTCTCTCCTAATATAGATTATTTCCATCAACATGAAACAAGCTTGGGTGCCTCACATTCTTTAAACCTCCTCCGCAGATGCACAATACTTTCCAGGAATTTTCCTATTTCTGCTCTCCTTTTCAATAGCTTCAGTTTGCTGAAGAGAGGCACACACGCTGCTTTGACTGTAACTCTATCCTTCTTGGTCCAGATTCTTCCTTCACTGACAATGTTCAAAATCTCTGAGAGTCTCTCATGTTACCAAATTTAAAAAACACTATTTTTCTCTAACTCACTTGGTGTCTCAACAGCATTTGGTAGAAGTGACAAATCACTCGATTTTGGAAAGACTTAGTCATTCCTGTTATATCATTTTCATGCATTCTCCTCTCTCTCAAAATGGATTCTTTTCGGTCCTCTTCACTGGCACTACCCGTTACTAAATTCCTGGTGGACTGATGTTGTGCAAGGCTCAATATTGGGTTCTCACTTTCCTGTCTATATAAATTTTTGCTAAGAAATTATATTCATATCTATGCCTTTAAATGGCATTTGTATTGTAATAATTCACAAATTTATATTTCCAGCACAGATATTACCCTTGAACTTCAGTCATACGTACTCAGTTGTCTACCTGACATCCATTTAAATATTTCATAGCAAAACAAAAGCTTACTGGGCCCAGCTTTGAATTCTCCATTTCCACTCACCATGCTGCTGCTGCTAAGTCACTTCAGTCGTGTCCAACTCTGTGCGACCCCATAGACGGCAGCCCACCAGGCTCCCCCATCCCTGGGATTCTCCAGGCAAGAACACTGGAGTGGGTTGCCATTGCCTTCCCCAATGCATGAAAGTGAAAAGTGAAAGTGAAGTCGCTCAATCGTGTCCGACTCTTAGCGACTCCACGAACTGCAGCCTACCAGGCTCCTCCATCCATGGGACTTTCCAGGCAAGAGTACTGGAGTGGGTTGCCATTGCCTTCTCCACTCACCATAATACCTTTAAAAAGCCTATACCTATGCCATTCTTTCAGGAAATGGCACACCAAGGTTACTCTTTATTCTGTCCCTAATCTCAAATTTTATTCTATACATTGGCAATTCCACCTGATTCCATTCTCATATTAAATTTTTCATATGGCCCTGATCTTCACTCTCTAATCCTATGTCTAGGTCCTTTTATCCTTTATTCTTTATTCCTATTCTTTTATTTATAGAAGCTGAGATGTCAACTAGATTTTGAAAATATGAGTCTGGAATATAGTGAATTGATAAGAATAGGAGGAATATAAAGGTATAGTAGATATTTAATACATATTGATAAATGAGTTCATGGATACATTTCTTCATAATGATCACAGATAAGGGAAAATACCTTTCAATTTCTAGGAAAACAGCTTGAAGTATGTGTTATGTGGTCTGTTGTATGATAACTGGTCTTTCAATGGTTGTGATACAAGGATTCCTCTACTCCTGGGTTTCTGTCTGACAGAATAATACTTACTAGAAGTCCAGTTTGAATGGGAAGCAAAGTGCTGCTGTATCAATAGCTGGGTGAATCTTTAACAACTTCTGAGTTAGAGCAGTGATAAAGTTAAATTGGAGAACACTGCTTAAGCCAGGAGAACAAAACAAGACTTGCGTTTCCATCTCCTTTCCTTGAATCTAAAATGGGTGGGATTGTGTTCAGGTCCTTTGCAGCTCAGCAGGAAGAACCTGCCTGCCATGTAGGAGTCACAGGAGATGCAGGTTCAATCCTTGGGTCAGGAAGATCCCCCAGAGAAGGGCATGGCAACCCTCCAGTATTCTTGCCTGGAGAATCCCATGGACAGAGGAGCCTGGTGGGCTACAGTCCATGGAGTTGCAAAGAGTCAGACATGACTGAGGCAACTTAGCATGCATGTACCCCATTGTTAGTCGTAAGAAAGTTGGAGAAGAAGAGGGGAAGATAGGAACAGGGGTTTAAAAAGTACAAACTGCTACATATAAAATAAGCTAGAAAAGTACACTGGACAGCTCAGGGAATACAGCTAACTTTTATAACAATTTAAATGGAGTATTATCTATACAGCTTTTGAATCACTGTGTGTTGTACATTTGAAACTAATATTGTAAATCAACTAAACCTTAATAAACTAAAAAAAAAAAAAAAAGGTACTAGGGGAAGATGGTCAAAAGAGAGCCACTGTCTGGATAGAAAACTTGCCTGGCTATAATCTGAACACTATAATCTGAAAACTGCACTTGGCTCGTGACTTCTAAAGTGTTAGTAAAACAGGCTCCCAAATAATGTCTCAGGCATTGACCACTCCCCTCAGGAATGACTCCTGCCTTGGGAGGAAAAAGTAAAGGAAGAGAGTAGACGTTTCAAAATAAGGGGAGACGGACACCTTTTCTTGCAGGTAGAATCTTAAAAAGCTGTTTTTCTGGTTCTATGATAAAAGAGCAAAGGAAGAATCAAAGAGATTAAAGCACAACCAATTCTAAGTAAAATTCTAGGAAATACTTTTTAAAGCAATGTATAATTAACTTGTCAAATGCTTTACCTCACACATTATTCAAGCAAACAGCTTAAAAATATTCTGTCGACAATAGAATGTAAACTGTTTTGTTGAACTTGAAACTATACTTTCAATGTTCTACCTGTATTATGCATTTTCTGTTGTGACATACCAGGAATGTGAATAGCATTTGTAGTTACATTAGCATAGATAACCTTACAAAGATTATCAATTCCTATTCTTTATGACATACATTTGTTATCATCTTTTATGAAGATAAAACTACCCTTCTTGATAAAAGTGATGAAGATAATTTTATTGAACACTCATTTGAGGTAGGAGAAAGTCAGAGAAGGTAAGCAAAGGAAATATATTTCTGACCAATAAGAGATTCTCTTGTCATTCATGATTCTTATTTTTGATAATCTTAAAAGATGCTTCAAAATGAAATCCAAAGTGCAAAATAACTGACGTAAATCTTTTTAGGGCAAAAAGGTAGATATTGAATAGAGTCTTACACATACAAACACCGTCATATAAATAATTCTCTTCATATAATGCAAATGTCTCCTTTTGACCTGCCGATTGCATTTCAGTCTCATTTTATATTTGCTATATACCTAAGGTATCAGTCAAAGTATGCTACTTAAGGCTCTCCCAATCTAGCCACTCTGCACACAATATTTTTGAATATGCCTCTTAAGAATAGCTTGTAGAAGCTTAAAATTGCCATACTTATCCCTCTCACTGCCTACACGCTGCATTTTATTTGACTGCATCCTGCTTGTTCAGGAGGGTCCAAAGCTGAGATGTCATTCTCTGGGGATGTCTCCCCAGGTCTCTCTAGTCTCTGCTTTTTGCAGGCTGTATTCTCCTCAGTTATTCTAAGCATCACACTACAGGGTTACCTTGAGTTTGCCTGTCTGTCTGCTCCAGCCAGCTGCTTTGAGTGGGGACGGTATGTTCTAGATCGTGATATTTCTATGTTGGGGGAGTTCGTAACTTCCTTGGTTCTGTCTCACTGCAGCAAAAATTTGAAATGCCAGACAGACAAGTGTTACAGCTCAGTTTTATTTGACAAGCAAAGGAAAATACCTCCTTGAGGTGTGAGAGTGGACTGACCCAAAAGACTGGAAGACAAGAGAGGCCTGAGGCTCAATTTTGGCTCCTCTTTTTATATGCTTATTCTCCTCCCCTTGAGCCTGCCCTGTGTAAATTGGGTTGGCCAGGAGGGCTGTTTGTTTCACCTGAGGCTCTCACTCTGGTCCAGGGACCTTCCTTTGTTCTGTTTTCATGGGCTTTTCCCTTCTTTGTCTTTTAGCCACTACCATTCAGGACTCCTTTTTCCTATTCTAACTACCTAACACCTGGAAACTGACACCGTGTTGGTCATATGGTAAGTACTCAGGAAATATTATTAAATAAATTAATATATGCTATTTTGAGAAAACTGTCTTAAGGAAAGCAAAATTTTCTCTAACTTTTCTAGTTTTTTCTAACTAGAAAGATGATATGCAGAAATCTGTTTGTAATAAAAAGAATTAGAGTGAAAGACAAGGAATAATATCTATTTCCATATTCAGTAAGATGTATAAAACTCTTCATATATATAATTTCAAATATTTATAGAAAGGATTATTTTTTTATATCATCTAGATAGACGGTTTACTGTTTATTTGGAAGTGAATGTTTTTTCATATTATTTGCTTCCTAATCATATCAGGAAAAATCAAACCATTCATTGAAAAAGGTCCACTATCACCTAGATAAAGCAATCTTTGCATACAGCAGATGCAAATATCAAACAAAATTATATACATCATTTCATGTCAATTACCATTCAACTTATGAAGCAACTCCTTTTGTTGTTAATTTTATTATACTGATGATCTGTTTTTCCTCTCTGGGTTTCTAGAACAAGACACACAATTATTACTCTAATTGATATTCTCTGTCTCCATACCCATACACACACACACACACACGGAAAAAAAATCAGTCAAAATTGTATATTCTGTTTACAGTTGCTTGCCCATTCTATGTAGTCTCTTTTCTATATACACACTTTGCCTATTTGCTGCATCTGTACAATGGAATTGCTGTATATGGCTGTAACAATTTCTATTGCTAGTAGTACCCATTCTGCCACCAACTGGCCAGGCTACCTTAAGTTAGTCATTGAAACCTTCTGATATCTTAATGTTTCAGTCTATACAATAGAGATAACAGTAATATATGAAGACAATTATATAAATTACATTATTGTTACATTATATAGATGTACTATATTTTAACAACTTTAAAGCATCAATGGTCATTGCCCATTGATGTGTCTTAAACTATTGTGCAATTTGTTAGTTAGAATAGACAGCATCACCAAAAATTAGCTTCTTTCTTGCTTCTGCCTAGTATGAGATGACAAGAGTATACATACACATCTTTCCCTTCTTTTATATATTTATTTCCTTTCTATTTTTTTTTAATATAAAGAGTTTCTTTACTACTTTTTCCTAGCATATCTGCATTAAGCTCAAAACAGGGTCTAAGGCTATGTACTTGATTTCCTTTCTTTATTCAAGGAAAAGGATTCCTGAAATGCCAGCCACATCTATTTTCCAAATGATTCTGATTATTATGTATTCTTTTTCCTTACATAAATATATATAAAAATACATTTAAAAGTTATTTATTTTGGCTTATTAAAACCACTAAGCCTGGGAAGGAATGTTAGCCAAGATAAATGTTCAATTTTTTCTTCAGCTGATTACTGAATAACTTGAAATGACTTTGGATTTTTATTTATTTATTTATTTTTAGGTATGCAGTCAACGCATGATTTAAAAAGGTTGGAAACCAAGTAAATCAATATTTTGGCAAAGAGAAAAATTTTAATGGCACACTATGCAGATAATTGTAATTATCCTTTAACCCACTGCTTATGGGTAAGTATAATCTCAAGGCAAGTGTGAATGAAACAAACATCTCTAAATTGCTCTGGGAAGATTTGTTTTACTTTATTTATTTATTTTTTCTGTTTTTCTAGCTAGTAAAAATATATTGTGTCAGCAGGTGTCTGTAGGACTTACAAAGGGAGCACTCACGTGTACCCTGTGAACCGAGGGCGGGCATTGAGTGCACCTGAATCTGCTAGAGGTCACGGGCTAAAGAGGAAGCTTCTACTTCTAAGCTGTCGAAACCCACTGTTTCTTGGGAGACCTTTTAAAAATGACTCTGAAGTAATTAAACTGCACTTTCAGTAATCTATAAATGCAGTTTAGATACTCATCCTTTCAATATAAGCACTGTTTGTCAGGCCTGAGATTTGGCAGCTTTCTCTGTATATGTCCAGAGCTGATCAATGAATTATCTGGGCTTCAGCCATGTTCTCATTATATGAACACAGAATACTTGAGTGAAATTAGTTCTCTTCACTATTTTTTATCAATAGTGTCAAGAATATTTCTAATGAGCATGTTTCCAGTCACACAAATAGTAGCACACAAATCAATAAGCATCATGCAATTTGAATATTGAATTCACCCTTTGAAATGGCCTTAGAAACTTAGCTTATTGATGTGGGAAAGCTTTAATTGCAATTGTCATTAGAAGAACACAAAATCCAAATGTCAAAAGCTCCTTTGCAACTGAGAGAGCAATGAAGTTAAAATAGCCATAGTCATCAAAGTGATGAGTTCAGGAAATTCCAGGAAGTCACAAGAGTCCTTTGAAAAGCCAAGAGCAGTTGGGTCAACATTAGCATACATTGTGTGAATAAAGGACTGCTTTTATTCACTATTATGCTCCATTTTTTTAAATGTAAAGATATATTTCAATTAAAGTGTCAAGATGGTAATGCTTAAGAACATTTGAATGGCTTCTCTAATATGCAAGATTAAAAAGAGTTAACAAAGCTAAGTAGGCAGTTTAAGAGTCTAGATTTGAGGCTAGGAAGTCAGGGGTGAGGCTATCAAATACTTACATAAATCATGAACTTCTGTGTCTGTAGGTTTCATAGCACTAAAGAGCTTAAATCTGTGATAAAAAATGGGCAATGAAATAATGGCATAATTTAAATTGCTGAGGAGTATAATTTTGCATTCAGGTGGTTAGACTGGATTTGTGTAGATGGTGGAGGGGAAAGAATTAGGTGATAAAATTTCAACCTGAACTTTTAAAATTGATTGTCACTCTGAAGATTTATAAATTGTTTTTATTTTAATCACTTTCACACAGTGGAGGCTCAATAAATATTAATGAAATTGTTTACAATAATGATGTGAGGAGAGGGAACAAATTCATTTCGTTCTTTTAGGTTCTTAACTGAAAATCCTGTTACAAAAGATAGATTAATTAGTAAAAAAAATGCCTTGATATGTTTGCATGGGAGAAACTCAGGAATAAGTAAACTCAAAGAGGTGGCTAGAACTTGAACTCAACTATAATCTTTAATTAAAGCATAGAAAAGTGCAGAGGAGGTGAGTCCTGGGATGATTATCAAAAATAGTTCAGTAACAAGGAAAAGATTTTGTTTTGCAGATTTGAGTCTATGCCTTCTCCATTGATAAAAATTGCTCATGATGTAGAGTCATCCTTCTCTTCCAGGTATAGTGAGAGCTGTTGTTTAGTCACTAAATCGTGTCTGACTCTTTTGTGACCCCATGGTCTGTTGCCTGCCAGGCTCCTCTGTTCATGGAATTTTCCAGAGAAGAACACTTGGAGTGAGTTGTCATTTCCTTCTCCAGGGGATCATCCTGACAGTAGGAATCAAACCCTCTTCTCCTGCATTAGCAGGCAGATTCTTTACCATTGAGCCACCAGGGAAGCCCCAAGATGGAGAAATTCTTTATAAATATAAATTTCCATTACAAAAGGGTAGCATACTGTTTCCAGACCTTCTGTTTCTACAGTTTTTCAAAATAATCAGACCAAAACAATCCTTAAGCCAAAGAGCGGTGTTTTGAAGAAGCATATAGTCTCCTACAATGACACAATCACAATAACAACTACTACTACTAATACTTGATGAGTATTATGATAAGATGAGGCTTTGTTCTAAAAGTTCCTTGTATGCCAACTTATGTGATTTCAACAAAATTATAAAGCAGCTTTATTACCGTCTATGCTTTAAAGATGAAGAACTTAGTGAATGTAAAATACAAAGTTATAATGTGATGGAGGTCTGTATAGCTCATCCTTATTCTCCAAGATCCTCCTGTGAAATTTAAAGTAGTTTTATGCATCTATTTATTTTATAATCACTACTGTAAGTTACTAACTTCAGATTCAGACAACTAAACTGTTTTTGTTTTCTATTAGCTGTTTTAATTCCAATAATTTTTACATTGTTTAATCACTATAGCTGTCAGATGCAACTGGGTAGTTTTGTTTTGTTTTTTTTACTACATTTGTTAGTATAATTTCTCCTTTTTTTCCTTGGTTGCATCTTTTTTTTAAATTAATTTATTTTTTATTGACGGATAATTGCTTTACAGAATTTTGCTGTTTTCTGTCAAACCTCAACATGAATCAGCCATAGGTCCCATTTTTGATGACCACTTATTCATAAAAATCATCTAGAAAACTTAAGGACAACTTCACCTCTCTTTTACAAATTTGATGCATTCTCAGAGGAAATATATATAGTGTTTATTTCATGTATAGCAAGAAAGGGAGAAAAAGATGAGGATTTGCCCTAAACAATAAAGCAGCACAAGTACAAGCTGTATATGTACAGCAAACAAAAGAGACATAATGTATTCAAGTAGGAGCTAACTGAATTGCATTCAACTCCAAGTGTTGTCAATTTTTCTAGTGATTAAAAAGTTGTCAGAATGATTAAAAAGTATGTCAAAAGCTTGATGATGTTGCAAAATAAAACTCATATTTTATGATAAGATTAGAAAAAATAAAACATAAAATATGTTCTCTGCCATTTGACCTCCATTGTTCACATACTGTTGAAGCCCGGCTTGGACCAGTTAGAACCAGACATGGAACAATGGACTGGTTCCAAATTGGGAAAGGAGTATGTCAAGGCTGTATATTGTACCCTGTTTATTTAACTTATATGCGGAAATCATGAAAAATGCTGGCCTGGTCGAAGCACAAGCTGGAATCAAGTTTGCCAGGAGAATATCAATAACCTCAGATACAAGGATGATACCACTGTTATGGCAGAAAGTGAAGAGGAACTAAAGAGCCTCTTGATGAAACTGAAAGAGGAGAGTGAAAAGGTTGGCTTAAAGCTCAACATTCAGAAAACTAAGATCATGGCATCTGGTCCCATCACTTCATGGCAGATAGATGGGCAAACAGTGGAAACACTGGCTGAGTTTATTTTTCTGGGCTCCAAAATCACTGAAGATGGTGACTGTAGCCCTGAAATTAAAAGACACTTGCTCCTTGGAAAGAAAGTTATGATCAATCTAGACAGCATATTAAAAAGCAGAGACATTACTTTGTCAACAAAGGTCCATCTAGTTAAGCCTATGGTTTTTCCAGTAGCCACGTATGGTGGTGAGAGTTGGACTATAAAGAAAGCTGAGTGCTGAAGAATTGATGCTTTTGAACTGTGGTGTTGGAGAAGACTCTTGAGAGTCCCTTGAACTGCAAGGAGATCCAACCAGTCCATCCTAAAGGAAATCAGTCCTGAATATTTATTGGAAGGACTAATGCTGAAGCTGAAACTCCAATACTTTGGCCACCTGATGCGAAGAACTGATTCACTGGAAAAGACCCTGATCCTGGGAAAGATTGAAGGCGGGAGGAGAAGGGGATGACAGAGGGTGAGATGATTGGTTGGCATCACCAACTTGATGGACATGAGTTTGAGCAAGCTCCAGGAGTTGGTGATGAACAGGGAAACCTGGCATGCTGCAGTCCATGAGGTTGTAATGAGTCAGACATGACTGAGCAGAAAGTTGAACTGAACTGAACTCCCTCTACTGTGCATTGTGTATCTGGCATTATGCCTCAACCAAACCTCCGCGACAGCAGAAACACTTGCTCGGTCATAAAAAACCACAAATCAACAAGACAATTCCTTGGAAGATGACATTCCTTCCTGCTCTTGTAAGGGAGTCATGATGATCCACCACTTTGTACTTGCAGATCTGGATTGCATAAACTGTTAATAATACGTCAGGTACAGCCATCTGTCTCAAAAAAACTTATATAACTGTGCTTTGCCTTCTAATGGAAACCCTTCTTCAGTGTTCTTGCCTGGAAAATCCCATGGACAGAGGAGCCTGGTGGTCTACAGTTCAGGGAGTCACCAAGAGTCGGATATGACTAAGTGACTGAGCACTTGTGCTGCCTTCTAATCAGTGGAACAAGTCATAGAACTTTCTCAGATGCTGTTCCTGGGTTACAATCCTCAATTTGACGAATAAAAATTTTCACTTCTTTCTTAGATTGATTGTTTTGTTGACAGTGTTATACACTGGTCAAGGTAGTAAGCAGTAATTGATATTCGGGGTATCTATATTGAGACTCACTTTATTTTGAGTACAATAATAAAATCTGAACAGGTTATCAGCACTTAAAGTAAAGCAGCAACACTTGAGACTATTTACCTTCTGACGTGGCTATAGTTTATACTCAACATTAATTGCTAATATTTGTCATTTCATAGTTTATTGATTAGTTGTACATTGTTGCTTGTTAAGGCATGAGTTGTCAAGTATTTGCTAATAAACTCAGCTAAAAAGAAATTCCCTCAGGAAATTGCAGAACATGTGGCTCCCAATTATGAAGCTGGGTCTCATTATCTAAAAAGCAGGTCTGTGATTTCTAATGACTTTATTCTCCTATGTTGTGTTGCTTTCTAAAGAGATTCTATATGCAGTTCTTTGTAATGGAATGTAATCAGTAAGTAACATAACTTTTCTGTTATTATTTTACTGCAAGTTATTCTTCATTGTTTAATCTGGCTGTTTCCTGGTGGCACCAGTTCAGTGTTTTTCCCTTCAGTAAGCATTTATTAAGGGTTCACTATGAATACGGAACTGTCTGCCAGGCTTTCTATCATTTTATTTATTTATTTTTACCAGGTGTGCAGCCCTCAGTTCAGTTCAGTCACTCAGTCCTATCTGACTCTTTGCAACACCATGGAGTGCAGCACGCCAGGCTTCCCTGTTTGTCACCAACTCTTGGAGATTGCTCAAGCTCACGTCCATTGAGCCAGTGATGCCATCCAACCATCTCATCCTCTGTTGCTCTCTTTACCTCTTCTATTCAATCTTTCCCAGTATCAGGGTCTTTTCTAATGAACCACTTCTCATCAGGTGGCCAAAGTATTGGAGCTTCAGCTTCAGCATTAGTCCTTCCAATGAATATTCAGGACTGGTCTCCTTTAGGATGGACTGTTTGGATCTCCTTGCAGTCCAAGGGACTCTCAAGAGTCTTCTCCAACACCACAGTTCAAAAGGATCAATTCTTCAGCATCAGCTTTCTTTATGGTCCAACTCTCACATCCATACATGACTACTGGAAAAACCATAGCTTTGACTAGATGGACTTTGTTGGCAAAGTAATGTCTCTGCTTTTTAATATGCTGTCTAGGTTGGTCATAGCTTTTCTTCCAAAGAGCAAGCGTCTTTTAACTTAATGTCCACAGCCACCATCTGCAGTAGTTTTGGAGCCCAAGACAATAAAGTCTCCCACTGTTTCCATTGTTTCCACATATGTGGCCATGAAGTGATGGGACCAGATGCCAAGATCTTCATTTTTTGAATATATTTTTAAGCCAGCTTTTTCACTCTCCTCTTTCACTTTCATCAAAAGGCTCTTTAGTTCCTCTTTGCTTTCTGCCATATGGGTGATGTCATCTGCACATTTGAGGTCATTGACATTTCTTCCTGCAATTTTGATCCAGTTCGTGCTTCTTCCATCCCAGCATTTCCCACCATGGGAAATGCTGCATATAAGTTAAATAAGTTAAATTATTTAAGTTAATTATATATAAATTAAAGTTATTTAAATATAAATTAAATAAGCATGGTGACAGTATACAGATTTATGTACTCTTTTTCCAATATGGAACCAGTCCATTGTTCCATGTCCAGTTCAAACTTGTTTTTCACCTGCATACAGGTTTCTCAGGAGGCAGATGAGGTGGTTTGATATTCTCATCTCTTTAAGAATTTTCCACAGTTTGTTTTGATCCACACAGTCAAAGGCTTTAGCATAGTCAATGAAGCAGAAGTAAATGTTTTTCTGGAATTCTCTTGCTTTTTCTGTGATCCAACACATGTTGGAAATTAATCCCAAAATTCTTCATTAATATTGTCAATATCACTTATTTCATTAACATGTCACCAAATTAAAAAAAATATATATTAGTTTCTCTTTGTACCAGAAATCCTTCTTTGAGCAATATATTATGAATTAATAATTGCATGGTAATGGAAGTCCACACATCCTAACACTTCTTGCATCTCCACTATGGACCATCTAAAAAGTTACTTATCTTTAAGTGTGTTTCTTTCCATAAATGAACATCAGATCTGATCCATTTATATTGTATATGGCTATTCTTCTGTCAGCATAAGAAGTTCATGTCTTCCAGTTCATTCAGTATCACTAGGCTTTTTTTATTTTTATTTTTTTCTGAACATCTTCTAATCTGATTCAAGATCCCACCACTCTCCATCTGAACTCATCAAACTCTTTCACTATGTTCCCTGGGCTAATATGGACAGCAAAATCCTCTATTATACAGTTTGCTAGGGTTATGATAGCAAGCAACCCAAATTGGTGACTTAAACAACAGAAATGTTTTTTGTAATTATTGAGGCTGGATCTCTGAGATCAAGGTATTGGCAAGGTTGGTTTCCTATGATGAAAATGGCTTGCAGTTGGCCTTTTTCTCACTTGTGTCTTTATATGATCCTCTGTCTGTAACTCTCTGTGTCCAAATTTTCTTTTCTCATAAGGACACCAGTCATAGTCAATTAGGGTACAGCACAATCATCATTTTAAAGTTAAGTGACTATTTAAAGACTATATCTTCAAATATGGTCACATTCTGAGGTGCTAAGTTTTACGACTTCAATATGTAAATTTCTGGGGAACACAGTTTATACCATAACACCTATATGTACAATTTCTTCTCTAAGCATTATATTTAGCTCTTTCTGTGGTTTGAATCAAGCTTTCTCCTAAGGTCACTGCTTCCCCACAGGTATTTCTTTATTTTTAGTAGTTGTGCTACATAGGTGTACACGTACACAATAGCATCTGGAAGTGAAATAGTTATCTCTCTTCCCATGTTTATAGACTAGACTTTATTATTATCAAAAATGTAACACTTTCAATATTGTGATTTTGCATAGTACACTCTTTGACAGCCTACTCTAAGACTGTGGTGTGTGTGCTAAGTCGCTTCAATCACGTCCAACTCTTTGCATCACTCTGAACTGCAGTTTGCAAGGCTTCTTCTGTCCCTAGGATTCTCCAGGCAAGAATACCAGAGTGGGCTGCCATGCCCTTCACCAGGGGATCTTCCTGACCCAGGTCTCTTATGTCTCCTGCATTTGCAGGTGAGTTCTTTACCACTCATGCCACCTGGGAAGCCCACTCTAAGACGCACACCTCTGCTCTTTCCCAACCAAGTCTGATTATCAGATCGATTCTATCATTTTCCCACTACCTATACACCCTGTCTTAGCTCTTTCCTTTTCAACTCAGTTTTGATTTCCTCTCTTTCTGCTTACTAACGTGGCAAACCCCAGCCCTATTAAACCCAAACATTTTCTGACTACTCATCGGTATTTGAGAAATTAATAAGCCCAGAGACACAATCTACCGGGGTAGAGGTGCTAGTTAAGTTAAAGGGCTTAATTTGAGGTGACCCTTGTAACAGGCTTCTGTGGTGGCTCAATTGGTAGGGAATGTGCCTGCAATGCAGGAGGCCCAAGTTCAATACCTGGGTCAAGAAGATCCCCTGGAGAAGGAAATGGGAACCATCTCCAGTATTCTTGCCTGGAGAATCCCGTGGACAGAGGAGCCTGGTGGGCTATGGTCCATGGGGTTGCAAAGAGTTAGACCCGACTGAGCGACTTTCACTTTCACTTTCTTTAGAGCCTGGAGCCTTGGGATCTGGACATACAGGATAATCTCCATCTTCTTTCTTTGACTCCAACTGAACAAGCAATAAAAGTCATGGGAACTTTTTGTAGTGCAATTAAGATCAGATAATAGAGACTAAGAGGTTTTTTGTTTTTTGGTATAACAAAGTATTAAAGATCTGCTAAAAGGCTTACCATCTTCTTGTGTACATAGCCTAATTAGACTGCGAGCTTTCTAACAGGAATTTCCTTCTTTCCTTTATTTCTTCCCTTTCCTATATCTGAAATCGTCCAGCCATCCAGGAAAAACACACATGCACAGAAAAGCAAACAAACAAACAAAAAACATGGAGATTAGAATAATTGATCACCTGTGCTTCAGTGGCTAAGACAAGGCAAGAATGAGGAATTGGAGGAAGGCACTGCCTCATTCATTAAATATTTATGGAACTCCTACCACATTCTAGACATTATTCTCTTGTTAGAGATACAGTGGCAAACCACAGTGTATTTGTTCTATAAGGAGTTAACAAATGTTAGACAATTTAGAAAGTCATAATTTTTCTGTTGGGAAGTATCTCACTTTTGAGCCTCCCTCCCCTCTCTGACCCCATCCCTCCAGGTCATCACTAAACACCAGGCTGGGCTCTCATTGTTATATAACAGCTTCCCACTAGTTTTTTGTTTTACACATAATGGAGTTTATGTGTCAACGCCACTTTCGAAATTCATGCTACCCTCTTCTTCCCCCACTATGTCCACAAGTCCATTCTCTACAGTTGCATCTCCATTCCTTCTCTGCAAATAAGTTCATCGTCACCATTTTTCTAGATTCTATTTTTATGTGTGTATGTACAATATTTGTTTTTTTCTTTCTTACTTACTTAACTCTCTGTAACAGGTTCTATGTTCATCTATCACATTAGAATTGACTCAAATTAATTCCTTTTTATGACTGAGTAATCTGGAATCAAGATTGCCAGGAGAAATATCAATAACCTCAGATATGCAGATGACACCGCCCATATGGCAGAACGTGAAGAAGAACTAAAGAGCTTCTTGATGAAAGTGAAAGAGGAGAGTGAAAAAGTTGGCTTAAAGCTCAACATTCAGAAAACTAAGATCATGGCATCTGGTCCCATCACTTCATGGCAGAGAGATGGGGCAACAGTGGAAATAGTGGCTGACTTTATTTTTCTGGGCTCCAAAATCACTGAGATGGTGACTGTAGCCATGAAATTAAAAGACACTTAGTCCTTTGAAGGAAAGTTATGACCAACCTAGACAGCATATTAAAAAGCAGAGACATTACTTTGCCAACAAAAGTCCGTCTAGTCAAGGCTATGCTTTTTCCAATGGTCATGTATGGATGTGAGATTTGGACTATAGAGAAAACTGAGGGCTGAAGAATTGGTGCTTTTGAACTGTGGTGTTGGAGAAGACTCTTGAGAGTCCCTTGGACTGCAAGGAGATCCAATCAGTCCATCCTAAAGGAGATAGGTCCTGGGTATTCATTGGAAGGACTGATGTTGAAGCTGAAACTCCAATACTTTGGCCACCTGATGTGAAGAGCTGACTCATTGGAAAAGGCCTTGATGCTGGGAAAGATTGGGGGCAGGAGGAGAAGGGGACGACAGAAGATGAGATGGCTGGATGGCATCACTGACTCAATGGACATGTGTTTGGGTGGACTCCAAGAGTTGGTGATGGACAGGGAGGTCTGGCGTGCTGCAGTTCATGGGGTTGCAAAGAGTTGGACACGACTGAACGACTGAACTGAACTGAACTGAATTTTGGTTAATTTAAGCAAATTGAAATTTCACTAAGCATTTTTTTCTGACCATAGAGCTATAAGGTTAGATATCAATCATGGGGTGGGGGGCATGGTAAAAAACACAAACACATGGAGGCTAAATGATATGCTTCTAAATGGCCAAAAGGTCACAGAAGGAATTTAAAAAAAATTATCTTGAAACAAATGACAATTGAAACAAGATGACTCAAAACCAATGGGATGTAGTAAAAGTGGTGACAAGAGAGAAGTTTATAGCAATACAAGTCTACCTCAAGAAATGAGGAAAACATCAAATAAACAATCTTACAAATAAACTAATCTTACACCTAAAGCAACTAGGAAAAAAAGATCAACAACAACAAAAAATCCAAAATTTAGTAGATAGAAAGAAATCATAAAAATCAGAGCAGAAATAAAAAAAAAAAGGATGGAAACAATAGCAAAGATCAATAAAGCAAAAAGCTGGTTCTTTGAGAAAATAAACAAAAGTGACAAACCTTTAGCTAGACTCATCAAGAAAAAAGGGAGAAGACTGAAATCTATAAAATTAGAAGTGAAAAAGAAGTTAGAGCAGACGATGCAGAAAAACAAAAGGATCTTAAAAGACTGCTGTAAGGAACTATATGCCAATAAACTGAACAACCTGGAATAAATGGACAAATTTTTAGAAAAGTATAGCCTTCCAAAACTGAACCAGGAAGAAATAGAAAATATGAACAGACTAATCACAAGCACTGAAATTGAAACTGGGATGAAAAACCTTCCAACAAGCAAAAGTCCAGAGTCAGATGGCTTCACAGGCAAATTCTACCAAAAGTTTAGAGAAGAGCTATCCCATTCAACTCTTCCCATCCCGCTCAAACTCGACTAATCACAAGCACTGAAATTGAAACTGGGATGAAAAACCTTCCAACAAGCAAAAGTCCAGAGTCAGATGGCTTCACAGGAAAATTCTACCAAAAGTTTAGAGAAGAGCTATCCCATTCAACTCTTCCCATCCCGCTCAAACTCTTCCAAGCTCACCTACCCTGCTCAAACGTCCAACAAGTTGCAGAGGAAGGAACACTTCCGAAATCATTCTACAAGGCCACCATCATGCTGACCCCAAAACCCAATTCCTCAACAAAATCTTAGCAAGCAGAAAGCAACAACACATGAAAATGATCATACACTATGACTACATAGAGTTTATCCCAGGGATGCAAGGATTCTTCAATATGTTCAAACCAATGTGATGCACTGTATTAACAATTTGAAAGAAAAAAAAATATGATCATCTCAACAGATTCAGAGAAAGCTCTCAACAAAATTAAACACCCATTTATGACTTAAAAAAAAAAAACTTCCAGAAAATTGGCGTTCAAGGAACCTACCACAACATAATAAAGGCCATATTCGACAAACCTACAGCAAACATTATGCTCAATGGGAGTGTTCTTTTTGATAGAGTTACTAGGATATCTTTCTGAGAAGAAGATGGCTTCACAGAGACCTGCATGATGAGGAGTCATCTATTTAAATTTCAGAGGAAAGAAGCTGATGAATATAAGGACCAAGCAATTTGTACTTTATGAAGTGCCTGTGTATTCCATTCAAGGGGCTTCCCTGGGAGCTCAGCTGTTAAAGAATCTACCTGCAATGCCTGGAGTAGCCCCATGGACAGAGGAGCCTGGCAGTCTACTGTCTAAGGGGTCACAAAGGGTTGGACACGACTGAGCTACTAAGCACAGCACACAATGCATTGAAGAGGCACAGTGTAGGAGAGAGACTGGATCACAGATCATGAAGGCTGTTTGAGGCTTTGGCAAGGAGTTTGGACTTAATTCTAAGTGTGATTAGAAGCTAACAGATGGTTTTTAGAAGGGAAAATATGATTCACATAAAAAATAATCTGGCCTCTGTGTGACAAATAAATGATAAGGAGACATTAACGATAATAGGGAGACAAATTAGAAGGCTATCATGGTAGTTCAGTGAGAGAAGATGATGGTTTTGTTCTAAAGTGGTAATGATTAAGTTGTATAACAATAAGTATTTTTGGATTGACTGGATTGTAGGGGGAAAAAAAAAGAAATGAGAGAGGAAACACATGGAGTCTGGGGAAGTGGGTCTCCCTGAGAGCTCAATATGAGTTGCCATGTGGGCTACCATAGAAGGATACAGTCCTACTTAAAGTGAAAGTGAAGTCGCTCAGTCGTGTCCAACTCTTTGCGACCCCGTGAACTGTAGCCTTCCAGGCTCCTTTGTCCATGGAATTTTCCAGGCAAGAGTACTAGAGTGGGTTGCCATTTCCTTCTCCAGGGGATCTTCCTGACCCAAGGAATGAACCTGGGTCTCCTGCATTGCAGGCCGATGCTTTACCATCTGAGCCACCAGGGAAGCCCACAGTCCTACTTACATCTTGAAAATCAAAAGCAGAGGCAGATGTTGATGTGATAAGATGCAGTAGGTACTCCTGAGTCTACCCTTGAGTGGATTTCATAAAAATTGTAATAGTTTGAGCCCTAAATAAATACTTCTTTTACATATCCTTCTGGATTCTATGCAGTAAAGTCCTTTTTGATAATTGATTATGCAGTCTGATATTAAGGGCTTCCCTGATGGCTCAGGCAATAAAGAATCCACCTGCAATGTAGGAGGCCTGGGTTCAATCCCCGATCTGGAAGATTCCCTAGAGAAGGGAATGGCTACCCACTCCAGTATTCTCACCTGGAACATTCCATTGACAGAAGAGCCTGGTGGACTATAGTTTACTGAGTAGCAAACAGTCAAACATGACTGAGTGAATAACACTTTTCAATTTTTCTGATATTACAGGACAGGGGTTACTTTTACATAACATTTGTTTGAATTGGTAAAATGTCAACGAGTGGGACCATGATCACTATAATATTTTAGTCATGACATGGATATCATGTCATACATGTTCCTTTGTGATATCTGTCAAGACTGCAGAAACTTGATTGAAATCAGTGAACTCATTAAGTCTTATTCCATCTTGGATGAGGATAAAGCACTGTTTAAATTCCCCATACCGGTACTCTGGGTTAATGTACTTTATCAAATAGAAGTAAGATGACATAGGTAGTCAATTTTCAATTGGTTCCACTTGTCAGGCTCGTGATAAAAAAGAGATTCTTTGGAATTGAGTTTACACAGCATTGACTTCTCTGATTTCTTAGCATTGAAGAAATGATAGGGAAAATTGAAGGTGGGATATATACTAGGAATCAATGGTTCTTTCTCCATTAATGGGATATAAGTGATAACAATGAGAACAGAGTGAGTGTAGCTGCCAGCATTCAAGACATTCAAGGGGGTCACTCTGCCAAAGGATTTAAGGGCCAGAGAAAATAAATGCTAGCAAGTAAAATTATATTGAATTCTCAAGTTCACTGCTATTCAGGGCACGATTCAAAAAATCTAGAAAGATTATCGTATATTCGGAGTTTCAGTCACTAAACACACAGCTGAAATCCAGATGTTCTTGCAGTCTTGTAGAGAGATAGCAGTTTTCAGCATTGGCTTTAAAAAATATTACCAGGTACCTAGTTTTAAGGATGATAACAAGATAATCTTTATCTGTCATGGACTATTTTTTAAATTTTATAATTATTTTTGAAGTTTGAAAGTACTTGTTTTTGGCATCTCTATAAACCTCATCACCTTTCAGAGTTGTTGATAGAAAAGTACTTAGGAGTGGGGAGTGCTGGGAGAAGTGGTATGGTTGATATAATCATTTTTGTAAGGAATTTATAAGAACATGGGAAATGGCTCTTTAAAGTTTTAACTACAGTGAGAAAACAGTGCTGAGGCTCATTTCTAACTGTGGATTATGGTGTAGTTCACAAGTCTTTGAAGTAATTTATCGAACAGGAGTTGGGTAGGAGTTTTACTAAGCAGACATTCTGAATTCTTCTAAAATAACTAGCAAATGCTTCTGAATTTAATTTACTAACTCCAACAAACATTAATACCTGTCTGGAAGGACTGGAGACAGAATGATACCAGAAGGCTGGTGGGAACAAAGAAACTCAGAATTTTCAATAGTCGTAGACAACTTGACAGATAGCTGGGATGCACCGCTCATTAAACTAGTGTTGAGATGGGCTGTCCCAGACACATTTAAGAACTTGGTGGATAGGATTTGAAGTGTTGGCCAAGATGATTGCACTACTTGATGCTCCCTTATCAATCTGAGATTTGGCATATTACTGGGTGGTAAATCTTGGTGACTGTCATCGGTATTTGTTGTTTTGGGGGGAATCAACAGAGAGAATATACATGCTACTGGCCCTGCTCTCAGTAAATGGATACCTTTATGGTATTGTTAGATAACTGAGGTATTGTTAGCTATCTGGAAAGGCCAAGAGGATGATAGGCTAAGAAAGTGAGAGCAGCCTGACCTGTGTAACCAAAGTCCTTCAGTGGTATTCCTCCAAGCCTTGAGTAGATTGAGGGCAAAGAGGGCAGACAGCCCTCTGTATCAGTTTGGAGGTACAGGTGGTAGAGGATGGGAAGAGGTAGGTCCTTCAAGTAAGGGTATGAACTTTGTGAGATGCGAGACGATAGTGATGTCTTGAGAATTACAGGTTATTATCAGGAGTTAATGAGATATTGTATAAAATAGTGATTTTTCAACTGGGATGGCTTTTCCCCTGTATCACAAACTGGACAATTGGCAATAACTGGAAACATTTTTAAAATAATTTAACTAATTTGTATTGAAGCATAATTGATTTAGAAAGTTATGTTAGTTTTGTTTTAGAGAAATCAGTTGACCATTTACATATATCCACTCTTTTTTAGATTATTTTCCCAGGTCGGTCATTACAGAGTATTGAGTAGAGTTCTCTGTGCCATACAGTAAGTTTTTATCAGTTACATATTTTATGTATGCATGTGTGCTAAGTCACTTCTGTCACGTCTGAGTCTGTGCAATACTATGAACTGTAGCCTGCCAGGTTCCTCTGTCCTTGGGATTCTACAGGCAAGAATACTAGAGTGGGTTGCCATGCCCTCCTGCAAGGGATCTTCCTGACTCAAGAATTGAACCCACATCTCTTATGTCTCCTGTATTGGCACATGAGTTATTTACCACTAACACCATCTGTAGAGTAGTGTACATATGTCAATCTCAATCTCCCAATTTATCCCTCCCCCACATCTCCCTTGGTAACCAAAAGTTTGTTTTCTACATCTGTGACTCTATTTCTGTTTTGTAAATAAGTTCATTTGTACCATGATTTTACATTCCAGATATAATTGATATCATGTGATATTTGACTTTGTCTGACTTCATTTCAAATGATGACTTCTAGATCTATCCATGTCCTTGCAAATGACATTATTTTGTTCTTTTTTATGGCTCAATAATATTACATGTATCTTTTCAAATTATGGTTTTCTCTGGGTATATGCCCAAGAGTGGGATTGCAGAATCATATGGGAGCTCTATTTTTAGATTTTTAAGGAATTTCAATACTGTTCTCCACAGTGGCTGTATCAATTGACATTCCTACCAACAGTGTAGGAGGGTTACCTCTTCTCCATACCCTCTCCAGCATTTACTGTCTGTAGAATTTTTGATGATGATCATTCTAATTCGTGTGAGGTGATATCTTCTTATAGATTTTATTTGCATTTCTCTGATATATAATGAAGTTGAGCATCCTTCTGTGAGCTTCTTTGTCATCTGTATGTTCTCTGGAGAAGTTACAGACGTTTCTTTGTGGTCACTGGCATCTGGTAGACAGAGGTCAGAGATGCTGCTAAACATCCTACAGTGCACAGCCCAGAGCCTTCCACCTCCAGGAACACATTCAGTAGTGCCAAGGTTGAAGAACTTTATAAATATTGCAGTGTCCTGTAAATTGGCTGTGAAGACAATTAGCTCCCCCCTAATCATATCCCCCAAATAAAATCCTATAATGAAATGCATGGTGATGGGGTAATGGGAGGGAACGCATTCTAGAGCTCTTAGAACATTTGTCTTTTGCCCCAAATGAGAAGAGTATTTCCATCTACCAATGCAGGCAGCAGAAAACACTGTCTAATAGGTATAGTCAAAGGCAAGAAAGACTAGATAAACCCTGTAAATATTGTTTTAGACCTGTATAGTCAAAGTATATGCAATATCTTTGTAGCTATGGATCATTTAACTCATTATTCTATGCATCTATTTCATATTTGACAAAATAATGAATAGCTTTCTCTAAGGTTGGCCTAACTTTTAATTATTTTGAATAAGTCATAAAGAAGATATTTAGGAAAGCAGAAAGCTAGTGAACAGTGAGTCCCCTGTACCCTGGACATTGTGAATATCCTCTCCTAGATCTAAGGATTGATGCTGAAGGCACACAGTCATTTTCCTATTAAATCACTTCAGGCAGTTTCAAAGGCAGGTCTCTTATTTTTTAATGGCAACACTAAACAAAATCTGTCACACATTTCTCCAACAAATTCTTATACAAACTTTGTAAGCTTCACTTGTTTCACTTAATTTAATTATATGGTATTCATCTTTCTGAGAAAGGTATACAAAGATTTTCTGGGAGTTCACTTGAGTACCAAAGTTTAATCTGATAATTTTATGTTTTCATTTTTCCCCCAAGGTGCAGGAAGCAATATTAAATACATGGTGTGGGTTTAGGAGACCTTGTTCTTCAAAGCAGATTTTAGCAAAGGCTTTCCTAGTCTACCCACCTAGAATAAAAAGGCCTCTACTTTGGAGATGGCTATGGTGAGTTTTTGTTGGTTTTGTGGGTTCATGTTGGCTGCCTAGATCCATTCAGAGCAATTGAGATGTTTTGCAATACGGCCATGGAGGCTATTGTCAGTAACCTAGAAAAATAAGGGCACTGAGTAGTCAGTATCTTCTCTAAGAAACTGGAGATTTGTCAAAACCTTACTAGATAGGCTAGAAACATTCCATCCACAATGGAACCCCCTAAAATAATATGAATAACCATGAATAGTTTTTCAAAATGGTGATGCCTGATTTCTTAGCCCATTTGCTGAAGTTTGGATGAAGTTCTAAATGATGCTACATTTACACTTTGAGTTAAGATAATGTCTTGGATGGGAGTGAAATGTGGCACTCCATATGGAGCTGAACACAAGGATCATATTGGTTGGTGGATGCTTTAACTCTGGGAAAGAACGTTAATGTGGCACCACTTAGATGTGGTGCTAGGAGTCTTAGAATTGCAAAGGTCTTCAAGTTACTGTAACTTAGCAGATGCCTGGAAGAGGGTTCTGTTTTTGATAATCAGTAAGTAAGAGCCTGTCAAATGATGGAGTGTAGCTGGGTTTGGGTTGTGCTTATTAGAAGAGTGTGTCACAAAAACTACTTTCTGGTGAAAGGTGGGGAGAAGGTAAATCTACAGTGTTGTATTTTTCTGGTCCAAAAGGAAAAGATCTCTAGCTCTTGGTGAGAATAGAGTGCTGGTGGGACAGTGAAGAGAGAGGGCCCTTCAGACCAAACTATGGAGTGGTAGTGGCAATTTGGAAAAGGAAATGGCAATCCACTTCAGTGCTCTTGCCTGGAAAATTCCATGGACGGAGGAGCCTGGTGGGCTACAGTCCATGGGGTCACAAAGAGTTGGACACAACTGAGCTACTTCACTTTCTTTCTTTCTTTTGTGGAGTGGTAACATGATTTTTGGCAGAGAAGGCAATGGCACCCCACTCCAGTACTCTTGCCTGGAAAATCCCATGGACGGAGGAGCCTGGTAGGCTACATTCCATAGGGTCGCTAAGAGTCGGACACGACTGAACGACTTCACTTTCATTTTTCCCATTCATGCACTGGAGAAGGAAATGGCAACCCACTCCAGTATTCTTGCCTGGAGAATCCCAGGGATGGCGGAGCCTGGTGGGCTACCGTCTATGGGGTCGCACAGAGTCGGACACGACTGAAGCGACTTAGCAGCAGCAGCAGCAGCAACATGATTTTTGTAGCCATTAATGTCTACCTTGCTCATTACCCATTAAGGAGAAGGTGAAAGGAACCAGGCAGGAAAGAAGAGCCAACCCAACACCTTGGATCTACAGCAGCAGTGGATGAAGACTATGCATGGATGACTTGAGGAGCCGGACCCAAAGCAAAGTTGCATATCCAAGAGGAGAGACAGCAGGAGTAAGGTCAAGCAGCTGGGTTTGAAACATGTGTAGTGGGTAACATTTCTTAATGCTTTGTGTTTAATTAGTTGGAATGGCACCCCACTCCAGTACTCTTGCCTGGAAAATCCCATGGATGGAGGAGCCTGGTAGGCTACAGTCCATGGGGTCGCTAAGAGTCAGACATGACTGAGCGACTTCACTTTTACTTTTCTCTTTCATGCACTGGAGAAGGAAATGGCAACCCAGTCCAGTATTCTTGCCTGGAGAATCCTAGGGACGGCGGAGCCTGGTGGGCTGCCGTCTATAGGGTCGCAAAGAGTCGGACACGACTGAAGCGACTTAGCAGTAGCAGTAGCAGTTGGAGATCTGAAGGGTGGCAGGGAGGGGATCCAGAAGTGAAACTCAGTTCCTTCTTGTCTTCCAATGAGAGGGGATACATTTGGGAGGTAGAGATGATAAGTTTAGTTTTAACCATATTTTAAAAATTTGGTGATCATATCCAAATAAAAATGTCTAGAAGACATTGGAAAACACACTTCTGAATATTAAGAGAAAAATCTGGGATCCAGCTATGCTAAAAATGAGGATGGAAGCCTTGGGAATAGATTCTTTTCTAGGGAGATTGCAAGGAGTGTGGACTTAAAACAAAGTAGATGACCTGGTAACACTGGTCTTTTAAGGCCGGACGGAGGAGAGAAATCTGAACATGAGCTAAGAAAGGGATTCAGAGATACAGAAACAAGAAAAGCAGACTCCAGAGTCATGAGTATCCAAGAAAAAAACTTTAAGGCATAAGGAGCACTAGTGTCAAATGCTACTTCAAAGTCGAGTAAGGTAAAGACTATGTCCACTTGATCTAGCAAAATTAATATTAACTTTGATAAGAGAAAGTTCAGTAGATTGGTAAAGATTAAGGTCAGATTTCTGAATGTCAAGTGAGGAAGAGGGAACAATGTGCGTACATGGCTTTCAAAAGGCTGTAAAGGGCAGGAGAGAAATAAGGAATCATTGAGAAAAACATGCGGTAGATAGAGAATAATTGAGTTTGGGAGATGAGTTTGTACACTGTGTTCTTGAGGGAATGGGCAGTAAACATGGCATACTGACGACAAAAAAGAGACTACAATACTTATTAACAAGTTGATAAAGGATAGAAATAGAATAAATCAGGTTGTCATATTTAGTAAAAAAATAAATAAAACAAAAAGTCAGGGTGTCTAAAAAAATTTTGGATTTCAGATAAACAATAAATATATTTCTTAGTATAAGTATATATCAAATAATTCCAGAGACTTAGTTATACTAAAAAAAATATCTGAAATTCAAATTTCATTGGAAATCCTATATTTTATCCAGAAACTCTTAGAGATACCAATCACAGATGAAAGGTTAGCTATATTAAAATATATATTTTCCATTATTATGAGATGTGGATTAAGTTTAAATCTCATAGCAGGAAGTTTTCACTGAATTCCTTCCAGCAATTTCTGTTTCCACTGCGAAGTGAAAAATAGACCGCTGCTTAGGAGAGAGCCATAATGGCAGTATTATAGATTTGAAGGAGATGTAGAAGGTTTGAAATAACTGCTGTGGAGAATAGGAGAGGAAATTGATTAGGAAACATGGAATTATTTTCAGACACATTGAGAGCTTAGTTGATATCCGGGACCTTGAATTAACAGAGGAACCAATTCATGCAGGTGAGTGTCACTAACCTGCTGAGGAGGGCCAATAGGCAAATGGAGCTGTCAATACTGAGAAGAGGGTGAAGGACGTGCTGGAACAGTAACCCAAGGCGAGTAGTGAGGGCGGGCAGTTCAAAGAGTGGAGGAGGAAACATAGGAATAGAGCGATGAGTAGGGTATGAAGACGGCAAGAAAGAAGTGAGAGTCACTGAGTAGCTGAGCTAGATGGGAGCCATGACAGGAAATGGGATGTTAGAATTTAATCTCAGAGGTTAAAGTTCTAAGTTATGAGTAATAATAAATTCTAGCTGGGACCATGAAAAAAGAGACTAAAGAGGGTATGTGGTGAAATTTACTAGAGATGGAAAGGTAAAAACCTAAAGGCATTATGAAATTTTTTTTTAATAAATTTATTTATTTTAGTTGGGGGCTAATTACTTTACAATATTGTAGTGGTTTTTGCCATACATTGACATGAATCAGCCATGGGTTTACATGTGTTCCCCATCCTGAACCCCCCTCCCACCTCCCTCCCCATCCCATCCCTCTGGGTCATCCCATTGCCCCAGCCCTGAGCATTTGTCTCATGCATCGAACCTGGAATGGTGTTCTGTTTCACATATGATAATATACATGTTTCAATGCTATTCTCTCAGAACGTCCCACCCTCACCTTCTCCCTCAGAGTCCATAAGACTGTTCTATGCTTTTAAAGAGCATACAAAAAGCTCCTCATGGTCCTCAGGCACTGTGATGTGGATAAATGAACAATGCATTCACTAGTGCCCTGCTAGCTGCTATAACAGAAGAGCATCCAGAACTTCATGGCTTAACATAAAAAAAAAATTATGCATATACATGTAACTAACCCAGTCATCACCTCTAATGACCAACTTTCCTCCAAGAGATATTCAGGAACCTGAGTTCCTTCCAGCTATGGCTCTATTATCATCCTCCCAGGCAGTTTCCAAGGCTTCCCTGGGGCAGTCTCCATTGCACTCAGAAGGAAAGGGGTGACCCTTTGGAAGAGTAAACAGGAGGATTTGAATGGTTTGATTTGAAGGCAACACTCAGTTCTTTTCCTACATGAATTGACCTGAATCCAGCCACATGGTCACACAACTGCAGGGGCTGCAAGGACCTGTGACCAAGAAGAAAGCAAAAAGGTAGGTGAACAGGTAACCAGCCTCACACAGCTTCTACCTGTGAGTGTTTCAAGGCTAGCAGTGTCTTCAGGGAAGAATGCTTTTACTTAAGGAGAGATGTTAAAAAAATAATTCAGTGAAACCAGAGGTCTGAGGGAAAGGTGAGGGAGGGAGCAGCCCTGTGAGGCCAGGTTAAGAGGAGGACATGCAGAGTGTGATGGGACGGCGCAGGCTCCTGGAGGTGTGCACATCCTGCCTGAGGACCAGTCACCTAGATCTGCTAATGAGGCTTTCGGAGGACTCAGTCTCTGCTCCCGTGGTCTTGAGCATTGTTTCTAGGAGCACAGAATATCCTGGGCAGAGGAGGTTGGGGTCAGACCCTCGAGGTACTGTGGTGCTGGGTCCCTAGTGTGACGGCCTGGCCTCTGGAGCGCTTTCACCTGCTCCACCATATAGTCCATTATCTTAAGTCTTTTGTGAAGTATTCTACTGCACTCTACCACATGCAATTCAATTTTACATAATGGCTTGCTCTGCTGTTCTCCTTTCTCAAGGTATATATCCTTGGAAATGAAAGTCACTCAGTCGTGTCTGACTCTTTGCAACCCCATGGACTGTACAGTCCATGGAATTCTCCAGGCCAGAATACTGGAGTGAGTAGCCTTTCCCTTCTCCAGGGGATCTTCCCAACCCAGGGGTTGAACCCAGGTCTCCTGCATTGCAGGTGGAGTCTTTACCAGCTGAGCTACAAGGGAAGCCCTATATATCCTTTAGAAACCTCAGATTATGTGAGTATATCATCTATAGTTGATTAAAAGTGATATTTGTGACTACTTCTATAAGAAATGGGCATCCAGCCCACTTGGAGTTAGAAATGTGACTTCCTGTTATAATTTTGCTCCAATGGAAAATAAGATGCTAGTATCATTATTCCAAATTGCAATTACTTTTCTAGGAATTTAATCTGCAATATATTTTTAAGACTATCTTTAGAGGATAATATGCTAATATACTATTTTTTTTTTTTTAGGGTAACTATTTTTTTTTTTTTTAGGGTAACTATTTTTTTTTTTTTAATAAATTTATTTATTTTAGTTGGGGGCTAATTACTTTACAATATTGTAATAGTTTTTGCCATACATTGACATGAATCAGCCATGGGTTTACATGTGTTCCCCTTCCTGGACTCCCCACCCACATCCCTCCCCATCCCATCCCTCTGGGTCATCCCATTGCCCCGGCCCTGAGCCCTTGTCTCATGCATCGAACATGGAATGGTGTTCTGTTTCACATATGATAATATACATGTTTCAATGCTATTCTCCCAGAACGTCCCACCCTCACCTTCTCCCTCAGAGTCCATAAAACTGTTCTATGCATCTGTGTCTCTTATTCTGTCTCGCATATAGGGTTATCGTTACCATCTTTCAAATTCCATATATATGCATTAGTATACTGTATTGTTGTTTTTCTTTCTGTCTTACTTCACTCTGTATAATGGGCTCCAGTTTCATCCATCTCAGTAGAACCGATTCAAATGTTTTTTTTTTTAATGGCTGAGTAATATTCCATTGTGTATATGTACCACAGCTTCCTTATCCATTCGTCTGCTGATGGACATCTAGGTTGCTTCCATGTCCTGGCTATTGTAAACAGTGCTGCGATGAACATTGGGGTACATGCGTCTCTTTCAATTCTGGTTTCCTCGGTGTATATGCCCAGCAGTGGGATTGCTGGGTCATATGGCAGTTCTATTCCCAGTTTTTTAAGGAATCTCCACACTGTTCTCCATAGTGGCTGTACTAGTTTGCATTCCCACCAACAGTGTAAGAGGGTTCCCTTTTCTCCACACCCTCTCCAGCATTTATTGCTTGTAGACTTTTGGATAGCAGCCATTCTGACTGGTGTGAAATGATACCTCATTGTGGTTTTGATTTGCATTTCTCTAATAATGAGTGATGTTGAGCATCTTTTCATGTGTTTGTTAGCCATCTGTATGTCTTCTTTGGAGAAATGTCTGTTTAGTTCTTTGGCCCATTTTTTGATTGGGTCGTTTATTTTTCTGGAATTCAGCTGCAGAAGTTGCTTGTATATTTTTGAGATTAATTGTTTGTCTGTAGCTTCATTTGCTATTATTTTCTCCCATTCTGAAGGCTGTCTTTTCACCTTGCTTATAGTTTCCTTTGTTGTGCAAAAGCTTTTAATTTTAATTAGGTCCCATTTGTTTATTTTTGCTTTTATTTCCAATATTCTGGGAGGTGGGTCATGGAGGATCCTGCTGTGATTTATGTCGTAGAGTGTTTTGCCTATGTTTTCCTCTAGGAGTTTTATAGTTTCTGGTCTTACGTTTAGATCTTTAATCCATTTTGAGTTTATTTTTGTGTACGGTGTTAGGAAGTGTTCTAGTTTCATTCTTTTACAAGTGGTTGACCAGTTTTCCCAGCACCACTTGTTAAAGAGATTGTCTTTTCTCCATTGTATATTCTTGCCTCCTTTGTCGAAGATAAGGTGTCCATAGGTGCGTGGGTTTATCTCTGGGCTTTCTATTTTGTTCCATTGATCTATATTTCTATCTTTGTGCCAGTACCATACTGTCTTGATGACTGTGGCTTTGTAGTAGAGCCTGAAGTCAGGCAGGTTGATTCCTCCAGTTCCATTCTTCTTCCTCAAGATTGCTTTGGCTATTCGAGGTTTCTTATATTTCCATACAAATTGTGAGATGATTTGTTCTAGTTCTGTGAAAAATACCATTGGTAGCTTGATAGGGATTGCATTGAATCTATAGATTGCTTTGGGTAGTATACTCATTTTCACTATATTAATTCTTCCAATCCATGAACACGGTATATTTCTCCATCTGTTTGTGTCCTCTTTGAGAACATAAAAGTTAACTTGATATAAGACAAGTTATTAGTAGTACTTGTTTAAGTTCTCACTTGAAAGAGAAAAATTTTTTCAAGTTTAAACTTTTTTGAAGAGGAAACACTTCAAAGACTCATGTGGTATACTCACTATATTTTGAAATTAACCCCATAATTTTTTTAAGAAATTAAGAAATGCATACAACCATTTATTAATTCATATGCTTTCTCTTCAGTCACTGGGTTATTACTATACATATGATGCTGTCCACATTCAAGGTTCTTTAAGCCTTTATTTATAATCAAGTTAAGGAAAATGAAGAACTAGAGAGCAATAGCAAACTATTAGTCAAAAACAAATTGAAAATAAAAAACAGTGCTTACTCATAACACACAGGCACCCATTTTCTGAAGTTTGGATGAATAATAACCAAAAAATCATTCTCACAAACATACATTTTCAACTTCTACCTCCATTTCCTTCTCCCAATCTCTTCTCAAACTTCTATGTCTTAGTTTTACCAACTAAAATGTAATTGACTTAAGTAGGTTCTGACTGAGTTTGAATCCTTCCTTCTTAGTAGCAGATGATGGCCATAATCTATCACCTTCTCTGTATATTGTCTTCTGTATATTGACTTCCCTGGTGGCTTAAATGGTAAAGCGTCTGCCTACAATGTGGGAGACCTGGGCTCGATCCCTGGGTGGGGAAGATCCTCTGGAGAAGGAAATGGCAACCCACTCCAGTACTCTTGCCTGGAAAATCCCATGGAAGGAGTCTGGTAGGCCAGAGTCCATGGGATCACAAAGAGTTGGACACAACTGAGCGACTTCACTTCACTTCACTTCTCTGTATGTTGTGGTTCCATAAATAATATTTAAACAATGTAACTGAGATAGAGAGGAAAGGCATGCCTATGTCTCCAATAAGATCTCCACTTCCATTAAACCCATGGATATTTTTCATAATCTCATTTTAAAAGAACTAAGAGAATAGAAATTGAAGGGAAAAGAAAGATTATATACCATGCAAAAGAAATAAAATAGTGAATTATTTATATATTAAAAGAATAAAGTGAGTATTGTTCTTGTAAGACACAGATAGGAAGAAAAGATCAATCTTAAAAGAAAGACAAGTTGAGACTGATCTTCTGTCTGCCTCTGTTCAATTGACTTTAAACCAGTACAAATCAGAATGATTAGAAAAAGCTAAGAAGCTAAAGCCCCTTTTTAGTTGGCTTGCAGTGCACATAATACTGTCAGTGAATCATGTAAATAGCTGAGGAAGCACATCTACTATACTAGAAGGCCACAAGAATCAGAAGTGTCTGGGAACAATAAATCACTAAGCAGAGCTAAGGCAGCAAGAAGTGAACAGGATTCGGGGTGTCATTTACACTGAAACACCAATACTGGAGTTGAGGGGAGAGAGAGAGAGAAAGAGGCAAGGGGAGAGAGAATGTAAAACAACAGTTGATTATAAGTAAACAAACTTAAATCTAGGACATTCTAAGGAATGAGGGAAACAGTGTATCATGAATGGCTTGATAAAAGAGTATGCTTTGTTTTCATAGATTTCAGTGGTAATTTCTATTTTCATTGAATGTATATATGACATTGGCTAGAGCTTTGTTTTAAATATTTAAAGGAAGACTTATAATTTTTTTTTAATCCAAGTGCTGTTACTGAAGATGAGAAAGAAATCCTGAAGAAAAGAAGTAGCTTCATAAGCAGCCCATAGCTCGAATTTTTTTCAAAGCTTCTGCTTCATCTTTGAAATTCATGTGAAATGTTGCAGAAACATTTAGTCTCTTTTTATGATGCACAAAGTTTTGAATGGTAGTTGGTAGCATCCTTTTTGGGAAGAGCCTGGACAAAGAAAGAGAAGTTGTTAATTTTATTCTTGATTCTGCTTTTAAAGAAAGATTCACCTTGATAAACTCAGTTACTTCAAATTCTCTTAACTTCAGTTTCTTCATCAACAAAATGAGATCATTCATCTCTTCTCAGACAAACTACACCATGTGAGAAAGAGTTGTACCAAAGGTTGTAGGGACTTGTAGCAAGTCTCCTCAAAATGTGTCACTTTTACATGGTGATTATTTTAAGCTAAAGGCAATTGAGATCCTTCAGGCTCAAGAGAAAACTACTGCCCCTCCATTAACTAGCTAAAATAATTTAAACTGGGGATTTTTCCCAAGAAAGTGTTATTACCAGAGATACATATCATCTAAGTGGTCCCATCTTTATTGCAAGTCCAAAAGCTAGTTATCAAACATTTGTTCTTCTTTTTGTCCTGTGAATGATCATTCTGTCCTTGGAAGCCTCAGGTCCCCATCCCATTGTTTGGCTTAAGATGACTTCTATACCGCATTTTGCCCTACTGTCTTTAAACCTCTCATTTACATGAAGTTCCCAAACATGAAAAATTGTTTGATATTCTCCTGTTAATCTGTCTCATGTCAGTTTAGTTCTTTGACCAGTCAGAAGGGCCTTGAAGCATAGAGGAAAGTTTTCTTCCTTCCTGACAGGGTCAAATGAGATGAGCTATATTAAAGGAAGGCTATTTCAGGACATACTCCTGCTATGAAGATCCATATTTATTCCTACAGGTATGTACATCTTATATGTTGTAAATAAAATGAACAGATATACAGTTATAACCTTAATGAGTTTGGCAAAATTACTTAAGTTTACTAGACCAAGGAAGTCCATGCTGCAAAGTGGTCATCTTATGGGTTTTTCCAGGTTAGCTAAAATACCCAAACAACAAAAACAGCAAAGTAGACCCTATACTTCAGTGCTTATTTAGAATCAGACATGCTTAATTTGAATAATAATGTAACCTTTATGAGACATGTCACTTCAGGCAAAAGAATCCTCTAAACCTTGATTTTCTCATTGGTAGAGCAGCCGGGCTCCTTCTTTGCAGTCAACACTGGTAAATTATTCAGTAAATGTAAACTTTTATTATAGCTCAGCAATTTCAGGTCACAGTTAAGGCATGCAATGAAAAAATATACTTACTCCTGGCTGAACTGTATTTATTTGTTCTTGTGGTGTGTGTGTGTGAGCATTAAGTTGAGTTCATCTCTTCACAATCCCATGATCTGCAGCCCATCAGGCTCCTCTGTCCATGGAATATTCCAGGCAAGAATACTGGAGTGGGCTTCAATTTCTTCCCCAGGGGATCTTCCCAACCGAGCAATCGAACCCGCATCTCAGATGTCTCCTGAATTGCACGCAGATTCTTTACCCACGGAGCGATAACATAAAATTTACAGTCTTATCCATTGGGCTTCCCTGGTTGCTTAAATGGTAAAGAATGTGCCTGCAAGGCAGGATTCCCAGGTTCCATCCCTGGGTCAGGAAGATCCCTGGAGAAAGACATGGCAACTCACTCCAGCATCCTTGCCTGGAGAATTCTGTGGACAGAGGAGCCTGGCGGGCTACAGTCCATGGAGTGTCAGAGAGTTGGACCTGATTGAGTGAGTAACACTTTCACTTCACTTTCATACCAAGAAATAGAATGGCTACATGGTAGTTTTATTTACTTATTTTTGAGGAAACTGTTTTTCATAGTGGCTGTACCATGTTCCATCAAGTCCAGAAGAGTTCTAATTTCTCTACATCCTTTCCAGCATTTGTTATTTTCTGTCTTGTTGCTGTTGTTGTTGAATAGTGTTCATCTTAACAAGTATGAGGTGATGACTTATTTTGGTTTGCATTTCCCTGATAATTTGTGACTTGGGGTATCATTTCCTATGCTTGTTGATAATTTGTATATCTTCTTTGGAATAATGTCTAGCATCTCTTTGTCCATTTAAAATTCAGGCGATTGATTGATTTTTGTTTTTAAACTGCAAAAGTTTTTTAATATTCTAGCTATGAACCATTACTAAAAATCTGTCAAATTAACTCTTGTTAAGTGGAGAACAGGGTGAAAGATGGCAAGCAGTGGTTCAAAAACAAACCACAAGGTAAACTGAAATAGAGAATTTTACAACACATATGTCCAGGGGGAAGTAAGTCACATTTCTTGAAGGGACACCTTGAGAGGTCAAAGGAAAATGTAAACAGAAAGATAAGATTTTGGGGGAGGTGTGGCCAAGATGGCAGACTAGGAAGACCTAGAGCTCACCTCCTCCCACAAACACACCAAAATTTCATCTATTTACAGAGCAAGTACTGATGACTGATGAGAATGACCTAAACACTAGCCGAAAAGATTTTCTACTCTAAAGAAGGAACCACAATGAGACAGACAGGAAGGGCAAAAACATGGGACAGTTAAGACCCATATCCCCAGATGGATAACCCACAAAGGAGAGGATAACTACAAGATTATAACTGCAGAGGTTCTCCTGAAGCAGTGAGGAGTGAGTCCTATTTCTAACTTCTCAACCCAGGAGGCCTACATCAAGAAGACATCTGACTTTGAAGGCCAGCATGGATTGCTTACTTTCAGAGGGGATAGAGGGCTGTTGGGAAACAGAGAGTCCACCCTTAGAAGGCTCAGACAAAATTTCATGCACTTTGAAACACAGGACAAAAATAGTAATTTGAAAGGAGCCTGGGTCAGATCCACTCGCTGATCTTGCAAAGCCACCCAGAAAGACAAGAAGCAGTTGGAACTCACACTGGGGACATATGCCCTAATAGCAACGATATCTGAGTACTTGTCCTATTAAAAGGAAACTGGTGCAGGCAAGGACCTTTTTAAAATCTTAAAATCTAAAATCCCACCAGTGGCCAGTAGCCTCCATGTAAAGCAGGGCCTGGGAACTAACCTGACCAGGGGCCAGCCAAGCCTACCGATCAGCAACAGTAATCAGCCTGCTACAACAGGCTGATTCTAGGGGGAAACCCTAGAGAATACAGCTCTAGGTGGCCAGAGGGTAGTGCATTGTTGGGATATAAAGGATATCTCTGACAAAAGACTTTTGGGAAAGTCTTTCATATTGGGAAACACAGCAACTCTACCAGATATGTAGAAATTAAAAACAACAAAAATGGCAAAATGAAGTGACAGAGAAATATGTTCCAAAGGGAGGAAAAAGAAAATAAAAAAGAAGAACTAAGTGAAGTAGAGATAAACAATCTATCTGAGAAGAGTTTAAGATAGTGATCATAAAGATGTTTAAAGAACTCAGAAGAAGAAAGGATGAACATAGTGACAAGTTTAACAGAGCTAGAAACTATAAAGGATAACCAAACAAAGCAGAAAAATACAATAACCAAAATAAAAGAAAAAATACTGGAAGAGATCAACAGTAGATTAGATAATACAGAGGAATGGATCAGAGAACTGGAAGAAAAAGTGACAGAAATTACTCAAGCTGAACAGAAACACATTTTAAGAATGAGGACAGTTTAAAAAGTCTCTGAGACAGCATCAAGTGTACTAACGTTTGCATGGTAGGGATCCCAGAAGGAGAAAAGAAAGAGAAAGTGAGAGAGAACATATTTGATAACATAATATCTGAAAACTTCCTTACCCCCGGAACAGACATCCAGTTCTAGGAAGTACAGAAAGTCCCGAAATAAGAACAATTCTGATAGGCCTAAACAGACACATTGTAATTAAAATAGCAAAAAATGAAGACAAAGAAAATATATTAAAGTCAGCAAGAGAAAAACGACAAGTTTCAAAGACAGAAACTCCCATAAGTCTATCGACTGACTTTTCAGTAGAAACTCTACAGACCAGAAAAGAGTGGCATAATATATTTAACTTGATGAGAGGGAAAAACCTTACAACCAAAAATATTCTACCTGGCAGGATTTAAAGGAATAACCATCAAAGTTTTACAGACAAGCAAAAAATAAAAGAGTTCACTAAACCTGTTTTACAGGTACTGTTAAAGGGATTGTCCTAAGTTAAAAAGAAAAGACTGCAATCAGAAATACCAAAATCACTAAAGGAAAAAAAAATCTCACTGGTAACAGCAAATAAACAGAAAAGATAGTGAATTAATCACTTATATTGCTAATAGAAGACTAAAACAAATAAGCAGTAAAGTCATTTATAAACAGAGTAAGAAGTTAAGGGATACACGAAACAAAAAGATGCAAAATTCAAAGTCAAAACAGTAAATGTGATCAAGAATAAAAATGTAGGGTTGTTAAAATGTGTTTGAATTTAAGACATCAACAACTTAAAATAATCGCATGTATATTTATATATAGATAGCTATGTACAAACTAATGGTGACTACAAACCAAGAATCTATAAGAGATACACAGGTACACAAAAGGAAGAAATTAAAAAATAACACTGTAGTCATCAAATCACAAGGAACAATAGCCCCAGAAGAAGGAAGTAAAAGACTACAAAAATAACCTATAAGCAATGAACACAATGGAAATAAGTACACAGTTATCAATAATCAATTTAAATGCAAGTAGACTAAATGGTCTAATCAAATGACATAGAGTGGCTGAATGGATACAAGAATAAAATCCATTTATGCTGCCTACAAAAGACTCACTTCAGATCTGAAGATACACACATACATTGAAAATGAGAGGAAGAATAAAGGCATTCTGTGCAGGAAATCAAAAGAAAGCTCGGGCAGCAATACTTCCATCATGCAAAATCAAACAAAAACTGCAACAAGAGACGTAAGAACATTATATAATGATCAAGGGATCAACCCAAGGAGAATACGGGTTATTCTTATATGGCCATTGTAAACTTATTGCACTATGCACCCAATATATTAGCACCTACATACATAAATAGCAATATGTCTAAAGGGAGAAACTGACTGTAATACAATAATAGTAGGGAACTTTAACACTCCATTTATATAAATGGAAAGAAAATACAGACAGAAAGTCAACAAGGAAACACTGGTCTTAAAGCTATGGTGCCCAAATTTTTGGCATCAGGGACGGGTTTCATGAAAGACAATTTTTCCATGGACGAGGATGGGGGGGGTGGTTTCAGGATGATTTAAGCGCATTGAAAATGGTTGTAAATATGGATACTTAGCTAAAGTCTTGATAATCTTTATCAGATATATCCTTTGCAACTATTTCCTCCCATTCGTAGGTTGCTTTTCACTCTGTTGAATGTTTTCCTTCTGGGTAAATTTTAAGTTTGACATAGTTTTGTTTTTGCTACCTTTGTTTTTGTTATATACAAGAAATATTTGCCAAATGCAATGCTGTGAAGTTTTTCTCCTATGTTTTCTTCCAGGATTTTATATGTCTTTAACCTTTATATGTCTTCAATGTTGGCTTAAAACTCAACATTCAAAAACTTAAGATCATGGCATCTGGTCCCATCACTTCATGGCAAATAGATGGGGAAACAATGGAAACAGTGACAGACTTTATTTTCTTAGGCTCCAAAATCACTGCAGATGGTGACTGCAACCAGGAAATTAAAAGACACTTGCTCCTTGGAAGAAAAGATATGAGCAACCTAGACAGCATATTAAAAAGCAGAGACATTACTTTGTCAACAAAGGTACATCTAGTGAAAGCTATGGCTTTTCCAGTAGTCATGTATGGATGTGAGAGTTGGACTATAAAGAAAGCTGAGTGCAAAAGAATTGATGCTTTTGAACTGTGGTGTTGGAGAAGACTCTTGAGAGTCCCTTGGACAGCAAAGAGATTCGACCAGTCCATCCTAAAGGAAATCAGTCTGAAATATTCATTGGAAGGACTGATGCTGAAGCTGAAACTCCAATACTTTGGCCACCTGATGCAAAGAATTGACTCATTGGAAAAGACCCTGATGCTGGGAAAGATTGAAGGCAGGAGGAGAAGGGGACGACAGAGGATGAAATGGTTGGATGGCATCACCGACTCAGTGGACATGAGTTTGAGTAAACTCTGGGAGTTGGTAATGGACAGGGAGGCCTGGCATGCTGCAGTCCATGGGGTCACAAAGAGTCAGACATGACTAAGCAACTAAACTGAACTGAACTGAACCTATTTTGAGTTAAATTGTGTTATAGTGTAAGGCAATGGTTCAGCTTCTTTATTTTTCATGTGGATATTCAGTTTCCCAATATCATTTGTTGAAAATATGATTCTTTCCCGATTAAGTGGTCTTGATACCCTTCTTGAAGATCATTAGATCACATATAAAGGATTTATTTTTGGTCTCTATTCTGCTCCATTGATCTCTCTCTGTAAATGTTTTTATTCCAAAACCATACCATTTTGATTATCATAGTTTTGTAATATGTTTTAAAATCAGGACGTGTTAGACTTCCAGCTTTGTTTTCCTTTCTCAAGATTGTCTTGATTACATGAATCTTTCAACCTACAACATGAATTTTAGAGTTTTTTCTATTTATTTAAAAAATGATACTGAGATTTTGATAACTGCTCCATTGAATCTATTTATTGTTTTGGTGGCTTGTGCATTTTACAACTTTGCACTTCATGAACAATATATTTTTTTTCATTTATTCTTAATTTAAGACCTACATTACAAATGACACTTATCTACTTTGAGAGATTTCAGACCCCTTGTTTAGTGAAACAGATGCACAAATTTCATATTAAGCTTAGAGACTTTTCTTGACTTTCAAATATTATCTCAAAATATGGTTGTCACTTTATTCAACAAGTACAATTGCATGATATAACATGACTCACTCTGTCCTGAGATTTCTTTCTAATAGATCTGTGCTTTTTAACCCAATGGATGTTCTCAACTCCCTTTTCCCTTGTAGCTGAACTCCCATTACAAAGACTGAAGAGGGTGAGTGTTCATTTCCCCAGTACCCATGGCAGCAAGGCCTGTGGCAATTTACTCAGTGTTAGTTAGTAAGGTACCAAATGTGGGAATTCTAGGAAACTTTTCTTCTATAGACTATTTCTTCCTAGGAAAAGAAAAGTTTCCCTTCCTTTCAACTTTTACATGTTACCATATGAAAATGTGATTCTTGGAGCTCTGAAGTCTTTCTGCAAAGAACTGGAACTGGACCTCTCATATTGTGCTGCTAAACTAATCAGACCTATAGCCACACAACTCTCGACGTCTTGTATTGTGAAATATGTTGATTCATTTTTGTGTGTGTGTAAGTCCACGAGACAAGCAAAACTATTTTAAATGATACAGTTCCACTACCTCACTGTTAGCATAATATATGCTTAAGTGTGAGATCTCTATGGTCTTAAGCAAGTTTTCTAATCGTAATATACTTTAGTTTCTCATCCATGAAATATGGATAAATAATATTTATTGCATAGATTTGTTATAGGGATTCAATTAAACAAAGTTTATGAAGCATTCATCCTGGCATGCATGAAGGGTTGTACAAACCTGAGATGAGCTGGTGTTGTCTTTAATCTTTATGTTGTTGACATTCCTTTTCTCCGTAAGATAATTTTTCTATTTTTGCTATCTTCCATTGCTCTTTATCAATTTCCTCTTAAACATACATCAGTCTTTCATCTCCAATACTCCATGTCAAAATCACCAGTGATGTCCACATTGTTGATCATTTCTTATTTTATTTAACATACCAGAAGCATTAAACTGTCAATCCTCTTCCCTAAAACACTCTCTTCATTTGACTTGCAGATGATTACACTCATTCTGCTTGTCTTCTACCCTTCTAGTTATTTCTTCTGCTTCTTTGGCTCATTCCTCTTCATCACTTCTGAAACCTCCTTTCCAATCACTTCTATCACCAAACAAACAAACATAACCAAACTTTCTCCTGTCACAGTACTCTTCATTTCAGTAAATGGAAGCTCCATAAGCCAAATTTTTAGGCAAAGATGTCTGGATTTGGGCTAGACTCTTTACTTTCTCTCAAATTCTAAACTCTATCAGCACCAATTGACTCTGCCTTCAATGCATTCCCACCAACTACAAGACCAACTAGAAGACTTCCTTGGTGGCTCAGAAAGTAAAGAATCCACCTGCAATGTGGGAGAACGAGGTTCGATTCCTGGGTTGGGAAGATCCCCTGGAGGAGGGCATGGCAACCCACTCCAGTATTCTTGCCTGGAGAATCCCCTGGACAGAGGAGCCTGGTGGGCTACAGTCCATGGGATCCCAAAGAGTCAGACCAACTGAGCGACTAAGCGTGGCACAAGACCAACACTAGTCCAAGCAATGATCATCTTATGCCTAATTATTGGGATAGCTCCCTGCTATTCTCAACAAAGTGGCCAAAGTGATCTTACTAATAAGCGAAGCAATGCTCAATATTTTAATTCTTCTATTGCCAATCAGAATTAAAGCCAAAATCCCTAGAATAATCTGTATTACGTTTACCCATAGCTTCCCACTCTTACCTTTACTACTCACTGCATCAGTACTCTAGTCTCTGTTCCTTAGGTGTATCCAGCATGATTTCTTTTCAGAGCCTTCTTCTAAATAGCTACAAAGGTGACTTCCCATTTCACATAATTTTTTACTCAAATGATGCACTTTGAGTGAAGTCTTCCTTATATGAAAACATCTCCCTTCCTCAAAATCTCATATTTATATTCCATGTTGTATAGAGTATTTTTTTCTCCTTGGTACTCAACAACATTCCATATACTAGGTAGTTTGTTTATTTTCTCGACTAATTTTTGTGCTCTTTCTTAAGAATAAGTTCTATGAGACGGAAAGTTCATTTTGTTTTGTTCACTGTTGTATCCTTAGCAAATGAAACACCGATTTTACACAGTGTGTAAACATAGTGTTTTTACATAGTGTTTTACATAATCTTTACATAGTGCTTAGTCACTTCAGTCGTGTCCAACTCTGGGTGACCCTATGGATTGTGGCCCGCCAGGCTCCTCTGCCCATGGGATTCTTCAGGCAAGAATACTGGAGTGGGTTGCATGCCCTCCTCCAGGGGGTCTTCCTGACTCAGGGATCAAACCCACGTCTCTTATGTCTCCCACACTGGCAGGTGGATTTTTTTTTTCTTTTAATCACTAGTGCCACCTAGGAAGCCCTACATAGTGTATACTCAATATAAAAATATTTGTTTGGTGAATGTATTGGGGCAAGGAGAGGGATATTTTAATCTGTTACTTGCAATGTAAATGAAATCCAATCCCCTATTTCACATAGTTATGACATTTTCAAACAACACCATTAAATATTCTTATGGATGCAGAAATTCAGGGGGATTATTATTGATTTATTTAATGCTCAATGTCATATGATTTTAATTTCAATACAATAAAAGTTAGAAACTTTATTACTCAGAATTCTTCAGGATAAAAACTTGGGTTTAAATGAAACAGATTGTGTATGCTAGTTTTCTATTCAGAAATAATAGCTTCACTTGATTAATTCAGTTAGCAAAAACTATGAAGTTTTTAAACAATATGTAATAACCAATCAATCACTAAATGTTTATATACCTAAACAATGTGGAGAAATGCTTAGCTCTCTGTTTGGCCAACTCTACCTAGCTGAAGTACACTGCCTGATTTATGGGCTTCCCTGGTGGCTCACATGTTCAAAATATCTGCCTGCAATGAAGACCTGCGTTTGATCCCTGGGTGGGGAAGATACCCTGAAGAAAGAAATGGCAACACATTCCAGTATTCTTGTCTGAAAAAGTCCTACGGACAGAGGAGCCTGGCAGGCCACAGTCCATGGATTTGCAAAGAGTGAGGAGTGGGTGGAAAATCGGGTCCCATCTGGCCCTGCTGAAACTGGGGTTGTGGGATGGGAGTATTAGGTGTATTAGGTTACCCTATGTCTGGAGTGAGAAGGTTTTTCACGGTGCTTAGTTTTGTCGAGGCCTTTTGGGAGACCTGGGATGCCAGTTTCTGTAGCTCTCTGTCAGAGCTATATACAAGGCGATAAGGTCCACGAGGAATTCAATACCATGTCATTCCTCCAGCTCTGAGGTTCCTAGGAAGTTTACCTTCTTCTTTCTACTTTACAGAGTTTTTCTACACTTATTTATTGTGCTATGTACAGGGGATTTGGGTTTTAGTAAAAGAGAGGAATGGGGTCACTCCATCTTGGCTGGAATCTAGAGCCTTATTTTATTGTTTTGTTTACTTAGTATCTTAGTCTAAGAGAAATCAATTTGCTAAAGAGTAGAATTTCAATTAAATATGAAACATTTATTTTTATCATACAATCTTACTATGAAATGTCTTTAGCAATCAAGTGAATCAGAAGTTGTTTATATGCTAATTGATATCATTTTATAAAAAACAAAAAAAGTCATAGGTTTTCTGATACTCCACAGAAATCCACATTTCTCCTGGTAACCAGATCTCAACCCCAGCTTCCTTCCTTAGAACTCTAAGACAATGAAATAATTCTTATTTATATCCATTATAAACCTTTGGAAAGGGCTTATTTAAAGGTTTTATGAAATATATTCATATGTTCAACATTCATTTATTTGTATTATATCTTCTGTCCATTTTTACAAAAGCAAACTTCTATCACTAATCTTTTTAAGCTGAGTTGCTTCTTAGGAAAAGAGATATGTGGAAAGTAAAGGGTGATAATAATTTTTAAATTTGGATTTTTTTTTCTCCAAAGTTCTTTCCATTGGGGAAATTGAAATTTAATGATATAACTTTACATTCGCATTTTATTTTGAAATAAAAATAAATGCTCACCAAGGACATGAAGCTTTTGAACATGCTTTTTTCAGGATAAAAATGAGAAGAAACTTTGAGGCTATTTTATTCATAAATAAATTAGAATTACAATTCATACTTTACATCTAACCACATGAATACTTAGTTTTTACAGTAAAGGACTAGAAACATTTCTAACTCATGTAATATCTATAGTTAAATGCTAAATGTTTGAAAGATCCATATATACATAAATATGAAAAAAAGCATATTAAAATTCAGTGAGTAAGTCATGATAACATCCCATAAAATCAAAGAGTGGAGTCAGGGACTAAATTATTAAATACAGAACATGATGGTAAGAAAATTCATCAAATTACTAAGATTTGAAAGCCTAACTGAAAGCTGAAAATGTAATACTTATATGAATTACAGACTATATTGAAAAGAGCAAGTATCTTTGTGCTAATGCCCAGAGAAATACCAAATGAACTCCTTGACCTACACATTTACATGACTTTGTATTAGCACATTTGCAGTGTCCAGAATATTAATGTGCTAGAGATCGGTGTGTTGTCTTAGAGCATGAATATATAATTTATTTTAAGTACTAAATGCTTTTATATCATTTTGGTAAACAGCTTATATCATTCTGGTAAACATTCTGGATTTTCTGAGGCAATTTTTATTTCAAAAACTCTGTTCAATGTTGTTCCAACCAAGTGTTATGTATTTTAGTACAGAAAAATGTTCTCTCTACATTTTTATTTCCTTCAGTTTTCGTAATATTCCTGTCTCTACAAAATCTTTCTGTGTCATTCACAAAAAAGGTACATTTTTGCAATATCTGCTGCCAGACATTGAAATTCCCTTCCCAAACACTGCATTTTAACCCCACTAGTACAAACAAAACCTGAAATTCATCAGAATCCACTATCACAATCTAGACTATGGCACGTATTTAAAAACAAAAATATTTTCTATGAGCATGATTGTTCATTTTAGAATGCTATTTTTCTCTCCATTTCAGAGAGGATTATTTTAGAGGGTTATGAAATCATTTTAGTGGGCCCTGCTTAGCATTTAAAAAAAATAAAATAATGGAAGCAAGTATAAGATAGTGTGGGAAAATATATATACACACACACACACACACACACACATATATATACACACATATATGCAAGAGTTCATTGTACATGGTAAGAGAAATATAATTAGACAAAAATGTATTTAGCTTATCAATGTATTTGCTTGTTATTTAATTATATTATGTACTGTGCTATCAAATGATTGAAAGCCATTTTCCTATAAGACATGTTAGATATGTTAAGCTGATGTCAGTTAGGCACTTGAAATGCATCATATACTCCACTAAGTGCTTTATATGCATTTCTCTTACTTGCTCCTGACCAGAACCTCATGGAATAGGTATTATTCCTATTTTGAAACTTTCCAAGCTAGAGCTTAGTGAAGTTAAGATACTAAGTTTACAAGGCTAATAGATGGTAGAGACAGGTTTCAAACCCACAGTAAGACTGTAAGTTCCATGTTATGTATTACTTTGCCCTCTGTGTAGCACAGTGATTTGTAAATAGGTGAATGCACACACTCAGGCAGACACATTTACCCTATGGCACATATCATTTTGTGAGTGAATGAAAACAGTCTGGGACATAAGGCTTTTACTCCCGCGGGAAACAATGAGGCTTCACTGGATTGCAGTGTGTCATAATATGGATTCGGTCAGTGTCAACCAATGGAAAATGTCTAGAGTTGAAATTTAGTAGTGTTTAATTCAATATTATTTTTTATTGATAAAAATAATATCCAGTACCTAATATGCATACAATCATTTACCAGAAAATTTTGGGCAGTGGAAAACGTAAACAAGAAATATTTCTTTTCTTGTATCAGTACACTTTCTTACTTCAAAGAAGTTTGAAGGAAGATAACTAGAAAAATGTGCTTGAAAGTATCAATAATATGACTTTCATTTTATGTAAATTTTATTCTATAAATGTAATGAGTTATGGAAAGAAATATTAGGTACCTCACGTAGACTCAGCAGTACCACTGAGCTTTCAACAACTGGTAGACTCAGCATCCATAAGATAGTGAAGGTTCAAGACATTCTCTTTCTTTCCTGGGTACCAATCAGCCCTTCTGGTTTCTCTGTCAACCTTAGGGAAAGGGAGTCAGGAGCTGGAGTAATACTCTGGAGTCAGATTTAAATTGATTAAAAAACCAAAAAAAAAAAGCTTTTGTTTTTTTTATAAACAAAGGTATTCCATCCACATCAGAGTTTTTGAACAAAGATTTTTATTTGCCATTTAAGGCAATGCAACTCAAACAGCTAAAGTCCTTGGATGAGTAGAATCCTCAACACAGATTTATTTGAGCCACTGAAACTGGAAACAACTGCTTTGCAAACTATTGTGAAGAAGGAAATGTAGATACTGAAGTCATCGCTGATGGGAGATTTTCTAGTGGAGTGGGGACTCTGAGTTTGAAAGATGGTACAATGAATAAAAGCATTAGAGTGAGTCCTGTGTAGCACTTAAGCACAGATCACACAAAGGAGCAGGCAGCACAGACAACTCTTTGCGTAAGACAGCAACGAAGATGTACCAGAAATGAGCCCTAGGTATTAAAGCCGTGTTTCAATGCTGGTCACAAAACACTGCTCAGTGATGACTTACTGGGTGTCTGAGAGCTGTGGCTTCTGGGGCTATTTGCTTTCCCAGGGCCAGAAGTCATATTTCAGTAGCTCTATATAGTAGAATGCCTTACAGCAAATTCAAGGCCATACTATCACCTGAAAAACACCTTCCAGACACCTAGTGGAAGGACGTATGTGTTAATTTTGAGACTGATGACTTTAGGAACGTGGGTATTGGACCATGTAGCATTTGAAAGTGTAATGTGGGAGACCCATTTAGAATGGATTTCCACAGGCATACAGGTGTGGCACTGCTACACTCAGTGCCCCCAGACCTGCAGCAGGCCACCACCGACCCACACCTCTGCGGGAGACTCCTGGACACTCACGAGCAAGTCTGGGTCAGTCTCTTATGGGGTCACTGCTCCTTTCTCCTGGGTCCTGATGCACACAAGGTTCTGTTTATGCCCTCCAAGAGTCTATTTCCCAGTCCTGTGTAAGTTCTGGTAGCTCTATGGTGGAGTTAATTGCGACCTCCTCCAAGAGGGCTTATGCCATACCCACACCCAGAGCCTCTGTCCCTGTGACAGTTCACTGCTACCCGTACCTCCGCAGGGGATGCTCAAACAAAGTTCTGTCTGTCTCTGTGAGGTCCCAGGGTCCTTGTGCGTACAGGGTTTGCTTGAGGTCTCTGGTGGGAATGGGGTTTGATTCTAAACACGAATTCACCCCTCCTACTGTCTTGCTGGGGCTTTTCCTTTGCCCTTGGGCGTAGGGTATCTCCTCACAGCCGCTCCAGTGTGTATCTAACTGAGGTTTCTTTGAAGGAGGTAGCCATTATCTTCATTACCTCCACTATAGTTTGGCCCCTGGTAAATAGCAAGAAGGGAACACAGCTCCACCCGTCAACAGAAAATTGGATTAAAGATTTACTGAGCATAGCCCCGCCCATCAGAATAAGACCCAGTTTCCCCCTCAGTCAGTCTCTCCCATCAGGAAGCTTCCATAAGCCTCTTATCCCTCTCCATCAGAGGGCAGACAGACTGAAAATCACAATCACAGAAAACTAACCAATCTGATCACATGGCCCACAGCCTTGTTTAACTCAATGAAGCTATGAGCCATGCCGTGTAGGGCCACCCAAGATGGATGGGTCATGGTGGAGAGGTCTGACAGAATGCGGTTCACTGGAGAAGGGAATGACAAACCACTTCAGTATTCTTGCCTTGAGAACCCCATGAACAGAATGAAAAAGCGAAAAGATAGGACGCTGAAAGATGAACTCCCCAGGTCGGTAGGTGCCCAATATGCTACTGGAGATCAGTGGAGAAATAACTCCAGAAAGAATGAAGAGACGGAGTCAAAGCAAAAACAACACCCAGTTACGGATGTGACTGATGATGGAAGCAAAGCCCGATGCTGTAAAGAGCAATACTGCATAGGAATCTGGAATGTAAGGTCCATGAATCAAGGCAAATCGGAAGTGGTCAAATAGGAGAGGGTAAGAGTGAATGTCGATATTTTAGAAATCAGTGAACTAAAATGGACTGGAAAGGTGAATTTAACTCAGATGACCATTATATCTACTATTGTGGGCAAGAATCCCTTAAGAGAAATGAAGTAGCAATCATAGTCAACAAAAGAGTCTGAAATGCAGTACTTGGATGCAATCTCAATAACGACAGAATTATCTCTGTTTGTTTCCAAGGCAAATTCAATATCACGGTAATCGAAGTCTATGCCCCGACCAGTAATGCTGAAGAAGCTGAAGTTGAACGGTTCTATGAAGACATACACGACCTTCTAGAACTAACACCTTAAAAAAGATGTCCTTTTCATCATAGAGAACTGGAATGCAAAGGTAGGAAGTCTAGAAACACCTGGAGTAACAGGCAAATTTGGCCTTGGAGTACAGAATGAAGCAGGACAAAGGCTAATAGAGTTCTGCCAAGAGAACACACTGGTCATAGCAAACACCCTCTTCCAACAAAACAACAGAAGGCTACACGTGGACATCACCAGATGGTCAGCACCGAAATCAGATTGATTATATTCTTTGCAGTCAAAAGTGGAGAAACTCTATACAGTCAGCAAAAACAAGACTGGGAGCTAACTGTGGCTCAGATCATAAATTTTAATTTACAAATTCAGACTTAAATTGAAGAAAGCAGGGAAAACCACTAAACCATTCTGATATGACCTAAATTAAATCCATTATGATTATACAGTGGAAATGAGAAATAGACTTAAGGGACTAGATCTGATAGAAAGACTGCCTGAAGAGGTATGGACAGAGGTTCGTGACATTGTACAGGAGACAGGGATCAAGACCATCCCCAAGAAAAAGAAATGCAAAAAGGCAAAATAGTTGTCTGAGGAGGCCTTACAAATAGCTGAGAAAAAAAGAGAAGTGCAAAGTAAAGGAGAAAAGGAAAGATATACCCATTTGAGTGCAGAGTTCAAAAGAATAGCAAGGAGACATAAGAAAACCTTCCTCAGTGATCAGTGCAAAGAAATAGAGGAAAACAATAGAATGGGAAAAACTGGAGACGTCTTCAAGAAAATTAGAGCTACCAAGGGAACATTTCATGTAAAGATGGGCTCAATAAAGGACAGAAATGGTATGGACCTAACAGAAGCAGAAGATATTAAGAAGAGGTGACAAGAATACACAGAAGAACAAGATCTTCATGACCTAGATAATCACAATGATATGATCGCTCACACTCACCTAGAGCCAGACATCCTGGAATGTGAAGTCAAGTGGGCTTTAGGAGGCATCACTACGAACAAAGCTAGTGGAGGTGATGGAATTCCAGTTGAGCTATTTCAAATCCTGAAAGATGATGCTGTGAAAATGCTGCACTCAATACACCAGCTAATTTGGAAAACACAGCAGTGGCCAGAGAACTGGAAAAGGTCAGTTTTCATTCCAATCCCAAAAAAGGTAATGCCAAAGAATGCTCAAACTACCACACAATTGCACTCATCTCACACGCTAGCAAAGTAATGCTCAAAATTCTCCAAGCCAGGCTTCAGCAATACGTGAATCGTGAAATTCCAGATGTTCAAGCTAGTTTTAGAAAAGGCAGAGGAACCAGAGATCAAATTGCCAACATCCGTTGGATCATAGAAAAAGCAAGAGAGTTCCAGGAAAACATCTATTTCTGCTTTATTGACTATGACAAAGCCTTTGACTGTGTGGATCACCACAAACTGTGGAAAATCCTGAAAGAGATGGTAATACCAGACAACCTGACCTGCCTCTTGAGAAACCTGTATGCAGGAAGCAACAGTTAGAACTGGACATGGAACAATAGAAGGATTCCAAATAGGAAAAGGAGTACGTCAAGGCTGTATATTGTCACCCTGCTTATTTAACTTTTGTGCAGAGTACATCATGAGAAACGCTGGGCTGGAAGAAGCACAAGTTGGAATCAAGATTTCTGGGAGAAATATCAATAACCTCAGATATGTGGATGATACCACCCTTATGGCAGAAAGTGAAGAAGAACTAAAGAGCCTCTTCATGAAAGTGAAAGAGGAGAGTGAAAAAGTAGGCTTAAAACTCAACATTCAGTAGACTAAGATCATGACATCTGTTCCCATCACTTTGTGGCAAATAGATGGGGAAACTATGGAAACAGTGAGAGACTTTATTTTTGGGGGCTCCAAAATCACTGCAGATGGTGAATGCAGCCATGAAATAAAAAAAGCACTTACTCCCTGGAAGAAAATTTATGGCCAACCTAGATAGCCTATTAAAAAGCAGAGACATTATTTTGCCAACAAAGTTCCATCTAGTCAATGCTATGGTTTTTCCAGTAGTCATAAATGGATGTTAGTTGGACTGTAAAGAAAGCGGAGGGCCGAAGAATTGATGCTTTTGAACTGTGGTGTTGGAGAAGCCTCTTGAGATTCCCCTGGACTGCAAGAGATCCAACCAGTCCATCCTAACGGAAATCAGTCCTAAATATTCATTGGAAGTCCTGATGCTGAAGCTGACACTCCTATACTTTGGCCACCTGAGGGAAAGAACTGACTCATTTGAAAAAACCCTGATGCTGGGAAAGATTGAAGGTAGGAGGAGAAGGGGACGACAGAGGATGAGATGCTTGGATGGCATCACCCACTCAATGGAGATGAGTTTGAGTAAACTCTGGGAGTTGGTGATGGACAGGGAGGCCTGGCAAGCTGCAGTCTATGGGGTTCCACAGCGGCAGACATGACTGAGCCACTGAACTGAAAGGTGTGGTAGGCTGCTACAAGCCATATTTGACTGAACATTCTAATCTCTTCATAATTACTGAGACTGATGAGAAAAATGAAAGATGGAATACTGTTGGTTAGCCTATCTGAGGGAGACCAGGAAATTATCGATTTATTATTGTATTCTAGGTAGGGCTGCAGAAAGTTCATCTCACCTGTGAAGAGTCCTGCCCTAGCTAGAGTCCAAGAATAAATCGATGCTTAGACCTTCTCAACCCTACTTTGCAAGAAAGCAGAGGAAGAATGTCTACTGCAGTCCTGTTCACGTTCCTCCAACTTCTCCACACTTCTACCAGCCATGCCGCCACAAATCATAGGTATCTATCTGAAAATTCCCTTCTTCCCCATATGCGTATCAGTGGGAAAACGTTTTTTTGTTTTCAGTTCGTGACTGTCCTGGCTCCTGTGTAGTTTCTCCACACTGATGCTGCAATAACCATAAAAAGACCCTCTCTGCTCTGTCCATTGCTGTTTCAGGGAGTCTTTCTTACTCCATAGTGGGAGAAAATGATTGTGTGTTAAATCCGTGCTCCACTGGAAACCTTTTGCTTCAAGTCTGGTTGTTGCCCTCTGAAAGCGTCCCAACACCTGCGCTTGGGACCGGACTTCGATTTTCATTTGCTCCGTGTTTGTTAGGGATCCCTGCCTCTCTGACTTGCACCTCTGCTCTGACAGAACCTCCAGCTTTCCCTTTGCCACAGAGCAAAGTAGGGTTAAGAAGGTCTAAGTATTTGGGGACAAACAAGGCAGAAGTATTGGAAGTTCTTTGTGAAAACCTGTGTGTGTCCAGTAGCCACCATCTAAATCACTTGATTTCATTTATTCTTTAACAATTTACCATGAAAGCAGAGAAGCTTGTGTAGATCCTATTTCTTTAAATTCAGAAAAATCTTAATGTCTATGAAATATTCTTCCATTCTGAAGGCTGCAATTAGTGTTGTGATGGGACTCTGCCTTGTCAACTTTAGAGTGTAGGGAACATTTCCAGAAATATAGCAGACTTCCTGGCTGTGTCTCTTGTTTATGAAATATTTTATACATTGACATTTAGAAATTTCTATTTACTTGATCTCAGATGGTCATATATCATGTAAAAGAAAATTAGAAACGATTACAACTTTTCCAAGTCAGGGAAAATTCAATATGTAGCACATTGTGCATTTTTCCTATGCATCATTTAAAAAATACATTTCTAAATTCCAATTGCCTTTCTAACTCTACCACTAGTAATGATGATGGACCTAGTGATTTTCTAGCACAACTTTGAGTGTAATCCAATTCAGCCATTTGCCCTTACATTCTGATGGTTTGTAACAGAAATACAGGTGATGTAAATTGCCATACAGTGTACTTATATTGTATGGATATCTCTTCTTTCAGGTAGATTTTTTTTAAGATGCTAATTAAGAAAAAAATTCACAGTAAGAAATTATGACTGTCATCAGTGAGATATTTCACCTGTCAACCCTCCACCAAAATGACAGAGGTTTTAATACAGTAATTATTTGGACAAGATATGACCCTTATTTCAAAAATCCATTTCATATTTAGTCATATACCTTTGGTGGATAGACACAGTGGTTGGCTTGGCACTGTCTCAGTAATACATCTTGAATCCTTTTGTTTGTGGTTTGTAGCCAGAGCTCGTTGTCATTTCTGCACTGTACTGAGACAAGGCAAAGCCTTGCCATTTTTCCTTACTAAAAGAAGTACAGTAGCACGACGCTGGTTTAAAAAATCTTATTTGTGAGCATAAATCAAACTTTATTTAATTTTTCTGCCTTAACTGCTCCTGTAACTCATTTTTTTTTCACACTTGGTATATGCTTTTGCCATTGTTTTTCTAGACTTTTTTAAAGGTAGTTCTGTGAGTATTTATGTATTTGTTCAATATGTATTCACTAGTAGTCTACTATGTGCCAGGCACTGGTCTCTGTATCTAATTAAACATAAATACCAGAAAAGAATCTGTTACGTGGCTCCATTAATGTTGATTAGAAAAGTCCCTTTATGCTGTGCGCAACAGTGAAACAAAGGAAAGCATCTTCTTGAGAAACAATTCGGTTTTTTGGAGAACCCCTGGGAAATTTACTTTGCTTCTGATAAATAATACTTCAAATTATAGGAAGCAAAACCAACAAAATTTCACCATGGTTCTTGTAACATGTGGCATTACAAGAACTAATCATCCTAACAACCTCTAGAAAATAATCTTTCAAGGTTTTATAGAGCTGTCAAAACTGTCTTTCTGAGTTTGACTTTGGCTCACTTGTGGATACCTGTGCCCTAAGATTTAACCTGCTTGGCAAGGCATGAGTGTCAATCTCATAGCCACACAGCTCTGTAGTAGACCATGCTATGATGATCCATTATTATTGGAAAGGCATGCGAGATTTTATATCATATAAGCATTTCATTGCTGAAGCTTAATTCTATAAGTTCCTCATTCATTATTCAAAGGCCATAACAAAGAAATGACAATTTTACCCTTTATCTTTCAAAATATAAATAATTATTATATTAGAGTAATAGTCTTGAGTTCCTTGCAAGTTAGGAGTTTCCATTTTATTTTATCTATTTTTGCTTTGTTTATGCCAACAAAATCATCTGTTTTTTATTACCGTCACTCCAATTAAGTCCTGTATACAATAAAGGGACATAAGGACAGCTGGATTAGAAAAAAAAAAAGCAAGAGTAAATAGTCTAAATATAAATACAGTAAGAACTAGCATTTAAATAAGTAACATGCCATGAACTACTAAGTGGTTGACTTTGATACCCAGTTAGGTTCTTAAGCCTTGACTGGTCTTTTTCACTATGGATCTCCTTGATTCCAAGTTTTAAATATCAGGATCTATATGTATGTAGTTTTCTTTTTTTGTATCACCATGCACATTCATCTTAGTTTATTGCAATTTTTTTAGTTATATGTCTTTTTCAATATGTTGTGGGCTTCCTGAAGGCATGAGTATGTCTATTATGCTATTGCTGTGTCGTTTGTATTTAGCATAGTGCCTGGCAGACAGGAAGCCTTAAAAATAATGTGTAGAAATAACAAATTAATACTTAAAAATCATGACTATTTTCTCACGATAATGAGGATTATTTTGGTAAGGATTATTATTACTCTCTCACCAACTTAGACATACATAATTCTCCCTGAAGTTTCAAGTCCCTAGGAGAAGAGATTAAAAGACTTTTTTTCCCCTTGAGGCAGAAAGTGGAAATTAAAAAAAAAAAGTGGGTATATGAAGTATTATGAAATGTGCTGCTGCTGCTGCTAAGTCACATGAGTCGTGTCCGACTCTATGCGACCCCATAGACGGCAGCCCACCAGGCTCCCCCGTCCCTGGGATTCTCCAGGCAAGAACACTGGAGTAGGTTGCCATTGCCTTCTCTGATTATTAAATGTACTTTACAAATATAATCATTTGGTTAAGAATTCAGTGACCAAAGAAAATGCAGCCCATACTAGTTGTTCTTGAGATCATGCATATTTAATTTAAAATTATTTGAATTAAAGACTTGAATAAAATAGACATTAATTTAGATAATTATCAGCAAATTATGATTGCTTGTGCTATAGAGAATTTTCCTAGGAAAAATGACAAGATACCATAAGAAACAGACACAGAATGATGATAGAATAAGAATAAGAGAATTTTATTTTTATGAAGCATTTTTCAGTTTATTAATCACGTTCCCAAACATTTTCTCATCTTATCTTCACAAAAACTCTGTGGTAAAGCAGGACTCATTATCCTCATTTTACAGAAACTGGGTCTCAAAAAACTTAAGGACTCAATTTGTAGCAACAAAAGCTGATGTGTGGAGGAATCAGGGCTCAAGCTCATTTCTGCTATTTTCAAATTCCATTATTTTCTATTAAGAGGTCTTATGTTTCAGGGTAAATATTCTGCAGAGGATCTAGTAGATAGAGTCAGTTGCTCGTTTTCAGAAAACTGGGGGAAAAAAAGAGATTCAAAAATGTAGGATCTACCCTAAACATAGTACCACACTGTTTAATCTGGCTCTAAGTTATTACTAGCAGCAGTTTATACTTCTTTAATACTTCACTTTTATCATTTCCCTGCATTAAATAGATGCCTATCTTTGACACATTTCTCTACTTTCACATGAACACTTTAAAAATTTACTTTAAGAATTTTCAAACACTGATTTCATTCCTTCACACCTTTTGTGAAGTCTTCTCTTGTCTTGAACCCCACATTCAAACCTAAGTTGGGGATTCCTTCTCATGTTGGCAGAATATCTCATGTGGATTTCCAGAGTGTACTTACCAATTACACTTTAATTGTATGCATTTATTTCCACTTAACTCCGAGGTCTTACAATTGAGTTTACTGAAGGATTAAAAAAAAAAATATGCATAGTAGGGACTGTGCTAAATATTGAAAATACAAAGTTGAGAGCAACCACTTATCTTTGATGAAATTAAACTTAGTAGGAGAAAGCATGCATGCAAACTGGTTATCCAATACAATGTGGAGGGTGAGGATGTGCACTAGATCATCAATGTACTCTGTGAGCAGGGTCTAGGAATATTTGTTTTTTCAATATGAATGACAAACTGTCAATCACTTCCTATACTAAGAATTCTAAATCCCTGTTTAGTGAAATCAAAATAGACTTTTTTTTTTCCATGAAAGTCAAGGTAGATGCATTGATTGGCTGTAGAAGTAGCCAGATCATGGAAGGTTATTTTAAATTCCACCTAGCTGGGATTAACATATACACAATGCTGCTGCTGCTGCTGCTAAATCACTTCAGTCGTGTCTGACTCTGTACGACCCCATTGATGGCAGCCCACCAGGCTCCTCTGTCCATGGGATCCTCTAGGCAAGAATATTGGAGTGGGTTGCCATTTCCTTCTCCAATGCATGCATGCATGGGAAGTCACTTCAGTCATGTCCGACTCTGTACGACCCCATGGACAGCAGCCCACCAGGCTCCTCTGTCCATGGGATTCTCTAGGCAAGAATATTGGAGTGGGTTGCCATTTCATATACACACTACTATATATAAAATAGATAATCAACAAAGACCTACCATATAGCACAGGGAACTCTACTCAATAAATGCTCTGTAATAATCTATGTGAGAAAAGACTCTGAAAAAATAGATATATGTATATATATAACTAAATCATTTTGCTGTATATTGGAAGCTAGCAAAATATTGTAAATCAACTATACTCCAATATAAAATAAAAATTAAAACAAAATTCCATCTAGCTGGACATTCCCATTGTTGGCCTGTGTAGACCTAGCTGTACAGCAATTATAGGGAAATATTATTAGGTGTATTTCCTTGCAGAGAAATTTTTTTATAAAATATTGAGTAAAATATAAATATATTAATCTCCACAAATGATGATGAAGAATTGTTAAATGGAATGCGAGAGTCATATTTTCCAAAAGAATTTGCAAAAAGTGATTCTGATATGTCAAGTTTAAGAACCAATGCATGGGTAATCTGCAAATTACTTTCAGTAGGTAAATCACAGTTCCAATTAGATTGTAGTCATGGCCTTCTACTAGGGGAAGCTGTAAGAATACAGGAAGTTTTGAGAGCTGAAACTTTGAGAAGCCTCGAAAACGTGATGTTCCAAATCTCCATGAACAGCTGCTAGGGAGTCTCTAGTCAGCTCGCTAGGACCCTATGCCTAGCCACAGGGAACTGCAGCTTAGAACAGCTATTATCACACATGAAGGCCCCTGAGAAAGCTGGCAGCATCCCATGAGCATGAGTAAACATCACAGAGATGCCATCACTTAAGCAGGCATAAGCATTTGTGAGCACAGCGGTAGGTCTGCATGTCCACACTTATCTTGGTGATTACAATAATTATTTTCATCTTCCTTTCTTGGCCATCCCTTTTTGCAGTGATAATCACTCCCACATTTCCCTGTACATCTCTGAACTAGATCCAATCCCTATTCATTTCCCACCTCTGGAACATTAGCTCTGAGACGATATACCCTTGGCTATATACTAGATGAATTCCTCCACATTTTTTGCCTTAATTAAAACTTGAAGATATTGTTTCCTTACAGTTCTCTCAAGGAGAGGATCCTTTCTTCCTTTATAACTTCATGAATCTCTGGGTGTGAGGGTGTAGAAAATTATTTCCTTTTTCATTATCACCGTTTTTCTCTATTGTTCCCTCTGGTTTCTCTTCCTTTCTTGCCCACCTAAAATATATGATATGTTATTTCAATTATCCTCTTAGAAATACTCTCAAACCTATATCCTCTCATTTTTTTTTCTTCTTATAGTACTAGTAAACTCCAAACAAGGATGAGCTCTGATATTTCAACCTCAATAACTTCACCTCAATAGCTAAAGATTGATGGACAACAGGGTGACACTCAACTGGTTACTGTTCTTGGTATTTCTTTACTTCAATTTTCTAGAGAGCTTGCTTTCCATCTCTTACAGGTGATTTCACTCTTCCCACTCCTACAACTCTAGTCTCCCTTACGCACCACTTCTTTACCTGGCAGCAGAGAACCTCATGCCAATCAAGGCCAATATGTTTTTACCTGGATTTCTGCAGCAGCCTATGGAGTAGTACCTTTGATTCCATACTCACTGCCCTCAACTCAAGTTTCTGTTTGTTGTAAAATTGTTCTTTGGATTATGTTACTCAACTGCTTAAAATCCTTCAAGGGCTTTTCACTGTGGTTAGAATACAATCTGAGCTTCTTTCTGTACTCTCCTAGGAGATGACTATCTGGACCTCACTTCTTCAAACTTATGGCTCTGTGGATACTCCAGTGCTGTATTCACTTTTTCGAATATGCTAAGTTTTTTCTAGCCTTGAGGGGTGTTTTTCTCTGCCTAAGATGCTTCTTGCCAACTCTCAACACATGACTAGACTTTCTTCTTCCTTTACATCTCAGAAAATATCTCCTTTTCAGCCAGGATCTCTTTAATCACTATACTTAAGTAGTCCTTGATTCTTCAGTTCCCTGTATAAGTCTCATGTTTGTTTATTTCCTACATAATATAGAAAAAAAAAAGGACCATACAACCATAATACAGACATAATGAAGCCATAATTTTTTCCTGTTCTTTGGCCAGCCCCTTTCTTGCTCCTTTACAGATGTGCATGGGGAGAGAGCTGCGAAATTCTTACCGCCTGGTGGAGTGGCAGATTATCTATCTACATTTTGACTGTACTTATCACATCATGGCAAGGTTTTAATATATGTACTGAATTTTAGAGTCTTTAAATTTTGTGCTTCCTTAAATTTGTTCATCTCCCCCACTATAGTGGAACAGAGTTAATAAGGACAAAGACCACTTAATTTTCTTTCAATATTTCTGTGTTGTATGTGCTCAGTCATGTCCAACTCTTTGTATTCCATGAACTCTAGCCCACCAGTCTCCTTCTTTACAGGTAAGAAGGCTGGAATGGGCTACCAGTTCCATCTCCAATGTGTTCTGTACCCAGTAATAAATACATATATATTTTTTCCCACAGAATATCCACCTTCACTTCAAAAATATTTAAAGTAGAACATTTATATGTGTGTGTATAGTTTTCTACTTGAATTCAAAATGTTTTAAATTTTTCAGAAAACTAAATTTGAAATTTTCAATGACACTTAGTCCCTTTCATAATTTTTCCTTCTTAAAGTTTCAGATTTAGAAGTCAAATTCCAAAACTTAGACTTGCACAGACTACTCTATGCCTCAGTTATTCTATAAGCCTCTGACTATAAGCCAACTATTACTTAAGCAGATTGAGCCAAACACTGTTTCTGTAACATGTTACTGTTATAGAGGGGGAAAAAAAACTGTCCAGGTTAATTTAACAAACCCTGGTTTTAAAAAAAGTATGCCTCTTTACCACAGAAATTCACAAATTAACATGAGGAGATGCCTTGCAAATTGCAGTGGGTATACCTATCTATCCTTGAAATCCTTATATTTTGATTGCTGTTTCATAGAGCTAATATCTAAAATATGTTAGTTGCCCTAAACTCTGTTTATATATAGTATTCATATTAATAGATTGATATCTTTGCCAGTATTCCAAAGCCTTCAATTTTTTGAAGTTTTGATGGAGAACAGCAATTCCTTATTTTCTAGTTTAATTCTGGTTCTGGATATTTTCGATTAAAAAAGTTCTGGATACTTTCAATTGAAAAAGATTTGGGTTACCATTTTTAGAATACCTAGTTGCAGTAGAATAAAAGGATTCCATACCCTGATTGCTGTGGGCTATTTCTTGAACCCCTACCACCACCCTACAGAGACATATGGCTCTGTCTGTGCTAATTTCTTGTTATGGCTTGGAAGAGCCTGGCAGAGCACTCTGACCTGGTTATGTCAGCCGCATCAGTCACCATCAGCTCCAACTCGCTTAGCTGATAGACTATCACAAGGTAGCCATCTTCACTTCCTCTATGGCTAGAATGCAAAAATAGCTGGTTCTACTGTATTATCTGCTTCATTTTCATCTTTCCAATAATTTCTATTATTCATACTAACTCTACTTTCCATTCGCCAGATAAAATGATTAACACAAATGAAGAAAAGACAATTTCTTCTCATTATTTTATAAATAAAAATCATGCTTCCTGAAGACGAAAGAACATTTATAGTCTACGAGTAAAGTGTGTGCGTGTGTGTCTGCTTAGTCACTCAGTCGTGTCCATTGCTTTGTGATCCTGTGGACTGTAGCCCATGAGGCTCCTCTGTCCATTTGTGGTATACTGTTTATTCCCAGGATATAAGAATTTTAATAATCTCACAGACAGATTGTCCTAGCCAAAACAGTATTGAATAGGTTTTATATGCATATTTGGTTGACTAAAATTTGATTGAAAGTATATATTTGCTTTATTTTCTATATTTTATGACTTCCCTGGTGGCTCAGATGGTAAAGCGACTGCCTACAATATGGATATTTTATAATTATATACCCTTTAAAATAGTTTATAATTATATATCTTACTGTGAAATTGTCTATCCTAGTTATTTTTAAATGTTTACATGTATGTATGTATATAGCAATGTGCATATTTAATATAATTTGTGTATATATTTTCCAGTTTAGAGCAGGGGTCCCCAACTTCTGGATCACAAACCGGTACCTTCTGTTAGATCAGCAGTAGCATTAGATTAGAAATAAAGTGCACAATAAATGTAATGTACTTGAATCATCCTGAAACCATCCCCCAATCCTGGTCCATGGAAAAATTGTCTTCCATCAAACTGGTTCCTGGTGCCAAAAAGATTGGGGGGCCACTGGCTCAAAGGAATATAAAGTTATCAGAAAACAGACAGAAAATCATATGGTTGCTTTAATTTCAACCACTATTAGCTCTATATCATTTGAAAACCCATTGAGGAACTGAGTAACATAGTATAAGCATGTGGGTTTATAATTATTGCATCCTTTTTGTAAGCTATCATATTGATAAAATTATTGATGCCTTGAGTTAATTATAATTTTTATAATAAAATGATTGATGTAAAATTGTCAAGCTTAAAGAATAACAAAAAATTGAATAACATGTACACTACTGAAACTGTGAAGCCTCTGTATTCTCCTTCCCAATGTATTTCTTGCACCCTTGCACCAAGGCATTCTCCAGCATAGTGTTTTTATTATTTCCCAAATTTCCCAAATGCAAATCAAGCTGAGATACAACTTGCTTTTTCAAACCATTTTTAGCTTATGTAATTTAAAAGTGTTAATATGTGTTCTTCTAGTTCTGTAAGCTTGCTATGAAGCTCAAAGCCATGAAGCTTGCTATGATTTTTACTTACCCATTTCACTGTTAATGGAATTTTAGATTATTCTGTGTTTTTCCTTTATTTTTCTTTTCTTCTGTCCCTTCCTTACTGTCATTCTTTTTTCTATATTTCTTCTTTCTTTTTCTTATTTTAAGCAATATTAATACAGATATTTCTGTATCTATTTCTTGGTACACACATGTGAGTGGAGTTGTTGATTCATCAGGTATGCAGATGTCTCAGTGCATTTATTGTAATATTGAATTGTTTTCAAAGAATACTGTATGCATTTATGCTACTACCAGCAGAATATGAAAAATTCTAGATGAAAATTCCTGTGTTCTGCATCTTTACTAAAGCTGGGTGTGATTTGTTTCTAATTTTTTTTGCCAATGTTGGTAACATAATTATATCTCATTGTGGTTTTCTTTTGTATCCTCCTGTCCACAAATGAAGGTGATCATATTTTCAAGCACTTGAAGGTCCTTTTTTCTATTATTTGTCTTTATTCTACTATAGGCGTTCTTTATTCTTATAATAGTCTTTTGTGTATATCTTGCAAAAGTATCACAGTTAGTGGCTTTTCTTATCAGTGTCTCTTTTCTCTAATTTTTGATTAAGTGAGCTCTCAATTTAGCTTATCAATGTTTTTATTTGTGATTTATACTTTTGTGTCTTGGAAATAGTTTTATATTCTGTTATTATATGGTTTCCTTATATCATCTTTGCAAATTAAATTTTGACAATGGTATGAGGTAGGCATTATAGTTCTTCTCACATGAATAGCCAGCTTTTCCAACACCAGTTGGATAGCCCATTCTTCAACAGTGATCTGTAATATATTTTGTCTACCCCATTGCTTGTCTTTTTTGTACCAAATATGTCTTTGGCTTTATTATGCTGATTCCTATAAATCTTACTATTAAATCAGGTTTGCCCAATCTGTTTTTCTTTTTCATGAGGCTCTTGGTTATATTTGCTTTTTTTTTTTTTTCTGCTATTAACATTTAGAATTAACATGTCAAGTTATCCCAAACCAAAAAATAAACCCCAAAACAAATATAAATATTATTGGAATAAGAAATTCATTGAATCTATTGACATATTGGAGAAGGAATGATATATTGCCATTTATGTATTATTTAAGGTTTTTCAGTAATACTTTATATCTGAACTTGAAGATTTTTATAGAATTTTTATCGAATAATTTTTTAATGGAATTATTCAGGGTTTATTTTTCTACTTTATTTATAAGCATAGATTCATTTTGTTTAACTTTTGCTAAATTTGTGGTATAAAATTGAAATCTCTTATTTACTGTTTGATTTCTGCTACATCTATAGATATAGATCTTTTTTCATTCTTTAATGCTCTTCCGCACTCCTTCATTCTCTCCCTTCCTCCCTTCTTTTCTCTCTCTTTGTCCCTCTCTCTTGCGCACACACACACACACACACACACACCTTTTGCAATTCTGCTTCTGTATTAATCTTGGCATAGATTTGACAATTCTATTAGACTTTTTACAACTCGAGTGCTTTCTTAAATTTGTTTTGCTATAATATTAAATCATAATTTATTAATTACTTTTGTCACATGATTATTTCCTTTCTTTCTGTGTTTTTATTTTGATGTCCTTTAACATCTGTTAGATGATTTAGTTACTTGATTTAGTTGCTTGATTTGTATTCTTTTTCTTAATTACCAAAAGGTTTTAAGTGTGACATTGATTCTTAGCTGAACCTCTAAATTATGATGTAGTTTTCAAGAATTTTCATTCTTAATTAAAAACAAATTCTGTAGAATGTTTTTCTTAACCCACGAATTCTTTTGAATTGTATTTTTAACTTATAACCTGATGACTTCCTATTTTTGTTATTTTCTCAGACTGAATTACTTTTGAACTAAGAATATGATCTGCAGTAAACAGATCTATTTTTTTGTTTGTTTGTTTGTTTTCTGGCCAAGTGTATATCCTATCTTTTATATCTTTGAAAAGAATCTTCGTTCCCCAATACTGTGCAATGTTCTATTTGTATACATTTTTTAAAGCTTGTTAATCGTGTTACTCAAATCTCTATTATTCTAGCTGATTTATTTTTCTATCTGATTTATAGTTTACAGAGAGATGTTTTTAAATTTGTGGATTTGCCCATTTTTCCATGTTTTATCAGTTTTTCTTCTTCATTGATAAAGCTATATTGTTCATTTTAAAGAGATTTGAAGTATTATGTCTTTTTTGTCACTTGGATAGTTGATGACTGCATCATGATTCTACTCACCTACTTTCTCTGTGTGGCTGTGAGGATATCTTCCAACCCCCATGTCACTCCCACAGTGTGACTTTGACACTCCCTCCCTTGAAGGTACGTGCTCGTTCCCTCCTCCTGAGTCTGGGAGATTTGTGGTTTAGGAGGAAGTAGTAATAATACTATGTCCCATCCAAGACTACTTTATAAAGGCAGTGGTCCTTCCTCTTGTCTGCCAAGCTGTGAGGAACACCAAGGAGACCATGTGACTGAAGAAGGTGAAGAGACCCGTGGAGGTCAGGTCTACGGTGACAGCCGGCGAAGAGCAAGTCTCGGAAGAAAGGCTCTTCCAGATGATTCTTACTCCTTACATTGGATCAGCCCCAGACTTTCAAAATTTCCAGCCAGGGGCCCAGATGTTAAGGATCAGAAACAAGCTGTCCCTGTGCACTGTTTGGATTGCTGACCCACAGAATACAAAAACAAAATGTTTTAAGTCACTATTGAGGGAGTGATTTATTTTGCTTGAACGGAGTAGTCAGACTGATCACAGTTAGTCACATCAGCATTCTTTTGATTATTATTTCTGTAATAATGTCACTTAAGATTTAGTACAGTTGTATGTAACTAAAGACCCAAAGTGAACTTCAAGATTTCTTTTTTCTCCAAAAACATGAGGTCTGGAGATAAGCAGCCCACAACTGAAATGACAGAGTCACAGTTACCATGAAACTCTGTGCCGTATCTGTTTCTCTTATGTCATCGTTACCGCGATGCTCTAATTTTCACCTTCACCTCATATCCACACCCCAGGTGGCAGAGAGTGGAAATGAGAGGAGTGCAGAATGAGTCTTCCTCCCAGCTGAGGGAATCTCGAGTCAAGAGATTTCCTTGAAGCCACCACTTAAACTTCACTGGTTACACTTACTGCAAGGGAGCAGGGAAAATGCAGTTCTAAGACTGACGAACTGCCATTCGGAAGAAAATCAGCGTTCAGTTACTAAGGCAAACTGAAAAAAATACATTTAAAGTATTCCCTACTAGCATTTTCTGTTGAAAGTGGCATATTTGTTACTTTAATTATAATAAAAATAATAGCTTTACTATTCTACTTTGTCTCTCATGAATGGTACGTAGCAGCAGTTTTTGCAATTCGGCCATTTTGGCATATTATTAATACATTCATATTTATTGTGATTATATTTCTATCTAATAAACTTATTTTGTGTCTATCTTTCTATTTGTTATTGTGAATCTTTCAAACTTTAACAAATATAGAGATTTATCAGGGACTAGTAATCCATATCTCTATATTACTCTGAAAAATTGAAAAGACTATGGAATAATTCTTGCCTGGAGAATTCAATGGACAGAGGAGTCTGGAAGGCCACTCTTTTTCTCTTTTCTGCCCATGGGGTCAAAAAGAGTAGAACGTGACTGAGTGCCTTAACATTTTACTTGTTATATTCTATTTCCCTGCATTTATTTCTCTTGTTTTAAGATCTCATAAATTAGAAAATTCTAATATTGACTTAGATTTATCTCCAAATCTATCACTTCTTTCCCCTCAATATTCTTTCTTATCCTTCAGATTTTCTTATTCCTGAAAGACATCTTTTTGGAGCTTCTTCATATTGTTTGCATGTTTTGCAGACTCTGTTTTGATTACTACATATAAATAACATATCATATATATATATATTAGAAAACTTATGAAATTTTGGCTAACTAAAAATTTTCTTTCATTTTGATTCCACTTGACTAAGTGTGAATAGAATGCTAGATTTCTAATTAATAGATATTCAACAAGCAACAAAGGTTTACTGTACAATACAGTGAACTATAGTCAATATCTTGAAATAAGCTATAATGGAAAATAATTTCAAAAATATTTATATGTATACATATAACTAAATCACCTCGCTGTGCATCTGAAACCTTGTAAGTCAACTATACTTCAATGGAATATATATATTTAAAAAAGTATATGTATATTTCTCATTCTTTAAATATGATTTCATGAGGCAAATAATAAAATTATTTTTTTCTCATTTTACAGTAATTATTCCATTGTTTTCTGACACCTTTTATTATTTGTTTATGGCTTTTGTTCTTGGTGTGGTTAACTAAAGAAATGACTGTCTTTCTACTTTTTCTTTTCTTCATTCAATATTTTTTTTCAGCAACCATGTACCAATTACTGTTCTAAGTTCTGAAGATATAATGGTAAACAAAACATTATTGACCTCATGAAATTTACAGATTTGTCAAAAGAAAAGAAAAGTGATGTGATTTAATTACAGAAAGAGATGTGATATGTACAATATTAAGATTTCTATAGTAGCATCTAGTAATATTTATTCTCTGATCTAGGATTTTTCTGTCTCTAAATGTCTTAGATGTAACTTATCTATATATAAGCTCAATAAGAAAAATGATAAATAATTAGCTTGCTGATGAAGAATAACGGTAAAGGCCAATGGCTTTTTAATTTTAACTTTGACACTAATATATATAGTAATGAGAAAGTCATCTTTTGACAAGATTATTTAAAAATATTTCAGAGGGTAATGTAATTTTTGAAAACTGCAATATTACAAATTTAAAGCCAAAGCTTATCTTAAAGGTTCTGATCAAATGCTGGCAATTTTTGTTTCTAAAAGAACCCAAAAACCAGCTGGTGATGCTGGAAATAAAGAAGTATCATGGGTAGAGAGCGACTCCAACAGGCAGGCATAGTGACTATCATAAACCTGGTGTCTGTCTTAAATGGGTTCTTTTGATGATAGTTTCACAAGAATGACCTCTACTTAATCTAGGAAAGAGGGATTTATTTTAAGCAAATGAGACAAAGACAGAAATAAAAATACAACCAGTCCTTACTGTGTTCAAAGCAGAAACACAGAAAGAACTGTGGCACAGGATGCCATTCTCTCAAAGGCAGAATCTGCTTCTTTTTTTTTTCTCTTTTTCTTGTCTATTCCTCATCTCCTGTGGATGTCCGCATGTTTCTTGCATCTATTTTATTCACCTCTTTTTGCATTTAGGTTTGCTTGATTGCTTTTCTCCTCTATATCCCAAGATGATTACCCAGGTTCTACCACACTGTAACAACTTAGGGTGCATTATTTTTGCCACAACTGGAAGTGTAAATGTTATCTTCACTTCATACTCAGTTATTCCTGAAAAGGGAGATTTGTTTGGCTCTGCTTACATTGTTGAACTAGGTCACTACATTATTCATTGGGCAGAATATGGATGGATTGTCCTTGATCAGATTTCCACACCTCATCTAATCATTTGAAGCCAGGATTTCAGGAAATCCTATGATCTATAACTCAGCAAGAGAAATAGAGGGTCTTCCTAAAAATACATGTAACGTACTATGTGTGCACATGTATGTTTCATTATCAGTAGCTCTCTGAGATTAAAAGTTCAATAATAGGTTTCAAAATTCTTATCCATACACCTACTACTCATTGGGAAAATAATTTCAATGTTCTTTATTTGTAAAGAAAAACTTTGTTAAGAAGAATAGAATGAAGAGCGAAAGTTGCTAGTCTATCTCTCACCAAATATTTTTGACCTGTTAATGAGAGGATAGATAATAATGCTTTTAAATCCATGAATATATTTTAAATAAACTTTTCACTTTAGAATAGCTACAGATTTACAAAATTATTGAAAAGATAACACAGAGTTCATGTATGCCCCATTCCACATTTTCTCCATTATTAGCATTTTTCTTTAGTTAGTAAGCTTCATTTCTCACAATTGAGGTAATATTGATACATTGATATTAACTAAAGGTCATATTCTTATTTCTTCAGTTTTTTTCCTTTGTCAGTTCCAATATCCCAACAAAGAAAACATATTATTTTTAATAGTGATATCTGCTTATGCTCCTCTTGGTTGTGCTTATTTTCCCTTTTGCTGTTGTCTTCTACCTTAGAAGTATTTTCCATTTTTTTATTTGTTTCAAAATTCTTACTGGTAGAGCTCCAGAAAGTGATTTCTAAATCTGCAATAAGACTAGAAGCTTAATTAATTCTGTAGCTTAAAGGAAGTAAGAAATCATATATAAAATGTAATAATATCCACAAAAATAAATCAAAATTTTAAAAAAGATTGACATCTAAAGCCTGATGATACTAATATTCTTATTGAAATTATTTTACTTTGCACATGTATTCATGGTTTTATTTATGAAATAAACTAATGCTACATTAGCATGTACTTAATTAAACATTATAAAAGCTACAAGTCACATTTGTTTAAAGTCCTTTCATAATTTTAAATTTAATTATCTAAAACCTATCTCTCATTTTATTAGTCAATACTTGATATTACATGCATGTCAGTATAATTATTAATGCCAGACCATTTACTAGCTCATTTACTTCAGTTATGCACGATTATGTGTGACATTTAAAAAAGAACACTATTTTCATCAGGATACAATCACTTTTCTGAAGATCAACAGAAGATATATTTCTTATAATTCTGTTACTTATTGTTTTCCTGATGAAATTCATGGAACCAGAAGGTAATAGAAAATGTAACAGTAGAAACCTATTTAATTGGTATCTTAAATTGTTTTCCTTTCTACCCCACAAGAATCTATATTTCATCTGTTTCACTACTAGAAGGCAGGAAATGCAATATTTTACATTTTATAATATTTGTATACTCATTTCTCATTTGAATCTTGAAATATTTGGTGAAATAAGTAAAGTTAATATAAATGCAACATCACCAGGGTTCACCCACCTTTGAATATAAGTGAGGGGGAAATAAATTTTAATACATAGATATTAATAACTCTTAACTGCTTTTGCAAAACATGACTTCCATTTTTTCCCCTGCAAAGTCCTTCCATTCCCTTTTACATGGGCTCCTTGATAAAGTTCAATCTTAAAAAGTCAGGGGGGAGAATGCAATTTTGATGCTAACATATTAAATGCACTCATTATCTGATTGATTTTTCTTAGCTTATACATTCCATCTGCTTTTCCATTTGCACTTTTTAAATCTAAGCATATTCATATAATGCCTACTATGTGCTTGCCTTTGCTTTATATGGGATGGTTTTAGTGTTGAATCCTAGATTAGTATTTTGACTTTACAAATTTTATATCTATGTAACAGCTGACAAACAATGATTAAATATGAAATAGACAAGATAACCTCAAAAAAGTGATGGCTGTTATGATGAAAAAAAAGTATGGTTACGTGAGAAAGAGTAATTTGTTGCTACTTCAGGGACATGTAAGTGGAGATTCCATGATGAGAGGAAGCCAAGCATGTGAAGAACCAGAAGAGCAGAGTTGCAATCAAAATGAAAAGGAAGAGAAGCTTAGTGAACTAGAGGAATTCCAAAGAAATATGTGTATGTAAGGCACTAAAGGAAAGAAAGAGTTTCTCCTGAAGCAGTTTGAGGAAGCCTTAGTAAGATCAAAACTTAATTTTCAAAAAAGAGAAGCAATAATAATTCCTATATAAAGACAATTGTGTTGATTAATATCAAGCAACTTTTCTAAGTTCCAACCATTGCTATTGTTCAGTCACTCAGTTGTGTCCTACTCTTTACGACCCCGTGGACTGCAGCATGCCAGGCTTCCCTGTTCTTCAGTATCTCCTGGAGTTAGTTCAAACTGTTGTCCATTGTTTCTGTGATACCATCCAACCATCTCATCCTCTGTTGTCCCCTTCTCCTCCTGCCCGCAATCCTTCCCAGCGTAAGGGCTTTTCCAATGAGTCAGCTCTTTGCATTAGGTGGCCAAAGTAGTGGAGCTTCAGCTTTCAGCCATCAGTTCTTCCAATGAGTATTCAGGGTTGTTTCCTTTAGGATGGACTAGTTTGATCTCCTTGTAGTCCAAGACATTCCCAAGAGTCTTCTCCAGCACCACAGCTCAAAAGCATCAATTCTTTGGCACTCAGCATTCTTTATCGTCCAACTCTCACATCCATTCGTGACTACTGGAAACTATATGAACCTTTGTTGGCAAAGTGATGTCTCTGCTTTTTAATACACTATCTACGTTTGTCATAGCTTTTCTTATCATTTCCAGTGATTCTGGAGTCCAAGAAAGTAAAGTCTGTCATTGTTTCCCCATCTATTTGCCATGAAGTGATGGGACTGGATGCCATGATCTTAGTTTTTTGAATGTGGGGTTTTCTGCCAGCTTTTTCAGTCTCCTCTTTCACCTTTATCAAGAAGCTCTTTAGTTCCTCTTCACTTTCTGCCTTTAGGATAGTGTCATCTGCTTATCTGAATTTGTTGGTATTTCTCCAAGCAATCTTAGTTCCAGCTTTTGCTTCATCCAGCCCAGCATTTCACATGATGTGCTCTGCATAGAAGTTACATAAGCAGGTGACAATTTACAACCTTGACATACTCCTTTCCAATTTGAAACCAGTCCATTGTTCTATTTCTGGTTCTAACTGCTTCTTCTTGACTTGCATACAGGTTTCTCAGTCAGGTAAGGTGGTCATTAGTCCCATCTCTTTAAGAATTTTCTGGGCTTCCCTTGTGGCTCAGCTGGTAAAGAACCTGTCTGCAATGCGGAAGACCTGGGTTTGATTCCTGCGTCGGGAAGATCCCCTGGGGAAGGGAAAGGCTATCCATTCCAGTATTCTGGCCTGGAGAATTCCATTGACTGTATAGTCTATGGGGTCACAAAGTGTGGGACATGACTGAGCGACTTTCACTTTCACTAAGAATTTTCAACAGCTTGTTGTGATCCACACAGTCACAAGTTTTGGGGTAGTCAATGAAGCAGAAATATATGTTTTTATGGAATTCCCTTGCTTTTTGTATGATCTGAAGGATGTTGGAAATTTGATCTCTGGTTCTTCTGCCTTTTCTAAATCCAGCTTGTTCGTCTGGAAGTTCTCCGTTCACATACTGTTGAAGCCTAGCTTTAAGAATTTCGAGCATTGCCTTGCTAGCATGTGGAATGAGGGCAATTCGTGGTAGTTTGAACGTTCTTTGTCATTGCCCTTCTGTGGGATTGGAATGAAGGCTGAACTTTTCCAGTCCTGTGACCACTGCTGAGTTTTTCAAATTTGCTGGCATATTGAGTGAAGCATTTTAACAGCATCATCTTTTAAGAATTGAAATAGCTCAGCTAGAATTCCATCACTTCCACTAGGCTTTATTTGTAGTAAAGTTTCCCAGGCCCTCTTGACTTTAACACTCCAGGATGTCTTGCTCGAGGTGACCACACCATCATGGTTATCCAGGTCATTAAGACCTTTTTTTGGTACATTTCTGTGTATTCTTGCCACTTCTGCTTAACATCTTCTGCTTCTGTACCTTTTCTGTCCTTTATTATGTCCATCTTTGCATGAAATGTTCCTTTGATATCTCTAACTTTCTTGAAGAGATCTCTAGTCTTTCCCATTCTATTTTTTTCCCTCAATTTCTTTGCACTGATCACTGAGGAAGGCTTTCTTATCTCTCCTCGCTATACTATGGAACTCTGCATTCAGATGGGTGTATCTTTCCTTTTCTCCTTTGTCTTTCATGTTTCTTCTTTTCTCAGCTATTTTTAGGGCCTCCTCAGACAATCTTTTACCTTGTTGCATTCCTTTTTCTTGGGCGTGGTTATGATCACTACCTTCTGCACAATGTTATGAAATTCTGTCTGTGGTTCTTCAGGCACTCTGTCTGTCAGAGCTAATCCCTTGAATCTATTTATCACTTACACTTTATAATCATAAGTGATTTGATTTTTTGGCCTAGTTGTTCTCCCTACTTTCTTTAACTTAAGTCTGAATTTTGCCATAGGGAGCTCATGATTGAGCCACAGTCAGCTGCTGGTTTTATTTTTGCTCTACTGTTAGACCCTGTTTATCTTCTGCTACAAAGAATGTAATCAATCTGATTTTGGTATTCACCATCTGCCTATGTTCATGTGTAGGTCAATTGTATCAATTAATATTAAGCAAATTTTCTAAGTTCCAACCATTCTTACATTTTAGCTTTTCTCCAACCTAATGTATTCTTTTAAAGTCTTTCCTCTGCAGATCCTCTCTTCCACTTTCTTCTCCTTTCTCTCTAGGAAATTCCTACTCATCTTCTAAGGCAAACTGGTGCTCTCCCTTCTCTGGGGAAGTACTCTTGACATCCTCAGGCTATATGCTCCCAGAGCACTCTGGGAATATCCTTTTCATGGAACTCATTGCATTGTAATCTGCCTCCCCCAATTATGAGTTTGTCAGTGAAGGGGACTTCCCTCATTCCTTTTTGCATCCTTTTCCTCCTCACCCCAATGACCTTACAGAATTGAAATATTTATAAACATTCATTGAGTAGGCTTCCCAGGTGGCACCAGTGGTAAAGACATGTCTGCCGATACAAGAGTCATAAGAGATACCAGTTAAACCCTGGATTGGGAAGATCCCTTGGAGGAGGGCATATTAACCCACTCCAGCATTTTTGCCTGGAGAAGCCTGTGGACCAAGGAGCCTTGTGGGTTATAGTCCATAGGGTCACAAAGAGTAGGACATGACTGAAGTGACTCAGCACACAGACATAAGTTGAATATACAAAGAATACACTAACAATCAAAGTAATTTTTTACAAAAATATGCTTTTAAAGAAATGTTTAATATTTAATGTTATTTAATAAAAAGATAAACTGTCAAAAAAAAGCATAACATTGTACAGAAGAAATATAACTCTGAAGAAATTGATACCAATGAAGTAACAATATGTATTGGTTATATTCTTGTTAGGTTTACAGAGAAAGGTATAGAAAGGTGATCGTCAATTACTCTTAATTTGCCACAGACTAAAGTTTGGCCAATGTATATCCAAATATTTTCATCAATTACTGCTCATATTGCTTTGTGGGAAGAAAAGAACACTGAACAGTTTTATTTGGTTGTTTTTTTTTTTTTGAGACAAATGTGAAAACACACAATGCAAAGTAGACACTAAGCCACTTGATGGCTAGGATTTCAATATTTCTTCCGGGTTGATACCGCTCATTGTTGTGGAGCAGATGTCAGGATGTTTGGTTGATCTTTGACATTTTGGTGACAACATTACCATCAAATGCTAATGTCAGCTTAATCTGAAGAGGCTAACAAGAAATTCTAAAAGGAAGTGAACACAGTTTCCATGTGTTTAGAGACATGGCAGATATTCTTAATGTAAGTGACACAGGTCACATATATATATATTTAAATTTATCTTGACTATTTCCTGAACTAAAGGGTTCAGTTGCTGATGCTCCCATGACCTCTTGATTGCTTTGAGAGATAAAACCTACTTTAAAAGACAAGGAATTTGTTTAAAATCACTCTACACTTTTAAACAAAGATAGATTTTATGAATCAACAAAATACAAGTGAAATTTTCAGATAACTGTGACTACAATTTTAGCTATCAGCCAAGCTATATTTAGCTTTACAATATAAAATATTAACATAGAAAATACCTATTGTAATGAAATGGTAATATTTCTTGCAAACAGACACTGGAGACTATTAATATACATCCTATAGAAGCAAGAGCTTAAAGTTTTGAATAATGAGTGGAGACTATCCCATTGCCTACACATATCCCCCTTCCCCCTTTTTTTTTCAAACACAGAAACTCAAAGAATGTGTGTGGCCTATTCTCAAGTGCTATAATGAGCTCTTACTTCTGAAAGTAAGTGCAGGTGAATGTTGCTGAGATTTTAGATGTGGCTTTGAGAGTGATACAATGGTATTTTACACTGACTCAGTGACCTATTTTTAGGACCTTAGTCACCATGAAACAGCTAACAGAAGCCAGTAACTCCTTCATAATGTAGCCCTACAGACTGGAGTTTTCTATGTTGGCTATTAGAGTGAGACTTGAATTTGACCTGGATACACCTGGCCACATTTTATCTTCTGTTCTTCCACCTCCCTATTAATCATGCACTTGATTTCACTTCACAAATGTTTTATTTACCAAAGTTAGCAAGGTCTTCCCTAGTGGCTTAGATGGTGAAGAATTTGCCTGCAATACTGGAGACCCAGGTTTGATCCCTGGGTTGAGAAGACTCCCTGGAGAATGGAGTACCTAACAATGCCCGCATACTTGTCTGGAGAATTCCATGGACAGAGGAGCCTGGAAGGCTATACAGTGCATGGGATTGCAAAGAGTCAAACATGACTGAGTGACTAACACTAATTAGCTAACTAAAATCAGCAAACTCTTTCCATCCTATAAGGAACACATTCAATTAAGAGTTTTTGTAAGGTACAGAAATATAAAAAGCAAGGAAGTATTCATTCATAATCCCACTAGGTAGAGACAATAGCTATATACATTTTTAAATGTGTAAACACAGTATTTAATCAGTGCATAATATTTTATTGAATAGTTGAATCATAATCTTTTAGTTTTCTTTTTTATGTTGTTTCCAAATTTATACTGATTAAAGTCACAGTATTACCTTTATGTTTGAAATTTTGAATCATTCCTTCAAAATAATTTCTAAGATGGTATAAGATACAGTTTAAATTTTTTGATAAAAGATATTATTTTGGTTTCCACAGAAATTCTCTAAAATTATACTTCATTGAATAATTACTAGTGTCATAAACTCTTGTGAGACTGAATATCATGAAATTTCATTGTTACTGCAGTATATAAATAAATGATTCTTCATTGTTTATGTTACCATTAACAATTTTTGATCAATAGTGAGATTGGATATTTCATAATATATACATTGAGCATTTGTATTCCCCCTGTTGTGAAATTATGTTTCTTTACCTAATGGATCTCAGAGTTTTGTTATCAGTTATATGATTGGCTTTATATTTTTGGTAAGATCTCTTGCACATACGCTAATTTCCTTGTATAGATTGATGCAAAACCTTTGTCGTGTTCTTGGAAATTTTCACCTATTCTATATGAACATAGAAATATTTGTGAGATCCTTCTGATAATTATTTATGCTCCACTCCAGAGCCACAACTTGGGGCATCACAAATATATGTGATAGCCTCTCAACTCTCATGCAGCATTTGAGATGTCATGTACTATCTCAACTAATTTCTTTCAAAGATATGCCCAATTAATCACACCCCTAGTCACACTAGTCAGTCCTAAAGGAAATCAACCCTGACTACTCATTGGAAGGGCTGATGTTGAAGCTGAAGATCCAATTCTTTGGCCACCTAGTGGGAAGAGCTGGTTCATTCATTGGAAAAGACCCTGATGCTGGGAAAGATTGAAGGCAGGAGGAGAAGGGGACGACAGAGGATGATATGGTTGGATGGCATCACTGCCTCGATGGACATGAGTTTGAGGAAGCTCTGGGAGATAGTGAAGAACAGAGAAGGCTGGCATGCTGCACTCCATAGGATTGCAAAGAGTTGGATACCACTTAGTGATTGAACAAGAGTAACTCATTTTTTTGTTTCCATTTTCAGGATCTTTTCCTTTTAATGAAATATTTCATGTTGTTGTTTTGTGCTTGTTTTTAAAGTCATTTCCTTTGAATATGCAGTCTGTTTTCTGCATTGTGGACTCATCAATTTCTTCATAGACAGTGAGGAGTTAGTTTAAGTGATTTCTTAAGTTATACTTTTAAGATGTTCTGTGATTTGCATTGTAAAGAATAGAAACTAATTCTTTCAATTTTTATTATCATTCAGTTTTAAGTAAAATAGTAGTATGTACAATAAACACTTTATTATAACATAAAATAATAGCTGCTAATTAATTAATAATAGCTATTGTTGCTCAGTGTTACGATCCTATACACACTGTGTTTGATTCTGATGTATATATATTTGTGCTTCTTTAATCTCTCCAGAAAGAATCAAATTTGGTTAATTTGTGCTATTCTTCATCTTATTTTTTTAAATTAATTTGATTAAGTAAAATTTTAATTTAATTTAAGGATAATTGCATTATAATATTTTGTTGATTCCTGCCATACATCAGCATGAATCAACCATAGATATACATATTCCCCCCCCTCTCTTGAGCCTCCCTCCCACATCCCACAGCATCCTACCCCTCTAGATTGTTACAGAACACCAGTTTGAACTCCCCGAGTCCTACAGCAAATTCCCATTGGCTATCCATTCTACATATGGTGATATATGTTTCTATGCTACTCTCTCAATTTGTCCACCTGCTCCTTTCCCACTGTGTCTGTTCTGTTGCTGTGCCTCCATTGCTGCCCTGCAAATAGGTTCATAAGTACCATCTTCCTAGAGTCCATAAAAATGTGTTAATATATGATATTTGTTTTTCTCTTTCTGACTTGCTTCACTCTGTACAATAGGCTCTAAGTTCACTCAGCTCATTAGAAATGATTCAAATGCTTTCCTTTTTATGGCTGCATGATATTCCATCATATATATGTCCCACAGCTTCTTCATGCTTTCATCCATCAGTGGCCATCTAGGTCGCTTCATATCCTAGCGATTGTAAATAGTCCTGCAAAGAACATTCAGGTGCATATGTCTTTTTCAATTATGGCTCTCTCAGATTATATGCCTACTAATAGGATTGTTGCATCATATGATAGGTTTATTCTTTTGTTTAAAGGAATCTCCATACTGTCTTCCTAGTGGCTGTATCAATTTACATTCCCATCAACAGTTTAAGAGGGTTCCCTCTTCTCCACACCCTCTCTGCATTTATTATTTGTAGATTTTTTTGATGATAGCCATTCTGACCAGTGTGAGGTGATATCTCATGGTAGTTTTGATCTGCATTTCTCTAGTAATGAACAATGTTGATCATCTTTTCATGTGTTTAGTAGCCACCTGTATGTATTCTTTGGAGAAATATCTGTTTAGGTCTTCTGCCCACTTTTTTACTGGGTTGTTTGTTTTTCTGAGAATAAATTGCATGAACTGTAGTATACTTTGGCAATTAATCCTTTGTCAATTGTTTCATTTGCTATTATTTTCTCCCATTCTAAGGGTGTCTTTCATCTTGTTTATAGTTTCCTTTGTTATACAAAATGTTTTAAGTTTAATTAGGCCCTATTTCTTTATTCTTTGCTTTTATTTTCATTTCCAGGAGGCGGGTCATAGAGATCTTGCCGTGATTTGTGTCATAGAGTGTTTTGCCGCTCAAATGTTTTTCTCAAGTACTTTGTATTCAGTAGGTATTCAATAAATGCTTTTCAATTTGGTAGAATAACCAGGAAATTTATTTTGTTAGAGTGCAAATATTAAATGCAAAAGAAGTAAAAGTTAATCTGAAGTGTGAAGTAGAGGTTAGGAAAAAGTAAGTTTTAAAACCCTGAAAGTACTTTCTTTTAAGGTAACTGGTTTACAGAATAGTTTAAATCTAGCTTCTTTGTTTGTTTTAATCTTGACTGAAAATATAAAGCATCCTTTGTTCATTTTATCTTCAGAATTTTCTGTAATTACTAAATTAACAGAGGGAAGTCTTATTTAGTTTGGGAGTCTTGGGTGAAACATCTATTTAGAAATCTCAGCAGCGTTTCACATTGTGCCTTTACTGTAGCTACTCATTTGTTGTTCAGTTGTCAAATTGTGTCTGACTCTTTGTGACCTCATGGACTGCAGCACACCAGGTTTCCCTGTCCTTTACTGTCACACAGGGCTTGCTCACACTCATGTCCATTGAGTCGGTGATGCTATCCAAACATCTTATCCTCTTTCATCCCCTTCTCTTGCCCTCAATCTTTCCCCAGGATCAGGGTCTTTTCCGGTGATTCAGCTCTTTGTATCATGTGGCCAAAGTATTGCAGCGTCAGCTCCAGCATGAGCTCTTCCAGCGAATATTCAGGGTTGATTTCCTTTAGGATCAACTGGCTTGATCTACGTGCTGTCCAAGGATCTCTCAAGAGTCTTCTCCAGCACCCAAATTCAAAAGCATCAATTCTTCTCATCCCAGCCTTCTTTTTCCATACATGACTACAGGAAAAACCATAGCTTTGACTCTATGGGACTTGGTCATCAAAGCGATGTCTCTATTTTTTAATATGCTGTCTAGGTTTGTCAGAGGTTTCCTTCCAAGGAACAAGGGTCTTTTAACTGAGTTGGAATCAACACTGCCACAAGAAATATCAACAACCTCAGATATGCAGATGATGCCACTCATTTGAGGAATGGCTATAACTGTTACCCCAAGTACGTTATGCTTTTGCTTTGCTATGTAATGTTTCAGCCACATTTATTTATTTAAAATCACTACCACTCTTTTTTCTGGCTTTCAAAATTAATGTGTACTGAGCTGGGACATATAAAACATAGGCAGGAAAAGAGAAATATTTTTCAATGTGTTCTGTTTTTCTTCATATGCATTCTCTAAATCGTATTAAATGATGGAGTTTTTTTTTTTTTAATGTGTAGGAGGATTCTAAGACAAACACAGAGCTTTTAAAATTGATTCATAACTCGTCAGAGTAGAAGGATATAAAATCTTCATTTAAAAATTAATGAAGTATAACTACATTTTTATTGTATTTTAAAACTAGGTAATTTGCCTTTGTGGGTATAATATAACTCATATTAGAAATTCTTCCGAAAATACAATATTAACTTAATTGTTATCATTGGATATGATTATATCTAGATATACATATTATAAATTGCATTTTATAGACTTTATAGCTATAATTTAGACATGATATTAAAAGCCTTATTGGTTTTTTAAACCAACAGAAATTGGTTGCTTTTACTCTACAGACATATTTTAGATGGTTATAATATGTACTGTATGTGTATGAATGTGGACAAATACACACACAAAGACATATTGTCCTACTGATAAATATTAGTACCTCTCCATCTTGAAGGTATGTAAGATATTGCTTGCTTGCCTGTGAACCTATTATATACAGTTTGGCAAAAAATAATAATTGAAAACTTGGAACTTAAAAGCAAATTTCTTAAAGCTGAGATCAGGAGTTTTAAAATAATCACCTTCATATAATTATTTCATTGTTTTACTCTAATGGCTCTAATCCCTGGAGAAGAGAAAGGCTACCCACCCCAGTATTCTGGCCTGGAGAATTCCATGGACTATATAGTCCATAGGGTTGCAAAGAGTTGGACTCGACTGAGCAAATTTCATTAACTCAATGGCTGGATAGACAAGAATATGTGGGTTTCTGCCTTACCTACTGGAGAAGGCAATGGCAGCCCACTCCAGTACTCTTGCCTGGAAAATCCCATGGATGGAGGAGCCTGGTAGGCTGCAGTCCATGGGGTCGCGAAGAGTCGGACACGACTGAGCGACTTCACTTTCACTTTTCACTTTTCACTTTCATGCATTGGAGAAGGAAATGGCAACCCACTCCAGTGTTCTTGCCTGGAGAATCCCAGGGATGGGGGAGCCTGGTGGGCTGCGGTCTATGGGGTCGCACAGAGTCGGACACGACTGACGCGACTTAGCAGCAGCAGCAGCAGCCTTACCTACTACAATATCAGTGTGGCTGATCAAACGAAGGCAGTCAATAAATATATATTGAGTAGCAAAATGAATGCATAAACAGAGTGTATATACATATATCTGTACACATGAAAACCGAAGCTTGACACTAAACTAGATTTCTAGCTGCAACAAGAAGAAACATCGTGTCACTGTTAACTAAGGTAACATTTGGAAAGCAAAAGCAGTTTACCTTTTGCTGACAAACATTTATGACTGATGGAAGCTAAGCAATTTACTTCAAATGATTCATATGTAAAAATTGGAATAACGGAATTGAATGGGCTTCTCCTTTATCCTGTGAATGAGCCTTCAATACCATCTTTATCAGAGGCAAGTGCAGCATATATCTCAGTTATTCTTTGTGTTTGCTCCTGCCTTGGCTGCTCCTTCTGGAGGCATCTGTCACACTCTGTTCAGTTGACTTTGCATTCTGTTAGCGCTCTGAGCTAGCTGTAGGGTATCTGCTTAGGAGCAACTGGAGTACTCCCGGTAGGGACAAGTTACAAGCAGGAAAGAATAAGCAAAACTACCCACGGAGGTACTGACTTCCAACAATTTTGCAGAAGTGTGAAGACTTTCAGTAGAAAATAAAGCATCCCATGCTGGCTCTGGCTCCAAGCCTCCCCTGAGAACTTTCCGCTTAGGCAAGCTTTTTTATCCTGTGAGCTTAGTGTTCTTTCTGATGGAGTTTAAATTTCATATTAACAAATTGGCCTAATTATTTTTAACCAAACTGTTAACTACCTGCAGTGAGTGTAGAAAAAGCTCCCAACAAGTTTTCGTTTTTCTTTTGAGAGAAAATTAAACAAAACTGTTGACCATTGAATACAGTTTCCTCTGGGAAGGAGCATGGATTCCTCTCCCTAAGAGAGACTCAACAGCCAGGCGGGCAGCTTACAGGAAAACCTATGAAGGATCTGAGCTTGCCCATAGTTGTTTATTATGAAAGACTTCTGTCCATTATTTTGCTTAAATTTCTAATTTGGTAATCATCAAACAGTGTCAACAAGGTATGTTAATTTCAGTGTCTTCCATCAAACTCCACAGAGCATATAGATGTGAATATTTTACTACAAAGGACCCAGGTCAAAGAAAATGAATCTGATAGGTTTCATTTTGCCCACTGGTATGGCACTATTCATTTAAAGCTAATTATGTCCAAGAATTAGTTTCTTTTATTTAATATAGACATGTATTTATATCATGTCTTTGCAGAACTATATTCATTGTTCTAAACAGAAAAAATGTTGAGAAGTTTAAAATTACAAAATATTACATCCATTGCTGTTGACTATAGAAGAATCACAATCTTATTGAAATGTGAAAATACATATATTAGCACCATTCATTCCATATGATGATTTTAGGAACATGAGGCTCATCCATTTTTCATCATCATGTTGATGGTATTAAATATGATTTTGTTTTATTATACTGAGCACATTTGTGCACATAACCATAATTTTCTATTATTCTATGATGTAATGGTAGATGTTTCAGTCTGCTTTGGAAATTGATATCCTTATTTTGTTAATTGAAATCAGTTTGGAATATTTCCAGGTGCTGTCTCTCTAGGACAGATGCTTCCAGGCGGTTGAGTTAAGAGATACATATGGCTGACCAGTATGGCTTCATGCTCCTTTCAGTTTGACTTACCTTTAGATAGGTTTCTTCCTGACTCTTCCTTTTCTTAGGATATTGACCCCAGACACCTTGAAATTAGAAATTCTTTCTCTCCCCTTTGAGATATAAACCTTTCTCCAGCTTCCTGACCATTTTACAGCCCAGGGTTATATTTACAAGGACCAGGAGCCATCCTTTTGAAATGTAAGCATGTAATCATCATCTCACACTCTAGTAAAGTAATGCTCAAAATTCTCCAAGCCAGGCTTCAGCAATATGTGAACGGTGAACTTCCAGATGTTCAAGCTGCTTTTAGAAAAGGCAGAGGAACCAGAGATCAAATTGCCAACATTCGCTGGATCATCGAAAAAGCAAGAGAGTTTCAGAAAAACATCTATTTCTGCTTTATTGACTATGCCAAAGCCTTTGACTGTGTGGATCACAACAAACTGTGGAAAATTTTGAAAGAGATGGGAATATCAGACCATCTGATCTGTCTCTTGAGAAACCTGTGTGCAGGTCAGGAAGCAACAGTTAGAACTGGATATGGAACAACAGACTGGTTCCAAAAAGGAAAAGGAGTACGTCAAGGCTGTATATTGTCACCCTGCTTATTTAACTTATATGCAGAGTACATCATGAGAAATGCTGGGCTGGAAGAAGCACAAGCTGGAATCAAGATTTCTGGGAGAAATATCAATAACCTCAGATATGCAGATGACACCACCCTTATGGCAGAAAGTGAAGAAGAACTAAAGAGCCTCTTGAGAAAAGTGAAAGAGGAGAGTGAAAAAGTTGACTTAAAGCTCAACGTTCAGAAAACTAAGATCATGGCATCTGGTCCCATCACTTCATGGGAAATAGATGGAGAAACAGTGGAAACAGTGGCAGACTTTATTTTTTGGGGCTCCAAAATCACTGCTGATGGTGATTGCAGCCATGAAATTAAAAGACGCTTACTCCTTGGAAGGAAGGTTATGACCAACCTAGATAGCATATTTAAAAGCAGAGACATTACTTTGCCAACAAAGGTCCGTCTAGTCAAGGCTATGGTTTTTCCAGCGGTCATGTATGGACGTGAGAGTTGGACGATGAAGAAAGCTGAGTACCGAAGAATTTATACTTTTGAACTGTGGTGTTGGAGAAGACTCTTGAGAGTCCCTTGGACTGCAAGGAGATCCAACCAGTCCATCCTAAAGGAGATCAGTCCTGGGTGTTCATTGGAAGGACTGATGTTGAAGCTGAAACTCCAATACTTTGGCCACCTCATGCGAAGAGTTGACTCATGGGAAAAGACCCTAATGCTGGGAAGGATTGGGGGCAGGAGGAGAAGGGGATGATGGAGGATGAGATGGTTGGATGGCATCACTAACTCGATGGACATGGGTTTGGGTAAACTCCGAGAGATGGTGATGGACAGGGAGGCCTGGTGTGCTGCAATTCATGGGGTCACAAAGAGTCGGACACGACTGAGTGACTGAACTGAACTGAACTGAATCATCGAGGGAGATAGAGCTCATCTCTCTGTTTCTATGGCATGGGTGTAGGGAATCTAATTTCAGTATAATAATTGAAAATTAGCTAACACATATAATCTAGTCATGGGTCACCTTACATTAAAAACCTTCTTGACTTTTGCTTCAGAGAGGTTATGTTCAATCTCTCTCCCTTATTGTAATAGTCTTAAATAAATTCTTGGCTTTTTAACTCCATTTGGTGGATTTTTTTCTTTTTTAGGATATGGAAATTTTGACAATTAGGATTATTAGAGAGACAAATCATGAGTATTACATAAAATGTAAAAAATATGGTGGGTGGTTTGCACATGGGAAAATAACTTGTCAGATCTTTATAGTATCGGATAATAATAATGACAGTACCACAGTTACATCAGTTTTCTTCACTTAAGAATTCTATATTCTTCACTAAATTCTAAAATGGGGCATTGAATAAAGTTTCTATGATCTAGAGGCAAACCAAATTCAATCGATCTAGAAAGCTTAATACATTGTTTTTTTTTCCTTTTTCTTTTAAAAATCAACACCACCTAGAAATTTCATCATTAGACAAAGACAATAAGTCTTGAATATTTGCTATGATGTCATTTTAGCATCTCATGTTAAATGTGCACTTGCTTGATCCTGATACTTAGACTAAAATATATAGTCCGCAATCATTCTGTTGGTGGAATGCCTGCTTAAGACTCTTTGTCTAGTTTGTATATTGCTGACTGTGTCGTTCCTTGACAGAATTCTATGGTTTTGAATTTTCTAGAATTAACATGAGATGCTTTGGATCATTTCTTTATCTCCTTATTGTCCTTTCAATTTGTTCCTTTTGGAAATGATTTGTGCTTGCTAAGTTACTTTCTGATTCCCCTGGGGCTTGTTTGCAATCCTATTTTGCTTTATATTTAGATATCTTTAGCAAATAACATTATTCAGTGCTGTGGCCCGCAGTGTCATATGCATGCAGACAGCACTCAGATATTCTTTCCAGCCCCTGCAGACCTATGAAGTGGCTTGATATTTGCATAATTGTCTGTGTGATATTCAGGCATGGATGTCTTCAAATCTCCCTGAATTTAGTACAGATAAAATTGGGTTGCTACTGGTTGGTTCCATAGTATAAATGTTTAAAATATAAACCATGCTGGTAATCTTAAAGAGGTGATTTTCTTTGCTTTAAAAATCACATTTTTGACTTTCATATTACTGTAAACTTGTGTGTGCATTTGTGTACGTGTGTGTGTGCGTGTGTGTGTGTTTTACTAGCCATATGATTTCGTTTTTGTACCAACCCAGTACACACTTGTCACATAAAGATTTTCTGATTCTGGAAGCCTTTCTGTCACAATTTACAAGCACTGACCTCTACCTTCCACTTTGCAATCTGATTCTAATAGATCATAAGTCCTTCTACACTCTGTTCTTCATCCAGGAAATCTATTCTTTTATGCATGAGAACTTAAAAATTACTGTTGATTTGTAAGGTTCAACAAAAAAAACCCTTATTTGTTTGATTTAGCCTTTTAAATATTTATTGTATCTTCTTTTATATTAAGTCTGCATAGCACTGTGGATGGACACATGAAGGACACTCATAAATGTAAATTGAGTAGATTGATAGGCCATTTGAAGTGTTTGCAGAACGTACCATTTTACATTAAGAAGGGCCATTAATGAGTCCATGGTGATTCTGAGTTTTGAATAAATGTATACCTATCCTATCTTCCCACCAGGCAGTCAAGGAGTGTACAACATTTTGGATACTGCATTAAATAAATGGAGTTGGATAAAATTCCTATGAAATGGTCTTGATTCATTAATCTGGTAAAGTTTAGGTATCACTTTAACTACAAAGGTATTTTGGATGATAACTGGTGCTTTCTTCCAGCCCTTTAAAGAAATGGGGCTTTACATTCCTGTTCGATAGCTTGAAAAAGTTGAATTAGTTGAGTCTCCATTAAATTGAAAAATGCATTTAATTGATAGACCAGAACATGGAAACATCTGAAAGTAATGCTTGCCTTGCCAAATATGCTTATGAGATTTCTGAATCTATCAAGCTTTCCTGCTGGGAGTTGAGACTGTAAATACATGTGTTGGTTGGAAATGGCTACCACATCTTGTAGGAAACAGGGCCACAAATGATGTGCAGAGTTCTTATACACAGGGCATTCCAGGCTTGGCTTCTGAAGTTACTGACTCATCAAAAAAGTCTGGGCACATCTGCTGTCTCCCAAGAGGCGCCTTCTGACCTTGGGATGCTACTATTTTAGTTAAGCTAAAAGAGCAGCCTAAAAGTAAGAATACACGCGTGCTAAGTCACTTAAGTTGTGTCTGATTTTTTGTGACCCTATGGACCGCAGACTTTCAGGCTCCTCTATCCATGGGATTCTCCGGGTGAGAAAGCTGGAGTGGGCTGCATTTCCTTCTCCAGGGAATCTTCCTAATCCAGGGACTGAACCCACATCTCCTATGTCTCCTGCATTGGCAAGTGGGTTTTTAACACTCGTGCCACCTGGGAAACCAAAAATAAGAATATAAAATGGTAATTAACAAAGCTAATTAAACTATATTTTTCATGGTGCAAAGACGATTAGACCTCAGTATAGTAGCACTTTGGGTTGTGGGCTTCATTTCCTTTGAGATAAACTAGAATACATGAAACTTGCTCCCAGAGGGAGCATTGGTAAGCATGGTCAGAACAATCGTTACATCTCAAGTGTGCAAAGAATGCTACCTAGGAGCAGTTGTATGTACTGGGTTTAACATTTACTGAGATGTATCTCGTTACATTATTTCCCAGTGTTACATACACTGTGTGATACTCCTTGGCATTTGCTTTGTAAGGAATAATAAATTTCAGGGTATGTTTTCCCATTTTATCCCTCTCCTTCTTCATCCTTTAGTCTTTCAAAGTATCCTTCTTTCACCCTTACCCGAGTCACCTGTGAATTGTGTAAAATTCTTCCCTTCTATTTATTTTCTATGGCTGCCGAACGGTTCAGAAACAAATGCAGGGTTTTCCTGCTGTCCGGCTCAAGCATCAGTCTTCACCCAAACTCTCTTATCCTGGTCATGGTTTTTGTTACAGTACAGGCTTTTCTGAGAAATTCTTTTCATTGTAGCACAACAACAATGTACTGCGGACCTTAATTATTCAGACTGTTTTATATTCTACAGCATTGTATGCTGGATGACTGAGATGTTACCAAATACATTTTTAAGTTTACAAATGAAAGGTAACTAAAATTAAGAGGGGCTAAGCTACTTGCCCAGACTCATAGCTGGTAGGAAGTGGGAGAAAAAAATTTTTTTTTTTCCAATTCATGCTCTCTCCACCGAACTAGTAGTCAAACCTCTCAGTATAGGTTAGAAGGGAAACTGATACCTTGATAGCAGAATATTCATAATGCATATCTCATACAAAGTGTGGAAATGGGGTAGAGATTTGGACTCATATGATTCTGGGGACATTGTAAATGTCCCTCCAACTTTGATCAGTCCTCAAGTCCCAAAAATCCACATATAATCAGGTATATATGAATATATATATATGGGCTTGCCAGGTGGCACTAGTGATAAAGAATCTGCCTGCCAGTGCGGAAGAAATGAGACATGACTTTGATTCTTGGGTTGGAAAGATCCCCTGGAGGAGGACCTGGCAAACCACTCCAGTATTCTTAACTGGAGGATCCCATGAACAGAGAAGCCTGGCAGGCTACAGTCCGTAGGGTTGCAAAGAGTTAGACACAACTGAAGTGACTTAGCAAGCACATGTGCATACACACACACACACACACACACACACACACACACATTTGTTGTTCAGTTGGTCAGTCTTGTCCGACTCTTTGTGACCTCATGGATTGTAGCACACCAGGCCTACCTGTCCTTCATCAACTCCTGGAGTTTACTCAAACTCAGGTCCATTGAGTCTATGATGCCATCCGACCATCTCATCCTCTGTCGTCCCCTTCTCCTCCTGCCTTCAATCTTTCCCAGAATCAGGTTCTTTTCCAATAAGTCAGCTCTTCACATCAGGTGGCCAAAGTATTGGAGCTTCAGCTTCAGCATCAGTCCTTCCAATGAATATTCAGGACTGATTTCCTTTGGGATTGACTGGTTTGATCTCCTTGCTGTCCAAGGGACTCTCAAGTCTTCTCCAACACCACAGTTTGAAAGCATTAATTCTTCAGCATTCAGCCTCCTTTATGGTCCAGGTCTCCCACCTGTACATAACTACTGGAAAAACTATAGCTTTGACTATACAGAACTTTTCATACTTAAAAATTCTCTTTGTATTTATTTTCTACTGGAGTATAATTGCTTTGCAATGTTGTGTTAGTTTTGCTGTACAACAGCATGAATCAGCCACATGTGTACATATATCTACCGCCTCTTAAGCCTCCCTCCCTACCCCCAGCACACCCCTCTAGATCTGCCCCTCAATACCACCAGGATAAAGTAAATAATTGTAATTATGGTCTACGGGCCTTTCATAAGCTTTTCCCTCTCCATATGCATCTCTCAATACTGCCATTCTCATATTGTAACCTTTTACCAGGGTGCACTATCTGCTTCTCCTAGTATCCATACTCTGCTTTGGAGTCTTTTTACAAGTTTCCCCAGTTTGAAGCACTCACCTTTCCTTATTCTCTCCTTCAACTGGATTACCCTTAATCCCACCAAATCCTAGTTTCACTTCAGTCCAGTTCAGTTGCACACTCATGGCTGACTCTCTGCGATCCCATTGACTGCAGCACACCAGACTTCCCTGTCCATCACCAACTCCCGAAGCTTGCTCAAATTCATGTCCATCAAGTCGGTGATGCCATCCAACCATCTCATCCTCTGTTATCCCCTCCTCCTCTTGCCTTCAATCTTTCCCAGCATCAGGGCCTTTTCCAATGAGTCAGTTCTTTGCATCAGGTGGCCAAAGTATTGGAGCTTCAGCTTCAGCTTAGTTTAGGCATTGCATTATCCTGAGTGGCCACTCTGATTCCCCATAGCTGGGTCAGGTTCCTGTATTTGCCACACATCATAATCGTCTTTTCACCTATTAGATTTTAAACTTCTTGAGGAGAAAGATCCTTGTCTTTTTCACCATTGAGTCCTTAGTTATATTACAATGTAAAAGTATACAACAGATGGCTCAGTGATAAAGAATCTGCCTGACAAGGCAAGAGATATAGGAGATGTGGGTTTGATCCCTGGGTTGGGAAGATCCCCTGGAGTAGAAAATGACAACCCGCTCCAGTATTCTTGCCTGGAAAATTCCATGGACAGAGGAGCCTTGGTAGGCCATTATCCATAGGAGTGCATAGAGTCAGACACAACTGAGTGCTGGAGCACATACACACGCATGTAACAGATACTCATTAAATGCTTTGAGGTAATCATAAAGGTAAAAATTAAAGATTCCAAACAGCAAATGTACCAATGAAATCCGCAGAAACCTTTAAACTCAGGGATCTTATAATTTGGTCCTATCTCTTGGGAAAGTTTTCTGAATATGACCCCACTTAGGCAATTGAGCACCTCATGGAAGTTATGGTTGCCACTATGATAATACTGGCTAGGCCTTTAACTTAGAACGCAACATTCTAGGATATAAAGCAAAAAATGGTATCATTATCTTAATTCTATAGTTACTCTCTAAGGCCCATTGGCCAGCAGCAGGGTTCTTGGGGTTCATCTCAATGTCTATTTGCCACAGCCACTCTGGGAGACAGTGACAGACACAGAGCCCGGATGGCTGCAGCCCCTGGGTCTCGAAGAGGTGGACACAACTTAGTGACTGAACAACCAAAATAACGCGTTCAAAAAGCAAGTCATGAGATGCACACATGAATATACACAAATAATTTGGGAGATGGGAGGTATAGGAAATGAAGACAAAGAGTGTCAAAGACGTTTTAAAGCTCTGGAATGGCATCAAGAACTGGCTAAGGCCAAGTGAGGTTATGGTTCACTTCATTACACACAATATCAGACATTTTGAAAGTCTGGAAGTCTTTCGGCTGGGCACACATTTTCCTGCTTCACTTTCTGTGAAGGTTAAAAGTCAGTTATGAGAAGCTTTGGGATTTTAGAAAATAAATAGAAAGAAAGAGAGAAAGGGAAAATGGAAGGAAGGAAGGAGCAAAGGGAGGGAGGGAGGCAGAGAAGAAGGAAAGAAAATTTACTTCTCAGTTCAGCCACTTATAGGGGCCTCAAATGGCCTTTTATGTTGGGCTCCAGTCTTACAAATGCCTCTGTCAGAGTTCTGTGACGGGATAATTTACCTCAACCAAATTAAGAAATGCTTTAATATCATTTAAGTGCACATAGAGGAAAACCAATTTCAAAGTACCCTTTGTGTGGTATTTCAAGCTAGCAGATACCCAAACTTGCTGTCACATTACTGATCCATTAAGGGACTATGGCATTTAAAGTTGTTCATTCAGAAAATGATGATTTGAAGCAGGAAATGAATGAATTATTACATTATCGTCAAAAGAAAATATTATACTTGAAAACAAAGAATCCTAGGGAAAAGCCAAAACATCGGGGTCATTTATTCTTTTCTTCTTATTAATAAAGGTGAAGACATTTTGACATAGACGATAGTTTCCCACGATAAAATTAGTCAGGAAGGAAGAAAGAACACATCAAAACAAAAATTTCCTATTAGAAAAAATCTGACCCTTAAATTCTTCATTTTGGAACCGTGGGGGCGGGCGGGTGTGTGCCCACCCCTTGCGTCAGTCTGGAAGCGCCCGCCCAGCACCCTTTGGGTCTCCCCTTATCCAGCCAGCCGGTCTGTGCATATTTAATGCCGCTTCCATCTTCATGACTGTGAACAAGCAAGTACGCGCAGCACATCTGGGAGCAGGATGTCTTATACATATGCAATGTTTACCTGAAGACGAAAGTTTTGATGAACACTTGGCAAACAAATATTCATCTCATTGGAATACAATCTGTGAATTTTTCAGCAGTTTCATGAAAAACTGAAAACTACTTGAGAGGAATAAATGAGCAATTTCACACAACTCTAGTTTGCTTCCTCTTGTTTCCTGTTGTGCTCTGTTATGCATGGTGGAGAATCTTCTAAAAAATGCCTTATATTACTGACCCAGCACTTTCTGAAAGTGGTTTTGTCATCCTTCAAGTCCTTAAAGAATAGATGAAAGTAAAAATCTGAAAGTGTTTGCATTGAGAAAAATGAAAGTTGAAAGGCACAAAGAGTTAGGAACACAGACGGTGGCTACTGATAGACATTCAACATCTAATGAACATTTCAAAGTGGAGCTGCAATGAAAAGAAATGGTCTGCTTTAGCAGAAAAATAAGAATATTAGAAAATAATTCCTAGAAGAAATAGAGCAGATTTAGAGTTACTAAAATGTAGAAAGGAGGATTATAGCCTGGAATCCATAACTGAATTGGTAAAGGCATTACTCGATATAATATTTCACCTAATATTGAAAAATGAAAATACATTATGTTCTAATGAAATTTAAGAATATATTCACAATTCAGTGGCAAATAGACTGGAGCACAAACTGATGAATTGTTCTCTTTCAAAAGACTGTGTTTAGATTAGATTTTTATCTTTTTTTCTGTGGAGTAAGAATAGTATTTTCCAGACATCTTGGACGTTAACTTTTATTTCTTCCCTCAAACATCAAAGATGCTACCCTGTTGAAAAGGAAGCACTGCTGATGAACCACAGGACAAGGCCCTGACCATGAGGAAAATGGTAAAAGAAGAATTTTTTGCATACTCCAGTGTTTTAGTCCATCATTTAGTCTTTCTAAATGATGACTCAGGGTATAATATCAGGGTATGATACTTTATTTGTGTTCATATTCTATGTCAAAATCCACATGTATCAAATCCCTTCCAAAACAGTTGTGCAAATCAGAGTGCACTGTGATTTGGCAAAGAAAATCTCCAATCTTTCTCAGTAAGAAAAGAGAGGAAAACATACTCAGACACCATCACAACAGAAGTCCTTGACTTCATTTTCTGGTCTAAATTTTAGATAAAGAAAAGAGTCAAATTCAAAAGATGATATGGTAATATAAGAGATTAATATAATATTCTTTTAAAAAAATTCTTAATTTTAAGTTATGGCATAGACTATTAGGAGGAATTCATTCATTAGAATGGAATGTGACTTGATTCTGGTAAGTACCATGAAAAACAAGGATTAAGTAGAATAAATACTGGAAATAGAGGTATTGACATTTTCTGATAATGTTTATGATATTTTCACATTTGTGATTACAAGAATGAGCTATAGGAATTGCTGTTACATGACATGGAATTAGGATGCAGATCTATTTTATCTTTAGTTTTAATTGTAAGAGTTAGAATTTATCAAATGCTCCGTGTGTGTCATAATCTATTCTAAACCTTTCATAAGTCTCTAATTAGTAAATCCCAAAATGCTGCTGTAACATCTATCTCAATTACAGGTTTAAACATGGAAGCACGGAAAGATTCCATCACTTGCCCGGGACAGAGCTCACAGAGGCAACCTGGACCCTGAACCTGGCCTGCACAGGAGTGAATCTGAACTCTTAACAACCTTGCTTTATTGCCAGTGTTACATTAGTCTTATTCAAAATTTGCTAAAATTCTGAGTTAAAACATTTGGCTGAGCCATTTGACTTAATTTTTCAAATGACCTTCATCAAATCTGATAAAAATGTATCTATCAACAAAGAACCTAATGACTTATAATGTAAAAGACATCAATGGAATTTTACTTGTTTCTTCACTTATATTTAACTGTTTAAATTATTTTAAGTTATTATAAAACACTGGTTGTGGTGAGGATGAAATATTGGGGCACTTTTATAAAATATTTTGAATATAGTGGATATATTATATGGCTTTCTGTAAACCCTTAATAATATAATGATCCTTTGAACCCTTCATCAAGCTCTTAATTTTATAGACAAACAAAGAAATTATCTCTAGTTCCTTAAGTTCCAAAATTTACAAGACACATGATGAAGGAGGCTGTATTTTACAACTGTAGCAACTGTCAAGAATCTTTTTAGGTCACTATTTTATCCTTCGGCAAAGATCAATAGAAGTCACTTAGTGTGATCTTGTGGGTGGAAATAGAAGGGAAACCACTGATGGGCATAATTCAAAATCACATACTGTGTGGGTAAGTGTTGGGGGGTGAGTGGAACAGTGAGAGTGGCAGCCTGCAAAAGTTCTTTAGATTCATTCGAAAGGAGAATGGCAGAATAATGCATTCTACAAGACTGGACTGTCTCTGTAGACATTTTAATGGCTCTCTGTGATACATCTAAATTCATACATTATCTACATGTTTGAATGATCTAAGTAACATATATAAAGCATCTTACCATGGCACCTCCTAAAATCTTGAGAATATAATGAAATTTGGTGTTTGGAAGTTTCAGAGAGGCCGAGAGGCATACAGTATTCTAAAATTTCATAAACAGTGACAGTTGAGAGATATAATTTTTTCAGTGTAAGCGACATAATCTCTGCATTAAGAAATATAATGATCCTTGCCATGGCTTGCTCGAGAATAGGTTTTATATGCTTAATAAAAATCAGTTGTTCATATCCTAGGCTAGAGTTGATGAAATCATTATGATACATGAGCCAAGTATAGTCACATAGTAGGCTCTCAAATGCATAAGTCTGTTACAAGGTACTCAGGAAAAATTTATGTTAAATTAAATGAATAACTATACACATTTATGTGATATGATATAACATATCATGTATAATACAATTAACTTTTGTTGACACTTGCTATTTGCCAGGCAAAATGCTGACACTTTGCCAATATTATATCTGAGAGAGATGTTATTACTCATCTTCTCCAGAAAAGAAATCACAGAATCACGTATTTCATGTTACTAAAAGTCCTCCTTACCTACAGTTTACTTTGTTTGGTTCTGGCCAACTTTCTTTTTGACATTGAACTTGTTTGCTATTCTCCCTCACTTTTTAAAGGTGTATTTATATTTTATGTGCACACCAAAGCATATTTAGTCTTTATTGGTATGTTATCACAATGATAATATATGCCTGCTAAAAACTGCTAAGGCACATTTTAAAACAAATTGACAGGAAAAAAAGTGTCAGATAATTTAGCTTGCTACCTATTGGAGATTACATAGCTCAAAGACACAAGACTGGCAGGCAACTAATTAAAGTAGAAAACAGCTAATAGAAGACTTTCAGGCCCTTAATACACCAAAGCGAAGGCATGACACCATAAAATAGATGGAGCATAAACAGCTATTTGCAGTACATTTCATACAAAGTAAAAATGAAACACAAGGAGACCCATCAGGGAGTCTCATTGTGCAAGAAAATGCCGTTAGTGGAGACAGTTGAGCCCTGAGCAGAGTGCTGTGTTGCAGCAAAGCTCCATGGGAGCTCGTGGAGGAACAGTTGCCCCCTGAAGACTGAAATGCAAAAACAATGGGCTGGACATTTGCTGACAACAGAAATCCCACAGATCATTGTACGGATGGCACCGTTGGGCCAAATGATTAGCTCTGAAGTCATCCATGGTCCCTTTTGCTGTGTCCTCCAAGTGGCCTTCTCTGTACTTGTTTAATTAAACAGTGAAAATCAAGAACACTGTAAAGGAGTCAAATGTGTCTCAGTGCTTCACAGGAAAGAAGTTGTGATGTGTTTTCATAATCATTCTTACTGGAATCAGAAAAAAAATTAATTGCCTCCTCTAGGTAATTACAAAACAGACACCTGTTAAAAAATAATCCTGTGATTTCCAAGTACTAAGCAACATGTAACCAAGGTTTGCTGATAGACAGCTAGTATGGTTTATTTTTCTGGATGTAATTTAATGTAAAGAACGATGAAGTTATGGAGAAAAGTATTTAAATGACCAGATAAGTATTGCTCCTTGACATCCTCATTAACTGTCCACATACTCTGACAGCCACTGAGGATAGGCATCAACTTTATATTTACCAGCCTTTTCAGGTAAAACTTGCATGCAAAGATTCACAAGAGAAAAGTGAATTTTGAATGACTTTGGGACAAGGAAAGTTTTATCATCCCAAATATTTTGCTTGCTCTTGTAGCACACTAGATTAAAAAACAGCCATCCCCCACCCTCCCCCTAACCCCCCCCCTACCCTGCCAAAGCAAACTATATGCTTTTCAAAACACTATGAATATGTCAGAATTTGCTAGGAAAACTAATCTCAAGATGGCTTACCTGATAGTTCAGGTAAATAATCCGCCTGTAATGCTGGAGACCCTGGTTCAATTCCTGGGTTGAGAAGATCCTCTGGAGCAGGGATAGGCTACTCACACCTGTATTCTTGGGCTTTCCTTGTGGCTCAGCTGGTAAAGAATCCATCGCAATATGGGAGACCTGGGTTCCATCCCTGGGGTGGGAAAATCCCCTGGAGAAGGGAAAGGCTACCCACTCCAGTAGTCTGGCCTGGAGAATTCCATGGACTGTATAGACAATGGGGTCGCAAAGAGTTGGACACGACTGAGTGACTTTCACTTTCACTTTTAAATCTCAAGATATACATAAATACACATGTGGTAGGGAATAATTGTGGGCTTCCCAAGTGATTCAGTGGTAAAGAATCTGACAGTCAATGCAAGAGACTGGAGATACAAGTTCGAGCCCTGGGCTGGGAAGATCCCCTGGAGTAGGAAATTACAACCCATTCCAGTGTTCTTGCCTGTGAAATTCCAGGAACAGAGGAGCTTGCCGGGCTACAGTCCATGGGGTCTCCAAGAGTCAGAAACGACTGAGCACGCATGCATGCAGGAAGTAGTTGTACCCCAATACACCCAAGTCATAATCCCTGCATCCCGTGAGTCCTAAATTACATGGCAAAAGAGACTTTGACGATTTGATTAAAGTGTTATTGCTCAGTTGGATCTGACTCTTTTGCAATCCCATGGACTATAGCCTTCCAGGCTCCTCTGTTCATGGAATTCTCCAGCCGTGAATACTGGCGTCAATTGCCATTTCCTTCTCCAGGGGATCTTCCCAACCCAAGGATCAAACCTGTTTCTCCTGTATTGGCAGGTAGATTCTTTACCAAGCCACCTGGGAAGCCCTCTGTTAGATAGTAATAAACTCCCTCAGCTTTTGTTTATCTTGGAGAGTTTTGATTTCTTCTTTACCTTTAAAGGAGAGTTTTGCCTGATACAGCATTCTTGGTTGACAAACAGCCTCGGGAAGCTTTCTGGCTCAGATGAGCAACCCAGCCGTCACACTTGCCCAGTGTGTTTGGTTCCTGTTGTGTTGAGGAAGAGGTGTTTATAACTAGCAGATGTGGTGACAACTCAAAGAGAAAGCTGATGCCCCAGCTCCCTTTCTTCGAGGCCTGGTGGGCAGGGCTCTTAGGCCAGAGTCCTGGGGGGGTGATGCCTTCAGATTTCTGTCATTGCTTTCCACCCCGGACAGCCCTGGTGTTAGCGCAGACCTCAGGTGATGGTGAAAATAAGCTCGAAGAATCAAAATGAGCGATGGAAATTCTTTGAGTTTTACTGTGTTAAAACCTCTAAGGAAGATATCAACAGCCTGCAACATCTGCATGTATAACCCAGTGCAGAGGGCTGTGGGGCTCTGGCACACCCCGAGTCTGAGCGGCCAGAGCTGGCTCCCTTAGCAGTGCCCATGGCATCCAGAGCATCAGCAGCTGGTCCTCTCTCTCGCTTCTGTCCAGTGAGAGGAGCCTGGGCATGAGAGGCCCTCTTCCAGTCGCTCAGCACGGTGCCACGTGGGCAAGCGGCCTGGGGGACGCCATGAATGCGCCGACCCTCTTGCTGGGACCTCATCTTGGTCTCACAGCAGCCTGGGTGCTACGGCTTCCCAGCTGGTCCCTGGAGCTCTCACACAGTTGACCTTGTCTGTGGTTTTCACTAACTCCATGTCTCCTCAGGGAAGGGGGGCGGCTTCCTAGTTTGCCATCTTGCTGACATCACACCCCTACGGGCTCACATTTTAATATTTCTGAAGTACAGATGACTTTTTTCATGACGTCTTCTAATTAACTATTTTTTCTCCCTTTTGTGAGTGTGTAAAATAACATTATATCTTAAAATAAGACTGATTTAGAGTTGATGAAATACAGAAGTTTTATGAGTTTAATTAAAAAATCTCAATCCCTTTATCTGTAAAATGGAGACAAGATAAGAACAAAGTTCATAAGGTTCCTGAGAGTTCACCGCACTCAGCTTTGCAAGGAATACATGTCTGTGATTTTCCCTTCTCTCTGTCTCTGGTCTTCAGTGGAAAAAGCATACAAACTAATAAATGAGCTCTCTCAATCACCTCCTGTATTAGATAGCAAGTCCTCTGAACAATTAGAAAATATTGAAAAAGAGATCTCCCATAAATATCAGAACTACAGGCATTTCCAGGATCTTTCACTTGGGACCTTGTGATCCCAGCAAATCACCCCATTCAAGTGGCCTCTCTCCCTTGTGGGTGTGGCTCTTGCTCTAGCTCCAAATTCAGCATCTTGAAATACCCTTTGATTTTTTTTCTCTTCTCCCTATATGATCAATAATTCACCATTCAATAATTCACCAATTTTTATTAAAACATCTCCAACATTTGTTCCTTATTTCTCTTTCAGCTGCCACTATTTAAGCCCAGCCTCATACACTGAATTACTGCAATAGCTTCCTGATTAGTTTTTCTCTCCAGGCTTTACTCTCCGATCATCCCTGCATCCAGTGACATAGCACTGTTTCTGAATTACTATTTTCATCATCCTATTTCTCAACTCAAAAAGTTCCTCTGGGTTGTCCTTGTGGGATGAAATACAAATTCTTCAGCTTGGCGTGAAATCTCTTCCACCACCTGACACTGTCCGCTCATTTGACAAATATTTATTGAGAGCTGACTGTGAGGTTAGCATTCTGTCTCTTGTAACTCCATACACCCTGCAGAATTTCATGTTCTGGTTGGAGATTTTTGAAAATATTCCAGGTAAATTAAATAATAGAGCCAGATAACCATTTAAGAGTTGCTGTAAGATTGTATATGTTATTGTGTGCCTTTATGTGTGTGTGTGTGTACTTTATATAAATATGTTTTAGAAATATATATTGAAGCACTAATAACATGTTTTATGTTGCACTGCAGTTACTACAGTTTATAATGCACATACTCATGTGTTTTATTTTAATCCACCTGAACAATTATAAATAGTAATAAATTGTTCAGGAGAGAAAGAATTTTATAAGAGAGAAATAATATATTTTTGCACTATAATCTCAAAAGCTGAATATAAATATAGCAGATTTGGAGGTTGTTATTTTGTCTGTTAAAGCAAGTGTTATGCAGGAATTGTTTTCCACTGTGACAGCTATAAATTTTATAGTATGTATCCAACATACTTCACTAGATATTTTGGCTGAAACAATTTTATAAATTTGTATATTTCCTCTTTCTGGTCACATGGAAAATCTCTAAACCTATATTATCTCATCTCTCTTGCAGGTAAGTTGGGTCACGTGACCGAGTTCTGGCTAACGTGTGTACATGGAAGTAAGACTAGCCCATTTTGGATCCATCGCTTTTACTTCCACTATTCTCAAGGCTTCTCTTCATCTGTTAGGGTGTCTTTGGAAGCCCCCTGTTTCTTATGACTTAGCTACCTATATATGGGATTATCCGACTTGCTTTAGAATTTGCATGTGTAAGAAATAAACTGCATTTAATTAAATCACTGAAATTTTTAGAGTTTTCCATTACTGCAGCATCCTGACTAATGCAGGCATATTCTGTACTAAATGTAAATTCTAATACTAGTTGTAACACTGTCACTTTCTTTAGTCTCAGTAAAGTATGTTAGAAAACAAGAACAGCATTCAAACAAAGTCAACTTTGTATCAATTCTAACCATATATGTGCATGTACATGTGCTGTGCTGTTCTTAGTCACTTAGTCATGTCTAATTCTCTGCAACATCATGGACTGTAGCCCCACCAAGCTCCTCTGTCTATGGGATTCTCCAGGCAAGAATACTGGAGTGGGTTGCCTTGCCCTCCTCCAGGGCATCTTCCCAAACCAGGGACTGAACCCGGGTCTCCTGCATTGCAGGCATATACTTCTGCCTGAACCACCAGGGAAGCCTGTTTATATACATATCGTTGTGTATATACACACTGATTTGCATATTTATATAGTTGCACATTTATCCATGTGTGCACCTGTGCTAAGTCGCTTCAGTCATATCCAACTCTTTGTGACCCCATGGACCATAGCCCATCAGGCTCTTCTGTCCATGGGATTCTCCAGGCAAGAATACTGGAGTGGGTTGTCATTTCCTTCTCCAGGGGATCTTCCCAACCCAGGGATCGAACTCGCCTCCCTTATGTCTCATGCATTGGCAGGTGGGTTCTTCACCTCTAGTGCCACCTGGGAAGCCCATTCTATCTACATCATTATGCAAATACTATATGTAGATATATGTACATTTTCAAGCACATATATTCAATATACGTACAAAAAGAAATCATGTACAAATTTCAAAGCCATTATTATCCATAAATACACCAAATTCACTACTCGCTATATAATTTAACTACATTCAATTCTTTCAGTCCCTACGATCACCCCAAGAAGCATGTTCTCACTTGAAACAATTTTACAATGAGAAAGCAGGCAAAGAAAGGGTACGTGATTAGTATTAGCATCATTAGAGAAACATGACTTGGGACGCACCGTGAAACTAGGGCCTGGGGTATGAATGAAGACACTGGTCATCGATATCTTCCTGGAAAGCTCTCTCCATGGCTGACTGGCTCGTCTCCCTCTGTATCTCAGATTTCCCCAGCCACACAGTTACCACCCTCCTCATGTCCTCTCTGTATTCCTAAGAGAGTGTGTTCTTTCGTTTATTACCTTTCTCCTTTTATTAAGATCTAATATTCATAGGGCAGACGCCTTAGATGTGCTGGTTACTCTTCCTTAACACAGTGACTGAAACATAGTATGTTCTCAATAAATACCGTTTAATTGAATGAATGGATGAGTGAACAAATTAATACAGTATTTTGGCAGGAGTTATTAAGGTGATTTAAGCTTTATAGCCCTGTGAATTGGAAGGAATTGGAGCGAATTCTTGACACACGCAGAATTTTCTTCTTTACAGATACCGTCAATGTGGAGATTACCCAAACTTTATCACACAAAAGTATTAAAGTTAGTAGATCTCTTTGGAGCCCTGGAGGCAGAAAGTAACATAAAACACTTTCTGAAGGTGGAATTATTATCCTTACTTACTGATGAAGAAACAGACGCTCAGAGTTTCAGTGACTTCTATAAAATCTCAGAGTTGATTGTGAATTTGAAGCCAAGCAGTCTATTTCATAGCTTAGAGCTCTTCTGTTAGCACAAAATGGACACTCTATTAATGATGGTGGTTGATGACAGTGGCTTCATGGAGATGAGAAAGGATTTGACCAGCTCGTGAAGCATTCACACAGTTTCCCTCCTTCATCAAATCTTTCTTGCTCTCCCTCAAACTTTTCTCAAAATTATTGTCTTGGAGCCCCTCTTCTCATACTTATTATTTTATATATTTTCACAGATTCACTTGCTTCTGATGTTAGTCTAGCTGTCATATCCTTCAAACGTGTCCCCTTTTTACATTTCACTAGTATACCCTGAAATAGGCTTTCACAGCTTCTCACTTCTAGTCCGTGTTTTGCAAATGGCCCCTTTGCCAGTCTTAGTCAATGCTGAAAATTTAGGACAATTTAAAGTTTTTAAAGTATGATTGCAATGATCAGTTCAAAATCCTTGGATCTTTCCAAAATCTACAGGTAAAGTCCACACACAAATCATACTAATTCTGATAAATTAAGCCCTCTGCCTCTAGTTCCTGTCCACCTTTTTTCTCACAGCTTCTATCCACATACAACTTACTCTCACTAGGCTACTCTCCGAGCCATCTGCATGCCATTCTGAATAATGAAAACATTGCTACAATTTGCATGAGCTGTCTTATTTCTGTGTATCAGTCTTCTTTATCAAAGCTCAGCTCAGGAACTCCTTCCTAGATTTCCTGTTTACTGGCCTTTCCCTTCCTCACACAACACTGCAAACCCCCACTTGTCAATGGCACCATCTATGTAGGCTATGCTTTTTACATTTAACATCCCATTCCTATTATTGGTATGTGGATCTCTTTTCCTTCTCTAAAGGATATATTTTGCAATTCACTCTCATATCTCCTAGAGTACCTAGTAAAGGACTATTTATGAGCAATTGTGGAGTAACTAAAATAGTTTACACTTCATGCTTTAGATTAACCAGGGATTTTTAATGGATGGAATATTTTGACTTAAGCATATAAACAAAAATGGCAACATTAATCTGGAATGCAGTGCTTTTCCTGCATGCATGCTCAGTCACTTCAGTTGTGTCTAACTCATTACAACCCCATGGACTGTAGCCCACCAGGCTCCTCTGTCCATGGCATTCTCCAGGCAAGAACACTGGTGTGGGTTCCCATGCCCTTCTCCAGGGGATCTTCTTGACTGAACCCGGGCCTCCTGCATCTCTTGCACTGCAGGTGGATTCTTTACTGCTGAGTCACCAGGGAAGTCCTTGGAATGTAATACATAAATAAAATATATTTTAAATGGAGAATACCCAGGAGTAAAAGCATATTGCATGATTCAAAAGTGTTCAAGAGTAATACAAAAAAGCAGGTAATCAGTCATAGTTTCAAATGACTTCTAAACACATATCAATGTTTACTAAAAGCAAATCCTATCTTTAAAGTAATCCTTGAAGAAATCATAGGACACATTTTTCTAACTAAAGGGCTTGCTATTATTAGGCTATTATACTCTTCTATAATATAATGCCAATTATAGAATCATTTGCATAGCATAGTCATTAATTTTAGTGTCATCCTTACAAGTAAATAAGTTGTGTCTTATATAATGAGTTGCTTGATAGTTTTTTTGTTTACATACCTAACTTGTAAAGGGTTCATAATTAATTTACGTAACAGAAACTTTTAAATGTCTATTTAACTTTAAAATACTTCAGACTCTTTAATGTGTATTTAACTCTAAACTGATGATCTTAAATTCTATATATCAGTCCAAATTTGGTACATTTGTCACAATCCAAAAGGTGAAATATTTGCACAGATATTCTCTATACTAAGAGATGGATGTTCTTCCATGTGATAAAGCAGCCCGTAACCTATAGATTAAAATATATGTTTCTTAATCTATATTAAAAGTATCTACCTGTTTTTGAATCATATATATAACCGCCAGTCTTCAGTAAAGCAGCATTGCTATCAAGCACCATTTCATGAAATCACAGACTTCTGGGTTCTCTTTACCCCAAAAGTAGAAGACGTCTCCTGCACAGTACGTTTGACACTTCAGCCTTTGCTGCAACTTATTCATACTCCCAACTGTGTTCTTTCTCTTCTCTCAATATGGAGAGATGTAAATGTGCTCAAATTCTCCATAACTGCTCTGCGTTCACGTAGATTTCTGGCCTCCTTGTGGAGAGTTGCCATTTTGGTGCCTGTGTTGACAAGAGCTCACACAAATTTCAAATGTAAATGAGAACATTTCATGACCAAATTCAACACAGCTTGTCTGTTTCATCTCCCAGATGGAAAAGAATTAGCCATTCGAACCAGTGCTTTCCGTAGTATCAACACAGTTAATGAAGGTGCCCTAATTTTAAGCACCATTGGCTAGCAAAATTTTGTGTTTTACCCAGTTAAACAGAATACCATACTATAAGTTTATTTTTTATGCCTAATAAAATTTAATCTTTGAGTCAATCTTCCTAAAGGTATATAAAATAATATGGGATGAGGCACATAATTTTAGAAAGAGAATGAAACACAAATATGCCACATAGACTTTTTTTGAGAGGGTGAGAGATTAGAGCTGGCCGTGGTTGCTCTAATTTTGTCTGTTCTTTGGCAAATAAACAAAGCCTGAATGTATACAGAAATCTCTCTTTGCTGAGCAATTTCGCTGCAGCCTATAATTGCACCACTATTAGTGATAAATTCTGATTTACAGCTTAATTGGCCAGAAGTGAATATAGCCTCAAGGTCATTGCAATAAAGATAGCAGGAACTTTAGGGAGGAACATAGGTTAGCCTAGAGTTTGTCTGGAGCAGCTGGTGGAGAAGGTCTGTTTAAAATATTAGAATACTACATGGGGTCATATAGTGTGGTGCTGACTCCATACATATAACACAAAAGGTCAATTTGAAGTGCCCACAGAGGTTCCACAATAAAATATTTCACATTTAACAGCAAGCGTCTGGTGATTTTTTTTCCTACAAAGAAAACCAATAATTATATGGTGTCCAAAGGGACTAAAAATGGACCAATTAAAGCTTCCAAGAAAGTTAAGTTTTAAAAGAAATGCAGCAGAAAATTGGTGAAAATAGAAGCAAGAATTTTAGTCACCTAGTATTGTAATATAGAACTGATGCATTTGAGAGAGCCTGTTATTTCTCTGTAAAAATAAGAGAAAGCCCAGGATATTGGGAGTGATTCTGAATATGATAGAAGTAATAACAAAGGTATTCACAACTAAACGTGAAGCATACTGTTTCCTAAAGTATAACAAAATATATGGAAGATACTTTTGCTTTTACAAGAAAACAGGTCAAAGAGGGGCGATCTCATTGATCAATGGGCAGTTGTTTTTTAACTGCTATTCAAGCCATGAGAATTTGAGACATGATTTAGAAAAGAAAGAACATCCTGTGAAATTGCATCAGACTAAGAGTAGAGTGAGACTAAGTCCCCAGGGACATGAGTACAGTGAGAGAGGATAAGCGTTTCAAGTGTCTACAATTTAAGAAATACCCAGAAAGCTAACAAAACCACTACTATTAATAGTATTGCCTGTCTCCAGGGACTCTAGCATATTTGCTTCCTTAAAAAGGACATTAAAACATCTTTAACAGTATCTAAAGCTAATTATTGTTACTGTGTTAAATATGTATTATGCACTAATAATATGGTCTCCATTTAATGAAGCACAGGCTCAAAAATAGCTTCTTTTCATCGGTTTCACATAGTTGAATTCCCTTCAGTTGTACAAAAAGGAAGGATAAGTCTTTAAGGGAGAAAAAAAAACAAAACAAAACTGTGGACACTGAGCAAAATCTAAGACTACATTAAATGCTGATATTTTTATTGGTGGGTGTTGACAATTGGGGATGGGAAGTTCTGATAAGAGCTTCCAGGAAATGAAGCTTTTACTCCATGAGCATGAATGGACTCTAAGAATGGTGTATCACAGGAGAGGGAAAGGAAGGAACCATCCAGAAAGTGGATCTCTGGGTACTTTGTTGATTTGAATTCCTCTGCTTCACGTACAGATTTTGTCCTCCCCTGAGATAAACTATAGTCTCAAGATCCCCATGAAGCTACAATATTAGGAATTTATAAGCGATTATTGTTAGATTTGTGTTTTTTGTCTCCTCGAGCTCTTTTTATCATGAGAAGTAGCTGCTGGAGGCTCAAGAGAGCCAAGAAATTCTATCATAAATAAATCCACAGGCCGGCAAGGGCCCATTGATGACAAATGCCCGGAAGATGTATGGGCAACCAGCTGCAGTCACCTCTGCTCAGACACGTCTGAAACCATGAGCCCAGTCCCTGGAAGCAGGGAGAGTCCATAGGTCTTTGTCACCAGCTAGCGTCTGCCTTTGGAGGAGAACACAACTTGAGGAGGAAATTGTATAAAAATTTAAAGCTAGCACATAAAAGTGAGAAGGGGAAGAATTAAAGATTAGGCTAATAGGACATCTCAAAGGCAGAAAATTATGGAAGTTAGGAAAATCATATATTAGATTATGAGATAAGTGGGCAAATAAAAGATAGGGAGAGTGAAGGAGGATAAAGTAGGACAGGTGAATACTTATTAAAATAAACCTATTTCCCTGGTATATGGGATTTTTGTAGTGCGAGACTGACTCAGAGGTGACATGGGGGGGTGATAAAAGAATAAAGAGTTGCAAAAGTGTATCAGGTTTCATGACACCCATATGGATTTCCACACCATTTTCACTTCTCAAAAATTGAATGGAGGTTCATATAGTGAGAACACTCCTAATTATATGAATTTAAATGAGGGTGCTAAAATGCACCAGCTGTGTGACATTGATGCAGGCACTTAATCTCTTTGAGTCTTATTTCCTCCACTATAATATGGAATTCATTATACCTGTGAAATTATATTATTTCAAGGTCTCTTCTCATTCTAAATTCCTGTGGCTCCAAACATTTTCTCCCCTAATTGACTATTTTTTTTTTTAATGGGCATATCCACCATCCTCATTTTCTAAGTTATCCTTCCCTGAGAGGCTTGTACTTATGATGTCAAGAGGAGTGCTAAGCACAACAGAGAAGTGGATGCTTTTATTTCCTGAATTCCTTTACCTGTACACCCGAGCACAGTACCTGGGTCTAATGGGTTCTCAACTTTCTCCCCCATGGAAATATACTCGTTGAGAAGTACAATGTACTAATTTGTTCATCAAACATTTATTACATGTCTGTGTTTTTGGATAGGGGGAGCAAGGAGCACAGATGGAAGAAATTAATAAAGTCTAGATTTATATAAGTTTATATAAAGAGAAGAGAGTGGCAAGGCATTCAAATATGGTAAATTATACTAAATACTGAATGTTGAGTGTGTTGAAACTGACCACATAAAGATATGGAGAAAGGACATTCTAACACATTCCGAGAAGTAGAGAGGAGAATTCAGATTTGTACTTTAGATCAATTGCTGTGGTAATGTGGAGAAAAGAGAAAGTATAATGCTAAGACATGGGATCAGATAAAGGTTGTTTTGCAAATTACAGTGACTACACATAAAACAGTTGAAACATGGTAGGAATTAGTCTCTCGACTTCAGAAAGCTAAGGATTCTATGGCCTTTATCACATTTTATTTCTGGTACAGAGCACAGAACCTGGCCCACAGTAGGCACTGACAAAATGGCTATTAAATAATACATATAATACCTGTAGCACAGTACTGAGCAAGTATCCAGCTTTAGTTTCTTCTTGACCTGATTCATGTTGGTCTAAGATGATTAAAGAAAGCAGAGAGGAGGATATACGTTGTAGCCAGGAAGTAGATATTTTAGATAGGGACCTAGAGAAAGCTCTGGAATGCTGTTATTTCAAGGGAGTGAAGGACGTAGCCCTGTGGACGTGGAGGGTGAAGCCCAGGAAAGCATTCCAGGTAGAAGGAACGGCAGTGGGAAGGACCGAGAGAGAACATGTCAGGTGTCTCTGAAAAATGGCAATTAGACTATCCCTCCAGATCCTAGGGCATAAGGCATGCGAGACAGGCACTTCAGATAATGTGTTATTAGGGCAGAGCTGGGTTTCAGCTGTGGTAAAAAGGCAGAGTGAATTTTCATGTAAGTGATGAGGATAAAGGTTATTCTGCGTATACTTCACTTTGAGCTTCAGAGGGCACAGGGAAATGGATTTGGTAAATGGAGTGTGGGGAAGACAAGCAGAACAAGCACTGTCCAATCCTGTGAAGATTGCTGGAGCCTTAGAGGGTGGGTAATGATCCAAAAGTCCAAGATAGTGGCAACCAAGATAGCAGGAGTCTGGGCTGGGGTGAGGCTACCATTCACTGTCACTTTCACATACTAACGGAGAGTCTGTGAGAGTTGAGGCAAGACTAACTCTTGCCTCTTTGTCAGCATCTCAGCCCAAACTGCTACAACGGTATGAGGGTTGCGTTGTGTAAAAACCAGTTAAAGAAAAGAGGAAAGTACACAATAGTCACCAAATCAAGTGTGGCCTAGATTTAAATAAATGGTATGACCAAAACTGCCATGTTTGGTGGGAGCCAGAGCTAACAAAATTTATCTAGAGTAGGGAGTTCAGAATCAGAAGAAATCTAGTGCAAGCCAGCCAAGCTCTATTTAGGTTCTCGGAAGAGGACTGAGCTTGCAAAGATGAGACTGTTGCTGCGTGTCTTGTAAAAGTAATTTCTATTGGGAACCTAGGTCAATTTCAGATAAGCATTTATAATGAACTGCAAGGGTATTACCATCATCTTTCAACAATCTGAATAATTACCAAGAAATAAGTTTTAAATACTAATCGAAAATTATTTTACTGGAAGATTAAACATTAATTTTTGGAATAAAGTTAGTTTCTGTTTCTCAAGCAAGTCTTTTTGTTTTGTTTTGGGAGTTGAACATTATCCAGTATGAATTAGCTTTAGACATTTGATTTGAAAACTTAGATTTCTCAAATTATTTTCTCTCCCAGAATATTCTCATTCTATAAAGCTCAAAGATGCTCATTTCCTTTTTTTTTTCTTCTTTAAAAGAATGGGACTATCTCATTCCGTTTTGTGTGAAGGTTATCTTAGAAATTAGTACTTTTTTGCTTTTGTTTTTTATTTTGCTTAAATTATATCTACTTTTTCATAAGCAGTTCAAGGATGATGAGCAGAATAAAAAGCCGGACCTCAAAAAAGCTGCTTCAATTATATATAACAAAATAAAACAAAAATAATGCTCTAGAAAAGGTTGATTCTTGTTTAAAATGAGTTGATCATACATATGTATATATTCATGTATTTTAGTTTCCTTTGAATGGCATAAACATTGCAACCTACTGAATGGGAAACTATCTTCTTGATTTTAAAACTGTGGTCTGAATATCGTGCTGCTGCTGCTGCTAAGTCACTTCAGTCGTGTCCGACTCTGTGTGACCCGGTAGATGGCAGCCCACCAGGCTCCGCCATCCCTGGGATTCTCCAGGCAAGAACACTGGAGCGGGTTGCCATGTCCTTCTCCAATGCATGAAAGTGAAAAGTGAAAGTGAAGTCGCTCAGTCGTGTCCGACTCTTCGCGACCCCATGGACTGCAGCCTACCAGGCTCCTCCGTCCGTGGGGTTTCCCAGGCGAGAGGACTGGAGTGGGGTGCCATTGCCTTCTCCAGAATATCGTGCTACCGTCTGCTGAATGGATGAGGACAAATCTGTTGATAGACTGGAGTTTATTAATCCTTTGTTTAAAGTTCATTATATGCTATCTATGCTTGTCTCTAGATTTAAAGCTAAAGTGGGTTGAGGAAAGAAATGAGCTGAATAGGTGATTGCTGCGTTTTCATGTAACATCAGTATTCATTAGGCTTTTAGTTTGAGTCAGGCACTATACTAGCTACTTTTCATATATTACTTGAAGCAATCATCAAGCCAAGGGAGATTGACTTGAGTCTTCCTTCTTGTTTGCTAAACTTTGTTTCCTCAGTTACATTCACTCACATAGTATCAAGCCGCACTATAGCCACAAAACATCTGTGATTTTACTTATAAAATTGACATTTTCTTTATTCAGATTAAGTTTTCAAAATCATATCTTTCACATAAACAAGGATTTCAATAAAATCATGTTTTACGTATTGATGTGATTTTTGAGAATAAATGTTAAAATAAATTGAATGGAATCTTTAAAATATTTAATGTTTGTAAAGTACATTTAGACAGCTAAACCATCATTTAATAAAATATGTGTTTCTGGCACTTAAAATTGCCTTGTGTATTACCAGTGTCACATATACCTCAATTTGAGAAATACAACTCAGTTATGCTTTCTCATTTCACACAATAGCAAAGTAATGCTCAAAATTCTCCAAGCCAGGCTTCAACAGTATGTGAACCAAGAACTTCCAGATGTTCAACCTGGATTTAGAAAAGGCAGAGGAACTAGAGATCAAATTGCCAACATCTGTTGGATCATAGAAGAAACAAGAAAATTCCAGAAAAACATCTGCTTCATTGTCTACGCTAAAACCTTTGACTGTGTGGATCACAACAAACTGTGGAAAATTCTTCAAGAGATGGGAATACCAGACCACCTGACCTGCCTCATGAGAAATCTGGATGCAGGTCAGGAAGCAACAGTTAGAACTGGACATGGAAAAACGGACTGATTTCAAAATGGGAAAGGAGTACGTGAAGGCTGTATATGGTCACCCTGCTTTTTTAACTTATATGCGGAGTACATCATGTGAAATGCAAGTCTGGATGAAGCACAAGCTGGAATCAAGATTGCCGAGAGAAATATCAGTGACCTCAGATATGCAGATGACACCATCCTTGCGGCAGAAAGCAAAGAGGAACTAAAGAGCCCTTGATGAAAGTGAAAGAGGAGAGTGAAAAAGCTGGCTTAAAACTCAACATTCAAAAAAACTAAGATCATGGCATCTGGCCCCGTCACTTCATGGCAAATAGATGGGGAAACAGTGAGAGACTTTATTTTCTGGGGCTCCAAAATCACTGCAGATGGTGACTGCAGCCATGAAATTAAAAGATGCTTTCTCCTTGGAAGAAAATCAATGAAAACCTAGACAGCATATTGAAGAAAAGAGACATCACTTTGCTGACAAAAGTCCATATAGTCAAACTATTGTTTTTCCAGTAGTCATGTATGGATGTGAGAATTGGACCATAAAGAAAGCTGAACACTGAAGAATCAGTGCTTTTGAATTACGATGTTGGAGAGGACTCTTAAGAGTCCCTTGGACTGCAAGGAGGTCAAACCAGTCCATCCTAAAGGAAATCCATCCTGAATATTCATTGGAAGGGCTGATGATGAAGCTAAAGCTCAATAATTTGGTCACCTGATGCAAAGAACTGACTCATTAGAGAACACCCTGATGCTGGGAAAGATTAAAGGCAGGAGGAGAAGGGGACGACAGAAGATGAGATGGTTGGATGGCATCAGGAGATGATGAAGGACAGGGAGGCCTGGCGTTCTGCAGTCCATGTGTTCACAAAGAGTCAGGCATGACTGAGTGACTGAACAGCAAAATGCTTTCTCCCAACACAAGGGTGTAAGTTTGTGCCATAGGACAGAAGATGTGGAGTATGTATCCATTTTTACAGCAGATTCCAAAACCATCTGAATCACAGAGGACACTCAAAATAATCTAGGGTATTAAAATATATTTAAAAATTTGTTTGCTCATGTTTTTTCCATTGTTTTCAATCTCAATATTTTTTAGTTTGACATTGTATATATAATATATAAATAGGGTTACCTTTAATTTATAAATATATACTACTGAAGATAAAAACTATTTTACTGATGGAGTACAATCATGAGTTTAGTCTTTTATTTAGTGCCTAGAGACGTCCAATTTTTACCTTCACCCTATCTTCATAGCTTTTGCTTAAAGGAGATTTGGGATGAACATTAATAGTCATCTATGTATTGTCCTTTGGGTAAAAAAATGCTATAAGCCTTAGTACTAGTAGAAATAAGGCATTTCCATATGACCACAAAACTCAGTTTTTATTCAAGTATTTTCTTTCATAATTATATCATCTAATCCAAAAGAAAGAAAGCAAAATCATGATTCAGAATTTTGAAATTTTGAAATCTCATAAGGATGGGAAACATAAATATTTGTTATAATGAGTTTTGATCATAAACACTGATTTGACCTAAACTTGTTTAAGAAAAAAAGCTGACTTGAACTGATGTGAAGATTTTTTTTTCTTTATGACATTTAGTATGAATATATGTTTGCTACAGAAATATTTGCCTATGAGGCCATGTCTCAGATCCCACTTAATATGTTGCATATTATCTTCCTAAAACGGTAACAATTTGGAACTCCAAGACACAGTTTCCTTCAAGGATATCAGATAAATGACTCTGGACATATAGATCAATGTTGTATGTAATTTGTTAAGGTTGAATCATAGGAAACCATAGAAAACGGTCACTCATTTTGAGTGAGCCTCAATTTATTATTATCATTATAGGGTCCCAATTTATTAGAGTTTTAGTTATTACTTTCCCAGAGGTTTTAGAAGTGCAAACATTTAAATAGGTGGTTATGAGGTAGGAGCTAGATGAGCCCCTGGGCTGGACACCTTGTGTTTTGTCAAAAGGAGTGAAATGGAAGCTTTTTTCTCACCCAGACACTCCAAGGGCAAAGCTAGTGGCAGAAGCTGAGCACCGCTAAAGAGGTAAGAGGACCACTCCTGAGGTCACGGAGAACTTCCCTATCTGCACGTAGCCAGGAAGGCTCCACGGAGATCAGAAAGGGAGGGACTGCCTCCTGATCATAAGTGGAGACAGCCCCATAGGCCTCTGAGCTGGGGTGCCTCTTAGCAAAGAGTTGCATTCACCTATTGCAGAGGTCAGGTGTGGGGAAAGAAAGGAGGTAGTTCACCAGAGCTAAACAAAGACCTGGGTGAACTAACCTGTATACGGGATTTAAATCACCTCTTGTCTGCACTCTTCCTCATTCGGAAGGCCACCCACACTCTTCTCTGAGTGAGTGTATTTCTTCCCAGCTGCAGTCTTAAACAGACTGTCCCTGTGTGCTCTCTCATTTGCGTTATGTCTCTAATAATAAACTTTGTACCTGTTTTTACAATTTTTACCTTCTTAAAACACCCTTGCTTTCAAATGGGGTAATAACCAGGGGAACTTAGCTTCTAGACTCTAACCCCTGGTGGTCTAGCAGCTGGGATTCCTGGTTTTCATCTGGGCTAAAGTGAAAGTGTTAGTCGCTCAGTCTTGTCCGACTCTTTGTGACCCCAAGGACTGCGGCCTGCCAGGCTCCTCTGTCAATGGAGCTTCCCAGGCAAGAACACTGGAGTGGGTTGGCATTCCCTTCTCCAGGGGATCTTCTGAACACAAGGATAGAACCCAGGCTTCCTGCACTGCAGGCAGAGTCTTTACCAACAGAGCCATAAGTTATCCAAGCTACTCAGATTAAATTCCTGTGCAGGGAACTAAGATCTCTCTTCAGGACATTTCACTGCTGTCTCTCTGACGTTGGTTGTATCAACTTACATGTGAAGAGTTCTCTAAACCTGGCCTTTTTGTGATTCTATGAAATATTAACAAAGTTATATATGTATACATATTTAACCCAGAAACATACACACATATATATGTGTGTGTGTATAAGCAAGTATATTTTGATTATCTGCCAATTTGAATTAGCCTTATACCCTTCTTTCCGAAAATGATTTTTCCTAATGTTTTGATTTGATAAATAACTAGTATGTATTGTCCAGCTCCATTAACTTTTTTTAATGAAAATATGTTGAGCAAATCAGGAGATGGAATTGACCGATACATAGAGGTGAGCTTAGATATTTAAGCTGCATTTTTGATTCATGGTGTTAACTGACACAAGTTCATTTTATATATACATGAGGTTGTATTGCCAATGCTGGCAGATTTTACTGAGGCAAGGGAGCTAAAATAACAAGTTCATAGATTAGTCTCAGAAGACAAATGAAAACTATCAGTGAAATATGCTAGTTAAGTCACTACTGAGGGACAAGTTAAAAAAAAAAGATGACATGACATATAATGGTGGTTATCACTAAGATGGAAAAATCTGTAGAGTCAGGCAGATTTTATGCTAAGAATGGTAATATAATTATAAGAAAAAAATGATGTCAGTTCTCTGTGTACACGCTGACCTCACCACTGAGACTATTAAGAACAGAAAGTTCAAGTGAATGTTAGTGCATGGAATGATGGAAAAATAGAAGAAAAGTAATACCACTGACATCCTTAAATATTTTAATATGAATAAAAAATTTACCACAGGATATAAATTCTTTGGGATTAGGGAGTTTATGGCTTGAAAAGTATATGAATGCATATTCATAGAACCACCAACAGACACCAAGAAAAACTCTTCTCAAATATAAACTAAAGGATTCCTGCTTAGAGCTGCTGTACACACCAGTATATATCTAGAGAAAACCATGACCCTTGAAACTGATTCCTGCTTGAGGCTACTTTTGGACATTTTCTGCAAGTCATGTGAGGAAAGTATCTATAATTACTTCCTGGCTAGACGTGCCAGCAAGGTCACTTTAAAGATATTGGTCTAAGTTCTTATAATTTGTTCATAAATTCACAATGTACCTACTTATATACATAGTCATACACTTTATTGCTATGTCTGTGTATGATTCCTTTAGACTCCTCAGGTCTACTCTGGCTTACAGTCCTGATCAAGCAGATGATCTTAATACCTCAGTTATAATGTGACTTGCATAAACATTGAGGTTTTCGCTCTTTCATTGAAACCATTTAAGTGACAGCTAAATGTTCAATTGTATCTGTACAATATATTTCACTAAACATATGTGGACACGCTTGGGGATAAAGGCCAGTGTTACACTATAGGACATGAGGAATCAGTGACTATGGATGAGAATGAACCAATGGAAACTCAGAAATGAGGAAGTAAACTGAGCAGAGACTGCCAGGGGCTGGGGTGCGGGAAACGGGGCCATGCTGCTCAACAGGTACAGTGTTTTAGTTATCACATGCATACGTTCTGAGGGTAAAATGTACATCATAGCAACTGTAGCTAATAATTCCGCATTATATACTTGAAGTTTGTTTAAAGAGTAGATGAGTTCTCATAAAAAGCAAACTGAAAAATATGAGATGGTAGATGTGTTAATTTCATTTAATTTCATTGTGGTAATCATTTCACTATATGTATATATATATACAGTGAAAAGTGAAAGTGTTACTCACTCAGTCATGTCCAACTCTTTGCAGCCCCATAGACTGTAGCCCATCAGGCTACTCTGTTCATGGGGTTCTCCAGGCAAGAATACTGGAGTGGGTTGCCTTGCCCTTCTCCAGGGGATCTTCCTGACCCAGGGATTGAATCTGGGTCTCCCACATTTCAGGCAGATTCTTTACCATCTGAGCCACCAGGGAAGCCCAAAGAAAGTCCTGTATGTGTGTGTGTGTGTGTGTGTGTGTGTGTGTATGTATAAAATAATTGCAATGTACACTTTAAATGCATGCTGTTTTGTTCAATTATATTTCAAAAAAAATCAAGGAAGAAATTCAAGACTCTGACATCAGAAATGTGATTTTTTTTTTTTTATGCATTTTGTTGACGTTGCATCTAGCTTTGTGGAAGTGTGGCTCCACTGGTATTCATAACCATGTTTACAAATGAGCAACTATGGTCCTTAATTGCTTTGCAGTTTGCCATAAGCAGTGAAGGCTTTAGTAAACAAGGCACTGGGAAACGTGCTGTGGTACAGTTTGCTTTTTATTACAACTTTCCTTTGATTAAATTCATTTTACTGTTGATACAGTTAATGGGACTAATGCTCTTGATAATTAGTGCAAATTGCTCACTTTTTAGAATTACATATCTTTAAAAAATCATAATAAATAAATAAAGGAATTACTTTGGGTAGCCAAGGTCCATTTAGTAATTGCAGTAAAGTGATTTTATAGGATACTAAAACAATCTAATGTAAATAAAAAGTTACCTTCCTTAATTTCCCACATTAAAACAATATATACTATATTTGTATACTTACCAATGTTATGAAGAAAAACAATTACTATAGGTTCCATGAGTTACACTTCTATACAAATTTATGTGCCAAAAATATTAAGGTATGTGCCATACTGATGAGAAATTATTAAACTGGAAAGCTTTAATCATATCATATATGGCTAAGGAAAATAAACTGTTACTAACTATAATATGAATCTTCCTGAATTTAATTTTTTAAAATAAAGAAATAATTTTAGATTTGCAGAAAGATTCCTTTGTAGCTCAGTTGGTAAAGAATCTGCCTGCAGTACAGGAGACCCAATTTCGATCCCTGGGTTGGGAAGATTCCCTGGAGAAAAAAATGGCAACCTACTCCAGTATCCTTGCCTGGAAAATTCCATGGACAGAGGAGCCTGGTGGCTGCAGTCCATGGGGTCACAAAGAGTTGGGCACGACTGAGCGACTAACACTTACTTACTTACAGATAGCATAGAGAATTTCTATACAGCTGGTAACCATTTCCCACTACTTTTAACATTAGTATAGCTTATGTGTCATGATGAGTGAAAAATTATAAATGCAGTGTTATTCACAGTCCATAACTTATTCGTATTTCCTTCATTTTTACCTAATGTCATTTTTTGGTCCTAAGATTCCATCCAGGATACCACATCACATCATATTTAGTCATCATCAGACTCTTCTTGTAAGCTCTTGAGTTTATTCCTTAATTTTCTGGCTGTTAAAGAAATTATTTATATTCACAAATGGTTGTTCTAAATATGAGCACCTTATTGATTTCTAAATTTTTATGATGATGTGAGATAAGAATAATTTAAATCTAAAAGTGCGCATACAAAAACTAATGTAAACACATATGCATGCATATTTATTTCTGGCTTTGTCCTTTGAAGACAATGTGTATTAATAACTCACATTCTGTTTGGGCACAACTTTGGTATCTTTAGTCTTCAGTGGAACATCTGGAGAATACATGTGGAGAATATTTTTTGATAATTACTCTAGCATTGCTACTTCAGATTTCATTAAGTGTGTTTTCTGGACAATTATCAGAAATTTTCACTATAAGTCATATTTTAAAAATTGATATTTAATACAAAAAACCCTTAGCTTGAAATTAGTCCCCTCTACCCCCAGAATATTGGTACAAAGGTCTTTATTATAGCTTGCTGTCTATAAGTTAGAGTTCAATGCAGAATTTTAATTGGATGGTAGATCATTTGAGAGAATCTCAGTTAAGATATTCAACAAGGACCATTAATTAAATTGAAAAAACAGGGAAGATTTCAGATTAAAAAGATCTGAGAAAGGATCAAATAAGAGAGCTTAGGAAAAACCTACATCAATCATACTATATATTTGTAGAAAAAAAGGGAAGATGTCTAACAGCTATGGTGAAAAAGAGTAGATCATACAAAAAACAAACATTAGATTAACATCAGATTTTTCAATGTCAGTACTGGGTTCAAGAAAGCCTTAAGTTGACATTTATAAAATGTTGAAAAAAAAACAGAACACCAATTCAAGATCCAGATGAACTCTTATTTAAATATTCAGTTCAGTTCAGTCGCTCAGTTGTGTCCGACTCTTTGTGATCCCATGAATCATAGCACACCAGGCCTCCCTGTCCATCACCAACTCCCAGAGTTTACTCAAACTCATTCCGAGTCGGTGATGCCGTCCAACCATCTCATCCTCTGTTGCACCCTTCTCCTTCCACCTTCAATCTTAAGAGATGATAAAAATATACTCAGGAAATATTTGAAAAAATATATAATGCCTTACACAAATGTCTTCAATAAAAAATGTTTGGAAAATGACTTAAAAATAGACACATTCAAGAGAGGCTGCCAGATTTACTTTGGAAAAACACAATCAAATATATTTATCATAATTTTTAAATACATAAGTAAATATTGCTATAATATATTTATATTTTGTCATCAAATCTGTGGAAGCTTATATGCACATATATAAATATAAACAAAACATATATATATAAACAAAAATAAAAGAAAAAATAAGTATATTCGTAAGAAGCCTCAAATGAAAATCTACATAATATACATAATATTGACAAAACGGACTGGTATTGTGGAAGAGAAAACAGCAACAGAGGGGAGAGTATGCTAAAGTTCTTGATAACATCACAGGTTGAGGGAGGTTTGGATATAATTTTAGAAGAATAGGAAGAAATTTTTTTAACTTTTTTCTTAATTGAAGGATAATTGCTTCACAATATTGTGCTGACTTTTGCAATACATCAAGGAGAAATGGATTCAGGTATACATATGTCCCTTCCCCCTTGAACCTCTCTCCCACCGCCCCCTCATCCCACCCTTCTATGTTGTGACAGAGTGCCAAGGTGAGCTCCCTGTCTTATACAGCAACTTCCCATTAGCTACGCATTTTACATATGGTAATGTGCACGTTTCAATGCTACTTCCTCAAGTTGTCCCACCCTCTCCTTCTACCACTGGATCCACAAGTCTCTTCTCTACGCCTGGGTCTCTATTCCTGCTCTGCAAATGGATTCATCAGCAATATTTTCTAGATTCCACATATATGCCTTAATATGCAATATTTATTTTTCTCTTTCTTATTTACTTCACTCTGTATAACAGACTCTGTATTCATCCACCTCACTAGAACTGACTTAAATTTGTTCTTTTTAATGGCTGAGTGCTATTCTGAAATATATGTACCACAACTTCTTTATGCACTCATCTGTCAGTGGACATCTAGGTTGCTTCCATGTTCTAGCTATTGTAAACAATGCTGCTATGAACATTGAGGTACATGTGTTGGTTTCAATTATAGTTTTTCTCAGGTTTTATGCCCAGTAGTGGTATATGGTAGTTTTAGTCTTAGTTTTTTTTAAGGAATCTCCATATGATTCTCTATAGTGGCTGTATCAATTTATATCCCTACAAACAGTGCAAGAAGCTTCACTTTACCCACATCCTCTAACATTATCCATTTGTAGATTTTTTTGATGTTGGGCAATCTGACTGGTGTGAGATGACACCTCATTGTAGGTTTGATTTGCATTTCTCTAATAATAAGCGATGTTGAGCATCTTTTCATGTGCTTGTTGGCCATCTGTAGGGGCTTTCCTGATAGCTCAGTTAGTGAAGAATCCACCTGCAGTGCTGGAGACTGCAGCTTGATTCCTGGGTCGGGAAGACCCACTGGAGAAGGGATAGATTACCCACTCTTGTATTATTGAGCTTCCCTTTTGGCTCAGTTGGTACTGCAATGTGGGAGACCTGGATTCGATCCCTGGGTTGGGACAATCTCCTAGAGAAGGGAATGGCTACCGACTCCAGTATTCTGGCCTGGAAAATTCCATAGACTGTATAGCCCATGGGGTCACAAAGAGTTGGACACGACTGAGAGATGTATCTTCATCTGTTCTTTCTTTGATTTTGATTTCTTTTATCAGCGTCTTATAGTTTTCTGTGTACCATTCTTTAGTCTCCTTAGGTAGTTTATTCCTAAGTATTTTATTCTTTTTGATGTAATTGTGAATGGGATTGTTTCCTTAATTTCTCTTTTGGATTTTTCATTGTTAGTGTGTAGAAAAGCAAGGGATTTTTGTTTGTTATTTTTGTATCAGGCAACTTTACTAAATCCATTGATTAGCCCTAGTAATTATCTGGTGGCATCTTTAGGATTTTCTACATACAGTATCATATCATCTGCAAACAGTGAGAGTTGTACTTCTTTTCCAAACTGGATTCCTTTAATTTTTTATTTTTATTTTTTCTTCTTCTCTGATTACTCTGGCTAGGAATTCCAAAGCTATATTGAAGGGTAGTTGTGAAAGTGGGCACTCTTGTCTCATTCCTGATCTTAGAGGAATACTTTTAACTTTTCACCACTGAGAATAATGTTTGCTGTGTGTTTGTCATATATGGTCTTTATTACGTTGATGTAGGTTCCTTGCATTTCCACTTTCTGGAGAATTTTTATCATAAATGAGTGTTTCATTTTGTCAAATGCTTTCTCAGGATCTACTGAGATGATGATATGAATTTGTTAATATGGTCTATCACATTGATTGATTTGCATATATTGAAAAATCCTTGCATCTCTGAGATGAGCTCCATTTGATCATAGTGTATGAACCTTTTAATGTGTTGCTGGATTCTGTTTGCTAGTATTTTGTGGAGAATTCTTGGATCTATGTTCATCAGTAATATTGTCCTGTAATTTTATTTTTTGTGATATTTTTGTCTGGCTTTGGGATCAGGGTGATGGCCTCATAGAATGAGCTTGAGAGTGTTCCTCCTTTATTTTTAAAATGATGAAACTAAGGGAAATATTTAAATAATAAACTAGACTAGTTCAGTTCAGTTCAGTCTCTCAGTCATGTCCGACTCTTTGAGACCCCATGAACCACAGCACGTCAGGCCTCCCTGTCCATCACCAACTCCCAGAGTTTACCCAAACCCATGTCCATCGAGTCAGTGATGCCATCCAACCATCTCATCCTCTGTTGTCTCCTTCTCCTCCTGCCCCCAATCCTTCCCAGGATTAGGGTCTTTTCCAATGAGTCAACTCTTTGCATGAGGTAGCCAAAGTATTGGAGTTTCAGCTTCAACATCAGTCCTTCCAATGAACAACCAGGACTGATCTCCTTTAGGATGGACTGGTTGGATCTCCTTGCAGCCCAAGGGACTCTCAAGAGTCTTCTCCAACACCATAGTTCAAAAGCATCAATTCTTCGGCATTCAGCTTTCTTCACCATCCAACTCTCACATCCATACATGACCATTGGAAAAACCATAGCCTTGACTAGATGGATCTTTGTTGGCAAAGTAATGTCTCTGCTTTTAAATATGCTATCTAGGTTGGTCATAACCTTCCTTGACTAGAAATATAAATATATATATATAAAACATTTTGAATAAAATAAAAGAAGTAAATTTACCAGTTAAAAAACAAAGTAGACAGATTTATTACAAAAATACTTTTAAAACATAATGAGATACTTCTAAAGGTATAAAAATAGAAGTTTTGAAAAAAGAAATATTAGGTTTATATTAGTTATGAATAACATGGTTTAGCAATATTCATATTAAATAAAATAGATCTTAAAACAATAATGTGCTTTTAGGAACAAAGAGGGTTATCTGCCTTTATAGTGACACAGCATGATCAAGTGGACTTTATTCCAGGAGCCCAAGATTGGTTCAACATTTCAAAATCAATGCATATAGTTTGCTATATTAACAGATGAAAGAAAAGAACTGGGAAAAACTAAACATGTTGTTTAAAGTAAGAATATAATGGACCTTCCTCCTCTAACTAACAGACTAATCAAGGAAAAAGAATTAATGCTCTCCCCTAAAACCAGGAATAAAGTTCAGATAGAGTAATACAAATCTTCAAGATCAGAAAACATGATTGTGTGCCTTAAAAATCCACAGAAGCATAAATATTGGAAGGAAAATAATAGAATTCTCCTTATTTGAAAACAACCTTATCATAGACATAGAATACACCAAGGATTTTACAAGATGTTGCTAGAACCAAGAAGTAAATCTAGCATAGTGATAGAATTCAAGATCAATGTGAAAAAGTCAATTACAACTCTCCAAATTACCAAAATAAAAGCTGAATGATGAATTTTAAAAATACCATTTACACTAGCATAAAAAGATACAAAAGGGTTTTGGAATAACTATAAAATAAAATGTACAAAATTTATATAATTATAACTAGAAAACATTGTAAATAAAATTAAATAGAAATGGTCAGTCATTCTCAGAGATTAGAAGATTCAGTGTTATAAGATGTCAATATTTTCCTTAATTGATCAATAATTTCCATACAATCTTTATACAAATTTCAGCAGGCTCTTTTCAAGAAAGAAATAATTCTAAAATTTATATGGAAACATCAAGAACAATCCTACGTCCAAAGTAGAAAAGGAGACACAAACATAAAAACAGATTTTTGGACTCAGTGGGAGAAGGAAAAGGTGGGATGATGAAAGAACAGCACCGAAACATATACATTACCGTATCTAAAATAGACAGCCAGTGCGAGTTTGATGTACGCTGCAGGGCACCCAAAGCTGGTGCTCTGTGACAACCTGGAGAGATGGGATGGAGGGAAGGTGGGAGGGGGGTTCAGAAGGGAGAGGACACATACATGCTTATGGCCAATTCTTGTTGATGAATGGCAAAAACCATCGCAACAGTGCAAAGTGATTATTCTCCAATTAAAAAAAAAATAGAGAACCACTTCAGCAGTCTTAAAAAAAGACAAATGTGCAGTAATTGCACTGCCTGCAATTCAGATTTAAAGTAATCTACATTATTAAAAGAATGTGATTGACCTAGAATAGGCAGAAAGATCAATGGAACGGAATATAGGTTCTAGGTCTGTCTAAATTTAAAACGATAATTAAATAAAGTGAAAGATTAGTTGTCTCAGTGTCATTTCAAAAACTCATTAGCTGAGTGTGGCTAGTGACTGCCCTATCAAGCAGTATAGATACAGTACATTTCATTATCACAGAAAATTCTTTTGAACTGTGCTGTTCCTATTGGACTTACTCATGTATGGTCAATTTGATTTTTGATAAGGACATTAGGCCAACTCTATAGAGTTGGATATTTTTAATGATTATTATTGACAGAACAACTGGATAAATTCATTAGCCAAAAGAAATAAAACCTCAAAACTCAATACCTATTTCATTCTGTACACAAACATCTGGATTGTAGGTCTGCATTTACTCTTTGGGAGGAATGTTATGGCCAACCTAGATAGCATATTTAAAAGCAGAGACATTATTTTGCCAACAAAGGTCCATCTAGTCAAGGCTATGGTTTTTCCAGTAGTCATGTATGGATGTGAGAGTTGGATGGTGAAGAAAGCTGAGCGCTGCAGAACTGATGCTTTTGAACTGTGGTGTTGGAGAAGACCCTTGAGAGTCCCTTGGACAGCAAGATCCAACCAGTCCACCCTAGGGGAGATCAGTCCTGGTTGTTCATTGGAAGGACTGATGTTGAAGCTGAAGCTCCAATACTTTGGCCACCTCATGAGAAGAGTTGACTCATTGGAAAAGACCCTAATGCTGGGAAAGACTGGGGGCAGGAGGAGAAGGGGACGACAGAGGATGAGATGGCTGAATGGCATCACCGACTCGATGGACATGGGTTTGAGTGGACTCCGGGAGTTGGTGATGGACAAGGAGGCCTGGTGTGCTGCAGTTCATGGGGTTGCAAAGAGTCGAATGCGACTGAGCCACTGAACTGAACTGAACTGAACTTAAAACTCAGAGCCATAAAACTCTAAGAAGAAAACAGAAGACAAGAGCTTTGTACTTTGGGGGTAAAGAAATGACATACTTGGGCAGAAAAGTCACTAAGAAGAAAAAAAAATTGATGAAGGAAGCTTCACAAAGTTAAAATTTTAGAGGGTGAGATGTATGGAGAGAGTAGCATGGAAACTTATATTACCATATGTAAACTAGATAGCCAATGGAAATTTGCTGTATGACTCATGGAAATCAAACAGGGGCTCTGTGACAATCTAGAAGGGTGGGATAGGGAGGGAGATCGGAGGGAGCTTTGAGAAGGAGGGACATGGTGTACCTATGGCTGATTCTTATTGATGTTTGACAGAAAATAACAAAATTCTGTTGAGCAATTATCCTTCAATTAAAAAATAAGGTGGGGGGTCCAGGAAGGGGAACACATGTAAATCCATGGCTGATTCATGTCAATGTATGGCAAAAACTATTACAATATTGTAAAGTAATTAGCCCCCAACTAAAATAAATAAATTTATAAAAAAAATAAATAAATAAAGTGGTGGAAAAAATTAATATTTCCCTTTCATTAAAGTGCACTATTAAGAAAATAAATGCAAGCCACAACACGGGAAACTTATTTGCAATAAATGGATCTATCAGCAGTCTTGTTTTCAGAATATATATGGAAATAAAAACATTCAAACAAACTAAAAAACTCAACAATCAGGTAAGAAACTATAAAAATTATCAAAAGACTTAGAGAGACACTTCAAATCACCAGTATGCACTCAGGAAAAGTTGTCACCATTGCTGCAAATTAAAAGCACTATGCAGAGAATAGAGTGGCTACAGTGAAAAAGACTGATAAAACCACACGAGGGCAAGATATGAAGCAATTGAAAATTGTGTAATTACTGGTGGCGATGCACTCATCTCACACGCTAGCAAAGTAATGTTCAAAATTCTCCAAGCTAGGCTTCAGTACCTGAACCAAGAAGTTCCAACTGTTCAAGCTGGATTTAGGAAAGGCAGAGGGACCAGAGATCAAATTGCCGAAATCAGTTGGATCATAGAAAAAAAAGAACTCCAGAAAAACATCTGCTTCATTGAATACGTTAAAGTCTCTGACTGTGTGGATCAAAATAAACTGTAGAAAATTCTGAAAGAGATAGGAATACCAGACCTCCTTTTCGGCCTCCTAAAAAATCTGTATACAGGTCAAGAAGCAACAGTTAGAAATGGACATGGAAAAACTGACTGGTTCCAGATTGGGAAAAAAGTACAGCAAGGCTGTATAGTGTCACCCTGCTTATTTAACTTATATTTAGGCTACATCATGGGAAATGCCAGTCTGGATGAAGCACTGGCTGGAATCAAGATTGCTGGGAGAAATATCAATAACTTCAGATATGCAGATGACACCACCTTTATGGCAGAAAGTGAAGAAGAACTAAAGAGCCTCTTGATGAAAGTGAAAGAGGAGAGTGAAAGAGTTGGCTTAAAGCTCAACATTCAGAAAACTAAGATCATGGCATCCATTCCCATCACTTCTTGGCAAATAGATGGGGAAACAGTGGAAACAGTGAGAGATTTTATATTCTTGGGCTCCAAAATCATTGAAGATGATGACTGCAGTCATGAAATTAAAAAAACAAAACAAAAACTCTCACTCCTTGAAAGAAAAGCTATGACCAAACTAGGTAGCATATTAAAAGACAGAAACATTACTTTGCCGACAAAGGTCCATCTAATCAAAGCTATGGTTTTACTATTAGTCATGTATGGATGTGAGAGTTGGACTGTAAAGACAGCTGAGCACCGAAGAATTGATCCTTTTGAATTGTGGTGTTGGAAAAGACTGTTGGACTGCGAGGAGACCAAAATAGTCCATCCTGAAGGAAATCAGTCCTGAATATTCTTTGGAAGGACGATGCTGAAGCTGAAACTCCAATGTGGCCACCTGACGCGAAGAACTGACTCATTGGAAAAGACCCTGATTTGGGGAAAGATTAAAGGCAGAAGAAGAAGGGGACGACAGAGGATGAGATGGTTGGATGGCATCACTAACTCGATGGACATGAGTTTGAGTAAGCTCTGAGAGTTGGTGATGGACAGGGAGGCTTGGCGTGCTGCAGTCCATGGAGTCGCAGAGAGTCGGACATGACTGAGCGACTGAACTGAACTGACTGGTGATGAAGTGAAGTGGTTAAATCACTTTGAGAATTATTTGGCAGCTTCTCACAAATTTAAATATACATCAACCTCATTACACACTGACTTCATTCCACAGGAAATGAAAATGTATGTCAATAAAAAGACTTTTAAACTGTTGTTTAAAAACTGTCTTATTCATAATAGCCCAAACTTAAAAAAATCCATACGGCCATCAGCAAGAGAATGGATAACCAAATAGTGATATATCCAAAAAGTGAAATATTACATATTCATTTTTCTCATCTGTTCAGAAGGAATATACTCTTTATACACATATTCTCACAATTATGCTGCCTCATTCTTTTTAATAGTTGTGAAAGTGAAAGTGTTAGTCACTCAGCTGTGTCCACCTCTTTTCGATCTCAGTGACTGTAGCCTGAAAGAAATTCTCCAGACAAAAATAATGGAATGCGTTGCCATTTCCTACTCGAGAGGCTCCTCCAAACCCAGGGATCAAACCTGAGTCTCCTGCATTGCAGGCAGTTTCTTTCTTATCTGAGCCACTAGCGAAGATCTTGTAATAGTTACTGAAACCTATTATTTACATATCAGGCCTGCTAACTAATTTAATTGAATTTTTTTACTTAAAGTATATCAAAACGCAAAGAGTTTTTGAAAACAATGTTTTCATATAAATATTCTCTGCTAACAGTTTCTATAAGTTTTTCTGCCACAGTTAGATTGAAACATTTTGTGGTCAGTCACACTACCCAACTGCTCCCCCATTGCAGCTTATAAGAGTAAGCCACTTTGAGAGATTTCCCATGAAAACCCATTGTTGTCCCACCTCCTTCCCTTGAATTTCTCAGTATCACTTAATACAGTGTCTGCACTTACAGCTTGTAAAATCTTCACCCTACTATCCAATCAGCTGGGTGCAGATTCTGGCCTCACTTGTATGCCACTATCCATTGCTATTCTATAGATAAGACAGTCAGTACACATCTATATGAACTTAGGAAAGAAACTCAGAAGAACAGGAATGAATCTGCAAAGGCTGGTAAGTTTTGGAGTGAGACACATGTGCAGGTATGAGGCATCAGAAGGGGAGAGGCAAAGAGTAAGAAAGCAAACTTACTTTTTAAATATAATCATCCACAGAACACCATTCCAGGTTCGATGCATGAGACAAATGCTCAGGGCTGGGGCAATGGGATGACCCAGAGGGATGGGATGGGGAGGGAGGTGGGAGAGGGGTTCAGGATGGGGAACACATGTAAACCCAGGGCTGATTCATTTTGATGTATGACAAAAACCACTACAATATTGTAAAGTAATTAGCCCCCAACTAAAATAAATAAATTTATTTAAAAATAAATAAATAAATATAATCATCCAGAAAAGTTGAGGGGAAGGTTTTTTAAAATTAATTTTGTTGGCATATAATTGATTTACAGTATTATGTTAGTTTTGCTGCATAGCAACTATAGCAAAGTGAATCATATATATATATATATGTATGTATGTATATATATATATATACACACACACTCTTTTTTAGATTGAGGATGTATATATTCCACCAGGAGAGTTTCTCTGTATGCATGCATGCTCAGTCATGTCCAAATCTTTGCAACACCAAAGACTATAGTCCGCCAGGCTCCTCTGTCCATGAAATTCTCCAGGCAAGGATACTGGAATAAGTTGCCATTTCCTCTTGCAGGTAATCTTCCTGATCTAGGGATTGAACCCACGTCTCTTGCATCTCCTACATTGGCAGGCAGATTCTTTACCTCTGACCCACCTGGTAAGGCCATGAAAAGAGCATGCTAAAGGAACCTTTCTTCTTCAGCTTGATCCTTAGAGAAACAGACGTAGAGATATCTGGAATTCAACTTGTAGCCCGGAGCTAAAACCCAGCTAATCCACAACTGAAGACAAAGCAACATAGTTGGGTCTAGCCTAAATCAGGTAAGTCACAACCTGTGGATGATGCACAGGTGATTTATTTCAAACCACTGAAGTTAGCTGTGGTTTATGTGGCATTGATGTGACAATAGTTGATGGCTACATCCTCAAAGACATTGTCTACTCAAAATATTCCATATTTCTCCTGTCCTCTTCATTTGTTCTGATGATGAAATACTGCAGTGTATGTAAAAAATACACACACACACACACACACATATATATGTATATATATAAAATAAAGAAAAAAATGTCCATTTGAACCAGTTTTTTACCTTAACTTCAGATACAACATTTCAGGGCTGCTACAGACCTAGGATCTTCATGAAACACCCTTCTCTTTTCCTATTGTGTTAGTCATTCTTTGTCTTCAAATTACTCTTGTAACTTATTATAGAACACTGACATCGAGTTCACGACATTTAGCTTTCCTGTATTTCTATCGTCATCTTTGGACAAATGAAGTATTTGTACTAATGATCCAATCTGAGACTGCCTTCCCAATTCTGTGAATTCTGTTCATCTGTTAATCCAAGTTAGAGATATCTTCATGGATGTTATTGTCAGTGAAACTGTGCCACATTTTAAGTCTCAAACCCTAAAATTTACATTTCAGATCATCCTTTCTTCCTTTCTAAGTCTATATGTCACAACAATTTATTCATTCAAATAGTATCCATGTACTGTTTTTGCAAAGTGTTAAATGAGATTAAACTTAGTATGGTATGTACTCATTACTCTTTTCTTGTCTATTTCTAATCCACTCTCTTAACTTGTACCTGAAAATTGAATCATGGTTATAGTCTTCTTGCTCAGCATATGACAATATTCTCAAAGGTGCCATACCCTAAACACATAAGATATTAACCTCACTGCAGTAACTTTGCATCACTCCCTAAAAATAACTGTATTTCAAAATTGCTTCACAATACCTCACGTAAAATAGATGCTCAATAAATATTTATTGAAAGATTGTTGACATAGCCAAGGAATAACTCCAAAGGAAGAATTTTTGATATTGTGACTAAACATTAAATCTTTTAAATTATTTAAAAGGGAAAATAATACCCACTTTCATAAATTCTACATATAACTCTGACTTCCAAATGTTGTTTTGGAAATAAAATATCTCTTCTAGTGTTTGATGGTCATAGAAATAAAGTTTTACTTGTAGTATTTCATTTTGGACAAAATTTAGAGTCTGAGGGAGAATTACAGCTTTAGAAGAACCGGTTATAACCATACAAACTTATTAAGAGGGGCAAAATGGCCTGTTCACCAACTCGATTGTTCCCATCAGTGACCTCTGAGTAAGTTAAAAATAGCAGAATATTTTTTCTACATTTCTGAACTGTCCTTTTTATCGCTAAGTCATGGAAATACTGCAAAAAATCACAGTGTATGTTAAGAGGATTCTTGGATGACAAGGAAAGTCATTTATTTCCAATGAATAAGCCAATCACAAGATCAAAATAATCTTTTTCCCTTTGGACTCAGTACCAGTTTTGTTGGCAGTATGACACTCTGACAGAGAAGAGAGGTGCAGTCTTTTCACTACATTTGCTGAATTAAGCTGGATGGGAGAGACAGAAAGGCAGAGAAATTATAATCAAATGCTCTGTGAAAAATATTCAATATGACCGTGACAGATTCAGTTAAGTGAAACAAATAAGATAATAAATTATCATTTTTAATAACTTGCCTTCAATTACTCTTTTGAGAATAGACACAATGGATAAACTCTTCTGAAATAAATTAGCAGTAAGGTCACCTGGCAAATGGAAATACACATTTGAGCAATCATTGTGCTGTATCGTAAGACCACAGACTTTTTATTGCGAGTTTCTTGTGAGAACTTGAGTAAGTAGAAGATTTTTGTCACTTACATATTTTGGTATTTTACGATTTTATTTTAGTCAGCAATTTTATCATTGTAGGTTTATGTGTTTAAGCTCCATATTTCATCTTTGCTCATTTTAAAAATAGCACATCTATGCATAAAATCTGCATTATTCTCATATATACATAGCTATGAAAGAGCGCATTATGCGGTGGAAACATAATTGTCCCTTTAGAATTTTGATGAAAATTCGGAAGGAACTTATCTATGTTGAAATGTTCTAGAATATATACACCCTTCCTTGACTGCTTGCTCATCACCTCCCTCAGCATTTATCTGGCCTCTCCCACCAATTTCTACGCTTACATATTGTATATATCCTTGTGTTACATTCTGACAAACGTTAGACTTGCACCTTAAAGACTACAGAATCCTTTTTTCCTAGTCTCTGCTGTGCTTAACATAGAGCTGGACAACTTGTCCATCTTCAGAAAGGACTTACTGATAATATTCTTATGTAGAGAACTGCAAAAGGTTTGAAATTTTAGTGCTGGAAATGTATCTTTACTAAATAATGTCATAGCCAATTCAAGCTGCCAATGTCAGAGCAATATCACTATGACCTTATTTAGTCAATTCAGTTAAAATGTCCAGGGCAAACCTCAGACACACCAGATTCTGCTGATCGGTTCCTTTTCAATTTTCTTCTTGAAACCATGGCATCATGTAGACATAAATTATTTGTGTTTCTCATGCATTCCTATTATACCTTTGGCTTAGCATTACATGAATATATGCATTCTTGTGTTCAAATCAGATCTATAACTGGGAAATACATTTGCAGAAAATTATACCTTCACTTCTTCAGCATTAAAAAAGTGTGAAAGAAAGAGCTATAAATTGCCATTTGAAGTAGTAAGAAAAAAAAAAAGATAACTTGGTTCTGACTATATAACAATCTGTGACAATAACAATATTAGTGTCTGTAAAAAAGGTTCCTAATGGCAAGGTACAATTTCTCATTCCAAATTCTACTCCTGAGGAAAGCTACAAACCGTTAACTTGAGAAAAATTTTCTTTTAAGCTAAATAGGAAAAATAATAAGTCTATTACCATTTGTGTTAGACTTATAAATTCAAATTTCTTTTGCTGGTTTTGGCTGAATTTGAAGTTAGTGAGCATACAACCTCAGTAGGAAAAGCTGTAGTTACAATTTCATAGATCTTTGTGAAACTTTGTGAGTGAAATAAACATGGTCATTATAAAACAGGTTGAAAATGCATACAATTTAGAAGGAAAATATAAAGAATCACAATTCTATTGATTTTTCACTTAATTTATAATAATTTTTGTAATATTCAAGTTCTTCTAGGTGTCAAATGAATACATAATGTCCCATTATACAGATGCAGCAAATCTCATTAAAATTTTCTCTTATTTTTGTACATTTTGGTTATTTACAAATTGTGATATTAAAAACACTGATATAATAAAAAATAATTAGATGTTTAGAGATATATTGTGCCTTTAGTTTGTGAAATACATTGTATCAATTTTTCTAAGTCAATATTCTGCATTTATCCAGAGAATTACGTACTGTTAGATTACAGTTTCCTTCTTTTCTCGTCTCGCTGTTAAGACAAACACTGTAAACTGTTTTAGCTAATTCCTTGCTGATGTTGTTTAACTGCCATATCTCAGCTTAATGTAATTGCTTTTCTCCTTAACTTTTCAGTTTGAGGCATTAACAAGTGACTTTACACTCTGGAGGATGACGCTTTAGTTTATATTTCTCTCTCCATCTCTACCACACACGTGCACCCGTGTTGCCTGACTCATTCTCCCTATATGTGTACAGCATATTAGTAATTGCACGATTAAGGGCATACACATTTACAGAGCTACATTTGTATGTAAGCTACTCCTTACCCCTGGAAGCATGTCAAACTTTCGTCCAGCCTCAGTTTTCTGAAATTTCAAAATAATGTGCCTTGGCGGTGATACACTTCTTCTAGTTTGTGGAATAACGTGTGCCCTTTGTAAACACACATGCATCAGCTCTGGAACATGTTCTTGTTTTGGTTGCTAATTCCTTTCTTTCCTTTGACCCAGTTCTCTCTCTCTCTGGAACTCTTTATCGGCTGTGCTTTTTTTTTTGCTTCTCTTCTTTCTTTCTTTCTTTTGCTCTTCTGTTCTCTCTTGAACTCGCTCAGTTTTCTGGGAGATTTTCTCAACTCTATTTTCCAAAACTTCTTATTAAATTTTCATTTCAGCTATTACATTTTTAATTTTCAACAGACCTATTCCTGTTCTCCTTTTCAAAAAAGTATTTCCTTCTTATTTTAAGATGGTATAACTGCTCTTACCTCTCTCTGAGATACAATTTTCTTTACCACACATATGTCTGTTTCCTTTCATTGTCTTCTGTTGTAATTCATTTTGGCTTCTGTGTTTAGTGTAGAGGATTCTGTGGCCTGTGGCTTAGATTTGCTTCTTGAGGGCTTGCCTGAGGGTGATTTGATGCCCTTGTATCTTTTCTACAAGAAAAAATTTAAAAAGTATGATTTCTTTACCCCAAAGTACAAGAAGTGAGGCAGCTGGGAGAAGCATATTGGTGGTTTCCTCTTTCATTAAGTGCATCTTTTCTTCATTCTTAATTCTACATGATAACTTGCATTTAAATAACTTCAGTTTACTTGTTTTCTTTCTTTCTTTCTTTTTTAAGAGAAAATGTTCTGCTCTTTCCTGGAGAGTGAGCAGTTACATGATGAGAGAGGATTGTCAGATTATCTAGAGTTGAGGTGGGGTTATGGAGAGGGAATGGACCTAGCAGCTTCTTGCTTTTCAACCAGTTAGTTCTTACTGTAAAGCCTTTCCTTTCTACTCATCTGGATGCACCCATTAATGAGGACTTGGGGAACTTGGTAGCAAAAATGATGTTAGAGCTCAGCCTTTCACATAATCAACTTAAACTGAGTTTTCTTCAGTCTCCTAAATCTTTCATCTGTGACTTTCCACAATATTGCTCTTAATTTTACTTTATCTCTCTCCTTCTCCTTAAGGTATTTTTACTTATTAAAAAACTCTATTTTGTCTAAGTAAAATTAATTCCCATGTTCTCTATCTCTATGAAGAAGTCAAATTTCAAAACCATGAATACTTGTGCCAATGTATTTCCAGAAATGGTATATTAATTTACATCCTTACTAATGGTACATAAGAGCTATTATTACTTATTTATGAATATCTTTGCCAGTTAATGCAATTTTTTTCTCAATATTGCCAGTTTGATAGCCACAGAAATAGCATAATTTAAAACGAGAACAATAAACAAATGAAAGAATGAGGGTGACTGAAGACCAGGCATATTTGGTAACTCTGAGTAAGTCACAGATGATCCACAGACATTGATATGACTACAGCTGATTAGGCTTCTGCTTCATTGCATGCTTCGTCAAGAAGGAATCCATGGACAGAAAAAGAGAGTCTTGCAAAGTGAATGGGGAAAACAATATCATAATTACATTGTATTGTAATATTACTAATAGCTACAATGTTGTCAACAAAAAGAATCATATTGTATATATTTATATAAATTTTGACTCTAAACCTCCTGAAATGCTTAGTATGATACAATTACAGAATGTGCAACACTGTGACTATAGTTAACAAAAGTGTATCTCATTTCTAGTGGCTAAGATGATAAAGCATTTGCCAGCAATGCAGAAAACCCATATTTGATCCCTGGGTAGGGAAGATTCCCTGGAGAAGGGAATGGCAACCCACTTCAGTATTCTTGCCTGGAGAAGTCCATGGACAGAGGAGCCTGATGGGTTACAGTATCTGGAGTCTCAAAATGCTGGACATGATTGGGCAATTAACACTTTCATTTTTTTCACTTTCAAGAGAGTAAATCTTAAAAATTTTCATCACAAGGAAAAAAAACTATAATTCTATGAAGTGATAGATATTAACTAAATTTATTATGGTAGTTATTACACAGTATATGCATATAACAAACCAACTTGCTGCACATCTTAAACTAATATAACGTGTCAATAAAAACGAAAAAGTAGGCTTCTGGTTCAAGATGGCCAAGTAGAAGGATGTGTGCTCGTTTCCTCCTGCGAGAGCCACAAAATTGCAACTAGCTGCTGAACAACCCTCAACAGGAGGATGCTGGAACTCACCAAAAAAAGATACTCCAAAGACAAAGAAGCCTCAGTGAGACAGTAGGAGGGGCAAAATCACAATAAAATCAAATTCCATACCTGCTGGGTGGATGACCCAAAATAATTCCAAAGAAGTTCTCGCACTGTTGTGAGGTTCTGAACCCCACGTCAGGGTTCCCAGCCTGGGGATCTGGCAAACGGACTAGGAATCCCCAAGGAATTTGTCTGTGAAGGCCAGTGGGATTTGATTAAAGGACTTCCACAGGGCTGAGGGAAACAGACTCCAGTCTTGGAGGGTAGAAACAAAAACTTGCACACACCAAGACTCAGAGGAAAGGAGCAGTGACCCTTTCTTGCTGAACCAACACTACTTGCTAGTGTTGGAGTATCTCCTGTGAAGACATGGATCAGCAGAGGCTTACCACAGGGACATGGACGCCCACAGGATCAGGCCAGGAAGACCCACCTTGGTGTAAACCCTCTTGGAGTTCACCCTTAACCCTATCATAGAGCCCCTAGACCCCAGGGCTGGGTCATGTCAGGCCAAACAATACCAAGGAGGGAGTGCAGCCCACCCATCAGCAGATAACTGGATTAAAGCTTTATTGAGCAAGGCCCTACCCACCAGAGCAAAACTCAGCTGTTACCCATCACCAACCCCTCCCATCAAGAAGTTTACACAAGCCTCCATCAGAAGGCAGACAGAAGAAACAAGAACCACAGTCCCACAGCAGCTGGAACAAAAAGCATATTACAGAAACTGAATCAGCATAAAAAAGCAGAAAGTTATGTCCCAGATAAAGGGACAAGATAAAATCCCAGAAATGAAGGGGAGATAGGCAATCTTCCAGAAAAAGAACTCAAAATGATGACAGTGAAGTTGATCAAGGATCTCTGGAAAACAATAGATAGGGGGAAAGAAATGCTCACCAACATTAGGTCTCTACAGGAACTAATGAACAAGCAAGCAGAGATGAATAATACATTAGAAAGAATCAATAGCAGAATAATTGGGACAGAACAACAGATAAATGATCTGGAGGACAGATTGGTGGAAATCACCACCACAGAACAGAATATAGAAAAAAGAATGGGAAGAGATGAAGACGGTCTAGGAGACCTCTGGGACAACATTAAATGCACCAATATTCACACTATAGGGATGCCAGAAGGAGAAGAGAGAGAGAAAGGACCTGAGAAAATATTTGAGGAGATAATAGCTGAAAAATTCCCTAAAATGGGAAGGTAAATAGTCAACTAAGGATGCACAGAGAGTCCCTGGCAGGATAAACCCAAGGAGGAACTCACTGAGACACATAGTAATCAAATTGACAAAAATTAAACACAGAGATAAAATATTAAAAGCAACAAATTTAAAATAATTTAAAATATTAAATAACATACAAGAGAACTCCCATCAGGCAACCAGCTGATTTCTCAATAGTAACTCCACAAATGAAAAGGGAATGGCACAATATATTTTAAGTTATGAAAGGGAAGAACCTACAACCAAGAATATGCTACCCAGCAAGACTCTGCTTCAGATTTGATGGAGATACCAGAAACTTTCCAGACAAGCAAAACTTAAGAGAATTCAGCACCACCAAACCAGCTTTACAATAAATGCTAAAGGAACTTCTCTAGGCAAGAAACAGAAGAGAAGGAGAAGATCTACAGAAAATAAACCCAAAGCAATTAAGAAACGGTAATAGCAAAATGAAAGTCACTCAGCCAAGCCTGCAGGTCTGCTCTGTCCATGGAAATCTCCAGGCAAGAATACTGGAGTGAGTAGCCATTCCCTTTTCCAGGGGATCTTCCCAATCCAAGGATTGAACCCAGGTCTCCCACATTGCAGGCAGATTATTTACTATCTGAGCCATCAGAGAAGCCCTGTTGATATGTATAGAATCATACATATTGATAATTATTTTAAATGTAAATGGATTACATGCACCAACCAAAAGACATAGACTGGCTGGGTGGATGAAAACATGTGCATGTATGAACTTCTGCTTACCACATCAGTCTGCTTTACCCCCAAATTGTAGTTAATTATTTTATATTGTTAATCATGTTTCCAATATGGCTTCCAATTTAATAATATTTCATTTTTTGTCTGGCTATTGGTTGTGAAAACTGATAAACATCTTTCACTATTTTGATTATGAAACTATTACATAATACCATTGTATCATGATAGGTTAACAGAAAAATAATAGAACTTCGTATCATCAAAACTATGATTTAATAGAAAAACCAGTAATCACTTTTTAAAATCCAGATGCATATCAGAATAAGCTTGAATATTTTTTGAAAAATACAAAGAGCCAGCTATTGTTTTTTTTTTTAACTCCAGAGCTCCAGATATGTTTCTATGAGTAGTCATGTTTAAAAACAACTGAACTAGATGATGATCATTAACTTTCATCTACGTTGTTTAACTTTTTAAATTCATATTTAGTGTTCCCAATTCATTTAGTTTATGCTTTCCAATTTCTCCACCTCTTCTTTTTTTTATGTTCTTTCTCAAGCCTTTATCAAGTATAGTAGAACAACTTTTGTGTGTGTGTGTATATATATATATATATATAGTATGCATAATGTATATATTTTTGAAAAATTATGAATTATTGCCTAACTAAAAAATTACTGACATTTGGGCTGAATCACTGGAAAAGACCCTGATGCTGGGAAAGACAGAGGGTAAAAAGAGATCAGAGCAGCAGAGGATGGGATGGTTAGATAGCATTACTGACTGAATGGACATGAATCTGAGCAAACTCCAGGAGATACAGAAGGACAGGGAAGCCTAGCGTGCTGCAGTCCATGGGGTCACAAGGAGTCAGACAAAACTTAGTGACTGAACAAAAAAACCACAAGTTGAACACATTCAGTTCAGTTCAGTTCAGTCGCTCAGTCGTGTCCAACTCTGCGACCCCATGAACAGCAGCACGCCAGGCCTCCCTGGCCATCACAAACTCCCAGAGTCCACCCAAACCCATGTCCATTGAGTCGATGATGCCATCCAGCCATTTCATCCCCTGTCATCCCGTTCTCTCCTGCCCTCAATCTTTCCCAGCACCAGGGTCTTTTCCAATGAGTCAGCTCTTCGCATCAGGTGGCCAAAGGACTGGAGTTTCAGCTTCAACATCAGTCCTTCCAATGAACACCCAGGACTGATTTCCTTTAGGATGGACTCGTTGGATCTCCTTGCAATCCAAGGGACTCTCAAAAGTCTTATCCAACACCACAGTTCCAAAACATCAATTCTTTGGAGCTCAGTTTTCTTTATAATCCAAGTCTCACATCCATACATGACCACTGGAAAAACCATAGCCTTGACTATACGGACCTTTGTAGGCAAAGTAATGTCTCTGCTTTTTAATATGCTGTCTAAGTTGGTCATAACTTTCCTTCCAAGGAGTAAGCGTCTTTTAATTTCATGGCTGCAATCACCATCTACAGTGAGTTTGGAGCCCAGAAAAATAAAGTCAGCCACTGTTTCCACTGTTTCCCCATCTATTTCCCATGAGGTGATGGGACCGGATGCCATGATCTTAGTTTTCTGAATGTTGAGCTTTAAGCCAACCTTTTCACTTTCCTCTTTCACTTTCATCAAGAGGCTCTTTAGTTCTTCTTCACTTTCTGCCATAGGGTGGTGTCATCGGAATATCTGAGGTTATTGATCTTTCTCCCGGCAATCTTGATTCCAGCTTGTGCTTCCTCCAGCCCAGTGTTTCTCATGATGTACTCTGCATATGAGTTATAGAAGCAGGGTGACAATATACAGCCTTGACGTACTCCTTTTCCTATTTGGAACCTGTCTGTTGTTCCATGTCCAGTTCTAACTGTTGCTTCCTGAGCTGCATAAAGGTTTTTCAAGAGGCGGGTCAGGTGGTCTGGTAGTCCCATCTCTTTCAGAATTTTCCACAATTTATTGTGATCCACACAGTCAAAGGCTTTGCCATAGTCTATAAAGAAGAAATAGATGTTTTTCTGGAACTCTCTTGCTTTTTCGATGATCCATCGGATGTTGGCAATTTGATCTCTGGTTCCTCTGCCTTTTCTAAAACCAGCTTGAACTTCTGAAAGTTCATGGTTCATGTATTGCTGAAGCCTGGCTTGGAGAATTTTAAGCATTACTTTACTAACGTGTGAGATGAGTGCAATTGTGTGGTAGTTTGAGCATTCTTTGGCATTGCCTTTCTTTGGGATTGGAATGAAAACTGACCTTTTCCAGTCCTGTGGCCACTGCTGAGTTTTCCAGATTTGCTGGCATATTTAGTGAAGCACTTTCACAGCGTCATCTTTCAGGATTTGAAATAGCTCAACTGGAATTCCATCACCTCCACTAGCTTTGTTCATAGTGATACTTTCTAAGGCCCACTTGACTTCACATTCCAGGATGTCTGGCTCTAGGTGAGTGATCACACCATCGTGATTATCTGGGTCATGAAGATCTTCTTTGTACAGTTCTTCTGTGTATTCTTGCCACCTCTTCTTAATATCTTCTGCTTCTGTCAGGTCCATACCATTTCTGTCCTTTATCGAGCCCATCTTTGCATGAAATATTCCCTTGTTATCTCTAATTTTCTTGAAGAGATCTCTGGTCTTTCCCATTTTATTGTTTCCCTCTATTTCTTTGCATTGATCGCTGAGGAAGGCTTTCTTATCTCTCCTTGCTATTCTTTTGAACTCTGCATTCAAATGAGTGTATCTTTCCTTTTCTCCTTTGCTTTTTGCTTCCCATCTTTTCACAGCTATTTGTAAGCTAATGTGTTCGAATGAACACATTAGAAAATGAAAATTTGGCAAAAAAAATTAAAATATATTAACAACAGGAGTAGGAAATCATTGACTATTAGCTAATTACCACAACACTGTCAGTTTTCCTATTTCGGTTGCTTGAAATACAAAATGAAATTGTTTATTTATATAAGCTTTTCCTGAAGACCATTCCATGAGGTAGTTTATTTGAAAGACATACCTAGATAAAATAATCTGTGTTGAAAATGTTGAGGAAATATGGCACATAATATATCTGTGAATTTTAGACAGTTTGAGACTGGTATAGTCTCAAGGCTATGTACATTAGACTTAATTGAATTCCTACAGTAAGGATAATTGTATTAAATTGGCTGCTAAAAACATTCATTAGTATCAATACTAATAAAAATCAAAACCTTTGAAGCATATTCTGGAAATACTGGTTTGATAGATTTGTCTCAGTCTCAGTTCAGTCACTCAGTCGTATCTGACTCTGTGCAGCTCCATGGACTACAGCACTGGCTCCCCTGTCCATCACCAACTCCCGGAGCTTGCTCAAACTCATGTCCTTTGAGCCGGTGATGTCCTCTAGCCATCTCATCGCCTGTCATCCCCTTCTTTTATTGCCTTCAATCTTTCCCAAATCCAGGATCTTTTCCAATGAGTCAGTTCTTCGCATCAGTGGCCAAAGTATTGGAGTTACAGCATCAGTCCTTCCAATGAATATCCAGGACTGATCTCCTTTAGGATGGACTGGTTGGATCTCCTTGCAGTCCAAGGGACTCTCAAGAGTCTTCTCCAACACCACAGTTCAAAAGCAGAAATTCTTTGGTGCTCGGCTTTCTTTATAGTCCAACTCTCACATTCATACATGACTACTGGAAAAACCATAGCTTTGACTAGACAGACTTTTGTCAGCAAAGTAATGTCTCTGCTTTTTAATATGCTGTCTAGGTTGGTCATAACTTCTCTTCCAAGGAGCAAGTGACTTTAATTTTATGGCTGCAGTCACCGTGTACAGTGATTTTGGAGCCCAAGAAAATAAAATCTGCCACTGTTTCCATTGTTTCAACATCTATTTGCCATGAAGTGATGAAAAAGGATGCCATGATCTTAGTTTTCTGAACGTTGAATTTTAAGCCAATGTTTTCACTCTTGTCTTTCACCTTCATCAAGAGGCTCTTTAGTTCTTTTTTTTTGCTTTCTGCCATAAGTGTGGTGTCATCTGTGTATCTGAGGTTATTGATATTTCTCCCAGAAATCTTGATTCCAGCTTGTGCTTCATCCAGCCCGTAATTTCACATGATGTACTCTGCATATAAGTTAAATAAGCAGGGTGACAATATACAGCCTTGATATACTCCTATTTCTATTTGGAACCAGTCTGTTGTTCCATGTCCAGTTCTCACTGTTGCTTCTTGACCTGCATACAGTTTTCTGAAGAGGCAGGTCAGATGTTCTGGTATTCCCATCTCTTCCACAATTTTCCACAGTTTGTTGTGATCCACACAGTCAAAGGCTTTGACATAATCAATACAGCAGAAATAGATGTTTTACTGGAAATCTGTTGTTTTTCTATGATTCAATGGATGTTGGCAATTTGATCTCTGATTCCTCTGCCTTTTCTAAATCCAGCTTGAACATCTGGAAGTTCATGGTTCACATACTGTTGAAGCTTGATTTGGAGAATTTTGAGCATTACTTTGCTAGCGTGTGAGGTGAGTGAAATTGTGTGGTAGTTTGAACATTTTTTGACATTGCCTTTGTTTGGGATTGGAATGAAAAATGACCTTTTCCAGTCCTGAAGCCACTGCTGGGTTTTCCAAATTTGCTGGCATATTGAGTGCAGCACTTTCACAGCATAATCTTTTGGGATTTGGAATACCTCAAGTGGAATTCCATCATTTCCACGAGCTTTGTTCACAGTGATGCTTCCTAAAGCCCACTTGACTTTGCATTCCAGGATGTCTGGCTGTAGGTGAGTGGTCACACCATCATGGCTATCTGATTTCACTAGATTTCACCTAGTGACATATACAATAAACCCATACATACACATAATCACATTTTTCTGCTTAATAAACTCTTTTGAATGAAACAAGTGAAGTTTAAAAAACTGGAAAGAGATGAAATTTTAAAAAATCACTAAGGGGACAGTTTACGATGTTTCTTTTATAGTATGTTATTATTTTGCAATATTAGGTACACTTACTAAATTCGTTGCTAATTTCAAGATTAAAGAGAAAATCCAATAAACAGCAATTATTTCAGAATACTGAGGAGAGCAGTCATTTTTAATTTTGGAAATGGTATTTGAAATCTTGACTGCTGATATAACAATTATAATTGTCATAGTAATTATAAGTGTATCATATACACAATCCATATACCTACTTGAAAAACTTCAGAAATTAGCTTCCTAAGCCTACATATTTTTTTAATCAAAAGAGCAGTGAAGCTACTAGTCAAGATAGTTTGATTGAACATTTCTGAATAATTAACAAAATTTCGATTATGAGAGAAGAAAACTACTGCAAATGTTAATGACATTCTTTTATTATGAGAAGAAAACTCTGAGGAAAAAGTACTTTGTTTTAAAAGTAATAATATATTCCAAATAATTGCAATGCATTTTCTATTTAACACAGATCAGATTTTAGAAATTTTGAGAAAAAGGAGGAAAAATACGCTTACTTAAAACTATGGTGAAGTTTAAAAATATATTTATACAATAAAGGATTAAAAAGTCATCTACATTTTATACTTAGATTCTAATTACAGGCATGATACACTATTCCTCATTAGAAAAGAAGCAATCCTAATCAAAATTGGAAAAATAAAAAAAGACATGGATACAATCAAAGTCATCTAAATCAAATCAAATAAATAATAAGAAGAGATGGGAGTTCTTTTAGACTAAAAACATAGTAGTGTAATTTGTAACTAAATAGGAGATCAAAAGGGAATTACAAATTCAGTTAGGGACTGATGGGACTGAACTAAATGATGGTTCATTGTATTATCTGCTTAAGAGTATTGTGCCAGAGAGAGAATAACAGAGCAAAAGTTGCATTTTTAAAGTGAAAGAAAGCTGCATTTTGAAGGGTCATAACTAATATCACTTGGTATAGAAGTAGTTAAAGACACATGAAGAAAAGTGGTCATGAACCAAATATTTGAATTCATGTGTAATTATGGTTATTCCTATACAAACATCATGTTTTCATTTTTGTGAGATTTTCCAATTTGACAGAAAATTAATTTTATATTTTCTTAGAAGGAAATTTAAAGTTAAAGCATATATTTTTAAGATATTTTTGTTATTTGCAATTTATATAATATGAATCAGTGCTTCAAGATGTTCAGCCATGTTTCAGTCATTCACATCACTCCAAACCATGGCCAAGTTCTTCTCCATTTACATCTGATTGTGTTGCAGGTATCCAATTCTATCTTAAAGTGGGGCTTGGTTGGATATTTTCCCAATCTACTGTGATATTAAGCCCGACAAGTCTTACAAATGACTGTCAACAACTGAAACTGGCATACATCCTAAATGCTTATGAAGGGGATTGTCTATCTTGAAACTCACCCAAAGGGCCTAACAATTTTTAAGCCATTAACTCAAGTCTTCCTCCATGAAGAAAATCAGAAGATGGTATCTAAGGCTGTATAACAAAACTAAAATGTCAAATTATTTAGCAAATTTAGATTTTATTTGACTCCTACTTTGCTTCTATTCCTTGATTGTATTCCATGGAGTAAAAGATCATGGAATATCCAAAGAACTATTCTATTTGGAGGCACTCTTAAAAAATGCCTTTTCAGAAATTTTCAAAGTGTATATCAACCTTAGGCTGTGTAGTAGTCTTCAGACCAGTTTGACTTTTATATTATCATTTACTGATTTGACTCTAAAATATCAGAAGTTGAGGATTTCATTATGCATATCATTCTCTGATGGTCTGAATTGAAATGACTAATCAATGCACACTTTCAGAGAAAAAGAGCTTGGATTTACAACTGATCTTCATCTCCACTATAATTCTCAAAAATTAGACTCTTTGAAAACACTCAAAACATGATTTTTTTCTCTTTATTCATTTTTTAAAAAATATTAGTGAATCGGGGACCCAATCTTCAAGTTGGAATAATAAAAATAATTATGATAAAATGATACTATTGTTATAGCTTAATTAATATGTTTATTATCAATGGGCTTCCCAGGTGGCACAGTTGTAAATAATCCATCTGTCAATACAGGAGACCCAAGAGAAGCAGGTTTGATCCCTGGGTCAGGAAAATCCCCTGGAGAAGAAAATGGCAACTCATCCAATATTCTTGCCCAGAAAATTCCATGGACAGAGGAGCCTGGCAGGCTTACAGTCCATGGGGTTGCAAAGAGCTGGACACAACTCAGCAACTGAGCACATATACATTATCAATAATTTAGATCAAGTTTATAAGTAGTGTAGTGTTTATATAACTTCTTTCAATTAATAATTAAAAAGTAGGTGAACATACCATATTGTGTGAAAAAATCTCATAAATCATTAGTACTATCAAGTCTACAGTTAAACTGTTTAAATTTATTAGCAGCAAAACACTTAAATATGTATTAAATTTTTATTTATTGGATGCTAGGTATGTAGCAGTCTGTGCAAGGCATAGAGGATCCAAAAATAAACAAAGCAGGTATCCTTTATAGAGATTATATTTTAATCAAAGAGATGGGAAATATACAAATATGATTGTATTGACATAGAACAAATGAATAATTCACCTAATAATTTGTTCCTAAGCTTGGCAAACATTAACCTATGGATTGTAAATGACTGTGTTATAATTTCAAAAGATCCCTGGTAGGCAACTTAATGTTAAATGTCTACAAATATGGCCAACAAGGTTTTGAACATGCAAAGATAACTTTTTATCTCTTGAAGCCCTAGTCATGTCTAAAATTTTGTTTTGTAATTGATTAATGAGAAAGACTATGAAGAAGGTCATTATATACTATATGGCATTTATTGAAAGATTTATAAGTGGAGACTACTCTAAATACCAAACAAATCAAAAGCATGCTTAGGCCTTTCAATTCTCTTAGCAGTGTTACAAACTCTTGCAAATTCTTACAAACAGGTAAGAATTATAAGGGATAGAAAGTTGGGGTAATTTACCTAAAATTGCAGGTAACTGTTAATTGAGAATAGGTATATATGATTAAATATATTATAAAGAGTATATTTCATTCTTTGTTTATTAATAGAAATAAGAATCTACTGAAAGTATACAAGTATAGGAAGAAAATTCAATACTGCAAGGGTATAAAAAAATAAAGTAAAATAAATGGGTCAGGGAAAATGTGACTTAAAGTTTAAATTTTCTCCAAAGTAACTGGAAAAGATGAAAATGATTTTATAATGAGATATATCTAAATGATAAATATAGGAAAACAGAGTTACTGGTGAATGCCCAGAAACTATCAAATACAGAATTCACAAATAAGTGAAGGAAAGAAAAAAATTAACTCATTACAGATTCATAACTTTGAAGCCTTTTTATGAAAGAATGGAGGACTTGGAATGGAAGCAAAACACAAAACTACAAAGAAGATGTGGCCCACACAAAAGTCAGTGTTAACGTTTTTAATGATATAATTTGGGGCATTTGTATTGTGGATAATATTTGTTAAAAATTGTATGGGATGTGTCATGGCATTTATTTTCTGCCTAACAGGGGAATCCAATTACAGTTAGGACTCAATCTGGAATGTATTACTACCGCCTCAAAGCAAACTGGATACATCAGCCCTCTTATTACTACAGTGGTAATTGAGCAAAATGCTGATCAGGCAGGATGCAGAGGCAAGTAGCCAGGGAACAAAGAATACACGCTAGAAAAGGACAAAAATGTACCAGCAACTGTCACGTAGAGATTACATTTCCTACTAGTTTGGCACATGTTTTGTGCACATGGTTGTAATAATATTTTCTTAGTAATGAAACTGAGTGCATCTTCAGACACATCAACAGGAAGGTAATATACCTTTAACTAGGTCTAGTTTTGGAGCTAAATAATGAAATTTTCGGGTTTCCCTGGTGACTCAGTAGGAAAGAATCTGCCTGCCAATGCAGGAGCCATGTGCAGACCCTGGGTCAGGATGATCCCCAGGAGAAGGAAATGGCAGCCCACTCCAGTATCCTTCGCTGGGAAATCCCATGGACAGAAAAGGCTGGTGAACTACAGTCCTTGGGGTGGGCGAAAGAGTTGGACATGACTTAGCAACAATAGCCAGTATTTTCATTTGCAGAGCCTCAGGAAATGTGACGAGTATTCAGCTAGGCACTGAAAATAAATGAGAAATGAAATGCTGAGCTTGGATCCTCAAACAGTGCAGAAGAGAGATAGTTAAAATATGTTGGCTAGGGTATCTGCTTCTGACCTCGATAAGTAGCTGGTATTAAACTAAATTTTATTAACTATGCCAAAGCCTTTGACTGTGTGAATCACAACAAACTGTGGAAAATTCTTCAAGAGATGGGAATACCAGACCTGATCTGTCTCTTGAGAAATCTGTACGCAGGTCAGGAAGCAACAGTTAGAACTGGACGTGGAACAACAGACTGGTTCCAAATAGGAAAAGGAGTACGTCAAGGCTGTATATTGTCACCCTGCTTATTTAACTTATATGCAGAGTACATCATGAGAAATCCTGGGCTGGAGGAAGCACAAGCTGGAATCAAGATTGCTGGGAGAAATATCAATAACCTCAGATATACAGATGACACCACCCTTATGGCAGAAAGCAAAGAAGAACTAAAGAGCCTCTTGAAAGTGAAAGAGGAGAGTGAAAAAGTTGGCTTAAATATCAACATTCAGAAAACTAAGATCATGGCATCCGGTCCCATCACTTCATGGCAGATAGATGGGGAAACAGTGGAAACAGTGACTGACTTTATTTTTCTGGGCTCCAAATTCACTGCATATGGTGACTGCAGCCATGAAATCAAAAGATGCTTGCTCTTTGGAAGGAAAGTTATGACCAACCTAGACAGCATATTAAAAAGCAGAGACTTTACTTTGCCAGCAAAGGTCTGTCTAGTCAAAGCTATGGTTTTTCCAGTGGTCATGTATGGATGTGAGAGTTGGACCATAGAGAAAGCTGAGCACCGAAGAATGGATGCTTTTGAACTGTTCTGTTGGAGAAGACTCTTGAGAGTCCCTTGGACTGCAAGGAGATCCAACCAGTCCCTTCTAAAGGAAATCAGTCCTGAACATTCATTGGAAGGATTGATGCTGAAGCTGAAACTCCAATACTTTGGCTTCCTGATGTGAAGAACTAGCTTATTTGAAAAGACCCTGATGCTGGGAAAGATTGAAGGCAGGAGGAGAAGGGGACGGCAGAGGATGAGATGGTTGGATGGTATCACGGACTCAATGGACATGAGCATGAGCAATCTCCGGGAGTTGGTGCTGGACAGGGAAGCCTGGCGTGCTGCAGTCCATGGGGTCGCAAAGAGTCGGCCGCAACTGACTGACTGAACTGAACTGAGAACAAAATTGAAAAAAAAAATACTAAATATATGGGATAGCTATTTTCATATATTGAAAAAAAAAATCAGTATAAGCCCGTGTGCTATATGAAAAAGAAAAAGAAAAATTTCTGGTTTTGTTACTGTTGTTGTTAACCTGGAAGTATTTACTGTATCCCCAACCCAGAAAGAGTGACTCCAATCACAGCTTTATAGTCTTGTTGAGCAGACAGAGAAACAATTCAGGAAAGTTGAGGCAGTTGAAATTTGAGTTGCAGTGTGATTAAATCTGTATGAAAATCTTTTGAATCCTGCTTTTAACTCTTTAAGTTATAGATACATAGAATGATAGGGAATGAATTCAGGCAAATAACTACTATCAGAAAAGGATTAATTACCAAGAAATTATAGCCTGAAGAATTCTTAGATCTCATGGGATTACAAGAATTCATGACATGCATAATCAGTGTCTAAAGACTCCATCGAATATAAATATCATTCAATAGAAAGTTCATCAAGGCCATAATGTAGGTGTATGGCTAAACAAGTCCTAGAGCAAAAGATACTTTATATTCACCCTCACAAATTTCAAATGAATCAAATGATTAAATGTATTAAATGTTTGCCAAAACAAAATTCAACACTCTTTTATAAAGAAGGATACAAAACCCAAATACTTAACAATGTTTATAATCCCTATTATATCATATACATATCTAGACATGTGAATAGGCAGGAGTTTATATCCCATAAGCAGAAGGAAAAGTCATTCAGTAGAATGAAAACCCATAAATGACAGGAGTTATACAATAAGAAGATACTGACTTAGAAATAGTTATATTACATACACAAATGTGTGTATATATACATATAATTAATCCATATGTTTTAGCTATATATGAATCTTACGAAGACTATAAGAAAGAGCTAAATTGAAATTCTATGTCTGGAAAACACAACACATGAAATAGAACTTCACTTTATTGCTTGAAAATAGACACTACAAAAAATTATCAAACTAACGAATTTGAACAAAGAGCACCAGAAACTATCGCAAATTAAAATATAGATTGCAAAATGGCAAAAGGCAGAAAGCCCAGAATCTTAGTGGTCTGTAGAACAATATCAAATAATCCATCATTGATTTAGTGAGAATACCAGAAGGAGAGGATATAGAGAAAGGAGTAGAAACTTTTTGGAATGTACAAAAATATTTCAGACTTCATGAAAATCTGAAATGGGCACATTCAAAATAATCACTATGCATGCATGTGAGCGCAGTCCTGTCTGAGTCTTTGTGTTCTCAAGGACTGTGGCTTGCCAGGCTCCTTTGTTCACGGATTTTTTTCCAGGCATGAATACTGGAGTGGGTTACCATTTCCTCCTCTAGGGGATCTACCCAATCCAAGGATCGATCCCTTGTCTCCTGCATTGTATCCTGTATTGGCAGGTGGCTTCTTTACTGCCAATCCACCTGGGAAACCCCACTTAACCAAGATAAACACAAAGAAAATAAAGAAAATAATACCAAGATGCACTACAGTAAAACTTCTGAAAAATGACAAAGAGAAACCCTATTTAAAAAGCAATCAGAAGGGGAAGAGAAGTAAAAGCCACACTCGTGTAAAAAGCAAAAACTATCACAGTGATGTTCTATTTGTGATTTTAAAAAGCAATGCAAGGCACATGAAAATGAAGCAGCATTCCTCAAAGTATTAAATGAAAACTATATTAAACTCGGCTTACTAAATTTCCTTCAAAAGTGAGGGAAACTTAAGCAATTTTTTATTATATACTACTCCTGAGAGAATCTGTTGACAGCATATCTACACTAACAAATTTGCTAAAGTGTTTTCTCCAGGCAGAAAGAAAACAGTTGGAAATGGTATCTAAGATGTGGACACAGAGAAAATAGTCCAGAAACATAGAGGCAAAAGTAAACATAAAATATTTTTTCTCATTTCTAAAATTCGTTCTAAAATTATGGAACATAAAGAAAAAATAATAACATACTAATGGGTTTATAATATATATTGAAAATATATGACAATTATAACATAAAGGACAGGAGGGTAAATGAACTCATACAATTTTAGGGGATGCACATTACAAGTGAATAAGAATAATATAATTTGAATTTAAAATGTGTATCACAGTTACATGTTGTAAATTGTAGAGAAATTAATAAAATGACAAAGGAAAGAAATATTAATGAGTCAATAGAAGAAATAAGATGGAATACTAAAACAATTCTTGGGTAACAAAATTTGATGGAAAAAGTAATAAAGAATATTAGGAAGTATAATAAAATAATTAGTGTGATGACTAAACATATGATTTAAACCAAAACATATGATTAATTATAACTGATTCAATACTCCAATTAAAAGACAAAGGTTGTTCAGTTCAGTTCAGTCATTCAATCATTTCTGACTCTTTCTGACCCCATGGACTGCAGCACGCCAGGCTTCCTTATCCACCACCAACTCCTGGAGTTTACTCATACTCTGTCCATGGAGTCATCCAAACAAATTATCCTCTGTCATCCCCTGCTCCTCTTGCCTTCAATCTTTCCAACCATCAGGGTGTTTCTAATGAGCCAGTTCTCCGCATCAGGTGGCCAAAGTATTGGAGCTTCAGCTTCAGTATCAGTCCTTCCAAAGAATATTCAGGAGTGATTTCCTTTAGGATGGACTGGTTGGATCTCCTTGCAGTTTAAGGAACTCTCAAGAGTCTTCTCTAATACCACAGTTCAAAAGCATCAGTTCTTCAGTGCTCAGCTTTCTTTATAGTCCAATTCTCACATCCATAGATGACTACTGGAAAATCCATAGCTTTGACTAGATGCACCTTTGTTGGCAAAGTAATGTCTCTGCTTTTTAATATGCTGTCTAGGTTGGTCATAACTTTCCTTCCAAGGAGTAAGCATCTTTTAATTTCATGGCTGCAGTCACCACCTGCAGTGATTTTGGAGCCCCCCAAAATAAAGACTACCACTGTTTCCATTGTTTCTCTGTCTATTTGCCATGAAGTAATGGGACTGGATGCCATGATCTTAGTTTTTTGAAAGTTGAGTTTTAAACCAATTTTTCACTCTCCTCTTTCACTTTCATCAAGAGGCTCTTTAGTTCCTCTTCACTTTCTGTCATAAGGGTGATAACATCTGCATATCTGAGGTTATTGATATTTCTCCCAGAAATCTTGAATCCAGCTGTGCTTCATCCAAACTGGCATTTCTCATGATGTTCTCCGCATGTAAGTTAAATAAGCAAGGTGACAATATACAGCCTTGAAGTACTCCTTTCCCAGTTTGAAACCAGTTCATTGTTTCATGTCCAGTTCTAACTGTTGCTTCCTAACCTGAACACAGATTTCTCAAGAGGCAGGTCAGGTGGTCTGGTATTCCCATCTCTTGAAGAATTTTCCACAGTTTGTGGTGATCCACACAGTCAAAAGCTTTACTGGAGTCAATAAAGCAGAAGTAGATGTTTTTTCTGGAATTCTCTTGTTTTTTTCTATGATCCAATGGATGTTGACAATTTGATCTCTGATTCCTCTGACTTTTCTAAATCCAACTTGAACATCTGGAAGTTCTTGGTTCACGTACTGTTGAAACCTGGTTTGGAATTTTGAGCATTACTTTGCTAGTGTGTAAGATGAGTTCAATTGTGTGGTAGTTTGAGCATTTTTTGACATTGACTTTCTTTGGGATTGGAATGAAAGCTGACCTTTTCCAGTCTTGTGGCCACTGCTGAGTTTTCCAAATTTGGTGGCATAGTCAGTGTAGCACTTTTACAGCATCATCTTTAGGATTTGAGATAGCTCAACTGGAATTCCATCACCTCCTCTAACTTTGTTCGTAGTGATGCTTCCTAAGGCCCACTTGACTTCACATTCCAGCATGTCTGGCTCTAGGTGAGTGATCACACCAACGTGATTATCTGGGTCATACGATCTCTTTTGTACAGTTCTTCTGTGTATTCTTGCCACCTCTTTTTAATATCTTTTGCTTCTATTAGGTCCATACCATTTCTGTCCTTTATTGTGCCCATCTTTGCATGAAATGTTCCCTTGGTATCTCTAATTTTTTTGATGAGATCTCTAGTCTTTCCCATTCTATTGTTTTCCTCTCTCCTTGTTTTTCTTTGGAACTCTGAGTTCATATAGGTAAACATTGTTAGATTGGATTAAAAATATGATAATGCATCCTCCATCTACAGGAAAAAGTTATACCATTCTAAGAAACACAGAGTGGTTATATTAATAGCAGGTAAAGGAAACATTCTCTGGAACCTAGAGGAAAATGTAAAGCAGCTATTCTAAATAAAAATAGTGCTTAATATTCAATCATCTTCCATATAAGATGTTAGTACCTCTCCCCTTATATTACGGCCAAAACTTTGCCACTCCTAATGTATAAACCTATTTCTAAGTTTTGAACCATCACTACCTAAGTGATATTTCTATAGTTCTTTAATTAGTACAGGAGTTTCACTGATCACTTTCGCCTACCTTTCCAGCCTTGTCTTTCATTTTTTCCTCACAGCCACGTTAACTATGGCTACACTGAGTGACTTGCAGCTACCCAAAGGCAAATACAACATATTTAATCAAATATGTCATTATTTCTATATTTATTTTCTAGAATGTACATTCCTATTCCTACCCATTGATATTTCTTACAAATCCTTGAGTATTCAGCTCCAATATTGCTTATTTCATGAAGCTTTACATTATACCTTCATCTTAGGTTAGGTTTCCCTTTCATGAGTTTCTAAAATGACCCCTCTCTTTGAATGAGTCGACTACTCCAGCTTTGTTTCTGAAATGTGTTTGTGGAGCTACAGTAAAAGAACTCCTTGAGAAGAGAGATCTTGTTTTTTGCCTGTACTATTTTAGCACCTAAACTCAATAAATAGTACAGATAGATGACAGTGTTACAGATTTTATGGAAGCTAGGATATCAGATTCCAATGTTTTTATTTCAGCACTGGTACATTACTTTGCAGGCTACACACTGCTAAAATTGAAGCTTTTGTTTTTTTGTTGTTGTTGTTGTTGCTGTTGTTTTTACAGTTACCAAGAAATGTTTATAGTACACAGCTTAACCACATTTCCACATTCTCCCATTCTACCTAAAGACAATGTTAACCTTCATGAAGCTTCAACAATTTCCAGGTAACTCTCACTTAGAAATATAACAAGACAGGAGATGAAGTAGAGTTTTCATATTCTAAGAATAGAGAAACTTACTCTTAAAATATATCATTCACTTTTTCCATGTGAGTTGATTTCACTGAAATGAAAAATTTTAAATAAAAATTATTGTAATACAAATAACTGGATTACCAAGTTTATTTTTGTCCATTTATTTTTACTATGTATTGAATTTTCACGGTAGCAAATTCATTCAGTAATTATTTCAGAGTTTACCATTTGTCATGTGCTATCCTGGATGCTGAGAATTTAGCAGTGGACATAGACAAGGAGAAAAGACAAGCATTAAATAAAGTATTACATAAAATTAATATACTCATGTTGTTGTTGTTTAGTTACTAAGTCCTTTTCAACTCTTTTGAGACCCCATGCACTGCAGACCACCAGGTTCCTGTGTCCGTGGAATCACCTAGGCCAGAATACAAGAGTGGATTGACATTTCCTTCTCCAGGGGATCATCCTGGTTCCACAATTGCACCCATGTCTTCTGCACTGGCAGGTAGATTCTCTACCACTGCACCTTCTGGGCAGCCCCATTGTGTTTATGATATGTGTTAAAAACAAAGCCTGCTGGATGCTGCTCGTGGTTGTTTTAGGAATGCATTGTTGGTTAACAAAACAAGAAGAAACACAAAAAGTTTGACACTAGGTAGCAGATATCTTGAAATCTGATGTTAGATCTTATGTTGTCTTGTTCTTATCAGCTTCTTCAGAGCTTGTCCTTAGTGTTCACTGAAATCTGTTTTTCATTCAGTAATTGCTCAGTTATAACCAATTGCTATCATTTTTAAATTTGATGTTTTACCTATACATTACATTTTTAGCACTGCAGAAGGCTTTCCTCCAGAAAAAGATATATATATATATATGTGTGTGTGTGTGTGTGCATGTGTGTGTATGTGTATATTTCCCCCAAGAAATACTTATGTTTCTCCAGAATATAAGTGTTTCAACACTGTCCCTTAATTTTTAGGATCACTTAACTTTGGTGAAAGGGATTTCTATGTTGAAGAAAAAAATCAAAGGAAAACTATAAAATTTAGAAATTCTTGGTTAAATTCATGGTGACAACTCATAGGAAGGATGGTAGAGAACTTTAGAAACTATCTCATCCTCAGTAAGGAAGGGACTAAGTGAGTAAAATTAGTGTATTATCATAAGAATAGATTTAAATTTAACTAATTTTCTTGCTGTCAACTATAGTTGATTTTTTTCATAGTTATTTCATATTATTCATGCAAATAATTTCTGGGTCTAACCCTGGCCATGAAAAATGGCTTCAGATAAATTCCATAACTTCTACAGAAGGGTTTATGGAAAAGACTTTATTGGATAAGATGTGATTCCCATCGTCCTATGAGAGGTGGAGCCTGGGACTCTTGGGTTCTTAATGTGTGTCTGAATTCCAATATAGAAATTCTTATTTTGGATCTCACTTTTTATAGGTAGGAGATCTATGGAAAATTAGCCTTCTTAATAGAGAATGAACAGGCTACTGGATGCCAGTTCTGCAATTGTAAATATACAAGATTACTATAAAAAGAAATTTTGGACAACTCACTGTCTGAAAGAGTATGGTTTCCAAGTTAAACCTACTCTGGTCAGCCAAGTCTATTTATGTTTCCAGTTTTCTACTTTACCCTATAGCAAAGCTCAGTTCTTATACTTTAAAATGTGTGTACTCTTCACACTAAGAATTGTCCAAAACAAAGCTTATTTGATCTCTTAAACTCCTCTTTTTTTTTTAAATTTATTTATCTATTTTTTTACTTTACAATATTGTATCGGTTTTGCCATAGATTGACATGAATCTGCTATGGGTGTACGTGTGTTCCCCTTCCAGAACCCCCCTCCCACCTCCCTCCCCATCCCATCCCTCTGGGTCATCCCAGTGCACCAGCCCCAAGCACCCTGTGTCATGCATCAAACCTGGACTGGCGATTCGTTTCACATATGATAATTTACATGCTTTAATGCCATTCTCCCATATCATCCTGCCCTTGCCATCTCCCATAGAGTCCAAAATACAGTTCTATACATTTGTGTCTCATTTGCTGTCTCGAATACAAGGTTATCTTTACCAATTTACTAAATTCCATATATATGCGTTAGTATACTGTATTGGTGTTTTTCTTTCTGGCTTACTTCACTCTGTATAATAGGCTCCAGTTTCATCCACCTCATTAGAACTGATTCGAATGTATTCTTTTTAATGGCTGAGTAATATTCCATTGTGTATATGTACCACAGCTTCCTTATCCATTCGTCTGCTGATGGACATCTAGGTTGTTTCCATGTCCTGTCTATTATAAACTGTGCTGCGATGAACACTGGGGTACACGTGTCTCTTTCATTTCTGGTTTCCTCAGTGTGTATGCCCAGCAGTGGGATTGCTGGGTCATATGGCAGTTCTATTTCCAGTTTTTGAGGAATCTCCACACTTTTATCCATAGTAGTTTTACTAGTTTGCATTCCCACCAACAGTGTAATAGGATTCCCTTTTCTCCACACCCTCTCCAGCATTTATTGCTTGTAGACTTTTGGATAGCAGCCATTCTGACTGGCATGAAATGGTACCTCATTGTGGTTTTGATTTGCATTTCTCTGATAATCAGTGATGTTGAGCATCTTTTCATGTGTTTGTTAGCCATCTGTATGTCTTCTTTGGAGAAATGTCTGTTTAGTTCTTTGGCCTACATTTTGATTGGGTCGTTAATTTTTCTGGAATTGAGCTGCAGGAGTTGCTTGTATATTTTTGAGATTAATTCTTTGTCCTTTGCTTCGTTTTCTATTATTTTCTCCCATTCCAAAGGCTGTCTTTTCACCTTGCTTATAGTTTCCTTTGTTGTGCAGAAGCTTTTAATTTTAATTAGGTCCCATTTGTTTATTTTTGCTTTTATTTCCAGTATCCTGGGTGGTGGGTCATAGAGGATCCTGCTGTGGTTTATGTCGGAGAGTGTTTTGCCTATGCTTTCCTCTAGGAGTTTTGTAGTTTCTGGTCTTACATTTAGATCTTTAATCCATTTTGAGTTTATTTTTGTGTATGGTGTTAGAAAGTGTTCTAGTTTCTTTCTTTTACAAGCGGTTGACCAGTTTTCCCAGCACCACTTGTTAAAGAGATTGTCTTTTCTCCATTGTATATTCTTGCCTCCTTTGTCACAGATAAGGTGTCCATCGGTGTGTGGATTTACCTCTGGGTTTTCTGTTTTGTTCCATTGATCTATATTTCTGTCTTTGTGCCAGTACCATACTGTCTTGATTACTGTGGCTTTGTAGTAGAGACGAAGTCAGGCAGGTTGTTGCCTCCAGTTCCATTCTTTCTCAAGATTGCTTTGGCTATTAGAGGATTTTTGTATTTTCATACAAATTGTGAAATTATTTGTTCTAGTTCTCTAAAAAGTACCATTGGTATCTTGATAGGGATTGCATTGAATCTATAGATTGCTTAGGGTAGTATACTCATTTTCACTACATTGATTCTTCAGGTCCATGAACATGGTATATTTCTCCATCTGTTTGTGTCCTCTTTGATTTCTTTCACCAGTGTTTTATAGTTTTCTATATATAGGTCTTTTGTTTCTTTAGGTAGATATATTCCGAAGTATTTTATTCTTTTCGTTGTGATGGTGAATGGAATTGTTTCCTTAATTTCTCTTTCTGTTTTCTCATTGTTAGTGTATAGGAATGCAAGGGATTTCTGTGTGTTAATTTTATATCCGCAATTTGACTATATTCGTTGATTAGCTCTAGTAATTTTCTGGTGGAGTCTTTAAAGTTTTCTATGTAGAGGATCATGTCATCTGCAAACAGTGAGAGTTTTCCTTCTTCTTTTCCCATCTGGATTCCTTTTATTTCTTTTTCTCTTCTTATTGCTGTGGCCAAGAGTTCCAAAACTGTGTTAAATAGTGGTGAGAGTGGGCACCCTTGTCTTGTTCCTGACTTTAGGGGAAATGCTTTCAATTTTTCACCATTTAGGATAATGTTTGCTGAGGGTTTGTCATATATAGCTTTTATTATGGTGAGGTATGTTCCTTCTATTTCTGCTTTTTGGAGGGTTTTTATGAAAAATGGATGCTGAATTTTGTCAAAGGCTTTCTCTGCATCTGTTGAAATAATCATATGGTTTTTATTTTTCAATTTGTTAATGTGGTGTATTACATTGATTGATTTGTGGATATTGAAGAATCCTTGCATCTCCGGGATAAAGCCCACCTGGTCATGATGTATGATCTTTTTAATATGCTGTTGGATTCTGTTTGCTAAGATTTTGTTAAGGATTTTTGCATCTATGTTCATCAGTGATATTGGCCTATAGTTTCCTTTTTTTGTGGCATCTTTGTCAGGTTTTGGTATTAGGGTGATGGTGGCCTCATAGAATGAGTTTGGAAGTTTATCTTCCTCTGCAATTTTCTGGAAGAGTTTGAGTGGGATAGGTGTTAGCTCTTCTCTAAATTTTTGGTAGAATTCAGCTGTGAAGCCATCTTGTCCTGGGCTTTTTTTTGTTGGAAGATTTCTGATTACAATTTCAATTTCCGTGCTTGTGATGGGTCTGTTAAGATTTTCTGTTTCTTCCTGATTCAATTTTGGAAAGTTGTACTTTCCTAAGAATTTATCCATTTCTTCCAAGTTGTCCATTTTATTGGCATATAGTTGCTGATAATAGTCTCTTATGATCTTTTGTATTTCTGTGTTGTCTGTTGTGATCTCTCCATTTTCATTTCTAATTTTGTTGATTTGATTTTTCTCCCTTTGTTTCTTGATAAGTCTGGCTAATGGATTGTCAATTTTATTTATCTTCTCAAAGAACCAGCTTTTGGCTTTGTTGATTTTTGCTATGGTCTCTTTTGTCCTTTTCTACTTGCTTTAGGTGTAGAGTTAGGTTATTTGATTTTTTCTTGTTTCTTGCTGCTAAGTCGCTTCAGTCGTGCCCAACTCTGTGTGGCCCCATAGATGGCAGCCCACCAGGCTCCACCGTCCCTGGGATTCTCCAGGCAAGAACACGAGTGGGTTGCCATTTCCTTCTCCGGCGCATGAAAGTGAAAAGTGAAAGTGAAGTTGCTCAGTCATGTCTGACTCTTAGCTACCCCATGGACTGTAGCCTACCCGGCTCCTCTGTCCATGGGATTTTCCAGGCAAGAGTACTGGAGTGGGGTTCCATTGCCTTCTCTTGAGGTAAGCCTGTATTGCTATGAACCTTCTGCTTAGCACTGCTTTTACAGTGTCCCATAGGTTTTGGGTTGTTGTGTTTTCATTTTCATTCATTTCTATGCTATTTTGATTTCTTTTTTTATTTCTTCTGTGATTTGTTGGTTATTCAGCAGTGTGTTGTTTGGCCTCCATATGTTGGAATTTTTAATAGTTTTTCTCCTGTAATTGACATCTAATCTTACTGCATTGTGGTCAGAAAAGATGCTTGGAATGATTTCATTTTTTTTGAATTTACTAAGACAAGTTTTATGGCCCAGGATGTGATCTATTCTGGAGAAGGTTCCGTGTGTGCTTGAGAAAAAGGTGAAATTCATTGTTTTGGGGTGAAATGTCCTATAGATATCAATTAGGTCTAATGGTCTATTGTATCATTCAAAGTTTGTGTTTCCTTTTTAATTTTATGTTTAGTTGATCTATCCATAGGTGTGAGTGGGGTATTAAAGTCTCCAACTAGTATTGTGTTATTGTTAATTTCCGCTTTCTTACTTGTTAGCAATTGCCTTACATATTGCAGTGTTCCTATGTTGAGTGCATATATATTTATAATTGTTATATCTTCTTCTTGATTGATCCTTTGATCATTATGTATTGTCCTTCTTTGTCTCTTTTCACAGCCTTTGTTTTAAAATCTATTTTATCTGATATGAGTATTGCTACTACTGCTTTCTTTCGGTCTCTATTTGCATGGAATATCTTTTTCCAGTCCTTCACCTTCAGTCTGTATGTGTCCCTTGTTTCAGATGGGTCTCTTGCAGACAACATATATAGGGGTCTTGTTTTTGTATCCATTCAGCCAGTCTTTGTCTTTTGGTTGGGGCATTCAACCCATTTACATTCAAGGTAATTATTGATAAATATGATTCTGTTGCCATTTACTTTATTGTTTTGGGCTCAAGATTATACACCATTTCTGTGTTTCCTGTCTAGAGAAGATCCTTTAGCATTTGTTGGAGAGCTGGTTTAGTGGTACTGAATTCTCTCAGCTTTTGCTTGTCTGTAAAGCTTTTGATTTCTCCTTCTTATTTGAATGAGATCCTTGCTGGGTACAGTAATCTGGGCTGTAGATTATTTTCTTTCATCACTTTAAGTATGTCCTGCCATTCCCTTCTAGCCTGAAGAGTTTCTATTGAAAGATCAGCTGTTATCCTTATGGGAATCCCCTTGTGTGTTATTTGTTGTTTTTCCCTTGCTGCTTTTAATGTTTGTTCTTTGTGTTTGATCTTTGTTAATTTGATTATTATGTGTCTTGGGGTGTTTTGCCTCGGGTTTATCTTGTTTGGGACTCTCTGGGTTTCTTGGACTTGGGTGATTATTTCCTTCCCCACTTTAGGGAAGTTTTCAACTATTATCTCCTCGAGTATTTTCTCATGGTCTTTCTTTTTGTCTTCTTCTTCTGGGACTCCTATGATTCGAATGTTGGTGTGTTTAACATTGTCCCAGAGGTGTCTGAGGTTGTCCTCATTTCTTTTAATTCTTTTTTCTTTTTTCTTCTCTGTTTCATTTATTTCTACCATTCTATCTTCTATCTCACTTATCTTATCTTCTGCCTCTGTTAGTCTACTGTTGGTTCCCTCCAGGGCGTTTTTTATCTCATTTATTGCATTATTCATTATATATTGACTCTTTTTTATTTCTTCTAAGTCCTTGTTAAACTTTTCTTGCATCTTCTCGATCCTTTTCTCCAGGTTATTTATCTGTAACTCCAATTTGTTTTCAAGATTTTGGATCACTTTCACTATCAATATTCGGAATTCTTTATCAGGTAGATTCCCTATCTCTTCCTCTTTTGTTTGGTTTGGAGGGCATTTATCCTGTTCCTTTACCTGCTGGGTGTTTCTCTGCCTTTTCATCTTGTCTAGATTGCTGTGTTTGGGGTGGCCTTTCCGTATTCTGGCAGTTTGTGGTTCTTCTTGGACGAGTAGCTTGTCAAGGTTTCCTGGTTGGGGAAGCTTGCATCGGTGTTCTGGTGGGTGGAGCTGGATTTCTTCTCTCTGGAGTGCAATGAAGTGTCCAGTAATGTGTTTTGAGATGTCAGTGAGCTTGGTGTGTTTTGGGGAATCCTGTATGTTTAAGCTCAGGGCTATGTTCCTGTGTTGCTGGAGATTTTGAGTGATATATCCTACTCTGGAACTTGTTGGCCCTTGGGTGTTGCTTGGTTTCAGTGTAGGTATGGAGGTGTTTGATGAGCTCCTATCGATTAATGCTTCCTGGATTCAGGAGTTCTCTGGTGTTCTCAGGATTTGGACTTAAGCCTCCTGCTAAACTCCTCTCAGATATAAACTTTAGCCAGTTTAGAACTTACTCTTTCTACTGAGGAAGATTAGTTTCTGTAAGTCCCAGCTAGCCAATAATTAAGTGATCTCCCAAGGTCATTTTTGGAAATTCCTTCTTATTTCACTACTCTTAGATATGTAAAAAAAAGTAATTCATCTTAAAATTGCCAAACTGCAAACATTTAGGGAAAATGCAGGGAATTTTCAAAATGAGTTATCCAATGACAAAGAGAATGAACTGTTCCCTGAATGGATAAAAAATCCTCTGATGAAGTATAACAAATCTTTAAAACTAATTAATATAAACAGATAGAGAATTTCTTTCTTTTCAGTATTAGTCAATTTAACTAACAGAACATGTTGCACAAATTTATGGCTTGAATGTGAAGCCATGCAATGAGTGTGCCCAGCCATCTGAAATATGTCTTAAGTGGAGAATAAAATTAGCTACGTTGTTGCTGAATACTAATGCTAAGCACTATTTTCTAGTAAATGTCTTTCTACTAAAATTTCTTTTAGAGTTTAACAGATATCATTTTACTGATGAGAAAACAAACAACGTTATATTTTCTTAAGACTTACTGCCTTGTACCACACTGGCAACTAACACAATTAGCTGTCATTTCTCTTTATCCTCAATGAAAATAAGTTACAGTTTAAGCCAGGCAAAGAGCAGAGATTTTAGATCTCCAAGGAATGTGCACATAACCCAGTATCTTCAGTAGAATCTGTTGGCTTTTTATTTTTCCCATCAAATTTCAAGTGCCTCTGAGTGCTCAGAAGTAATGAGGAATAAGCTTGTCTCATTTTCCCCATGGCATCTATTGCTCAGATGGTGATATAATCTTTTGAACTTAAAACTCTTTATTATTATCAACACCTTCTTAAACTATGAAATATTTCCTTGATAATAAACAAGATGTCACTTAATAACCTTAAAATTTTACTTTTTATTTTTGTCACCAAAATAAATTACACGAGTGATTTGAACTCTGCTTAACCCAGTGACTCCTTTATGAAGTTTGATGGCAATACGATTACTTAGAATACTCTCAAGAATTTTAGATGTCAAACTTGGAATACATTTTCTTTACTTATCTAACTAATTCCAAATATAATTTTCAGTGCACTTTGATGTTGATGTAGGGTTCACATTTAAACAAAATATAAAATGCCTCAATAAACAATTTAAATAGGTATCATTAATACTGATTAAAACTGGTTAAATCAAAACAGTCAACTTACTTTCTGCTCTGATTTATGTGGCTATTCACTGACAGAAGCAGGGCTGAAATCAGATGTCTGATTCTGAAATCAGTCTGTTGTCAGATGACAACAACTGGGTGAGTTGTCATGATTTCACTGAAATAACTCACAGAAATGATAAGTTCATTGGATATATGTGGCCTCTCGTACCTATGACAATAAGATGCCAGCATTCTCCATTCAGGAAGGGAGTGACCTGATTCAACTACGCTAGGCAAAATGCCATGGCAACAGCTGGCTTATCCCTCTAGCAATGATTTTACAAGCCTGCTGAAAGGCCATCAGCTATAGTCCTTTCCCCCTTCTTTGTTCAAACTCTTTCTATTACTGCAAGTGAGTGTTAGATGTTCTTCAGAATGTGATAAGGAAGGAGAAGGTGGCATCTGAATGTGTGTAGTATTTTCTCCCATTAGCAGTAGAAAAGGAGAGGAAAAGGAGATGGCAGAACAAACCAGTAACAAATAATAAAAGAATTCTGGTGAAAATGATAAATGTTAAAAGGTTCTGGCTGTATTAAGTGAATAAAGGATTTATAAGAGATGAAAATTAAATTTAGCAAGGATAGTAGCACTGAAAAATGGTGTATGAATCATCAGAAAATGAAGCAAATAATGATTGGAGGGAAGGCTAAGTAGAAAAAAATCAGTAGGAAAAAGAGACAAAAGGAATAATTCTTATTCAATCTTCTTTCAGTAAAGCTATTAAAAATTAAGTAAAAACAGCCATTTGTACACCAGTATAAACCAAAGGAGGGCTTCCCTGGTGGCTCAGAGGTTAAAGTATCTGCTGCAATGTGGGAGAGTTGGGTTCAATTCCCGGGTTGGGAAGATTCCCCTGGAGAAGGAAATGGCAACCCACTCCAGTACTCTTGCCTGGACAAGTCCATGGACAGAGTAGCCTGGTAAGCTATAGTCCATGAGATTGCAAAGAGTCGCACATGACTGAGCAACTTTCACTCTACTTTTCTTTTGAAAACTTTACAAAAACATTTAGTTGGAAGACAAGTGGAAATTGTAAATTATTTTAAGCATAAGGTAGCTGAATCTTGACTTAGGAATATTTTGTTAAACCTGATACCGTGAATTATGCAGTAGTTAAAAATATGTCTCATTGACATAATAGGTAAATCAATGATATACTTCATTGTTCTTAAACTTATACGTTAGCATTAATGTATGATTTATTATGGTACATGGAAAAACATTTCAAAAGAATTTCAGTCTGTTGTATGAATAACCCATTTTCAAAAATTATGAGATCATCTGTCAATTGCATTAAAAATTTCATTATTTAAATGCTAATGTATGGAAAAGAGCTTCCATAAACTTTTAAGCTTATTCAATATTTACCTTGGTATATAGTCATATAAGACACTAGAAACTTTCTACGTTTCTTAGTCATTATTCAAAGATGAGTAAAGAATCTCACACTCAGAATTGCTTTATTAGTAGTATTTTATTGTGTGTGTATTTACACCAAAGTAAATTAATCTCCTTTAAACTAGGATCCACAGTTTTCATTTCTTTTGTTTACATTACCTTGCATAGGTCCTTATGCCTTGTAAACACTAAATAAATATAAGTAAATTGTTGAAAATTAAGATGAATTTGTCTGTGATGATTTAATTTTGCTTTATACGGACATATTAGTTATTTAGTCCAATGATTATGATGTTTCATATATTTATTCCAGTGTTGCTGTCACAAGACTACAAATGTTATTGTTTGTCAGTGACTTTCTAAAACTCAGAAGTTTCTCTGACTCATGTCTTCGTCAACATTAAAAGAAGTTAAGGTTAATTATTAATTAATTACTTAATTTTAATGTTTCCATTAGAGGTTTGTGTCATCTTAAAGGATAAATTGTACTACTGATGGACATCTTAGGGAATTGTGTGGTCTGACTGGTCTCCTGTGACTTTGATAGTGACACCAGTTCCTCTGTCTTGAACAAAGGAGCTGACATCTTCTAGGACAACCTTGTCAAGCTCTGTCTTGGAATGACAATTGGTTCAGCAACAGCAAGTATGTGATCATGACCTCCACCTAGAGAGCAGATGTCCCTGTTCCCCTTTAGTTATGGAAGAAATAATGCTCTCATCATATGACAACTTATGTCATGATTTACTGGAAGGGTGACATCTTTTACAGATTTTTACATCAGATACCTGCTGTTAAAACTGACACCAATATTGACACAAAAAAGGAACAAGCAGTAAACAATCAGGAGGACTGGGGGGAGTATGAGCAAGAAAAAGAGCTAAAAAAATAAAAAAAGAAAGAGCATATCCACATTGTTATTTTTTGTAAGTTGAAAGTCTTTTTACTTGGATATTATTGCTCAGGAAAAATAAGTTAGAGATTATTTAAAAAATACACTTGCTTGATGTACCCACAGGCACCATGGTAGTTCTGAGGCTAACCATAAAAAAAATCAAAGAGTGGGTGGTGGCCCAGTTTCTGGAAATCCTTTCATCTTCCCTAAAATCATTGTAATAATCCTCCAACTCATCAACCTATGAAATAACCCAGCCCAAAGAAACTGACCATGCCATATTTCAGAGTCTCTTGCCTTCTGAGATGGCCCATACTATGTCTGTAGAGTGTGTTTCTCTCTAAATAAATCCACTTCTTAGGCATCTATCTATCTATCTATCTTTCTTAAAATTTGGCTATATAAATAATATTCGTGTTTCCTTGCTCAAGCAAATTCATACAGTTTTGTTGGGCTCTTTTCAGTAATCAATTATACTGTGTTTTCCAGTTTCTTAATCTAGAAGTAGCTGAATCTTTGCAAGAAGCTCCTACATATTTTTCTCCTGACAATCTGTCCAAGTTAATCTACAACTTTTTATATCTCTAAAAGCTTCATTTACTTTCAAATAGCAACTTTTTAAAGATGTTTCGATCTTTCTGACATATTTACCAAGACAGAGTTCTAAGTGTTTTTGAGCGCTACTTCTTGATCCAATCTCACGAATTCCTACTTAAATAAGCTTTTTGTATTCTTAATAAGGGACTTCCCAGGTGACATTAATGGTAATGAACCCACTTGCTAATGGAGGAGACAGAAAAGACAGGGGTTCAATCCCTGGGTCAGGAAGATCCCCTGGAGGAGGACATGAACCCACTCCAGTATTCTTGTCCAGAGAATCCTATGACAGAGGAACTTGGAGGACAACAGACATGACTTAGCATTCACACACAATCTTAACAAACTTATAATGTTTACTAAAGTAGCCCTTGCAAAATAAAACACATCAAAACTGTTTGCTTCAATTCTTCTTTATTACATTTACTATGTGTGTATGTATGGGATACATGTGTATGTGTGTGACTTTCACAATGTCTAGGATGAACTAGTTGAAAAAATACAGATACAGATATCTGCTAAGGTCATACAATGGTGAAATCTGTAACCTGATAAAGGAGACTTATGTGGTTCTTTCAATAGCACATTTCAGATTCTCCTCTTTCTTAAATGCACCAATTATTAATAATAAAACAAGTTACTTTGTCTATCATACACTATATTCCATAATATTTTAAAATTAATGCCCCAATTTTACCCTAAAATTCATAGCACAGCACATGGTAAATAAGTATTTGAATGCATTCATATTTATATTGGATATATCAAAGTCTGTATTTTTCCACACAAAGTCAGTCTGTTTAATTAGCTGCTATTAAATACATTATGCTTCATTCAGTCTTTCAGCAGTATTTATTGAACTCTTCCTACATGTACTTTTGTTGTGTATTATTAAGACTGCCACACAGATGACATTTATTATTATATTTATTATTATACTGTATACAATATAATAAATCATTATTGATGTTTATATTGCTCTGGCTTAAAACTCAACATTCAGAAAACTAAGATCATAGCATCCAGTCCCATCACTTCATGGCAAATAGATGGGGAAAGAGTGGAAACAGTGGCTGACTTTATTTTTCTGGGCTCCAAAATCACTGTAGATGGTGATTGCAGCCATGAAATTAAGACACTTACTCCTTAGAAGGAAAGTTATGACCAACCTAGACAGCACATTGAAAAGCAGAGACATTACTTTGTCAACAAAGGTCCATCTAGTCAAGGCTATAGTTTTTCCAGTAGTCATTTATGGATATGAGATTTGGACTATAAAGAAAGCTGAGCGGAGAAGAATTGATGCTTTTGAACTGTGGTGTTGGAGAAGACTCTTGAGAGTCCCTTGAGAGAGACGTCAAGGAGATCCAACCATTTCACCCTAAAGGAAATCTGTCCTGGGTGTTCACTGGAAGGACTGATGTTGAAGCTGAAATTCCAATACTTTGGCCATCTGATGAGAAGAACTGACTCATTGGAAAAGACCCTGATGCTGCGAAGGATTGGGGGCAGGAGGAGAAGGGGACAACAGAGGATGAGATGGCTGGATGGCACCACCGACTCAATGGACATGAGTTTGAGCAAGCTCTGGGAGTTGGAGATGGACATGGAAGCCTGGCGTGCTGCAGAACATGGGGTCGCAAAAAGTCGGACATGACTGAGCGACTGAACTGAACTTATTAGAATAAAATCCATATTTATATAGGTGTAAATGATAGATTGGCTAACTGAAACTATATGAGTATGCATTAGTTTTGTCCAAAGGAGATAAAGGAGACCATCATTCATGCCTCGGAAAACAAATATGTGAAACAAGTAGGGAAATTCTGACAAAAATCTGAGAAACTGTGTTAGGAAAGTGGTGGTTGGGAAAACAATAAGAAAATAGTAATTTTTATATCTAGCTAATGAACATTTGCAATTTTTGCCAATTAAGACAAGATCCAGGCCAATCAATATACAGATATCACTGTATAGATAAATCGACCAAACTTAGAATATACATGATTTAAATAATAAATAACTTTTCATAGTCTGCTTCTCAAAATGAAAAAGAAGTATGCTATTTCTTTTCTCCATCTTGTGGCTAATCAAGTTTTTTAACCTCCTTTCTTCTCTCAGACTGAATTATGTTTGACTGGATCATTGCCCATTTTGTGAGGTAATTTCTCAATGTACATTCTGAGGTCTCCTTGACTTATTTTTGGAGAGCAATTTTATGATTTAGGATTGCTCTCTGCGCTACCTGCATGGAATCTTTGTGTATCTGGTACCCGTTTTGACATTCAACAATACACCCAAAGTTTCCCTTCCCCCCTCCCTCCTTCTTGCCTTTCTTCCTTCCTTCCATGCTGGCTCTTCCTACTGTCACTAGTTTGATATAATTGTTCCAGGTATTAAAGATAGTATGTTGACCCTCCAAACTAGTTTACAACAATTTTGAATAAAATGTTACTATTTTTCTTGGTGACAATTAGCCAATCAGAAATTGCAATATTGTGGTGTTTATAAACCATAAACTCTATGCACTATCCTTACTCTATTCATGGCAAAGGAAAGTCATTTTAAAATTCAGCTTATTACTACGATTAATATAGGTACCTGTATATTATTACCTACAAAACTGCTATTAATGATATAATTAATGAAGGTATTTCAGAGATTACCTGATGCAAACTTTTCTTTCAGTAAGTAAAGATTTGGAGATTCAGAGATTACACAAAGAAAGAAATTGGAGAATTTGCAGACCATAAGTAAAACTCAGTTCATCATTTTTTTAACTCAATAATTTTTAATTATAGATAAGCCTAATGATATATTTATATTTTTGTTTGGCATACATGACTAGCAGCAATAGCCAGCGACATGTATTTGCATATGACTGATATACAGTTGTCAATTAGTTTCTTTTGAATCGAATAACAAAAATGTTTCCATATATCATATTAATTGTATTTCCATATATCATATTTTGTGGAATAGGTATTATTAGAAAACTAAGGCTGAAAATGAATTGTCAAAGCTTACTTAGCTGCCAATTACAAAATTCTAATTTTGAATCTGAATATTTCTGATTCTTCTGAATCATTACACTTTTGATCAGAATGTGAAAATATCATAGCTGTGTTTTTCATAATGTAAAATAGAATGACATTCAAAATAAATTTCATACTTTGAATTTTATCATAGCTGATTCAATCTGTGGAAGCTAGTCTGGAATGGGAATATGTGTCATCTAATACAAAAGAATTTATAATCTGATAATCTTTGGATTAGATTTTCTAGTCTTTTTAGCATTATAATCAGAATAACATAAAAACATTTGTTTAGATACCAGCTAGAAGAAATAATGGAATTAAAGAGACAGTAGGATCCATTTATGACTTATTTATTGAAGTCACATTTTGCAAAAGATGAATAATTTTAGATGAAGAAAGATATAATCAAATGGAAATGAGCTCTAGACATCAGTGTTCAATATTAATATGAGAAATAACATATTAATCATCCAACAGTTGCTGCTTAATCCCATACTAAGTAATTTATGGCAAAGGTGAAAGAGGAGAAATGACTCAAAACTGCAATAAATATTGAACAAATATTACATTCTGTCCTTTTCATCCTTTCTTTAGTAGGCTATACTCTCTATGGTAGCTAGTTTCGGTGGCAAATAATTTTTACCTATTATCTAAATCTCTTTCTAATTTCTCTCTGCAATTAACAGTATTTTACACATGCACACACACACACACATACACACATATACAGAAAGGATCGAATGACCAAGTGATGATACATTATAAATTGAAAATATGATGTTTTTGTTGAAAAGAACAAATAAAACTATAAAATAGATAATAGAATGATCTGCAAAGAATATTATTTACAACAAACAAAGAAGCAAGGCAGCTGAGAGTGCCAGTGTACAACAGGTGTTAAAATGGCAGGGCTGCAGTCATGCATACATTCTCTATGTATGAACACAGCATGTTTCTAAAATTATATCTAGGAGACTATTGTAGTGTCTGTCTTTGGGGAGGAAAGAAGATGAGACCAGGATGTTAAGCATGAAACTGATTTTTTCCTGTATTTATTTGGCTGAGCTAGGTCTGTTGTGGCACACAGGCTCCTCCGTGGCAGAATGTGGGATCTAGCTCCCTGGCCAGGAATTGAACCCAGGGCCCTGCACTGGGAGTAGGCAGCCTTAGCCACTGGACCACCAGGGACATCTCTGATTTTTCTTTATAGGATTTTTGAGCTGTTTGAATTCTTCAAGCCATGAACATATATTTATATTAAAAAATAAAATGCAGATTGTTTATGATCCTTATAAAAGTTCTTCTAGGAGGCCTTTTTTTCTGCACAAGATTAGGCTTTATCAAAGTTCTTAAGTGTTTTCTGATATTATGTCAATTGAAAATGATATGAGAGCAAAACATACCATTTTTAAAATCCTTTAAGTACTAAATCAATTTATAATATTTTCATTTAACATGCTTTACAATGGAGAGTCAGTTTAACATGCAATATTATTATAGTAATAAAATATAATTTTAAAACATAACTTATAAGAATCATTTTAATTTTACTGAAGTTTCTTGTCATTTTTTTTTTTTCATTCAATTGCAGGACAAATTTTTCTTAGAGTTTAATATGGAAATTTGGATGCCAGTTTTCATTTTGGACATCCATCAGAAGGAAGAGTGTTTACAGAAGGAAGAAGAATACAATAAAGATTTGAAAACTTAGTTTTATTATTCAGCTCAGTTCCATCACTCAGTCCTGTCTGACTCTTTACGACCCCATGGACTGCTGCACGCCAGGCCTCGCTGTCCAAACCGACTCCCGGAGTCCACCCAAACTCATGTCCACTGACTCGGTGATGCCATCCAGCCGTCTCGTCCTCTGTCGTCCCCTTCTCCTTCCACATTCAATCTCTCCCAGCATCAGGATCTTTTCAAATGAATCAATTCTTTGCATCAGGTGGTCAAAGTATTGGAGTTTCAGCTTTAGCATCAGTCCTTCCAATGAATATTCAGGACTGATTTCCTTTAGGATGAACTGGTGGATCTCCTTGTTGTCCAAGGGACTCTTCTTCTCCAGCACCACCATTCTTGGAGACTGATAGAGCATTAAATGAATTTGAGATTGCCCTTAAGAGAGTCTCCTAATCTTTGTGGCTGTGTCACTTAGCTCTCATTAGTCCTATTTAAGTAATTGTATTTGTTTCCAACTGTCATTGTAATAAATTACTACAAACTTACACACTTAACCAAAGCAAGTTTATTGTCTTACACTTTGAAGGTCAGAAGTCTAAAATCAGTCTCGCTGGGCCGAAGTCAGTGCTTTGACAGGGCTGGTTCCTTTTGGTGTTTCTGGCGGGAAAAATCGTTGCCCACCTTTTTTGGCTTCTACAGAGTCACTTGTGATAGTTGGACCCTTTTCTCACATTGTTTTCTCAACCTCCCTCTAATGTCTCTCTTCACGTTTATGACTTTCGGTGAATCTCTTTTATAAGAACTTCTGTGTTTACACTGGGTCCATCGTTGTTGTTCAGTCGCTCAGTCGTGTCTGACTCTTTGCTACCCCACAGACTGTAGCCCACGAGGCTCCTCTGTCCACGGGATTTTCCAAGCAAGAATATACTGGAGTGGATTGTCATTGCCTTCTGCAGGGGATATTTCTGACCCAGGGATCGAACCCACATCTCTCTCATCTCCTACACTGGCAGGTGGATTCTTTACCATCTTGAATAATCTCCTCATCTCAAAATTATTCAGTCAGATCTACAAAGTTCTGTTTGTCACATAAGGAGATGCAGGTTGAACGGATCAGCAATGGACATCTTTGCCATGTCACTGATCAGCCTACCATGTAACCTACAAAGAAGGTTCCTGGAAAATGTCTCAGCATAGCCAGGCCCTCAGTTTCGCTTCTTCTTAGATAGGAGACATGAGGAACTATAGCCCTCAAGTTATTTTTTAAATAATTCTGCTATAGGTTATTATGCTATTAGCTCATAATGCAATTCTGAATTTTAGCTCGTTATGTAATTTTGGCTTTCATTTTAGCGGCTTAGAGGACTTATATCTTGAGAAGGTGGCAACGGGTAATAAACTGCCTTATTACCTCCTTAAGTCACAACCACCAGTTTTATGATAATTTAAAATCTCATAATCTATTTTTTATAAATTCCACTGAGTGTGTGACAAGGTCCAAATTTAATGCTTCCTGTAGCCATCAACTATATTAAGAATCTTGGGACAGTGAAGACGTGGCCTTTAGCGTTCATGGTGCCTCCAAATGACTCCTCCTCTTGAGCATGAAGTATTCATTACCCATTCTCTTTTGTCCTATCTTATCAGAAAGTTCAGATCCAGAGGAAGAGCTCAAAGTTTTTATTATCATGTGTCAAACATAAATAGATTGTAATGTAGCAAGTGCTTATATCTTTTTAAATGCTGCTGTATATTGATAAGCAATAACAATTTCTCACTTAGATATTTATTAAAGATAATTAAATAACTTTCATTTTCATACATAGATCAGTTCAAGAACATCTGTGAAATAGAGGAAACGTCTTCATATATGTTTCCTTTACATACATGTTTGGGTGTTAATTTGGCGGTAATTTGAAAGTAAATCTTTCAGTGAATAAATTTTTCTCATGTATGCCTACTGTTGAAACACATGTGTCTGAAATTTTTTTTAATGTATTTTGCTTTTCCTAATTTCTTGATATTTCCTTTCTAATATATTTTGTTATATAATCTCTGTGTGTCCTATTGTATTATTTTTTCTTTGAATTTTCTTCTTTTAAATATGGATTCTCATGTGTTTTCTCTAAAGAGATATATGTGTGTATAATATACAGTTTATTAATTTTCCTATTAGTATTATTAGTTGTGTCACTTGTGCTCAGTTGTGTCCAACTCTCTGCAGCCCCATAGACTGTAGTGCCAGGTTTCTCTGGGGAATTTTCCAGGCAAGAATAATGGTTTGTGTTGCCATCTCCTGACTCAGGGATGGAACCCAAGTCTCTTGCATCTCCTGCATTGGCAGCCAGTTTCTTTACCACTAGCACCACCTAGGAAGCCTCATAAAGTTAAAAATATGTTTGAAACTAATTTTCTCCAGGTTTAATGACAACTTTTATCATGTGTATATATGTATGTATACACAAGTACAAATGTATGTGTATATATGTATATATATAATTATTAAAATAAATTACTGCTGAAACGAAAGGACGCAAGTTAAACAAAACCAGACTATGAAAGAAATTTCATATGGAAATTTAGCTTTTAGAAATTTGAAACAGTATAATGCTTCACATTATAAGATGTTAAAGAAAAATATTAACAAATATTTACATAATTGCTACCATAAAGTAAAAGCTAAATATAACTCTATATTTTGTCTTTGATACAAAAAAAAAATTGCAGTAATTCTGAAAGTTCAGTTTTAATAACTCCGAGGACTTGTAATCTTGAGAATATGAATGTTTGTCAAAAGAAATTGCTTGTTAGAATACTTGTTGAGTAAACCATTTCTTCTGGAGAAGGAAATGGCAACCCACTCCAGTATTCTTGCCTGGAGAATCCCATGGACAGAGGAGCCTGGTGGACTGCTGTCCATTGGGTCGCACAGAGTCGAACACGACTGAAGTGACTTAGCATGCATGCAAGCCATTTCTTCATTTAAGCATATAAATTATACTTGTCATTAACCTGCTGACTGTAGTTACACTAATTTAGTTGTGAAAACAGAGTGCAGATTTTTGAAGAAATATATCTGAAATCATTAGTCTTTGCAAAATCTATTTTGCAATTAAAAAACTTTAGAACACAATGTAAAAATATCATTCTTCCACACTACTGTAAATCTGTAATGATAATGAAGCAATTCTCACACGTGTTTTTGTTCCGACTCTATCCCCCAGGTCCTGTTTCCCAGATCCTTCATCCACCTCTCCATTTATATGAATGTGAGCACTCGTTTTCTATTGTCACCATAACAAACTACCACAAACTTGGTAAGACACAAACTTGATGTCTTATAAAAGCAACATAAATTTATTACCTTACATTTCTGTAGGCTAGAAATCTAACAATGGTTTTGGTGGGAGAAAATCAAATTATTGTCAGGGCTGTGCTTTTTTCTGGAAGCTTCAGAAGGGAAGGCATTTCCTTGCCTTCTCTGAGTTCTAGAGACCACTCACACATCTGGCCTCCTCCCCCTCCTCCGTCCTCAAGGTCAGCACCCTTGTGTCTCTCTTCACTGTCGCATCTTTACTCTGATCACAGCCAGGAAGGGTGCTCTGAGGGGACCCACTTGGATAATCCACGAAAATGGCCCCATCTAAAAAGTTCTTTAACTTGATCACATCTGCCAAATCTTTTTTTTTTTTTTGCTATTTAATCACAAATTTATCTCCAATTAATGCATTTGTTCATCAATGACAAGTTTAATATGGACAGTTACTTGTCAGAGGCTATGAAGGCAAATGAGAAAGTAAGAAGTGTTCATTATAATCACTAGATTGTTACTAGAAAATATTCTTACAAAATGCATTTGTTAAATTTCCAGTAGTCGTGTATGGATGTGAGAGTTGGACTATAAAGACAGCTGAGCGCAGCTGAAGAATTGATGCTTTTGAACTGTGGTGTTGGAGAAGACTCTTGAGAGTCCCTTGGATGGCAAGGAGATCAAACCTGTCCATCCTAAAGGAAATCCGTCCTGAATATTCATTGGAAGGACTGATGCTGAAGCTGAAACTCCAATATTTTGACCACCTGATGCAAAGAACTAACTCTTTGGAAAAGACCCTGATGCTGGGAAAGATTGAAGGTGGGAGGAGAAGGGGACGACAGAGGATGAGATGGTTGGATGGCATCACCGACTTGATAGACATGAGTTTGAGCAAGCTCTGGGAGTTGGTAATGGACAGGGAAGCCTGACGTGCTGCCGTCCATGGGGTCGCAAGGAGTCAGACACGACTGAGCAACTGAACTGAACTGAAAGTTTGATAAGTGACGGCTCAGTCTCTAAAGAATAAATTACAAACCTTTTAGATTGGAGGGCAGAGAAAAATCTCTTTGTTGGTCTGTCTACCACATTAACATCACTTTATGCTTGTCCCTGCACTCCAGGTTTATGGAGCTAGATAAAACTCCTCAAATCTGCCTCACCATTGTGCCCGGGGGAAAGGCTGCGTCAGTTAGGCTCATGCCCCTGCTGATTTCTCCCACTAGTTTAATGTGGTGCATATAGAACCACTGTATAAGGAAAGGACACCCAGTTGCTCTTTGTACCTCATGATCACTGTATAACGATCCAGAAATGGATTCCTGTTGCAAGAATGATATGTGAGGTAGCCTTGTGTGAAAGGATTTAACCTTAGGAGCAATTGTAATGAATATACCAATCAGTCTGATTCCTTCTGCGATCAGGTCTCAAGAATGCAATGACTGTTGGCCACTCAGTTGCAAAGATATTACAGCAGATTGCCAATGCAAATGTGAATGTAAAACAAATTGTTCAGTCATGAGTGAGAGACAGAGATAATTGTCAATCTTCAGATAATTCCATTAGTTCCTCATAATTACTATTACTGTGTGCAGGCATGTTAAGTGGCTTCAGCAGTGTCCAACTCTTTGAGACCCAATGGGCCATAGCTTGCCAGGCTCCTGTGTTCACGGGATTCTCCAGGCAAGAATCCTGGAGAGGGTTGCCTTGCCTTCCTCCAGGGTATCTTCCAGACCCAGGGATGGGACCCTTGTCCCTTATGTCTCCTCCTTCGGTAGACAGGTTCTTTACCACTAGTGCCACCTGGGAAGTTCATTGTTTAAATTGCTGAACTCTGATTAGGCTACACCAGTGGTTCTCACACTTTTCATCCTCAGGTTAACCTCATATTCTCAGATTATTAACGATCCCAAAGGGTTTTAGTCATAGGGATTATATCAATATTTACTGCATTAGAAAATCAAACTGGGAAAATTTTAAATGCTAACATTTTAATGAGATGTAACCAACATACTATAAAATTCACTCTTTTAAAGATTATAGTTCAATTATATTTAATATCTTGACAAGATTGTGCAAGCAGCAACAGTATCTAGTTTCAGAATATTTTCATCACTTCCTAAAGAAACTCTGAACTCATTAGCATCCCTCACCATTCCCTCTCCCCCCCGAGCCACTGGCAACCACTAATCTTTCTGTCTCTATAGGTTTGCATAGTCTGGACATTTCATATAAATAGAATCATATTAAAGGTTAATTTGTAAGTTTATTTTAAAAGAACAAAATCTTATAGCATGATTCATGTAAGTTTTCCAAAATTCTAATTTGTGCTTCCCATCTCAAATTCCATCATTGAAATAGAAACTGTCCATTGAAACAACAGGCTTACAGCATTCATTTTTGAGAAAACATTTGTTGATATCCTAACTAGGGATAACCACATAGTTTTCATCTGTTGTTCATGTAAGTACAATTGGTGTTTTATTTAAAAATAATAAATAAATACTGGCTAGTTCAGCTCTCATTTTAAACATTCTCATGAGTGGTTTGCTTTATCTTCAGATAATCACAGGACCTGAGTATGCAACAAACATGCTCTAGGGATACCCCTCATTTTATCAGTGGAATATTAATTAGTCATACATTGAGGTCGAGATTTAGTAATATGAATGACTTTTTTGCTTCATTGTTTTACTGTGAATGTGTGGCAGTGAAGAATACTACAACTGCTAGTACAGTTTGATATCGTTGCCTCCATTCACTTCATTCATGCAAAGGTGCCAGCAATTCTCCCCCTCGTTGGTGTTACACCATCAGTGCAAACACCTACACAGTGAAAATAGCAAATATCTTGGTGCGATTATAAAAAAAGCTTCAACACATACCAAACACCCCTCAATTCTAAAAAAAGTTTTAAAGTTTCCCAGAAGACTATGAACTCACTTCAAAAGCACATTCTTTTTACATCTGTGACTCTATTTCTGTTTTGTAAACAGGTTCATTTGTACCATCTTTTTAGATTTCACATATTACTGATAGCGTATGATATTTGTCTTTTTCTGACTTACTTCAGCACATTGTTTTTAAAGAATAATATCTAACTCAAGCAAAGTAGTTTATCTTATTTTAATGATAATTCTCTAGCTGGAACATCTTTCTCCAATTGCTTTCTGCAAAATTTCTCTTTGTTCAGCTGGTAAGAAGGCCTAACTCAAGAGGGATTCCTGTTCTGTCAACTTTTTCTACAAGCTGAGCTAATTTTAGGGGATTACATTTTGCATTTGGGAATAAAACTTTGAAATTTTCTTTAGCAAATGATTAGGCAGTGTTTTTAAATCTCAGCACACAGAGAAAACTCAACTTCAACTCTTTTGAGATCTGCCATTACCAAAGAAATACCAATTATACAACCTGGTTAGCATGCTTGTGAGTAGGTTGTGAGGCGCTTGTGACACACGCCGCTTCAGAAATTCAAAGAAGAGCTACATGATGTCTGAGCCTGACGTTAAATTACACAGCCTGCCACTTTAAAAAAGGGAGTTTCATATCACTGCATGCTTTGTCAAGGGTGTCGTTGGACGGCAAAGCTTAAATATCCATTTTAGCTGAAGAATTATACAGAGCATAATCCTTTAGAATGAAATATCCATGTATATCCTGAGAAATTATTTTCTCATATATTGTGCTCAAATATCTAATCCTTTAGAAAATATTTCTAAAAATACTTTATTGTACTGTGATGTATAAAATGAATGCATCATCTCTAGCTAATAATATTTTTGCTTCTATAAATTTCTTCACAAATTTCTGATATGGGTAATGGAGATGACATTTACTTTGAATGTCAAAATACAGAAAGAGTCAACTGCTAAGAAGAATCATTCAACTCAATTTAGTAACTCTTTATTTGCTCACACTCTGCTATCAAAAAAATAAGTATTATAGTTGGAAAATACATTTTGCACTATGTCTCACACATCTAAAAATACCACATATGAAAAATTTTAAATCTGCTATTTAAATAATATCAATTTTCTTTAATAGTATAAGAAATTTTAATATTTTATTAATAGAATTACAGATCGTCCCTCAGGAAAAAAAATAACGTGGATAAAACTATGACTTCTATTTACAAATTTTTGAATGCCTAGGGAAAATGTAACCTCCTTTAGCAATTCAAATATACACCTCTATATGCTATAGAGATATGTGTACTTTTTAAAAAGAATAAATTTAGGATTAGTTTATAAGCTATGATGTATATATATATGTATATACATTTATATATATATACACACACATGCAGAGAAAGAGTCTAAACCCTAAATCGTGCTTACTTTAGTAGTGTTCATTAAATCCATTAGCTTTAAATTTCTTGCTTCACAGACTGTCAAGCTGTTCAATGTTTGCTCACAAATATATGATGAACCCTTACTATATTTAAGACTGTGCTAGGTAATCTCAGGTTTCAAATATATAAAAGCTGAAGTGTCTCTTATACAGGAAGGTAAAGAAAATAGCATCGTATATTGCATCATACATTAAACCCTCATGCATTGTGCAAAGATTAAGAGGTTTTAAATTGTCTGCTCTGATTTTCATGGGTGGGCCTGATTTGTCTAGGAGTCAGAGTAAATTTAACTCTCTTACTATGGTAATTGTTTCAGGAACCCAGACCCAAGTCAATCAGTAAATGACATCCCCAAGGGCATTAGGGCGGTTCCACTCAGGTATAATTCAGGGTACAGTTTGATTGTAAGGGGAGGGAGTATCCTCCTTCTCCCTGGATATGGATGATGAAGAATGCACTTGTGGCTGATTGATGCTTGTGGCTATTTGTGAAGCCAGTGTAGTACTGAAGCTGAAACCAAGAAAGGGAGAGGCTTGAAAATCATAAAGAACCAGAGCCAAAGGATGAAAACAAAAATGTGACCCTACCCTACTATTGAATTTTTAGAAACAAATCAATAAATTCTTATTTTTGTTAGTTTTTTTCAAGTTGCACTAAAACATCAAAAGACAAGGTTGCTTGAAAGAGATGAATTCAGACTGAAGAAATGCAGTGGAAAAAGAGATCAAATGAGAGTTCTTACTTGCTAATTCAGGGTTGGAAATTCAAATGCTTCAGGGCCAAATCAGGAAATGTATACTAGTGAAGCAAATCGGGCAAAGATGATTATTGTATTCATCGATACAATAAAAAATATTTTTTATTTACTTTTGCCATGCTAATGTAAGTCCAGTGCTATTAGAGTATTATATTTTCAAAAGTTTTAGGAGATTAAATAAGATACTATGTGGAAAATATTTCTCACCATGTCTTCTTTTTTTTTTTTTTTCTTGACTGAACTGAGTCTTTGCTGCTGCGTGCAGACTTTCTCTAATTGTGGTGAGCAGAGCCTACTCTTCCTCGAGGTGTACAGACTTCTCATTGTGGTGGCGTCTCTTGTTGTGAAACACAGGCTCTAGAGTACATGCCCAGCAGCTGTGGCACGTGGGCTTATTCGCTCTGTAGCATGTGGGATCTTCCCTGACCAAGGATTGAACCCCGGTCCCCTGCATTGGCAGGAGGACTCTCAACCGCTGGATTACCAAGAGAGTTACTCTGTGTCCATGCATGCTCACCCACTCAGTCACATACAATTCTTTGCAACTCCATGGACTGTATTCTGCCAGGCTCCTCAGTGAATGGGATATTCCAGGCAAGGCTACTGGAGTGGCTTGCCATTTCCTCCTCCAGGGGATCTTCTCAAATCAGGAATCAAACCTGTGTCTCCTGCATCTCTTGCATTGAAAGGCAGATTCTTTGCCATTGTGCCATCTGCTGCCATGTTATGTTGACACAAAACAATAAATAAGTGGCAACATTATTTAGGAGAGTGATGGCAAGGTGTGCAACCTTTAGCTCACCTCTTTTATTCTTAATTTTTGATAAGGGATATATGATAAAGGGACAGGTGGATGCAGGACTGCAGAACAGGTAAGTGGCAGGTAAATAAAGTTAACCTTAGGAAACTAAAGAATAGGTGAAGAGTCAAAAGCGGAGTGATTGGAATGTGCATTTGAATACAAAGGGTAGTAGAAAAACCAAAGAAATAGTGACATTAACATCAAAATAAAGGGGAAAATATTGAGAGACAAATATTTATTGGCCAAATATAGTAGAAATTAAGATCAATGCCTCTGAATGTAGACAGTTTAAATCCAAACTCTATCATGTGCAAACTTAGCCAAGTTAATTCACCTGAGTTTCAAGGATTTTTTTTTTAAATCTTCAATTTGGAAATATTAATCACAACTCTTTCACAAGGTTTGTATATGTTTAGAAGAGATGAATGTACTATTAAACATGTAGTTCAGTGTCTGGAAGAGAGTAGGTGCTCAACAAATATGACTAAATTTATTGTTATTTATTTAGTGAGAAGTAAAGAAGAAGAACCAGTAAAAAGAATGAGCAGAAACAAAGGAGGTATAGTTAAAAGAAAATTGAGATAATAAAATTACACAAGGAAAGAAGATGTAGGTTTCAGAGAGTAGTAGAAAATTGACAGCTGCAGAAAGGGTCAAGGATAAGAAATGCAGAGAATGAGTAATTATCCTTCGTAACTCATCAGAGATTTACAGAACATTTCTACTGAAGGTTCAGTTCTCAGTTCTGAGGGGAAGAGGAAGGCGCATAGTAGGGAATTAAAAAATGTGTCAGTCCTAAGGTTACATCGATAGAATGCAAATGATTATTTGAAATCAGCAACAAAAGCAAAGGAAAATGTATATAGAGAGAAATAATAAAGGAGGGGAAACATTTTAAATAGATCAGGACAGCTATAAACTGAGACCATGGGGCTCATAGTTCATGATACTAATCTTCACTGTACATTATAACATTCGGCCTATGTTTGAACATAGAGTATATGGTGCATTTTTAGTTATAGAAAGGTCTTGGAAGAGTTGCTTTGGGAATAAGTGATGGTGTTATCAGGAGATGATTAAAGGAGAAGGGGGAGGCAGAGGCTGAGATGGCTAGATAGCATCACTGACTCAATGGACATGTGTCTGAGCAAACTCCAGAAGATAGTAGAGGGCAGAGAAGCCCGGTGTGCTAGTCCACGGGGTCGCAAAGGGTTGGATATGACTTAGTGACTGAGTAACACCAAAAAGGGATACGGCAGTTGATGTATCAGTGACAGTGTATCCATTTAACCATATTCAAGATTTTACTCTAGAAAGTATTTTTTGAGTGGGAGCAGGAGACCAAATGTTGAAAATTGCCTGGTATTTAATACTGATATGGGCAGAACATTTGAGTTTCAAAGAAAATGGTTAATTTTCTGGAGACATCAGAGTTGGCCGTGCTGAACATGAGGTTCAAGCAAGTTAGTGAAGCACATGAGTGCTAAGGGACTAGACATTTTAAAAAGGGAAGCACTAATAAATGGAGAAGTGAAAAATACCAAATTATAGCATTTTTTAAATCAAATTAGAGGTTTAATAGTTGTGAGAAATGCGTAGAAATAACAAATATTAGAACTACACTCTCATTTCACTTAGTATTTGTGATAGAATGTTTGCAAAATGGTCCAGTTCCCACGTCTCCATTTATATACGTCCGTTACTTTGTGACTTTACTGTACCTCTCATCAAGAAGTTGTACCTCCTATCTTGCTCTTTGTGTTTGAGCTGTCCTTGTGATTTGCGTTAGTCCAGAGAATGTAGCAAAAATGACGTTGTGCAGGGTCTAAGCTTAGGTCTTGGGTAACCTTGCCGCCTTTCATTTTGTCTCTTGTCTGTGTGCCTTCACCATAAGTTTCTCTGACCCTTGGAAGATTACAAGTATAGAATAGGCTTGTCAACCCAGTGACCTGGTTGAAGCACAATATACGTGATGAATGCCAGCCAAGATAAACATAGTTACTGAGTCAACCCGGCCCTGAACCCAGACACATAGGTCCACCTCAATAAGTGGCTCGGAACAATAGAACCATTAAGCTGATCCATAGATTAAGGACCAAAATAATGTCAGCCACTAAGTGTTGTGAACGCTATTAAACAACACAGTTGTGATAATAAATAATACACTATTTTTTATAGAGACTATTCTTGCAATGTATTTCATGTGAAATACTTGTTTACCATTTTCTGTGGGCACTTTGGTGTATCAGATTCCTTATTAAAGTATGTTTCTCCAAATGAATGTAAGATGTGGTGCAACCATTTCAGAGTATAATAGAATCATCTCTTTCTATAAATATATTACTATTGATGCACTAAAGATTCGCTCAGCCATTTGATAACAATTTTATGCTGGTGAGATTTCCGTAGGGAAAAAGAAAAGCTGACCTGTGTCTCTAAGGTATGAGCTGCTGTTCTTCAGCTTCTGCTTTAATTAAAGAACACATAACTTGCATGGTATGTTGAAAGGCTTAACGTGAGCTTTTTAAATAAATACTATATTTGGAGTCAGAAAGACCTGGGCCTAAGTTTCAGGTATAACACATAATCTTTGTATAACCCCAGTCAAGTTTATTCTTTAGCTTCAGTTTTCTTAACTGTGAAATGATTGAAGTAAAGCTAGCCTAGTATCAGACAAAAACTAAGCACTCAGTCAATATATGGTAAGTATGATATTCTTAATGATCCATTGCAAAACCTTCAGTAATTTAGGTATTATATTCCCATTTTAATTTTTTTTCTCTATACTAGAATCTCTCCCAAAACACACGTACACACACACACACAAACACACAGAGTCACACCTTAAATATATATATTTGAAGCTCAGTTTTTAATGTTTGTTTTAAAATTTAGAATATAACTATATTTGGTGCTAAATGAATTTATTTTAATGTTATCTATATTTGTCTTTTATTACTCCAGAGAAAATTAAGAAGGCTCATAAAACACCAAACATCCAGCAAGATAACAAAGCAAAACGTGTTGTTGCAAAGAGGTCACCTGGAGAGAGGTATAAATAGGCCTAGAAATGAGGATAGAACACAAAAAGTTTGGAGATTTGACTCTAACCTCTAACTTCTAGAAAATTAGAAGAGAAAATAGGATAAGTGGATGATTCATAATGTCTGTAAGATGAAAGCAAACATATTTTCCCAAGTTCCTTCTGAAGAGGACACTGCAACCCAATGGAACAAACGTCTCAGTCACATATTCTGTTAAACCCAGCTTTAAATTGCACAGGACTATTTCTTATATACTCAATATAGGGCTAATGAAATTACACCAAATCACAATTTAATCAAACGAGTCTTATGGAGCACCGATATAATAGAATTTAGATATACAGCTATCTGATAAGCTGAATAAAGTCATAGGTATTATGGAATCTGGAGAACTAGGTAGATCATATAACCTTAAGGCAGTCCTGCCTAAATATTATTTTCTCTAAAATAAACTTTGGATTTGGGGGCAGTAATGAATTTAGTTCATTGGGATTCCCTGGTGGCTCAGATGGTAAAGCGTCTGCCTGCAGTGCAGGAGACCCGGGTTTGATCCCTAGGTTGGGAAGATCCCCTGGAGAAGGAAATGGCAACTGACACCAGTACTCTTGTCTGGAAAATTCCATGGATGGAGGAGCCTGGTGGACTACAGTCCATGGGGTTGCAAAGAGTTGGACATGATTGAGTGACTTCACTTTCATTTTCAATTAATTTAGTTTTATTCGTCCTGACAAAAGTCTAGAGTACAGATCAACTGTCTTGGCAGCTAAATATTAAATGGCAAGCTTATTAAAGGAGCCCAAATTGATATTGAATTATCAAAACTGAGGAAGCCATTGAAGACATATTCCAATACATAAAGCCATCCCAGTACTGTCAAGGTCAACATAGGGCACAATTTCTGGCAGGGTCAATAATCTCCTTAATTATTTATTTTGAGTCCATATAGTTCTTAGGCAGATGATAAACTATTTTTGAAAATGTCACTTGTTTAGATAAAATAAAGAATGTAACACTTCAGGATCATTTGAATGGTAGTTTATAAAATGGAAAAAAAATAGTATATTTATTATTCCCTTGATCTCACTAATAAATGATTTTATTTTTTTATTTATATAGTCTGTTTTGTTCCCCTTTTCTTCCATTTCTCTTCATTTTTATCAAAAGACATATACTGTGTCTATGTCTATGTGGCTCTTTGCCAAGCTCTAGAGCTTGCATTGTGAGACAGACAATGGCCGTGTCAACAGACACGTAGAAGGCGCATTGATGGCAGGCGAAGATGTTAAAACCACCATACCTTTATAGACCGGCAATTCTTTCTTTGGAACTATTCTCTCTGATCCCACAATTTGCCTTTCTTTTTTTCATTTCTGATGTTTCCCTTCCACAGTCAATATTGCTGGACCTTTCCCTAACCTGAGCTTTGCACAAGATGCCTCCTACATCTTTTAATCAGTTCTATCGATTCATCTTATAAACTAAATTATGTTTATAAAATATTTATACATTTATAACCCCTTAGTTCTGCTGGGTCTATGGTAGAAGCAAAGGCTGTAGCTGCTTCTTCAGTCACAGTCCGTCATCTCAACCAGATGGTTTATTCTGCTTATGTCAAGGTAGGAAAATCGTATTTAATAGTCCTTGGGGGGTCTGAGAAATCAAGGCAATTTCATAACAGAAATGCTAGATGTGCTGTAGCTCAGGTTGTAAAATATTTTTCTGTGCAAAATCTACTTGACCTACAGCTGCTCAGCTGCTTTTTGCATGCACACGGATCCAGCTGCAATTTTATAATGTTATCTGTTCATTCGGAAAAATATGACTATCAAGTTCTCAAGTATTTACCAAGACAGGAAGTGTGGGTGTGAGGGAGAACTAATTTGTCTCTGACATGTAAAATTAAAAACAAACCAACAAATAAATAACAGGTTATTTTTCCACCTTAACATCACATAGATCAAATTGCTTTTTTGGTAGTCAGCTCTTACAAGGCGACATTGAATTACTTATAAACATTCTTTAAGTGTTTGAATACCAACGTTTGGATGTATGTTATGAAAATACTTTGTCTCTTTCTATTTACCTAATGGGGGAATGAATTAACGTGCATGAAGACAAAATGTAAGTCAAGTGTGCTTAATTTAAGCTAAAGCATCATGAGTTTAAATTAAAGTTTATTATTTTTAACATTGTAATTAAACACTTCTCCCAAAGGCAGAGTCACATTCCATAAGGACCTTCTGGTAAATATTCATTATTCTATAACATATAGTCATCCTATTATTAAAATTTTGCAAGTGACAAAAAAATCCATTGCCAACTGATTGAAGGAAACCTCTCTGTCTAATCTATATCATCTATCATCTAACTTATCATGATAAAACAGAACAGTATATTTTCTGGGGCTTTATCCTTGCCCCAGACCACTTTTACTGAGAGTAGAATCATAGATATCTTCAGAACAGGGACATAAATGCTGAAGATATAAACAAATATCCACCATATTGATGAAATTTGAGAAATTGAATAAAGTATGCCCACTAGTCTGCACCAGCATGGCCTGAAGCTTAACATAATAGCAGCTAGCTGCTAGGAACAACGCACAGATCTGTTTCCTTCATGGGTTAACATATATTTATTCTTACTGTCTCTAATCCCAGAAGGGAATTGCATTCTAGAAGAATCCTCAAGTATCTAGAGTATTACTGTATTTGACTCAAATTAAAATTTAACCTTTTTAATAAGTTCTGTTAAAACATAAAATTTATTCTATTACCCTTAGAGATGCAACATATATAGTATATTATTAATAAGACTAAAGAAAATTTATGGAAAAAGTCTGAATAATTAGTGAAGACGTCAACATAAATGCACGCCAATCTGCCAAACACTGATGTGAAATCTGAAAAAATATCCTGTGAAATTTTCCTTTTTATTATGTTAATGACCTGGATCAATTGAAACATTAAATGTATGGAGATTTATGGACTTTTATTCAATATAAGTGCTGTCATATTTTCAAGGCAAAATACGTAAGAAAAACCATGCAGATTTGGATGTAATATGTAGATTAAACTGGGAGAAATTTGATTCTTTTTTAAGGAAAAGATCTTATCAAGAAATGATCATAACCGCTAAGAGGAGTTAGCAAAGATTTTAAGATTTGGGTATGACGTGGGTGATCACATTCCAGTTTGCACAAGATGGATCCAGCTTAGGCCTATTGTTCTGGCTTCACATCCTGTCTTGTTTTGAACAAGACAGGATGTCCCAGAGTTTTGTTTTGTTTCTTGGTAATATAATTTTATCAATAATTGCACTAAACTAAGCATACGTTTGATGGTTTGTTTAGTCCCTGATTTGTATTTACATTTTTTGCCATACTTTCTGTTAGTACGGTGGGACACATTTGTGCAATTAAAAGTACTCTCTGGTCAAATATGAAAGACAATTGGTTATAATCGACATTTCCTTTTCCAACCATTATCAGATATGATTAACACTCTCCTATCAAAAAAAGTTTGCTGGGTGCTGTTTATTAAGTGTCCCTCCACACTGAAGCGGAGAAGGCACTGGTGACCCACTCCAGTACTCTTGCCTGGAAAATCCCATGGACGGGGGAGGCTGCCGTCTATGGGGTCACACAGAGTCGGACACAACTGAGCGACTTCACTTTCACTTTACCCTTTCATGCACTGGAGAAGGAAATGGCAACCCACTCCAGTATTCTTGCCTGGAGAATCCCAGGGATGGCAGAGCCTGGTGGGCTGCCGTCTATGGGGTCGCACAGAGTCGGACACGACTGAAGCGACTTAGCAGTAGCAGCAGCATAGTCATTGCTAAAATGGAATGAAATTGAAGTCTATGGTTTTTGTATTATTTAAATTTAGGGAAAAAAGTTATTATAAGCTAAGACAATTATTCTACATGCATTTTCTTATACAATACTTATAAAAGAAAGATATTCTAAATGAAAGCAAACAGTTATTCTCTTGAAAAATCTTTGGTCTGAAATATTTACACATTTTAATATTAAAAAAAAAAGAATTGAGAACATCCCCTGTTTTGAAGAATTTGATTTGATCTTACAAGGTATCTAAACACTTTCAGAGAGAGTTTTATCTATTAAAAATAATGTGTCCTAGAGAGAAGAATCATTTGCAAATTGGAATAATTCATTTCAAATTTAGTAATCATAATATGAAGTTTTGAAAATGATTATGAAAAATCTTACAAAGTCATATTAAAACAAATTCCTCACAAAATGTACATATCATTGTCATGGACACAGACATAGCTAAGACAGTGTAGATTTGTACAAGCCCTAAATATGAATGAAAACCATTCTACTTATATAATTTTTAAAATTTCACCTAAATTAAACCACTGACAGTTTTTGCATTGTATTTAATTTAAAAACTGTAGAAATCATTTTTGCTTTGAAAGTAAAATAAGGCAATTTTATAGAGTCACCAATATTCTTAAAAATTGGTAAATATTTCAAAAAACATATGTATATATATATATATATACGTATATAGTATCACTGTTGTGCTCACAAATGGTTTATTCTGTCAAAAAGTAAATCAGTAAAACCAGGGTTTTTTGCTGATTTCTGTAATACAAGCCAGAGCATGTAGAGCTTTCACTTAGCCTGGGTTTACCCAGGATTAGATTTCAAAACAGCCAGATGAATGTCTATCAGTCATCCAAAAATGCTTTTCCTCAGTGGATGTTCATATACATAACATTCCCTGACGAGTATCTGAAGCAAAACTAGCCCTTGTTGCCAATTAAAAAGGAAGCAGTTGAGTTAGGGAGAGACGATTTGAGTGAGCTGATGAGGGAAACAGATTTCTGAAGAGGATGCACCAGCTCTATTCAGAGCTAGTACAGATATGTGCATTTTTTTTCCTAATTTGAAAACAAGCACGAGGATACTTGAAGAATTAGGATCAGAGAAGAATTAGGATCAGATAATTAAAAAATCTGGGTTTAACTTAAGCAAACCTCTACATTTATTTACACCAAATTTATTAGAGGCAGTCTTTCAAGCGCTTTACTGACCCATACCTACCTGAGGATCTCCCAGCCTAAATCTGAAGAAAGAAAGCGGGTGGAGCACTCGCTTTCAAAACGTCATGGTTACACTAAATTTCCCACTCAGCTCGCGGCTAAATTTCTTCTTGTTTATATTTCCCCATCAGGTGGCAGAACTTTACAGGATTGAGAGAGCTGTTTAGAGAGTGAAGTATGGTGTACTAGAGTATTAATACTAGTCTCCATAATGCACTGCAGTTTATTTATGATTCTGAAGGAAGATAAACAATTTTAAAGAGAACTGTTTTTCAGACTTAACCTGAAATTCATTCAAACATTCAATAAATTTCCTGGTTTAGTTGCTAAGTCATGTGCAACTCTTATGACCTCATGGACCATAGCCTGCCAGGCTGCTCTGTCCATGGGATTCTCCAGGCAAGAATACTGGGGTGATTTTCCAGGTCCTTCTCCAGGGGATCTTCCCGATCCAGAAATTGAACCCAGATCTCTGGTGTTGCAGGCAGATTCTTTACAAACTGAGTTACCAGGGAAGGCCAATAAACATTTGCTGAGTTCATTTATTTTGTGTGTGAAAATCTGTATATATATCTTTATGTTAGGAGCTGCAGATAGGCTGTTGTTTTACCCCTTTGATCCCTTTGTCAGATTATCAAGATTGACTGCATGATAGGAGAGATTTTTTTGAAAATGCTGAACCTAGAAATCATTCTCTTCCTGTTGAAGTCACTGTGTATACATAACTGCTCATCCTGGAAGTGTAAATGGCAAAAAACACAATTCATTTCCAATAATTTCACAAGAGTAATGATTGTTTTGAAACGGTATTCATTAGCAGAGTGTGAACAGCCAGAAAGTGCTAGTGGCTCATTCACATCCAACTCTTGGTGACACTGTGGACCGTAGACTGCCAGGTTCCTCTGTTCATGGATTCTCCAGGCAAAAATACTGGAGTGGGTTGGCATTTCTTCCTCCGGGATATTCCAAACCCAGGGATTGAACCCAGATCTTCCTGTATTGCAGGCAGATTCTTTACTATCTGAATCACCAGGGAAGCTTGTAGCAGAAAGTAGCATTCATAAAATGGGGTATTTTGTGGTATATATATGAACAATAAGGGAAGAATAGCTTATGACTTTAGAAACAACGTTGACTCCAAAAGGATTCTTAAGTATAAGCAATTATGAACAAACTGACAGCTTTCAGAGGGTTTTAAATGGAGGTTATTGCAAAATCAGTAAATGACATGGAAATAAGATACATAGTATAGGCGACTATATTCAATATCTTGTAACAACCTATGATGGAAAAGAACTAAAATACATACATATATATATGTATGTATGACTGAGTCACTTTTTGCTGTATACACCTGAAATTAACAAAATATTATAAATAATAATGCTTCGATAAAATTATATTAAAAAAGAAGATACAAGAAGCAGCAGCAGATAAGATCAAAACCATGTTAGAGATATTTCCATATAGCGACATTTCCTTTATTCTCATTAGGCAGAGTGAGGAGCATAATACTGGGATGATATTTTCTTTGATCTCTTCCTTGGTATGTTCATATACAGGTATCCATGTCTCTACCTTTCGACCGTCATTCACTATCAACATGAGGTATAATTTCTGTTCCCATTTAAAGAGTACAATTTAAGGAGTCTGACAAATGTATATCTCTATGACATCATCACTTAAATGAAGCCACAAATATTTATATATCTGTGTCTATACCTATCTACTGTATATATTATGTTATATATATGCACATTTATTTCTATGTATATTTATATAAATATGTATATATGTATGTATACATGTATGTGTGTGTGTGTATATATACATATATGTATGTATATATATATATATATAAAATCATACAGAATTTTCACTTTGGTGTGGTTTCTTTCATTCTGCACGGTGATTTCTAGATTCATTCAGTTTGCCGCATATAGCAGTAGTTTCTAGTTATTGTCTAGTAATCATTGCATTGATTTATTATTTGCCATTCACCTATTGTTGGACATTTGGATTATTTACCATTTTTGGCTATTGTAAATAAAACAATGATGAACATTTATGTACAAGTTTTTGTGTAGACATATGACAGCCCAATAAAAATGAGCAACATTTTTGGGCAGACATTACACAGAATAGCCATCTACCCAAGAAAAGATGCTTAATATAATTTGTCACTAAGAGAATGTAAGAAAAATTCTCAGTTAGATATCATTGCATACCAATTAGAGTGGCTGCAATTTTAAATTGCTAAAATTACCAAGGTCTGGTAAAATGTTGTGGTGCTGGAATATTTACAAACTGCTGGTAAGAATGTAAAATTCTGAAACCACCTGTAAAATTAATCAAAAGTTCCTGAAATAATTAAAAACACATTTATCATACAACTCAGCTTTATATCTCCCAGCTATTTAATCAAGGGAAATAGAATCTTAATTTTTTTATTTTATTTATTTATTTATTTATTTAATGTGTTTTAAAAGCAGCATATGAGCATAGATTTGACCACTGTTATTCTGACTATGTGACATTGAGAAGGTTGGTTAACCATCCTGAGTTTCAATTTTTCATTATTAAAAATTGAAAACAAATAGGATACATTCACAAAAACCACTGAATAGTATTGGGATCTATCAATACTCAACAAATAGTAGCTATTTTCTTACCTATGTTAATTGTTTATTTGATTCTACAATGTTCAACCCATAGCGTGTATTTATTCTTTCTAAATTATTTACTGAAGTTTAAACCTCTAAAAGAATTCTTAAGTGAAAACATATCAGCCAAGTGTATCTAATCTGGGAAACAGAAAAGATTCTGGAGGATCAGAAAAGACGTTCACCATGCAACGTGTTGTTCAGCTACTGTCCTGCAGACACAAGACACAAGGTGGACTGGAAAGAAGGCAAGAATACCACAGGCAAGCGGGGACCCATGTACCTCTTGAAGCTTCTTCATTGACTCTGTGGTGACCTTTATTATTTGCAGATAATTAGCATTATCCATGTTCAAAATTCTGTAACTCTTCTGATTGCTGGTAAATATATCAGTAATTTTTTACCTGCATCAATTCTCAGTTATGTCCAACTCTTTGCAACCCCATGGACTGGAGCCCACCAGGCTCCTCTGTCCATGGAATTCTCCAGGCAAGAATACTGAAGTGGGTTGCCATTTCCTCCTCCAAGGATCTTCCCTACCCAGGGATCAAATCCAATTCTCCTGCATCTCCTGCATTGGTAGATGAATTCTTTACTACAAGCACGACTTAGGAAGCCCTAACACTACTGGCTAATTATTGAGTAACTAGGGAGTGTTTTTTTTTTTTTTAGTCCAAACAGAGGGACCAACATGAGATGCATGTCCTCACTCTGAGCTCAAAGAAACAGGCCATGAGAAAACCGTGATCACGCTACTAACTAATCAGTTCAGTTCAGTCACTCAATTGTGTCCATCTATTTGTGACCCTATGGACTGCAGCACGCCAGGCTTCCCTGTCCATCACCAACTCCCAGAGATTGCTCAAACTCATGTCCATCGTGTTGGTGATGTTATCCAACCATCTCATCCTCTGTCATCCCCTTCTCCTCCTGCCTTCAATCTCTCCCAGGATCAGGGTCTTTTCCAAGGAATCAGTTCTTAGCATCAGGTGGACAAACTATTGGAGTTTCAGCTTCAGTGTCAGACCTTCCAATGAATATTCAGGACTGATTTCCTTTAGGATTGACTAGTTGGATCTCCTTGCAGATCAAGGGACTCTCAAGAGTCTTCTGAACACTACAATCTTTTGAACACTACAGTTCAAAAGTATAAATTATTCAGTGTTCATCTTTCTTTATGATCCAACTCTTACATCCATACATAACTACTGGAAAAACCATAGCTTTGACTAGACAGAACCTTGTCAGCAAAGTAATGTCTGTGCTTTTTTAATATGCTCCCTAGGTTTGTCATAGCTCTTCTTCCAAGGAGCAAGCATCTCTTAATTTCATGGCTTGAGTCACCATCTGCAGTGATTTTGGAGCCCAAGAATATAAAGTCTGTCACTGTTTCCATTGTTTCCCCATCTATTTGCTATGAAATGATAGGACCAGATGTCATGATCTTAGGTTTGGAATGTTGAGTTTTAAGCCAGCTTTTTCACTCTCCTCTTTCACTTTCATCAAGAGACTCTTTAGTTCTTCTTCACTTTCTGCCCTAAGGGTGGTGTCATCTGTGTAACTGAGGTTATTGATATTTCTCCCAGAAATCTTGATTCCAGCTTGTGTTTCATCCAGCCTGGCATTTCGCATGATGTACTCTGCCTATAAGTTAAATAAGCAGGGTGACAATATGCAGCCTTGCTGTATTCCATTCTCAATTTGGAACCAGTCTGTTTTTCCATGTCCTGTTCTAACTATTGCTTCTAAACCTGCATACAGATTTCTTAAGAGGCAGGTAGGATAGTCTGGTATTCCCATCTCTTTAAGAATTTTCTACCGTTTGTTTTGATCCACACAGTCAAAGGCTTTGGCATAGTCAATAAAGCAGAAGTAGATTTTTTTTTTTCTTTCTGGAACACTCCTGCTTTTTCTATGATCCAGTGGATGTTGGCTATGTGATCTCTGGTTCCTCTGCCTTTTCTAAATCCAGCTTGAACATCTGGAAGTTCAGGGTTCACATACTGTTGAAGTCTGGCTTGGAGAATTTTGAACACTATTTTGCTAGTGTGTTCAGTTCAGTTCAGTCGCTCAGTTGTGTCTGACTCTTTGTGACCCCATGAATCGCAGCACACCAGGCCTCCCTGTCCATCACTAACTCCTGGAGTTTACCCAAACCCATGTCCATCGAGTCAGTGATGCCATACAGCCATCTCATCCTCTGTCGTCCCCTTCTCCTCCTGCCCCCAATCCTTCCCAGCATTAGGGTCTTTTCCGATGAGTCAACTCTTCGCATGAGGTGGCCAAAATATTGGAGTTTCAGCTTAAACATCAATCCTTCCAATGAACACCCAGGACTGATCTCCTTTAGGATGGACTGGTTGCTAGTGTGTGAGATTAGTGAAACTGTGTGATAGTTTGAACATTCTTTGGCATTGTTCTTCTTTGGGACTGTAATGAAAACTGACCTTTTCCAGTCCTGTGGCCACTGCTGAGTTTTTCAAATTTGCTGGCATTTTGAGTACAGCACTTTCACAGCATCATCTTTTAGGATTTGAAATAGCTCAACTGGAATTCTATCACTTCACTAGCTTTGTTTGTGGAGATGCTTCCTAAAGCCCATTTGACTTCACATTTCAGGGCTTTGGCTCTAGGTGAGTGATCACATCATTGCAGTTATCAGGGTCATGAAGATCTTTTTTGAATAGTTCTGTGTATTCTTGCCACCTCTTCTTAATATCTTCTGCTTCTGTTAGGTTCATACCATTTATGTCCTTTATTGTGCTCATCTTTGACATGGTGTTGCAGAAGACTCTTGAAAGTCCCTTGGACTGCAAGGAGATCCAACCAGTCCATCCTAAAGGAAATCAGTCCTGAATATTTCTTGGAAGGACTGATGTTGAAGCTGAATCTCCAATACTTTGGCTACCTGATGCAAAGAGCCGAATCATTTGAAAAGACCCTGATGCTGGGAAAGATTGAAGGTGGGAGGAGAAGGGGATGGCAGAGGATGAGATGGTTGGATGGCATCACTGATGCAATGGACATGGGTTTGAGTAAACTCCGGTAGTTGGTAGTAGTTGGTGTATAGGGAGGCCTGGCACGTAGTCCATGTGGTCGCAAAGAGTCAGACATGACTGAGCTACTGAACTGACTGACTTGCATCAAATGTTCCCTTGGTATCTATAATTTTGTTGAAGAGATCTCTAGTCTTTCCCATTCTATTGTTTTCCTCTATTTCTTCGCATCGATCACTGGAACTGAGAGTTTAACCTTATTTTTTTTTAGAATATTTGGGGACCATATCAATGAAAAGGAGGTATCCAGGGAAGCAGTTAGGCATGCAAGATGTGTGTCTTGAGAGTGGTCTTATGGGTGAGAGTGTGAGGCAGTGAAGTTTTAATTCATGCTAGGGCAAAATGGAGTAGCCTGGCTGGAGTGGAAACTTTACATAATTGAGGAGTATAGAAGTGGGGCAAGATTAGTGGTGGCCAGAGGGTTTGGGGGTAGCGTTGACACTTCACATCTAAGAGGCTGTTGAACATTTTACTTAAGGTTGCAGCCTGATCAAAGATGTGTGTAAGAAAGAATAAATCTGCAGCCAGGTTAAAATCGAGCATCTGGAGGGACCATAGGCACCATGAGAATATCTAGGTGACTTTGGTAATAATCTAGGATCAATACTAATCCATATATCAATACTTTTCACTCTCCTCCTGTTCTGTGGCCTTTCAAAGTCGTAGCTATAAAATAATCCTTATTCCCCTGACTTGGCACTAAACTAGGCCTGCTATGCAAGAGCTGGATTATCACAAAATATGAGTTCAGACCCATTAACCTTAGAGGAACATCAAAAACTAAGGGCATATTGTACTTTTTAGAAGGAACAAAATGTGTAAATACGGAGAATTACCAGCAGCTGTCATTTGAAAAGGAAGCTCTTTCTCTTGTTATGTTATGTCCCCTGAGAAGCCATTGAAGGTCATGTTGTTAAAAGTGCTCAAATAATACTCGTGTCAGCTAATTAAATCTGTCATAACAAATGTCTTATGTTTTGCCTGACTTTTTCTCTTAATTCTGTTTTTACTCAGTTAAATAATAAATATAGCAAAATGCACATAAACAAACAAACAATAATAATAAACATCCTCAACTGTCAGGGTCAAATTTACCAAATGCTGCCAAATAACAGTTTAAGTGTTTCCCTGCTTGTGCTAATTTAAAGGGAAGCATTTATTGAACTCTTTCACATTTTCAGTCATTTTATGCTTATTAATAAGCCATCAGAAACAATAATTTAAATGTAATGTCTTCATTCTGGGTTCTTTTTACCAACCAGACTATTACTGAGAATTGTATAGTTTTTAAAGCATCTTATAAAAATTAAGAAAAAGTGATGAAGAGAGACTTTTCTTTAAAGAATTCTTACAGAGTTGAAACTTGTGTTTTGGAGTAGTTATCCAGATGAGAGCTCTATGCTCTTAATTTATTCTTAAGCAATTTAGAATTTCCAGTTACTTCAGAATAGACTCTAGAAAATAGTGGCTTGTTTGAAGTGCTTGCAACAACTACACAGATGATGGTCACATTCTGAAGTTGCTATAAGAACACCCTTCTACTCAGTCCTACATGATGTTAACCTTCTGCTGTAGCAATTTATCTCAAAGAAAGTTTTACTACCACCATCAAAACAGTGTCCAGAAAATAAACTCATAAACAATGTGCTGCCTCTCCTTCGAGGTCCCTATGCCTTTACCAATAAATTTTGAGTTGGTCTTCTCCAATGGAATAGCTTTGCCACTTCACCTTTGCTAACTTTCTAATTTTAATCTATCATCTTTCAGTTCTTCAGCTTTTCACACTGATTTCAAATAATGCCTTAACTTAGTTTTCAAGGAATTCAATCCTGAATTTAAAAAGGAAAAAAAAAAAAGCTAATCTGAAATGAAAACCCTCAGGTGGTGTGAAAGCAGTGTCTCCATCAGTCTCTGACTTCTTCCTCCTGACCCTTTGCTTCCACTGGATGGACTCCACAGAATATTCAGGGCGCAGTGGACAGGACAGGAGGCTCTGTCCTCCTGCTGAGGAGAGAGATCTGTTTGGTGACTGTTATTATATTAATTTTTTTACTGATCTTGTTTCCCAAAAGTGCAGTTTAGCAAACAGAGCAAGAATTTACGCAAGAATTTCGAGAATCTTGGATGTATTAATAAAACGTAGGTTTCTGGTTCTACAATTCTTCCTCTCCAACAACTTTACAAAACTGAGCTTCAGGGTATAATTGCCTTGATACTGGTCAAGACCATCCTTGAACCCACATATTTCTAATTTGTTTCTTTACTACCACATAATCCAACTCACCTCACATGCTCACTCTGATACCATCGCCTATCTCTCTTAAGCTAGCAGTAGTAATTAGCTGATAACTTGTAAATCTAGTTTGCAATCACTGTGAACCTGAAACTGGTTTATCCAATTTAATGCAACTTTATATCATTTTGGGGGAAGGGAGAAAGTATATTGCCTTAGATAGGTCTCATGTATTATATATGACTGAAAATGCAAATGATATTTATGTTGTAAACATCTTAATTCTAAAGTGTGTGAGTTGGAAATATATACTTAATAATATGTAATAATACTCTGATGTTACAAGTTAGATGTGAGAAGATTGAATGTAAATTGGTTAATAAGTCAGTGCTTTAAATTAGAAGACTTTGTTCACAATTATCTTTATTATAGAAGCTGTTGCGTAATTCTCTTAAGCATCAGAAATCATACTTTTTAAACTCAGTTTCTAAATTAAACCAAGTATAAAAATAGGGGTACCCAATCATGAGATTACCCATGTTAATTTGTACCCCTGAAGTTATTTGTTCCTTGTTTCAGCTTTTGCTTTTAATTCCATCAATTATGATTTCAATTGCTCATTGGAAATGGCATAAACACTTTACAATAGAATTTGAAAAACAATAGCTACATGTATATGTATAACTGAATAACTTTGCTATATACTGGAAACTAAGACAACACTGTTAATCAGTTACACTCCAATATAAAATAAAAAAAATTAGGAAAAGAACTTAGAGTCATTACACAAAGTGTTTTTAAAAATTGAAATATTTTAATAAAATGAGAAAATGTCCAAAGCTGAATACATAGATAACTATATGATCAGCACAATCATATGCATATGTTCAGTATATCTACAGGAAAATCCTGTTAAATCATACATACACTATTAAGAATAGTTACTTATAGGCTGGTAGGAAAGATCAGTTAATTTTATTTTCTATTTTGTAAACTTCTATATTCTCCAAATTTTTACAGTGAGCTACTACCTAGTTACTATAAGGAAGGCATTATCTTCATTTTAAATGAAATGTGACATCCATAGCAATCTCACACATAGTAGGTATTACAAAAATATCAGATGGCTTTTGTACTCAAATAGCATCAAAGAAACAAGTGAAGATTTATTTTGTTATTAATAAAAACTTATTTGAATTGCCTAGAAAGCAACTGCACTAAAATATTTTACAGCCCTGGCTAAGAAGAACAGCATAAAACTTAGAGACAGGGGTTAGCCCTTGGCATGAAGAGCCTTCACAGGAGAAAGTTAAAATGACTCATCGATGCACTGGGGTCTAATTAAGCAAGTGAAGCATGAGGGTGATATCATCAAAAATTGTTCTAACGGTAGGGAAGCGATTATGGAAACTATTGCAATGGTCAAGTTCACTCATAATGAACACATGAATAAGAAACTGCATTAGCCACTGAAAGCAAAGTTTTATCTGAGCTTTTTTTTTTTTTTTTTCAGGGATAACAAGCAAAGTCAGTGCCTATTCCCATTTGCTTTTTGGAAGAAAAGTGAAAGCTCAAGGTCTCGAATGACCATAAAACTCCAAATAACATCAGGCAAATAACATAATCAAGGCCACACAGACAAACTGAGATTTCAAAAATCACTTAAGTAATCATTTTGGCTTCACCTAGAACACATAAACATAAAGCAATTCAAGCAGAAGAATAATTGCGTTTGTCTTTAGCTTTTACACGTCCCTCTTCTTGGGCTTCTGGCCTTTGGGGCTTTCCTATTTCCTGTTTCCTCATGACCCATCTCACTAATACACTAGTGCAATGCAGTGATCAGAGGTAATGTCTTTAGCAGAATATCACTCCATTTATCCATGGCTCTATTATTCACTTATTTATTCAGTACATATTTGTGGAGCTTTCTTTTTTTTTTTTTTTTTATAAATTTATTTATTTTAGTTGGGGGCTAATTACTTTACAATATTGTAATAGTTTTTGCCATACATTGACATGAATCAGCCATGGGTTTACATGTGTTCCCCTTCCTGGACCCCCCACCCACCTCCCTCTCCATCCCATCCTTCTGGATCATCCCATTGCCCCGGCCCTGAGCCCTTGTCACATGCATCGAACATGGAATGGTGCTCTGTTTCACATATGACAATACACATGTCTCAATGCCATTCTCCCAGAACGTCCCACCCTCACCTTCTCCCTCAGAGTCCATAAAATTGTTCTATGCATCTGTGTTTCTTATTCTGTCTCGCATATAGGGTTATCGTTACCATCTTTCAAATTCCATATATATGCATTAGTATACTGTATTGTTGTTTTTCTTTCTGGCTTACTTCACTCTGTATAATGGGCTCCAGTTTCATCCATCTCAGTAGAACCGATCACAGCAGGATCCTCCATGACCCACCTCCCAGAATATTGGAAATAAAAGCAAAAATAAACAAATGGGACCTAATTAAAATTAAAAGCTTTTGCACAACAAAGGAAACTATAAACAAGGTGAAAAGACAGCCTTCAGAATGGGAGAAAATAATAGCAAATGAAGCAACAGACAAACAATTAATCTCAAAAATATACAAGCAACTTCTGCAGCTGAATTCCCGAAAAATAAACGACCCAATCAAAAAATGGGCCAAAGAACTAAACAGACATTTCTCCAAAGAAGACATACAGATGGCTAACAAACACATGAAAAGATGCTCAACATCACTCATTATTAGAGAAATGCAAATCAAAACCACAATGAGGTATCATTTCACACCAGTCAGAATGGCTGCTATCCAAAAGTCTACAAGCAATAAATGCTGGAGAGGGTGTGGAGAAAAGGGAACCCTCTTACACTGTTGGTGGGAATGCAAACTAGTACAGCCACTATGGAGAACAGTGTGGAGATTCCTTAAAAAACTGGGAATAGAACTGCCATATGACCCAGCAATCCCACTGCTGGGCATATACACCGAGGAAACCAGAATTGAAAGAGACGCGTGTACCCCAATGTTCATCGCAGCACTGTTTACAATAGCCAGGACATGGAAGCAACCTAGATGTCCATCAGCAGACGAATGGATAAGGAAGCTGTGGTACATATACACAATGGAATATTACTCAGCCATTAAAAAAAATACATTGGAGCTTTCTTTTTAAAAGATTTTTGGAGTGCCTTAAAGCTGCTAAGAGATGTCCTAAATGCTAGAGATACGAAAGGTAATTAAAGTAGAAAAATTTCCGCATTCCTGAAACCCTTATTCCACGAGGAAAGATAGAAAATTAATAACCCAATTGGGCTGGGATTATGGGCTGCACATTTAACTCACATTGTGAGAAAAACGTGTAAGAAAAAAACTCAGTGTTGACCCTGCGGGTCCGCTTCATACTGCTTCCCTGCCGGACTCAGTGAAGCTGCCGGGTTTTCAGTTCGGTCTTTCCCTCTGACTGTAGGCAAGGTTTCCGGAGGGTGATGATGTTTTCCATCAGCTACCCTAGTTCCTCTCAGTTCTCAAGGGCTGTGGACCCCAGCCTTCACCCCTCCTGTCCATCCTGCTCAGGGACCTGGGGCCAATCCCAGCCTCCGCTGTGGGTTGCTCTCTGTCCCATGTTGAGCCGCAGGCAGGCTGCCAGTTTCACTTAGGTGACTTTTCATACAGGTGCTGAGAATGGCACAGTTAGGAGAAACTTCAGGGCCTCCTCCATCAGGCTAGACTGTCAAATTTATTATGCTATGTCCTGGTTTGGACGGGGCTGTTGAGGGAGAAAATGTCAAGAGAAGAGATCTTAGTTACACTATTTGCTACTTTAAAAGCAAGAGGCTCAATAGAATAAAGCTGAAAATTTCCCCTAAGTTAATCAACAACTTTAAAGAAATCCCAAATAAAATTAAGATATTTTGAACTTCAAAACCTGAATCTAAAGTTCATGTGAAGAAATAAGGAAGCAAGATTATTCATAAAATCTTGAAAATGAAGAATAATATTGAAATTCTAAACATATTATAAAATTATGCTTTTCAAAATTCTGTAATGCCAATGCATAAATTAACAGATTATTTAAGAAGAGAAAATATATAGATACATACAAATACACATAGAAATTTAATGAACGATAAAGTTGGAGCTTCAGTTTTGTAACAAATGCTATTTCAACAATTGTGTAGACCCATGGAAAACATGGAAACTAGAATCCTCTCTCACACTATTACTCCAGGGAGAATTCCACATAAGTTAACTATTTAAACAGAAAAATACAACCTACAAAAATCCTAGATGATACAATGGAAGACTAATTAAAAAAAAAATGTCAGATGGAGAAGGCTTTTTCTCATCATGGCACAAAACTCAGAATTCATAAAAGAAAAAAAAATTAAAACCAATATGTATTTTTAAATTTCATAACAAAATCAATACTAGTGCAATCAAAGGATAAATATTAATCTGAAAAAAAAACCCACAACTCATATCACATAGGACTAATATCTTAACACATGAAAAACTTCTCTAACTAATGAAGAAGAAATATTTTGGAAATAAATAATGAACCGATATGGGCAAATATCTTCACATAAAATCAATCATAAAGGTTTGATCCTCTAAAGTATGTGAAAAATCACATTAAATAGCCATGTACATTAAAACTACTATTAATTTTTTACCTATTTTATTGATAAAAATGAAAACATATTGATCAGGGTTTCAAGGATTAGAAATTTATATATATATACATATATATATATGTATATATACACGTATATATATTGTACAAAACTTAGCTAAATTGAGTTACATAATTCTCCTGAATACTTCTGTTTAGTCCTGGCCTATTTTCCTAAAATATCCCATATTAATTTGCTAACCTATTTGAGCTTTATTTTTACCTTCCTGCCTATTCTCCTTCAAATAAAATTTCTCTGTCTTCTGAACTCTTTATGAAATGCTGATGCATCCTCTATTTTCAACTATATATGAAATTGTCAAACTATACTGTAAGTATCATGAAATTTGGACCACATTGTACTCTTTATTAAGCCCAATGGCTGAACTTTTTATTTATTAATAGTAAAGATATTTGTAATAGTATTAGATTTTGCAGTTTCTAAAGATTTCAAATGATTTTTCACTTGGTACCACAACAACTCCCAGGACTAAGTATCTCTATTTACTTTATTCTAGATGGTGACAGCAGCCATGAAATTAAAAGACAATTGCTCCTTGGAAGGAAAGCTATGACAAACCTAGACAGAGTACCAAAAAGCAAAGATGTCACTTTGCCAGCAAAGGCTGTATGGTCAAACCTATGGTTTTCCAGTATTCATGTACAGATGTAAGAGTTGGACCATAAAGAAAGCTGAGCACTGAAGAATTGATGCTTTTGAATTGTGATGCTGGAGAAGACTCTTGAAATTCTTGAGAGTCCCTTGGACTGCAAGGAGATCAACCAGTCAATCCTAAAGGAAATCATTCCTGAATATTCACCGGAAAGACTATTGCTGAACCTGAAACTCCAATACTTTGGCACCTGATGTGAAGAGCCAACTCATTGGAAGAGAGCCTCATGCTGGGGAAGATTGAGGGCAGGAAGAGAAGTGGGTGACAGAGGATGAGAAGGCTGGATGGCATCGCTGACTCAATGGACGTGAGTTTGAGTAAGCTGCGGGAGACAGTGAAGGACAGGGAAGCCTGGTGTGCTGGAGTCCTCGGGGTGGCAAAGAGTCAGACACAACTTAGCAACTGAACAACAGCTGAAGAAAAACTGATTCAGGTTATGACTACATATTGACCAGGTAGAAGGTACAGCATAGGAGTTTTAATTCAGAGGACTTAGATAGATAGCTCCGGAGAAGGCAATGGCACCCCACTCCAGTACTCTTGCCTGGAAAATCCCAGGGACGGAGGAGCCTGGTAGGCTGCAGTCTATGGGGTCGCTAAGAGTCAGACATGACTGAGCGACTTCACTTTCACTTTTCCCTTTCATGCACTGGAGGAGGAAATGGCAATCCACTCCAGTATTCTTGCCTGGAGAATCCCGGGGACGGGGGAACCTGGTGGGCTGTCGTCTATGGGGTCGCACAGAGTCGGACATGACTGAAGCAACTTAGCAGCAGCAGCAGATAGATAGCTAATTAGGTGGATGGATGAACTGGTAGATAGATATAGATGGTAATAGACAGATGGTTATGGAAGTTTCAATCTTGGCTCTTCCACTTATTGATCATGTGAAATTTAGCAATTAACTTTTTGAAGTTAGCTGTCTTACCTATAACATGGAAACAAGAATGAAACCCTACCTCAGGGTTTCTGGGAATTTAAATTAAAAAAAAAATGAAAATAAAACATTGACACAACCAGTCACATAAAAAATGCTCAACTACTGTGACTATATTTGATTTTCAACAATGCAGCTTTTGTTAGCTAGATTTATGTCCCTAGAAAGTTTCATTCTGATTCAGCTTCCTTGTAGATGACTTAAAATATTGGCAGTGGATCATTTTTGGTGATATATTGATGACAAATTCAATAAGTGAGATATATTTACTGCTTTACCAGTGCACTTTTCTCATATATAATCCGATCAAAGAGCTAGTAATCTGATAAAATGGGAGTTGGCATTAAAGGATTATATTATTCACTGTTACTCCAACATCATCTCTTCATGTCTGTTCTTGGTTACATTGTATATAGTGCTTGAATGATACTTCGCTTGATTAGTGTCTATTCTGTCTTTTTTCTAATGCTTTGTTAAAATATTTGTTCCATAGCAGTATGAATTTCTCTTTTCTTTTTGGTTTTGTACAGAATCTAATCTTGTTCATCCACATACAATTTAATTCTTTTAATTACCAGATATTCTTGTCAGAAGTCCTAAACCCTATGAAATAATAAATTGTCAATTCCTATTGTGAAGAGATTAGCTACATGAAGTAGCTTTAATTCAGAAGTCAGTTTCTGTTGGTGTGAAAGGGAATGTTCCTTCATCATTTTTAGCAACTGAATTATGATGGATATATACACAAATACTAGCAAGAACAATATTAAATGTGAAAATCTTGAGATAAGAAATTATTTTATTTCACTAATATCTTCCTCTTTTTAATTAGGAATAATAAAACCTAAAATTATGCTATTAAAATGATTTTAGCAATAATTTAGTTTTGATTTACTGCATAATTATAGCAATAATGTTTTCTATTTTCAGAATTATTTTCTTCCTAATCTGGAAATGAAATTAATAATTTCATATTCACAATAGCTTATGAATAAGGTAGCTAGAAAACCCCACAGGGAAAAAAAGTTTAAAAATAAAATAAATTCAAATTTTTAGAACAGCATGTTGATACTTAACTAAGAGAGATTTTCCATCTTCCATCATAGATTAGCTAACTGAAATTTAATCAGACATGAAGAAAGAGGAAATCATTAACAAAGTTATGAAAATTAAAATATAGCTTAATAAAAACAACTTTTCTAAGCCAATGTTTTGAAAAGCACAGGCAAGATGATAGAATTTGATTCTGAGTTGTCACGGGACAGTACATTGTATGATTAAATTGAATTATCTGAATAGATTCATTTCTCCATCAAAATACTTTTGAACGTTTACTCTGCCTGAGAACACTGTTCTATGAGTAAAGGATACTGTGATAAACTGAAGTCTATCTTGGTTCAAAACATCTGTTTATGTAATAAATAATTGCTAACGTATTTTATTTATACTTTATGGCTATATCTTCATTTTTATATGTAATTTATTGATTTATTTTGGGTTTCCCAGGTGGCATTAGTAGTAAAGAATTCGCTTACCAATGCAGGAGACTCATTGGTAGACATTCAAGGAAAAAGGGAAGCTTCAAAAAAATGGCAGAAGGGGTACAATCAGGTTAAAATCAAATCCCACACTCGCTGGGTGGGAAACCCACAAAACGGAGAACAATAATACCAAAGAAGCTCTCACACTGCTGTGAATGTTCTAGGCCCACATCAGACTTCCCAGCCTGTGGATCTGGCAAAGGGACTGGGGATCCCCAGAGATCTGACTTTGAAGGATAGCAGGATTTGATTGCAGAGCTTCCACAAGATGATGAAAAGAGACACTTGGAGAGCACAAACAAAACCTTGTGTGCACAAGGACCCAGGGAAAAGGAGACGTGACCCACAGGACACTGAGTCAGACCTGTCTGTGAGTGTTTGTGGGTCCCCTATGGATGTGAGTGTTGGCAGCGGCCTGCAGTGGGGACAAGGGTGCTGGCAGGAGCAGTCCTGGAAGGCACGTTGGCAAAAGCTCTTTTGGAGGGCCCCTTGGTCTCTTTGGGCCAAACAACTAACAGAGAGAGAGAGCAGACCCAGAAAATTTGGACTAAAATTTTAGTAGAGCAAAATCAAGTTTTCCCAGAATCAGTCAGGTACAAGCCTCTTATGCTCATCCATCAGAGGGCAGAAAGAAGAAGCAAGAACTGCAATCCTACAGCCTCCAGAATGAAAACCACAATCACAGAAAGCTAACAAAAATGATTGCATGTATCACAGCCTTGTGTAACTCAATGGAACTATGAGCTATGCCATGAGGATCACCCAAGATGGACAGGTCATAGTGAAGTGCTCTGACAGAACATGGTCTACTGGAGAAGAGAGTGGCAAATCATTTCAGTATTCTTGCCTCAAGAACCACATGAGCAATATGAAAAAGCAAAAATATATAACACCAGAAGGTGAATCCCCAAGTTCGGTAGGTGTCCAATATGCTAGTTGGGAAAGAGTGGAGAGATAGCTCCAGAAAGAAGGAAGGGATTGGGCCAAAGTGGAAATGATACTCAGCTGTAGATGTATCTTGTGTTGAAAATTAAGTCTGATGCTGTAAAGAACAACATAGAATGGGAACCTCAAATGTCAAATCCATGAATCAAGGAAAATTGAATATGGTCAAGCAGGAGATGACAAGAGTGAACATCGACATCTCAGGAATCAGTGAACCAAAATGGATGAAAATGGGTGAATTTAATTCAGATGACCATCATATCCACTGCTGTGGGCAAGAATACCTGAGAAGAAATGGAGGAGCCCTCATTGTCAATAAAAGGCTCTGAAATGTAGTACTTGGGTGCATTCTCTAAAACCATAGAATCACCTTTGTTCATTTCCAAGGCAACCCATTCACATCACAGTAATCCAAGTCTATGCCCGAACCACTAATGTCAAAAAAGCTGACGTTGAACACTTCTATGAAGATCTAGAGACTCTCTAGAACTAACATCAAAAAAGATGTTCATTTCACCATAGGGAATTGGAATGCAAAAGTAGAAAGTCAAGATATACCTGGAGTAACAGCTAAGTTTGGCCTTGTAATACAAAATGAAGCAGGGCAAAGGCTAACAGAATTTCATCAAGAGAACATACTGGTTATATCAAATAACCTCTTCCAACAACACAAGACTCTACACATGGACATAACCAGATGATCAATATCAAAATCAGATTGATTATATTCTTTGCAGCCAAAGATGGAGAAGCTCTATAATGTCAGAAAAAACAAGACTTGGAGGTGACTGTGACTCAGATTATCACCTCTATATTGCAAAATTCAGGCTTAAATTGAAGAAAGTAGGGAAAACTGTTAGACCGTTCAGGTATTTCCTAAATCAAATCCCTTATGATTATACAGTGAAGATGATGAATGGATCAAGGGATTAGATTTGGTAGACAGAGTGCCTGAAGAAATATGAATAGAGATTCATAACATTGTACAGGAGGTGGTAACTAAAACCATCCTAAAGAAAAATAGATGCTAGAAGGCAAAATGGTTGTCTGGTGAAGCCTTACAAATAGCAGAGAAAAGAAGAGAAAGAAAAGGCAAAGGAGAAAGGGAAAGATACACCCAACTGAACGCAGAGTTCCAGAGAATAGCAAGAAGAGACAAGAAAGCCTTTTTAAGTAAAATAATCTAAAGAAATAGAGTAAAACAACAGAATGGGAAAGACTAGAGATCACATCAAGATAATTGAAGATACTACAGGAAAATTTCTTGCAAAGATGGGCACAATAAAGAACAGAAAGAGCAAGGACCTAACAGAGGCAGAATGATTTAGTAGAGTTATCAAGAATACACAGAAGAACTATTAGGAAAAAAAAAAAAAAGAAGAAGAGAGACCTTAATCACTGGGATAGCCAAAATGGTGTGGTCACTCACTTAGACCCATACATCCTGGAGTGTTAAGTCAAGTGGGCCTCAGGAAGCACCAGTACAAAGTTAGTGGAGGTGATGGAATTGCAGCTGAGCTATTTGAAATCCTAAAAGATGATGCTCTTAAAGTGCTGCACTCACTATGCCAGCAAATTTGGAAACTACAACAATGATGACCGGACTGGAAAAGTTCAGTTTTCATTTCAATCTCAGAGAAGGGCAATGCCAAGGAATGTTCAAACTACCGTACACATGTGCTCATTTCACATGTTAGCAGGGTAATGCTCAAAATCCTATAAGCTGGGCTTCAACAGTATCTGAACTAAGAACATTCAGATTTCAAGCTGGATTTAGAAAAGGTAGTGAGAACAGAGATAAAATTGCCTACATTCCTTGGATCATAGAAATGGAAGGGAATTCCGGGGGGGTGGGGGATCTCCTTCTGCTTCACAGACTATGCTAAAGCCTATGATTGTGTGGATCAAAGCATATTACAGAAAATTTTTAAAGATATGGGAATACAAGACCACTTTTACCTATCTCCTGAGAAACCTGTACGAAGGTCAAGAAGCAACAGTTAGAACCAGACACGGAATAATGGACTGGGTCAAAGTCGAGTAAAGAGTATGACAACACTGTATATTGTTACCCTGTTTATTTACCTTATATGTGGAATGCCAGACTGGATGAACCATAAGCTGGATTCAAGTTTGCTGGGAGAAATATCAACAACCTCAGATAGGTAGATGACACTACCCTTATGACAGAAGGTGAAGAGGAACTTGAAGGTAAAAGAGGAGAGTGAAAAAGCTGACTTAAAATGCATCATTTGATAACCTAAGATCATGACATCTGGTCCCATCACTGCAAGCCTAACCGATGGGGGAAAAGTGGAAACAGTAGCAGATTTTACTTTCTTGAGCTCCAAAATCACTGTGGATGGTGCTTGAAGCCATGAAATTAAAAGATGATTGCTCCTCGGAAGAAAAGCTATGACAGCGCTAGACGGAGTACTAAAAAGCAGAAACATCACTTTACCAACAAAGTTCTGAGCATTCAAAGCTGTGATTTTTCCAGCAGTCATGTACAGATGTGAGAATTGAGCCATACACAAGGCTGAGCACCAAAATAACTGATGCTTTCAAACTGTAGTGCTGGAGAAGACTCTTGAGGGGCTCCTGGACAGCGAGATCAAAACAGTCAATCCTAAAGGAAATCAGCCCTGAATATTCACTAGAAAGACTAATGCTGAAGCTGAAGCACCAATACTCTTGCCACCTGATGCAAAATGCCGACTCTTTGGAATAAAACCTTGATACTGGGAAAGACTGAAGGCAGGAGAAGGGAACAATAGAGGATGAGATGGTTGGATGACATCATCAACTCAATGGACATGAATTTGAGCAAACTCTGGGACACAGTGAAAGACAGGGAAGCTAGGCATGCTGCAGCCCGTGAGGTGGCTGACTTGGGCCTGATTTAATGACTTAACAACAACAACAATTTGTTTATTTTATTTATTTATTTATTTATTTTTTGGTTTTGCTATATCTTTGGTTGTCCTGTTGCTCTGCCTGGGCTTTTTCTATTTGCGGGGAGCAGGGACTACTTGTTTTGTGGTGTGAGGGCTTCGCCTTGCAGTAGCTTGTCTTGCTGGGGAGTATAGGCCCTAGAGTGCATAGGCTTCAGTAGTTGACACAAGCAGGCTCAGTAATCATGGCACCCCAGCTCTGCTGTTCTGAGGCATGTTAAAATGGACTGCAGGACACCAGGCTTTCCTGTTCATCACCAAAACTCAGAACTTGCTCAAATTTATGCCCATCAAGTCGGTGGTACCATCCAAGCATCTCATCTTCAGTCGTCCCCTTTTCCTCCTGCCTTCCATCTGTCCCAGCATCAGGGACTTTTTTTTTAATTAATCAGTCCTTTGCATGAGGTGGGCAAAGTACTGGACCCTCAGCTTCAGCATCAGTCCTTCCAAAGAATATTGAGGACTGATTTCCTTTAGGTTAGACTGGTTTGATCTCCTTGTAGTCCAAGGGACTCTCAAGAGTCCTCTCCAAAGCCACAGTTCAAAAGCATCAATTCTTTACAGCTCAGCTTTCTTTCTGGTCCAACTCTCAAATCCATACATGACTACTGGAAAAAACCATAGCTTTGACTAGATAGACCTCTGTTGGCAAAGTGATGTCTCTGCTTTATATTATGCTGCCTAGGTTGGTCATAACTTTTCTTTCAAGGAGCAAGTGTCTTTTAATTTATTGTTTGCAGTCACCATCTCAGTGATTTTGGACTCCCCCAAATAAAGTCGGTCACTGTTTCCATTGTTTCCGTATCTATTTGCCATGAAGTGATGGGACCAGATACCATGATCTTAGTTTTTTGAATGTTAAGTTCTAAGCCAGCTTTTTCACTCTCCTCTTTCGCTTTCATCAAGAGGCTTTTTATTTTCTCTTCGCTTTCCGCCGTAAGGGTGGTGTCATCTGTCTATCTGAGGCTATTGGTATTTCTCCTGGCAATCTTGAATCCAGCTTGTGCTTCATCCAGTTCAGCATTTCACATGATGTACTCTGCATATACAGAAAGGCAATGGCACCCCACTCCAGTAACCTTGCCTGGAAAATCCCATGGGCGGAGGAGCCTGGTAGGCTGCAGTCTGTGGGGTCGCTAAGAGTCGGACACGACTGAAGCAACTTAGCAGCAGCAGCAGCAACTTTGCATATAAGTTAAATAAGCAGGGTGACAACAGCCTTGACATACTCCTTTCTCAATTTGGAACCAATTGGCTGATCCATGTCCAGATCTAGCTGTTGTTTCTTGACCTGAAAACAGATTTCTGAAGACGCAGTTTAGATGGTCTGGTATTCCCATCTCCATAAATAGAGTTTTCCACAGTTTGTTGTGACCCACACAGTCAAAGGCTTTTCCGTAGTCAATGAAACAAAAGTAGATGATTTTGTGAAATTCTCTTACTTTTTCCATGAGACAACAGATGTTGGCAATGTGATTTCTGGTTTCTCTGCCTTTTCTAAATCCAGTTTGAACTTCTGGAAGTTCTTGGTTCAAGTACTGTTGAAAACTATCTTGGAGAATTTTGACCATTACTTTGCTAGCATGTGAGATGAGTGCAGTTGTGTGGTAGTCTGAACATTCTTTGGCATTGCCTTTCTTTGGGATTGGAATGAAAGCTGACCTTTTCCAGTCCTGTGGCCACTGCTGAGTTTTCCAAATTTGCTGACATTTTGAGTGCAGCACTTTCACAGCATCATCTTTTAGGTTTTGAAATAGCTCAGCTGGAATTCCATCACCTCCACTAGCTTTATTCATAGTGATGCCTTCACACTCCAGGATGTCTGGCTCTACGTGAGTGATCATCTTCACGGTTATCTCAGTCATTGAAATATTTTTTGTATAGTTCTTCTGTGTATTCTTGTCACGTCTTTGTAATATCTTCTGCTTTTTTTAGATTCATACCGTTTCTGTCCTTTCAGTTCAGTTCAGTTCAGTTCAGTCCCTCAGTCGTGTTCGACTCTTTGCAACCCCATGAATCGCAGCATGCCAGGCCTACCTGTCCATCACCAACTCCCAGAGTTTCCCCAAACTCATATCCATCGAATCGGTGATGCCATCCAGCCATCTCATCCTCTGTCGTCCCCTTCTCTTCCTGTCCCCAATCCTTCCCAGCATCAGGGTCTTTTCCAATGAGTCAATTCTTCGCAGAAGGTGGCCAAAAGTATTGGAGTTTCAACTTCAATGTCAGTCCTTCCAATGAACACTCAGGACTGATCTCCTTCAGGATGGACTGGTTGGATCTCCTAGCAGTCCAAAGGATTCTCAAGAGTCTTCTCCAACACCACAGATCAAAAGCATCAATTCTTCAGCACTCAGCTTTCTTCACAGTCCAACTCTCACATGCATACATGACTACTGGAAAAACCATAGCCTTGACTAGACGGACCTTTGTTGGCAAAGTAATGTCTCTGCTTTTTAATATGCTATCTAGGTCAGTCATAACTTTCCTTCCAAGGAGCAAGCGACTTTTAATTTCATGGCTGCAATCACCATCTGCAGTGATTTTGGAGCCCCCAAAAATAAAGTCTGACACTGTTTCCACTGTTTCCCCATCTATTTGCCATGAAGTGATGGGATCAGATACCATGATCTTAGTTTTCTGAATGTTGAGCTTTAAGCCGCCTTTTTCACTCTCCTCTTTCACTTTCATCAAGAGGCTTTTTAGTTCTTCTTCACTTTCTGCCATAAGGATGGTGTCATTGGCATATCTGAGGTTATTGATATTTCTCCCGGCAATCTTGATTCCAGCTTGTGCTTCTCCCAGCCCAGTATTTCTCATGATGTATTCTACATATAAGTTAAATAAGCAGGGTGACAATATACAGCCTTGATGTACTCCTTTTCCTGTTTGGAACCAGTCTGTTGTTCCATGTCCAGTTCTAACTGTTCCTTCCTGACCTGCATACAGGTTTCTCAAGAGGCAGGTCAGGTGGTCTGGTATTCCCATCTCTTTCAGAATTTTCCACAGTTTATTGTGATCCACACAGTCAAAGGCTTTGGCATAGTCAATAATGCAGAAATAGATGCTTTTCTGGAATTCTCTTGCTTTTTCGATGATCTAATGGATGTTGGCAATTTAATCTCTGGTTCCTCTGCCTTTTCTAAAACCAGCTTGCACATCTGGAAGTTCACGGTTTCTGTCCTTTATTGTGCCCATTTTTGCATGAAATAGCCCCTTGGTATCTCTAACTTTCTTGAAGACATTTCTAGTCTTTCCCAGTTGATTGTTTCCATCTATTTCTTTGCCTTGACAACTTAGGAAGGCTTTCTTATCTCTCCTTGCTATTCTTTGGAACTCTACGTTCAGACAGATATATCTTTCCTTTTTTCCATTGCCTACCACTTCTCTTCTCAGCTATTTATAAGGCCTCCTCAGACCATCTTTTTGCATTTTTTTCTTCTTGGAGATGGTTTTTATCACCACCTCTTGTTCAATGTTACGAACCTCCGTCCATAGTTCTTCAGGAACTATATCAGATCTAATGCCTTGAATCTATTTGCCACTTCCACTGTAAAATCGTAAGGATTTGATTTAGATCATACCTGAGTGGTGTAGTGGTTTTCTGTACTTTCTTCAATTTAAGTCTGAATTTGGCAATAAGTTCATGATCTGAGCCACAGTCAGCTTCTGATCTTGTTTTTCAGTCTGTATAGAGCTTCTCCATCTTCAGCTTCAAAGAATATAATCAATCTGATTTCGGTGTCCACCATCTGGTGATGTCCATGTATAGTGTCTTCTCTTGTGTTGTTGGAAGAAGGTGCTTGCTATAATCAGTGTGTTCTCTTGGCAAAACCCTGTTAGACTGTGCCCTGCTTCATTTTGTATACCACAGCCAAACTTGCCTGTTATTCCAGGTATTTCTTGACTTTTGCATTCTGGTTCCCTATGATGAAAAGGATATCTTTTTTTGATGCTAGTTATAGAAAGTCTTGTAGGTCTTCTTAGAAGTGTTCATTTTCAGCTTCTTTGGCATTACTGCTCAGGATGCAGGCTTGTATTTCTGTGATATTGAATGGTTTGCTTTCAAATTGAACAGAGGTCATTCTGTCCTTTTAGATTGCACCCAAATACTGAATTTCGGACACTTTTGTTGACTGTGAGGGCTACTCCATTGCTTCTAAGGGATTCTTTCCCACAATAGTAGACATAATGGTCATCTGAATTAAATTTGCCCATTCTGGTCCATTTTAGTTTACTGATTCCTAAAATGTTGATGTTCACTCTTGCCATCTTCTGTTTGACCACTTCCAATTTACCTTGATTCATGGTCCTAACATTTCAGGTTCCTATGCAATATTGTTCTTTACAGTATCGGACTTTACTTCCATCACCAGGCACATTCACAATTGGGTGCTGCTTTTGCTTTGGCTCAGCCTCTTCATTCTTTCTGGAGCTATTTCTCCACTCTTCTCAAGTAGCATATTCGGCACCTACAAGCCTGGGGAGTTCATCTTTCAGTGTCCTATCTTTTTGCCTTTTCATACTGTTCATGGTGTTCTCAAGGCAATAATACTGAAGTGGTTTCCCATTTCCTTCTCCAGTGAACCATGTTTTGTCAGAACTCTCTACCTGACCCATCTATCTTGGGTGGCCCTACACAGCATGGATCATAGGTTCATTGAGTTAAATAAGGCTGTGATCCAAGTGATCAGTTTGGTTAGTTTTCTGTAATTGTGATTTCCATTCTATCTGCTCTCCGATGGTTAAAGATAAGAGGCTTGCAGAATCTTTCTGATGGGAGGGTCTGGCTGTGGGGGAATCTGGGTCTTGCTCTGATGGGCAGAGCCATGCTCAGTAAATCTTTAATCCAATTTTCTGTTGACAGGTGGGGCTGTGTTCCCTCCCTGTAGATTGGTCTGAGGCCAAACTATGGTGGGGATAACTGGATAATGGCGACCTCCTTCAAAAATGCTTATGCCGGGACTGCTGTATTCAGCGCCCCTGACTCCATGGCAGCCACTGTTGACCCAGGCCTCCACTGGAGACTCTTGGACCTGCACAGGCAAGTCTGGCTCAGTCTCTTGTGGGGTCACTGATTCTCCCCCCTGGGTCCTGGTGGGCACAAGGTTCTGTTTGAGCCCTCCAAGCATTTCTGGTGGGTATGGTGTTTGATTCTAAATGCAATTTTGCCACTCCTAACATCTTGTTGGGGCTTCTCCTTTGCCCCTGGAGATAGGGTATCTTTTCTTGGTGGGATCCAACCTTCTCCTGTCAATGATTGTTCAGTGATTAGTTACAACTTTTGAGTTCTCACAGAAGATGAGCACTCGTCCTTCTATTCTGCTGTTTGAGTACACATTACTTAGATGAAAACTCCTTAGAGTTCTTCAGTCCTTCAGTTCAATTGCTCAGTTATGTCCAACTCTTTGTGACCCCATGGACTTCAGCACACCAGGCTTCCCTGTTCATCACCAGTTTCCAGAGCTTGTTAAAACTCATGTCCATCGAATCATTGATGCCATCCAACCATCTCATCCTCTATCGTCCCTTTTTCCTCCTGCCCTCAATCTTTCCCAGCATCAGGTTCTTTTCCAATGAGTCAGTTCTTCAGATCAGGTGGCCAAAGTCCTAGAGCTTCAGCATAAGTCCTTCCAATGAATATTCAGGACTAATTTCCTTTAGGATGGTCTGGTTTGATCTCCTTGCAGTCCAAGGGACTCTCAAGAGTCTTCTCCAACACCACAGTTCAAAAGCATCAATTCTGAGACACAATACTGCTTTACTGATTTAAGATGAGATAAGTGTGGTTTAGTGTGATTCGATAATATAGTCTAGTTTGCTTAATCAGAGGAGAATCTTGCATTCTGTATTCCAACTCATTCCTGTGTTAAATTATATAGGTGGCTTCATTTGGAATAGATAATTCATAGATAGATAAAGGGGATTATGATTTATTCATATATATATATATTTTTTTCTGATGAGATGTGAACCAACATGAACCAATACAGCAGGGTTCATGCCTGCATACTCTAGTCAAATTTCTGGAAGAACAAAATGCCCAAAATTATGTAGCTTATTATAACTCCTATGATTCTCTTAGTATCCATGCAGCCTCTCTTTTTGTTCTTATGACTCTAGCTACACCTTATCCTGGGAGCCCGATGTCCGGGCTCCCGCTGGGTGGGGCTTCCTGGGCAGAGGCAGTCCCTTCTGGGAGGCCCAGGATCCCGGCCCAGTTGACCTGCTTAGCTACGGTCTCCCACCCTGAATCCGAAAGGGCGGACGTGGGGCAGGGGGAGGGTGTTTGAAGGAAGCGCGCGCGACTAGGTTGTGGGGCCGAGGCAGTTCTTGGGTGGAGCCCCGCCCTAGTCTCCGCCCTAGCCGGGCTGGACCCGCCCCCCGAGCGCCTCATGGCAGCCTGCCACCGGGTAAGGCCGGGCGGGTCCCTTCTCACTCCCAAGTCCTCAGAAACAATCCTTCGCCAGCGAGCCAAGACGAGCAGGGCTGTCCTGGGGATATCTCTGCCCTACAAGAGGGTTTCCTAACCCTGGGTGTGAGAGAAGAGGGCAAGGGCCTTCTCCTGGTGTGCCCAGGCCACTTCAGCCGGGAGAGGCCAGCGGAAGCCCAGACATGATGCTTTTACACGAACGATCGTACCAGTCTTTTGCCAAAAAGATGTTCTCTGTTTGGCGCAGTGTAATTGTGTATTTGAAAATGTGCGTTTCTTGTTTTTGCCTAAGAACTGTTAAGCTCTCTGTAGGCGGAGTGCTTAAGCCCTTCACTGGGCGGTCGCCCCTCCCCCTCCGGAGGATGTACCTGCAGACTCTACCCAACCAGCAATAAAGTTCCCTGAAGACTGACTGGAAGATGTTCTGGTGGCTCAGGAGGAGAACCTTTGATTCTTACGAGAATATGGCTCAGGACTGTATCTTTAATTCCCTTACCTTAGATCAAGGGGGAACAAACGGACCCAGCGTCAAGGGAACAGCTGCTGCTCCATTGAGCTGATTGTTCCATTATGAAAATGGTAGCCCAGTACTGACACCTATTTTGTGTTTTCTTTTTAAAGGAAATCTGAATATATATTTTTTTAAGTGTAAAATCTCCAGGTGTGGGCGACTGTATCAGACGTTTTAAAACTGCATAAGCTGATTAAGCCACACACAAGCGCTGTCAGTTTATATGACCTCTGACTTGAAGGAAAGAGTGAAGAGAAGTTCCACAGCCAAATCCTAGGCACCCAAGCATTTAAGATAGTGTAATGGAGAAGGAGACTTGAGAGGGAACAGCCAGGAAGACAGAAGGAAATCCACTGAGTGTTAAATTTGGAATCCAAGGGCAGAGAAGGATTCAGGTAGGAGAGGAATGGTCAACTGTGTTTAGTGCTGCTGAGAGGTCATCTTGGGCCAGAAACATGGCTATATTGAATTGGCTACCTTGGAAGTCACTGGTGATTATCACTGGTGAGTTTGGCTTGGTTTATGTTGGTTAGTCAGAGATCTGGACCTGACTGGAATGGGTTGAACTGAGAAGGAAATGGCAACCCACTCCAGTGTTCTTGCCTGGAGAATCCCAGGGATGGCGGAGCCTGCTGGGCTGCCGTCTATGGGGTTGCACAGAGTCGGACACGACTGAAGCGACTTAGCAGCAGCAGCAACACCTTATCCTACTTTCCTTCCAAAAGAATGTCTTGGAAGATGTCATTTCTATCCTTGAAAGATTGTAAGGCAAGTTATATAACCGGTGTTGAGGCTACTTCCTTCTTTGCTCTGTGAGCCAGACATGTCAGTCAAATTTGTATTTCAGATAAACAACTAAATTTTTTAATATAAATTTATCCCATACATTATAGTAAAGCAAATATATCTGAAATTCAAGTTGTACTGGGCGTATTGCACTTATCTGAGAATCCCAGTTCCATAGATGCATATATAGAAGTAGAAATTGACTGCCTATTGGCTAGAATGCCAGATGGAGGTGGTTGCTGGCTGATCAAATTACAGCAGACTTCTGCTTGCCACCAAATCCTTATAGAAGCTTCAGCCAATACCCCTTCTGACAACTCCCAGATAACTGTACTGGAATTGTCCTGCATGGCCTCTATTCAATCAAAAGTTATAGAAAAATTGATCTTATGTATATATAAATATGTACTAACAATGGAACCAGCAACAAGGCTAAATTGTGAGAAAATTTAACAAAAGTTTGTGGGGGGAAAACCTCGAGCATGATATGAGTCAACTTAACTCATGAGAACTTGGGGCCATCACCTGGGGATGTCAGTCATGGACCATAAATCAGAAATAATGAACAACAAACCTGTGACTCTTAATCAAATGTGGTAAGCAATAAATAATCAGGAATGCATCTGTAGCTGTTGATCATGCATACTAAGGAAGAAAATTTTATTCCCTAGTAGTGTCAGATAGGGGCTTGCCAGTAGACATGCCAGATACAAATTTTTTCTTCTATTTTTACCACTCTCATCCCCCAGCAGCTCTCAGAAAATTCTCAAATGTAATAAAGATTACCAAGTCACATACTCTTGCTTATCTCTCAGGTTTGGAAAAAAGAGTTTTAATTTTCACTAATGAACAGTAATACTAGTTGAAATATTTATTTCTCTAAGCATCTTGGAATTGTACCGAAGCTGAATGATGTTGGGTGAAGAAGAGTAGACAGGTTAAGCCTGGTCTTCCTTGTTTGGTTATATCCTTGGAGGCAGAGGACCTGGTTTTCCAGAATGAGAACCACAGGCATACTTCCTCACTTTCACTTTCTCTCTCTCTCTTTTTTTTTTTTGTAGTTGCTTAGCCACTCAGTCATGTCTGACTGTGACCTTTTTACTGTAGCCCACCAGGCTATTCTGTCCATAGGATTTTTCAGGCAAGAATACTGGTGTGGGTTGCCATTTTCCTCCTTCAGGGGATCTTCCTGACCTGGGGAATGAACCCCTGCATCCTGTTCCTCCTGCACTGCAGGAAGATTCTTTACCCTCTTAGCCACTCTCTTAAAACAATTTACTCCCTTTTGGGACCTTACCATCTAGTATTCCTGCTTCCAGTTCCAAGCACCTTTTCTCAAAAGAGCATCAAAATCATTGGTCCCTTCTTTTTGCCAGCAAACTTTACCTATTTTACAATGCTTTCTCGTCTGCATGGCTTCCCTGATAGCTCAGTTGGTGAAGAATCTGCCTGTGATGCAAGAGACCCCTGTTCAATTCCTGGGTCGGGAAAATCCACTGGAGAAGGGATAGGCTACCCACTTCAATATTCTGGCCTGGAGAATTCCATGGACTGTATAGTCCATGGGGTCACAAAGAGTCCAACACGACTGAGAGACTTTCACTTTTCTCTTCTGGATAGTTTTTGTTGCTCTATTTATGATGCAGAAAGGTGAACTCTATTTCTAAGCATAGCATCAGAGAGGAAAAACAAGGGAGAAAAGTAACAGTACTATCTCCAATAACATAAACAAATGCCTAATTCACCTCTTTACTTTGAACATGAATTGCTGTTTATACTCTGCATTTCATCCCCAAGTAACAAAAGTTTCTGCCAACCAAATACCTATTTAGCAAGGAGATTCATATGAAACAGACTTTCTGAGAGGTGCAAATCCTGTAGATTATGTTCTAAGTGAGCGTCTTACCAGCAGAAAAGCAAAGATCAAGAAGGGGATTCATTTCCTTCAAGATGTCACATCCTCTTATTACTGAGAGCCAGGGGAAATATGAAAGCATTTTAGTTCCAGTCATTTAATTTTGTTTTAATTCCAAACTGTAGTATTCTTTTTCAGAAGGCAAGTGTGTGATAAATTATAAACTCAAATTGTGTATTAACATGTTCAGGACACTCTGGGGTTAGAATAGAAATGGTGATAAGTTTGAATAATTTCTTGATTTGGGTCAAAAACATGATGAGTTTGGAAATTAAAAATAAAAATCCAAACTATGTATCAATGACAGCATAGTTATTGATGCACACACTTGTGGTTCTCAGATTTTGCTTACAAGCAATAAGTTGTTACAATGTGACTTAAAATACAATCATTTATTTTAGAGTTATTACTATAATATTAATGCTATATATTTTAATTTGTAGTTCATGTTAATTATAGAAGTTGATTTTGCTGCTGAAATAAATTCATGTTGAACCATTATTATACAAAATACAAGTAAATGCTGGAACATGTGTTTAGAAAAGAATAAGAATATTAGATTTATTATAGATTTCAAAATGGCTGTTTCAGCTGATCACAGCATTGATATTGGAAAATGTCAACTACCTCTCACACTAGCCTTTAATAAAGGAAGAATGTGACAAGACTCTTAGAGGCTGTGTTATCTGGTGATTAAAATTTAAGATACTGGTTTTGGAGAGATGAAGGTTGAAATCCCTGCCAGGGCATTATTTAACTGTATAATCTTATCTATATGATATTTACTTTTTGTAAGTCTTTGCTTCTGCATATGTAAAATTTGATGATAATAATATTACACATTGAATAAATCTATATCTTAGGATTGCAAATGAGGATTAAATAAAACAATATGCTAAGTGCCTCTATAGAAACCCAAATTCAATAATCACTGACTAAATACTAAATAATTTTACCATCACAGGTCTAAATTTACCTGTGCAGTTGCATACATGAAAATGTTTTTTTTTTTTTATTTGTCTTGCCTTTTTCTAAGTAGTTTAAAAGTGTGCATTCTAAGATTTTTTCTCTTAAAGCATTTGTCCAGCCCTGTAGGTGGAGGAGCTTCTCAATTCACTCAAACCCTAATGTTTCAATTTTCAGCTGTTCTTTTAAATAATTTTTAGGTTTGAATTAGTTCATTTTCTATCACAAATGCATCATTGTTGTTTCATTTTTACCTTATGACTGTCAAACCTGGAATATCCAGTAGAAATTTCCTTGATGACAGAAAGCTGCTAGATTTTTATTGTCCAATATGCTGGTCACTAATCATATTTGAATGTTTGACTTTGAGTTAATTTAATTCAATAAGATTTGAAATGCAGTTCCTCAGTGATGCCAACCACATTTCAAGTGTTCACTAGTCACGTGTAACTCTTGTCTGCCATTTTGGATGGCACAGTGACAACTGGTCCAATTGTCTCCAGTTTCTCTACAATCAAATCTATTCCACAGAGTGGTCCTAGCTTAATATTAATAGTGAATACTTATGATTACATTATTCCCATACTCAATCTCTTTGGGAATAACTTAGTATCAAATATATAAAGAAATTTAATTATCAGGTATACATCAATTAATATTCTAATACTTCGCCTTCCAACTAACATTTTCCCATCTTCTTCCAAGGATCTCAGTGAAGAACTTTCCTGAAGACAAATGTAGCTTTGCTGAAATTAACAAAGTTTGTCTATAAAATTCACCTAATTTGCCAGTCTAGCAACTCTATCAAAAAAGAAGTTATTCTTTGTGAGCCCATGCTGGCTCCTAATGATCATTGCTTTTTCTCTCAAATGATCTCAAAACATCTGTTTAATAACTACTAGAAATTCACTAAGTCCTCTCATGTCAAGCCAAGGAATTTGACTTTTATCCTATGTACAAGGGGCAAAAGTCAGTGTTTTTGTACTTATTTTTATGTCAAATTATCATTAAAACAATTCCTTAAAATTAGGGATTATGCTTATTTACACCTCTATCTAACCAGGAATCCCTAAATTATAGTATTCAATAAGTATTAGACTAATAGAAAGTAATGACAATAATTGAATATTTTGAGTAGATGAGTTAAATTATTAAGCATTTACTTATGAAGAATTATTTTGTATAAAGGATTGAGTGGAGATGGAGGATAAGCAGAGATGGGGGATAAGATCTATTAAAGGTCCACTGAAAATTTTCAGCTAAGAAAAGATGAATACCTGAATTAAATGAGGGAATTATAGCGATAAATGGGAAGAATAGATGATAGATAGGTAGAGACATACATACATAGATGTATGTGTGCACATGACTGATCAAGTCAGAGAAATGCAGAGGTCTACAGTGATATTCAAGTTCTGGGATTAGCTATCTTTATTTTCTTTCTTTCCTTTTTTTTTTTTAATGGTATTCAACATAATAGAGTCCCCCAAATGACTAGTGGTGTAATACACCAGGAGATCATTCCTCACTCATAAAATGGAATTCTGTGGGACAGTTCTCTCCAACACAATCATACAGATCCTTAAACTGACAGAGATTTACCTAATTTCCAATTTCTAGAAATCAAACTGGTTTCAAGTTTCCTACCAACTTAAAGAAAATTAGAATAAAAGAGCATATATTGAAGATGTCTCTGGTCATATGTATAAATAGAATATATTATTTCCTCTCCCATTACATCTATCAGAGCTCAGTCCCATGGCCACATGTAAGAGCAAGGGAGGGTAAAACATATATTTTAATTGTGTTCTAATAATGAAGAGAAAAGTAGAGATATGAAGGGAACATTTAATGCAAAGATAGGCACAATAAAGGACACAAATGGTATAGACCTAACAGAAGAAGAATATATTAAAAAGAGGTGCAAGAATAGAGAGAAACTGTACAAAAATGGTCTTAATGACCTGGATAACCATGCTGGTGGGATCAGTCACCAAGGGCCAAATATCCTGGAGTATGAAATCAAGTGGGCTTTAGGAAGCATCACTACAAACAAAGCCAATGGAGGTGCTGGGATTCTAGCTGAGCTATTTCAAATCCTAAACAATGATTCTGTTAAAATGCTGCACTCAATATGCCAGCAAATTTGGAAAACTCAGCAGTGGACACAGGACTGGAAACAGTCAGTTTTCATCTCAATCCAAAGAAGGGCAATGCCAAAGAATACTCAAACTACTACATAATTGTGCTCATTTCACATGCTAGCAAGGTAATGCTCAAAATCCCTCAATCTAGGCTTCAACAGTATATGAACCAAGAACTTCCAGATGCACAAGCTGGATTTAAAAAGGCAAAGGAACCAGAGATCAAATTGTTAATATCCACTGGATCATAGAAATAGCAAAAGAATTCCAGAAAAACATTTACTTCTGCTTCATTGACTGTGCTAAAGCCTTTGACTGTGTGGATCACAGCAAACTGTGGAAAATTCTTAAAGAGATGGGGATAGCAGATCACCTTACCTGCTTCCTGAGAAATCTGTATGCAGGTCAAGAGGCGACAGTTAGAACCGGCTACAGTGGTTCAAAATTTGGAAAGGACTATGTTACGGCTATATATTGTCACCCTGCTTATTTAACTTACATGCAGAGTGAAAGTGAAAGTGAAAGTAACTCAGTCGTGTCTGACTCTTTGTGACCCCATGGACAATACAATCCATGGAATTCTCCAGGCCAGAATACCAGAGTGGATAGCCTTTCCCTTCTCCAGGGGATCTTCCCAACCCAGGGATCGAACCCAGGTCTTCTGCATTGCAGGCACATTCGTTACCAGCTGAGCCACCAGGGAAGCCCAAGAATGCTGGAGTGGGTAGCCTAACCCTTCTCCAGGAGATTTTCCCAACCAAGGAATGGAACCGGGGTCTCTTGAATTGCAGGTGGATTCTTTACCAACTGAGCTATGAGGGAAGCCCTTATATGCAGAGTACATCATGCAAAATGCCATGCTGGATGAAGCTCAAGCTAGAATCAAGATTGCCAGGAGAAATATCAATAACCTCAGATATGCAGATGACAACATCCTTATGGCAGAAAGCGAAGAGGAACTAAAGAGCCTCTTGATGAAGGTGAAAAAGGAGAGTGAAAAAATTGGCTTAAAACTCAACATTCAAAAAACAAAGATCATGGCACCCAGTCCCATCACTTCATGGCAAATAGATGGAGAAACAATGGAAACAGTGACAGATTTTATTTTCTTGGGCTCCAAAATCATTAAAGTCAGTGACTACAGCCATGAAATTAAAAGCCACTTGCTCCTTGAAAGAAAAGCTATGATAATCCTAGACAGCATATTAAAAAGCAGAGACATCACTTTCCCGACAAATGTATGTATATTCAAACTATGGTTTTTCCAGTAGTCATGTATGGATGTGAGAGTTGGACCATAAAGAAGGCTGAGTACCAGAGAATTGATACTTTTGAACTGTGGTGTTGGAGAAGACTCTTGAGAGTCCCTTGGACTGCAGGGAGATCAAATCAGTCCATTCTAAAGGAAATCAAGCCTGAATATTCATGGGAAGGACTCCTGCTGAAGCTCCAATATTTTTCCACCTGATAAGAAGGGCCAACTCATTGGAAAAGTCCTTGATTCTGGGAAAGATTGAAGGCAGAAGTGTTGGAGACGACAGAGGATGAAATGGCTGGATAGCATCATCGATTCAATGGACATGAGTTTGAGCAAACATCTGGAGATAGTGAAGGACAGAGAAGCCTGGCATGCTTCAGTCCATGGGATTACAAAGATTCGGACATGGCTGAGTGACTGAACAACAGCAACAAATAATTAAGGGAGAAGTATGAATTTAGGTGGGTGCCTTTCATTAACATGACCATAAGAATGGAAGGAGGGTTAATCAAAGAAATTGTTATAGGGTTATCAGTTCATTTTGGATTATAAACTTGAGATACCATTTAAATATGCTCATATAATCCATTAAGGAGACAGAAATACAATGACTGACCAAGTGAGAGGTTTGCTTTGAGTTGCAGATTAGAAATTGTTGCTTTATAGCTGATTGACGTTAGGAAGTAGCTCTTTCAATAAGAGTGTGAACTGAAACTGGACTAGATGAGAAGAGAAAAACAGAGGAAAGAAGAAAAAGCCAATGGCTGAAATTTAGAGTGAGAAAAAAGCTAATTATGTGTAGTCAGAGAGAACTATACAGAGAAGAAAAATCTGGGGGAAAAATATCATGACCATTAAGAGACACAGATTATAGATAATAGTGCTGAAAATGAGGAGTGGATTTCAATTTCAAATACCATAGAGAGATTGGTCAGATTGGGATGAAAGTACGTTGCTTGCTTTTGTCAATAATGAGACCCTAATGCTTTTAGCAAATAAATTTCAATGATGTTATGAAGGAAAAGTCAGATTACAATCTTAATTATCAGACAAAGGAGATAGTTTTTAGTCAGAGGATGAGAGAAGGGGAAACACTCGTTTTGATGTTGTGATAAATAAAACATCTTAACTAATTTTACACATTGAAAAAAGTAATTAGGGGTGAAAATAATTTAGATACAGGTCCAGAGAGATAGAATCAGAAGTATGAATAGAAGGATAATTCTTATAAAAGAAAATGGGTCTGTCTTCCTTTAAATAAATAGTCATGAAAAGATGAAAGATGAAAATCACCATCTCTACTGAGACATAGTTTATTTGGTTTTTAAACTTGAATTGACTTAAAATAGTTTGAAATATACCTAAAAATTATTTAGATTTAATAGTTGCACCATAGCTATCCAATCATTCATTATTTTTGTCAATAACTTCTGACAGTAGTTATGTACTGTAAACTTACATGTTAATAGTGAGCTAAGTTCTTTTTTTTTTTCTTAAGGATCAAAAATAAAAATAAAAACCATAGAAAATGCTTCAATTAACATGATACAGAGTTACAGTTAGATATATATTAAACAGTGATGCAAAGATTGCTATAAGAATGTCAATATTAATGTGAGTTTGATTATTATTTTTATTATTTTAACAAAGTATATATGCTTACTAGGATTCATGTTATTGACTCTTTCAACCACCCCATATCGAGACTGCTCTTATATTTATCCTGTTCATTCAAATCCAATTATACTCACAGTAGTAAAGAGAAAAGTAGCTGATTGTTGAGTGTGAAACTTAGAAGTTCTCACTTTTTATAGTTACCTGGGATAAACAACATAATGAGTTTGATCCTCTCCACCCCAGGGTGCGTGAACCTAAACTTGGGGAGAGGATCTTTAGAATCATAATAGGTTAGATATCCTCATGACTATCTTGTTTAACCATATTTCCCCAAAGTTTGAAGTTTAGTGAAAGAGTTAGAGGTTAAATGCAAAAAATAAATTCAGTCTGTTTCTTGACTTCATATTAAGAAACTGAGACATAATGACTTTTTGGGCACAGAAGGATGATGGAAATTGTATCATCTCTATGTCCCCTGCTCGAATCTGATGAAGATGGGACATGGACTCCTGCAGAAGTGAGCAAAACTACATGGAATGCACAATGATTATCATTATTAAATTGTATAACCCTTGCCTCTAGCTTCCCATATTTTTCTACCTTCTCCTCATATGCTGACCTCCACTTTTTCTTCACATATATTAAAGAATATTACAGCTATATGGACTTTTAGATTTTGGAGCTCCTATAATTCAACTTCTCACCTCAAGTAAGAATTATATCTATAATATTCATACGATGAATGGCCATTGATGCAGGATGATGGCCAGTCATGTTCTTCATTTTCCTGCATGCCCTCAGAAATAACACGTTGCCATGGTATTATATTTGTAACTAGGATATATCTCTAAGACAGGAAAGAAAATCTAACTTCCTAAAAAATGTTTTAAAAATAAACAAAAACAGAACACATTACCTCTAGGGACCAAATTTCCACCCGAGATTTATGATTGCTTAGAGTTCTAGTCTCCTGGTAAATTTACTGATCAAGTCACTTTGATTTCAGGATTGGTGGATTTTTAAAATCTTAATTATTAAAATAATCCCAAACTGCAGTTTTAGTATTACAAAATCAGTAAATACTTTAGTTTTCAGATCTGAGCTAGAATTTAATGGCAGGTAAGCAAATGTACAAATATGCACCATAGTTCTTCCCTATGATAGAAACCAATAACCAAGTCAACACAACATTTATTTTAATCATGATTAAGTGATTATAAAATTCTAAACAAAAACTTGGATTACCTAGTTTTAAGAAGTCACAAAAATATTAATTTCTTATTTTACCAAGAAAAACAAAATTACAAAATTTGGGTTGATTTCAGACAATATCAATATTTATGGTTAGATGGCATCACTGACTCAATGGACATGAGTTTGAGTAAACTCCAGGAGTTAGTGATGGACAGGGAGGCCTGGCGTACTGTGGTCCATGGGGTTGCAAAGAGTTGGATATGGCTGAGGGACTGAACTGAACTGAACTAAATATTAAACTTTCTTTTTACAAATCAAATGAGTAACCTGTGAAAAAACTGGCAAATCTTTAGTTTAAAATGAATTCAGCAGCTATGACTGATAGTAAACTAAGAAGGAAAACTAAAAGATACAAACAAAATCATATACATAGTTTCATGATATGCTTTGGTATTTTATTTATAGTTCACTGGTTTATATTCATAGTTAAAACATAATGTGCATGAAATATTTACTCATAGATATATAGGAGCTTCCTAGGTGGCTAGTGGTAAAGAATCTGCCTGCCAATGTAGGAGATGCAGGAGAGGTGGGTTTGATCCCTAATCTGAGAAGATCCAGTAGAGAAGGAAATGGAAACTCCAGTATTTTTGCCTGGAAAATCCCATGGACAGAAGAGACTGGTGGTTCATTGTCCATGGGGTCAGAGACAACTGAAAAATTGAGCATGCGTGCATGCATAGTTATATATTTATGGGATGAAATGAAAGTAAGTTTCCAATGTCTACCAAAATCTCTTTTCTAATGATTTTTGGACACATTACAACGGAAAATCGAATACAAAACTCATAACATGAAAGATAAAACTTTTTACTCCCTTGTTTACTTGCATAGAAAAGAGCAATTCAGTAGTAATAAGGGATAAAAATATGTTTCACTTATTAGCAGTTAATATTCCAAGGAAATAAAACTCCCTGTATTTGAAATGACTGTTAAAAATGGGACAGTTTGTAAGGGAAGATAATTCTTCTTGGTTATTGAAGATCAATGTGTCAAGATCACTAGCTATAACACCATGTGTTTCTATGTGATTCCTCCCTTTTACCAGACTCTTTCTGACTTTCAGTTTTCTTAAAGTTCTGGTCCATTTTTCCCTAACCCCCATTATTTCTCCTATTTCTTCAAGTCTTCTTCACTCCCTACAAAAAACTGAGCCTTTTGAGAGTTCACTGCTACTCTGAGCCACTCAGACAATTCTCTCCAAATATAACTTCCTATTCTCAATTCAGCTTCAAAACATAACATTTTCTATGCTTGTGGACATCAAGTCCCAGAATTCACAATTAAAAGTTACTAGATGATAAAAGGCTCTGTTGGGAAGCTTTGAGGATGACAATACAGCCAACACAGAATATTTGACAAGACCAGACCGGAGAAAACACGCTAGATGATGAAGTTGCATGACAGCTGAGTTTTGCAAGGCATTCCAATGAAAAGTATATAACAAATTTAAGGGCTTTAAAATTGTATCTGAAAGAAGAATAGAGGGATAGGTATACTACTGCAGCTGATGATTGATTGTTGGTAAGTGACAAAAAGAAGGCAGAACCACTCAACTCTATTTTACTTGTCTTCTCTGTCATTGTCAGTGATCTACGAACTAAAAAGGAGAGAATAAACCTTGTTGAGAGGGATTTAAGTTCAAAGTGGGTGAAAAGATTCTAATAGTCTCTCTGAATAAGTTCAGCTCTTCTGGCTCAGATGAAATATATCCAAAAACAACGAAGTAGCTTGCCCGTAATATAGTCAGTCCATTGTAACTAATATCTGACATTTTAAAGAGCAGAAAAAGAGTTAAAATACTAGTGAATGTTTCTCAAAATAATAACACTGGTTTATTAAATAGGATGAGAGGAAGATAAATAGGCTAACTTATAGTAATGAATTAGTGAGCTTAGTGTTAATCTCAGACCAAATCTAGGACAAATTTTTAAAGACTGACTTATGAAAAGTAACTGTTATTCAAGACCAGCATGGAATCACTGAAAATGAAATACAACAAAATGACTTTTCTAATCTTCTTTTAGGACACTGAATGCATCTTGATTGGGTGTACCTGGCAAAAATAATTTTTTTAATTCTTTAATTTTTCCTTTTGGCAGTCTATATCTGCCAAAGATCAGAATAAATTAAGACCAAAGATCAGAATAAATTGAAAAATAGAGTGTATCTAAATTTTAAAGAAGTATTCTTTCTTGAAGTTGGTCCTTGAATAAAGAATGAAGCATGAATTATGGTATGATGTAGGTGGTAAAGCAATCTAGGTAACAGATAATAAATAGGGATTCAGACAAAGCTGTAAGTGTGTGTATGTGCGCGTGTGTGTTAGTCACTTAGTCATGTCCAACTCTTTGTGACCCCATGGACTATAGCCCACCAGGTTCCTCTGCCCGTGGAATTCTCCAGGCAAGAATACTGGAGTGGATTGCCATACTAGTAGCAAAATCAAATTATGGTTAATTTTATAGCATTTGAACTGCTAGAATTTGGAGAAAGGTGATAAATAACCATCTTAAATGAAAAACATTTCATTTTTCAGTAGGACAGAGTCTGGAAAAGCAAGAAGATCAAATTACCCACATCAGAACCAGTGTTGCTGTCACGCATAGAGACAAAGGGCTTTTTGGGAGATAATAAGCTTAGAGTTAATAGAGAAAATTTTTGGTCTTAGACTTGTCTTGGAAATGCAACATTCCACATCTGGTGTGTGTATGTGTCTGTGTGTATGTCTGTATCTGTATGTCTGATGAGATGGAGGAGTGTCTTAAAGGTCTGAACTTCTAAGAACGTATGACTTCAAGGAAAACCCAGGTAATCAAGCAATAAGTCATGATATCCAGACTATGGCAAGTTGCCATAATAAAAGAAACCATCAGTGTTGTCTCAGTCAGTAAGACTTCCATAACCAGTATTGGTGATTACAAATAATGGTAGGCATTTGGGATTCAAGAAGAGGAAAATTTTTATTTAATTAGTATGGGAATGTAGCTATTTGGTTGGAAACATATATGTCTGTTATGGAAAGGAATTCTGGCAAGAGCGAACCATGAGAATTTTACAGTGATAAATAAGATCAGGAGAAAAGCTGTATCCTGGATCCTGTAAGATCCTAGATTTCCAGTCAGAACTTTGAACTCAGAGAAGATTATTGGAATACTAATCAAAGTAACTACATGAAGATGGAGTGCAATGGAATTTATTAATTCATTGCTTTGTTGTCATGCAGAAGTCTAGCTTTCATCATTATGTACTCTCTCTGAAGTGACAGGGACCAAGCAGCTCCTTGAGCTTTTAGGTTCACTTGATTTTACATTTAGGTAGCTGATAGGGGACTGGGGGGAAAAAAAAAAAACATGATAATGCATAGTGTTTCTATTTTTTTAATACTGGAGAAGACCTGAAGCTACAGGTGAAAATCATCAGTAATTCTAATTGTAATAAACCTTGGAAGCTTGGGGAGACGTCAAGATGGATATCAGCTCTACCATTTATGAAACTGCATGAATTTGGGCAAGTTGAAACTGTTTTCAGTTACCCAAATGTATACATAAAAATATAAATAGCAGTACTTACTTATGTTTAATGATAAAAATTGTGTGTTCAAGCTCTTAGCAGAGGGCTGCCATTCCTTCGGATGGAAGCTACATGAACACAGAGAACACATGATTTTTTTGTTCAGTGTTCCACAGCAGGAAGCTTATTGTAGGTAGCAAATTAAAATCTTTTAAATTAAAGAGTTTAAAATTCTTGAACAAATATTTGCAAGAAATTAGAAGATATATGTTTAATTGTGTAGATGACACATACTTGGCCAACATGCAACATTACTGGACAGGAAGAATATGGTCTTTGAAGTTCAAGCAAACAGAAAACTAGATTCTAAGGTTGGGCTCCACCATGAATGAGTCCTGTGAACTTGAACACTTTACTAAAATACTGAGGGTTTCAAGTTTTTACCTTGTAGGTGATGAATTATTCAGTGAATAGAGGGTTCAGTTCAATTCAGTCATTCAGTCATGTCCTACTATTTGTGACCCTATGGACTGCAGGACTCCAGGCTTGCCTGCCCATCACTAACTCCCAGAGCCTGCTCAAACTCATGATCATTGAGTTGGTGATACCATCCAACCATCTCATACTCTGTTGTCCCCTTCTCCTCCCGTCTTCAAACTTTCTCAGCATCAGGGTCTTTTCAAATAGTTCTTCGCATCAGATGGCCAAAGTATTGGAGTTTCAGCTTCAGCATCAGTCCTTCCAATGAATATTCAGGACTGATTTCCTTTAGAATGGACTGGTTGGATCTCATTGCAGTTCAAGGGACCCTCAAGAGTCTTCTCCAACACCACAGTTCAGAAGCATCAATTATTTGGTGCTCAGCTTTCTTAATAGTCCAACTCTCACATCCATACATGACTATTGGAAAATCATAGCTTTGACTAGATGGACCTTTGGTTGGCAAAGTAATGTCTCTGCTTTTTAATATGCTATCTATGTTGGTCATAACTTTTCTTCCAAGGAGCAAGCGTCTTTCAATTTCATGGCTGCAGTCACCATCCACAGTGATTTTGGAGCCCCCAAAAATAAAGTCTGCCACTGTTTCCACTGTTCCCCCATCTATTTCCCATGAAGTGATGGGACCGGTTGCCATGATCTTAATTTTCTGAGTGTTGAGCCTCATGCCAACTTTTTCACTCTCCTCTTTCACTTTTATCAAGAGGCTCTTTGGTTCTTCTTCACTTTCTTCCATAAGGGTGGTGTTATCTGCATATCTGAGGTTATTGATATTTCTCCCAGCAACCTTGATTCCAGCTTGTGCTTCATCCAGCCCAGGGTTTCTCATGATGTACTCTGCATATAAGTTACATAAACTAGCTGACAATATACAGGTGTGTGCTTGATACCAGCTCCTTTTAGTTTGGTTAACCTGAAGGGCATTTTCACCGGGGCGAAAAGCCTTGACATACTCCTTTTTCTATTTGAAGACATCTCTTTCAGAATTTTCCACAATTTGTTGTGATCCACACAGTTAAAGGCTTTGGCATAGTCAATAACACAGAAGTGGATGTTTTTTCTGGAACTCTCTTGCTTTTTCAATGATCCAATGGATGTTGGCAATTTGATCTCTGGTTCCTCTGCCTTTTCTAAACCCAGCTTGAACATCTGGAAGTTCACGGTTCATGCACTGTTGAAGCCTGGCTTGGAGATTTTTGACTATTACTTTGCTAGTGTGTGAGATGAGTGCAATTGTGCAGTAGTTTGAGCATTCTTTGGCATTGCCTTTCTTTGGGATTGGAATGAAAAATGACCTTTTCCAGTCCTGTGGCCACTGTTGAGTTTTCCAGATTTGCTGGCATATTGAATGCCGCACTTTCACAGCATCCTCTTTTAGGATTAGAAATAGCTCAACTGGAATTCCATTACCTCCACTAGCTTTGTTCATAGTGATGCTTCCTAAGGCCAACTTGACTTCTCATTCCAGGATGTCTGGCTCTAGGTGAGTGATCATACCATCATGATTATCTGGTTTGTGAAGATCTTTTTCTGTGTATTCTTGCCACCTCTTCTTAATATCTTCTGCTTTTGTTAGGTTCATACCATATCCGTATACTATACCTGTTAGGTCCATAACATATACATACACCACATACGTATACTAACCATACGTTCGTATAACTGAGAATTTTACCCAGAAAGGAAATACAATATAAAAATTGTTATAAAAGGAAACCAAAAAGTTAATGCTGATTCAAAGCAATGATGCTAAGTTAAAGTCTCCTATATTCCACTTCCTATAATATTGTGTGTTTCTTTTTCAGGGTTTTTATCTATATTTTTGTCAGTATGATTCAATATCTTATCTCAAAAACCTGATGTAAATTTGTCCATTGATTTACAAAATTATTTTTGGTAATAGAAGAGTGTATGTTTACATAAAATTAATTGCATCATACTAAAGTCAAGTGGAAGCACTGTGAAAATTCCTATAATTGAGGAGAACACTTTTTTCTTAATCAAGTAATTCTTAAATACTGGCTGGAAATGCTTCACTTGCAAGTAAGCTTTGTTAGGTATGTACATTAACTACGTTAAATAATAATAAAATTCCCAAAGACATCAAAACTACTTTAAGGACGTGGCTTGAACTGATAAAGCTGGAAAATTTTAAGTTGTCATGGAAATCAATCATTTATAGCCGTTCCTAACCATGAAGAACAGCCTCTGAAGTCATGGTGACATTTTCTACTTAAAACACTGTGGAGTCAAGGCATTCAACAAGTCCAGGCGGTGCATAGAATCCACAAAGAGGGCAGGTGTTACGTGTCTGGCTACAGTGGATTAGTTGAAAGTTGATGTGTCATTATGAATTCAGAGTTCTTCAAGCATTGCCACTTTTACGTGGCATTGTTGACATTTGTATTGGAGAGAAATCCACTTTTAAAAGTGAAGTCCTTTACAAATAGCCAGCCTTCAATCTTTGTCTCCCAGTCTGTCTCAGCTGCCGCTGTGAGTGTATCACTCCCTGCTTCAGCCACTGCAAAGAGCTCACTACAGAATCAAGGCTGCAATTACTGTCCATACAATTGTTTTAATTTTTAATATCAGATCACAAAAATAGTAATAATAAATATGTGCAATTACTCTCAGAAAAGAAAGGTACCCCTAAGTAATTATTAATTTTGGTGGGCACAATTACTATAAACATTGGTAGTTGACTTTTGTTTTGTATAAACCATGTAGTTGAGTGGCTTACAATCTCTCACTTATAACATGGGATCCTATGACAATTTTTTACTATTATAACTCACCTAAGAACTTTTTTTTCCTTCATTCTAAATCAAAAGCTTTTTAAAACACATGCTTAATTAGCTTAGCTAATTAATCAGGAATTTATCAAGTGTCTCTGATAATTTAAAATATTTACTAGATATAATATAGATGAGTTTATAATCTAATTGGTAAGATAAGTTAATGAAATAATTAAAACATAGCACTTATGTTAAAATGTTATGTTTCTTTACCAAATGGGAGGAAAAAGTGGATATGTGTATATATAACCTGACATAATCCATAAATATGACTGTTAGACTGACAAGATTCAGCAATATCCACTTACGCTGGTTCATGCCTGAAACAAGTTACTTGGTTTAGAGAAGCTTGACATGTCTCTATCACCTTTGAACACCTGCACAAAAAGACTGAAAGTCTTAGAAACACCTGTGGAGTACTCATGTATTCAGATTCATAGTCAAAACTTTGGAAAAGAATGAGGACATAGGAACTGATTATTTTATTCATATGCAAGAGTACATGGAGAAGGAAATGACAACCCACTTCAGTGTTCTTGGCTGGAGAACCCCAGGGATGGCAGAGCCTGGTGGGCTGCCGTCTATGGGGTCACACAGAGTCGGACACAACTGATGCGACTTAGCAGCAGCAGCAAGAGTACAAATGACCAGTACTTTGCTCTGTGATGGCAAAAAAAATGGTCTCTTGGCAGGAGATAGTTGGAACTCATGAAGACTAGAGGAACAAATTCACTGTCAGACTTGCCAGAGTAATTAGAATTATTTAAATTGGTGTATAGCTCAATTGGTAAAGAATCTGCCTGCAAGTTAGGCGATCCTGGTTCGATTCCTGGGTCGGGAAGATCCACTGGAGAAGGGATGGGCTACCCACTGCAGTATTCTTGGGCTTCCCTTGTGGCTCAGCTGGTAAAGAATCTGCCTGCAATGCGAGAGACCTGGATTTGATCCCTGGGTTGGGAAGATCCCCCGGAGAAGGGAAAGGCTACCCACTCCAGTATTCTGGCCTAGAGAATTCCGTGGACTGTATAGTCTACAGGGTCGCAAAGAGTCAGACATGACTGAGCAACTTTCACTTTCAGTTTCATATGTGGAAAGAAGAAAAGATATTCATTTGAAATTTGATGTTCAACATATTAAACATACAAATATGCACATAGTTATGCACGTGCATGCATAAAGACCACACTGAAGGAGTATCTAGCAATTCTTAAATGTAAAAGATAATGTTGGTGAACCTAGGTTCATTTGTCCAATGTACAGTGAGGCCAAACAAACTGAAATGTCAGAGTTTGGAGCAGGGAGAGCAAGGGTCAAGCAAGGTGAATGGGACAGTTTATGCTCAAAAGATCTGAACTCTTAGATAGGTTTCCAAGGGAACTTGAGGCTAGAGAGTTGCACAATTCTTTGATTGATTGATGGTGAGGAAGCAGGGCAGTGTCACAGGGGTTAACATTATCAATCCTCAGACTCCAGACTGTCTGTAAGTTACATGCTCATGGTCATATAGTTAACTTCTACCATTTGGTAGGGGTTTTAGTATCTGTAAAACAGCTCAGGAATGGACATCTAATATATATCCTTAAGAAAGCATTAAAGATTCTCTGCCTGCCATATGGCTGATTTACCCAGTATATATTTTCTTGTTTTCCTGGCCCAACTGCGACTGTTGTCACTACATGTTTAAATTTTTTCAATCATTAATTCTTGAACTATGCATTTGTGATTCAGGGGAGGCCTAAGAGACTATAGCTTTTCTACAAACAAGAGGCAGGCAGATGACATGGAAAGAGGTGTCTTTCCTGGGAAGGCCCCATAGGGTCCTGTCTGGTTACAATAGAAGGACTTACATCATATTCTGACTTGAGGTATATATTGTTGTTGTTCAGTTGCTCAGTTATGTCTGACTCTTTGTGACCCCATGAACTGCACCACACCAGGCTTCCCTGTCCTTCACCATCTCCTGGAGCTTACTCAGACTCATGTCCATTGGTGGTGCCATCCAACCATCTCATTGTCTGTCATTCCCTTCTCCTCCTGCCTTCAACCTTTCCCAGCATCAGGGTCTTTTCCAACGAGCCGACTCTTCACATCAGGTGGCCAAAGTATTGGAGCTTTAGCTTCAGCATCAGTCCTTCCATTGAATATTCAGGGTTGATTTCCTTTAGGATTGAATAGTTTGATTGTCTTACAGTCCAAAGGACTCTCAAGAGTCTTCTCCAACACCACAGTTTGAAATAATAAGTTCTTCAGTGCTCAGCCTTTTTTTATGGTCCAACTCTCATATCTGTAAATTGCAGGAAAAACCACAGCTTTGACTATATAGGCCTTTGTTGGGAAAGTGATGTCTCTGCTTTTTAATATGCTATCTAGGTTTATCATCAGAGAAGGCAATGGCAACCCACTCCAGTACTCTTGCCTGGAAAATCCCATGGACGGAGGAGCCTGGTAGGCTGCAGTCCATGGGGTCACGAAGAGTCGGACACGACTGAGCAACTTCACTTTCACTTTTCACTTTCATGCATTGGAGAAAGAAATGGCAACCCACTCCAGTGTTCTTGCCTGGAGAATCCCAGGGATGGCGGAGCCTGGTGGGCTGCCGTGTATGGGGTCGCACAGAGTCAGACACGACTGAAGCGACTTAGCAGCAGCAGCAGCCAGGTTTATCATAGCTTTTCTTCCAAGGAGCAAGCGTCTTTTAATTTCATGACTGCTGTCATCATCTGCAGTGATTGTGGAGCCCAAAAAAATAGAGTCTGTCACTGTTTCCATTGTTTCCCCATCTATTTGCCATGAAGTGATGGGACCAATTGCCATGTTGTCAGTTTTTGAATGTTGAGTTTTAAGTCAGTTTTTTTGTTTTTTTTTTTTTCACTCTCTTTCACATTCATCAAGAGACTCTTTAGTTCCTCTTTGCTTTTTATCATAAGGGTGGTGTTATCTGCGTAACTGAGGATATTGATATTTTTCTGGCAATCTTGAATTCAGCTTGTGCTTCACACAGCCCAATATTTTGCTTGATGTACTCTGCATATAAGTTAAATAAGGTGGGCAATATACAGCCTGGATGTACTCCTTTCCCAATTTTGAACCAGTCTGTTGTTCTATGTCCAGTTCTAACTGTTGCTTCTTGACCTGCATACAGGTTTTTCAGGAGTTAGGTAAAGTGACTATATATAGTCTATATGTCTGAAGTTCATATAACATATTAAGAAGAATTAGGTTTATTATGATATGCTTTCATAGATATTAACATGACTTGGCAGAGCAGAGCAGTGTGAAAAGAGCATTGGTTTTATGGGCTGAATATTTATGACCCCCTAAAACTTGTATGTTGAAGCCCCAACCCTCTGTATGATGATATTTGGAGTTGTGAGCTTTGGGAGATGATTAGTTTTGAATGAGATAACGAGCATGGGGTTCTTATCATGGGGTGCAAATCTTACGATGCGATTAGCACTCTTTTAAAGAGAAGCACCTGGGAGCTTTTTCCGCCTCCACCATATGAGGACACAGGGAGAAGGTGATCATGTACCAGGCAGGAAGAGCAATCTCACCAAGACCTGAGCATTCTGGCACCCAGATCTCAGACTTCCAGCCATCAAAACTGTGAGAAGAGAAATTTCTGTTGTTTATGCCACTCAGTCTATAATATTTTCTTATGGCAGCTCAAGATTACTATTATTTAAAAGAAAGGAATAACAGAAGACATATTGACAGCATTTATGATTTTATGCCTTGTTTTTATATAGGTTATACAAAGCAAAGTAGAGAGCTTTTGAATAAAGGTCAAAATAAAGGAAATAAACTAAATTAATATCATTGTGGATTAACACTTTTTCAAAATCTGGCTGTTAAGAAGTACAACATAAATACAAAATAAATATGTTTTGAAAAAATATCTGTGATATATATTCAAATCAAATGAAGATTATTATGGATAAAAATTCATAAGAGATTTTGAAATTAACACAAAACCATCTGTATGGAAATAATGGAGGACTTAAACTCTGTGAACATCTGTTAGAAATCTAATTCTACTAAAAAGATGGCATGTAATAAATTTGTTATTTACCTTGTTGGCATTTTCATCTTACATGGGGAAGCAAATGGGCAATTGCTGGATTTCATTCAAATAAGGGAAGAAAATTGGCTGGGGATGTGAGTGTGATGGAAATGTTTCAATTAAAGAGACTATGCTTATTTAGAATTTAGGATGGTGAGGATAGAATTACTTAGTAGATTCAAAGACATATTCTTGACTTCAAAAAAAGCTTAAAAACATAAATGTGAACCATGGCCCCATCTGTAACTCTAAAGTATTCATTTGTTGAGAGTGTTGAAAGGCTCTGAAATAAATTCTGTATAACTGTAATACAGGAAAAAAGCAGGAAACAGCAAATGGATCCAATGTGACAGTTTGGGGAAATCTGTAATAAGCTCAAATGTACAAGCATTTTCCAATTTGAAAGGTATGGGAGAAAACTTGAATAAAGGCAAACAGAAGCCAAAACATTCTAAGAATATAATTAAAGCACTTAAATCCAGAAATAAGTTGAGTTAATGAGAAAAGTGCTAGAATCTATTATTAGAATGAATAGAAGTTAATGAGGTAATTGTCTCTTAGAGAGAAAAGTATGATATTCATGAATGGCAAAATGAAGGCTGAAGGTTTAGTTCCGAAATAGTTTGGCCTTGTCCTGTAGAACTGGTCTTTACCAATTCTTTTCTAATAATCTTTTTCAAGCATGAATAATTTGAGTTACAAGTTAGGAGTTGTCTCAGATAGGATTTTCTAGAAGACGCTGAGATGGATACTAGTATAAAAATGATTGTTTAGAAAGTGTTCACAGTGAAAGGAGAGGAAATAGGAAAACGGCTTAGGCAAGGGAGTGCTTAGTTTCCAAAGGCTGCTGTAACAAAGTATCACAAACTGGACTTAAACAACAAAAATTCATTGCCTCACAGTTCTGGGTAACAGACATCTGAGATCAAAATGCCGGCAGAGTTTATTTCTTGTGAGAACTGTGAGGAAATCTCTGTTCCACGCCTTCTCCTCACTTCTGGTAGTTTACTGGCCACCTTGGACTTGCCTTTGCTGTAGATGTAGAACTCAGTCCCTGCTCCCTTGTTCACATGATTTTCTCCCTGTGTGCCTTTATTCCCTCTTCTTATCAGGACACCAGTCATATTTGCTCAAGGCCCACATGAGTGACCTCATTTTACCTTTCCTGCTTCTATAAATAAGTAATCATGACCTAATTCAAAATAAAATCACATTTTAAGGTAATAAGAAATAAGACTATAACATATATATTTTCCTGTGGGACAAAATTCATGAAATTACATAATTTTGAAGGTGATATGTCAAGCAAAGTCCCTTCTAATATAACTTGTGCTCAATCCCCAGGAAACTCTGCAGACATTGTAATCTACATCTCAGAGTTGTCTTATCAGGAGTGAGGAAGTGGGGGTATTTATTCCATTGCCCTATCATTCTTTGGTTAATGGGTAGGTACCCTATGTGGATGCAACTTCCCAGGTACTTGCCAACATACACCTAGTACTCTAATGGCAAAAGTCTAATGATGGACTGCAGGAACTGGATCTGAGGGTTGACAGCATGTACATATGAAAATAGTAAGGGGGTTTTAGAGACTATGAGCAGACCATTGACAATGACTGCTACAAAGTGGTACACAACACACACACACACACACACACACACAAACCCAGTTCATCATTTAAATTGTTTTGAGTCCCCAGAACTGGAAGAATTACATTATAAGATGCTTAAATATATGTTGTCATTTTAATCACAAAACCTCACTAGTAAGCTTTGAGAAACATGCAGTATTTTCCAGTATTGGTGATGAGCACATGTTCTGTTTTCAAAAAGGAAATGTAACTTTCTGGTAAAATCAATGGCCACAATTAGTCCACATAAATTGATCACAAACAAGGTGAAGAAATAAAATGATTTCTTTTTAAATAGATCTATAGACTATGTTATTGAAAAGCAGAGACATTACTTTGTCAACAAAGGTCCGTCTAGTCAAGGCTATAGTTTCTCCAGTGGTCATGTATGGATGTGAGAGTTGGACTATAAAGAAAGTTGAGCACCGAAGAACTGATGCTTTTGAACTGTTGGTGTTGGAGAAGACTCTTGAGAGTCCCTTGGACTGCAAGGAGATCCAATCAGTCCATCCTAAAGGTGATCGGTCCTGGGTGTTCATTGGAAGGACTGATGTTGAAGCTGAAACTCCAATACTTTGGCCACCTGATTTGAAGAGCTGACTCATTTGAAAAGACCCTGATGCTGGGAAAGATTAAGGGCAGGAGGAGTAGAGGACGACAGAGGATGAGATGGCTGGATGACATCACCGAATCGATGGACATGGGTTTGGGTGGACTCTGGGAGTTGGTGATGGACAGGGAGGCCTGGTGTGCGGTGGTTCATGGGGTTGCAAAAAGTCGGACATGACTGAGCGACTGAACTGAACTGATACAGCATAGTAATTTTCTCGACCATGTGGGGCCACCCAAGATGGATGGGTCATGGTGGAGAGGTCTGACAGAATGTGGTCCACTGGAGAAGGGCATGGTAAACCACTTCAGTATTCTTGCCTTGAGAACCCCATGAACAGTATGAAAAGGCAAAAAGATAGGACACTGAAAGATGAACTCCCCAGGTTGGTAGGTGCCCAATATGCTACTGGAGATCAGTGGAGAAATAACTCCAGAAAGAATGATGGGATGGAGCCAAAGCAAAAACAATACCCAGCTATGGATATGACTGGTGATAGACGCAAAGTCCGATGCTATAAGAGCAATATTGCATAGGAACCTGGAATGTTAGGTCCATGAATCAAGGCAAATTGGAAGTGGTCAAACAGGAGATGGCAAGAGTGAACGTCGACATTCTAGGAATCAACGAACTAAGATGGACTGGAATGGGTGAATTTAACTCAGATGACCATTATATCTACTACTGTGGGCAAGAATCCCTTAGAAGAAATGGAGTAGCCATCATGGTCAACAAAAGAGTCCTAAATGCAGTACTTGGATGCAATCTCAAAAATGACAGAATGATCTCTGTTTGTTTCCAAGGCAAACCATTCAATATCACGGTAATCCAAGTCTATGCCCCAACCAGTAACACCAAAGAAGCTGAAGTTAAACGGTTCTATGAAGACCTACAAGACCTTTTAGAACTAACACCCAAAAAGATGTCCTTTTCATTACAGGGGACTGGAATGCAAAAGTAGGATGTCAGGAAACACCTGGCGTAATAGGCAAATTTGGCCTTGGAGTACAGAATGAAGCAGGGCAAAGGCTAATAGAGTTTTGCCAAGAGAACGCACTGGTCATAGCAAACACCCTCTTCCAACAACACAAGAGAAGACTCTACACATGGACATCACCAGATGGTCAACACCGAAATCAGATTGATTATATTCTTTGCAGCCAAAGATGGAGATGCTCTATACAGTCAGCAAAAACAAGACCAGGAGCAGACTGTGGCTCAGATCATGAACTCCTTATTGCCAAATTCACGACTGAGTGACTGAACTAAACTTTTAATAGATTATACTGCGTTAAAATTATTATAAATAATAGCTATAACCCCCCATGTTGTACAATGTATCTTTGTTGTTCATCTATTTTATATACAGCAGTTTTATAGATTTTGGACAAGTAGTTGTGTAGTGATATCTCATTGTTTTACCTTGCATTTCCTTGATGGCATATGCTGTGGAGTAACTCTCAACTGCTTATTTGCCAGTTGTATATCTCCTTTGATGAGGAGTCTATTTAGGTATTTGGTTCATTTTTAACTGGGTTGCTTGTTTTCTTGTTATCGAGTTTAAAGATTCTTTTCATATTTTGGATAACAGTCCTTACCATATGTGTCTTTTGCAAACACTTTCCTCCATGTCTGTGGCTTATCTTCTTATTCTCTTGACATCGTCTTTTGCAGGCCAGGAATTTATCATTTTAGTGGAGTTCACTTTATCATATCTCTTTCATGGATTGTGCTTTTGGTGTTGTCTCTAAAAAGTCATCACTATATACAAAGTCATTGAAGTCCTTTATTATCTTGGAGTTTTATATAAAGTTTTGTGTTTTACATTTAGGTCTGTGATTTATTTTGAGCTAGTTTTGCTATGAGTGTAAAATCTATGTCTAGATTATTATTTTTCACATGTTCATGCTCAGTTGTTCTATCATCTTATGCTAAAAAAACTATCTTTGCTCTGATATCTTTTTTTTTTCTAATACGAGTAAGAAGGATATACATAAAGTGTTTGGTGCTCTGTTATGCTATGTCTTCAACATGACGGTAGGAGGACCCATTGCTTCCAGTACATGCATTCAATTTATCCTTTATAAATAGTTTATATCAAAAACTAAAGTGTACAAGGTAATAATGTGGTAATTCTTGCCATTTTATGTAAATCTTCTGGATTTTGACCCTATCTTTAATTTTATCTTAATTAATCTACTTCTGTGTGAACCTCATACTTAAACAATTTAATTGATTTTAAGGTCCTGAACAATGGTGGACTGTATTCTTTATAAATTAATTTATAGAAGTACAAGCATACTATGTCTGATTTTATTTTGTCATGTTGTATGCACCCGGGAATATTCATGCTTTCAGGAAATTTGCTGAACAAGTGATCAAAAAATGGCTCCTGCTTACTGTCAGAAAGTATTTTTAAATGTTGAATTACATAACCCACACTTCTTTTTATAAAAGGTGATGGGATTGTTTTTTCAAAAAAAAATAGATATGTATTTTATTGTATAATAGACATCTGAGTAAGTCCATAAATAAGGAAGTGGTCAACGAGTGGAACAGTCAGCATAATTTATTTCAGAATCCAAGATACTGAGATAGAAATTTCCTCTCCTAGGTTCTGATTCTCACTCTCTTTTTGCTCAACGAGCCCTTTAGTTAAATTTTCTAGCAGCAGTATGCCATGAGAGGGTAGAAAAGGGGATCAACATGTCCAGTAAACCTACAGATAGAAAGATTTCATGTTCAGAAGCTCCCTTATTGCTAACTAATTCCAGAAGGTTTTGGTGTACCATTGATATATATTTCAATTATAGAGATTTAAGAACAAAAATATAATCATGTAATTTATAAGCATAAGAGCACTGATTTTTGTTCAAATTCATTTAGTAATTTAAAAAAATATATAAAATACCAGCATACTTGTTACAAAAGCATTTTCAGTGTAATTAGTGTCGTTAAATTTCAAGTGTTACCAAACCCCATATGACAGCTACTGTGGAGTTACTAGATACCAATTCAGAAAAAAAAATAAAAATAGTCTTCAAGCACAAAATTTCGAAGTTCTGCAAAACCATAATGGTAGCAAGAAGTTAAACCTGGATCTTAAGAATAAAAATTATAATATTAATGTTTGTGTCTTTGTTTTTGCTTTTCCAATTAAATTAAGATGGATGTACCTATTTATAAGAGAACTGAAAAGCATTCATTTGATATTTAAGACAAGGAATCTTTCTATGGTAAAGCAGAGTCTGCAATATTATAACTATAAAATTAAAGTGTTAGAATTCCAATGCAATTGAAGTTACAATGGCAACAGTTATATATTTTTTTCAGTAATGATGTGTGAAGGTAAGTCCACAGCAGGCAACCTGAAGAAAATAATATGAAGAATCATATTCATTTTCCAAAAGTGTCTGAATGCCCTGCTGCTATCTATAAATCTGATTTTTTTTGTCAATAATATAACTGATGTTAGTAAGTGCAAACTGTGACTGAAAGTTTCAACCTACAGCTGACTTTAATTTGCCAACTGATTAATTGGCTTCGGTGAAGTAAGGAAATTCAATCTTTTTTACGTTTATTATAATTTCAGTAGCAGAGGGGCCAGTTCTTAGTGGAGCAACTGCAGCAATGAACTGAACTTGGAGAAACGAGCTTATAGTATTTCTCTGCCTTTAATTTGGTCCAACTGCTTGAAAAGAAAAAAAATAGAAATATTTTTCTTGATTGAAATTTCTTATGAAACCAGGAACTGAACTAGCTGAGCTTAGCTTTTCAGCACTGATACTATATGCATTTTTTTTTCCTTTGTAGAAGGACAAAAGCGGTGAGAGGTTAATCTTCAGAAAGAAATATCTGAGGTCTTTAAATTCTGAAAGACATTTTATTGGGAAGCACCTCAAGTATATTAAGATTAGGAAAAGTGAAAGAAAGTGAAAGTCGCTCAGTCGTGTCCGACTCTTTGCGACCCCATGGACTGTACGATGTCCATGGGATTCTCCAGGCCAGAATACTGGAGTGGGTAGACTTTCCCTTCTCGGGGTATCTTCCCAACCCAGAGATCAAACGCAGCTCTCCCGCATTGATGGTAGATTCTTTACAACTTGAGCCACCAGGGAAACCCAAGAACACTGGAGTGGGTAGCCTATCACTTCTCCAGCGGATCCTCCCGAACCGGGGTCTCCCGCATTGCAGGAGGATTCTTTACTAGCTGAGCTACCAGGGAAGCCCTAAGATTAGGAAAAGGAAGTCATGTTTAATATCAGAGCAGACTGATTTTAATAGGTGGAGGAAGTTGTGTATGTGATGAGATTCCCTCCTGGGGAATGAAGTTGGGACTCATAGCAGCCAGCCATTCTCTGTTGGTAACCAGAAATATTGTGTGTAAATTCAGGAAATCTAGTAGACATTCCATGGTACACTTTCCTAGCTCCAGCCCTTAGGAGAGCAGAACAATTCCTGTCCTAGTGTTCATTTGATATCTTTGCATCCCTCTAGAGAATCCTAAAGTAACTTGAATAGATTTCACTTACTTTCATTCCAGTTAAAAGTCTCATGGAACTGGATCGGAGAACAAATGGATAAGGGCCAAGGAGCTTAGGAAGAGTCTTGATGAAAACCAGCTTTAAGGTACAAGTAATAAAGAGGTGACTCATTTGAAAAGACCTTGATGCTGGGAAAGATTGAAGGCAGGAGGAGAAGGGGATGACAAAGGATGAGATGGTTGGATGGCATCACCGACTCAACGGACATGAGTTTGGGTAAACTCCAGGAGTTGGTGATGGACAGAGAGGCCTGGCATGCTGCAGTTTGTGGGGTTGCAAATAGTTGGACATGACTGAGCAACTGAACTGAACTGAACTGAATAAAGAGGAGCCTGGAAAGGACATGCAATAAGTGATCAGAGAGGCAGAAAAAAAAAGAGGGAATGTTGGGATCATGGAAGCTCTGGCAGTGCAATGTCCACACCCCAATTGCTGCAGTGTTCCCACCTTGTTTTTTTTTTTTGATATTGAAATTTAATTCTCAATAGTGGGAAATTGTTATCCAAATCCAGCTACAATGCATATTCCCTAGCAATTTTTTAACAATCATATTTCTGTCCTGAAGCCCCTTACAGAGAAATCCTTAAGCTATCATGTCAAAAAATGAAGGCAAAGAATGTTTTGCTTTGAAAGAGAGCAAGTGATAATGTTGTCAAATATTGTTGAAAGATGACTAAGAAGATTATTAACATCATCTTCTTGATTTAGTATCATGGAGGCAAAGGCAGTTCAGATTGAGTATTTGCTGAAGAGAGATAGCTCAGGTTTGGAAAATTTGGGATCAAAAGAAGTGAACGATCAGTGATTGGAAGGGGCAACACACCAAGTTTGTAAAGAAGAGAAGTTGATAAGAGATATAGAAAAAAAAAAGGAGGAATTGTATTTAAAAGAGACAAAGCCTAACTTAATCCTGAATAATACAATAGAGGAACAAATTTAAGGTCACAAAGGAGTGAAATATGTCATGGAGAAAGCAAGTTTCAGAGAATGGCATCCCCCTACTTCTGGGGATTTCATAGCTAAATCAGTTTCCCAATTCAGATTTGGAGATCAAAATCCAAGTTGGCTGTCTTTACGTTTGTCCATTTTCACCCTATACAACTCCCATTTGGGGAAGCCTTTTCTGGCATCTCAACTTCTAGTAGCTCCTTCAGTTGTCATTTTTGTTATGAAAGCCCCCTTTACATTTACCTGTGTTATGCTTGCCATGAGCTATATAAAAAACCTGCTGAGTGTTTTTCTTAAGAAATTTATTTTTAAATTCTGATTCTATGAAAACTAAATGTTCATGATTTCTTAAAGGTTGCCATGTTTTAGTGTCCTATTTGTCAGGTCCTTTAACATTAGAGATATATTCTGAAGTAGCCCAAGATCATTGAGGTACAGCCATTTATTTGTGTCTCAGTGCAGTGTACATACTTGGCTTCATTTCTTCAGAGGGCTTAACAATGTAATTTATTGTATACACTTGTATAAATCTGAGATAGAACTTGAGAAACAATCTTATGGTATTTGAAGTGCTATTAGGAACTAAATGGGGCTTCCCTTGTGGCTCAAGAATCTTGTGTAAAGAATCCGCCTGCAGTGCAGGAGACCTGGGTTCAGTCCCTGGATTGGGAAGATCCCCTGGAGAAGGGAAAGGCTACCCACTCCAGTATTCTGACCTGAAGAATTCCATGGACTATATATTCCATGGAGTTGCAAAGAGTCAGACACAACTGAGTGACTTTCGCTGGAGGAAATAAATGAGAAATAAATGCTGGGTAGGGTATTCTTGACCATACGTAGGTTTTTCCTTTTAATCACTTGAAAGAGGTCATGCCATTCCCTTCTGGACTGCAGTTTCTGCTGAGAAATCAGCTGATAAGCTTACGTGGATTCCCTTGTATATTATTTGTTGCTTTCTTCTTGTTGTTTTTAACATATTTGCTTTGTTTTTAATTTTTGTCAGTTTGAATAATAGACATCTTGAGGTGTTCCTCCTTGGGCTCATCATTTATGGGACTCTCTTTGCTTCCTGGACTTGGGTGAGAGAATTTCCTTTCTCATGTTAGGGAAGTTTTAGGTTATAGTATCTTCAAATATTGTCTCAGGCCCTTTCTCTTTCTCTTCTCCTTTTAGGAACTGCTAAAATGTTGATTCACCTAATGTTGTCTCAGAGGTCTCTGAGACTGTCCTCATTTCTTTTCATTCTGTTTTCTTTATTCTGTTTTGTAACAGTGATTTCCATCATTATGCCTTCCAGCTCAGTTATCTGTTCTTCTGCCTCATTTATACTGCTATTGATTCCTTCTGGTAAATTTTTCTCTTCAGTTGTTGTATTGCTCATCTTTTCATTTGTTCTTTAAACTGTCTAAGTCTTTGTGAAACATTTCTTGGATCATCTCTGCCTGTGCCTCCATTCTTTTTTTGAGATGTTGGGTCTTCTTTAGTATAGTTACTCTGAGTTATTTTTCAGGTAGATTGCCTATCCACACTGCATTTAGTCGTTCTGAGCTTTTAATCTTCTTCCTTTGTCTGAAACATGTTTTTCCACCTTCTCATTCTGTCTTTCTGTCTTTACGGTCACCCTTCTATATTCTGCAGGATCATAGTCCTTGCTTCTGGTGTCTGACCCCTGGTGGGTGAGTTTGATCTGGTGCCTTGTGCACATTTCCCTGACTTTTTGAATCACCAGGAGGTTGCCAAATAAATTATTATTACTCTATTTGAAAAGAAGAAATATAGTGGTTCTCTATCAATCAGGGTATATTAATATATACTGCATTAACAAGAAGTACTCAAAACCTAATGACATATTATAATGAAAATGTTTCTTACTCAATTAACATGCCCATTGAGGATCACTCAGGGTTCTACTTCACATCTCTTCAATCTGTGACTTAGACTTGACCTAATGGCTTTATCCTCCCAAATGTAACTCCATTCTTAAAAACTGCTAGACTCCTAGGCAGATGCAAAGAAAGCTCTGATAGGTTTTTTCCCAGTCATTACATGCTCTGTCCTTTTCACCGTTAATTAGACTCGATAATCACATGCAACCCCTTCTTCTACTGCTCCTCCAAATCCAAACTCAATGGACATAGAAAGTGCAATCCTACCTTGTATTTGGAAAATGCAAGACTGGAAATATTTGACAAATAACACTAATGATGAATTTAACGATGGATTAATAATGAATGTGAATACATTAAAATAAAAACTCAATCATTTTCAAAGATGTCATGTCCCAAAAGGTAAACATGCACATATTTTTGCATTTAGGTCTATCTTAAATATACTTCATTAGCATTTTCTTACATTTGGGGCATAAAGATCAGTTGACACAGTTTGTTCTATAATGTCCCTTAATACTTTCCTGTTTATTTCTGTTACTTGTAACTTATGCAAATCTCTCATATTTTCTGATAAAATATTAAACTGTTAAACCTGATTATGTTTGATAAAATATAACTGAATTTGTCTATAAATATTAAACATTCCTAAGTGTGACATTATTTTCTCTACCAATTTGTTGATTAAATTGGTATGAGAGAATAGCTTGTAATTAGATGTTGGTATCATTAATATGTATGGCTGTTTCCTCCTCTTTTATTCTTCACATTTGTCTATATATGTGAGGTAAACTTGGTTTTTGGATGTATGTTAAATACTGCTGGGGCTTCCCTGGTGGTTCATATGGTAATGAAGCCACCTGCAACGCGGGAGACTCAGGTTGGATCCCTGGGTCAGGAGGATCCCCTGGAGAAGGAAATAGCAACCCACCCCAGTACTCTTGCCTGGAGAATTCCATGGATGAAGGAGCCTGGTGGGCTATAGTTCATGGGGTCACAAAGAGTTGGACACGACTGAGCCACTAATACTTTCACTTTCTTAGATATAGTTGTTCTCCTTTCACGTTTTATTCTATCCTATAATTGTAGAAGATTTGACTAAAATGTTCTATGGGATTTTTAAGGAGATGGATGAGTTAAAAACATCTGAACAAGGAAGTTAAGCATAGAAAACCCTCTCAGTGTTTATCAAGGCTAATCTACATGTTCAAATTATCTGAGGTGATGCATTTTAACACCTGAATATATGTGTTTGCATGTGTGTGTATATATACATATATACTCTTACATTTTCTTTCAAGTTCTTGTTTAACAAATTAAAATATTCAATGGGTTGAATGATATAGAATAGTATATACATCTTTTCTATGAGTATGTAAGAGCTCTCTACAATATGTGAAACAATTATGTTAATATATGCACTAATATATTTAGAGTAATTAGATGCTCTGAAAATAAAAGAGAACTTCTAGTATATGTTAATGCATTAGATTTGCACTGATATATGCTTCAAATTCCAGTTGCTTTTATTTTTTCTTCCTTTTAGCAATAATATATTGCATATGACTTACATACATTTAGGAAAAGTATTTTAAAACAAAATTGGAAATATTTAGTTTGTAGAATGCTTTTGTGCAAAACCAGGGTACACTTGCTATTAAGCAGTTTATCCCAAGTTTGTATTTCATTTAGTGTCTATAAAATAAATATGTGTATATGACATGTTCACTTTAGAACTATGTATTTGATGTATTTGGCTTCCCGGGTGGCTCAGTGGGTAAAGAATCCACCTGTTATGCAGGAGACAGAGGCAATGCAGTTTTGATCCCTGGGTCGGAAAGCTCCCCTGAAAGAAGGCATGGCAACCCACTCCAGTATTCTTGCCTGGAAAATCCCATGGACAGAGGAGCCTGGCAAACTATGGTCCATAGGTTCACAAAGAGTCAGACATGACTGAAGCGACTACGCATACACACATTTGATTTATTGCCAAAAATACACTGAATTTTCTAAAATTACCATTTATCCAAAACCCAGAATAGCATATGTGTGTTAGATTATTGTTTAGTCTTGTTTAGTTTTTTAGCTATTATTGTTTAGTTTTGTGGTGTATTAGTTAAAGGTTCCAGCATCAGACATAATGATAATCTAGCCCCATCATCTTCAAATACTTGCAACTGGATAGGAAATTACTTATTCATTGTGAGGGCCAGTTTCTACATTTGGAGAAGAGAGATAACAGAGTTGTTGGGAGGAATGAATGTCATTAGTGAGATAATGCATGTAAGTACAATGTCTTGTCTATATTAGACCAGAGTAAACATTAGCTCCCATTCTTACTATATGATAGAAATGAAGAGCAGACTGATACAAAATATGTATTACAAATTCCTAAAACTGTCTAGAGTTGTATACAATTTATATTTGCATTTATGATGATTAACTTGAAACTCTGGAATATGGGATGCTACTTTTTGTATCACCTGTCAGATTAATTTGTATTCAATATAATTTAGTGCCCTCATGTACTTTTCCTATGTTGTAATTCTCAGGAAATATGTAACAACTGATTGCCATCAATGGTGCACATTCTAGAGTGACTGTATAATTTAGTCAAAATAACAACTAAATTAATGATGCTCAGGAAATGGCTTAATGTTTTCACTTTCTTTTCTGAAAACTGAAGAAAATAACACATGCTGCATTAGGCAGGATTTATTTCAGCTAAAATGACATAATCCCAACTCAAAGCAGCTTTAAAAAAGTGATCTAGTAAAGATTTGGGATAGCTGACTGAATCAAATAGAAAAGCTATGGGAACCGGGAGTCTTTTACCACCTCAAAGGAAAGACACTCAAGACACTACACCATTTAAATCTCTCCACTCAATGGTCTTATTGTGGCTTCTTCTTCTTTTTTTTTTTTTATTTTAGCTGCATATGATTTTCTCCAAAGAAAGATGGGACCACAACTAAGGATTATATCATCTACCCTCACGAAGTTCACAACTGAGATTTCTACCTCTCAGGTTTAGAATAACATCCTCAGGGAATGAATCAGACTGATTTGAGTTACATGCCCACTGCTTGGCCAAATGCTATACTTATAAAGTGGTTATAATGCCACTTAGGTCACCCAATGTGAACCACAGAGGCCCAATCAATACTACTAAACCCCAAAGAAGCTTCATATTATGAGACTTGGTAGCTGGTTTCTCCACAGCTGCTCCAAAGGACCAGGCAACCCCAAAGTACTGTAAATTGGATTTAACCACTGCCACTGACACTACAGGGGCAGAACAGAAGCAAGAAATTTTGGCTAATGAGAAATAGCAGATGGGGAGAAGAGTGTCCCTCCCTTCCTGTTTCCCAGTGACTCTCTAAACTCTTTCCAGTGTCCTCTCTTATAGACAAATGGACACGACTGAAGCATCGGCCAGCTCCATTAAATGTCACCTTGGATGCTGCCATCCTATCTGCCACGCTAAACTGGGCCTTTACTGTCACTGCCCGAGTTTAATACTTCTCAATAAAGAATGAGTGTTTATGCTTTGATGCAGACTCTGTTTTCTAGTCAAACAGACACTAAGACATATCTCATTTTATTGTACTGTGCTTTATTTCACTTTTCAGATCTTGCATTTTTTTAGGTACAAATTAGAGGTTTATGGCAACCCTATGCCAAGCAATTCTATCAATGTCATTTTTCCAACAACAATCACTCATGTGTCTTTGGGTCACAGTTTGGGTAATTCTCATAGTATTTTAGGCTTTTTAATGAATGTAATATTTGTTAAGGCAATTTGTGATCATTGCTCTTTGATGTTATAATTCAGTTGCTTGGGGTATCCCAAACCAAGCTCATATAAGATGCTTATATTAAGTAGCATATGTTTGGTGTGTTCTGACTTCTTCATTGGCCAATATTTTCCTCATCTCTCTCTTTTTCTTCAGGCCTTGTTTTACCAAATAGTTGGCCAAGTTATGAATGCAAAAAAAAAGTTCTTGAAGGAAATTAAAAGTGGTACTCTAGTTAACACACAACAGATAAGGACGTGAAACAGCCTTATTGCTGATACAGAGAAAGTTTAAATGGTCATGAGAGAAAATCAAACCACCCATGGTATTCCCTATGATGCTTTTGAACTGTGGTGTTGAAGAAGACTCTTGGGAGTCCCTTGGACTCCAAGATCAAGCCAGTCAATTCTAAAGGAAATCAGTCCTGAATATTCATTGGAAGGACTGAAGCTGAAGCTGAAACTCCAATACTATGGCCACCTGATGTGAATAACTGACTCTTTGGAAAAGACCCTGATGCTGGGAAAGATTGAAGGCAGGAGAAGAAAGGGATGACAGAGGATGAGATGGTTGGATGGCATCACCGACTCGATGGACATGAGTTTGAGCAAGCTCTGGGAGTTGGTGATGGACAGGAAGCCTAGTGTGCTTCAGTCCATGGCGTCACAAAGAGTCAGACACAACTGAGTGTCTGAACTGAATTGATGGCATTCCCTTAAGTTAAAGCCAAATCCAGAGCAAGATCCTAACTCTCTTAAATTATACGAACACTGAGAGTGATGAGGACATTGCACATGAAAAATTTGAAGCTACCAGAGGTTGGTTCATGAGGTGAAAAGAAAGAAGCCATCTCCAGAATGTAAAAGTGCAATATAAAGCAGCAAGTGCTAATGTAGAAGCTGCAGCAAGTTATCCAGAAATGTAGCTAAGATAATAAAGTGGCTACCCTAAATAACAGATTTTCAATGGAGACAAACCGGTCTTACACTCTCAATGGAGACAAACCAGTCTTATATTAGGACTTTCATAGCCAGAAAAAAGTCAATGCCTGGGTTTAAAGCTTCAAAGCCAAACTAACACTGTTATTCAGGGCTAATACAGATGGTGACTTTAAGTCAAAGACCGTGCTAATTTCCATTCTGAAAATCCAAGGGCCCTTAACAATTATGCTAAATCTATCTTGTCTGTGCTCTATAAATGGAACAACAAAGCTTGGATGACAGCACATCACTTTACAACATAGTTATTGAATATTTTAAGCCCACCCACGGTTGAGAACTGCTCAGAAAAAAAAAAAAGATTCCTTTCAAAAGATTACTACTCATTGACAATGTACCTCATCACCCAAGGCTCTGATGGAGATGAGCAATGAGATTAATGTTGTTTTCATGCCTGCTAGCCCCACATTCATTCTGCAGCCAATGGATCAAGGAGTAATTTTGACTTTCAAGTCTTGTTATTTAAGAAATCCATTTTGTAAGGTTATAGCTGCCATAGACAGTATTCCTCTGATGGATCTGGGCAAATTAAATTGAAAATTTTTTGGAAAGAATTCACTATTCTAGATACCATTAAGAACACTTGTGATTCATGGAGAGAGATCAAAAAGTCAACATTAACAGGAGTTTGGAAAAAGTTGATTTCAACTCTTAAATGCATGGCCTTGAAAAGTTCAACACTCAAGTGGAAGAAGTAACTGCAGATGTGGTGCAAATAGCAAGAGAAAAAGAATTTGAAGTGGAGTCTGAAGATGTGACTACATTATTGCCATCTAATGATAAAACTTTAGTGAATGAGAAGTTGCTTCTTATGGATGAGCAAAGAAAGGGGTTTCTTTTCTTAGATGGAATCTACTCTTGGTAAATATGCCCTGAAGAATGTCAAAGTGACAACAGCGGATGCAGAATATTACATATATTACATAAAATTGGTGGATAAGCTTGAAAGAATTTATACTGGGTGTAAATTGCTATCAAATATGTATGCCTCAGATATGTGATTCATGAAAGGAAGCATGAATCAATGTGCCAAACTTCATTGTCTTGTTTGAAGAAATCGCCACAGCCACTTCAGCCTTTTCCCACCACCCTGAGCAATCAGCAGCCATTATCATCGAGACAAGACCCTCCATCAGCAAAAAGATTACAACTATCTGAAGGTTCAGATGGTTGTTAGTAATTTTTAGCAATAAAGTATATTTTAATTAAGGTATCTACTTTTTGTTAGGCACAATGCTGTTGCACTCTCAATATACTACCGTTTAAATGTAAACTTTATATGCAGTGACAAAGACAAATTCATGTGACTCACTTTATTAAATTATCTGTTTTATTGTGGTGATCTGGAACTGAACCTCTAATAGTTCTGAAGTATGTCTATGTATTACTTATTTATTTTTATTGCATTTAATGTAATCTCTGTGAGATTAGACTTTTTTTTAATCCTCACTTTACTACTGTATCTCCAATGCTAAAATTTCCTAACATATTCCAGTACAAATTAATGTACTTCATTAGGTTTCATGATGTCAGGAAGGTTACCACAAAAAAATGTACAAAATTAGACTTTTCTTGAGGTATAACAATGATGGTCACAAAGCAGGTCTCAATAATGCTTCAGTAGTATTGGAAAAATATGATTGATTTTATCTTTAAACTTAGCCATTTACCGAGTGGCTACTGTATGCCAGGTAATGAAAGTTGCTGAAGGTATAGTGATACAAGATCTATTTTTGCCTTTAAAAACATATAGTCCAGTGTAGAAATTCATAGCTTCATAGTTGCCTTAAGGTTTCTCAGAATAAAAGAACATAATATAATTTCTTCATTTTTCATGAGAAAAAATCTATGTTGTTTATATATGATTTCTATCCTACTGATCACCCTCTGCCCAGTTTCAAAGAGAGAGCTGGTCACCAAGATTGGACGGTCCACTCCAAATAAAGGACTTTGTTTAGACCACTGTGAGTGCTGAAATGTGGCAGCAGAGTAAGGTGGAGCAGAAATTCAATCCAGCTTTCTTCTCCCTCCTAGTATTTATCTCGCCCTTTCCATGACAACAAGGGAAAATAAACAAAGGCAACAGCATCTGTTGCTCCTTTTTTTTTGCTCCTGCTGCTTTGAATTAAGCTTGACTCAGTTTAATCAGTTTGCCCCCACCAAATCCATTGCTGTATCTTTCCATTTATTAATCTGACCCTCTATTTGACAGTCCTGTTGGTCAAGCTTACTAATTTTTTAAAAGACAAAAAAAAAGGAGAGAGAGAGATTTTAAAATTAAAAAGTCAAAAGTGTTTAACATCCTTTGATTCTGTTGTATACATGCATATAAGCATGAAGCTTTTAAAATACAAATTTCCATATTTGTATCTATATGTAAAGTACAAGTAATAAGCCTCTGATATTAAAAGCAAGGGATTGCCTGGAGATTTGTTTTAAATGATAGGCTTTTGAAGCTTTAGTAATGGTTGTAGGGCGTTTCTCCTTGATAAGGAGATGGGATGTAAGAGAGATTACTAAATGATTTTTGAGTTCAGGGAATGCACTGGCTTTTATGCAGGTCTTGATATGCTTGAACACACAAATACATCTCATAAATCTAAGATCCCCAGAACTCAAGGGTAATGCATTTCCTCCTGAATTCCTGTACTGATCAGCAAAACACACACACATACACACACACACACACACATGCACACTAACTCACTCTTAAAGAGCAGGCCCAACACAGAGAAAGAGGTGTAATTCTTCATACCCCAATTCAAAGACATGAGAGAATTAGAGAAATTTCTTCTCATAAAATTGTCTGTAGATATCTGAAATCTGTTCACATCATTGTAAACCAACATTACACCTGTAAAATGTTTAGAAAGTTTGATCTTTCTTTTGAAGTACTTAATTAAAAGTTAGTTTGTTAAGAAAGGTGCTATGCAATTACACTTGCTGACCACATTAATATTTAAATGAGAACAGGCAACATCAAGATGTTTAGAATAAGTTTAAGAGAATATTCTAGCAAGGCTCTGACAAAGAAAGAGCATTTAGGATCTGTACTTACAAAGTTCACTTGCTAATTTTCAGTTATACTTATAAGAATATAGTTAGCAAACCTTGCCCCTCAAAAGATATTATAAATTTTAACCCACAGTTCCAAGAACTTCACATTCAGATAATATGTTTTGATTATTAGTGAACATAAATTTTAACAAGTTAAAGGTTAAAACACACTACTGTTTTAACTACCAATTTTCAGTAAATAGGCATTTAAAAAAAAAAACAACAACATTCTGTTACTTGCTACTGTTTTTTATAGCAACGAACAGTTGTGTTTTGCCTAAACAACAGTTGTAAAGTGTCTTGTGCTGATACTTGGTAAAAATGGAAATATCAACATTGTTTATGTAGAATTTTCAAACCATAAATCAGTCAAAGGAACATTCTGTTCTGTAGTTGACCTGTTAAGTATGAATGGGCTTTTCTGATTGGTGTGACATTTTCCTTGCCATTGTCAAATAACAGAGGCAATAATACCCATTTAAAAGTAAAGCAGAATGAAATGCCCATCGTTTTTGTCAAATACAGAACAAATGATCCTTGTAAGAATAAAGCACTCTGCTACTCTCCAAATTGTCCAACATTCAAGTGCTCATTTACCACAAGTCATTAAAATAATTTGCTTAAAAGTAATCTTTTTGTGTACTAGTGATTTTTTAGACTTTTTATTAAAAATGTGAAGTATGTTATTCTTCAAATCGAAACTTACTTGGTAATAAATCAAAGTCACTAAATATTTTTAAAAATTGACTTCCCTTCTGAATTCTTTCTTGTTCTTAATCTCTTCCATGTTACAGACTTACAGAATAAAAGAGAACTGAAATGCGTTGAATGCCTACTATGTGGCAGACATTTCATATTCATTGTCTCATGTAGGCCTGCTACTATTGCTGCTATATTGTTACCTTCCATTTAACAACGGAGGAAACTTAGTCTGAGTGAGGTGTAGGAACTTGCAAATGCGCTATGGCTTGGTTGCTCCCTTATTCCCGGTGTACAGGGAACAGAGCCTGTATATTACTTACTTCTGTTTTGCTGGGACCAAGCACTAGTTCTGCCACCTTGAAATAAGGGCCTAGTTGTTGTTCAGTCACTAAGCCGTGTCTAACTCTTTGTGACCCCATGGACTGCACCACACCAGGCTTCTCTGTCCTTCACTATCTCTTGGAGTTTGCTCAGCCTCGGGTCCATTGAGTCAGTGATGCCACCAAACCATCTCATGCTCTGTCGTCCCTTTCTCCTGACTTCAATCTTTCCCAGCTAAAAACTGCGGCTTATATAGGCTCATGACTAAACAGTGCTTCCTAATCATATAGCTTTTGTCATACAACCCCTCTCCAGTATGAAATGGAGATGGAAATCCATCTGGGATTCGTGTAAGTGAACATGCTGCGCATATGTCTGTCACAAAGCAAACATGCCATGAAAAGTATTCATTATTTTTATGCTCTTTCATATTTATTTGTCGAACTCTACTGAGAATCTATGAAAACACTTTTGCTGTTCACAGACAATCAAAAGATTGAACAAATGAAAAAGTTCTTGAATGATGCTAACTTCTAGGTTAGCAAAGATTTGAGTCATAGTTTAACATGGTAGACTATGAAACTGAAACAAAAGCTTCAAAAATGTCCTATTTTCCTCAGTTTGGGGCTGTTTATTTCCAGTTTGAATACAGTAACAACACAGGTTCAGATAAGATAAAAAAGCAAACACAGCAGATGAACACTTTCTTTCATCCTTATGATGGTATATGCCTAACAAGAAATTTCCTAATTTCTTTTAATAGTAATATTTAGTGTCTGAATATGTATGAATAATTTACTGAAAATTGGGAACAAATCTGACAAAATATGTCTTTATAAATAAAATATGTTTATATATTTATATATATATAACTAAAATATATAAAAATAAAGATGTATGTATGACAGACCATTTCTGGTATGCTTCTAGATTTGAGTTAATTTGTAGACTTTTACTTTTTAGACTAGAAATCATATTTTAGCCTAATTGCAAACTGAATTTGATAATTAATTACATTTTCTCTGTGCTTCATTAATTCCCAGAAAACAAATTGCACTTTTGGTGTTTTTGTTCAGCTAACTCTTATAGTTTTCTCTTTGCTAAAAAAATAAATATATCATGTTTTGGAGAATTGCATGTATTCCAAAAACTTGTAAGTATATGTTTTACTTAATATTTCTTCATATGTTAGAAAGATATGTGAAATATATTTGTAAATCATATATGATAAAAACGTGTATAACAGTTTGTATGCTGAGTCACTCTTGTGTACAACTCTTAGCAATCCATGGATGGGAGCCCTCCAGGTTCCTGTGCCAATGGGACTTTCCAGGCAAGAATACTGGGGTGGGTTGCCATTACCTTCTCCAGGGGATCTTCCTCAACTAGGGATCAAATCCACATCTCTTACATCTCCTGCTTTGGTTGGTGGATATTTTTTACCACTGAGACACCTGGGAAGCTCCAATAATATTTATTTATACAGTCAAAGGTAATGGTAAGAATGCTGGAAGTGACTCTATTCAATAAAAAAAATGCAGAAAAAAGTATAGTGAACAGTAGAATTTCTTTTTTAAGTAGTTCTCTTAGAACTTTCTCTCCTCTACCTTATTTGGAAGGAATACAGTGATAAATGCACAAATGATTATCAGGGATTATACTTGAATGGAGATAAGTTTTATGTTACAGTTAATGTACATTAGGTCCAATATTTGCTATATTCATAATAAAGTGCAATGATAACCAATGTAAATATTTGAAAATGCTGAGGCAATATAAGTATCATGCTGAAGGATACTTTTGTCATTTGAATTCTGAAAATTACTTAGTACTTGTATAAAAAAATTCTTAGCATAGCTCATTTACATCTGTGTACTATTTCACAAGTCATTCTGAAAGAATAACAGGTATTTAGTATAGTTGAACCAGGTTTCTGTATTTCCTTTTGGTGAGAAGAATGAAAAAATGTCCATTAAGTGAGATAATCAAATTCCTACAAATCCACATCAGCACTCACTTCAGTGTTCTTAAAATATAGTTGGTTGAAGCGACTTTCAGATAAATCCCAGACTAGGTCAATTTCTCTGGTCTGAGGAAGAGGGAAAGAGAATGAGTTAGAAACACCAAGGAACAAGCAGAAGAGCAGCAAAGCCAGTTTAGCTGAAAGGAGACAAGAGGAATATCTAGTTTTTAGAATACATTGCTTTTATTATTTTGAAATATTTACTGTGAAAAATATCAAACACACAAGTATTGTAACTCGTTACCTCCATAACCTAAGTGAAGCAACTCATCATGTTTTGCCACTCCATTCTTGCCTCACCTATCCCATTTTTGGTACAGTTGTCAAGAATTCTAAAGTAACTTCAAGACCATACATCATTGCAACACACATCTTAAGATTTATATCTCTCCCCAAAATGTAAATAGTTTCTTACATAGTAACAAGATCAATTTTTAAATGTAACAAAATTGATACTTTCCTGTAGTTGTCTAATATTCTGCCATGTTTAAAACTGTCTATACAAATCAGAATCTAAAACAAGTCCTTCAATTGCATTTTATTTTTATGCCTCTTTTTTTTTTATTAACTGTCCTCTTTTTTTAAAAAATAAATTATTTATTTTGGTTGGGGGCTAATTATTTTACAATATTGTGGTGGTTTTTGCCATACATTGACATGAATCAGCCATGGGTTTACATGTGTTCCCCTTCCTGGACCCCCCTCCCACCTCCCTCCCCATCCCATCCCTCCGGGACATCCCATTGCCCCAGCCCTGAGCATTTGTCTCATGCTTCAAACCTGGAATGGTGTTCTGTTTCACATATGATAATATACGTGTTTCAATGCTATTCTCCCAGAACGTCCCACCCTCACCTTCTCCCTCAGAGTCCACAAGACTGTTCTGTGCATCTGTGTCTCTTATTCTGTCTCGCATATAGGGTTATCGTTACCATCTTTCAAATTCCATATATATGCATTAGTATACTGTATTGGTGTTTTTCTTTCTGGCTTACTTCACTCTGTATAATGGGCTCCAGTTTCATTCATCTCAATAGAACTGATTCAAATGTATACTTTTTAATGGCTGAGTAATATTCCACTGTGTATATGTACCACAGCTTCCTTATCCATTCGTCTAATGATGGACATCTAGGTTGCTTCCATGTCTTGGCTATTATAAACAGTGCTGGGATGAACACTGGGGTACACGCGTCTCTTTCAATTCTGGTTTCCTGGGTGTGTATGCCCAGCAGTGGGATTGCTGGGTCATATGGCAGTTCTATTCCCAGTTTTTTAAGGAATCTCCACACTGTTCTCCATAGTGGCTGTACTAGTTTGCATTCCCATCAACAGTGTAAGAGGGTTCCCTTTTCTCCACACCCTCTCCAGCATTTATTGCTTGTAGACTTTTGGATAGCAGCCATTCTGACTGTCCTCTTTTTATCTGTCATTAACATGTTGAATAATTTGCTCCAGTTACTGGAAGGATGACCTGTGCTGAAAGTGTTAGTCACTCAGTCATGTCTGACTCTTTGTGACCCCAAGGACTATAGCCTGCTAGGCTCCACTGTGCATGGAATTCTCCAGACAAGAATACAGGAGTGGGCTGCCATTCCCTTCTCCAGGGGATAGTCCCAACTCAGGAATTGAACCCGGGTCTCCTGCATTGCAGACATATTCTTTACTGTCTGAGCCACCAGGAAGAATGTCCTAGTTTCTGATTTTAACCTGCTTTCTCATGGTTTCATTTACCTTCTTCTTCCTACATTTCCTGGGGGGTAGCTGTAAAGATTTGAATAGATTCACTTTCAACTTTCTTTACCTAACAACATTTATTAGTAACGCTAAATATGCCATGCTATATTACATCAGGCACCATATACTATCTTATTGTCCTGCTTTTAGTGATGCTGAGAGTGACAATAGGTAAAACAGTAGGGAGGAAAACAGTAGGTATTCTGAACTTTCATTGTAAAGTTACCCATCAATCCTTTATCTAATGGTTTTATTCACTAATGTACTTTGCCTGGAACACTTATTTCACATTTACTAGCTGAGTTTATTCTTTCCATAAAGAATTACTTTTCCTATTCTGGTTTACCTAACTGGTTATTCTGAAATATAGTTTTCACAGAAAATTTAAATTAAATACTGACTTCTTTCCTTTGCTGTACCCTTTCATCTCTTTTAAAGAGTATCATTGTGAAATTAGAGGTTTTTTTAAATTGTAGTTATTGTTCTTTCCAGCGATCAAATCCTTCCATATTTGACCATTGGAAGTCTCTGTAGGCTCTTATGTCATCTTTATCTTCGCTCTATTTATTATTTTCCCGGCTTTATTACATCATATTGATATTTAGCAAACTACTTATATTTACAGTGCACAATTGAAAAAGTTTCAACATATGTAGATCCATGAGAGCATATGCCAATCTAGAAAGTGAACATAATCATCATCCCCCAAGGTTCTTTGTCCCTGGAAGTGGAACTCTCCCCGCAGAGTAGAGCTGCCACTGGCCCCAGCCCCTTTGGCACACGTGTGTGTGTGTGTGTGTGAGCGCTCAGTCCCTCAGTCGTGTTTGACTGTTTGCCACCCCATGGACTGTAGCCGACTAGGCTCCTCTGTCCGTGGAATTTTCCAGGCACAAATACTGGAGTGAGCTGCTATTTCTTCCTCCAGGGGATCTTCCCAACCCAGGGATTGAACCCTTGTTTCCTGCATCTCAAAAATTGGCAAGAGGATCCTTTACCCCTTGGGAAGCCCTGTGATGGTAGTTTTGCCTTTTTTTTTTTTTGAGAGTTTGTGTTAAGTAGAATCACATAGTGCATAGTCTTTTCTGTACTTACCATGTTGGTTGTGAACTCTATGTTTTTGTGTGTTGATATTTCTTATTTCTGTGTAGTTTTCTATGTGGAAAATATACCACATTTCTTTATCTATTTGCTGGCCAATGGACATTTAGAGCGTTTCACTTTATGGTTACTACAGAAATAGCTGCTGAGAATACTTGTGTACAACATTTGATTTGGACACGCTCTTAGGGTAAATACCTAGAAGTGGAATTACTAGTTTTTTGGTAGATGCGTCTTTAGTTTTTTCAAAAATTCTCAAATTGTTTTCCAAAATGATTGAACAGTTTTACATACTGCCAATGTAGGCTTTACAATTCCTCAGCATCCTTGCAAACACTTGATATAGTCAGAAGTTTTCATTTTAGACATTCTAATAAATGTATACTACATAATTGTGATTTTCATTTGCATTTCCTAATGACTAATGCTTTTGAACATTTTTATGTTAGTGCTTTTTAGCCGTATGTGTATCTTTGTCTATAAAGTGTCTGTTCAAATCTTCACTTCATTTTTTATTGTCTTGCTGGTTTTCCTATTATTGTGTTTTGAGAATTATTTAAATTATGACTATAAAAACTTTGCCAGGCATTTAGACATTGAAAATATTTTTTGCCAAATATTTTGCTAGTCTTTTCAATCTCTTAAAATATCCTTCTAAAAACAGTTTTGTGTTTTTGTTTTTTTTTCATGAATTCCAGTTATTTGTTTCCTCATGGCCGTGCTTTTGATATTATATCTAAGAAGTATTTCCTAATCAAGATATACAAATTTTGTTTCCTATATTTTACTTTTTTATTCTACAGGTTTCATAATTTTAGATGTTTGTGTCCGTTTTCTCCATTTTAAATTAATGTTTTTTATTTGTTGCATATTATGAATTCAGTTCAGTTCAGTTTAGTACAGTTGCTCAGTTGTGTCCGACTCTTTGCGACCCCATGGACTGCAGCACTCCAGGCCTCCCTGACAACTCCCGGAGTTTACCCAAACTCATGTCCACTGAACTCGGTCATGCCATCCAACCATCTCATCCTCTGTCATCCCCTTCTCCTCCCCTTCAATCTTTCCCAGCATCAGGGTCTTTTCAAATGAGTCGGCTCTTCACATCAGGTGGCCAAAGTATTGGAATTTCAGCTTCAGCATCAGTTCTTCCAATGAACACCCAGGACTAATCTCCTGTAGGATGGACTGGTTGGATCTCCTTGCAGTCCAAGGGACTCTCAAGAGTCTTCTCCAACACCACAGTTTAAAAGCATCAATTCTTCGGCACTCAGCTTTGGGAGTACAGTTCTTTTTTGCATATGAACAGTTACCTTCCAGGCTATCATTTGTCAAAAAGATACCCTTTGTCTACTGAATAAACTTCATATCTCTGTTGAAAATCAGTTTTTAATGTATGTGTGAATCTATTTCTAACTTGCTCTTTTGTTCAATTTATCTACTTGTCTATCTGTATACCAGTACCACATTGCCTTGATGACAATAACTTTACTATAAGTCTTGAAACTGCACAGGGCTAGTTTTCCAAATTTATCTTTTTTTTTTCAATATTGTTTTGATGTCTTAGGTCCTTTGCATCTCTGTCTGTCTCTCTCTCTCTTTCTCTCTCTCTCTCTATATATATAAAATAGACTCACTTTGTTACTTTTTATTTTTAAAAGAATCTGCTGAAATTTTTAGTGGCAGGGCACCAAATCTATAGATTGATTTGGGTTAAATTTATTTCTTAATTATATTGTATCTTCTTTTCATGAACATGAAATATTCATGAACAAGAAATAAATATTTCTTCATTTATTAAGAGGAGAAGTCAATGGCACCCCACTCCAGTCCTCTTGCCTGGAAAATCCCGTGGACAGAGGAGCCTGGAGGGTTGCAGTCCATGGGGTCGCTAAGAGTCAGACACGACTGAGCAACTTCACTTTCACTTTTCACTTTCATGCATTGGAGAAGGAAATGGCAACCCACTCCAGTGTTCTTGTCTGGAGAATCCCAGGGACGGCAGAGTCTGGTGGGCTACCATCTATGGGGTCGCACAGAGTCAGACACGACTGAGGTGACTTAGCAGCATTTATTAAGAATTCTGAATTCAGCAATATTTCATATATAACAGTGAGCAGGCCTTTTGCATATTAGCTTTTAGATTTATCTCTAGGTATTTCATATTTTTGATGCAGTAAAAAATAGTATTTGTATTTAGTTTTGTTTTTTGTTGTAGTGATAAGCATTTCACTGTTGAGTTTGTAGTCTATAAAATTGCTAAACTCTCTTTTTAGTTTTGGTAACTATTATAGATTCCAACAGCTTTCTAAACAGTATTACTTCTTTTCTATTCTCGTTGCCATTTTTCTCATTTTTCTTATCTTATTGTGCTGAGTGGAGACTTTACTACAATATTGAACAGAGTGGTGAGATTTTGGTATTTTGTTTCTGATCTTTTGAAGTATGTATTATTCAGTCTTTCACCATTAAGTAGGATGCTAGCACTGACATTTTGTAAATACTTTTTATGAGGTTTAGGAGTTTCATCAGAAATTGATACTGTCAAATGTTTTGGGGACAAATATTGATCTCACACTATTTTTGCAAGTAAAAAAATTATTTATGTGTAAATAAAATGTTTGCATACTATCCTGTGTCTTGCTTTTTAAAAAAATTAAATCATATATCCACATGACTGAGAGAATTATCATTCTTTTTAAAAACAGCTGCATGTTATCCAGTATGTGATTGCATTAATATGCCAGTTTCCTATTGATAGAATTATAGATTGTTTCTACTTTTTGATATTACTAACAAGATTATTAAAAATAACATTCTGTGCAATCAATTTGTCAGGGTATCTTTGGAAAAATTCTTGCAAGTAAGATTGATGATTCAACTGGTAATGTAACATTTATAGGTATCACATTTCCACCAACAATACAGAAGAATGAATGTTTATCCTTTTGTTTGTGATATCTCATAAATTTGTTTCCCAAATTGTTATACTTATTCCAACACTTTGCTTATGGTGCCTTCTGCTATAAAACTAAATTTATCCTTTTTTTTCATTGTCTTTATATTCTGAAGGATATTTGATAGAAATATTTTCCTTGATCTGAGGTTAAAAAGAAATGCACCTTTTTTTTTTTCTTCATAGATCCTTGCACTGTTATTATTACTACTATTATTTTTTGTGCTTATGTGTCCTACTCCTTTGGAATTTGTCTTGTTTATGTATGATATATCTTTAGTTGCTGCTTTTATTGGTCACCTGGGACTTAAAAGCAGACTCCTGAGAGTCTGTGTTAGTAGCAGATTATATACAACTACTATGAAATGACCTTTTAATACTGTTCATGGGGTTCTCAAGGCAAGAATATTGAAGTGGTTTGCCATTCCCTTCTTCCCAAGAAAAAGAAATGCAAAAGAGCAAAATGGCTGTCTGAGGAGGCCTTAAAATTAGCTGTGAAAAGAAAAGAAGTGAAAAGCAAAGGAGAAAAGGAAAATATATCCATTTGAATGCAGAGTTCCAAAGAATAGCAAGGAGAGATAAGAAAGCAGCCTTCCTCAGTGAACAGTGCAAAGAAAGAGAGGAAAATAATAAAATGGGAAAAACTAGAGATCTATTTAAGAAAATTAGAGATACCAAGGGAACATTTCATGAAAGATGGGCACAATAAAGGAAAGAAATTGCATGGACCTAGCAGAAGCAGAAGATATTAAGAAGAAGTGGCAAGAATACACAGAAGAATTATACAAGAAAAAAAATCTTCATGACGCAGATAATCACGATGGTATGATCACTCACCTAGAGACAGATATCCTGGAATGAAAGCCAGGTGAGCCTTAGGAAGCATTACTACAAACAAAGCTAGTGGAGGTGGTAGAACTACAGTTGAGCTCTTTCAAATACTAAAAGAGGATACTGTGAAAGTGCTGCACTCACTATGCCAGCAAATGTGGAAAACTCAGCAGTGGCTGCAGGACTGGAAAAGGTCAGCTTTCATTCCAATCCCAAAGAAAGGCAATACCAAAGAATGCTCAAACAACCGCACAATTGCACTCATCTCACAAGACAGGATTCAATAGTACATGAACCGTGAATTTCCAGATGTTCAAGCTGGATTTAGAAAAGGCAAAGCAACCAGAGATCAAATTGCCAACATCCCCTGGATAATTGAAAAAGCAAGAGAGTTTCAGAAATACGTCTATTTCTGCTTTATTGACTATGCCAAAGCCTTTGACTGTGTGGTTCACAATAAACTGGAAAATTCTGAAAGAGCTGGGAATACCAGACCACCTGACCTGCCTCTTGAGAAATTTGTATGCAGGTCAGGAAGCAACAGTTAGAACTGGACATGGAATAAAAGACTAGATCCAAATAGGAAAAGAGTATGTCAAGGTTGTATATTGTCACCTGCATGTTTAGATCATATGCAGAGTACATCATGAGAAACGCTGGGCTGGATGAAGCACAAACTGGAATCAAGATTGCCAGGAGAAATATCAATAACCTTAGATATGTATTTGACACCTCCCTTATGGCAGAAAGCAAAGAATAACTAAAGAGCCTCTTGATGAAAGTGAAAGAGGAGAGTGAAAAAGTTGGCTTAAAGCTCAACATTCAGAAAACTAAGATCATGGCTTCTGGTCCCATCACTTCATGGCAAATAGATAGGGAAACGAGTTTGAGTAAACTCCAGGAGTTGGTGATCAACAGGGAGGCCTAGCATGCTGCAGTCCATGGGGCAGCAAAGAGTCAGACATGACTTAGTGATTGAACTGAACTGAACTGAAAACCGATGGTGGTTGGCTTCAGGACCCAATGAAGCTCAGGCTCTGATATCTCATTGCAAAAATTCAGTTAGAGACACAGTGATAGGTCAGGGGTGGATTTGTTTAGGTTCAGAGAGAAGCACACTCCACAGGGTGTGGGCCATCACACAGGGCAAGTGCAATGGCCATGGAATGTGGTGTGGCTAGGTTTAGCAGCAGGGTGAATTCATATGCTAATGAGTGGGAGGATCATCCCAACCATTGGGCAACCACCCACTCCTCTTTCTTTTGACAGTGACTTGGAACTGTTCTGCCACCTCTGGGTGTGACATTTAGCTTACAGATTGGGGATCGAGGTTTAGTTGAATTTGACTTGTCATCTTGGACCCATTTGATTTTAATTGGTTTATGTCATGCCCTTGCGCTATGTCATTCTTTCAAAAGCTGCACCCTGCCCCCTTCCCTCCTGTTTCATGCTCTTTTCCTGAACTCCATTCAGACCCACAATGTTGCCGCTACAGTCTTCTGGAGGGACAACAAGAAAATAGCTGGCCCGTGGGAAGGAAATGCTGTATAATATCCACTCCCTCTAGATATTCAGGCCTTCATCTTCCATGTTTCCTATGACATAGGCAACATCAGCATCTCTCAGTGGACCCACTAGGGTGGGAGACAGGCACACAATGCCTGCTAGAAGTCCATCTGTTGGCATCCCTTCAAAGGCAATTGGGCTTCCAGGGATAATGTTTGCCACTTTGGCTGTTCAGCCCTGCAGGCTGTTTAGGCCCAAACCCTTACCACTCTTCTCCTAAAGTTACAAACATACCCCCTATCATATCTCCACTCCACCTTTATGGAACATCTGGTCTGTTGCCTCTTATCAATTTGTTCTTAAGCCACTTACTAACTCCTCCAACCAGGACCCTGCCTTCTTGTAGGCAACATTGCTCCACCCTGCTTATTATTAAAATACTTTAATGCCCCTAACAGGCCAGATAACCCACTCCTTTGTCATTACTTCTGTTATTACCTAAAGTGGGTCTCTGACAATGAAATCTTTACCATTGGAGACACTCTATGCTGCTCTATTCCAGAACTAGGGGAGGAAATAAGTGACTTACATTCTCTCGGAGCAATAAGAGGATAAGGCTTATGGCTGTTTCACCAGGTTCCCAGTCTCAGGGCACAGGTTTGGATTGCTTTACATCATGATATCTATTCCCATCTGCTGTGAACAAGCTTGCATTGAGTTAAAACTACAACCCCTTAATCCTACCCAGCACTGGTCACACTGCAGACCTTGAGGATGCCCAACTCCAGTCCTGCGGTTCCAGGAGGTCGACCTGCCTTGACCTGCCTAGGGATCTGGTGCCTGGGTGATTGTCAGACCTCAGTCTTCTCGCGGATCCATCCGTCCAAGATCCAAGGAAGTCGACCTACCTAGGGATCTGGTCCTCAAACGGTTGTAACGCCTCAACCTGCTTGGGGATCCGCCAGTCCAGGGGGCCCAGGAGGTGGACATGCCTCGACCTGCAGAGGGACCCAATTCTCGGGAGGCCAACCTGCCTCGACCTGCCTGGGGATTCTATCTCCAGGAGGCTGTCACACCTCAGCTTGCCTGAGGATCTGCACCCTGACCAGGGGACGCCTGGCTCTCAGGTTACAACAGTACTGGGTAGGATAAGCTTCAAAAAGACTCAGCCCTAAGGAAGTCCACCCATGGAAATAGAAGGGAGCCTATTACTTGTGGGACTGTGCCTGGTCTCAGCAACAACTCAGGAGCCTAGTGAGAACCCCATTGCCTTTCTGGAAAGGCTAAAAGAGGCCCTCTGAAATTTACCCATCTGGACTTAGACTCTTACAAGGGACAAGTGGTTTTAAAGAAGAAATTCCTGTCCCAATGTGCATCAGACATCAGGATAAAGTTACAACAGCTACAGCAAGCAGGATCCTGCTGCCTCTTTAGATGAGATGGTCCAGACAGCCACCAATACCTTTTATAACAGAAAACAGGAGAGGGAGGCCAAAGCCCAGGAGAGGGAAAGAAAGAAAGAGACAAGGCATGCCCAGATGTTGGCCACCCTCCAAGGAAACCCTATGGCAAACCCTGAGTCCTTGAAGGACAAGGCACGAGACAAATGCCTAATCTGTAGATAGGTGAGGCATTGGGCCAGAGTGTCCAAACTGTGACAAGTCTCCTAAAACAGCTTGCTACAAATGCCATCAATTGGGACATTGGGCGGCACTCTGCCCTTGGCACCCAAGAGCCTCAAGGTCAAGCACCAAGCCTTCCCTCACGATGGTTCAACAGGACTGAAGCGGCCCGCTCCAGCCATCCCGCCTGTCACAGGTAACCATCACAGAGCTGGAGCCAACGGTGCAACTGGATGTGGCAGGTAGGGCCTAGAATTTCTTGGTCGACACGGGGCTACCTACTCTGTCCTGAACTCGTACTCCGAAGCCTGCTCCTCCCAAACCTGTACCATTTTGGGTGCTACAGGAAAAACAATTACTAAAAGACTCACCTGAGCACTTTTTTGTTACTGGGAAGGACAGATATTTTCCCACCAGTTTCTGGTGGTCCCTGAGTGTCCTTCTCCCTTATTAGAAAGAGATATACTAACTAAACTGGGGGCCACCCTTGTGATGGGAAACTTTTCAGCCCCTAGAGCCCTATAGCTTCTGGTTACTACTGAGGAACCCATTATACCCTGTCCAATAAGAGGGACCAAAAACTGTGAGAGGACAAAATTAACCCCCAGGTGTGGGTTCAGGGGACTCCTGGACGAGCCCACCAAGCTGAACGGGTCATCATTGTCCTCCGAGATCCCACTCCGTTTCCTAACCAGAAACAATATCCCCTCAGAAGAGAGGCTCAGAAGGAACTACAGCCTTTAATAAATAAATTCCTTGCCTGTTGGCTATTGGTCCCCACCAGTTCGCTGTGTAACACTCCGATCCTCCCTGTAAAGAAAAAGGATGGAACCTGGTGAAAGGTTCAAGACCTCGGGATCATAAATTAAGCTGTAGTCCCCCTCCATCCCACAGCACCTAATCCCTATGTAATCTTGGGAGAAGTCCTGCCCAGTGCCAAGTGATTTATAGTCTTGGATCTCAAAGATGCATTCTTTTGCATACTATTGGCTAAAGAATCCGAAAATCTTTTTGCCTTTGAGTGAGAGGGTCGAAGGAGAAAAACATAAACAGATGACTTGGACAGTATTACCTCAGGGCTTCAGAGATAGCCCCCCAACTGTTTGGGCAGACTCTTAGCCGGGATCTCCTAAATTTGGACCTAGGACCTAATGGGAAAGTATTACAATATGTAGATGACCTACTAATCTGTTCTCCAGATGAGAAAAATGCCCAACAGCATGCAATTCAGGTTCTAAACTTTTTGGCAGAGAGGGGATATAAATTCTCCCGTGCTAAGGCACAGATGGTGAACCTGGAAGTTGAGATTACACATGGGTCCAGGAGAACGTCCTCTGATCAGTACAAGGAATCCTCCAGTTGCCCTTCCCCACAACTCAAAAACAGTTGCAAGCTTTCCTGGGGTTGACTGGGTATTGTAGAATCTGGATACCCAACTATGGTATAATTGCCCAGTCCTTATATGAAAGCTTAAAGGGATGGGATGATTCAATCCCACTGATGTGGGAATTCCTCAAAAGAAGGCAGAGGCTACACTAAAACAAACCTTAACTTAAGCACCTGCCTTGAGGTTTCCAAACCCAGAAAAAGCATTCCAACTTTATGTCCATGAAAAAGAATGAATAGCCTTGGGAGTGTTAACTCAAAGGTTAGGACCTGAGCCCAGCCTGTAGCTTTCTTACCCAAGAGGCTCAACTCACCATCCGAGGCTGGCCTTCCTGCTCCCTAAATCTTGAAGCTATGGCAATCTTGATAGAAGATGCTTTAAAACTCTTTTGGGGGCAAACCAGCCACCAACTGAAAAAACTCCCAAATGAGAGGGCCATTTATGGATGTCTCATCAAAGAATCCTCAGATATCAAGTAGTGCTGATAGAAAATCCAGGTCTCACTATATCCCCTTGTGAGGTTCTTAATCCAGCCACCCTCCCGCCTACCCACAAGGGCTCTCTCCTCTTTCTCTCTTGACTAGAAACCTTGGGCCATTGGGTAAAATCCCAAGAGGGATTATCGGAAGATCCTCTGACCAATCTTGAGGAAACCTGGAACACTGATGCAAGTAGCTTTGTCTTGAATGAAAAAAAGAAGAACCAGATATGCAGTATTCTCCAATTTTGAGACTATACAGGCTAAACCTTTGCCACCAGGTACTTCAGTCCAATTAGCTGAGCTCATAGCCCTGACTCGAGCTTTAGAGCTCGGAAAAGGAAAGAGTAGCCATTTACACTGACTCCAAGTATGCCTTTCTGGTGCTACATGCGCATGCTGTTACTTGGAAAGAAAGGGGCCACTTGACCACTCGAGGGTCCCCAATCAAATATGGTGATCAAATCCTTAGGCTCTTGGAGGCAGTCCGTCTGCCCACTGAGGTTTCAGTCTCTCACTGGAAAGGACACCAAAAAGGGAGCACGGAAGTGGCACAAGGGAACCAAGTAGCTAATCAGGCAGCAAAGAGAGCAGCATTACAGAACAATGATCTAATAAGGGTCACCACCTTCGTTCCACGGAGTAATTTGCCAGAAACTCCTTCATCTACTGAAGGTGAGACTCTGAAAGCTAAGAGTGAGGGCTTTCAAGAAGATCATAGAGGGTGGTTGCAAAAGGAGGGACTCCTTTTTCTGCCTGGAAACCTCCAATGGAAGTTGGTTAATGCCTTACATGCCACCATTCATTTAAGGGAAAAGGCCCTCCAAAGATTTCTAGAAAGGTCCTTCAGAGGAACAGGCCTTCTAATGACTATAAGGGAAGTGGTCACCTCCTGTTCCACTTGCCAGTTAAACAACCCCCAAGGAGCTCGAAAACCCAAGCTGGCCCAGCCTGTCCAATGATGTCGGACCTACCCAGTAGAGGACTGGCGGATGGACTTCACCCAGATGCCAGCTTCTCAAGGGTATGAATACCTATTAGTAATGATAGAGATATTCACAGGATGGATTGAAGGCTTTCCCACTGGACTGAGAAGGCTGAGGAGGTGGTATAAAAACTGCTCCATGAAATCATTCTGAGATTTGGTCTGCCCAGGTCATTACATAGTGACAATGGGACATCATTTACTTCTAAGGTCACCCAGTGACAGTGTGAAAGTTGCTCAGTCATGTCTGACTCTTTGCGACCCCATGGACTACACAATCCATGGAATTCTCTAGGCCAGAATACTGGAGTGGGTAGCCTATCCCTTCTCCAGTGGATTTTTCTGACCCAGAAATCGTCCCAGGGTCTCCTGCATTGTAGGTGGATTCTTTACCAGCTGAGCTACCAGGGAAGCCATTTACATAAGCATTTTAAGATATAAAGTGACACTGAAGAAGTGTGACAGGTTTCCTCTGTCACTTTAAACAGGATTAGAAGGCAGTCTCCAGGATTCCAGTAATACTGTGGAAATTTTACCATTTTAATTTACAACCAAGATAAACTGCATTCAGTGAGGAGCTAAGGGATCTAAGTTCTAGTCGCCATCTTGCACCAAGTGATCCTGAATACTCTCAACTTCTGAAGTCAGAAGCCTCATCACAAAATGAAAGGGGCTGAATCAGGCCATCCTAAATATCCTTGCCAGCTCTGTACTTTGTAATTCTGTGAAATCAGAGTAACATGTCCCAAGCTGTTTGGGATCAGGAATTTGAAAACCTAAGTTCCATGTCCGGTGCTTTTAATTTTCATACTTCTTTTTTGAGTCTTGTTCTTATTAAATATATTTCCACATTCTGTGTATTTAAGTATATTTTAACAGTCTCACCATCATTAGCAATAAAAAAAAGTTTTTCAAGGACTTACTTTTCATTTCTTGCTTTTAATTTTTTTCAACTTGCTTTTTCATTTTCTCGAAGATCTCTTCCGGAGGTGTGGAGGCCAAAAGCTTCACCACTCTTTCACAAGATTTACCACCCTTACCCAAAACCACATCACTCTTCCTGAGTTCTAAGACTTTGGAAAGACAGGGGCACAGCTCCACGTTGGCCTCTGCCTCCATCAGAGGCGCCGTGATGTCTACACTCACAGCTCGGCTGTCACGTCTGTCACAGCATTTTGTTTAGAACCAGGTTTGGCATGGATGGCCATGGTGACACTGCCTTTAGGATCGACTGCCACAGGACCTAGGGGAGGAAGTGGTCACCCAGGGGTCTCTAAAACATTGGGCATGACTTATTATCTCCATTGTGCTTGGAGGCCTCAGTCTTCAGGAAAAGTAGAAAGAGACAGCCAATTCTTAAGATCAGTGATAGAAAAGATAACTCAGGAGACCTTCCTGGGATGGAAGGAGGCTTTACCAATAGCTCTCCTCAATACACATATTGCCCCTAAGGAACAGGCTGGCCTTAGTCCTTATGAGATGCTATTTGGGAGGCCTTTTGTTTATGTCAATGACCTCTTCCTAGATCCAAAGGCTCAGACCCTCCAGTCTTATACCATGGCCATTGGGAAATTCCAACACTATATATGCTTGTGGGGGTGTCAATCAGAACCCAAAAGATTCTAAAGAGCCACCACTGTATGCTCCAGGGACTCAAGTCTTAATTAAAATCTGGAAAGGTGGGTCCCCAAAGGCTAAACTCCAGCCCACATGGAACGGCCCCTACCCTGTAACACTTTCTACCCCTACAACAGTCAGGATATCAGGACATGACTCCTGGATTCACTACTCACAAGTCAATCCATGGAAGAAAACAGAAGAGGACACTCAATACCCCTGTGAGCCCCTGGGAGATCTCAGATACCTATTCAGGACTACAAATGAGTGCCATCCTAATGATGGCAAAAGTTAACACCCCAAAAGTTAAATATCAGGCGATAAGATTTCTCAGGACAGCTCTCAAGAGCTAACACAGTTTGGCAGGGGTTGCACTTCAAAACAGACTGGAGATAGATTTCCCAATCCCTGAACAAGGAGGGACTTGAGCCATCTTGAATGAGACATGTTGTTTCTTGAATACCTCCAGCTACGTTAAAGAAAGTCTCATAGCCCTCAAGAAAAACATTCAGACACTATGGGATCTCAAAGAATAAGCTGGAGAGTTCTCGGGGTGGCTACAACCTCTCTTTAGGGGATCCTCCTGATGATGGGAAATTTGGAGTTGACTAATGCCCCTATTAATCTCTATCATCATCATATTGATGTTGCTTATGATTGCTCCATGTATTACCAATTGTCTAACCTGTTTTGTCTCTGCCCAGGTCAACAAGCTACAACATGCAGTGCCAGTTCAACAAGGATATGTAAAACTACAGCTGACCATGGAAAATATCACTCACCCTTAGAATGATACCACTATAAGGACTCTGAGGCTTGAGATTAGCAAGAGGGGAGGCCTAATGCCCCTTGCCACCTCAGTTCAGCAGGAAGTGGCCAGAAAGACCTCGATGCCCCTATCCCCAAAGAACTGGGCCTCCCATCTCCTGAGGGGGAAATGTTAGGTAGTTAGAATAGGAAAAAGGGGTTCAAGATGGCGGTGGCTAAAAAACAAGGAAGGGAACAGCCCGCAAAAACAGAACAAAGGCAGGTCCGAGGACCAGAGTGAGGACCTCAGGTAAAACAAACAGCACTCCTGGCTAGCCCAATTTACATAGGGCAGGCCCAGGGGGAGGAGAAAAAAACATATAAAAAAAGGAGCCAAAATTGGGCTAGAGGCTTTTCTTCCCTTTGCATCTTTTGGGTTGGCATGCCCTCGCGTCTCAAGGATGTATTTTCTTTTACTTTCTAAATAAAACTGAGCTGAAATACTGAGCTATAGCACTGGTCCGTTCAAGGGCTGTAACACTGGCCCATCACTTCAAAAAATTTTTTTGCGACGAGACAGAAATGAGGAAATTACAAACTCCTCCAACACTGGGATCCTGGGCTGATGGATCCCTGAGCAGGCTGAGGCATGACAACTTCCTGGGGACCAGATCCCTAGGCAGGTCAAGGCAGGTTGACCCTTGGGACCCCCAGGCTTGAGTTGGGCATCCCCAAGGTGTCCAGCATGACCAGTGCTCGGTAGGATTAAGGGGTTGTAATTTTAACTCATTGCCAGTTTTTTCACTGCAGATGGGAATAGATATCATGATATAAAGCAATCCAAGCCTGTGCCTTGAGACTGGGAACCTGGTGAAACAGCCGAAAGCCTTATTCTCTTATTCCTCTGAGGGAATGTAAGTCACTGATTTCCTCCCCTAGTCTTCCATGAGGACTTCCCTGGTGGCTCAGACAGTAAAGCATCTGCCTACAATGTGGAAGATCCAGGTTTGATTCCTGGGTCGGGAAGATCCTCTGGAGAAGGAAATGGTAACCCACTCCAGTGGTCTTGCTTGGAAAATCGCATGGATAGAGGAACCTGGTAGGCTACAGTCCATGGGGTCACAAAGAGTCGGACACAACTGAGCAACTGAACTTTCACTTTTTCAGTCCTCCATAAGAGCAGATTAGGGTGTTTCCAATGGTAAACATTTCATTGTCAAAGATCCACTTTAGGTAATAATAAAAGTAATGACAAAGGAGTGGGTTATCTGGTCTTGTTAGGGGCATTAAGAGTATTTTAATAACAGGCTGGGTGGAGCGATTTGCCTAGAAGGGGGCAGAGTCCTGGTTGTAGGAGTTAGCAAGTGGCTTAAGAACAAATTGATAAGAGGCAACAGACCAGATGTTCCATAAAGGTGGAGTGGGGATTTGATCTGGGGGTATGTTTGTAACTTTCGGAGAAAGGTCGTAAGGGTTTGGGCCCAAACAGTCTGCAGGGCTAACCCTAAAGTGGCAAACATTATCCCTGGAAGCCCAATTGCCTTTGAAGGGATGCCAACAGATGGACTTCTAGCAGGCACTGTGTTCCTGTCTTCTACCCTAGCGGGTTCACTGAGAGATGCTGATTTTGCCCATGTCCTAGGAAATATGGCAGATGAAGGCCTGAATATCTAGAGGGAGTAGATATTATACAGCATTTCCCCCCAAGGGCTAGCTGGTTGTCCCTGGTTGTCCCTCCAGAAGATTGCAGAGGCAACATTGTGGGTCCAGATGGGGCTCAGGAAAAGAGCATGACACAGGAGGGAAGGGGGCAGGGTGCAGCTTTGGAAAGAATGACATAGCACAAGGGCATGACATAAACCAATTAAAATCAAATGGGTCCCAGATGACAAGTCAGATTCAACTAAACCTTGATCCCCAATCTGTAAGCTAAATGCTACACCCAGAGGTGGCAGAACAGTTCCAAGTCACTGTCAAAAGAAAGAGGAGTGGGTGATTCCCCAAAGGTTGGGATGATCCTCCCACTCATTAGCATATGAATTCACCCAGCTGTTAAACCTAGCCACACCACATTCCATGGCCACTGCACTTGCCCTGTGTGATGGCCCACACCCTGTGGAGTGTGCTTCTCTCTGAACCTGAACAAATCCACCTCTGACCTATCAATGTGTCTCTAACTGAATTTTTGCAATGAGATATCAGAGCCTTAGCTTCATTGGGTCCTAAGCCAGGCACCATGGGTTTTAGCTGGGCTCAAGTCCTGGGAGAGAGGAGCTAAAGGACAGGAGGAAAAAGCAGTGGGAAAAACGTGCTGAGGAATTCCCTTCAAAACCTGCTGGAAAATCTGTTAAATACCTGACCTGTGCTCACAGTTTTCATCGGCCTGATCCTTGGCACAAACAAGATTAAGGACAGAGGAACCCCCACCACCTTGGGTAATAGCTACTGGAGCACAGAGGATAGTGGAGTCTTCAGGAAACACTGGGGAGTAGCCTCTCCAGAGTCCCTCAGTTGTACCCACTGCTACTCGTCTGTTCACGGGGTGTTCAAGGAAACAAGAAATGAAAGATTGTAAAGGAATTAATATTTTGTTAGGCATATGTCCTTCCAGCCATAGGAGAGATACCTTCCTACCTTAACGAGAGGTCTTCTGGAATCTGAGACTGAGCCGCGTGAGCTTTCTGCTGAGTTTATTTTTCACTGTTCTCGGTTTCCAGCACGCTGGACTTCTTGTCACTTCCTCTGTGGTGGATTATTTTCGTGTTCAGCTTCTACTGCAGGAGAAGGCTAACTTTTCCCAAGTTAGCCTCCTCCTGTGCTTGGCCTCCTCCTTGCGGGGGCCACGCCAAGGTTGTTTCAGCCAGGTTAAGTCTGAGAAATGGCACCATAGATGTTGGGGTAGTGTGTAATTTCTTCGGTTTTGTCTCGTTGCAACAAAAATTGGAAGCGACGGACAGACCAGGCTTAGAGCCCTCGGACGGACCAGTGTTACAGCTCATGGACGGACCAATGTTACAGCTCTGTGCTACAGCTCAGTTTTATTTAAAAAGTAAAGGGAGATACATCCTCAAGGTGTGAGGGGATGCCGACCCAAAAGACGTGAAGAGAAGAGAGGCCCCGGCCCAATTTCGGCTCCTCGTTTTATGTTTTTTCTCCTCCCCCTAGGCCTGCCCTGTGTAAACTGGGCTAGCCAGGAGTGCTGTTTGTTTTACCTGAGGTCCTCACTCTGGTCCTCAGATCTTCCTTTGTTTATTTTAGCGAGCTTTTCCCTTCTTTGTCTTTTAGCCACTGCCATTTTGGACTCCTTTTTTCTATTCTAGCTACCTAACATATTTTAGAGATTGATCAGATGTTTGAGAATGAAGTATGATTACTTATGATTTTTTTCCATTAAAAACTTGGAGGTACATTCCAGATAAACATTTTAATGCAGACTGTTTGACTTTTTAGGATGAGATTAAGACTGGTTTACTGGAGGCAAACAGGAGATAACAAACCATGTTTTTACTTACTATAATTATTTTTTTTTCCCCTGTTGTTAAAAACACTAGGTTTGCAAATTGGGGAATGGCTTTAACAAACTATAGAGACCTATGCCTAGATTTTGTACATTTCAGAGTGAGAGTTGAATTGAGACAAGTGAGACCCATGTGTATCATAAATTGAGCTCTGCATCTCTGAAGCAAGGTTGAGAAACACTTGAGTAACAGTTTAGTAATTTTTTTCCTAATGACACAGGGCTGGATGAGCCCACTAAAGGCTCTGTTTTCCAACCCCCTGACTCCAGTAAGAATGAACCTAAATAATTTCAAACAGCTAGTTATTTCTACTCCTAAAATATACCCAGGAAATGAGAATCTTCCCTTTGGTTAACTAGTTCCACTATCTTACAGTTGTTATGCCAATATGTACTATTAAGAGGCTTAAGTGCACACATTATTGACACAATGGGCTATAATTGTGCTTTAGAGACTGCTACACAATATCCAATCTATGATTATTTAGGGAGTTTGCAGTCACCGTTATTGATGCAACAGCCCTTAATAGCACCTTTGTTGTCAGAGGGCTTGTGTTGCTTAATATCCCCAGTGCTATTTGAAACAATTCCTTAGAATATCTCAAACAGTGGCAAGATTTCAGATATTTATGTGCAGATATTATCATCTACAATTAAAATGGAATATATACAGTATGTAGTTAGGTAAAAACTTCAATCTTGTGGAATATTTTTAAAGACCATTCCAACTGAATAGGAAGATTCAATTTAACCAGAGCCTGAAATAAAGAAACATTGAGGCCACAATGTGAGAAACACTGGTTAGTTAGGATATTTTTAAATGTTATATGTCAAGTTCTTAAGAAAAAAACAGAAAAGTACATTTACTTTTGTATTATTCCCTAGTTCTTTTTATTGAAATAAAATTGAAATACAATACTTCATGAGTTTAAGTTGTACATATAGCTCTTTAGGTAACAAACTAGCTAGGAAAAGCACGATTTTTTCTGTTTTCCACTATATTTCACCAAGGTCAAAATATGATAGAAGATCAGGGGTGAAAATTCAGTAAAAAAAATCTTTGCTACCGTATATTGTTTTGCATGAAGAAAGTTAACAGGTTCATGAAACAAAGGGAGTTGGTAGTAGGTATTTCAGAACTTAGCTTGCTAAGAAAATACACTTGAATGTCACATTTAATTTATAGATTTTTTTTTTTGAATTTTCTCCTCTGTCCAAAACTTTTTTCTGTCCAAACTTTTTTTCCCTGTCCAAAAAGTTTATTTTTTTGGACACAAGCTAGTGGTCACTGATGCTTTTTGGTATGACATAAAAATATCTAGTAGACAGTCTTAACTGACATAGAGTGTCAGGAAGGACAGACAGTCTTTTAACAACAACAAAGTTGAAATAAAAGAAGCAAAGGAAATAAATGACTGGAAAGGAAAATAAGAGAAAGACACAGAGAGACAGATAAAATAGCCTCATTTTGTAATTTGGTAAAGGTGGTTAGGAAATAATCCTAAAATTTAAGTCTTATTTATAGTTGCTTAGGTTCTGGAATATCTGAAAGTTACTGCCAACACATGAAATTTTCTTTTTCCTGAGTGAATCACAAAGCTAAATACATTTTTTCTAGCTTAGTCAAAATTTTGCTCTGTGTTTTTTTCTAGACTTTCAAAATTTTTTTTCTTTTTAGTTTTTAGAGTTTAATTAGCTTAATTAGCCAAGTTTAATTAGATTATTCTTTTCTTCCTTTATAATCTCTTCTACAGTTCATAATCACATATAACCACAAAGTAAGATAATAAACAATAAGTGAAATAATTAATATAAAAATGGATTTCATTTTCATTTGTATCTCTCTCCCCTTGTCACTGGGAAATGAAGAACTTGAAGTTCCAGAAGCTGAAATGCTCCAGTTGCAGTTATTTTGAACATGGTACTCAGAGATTTTGTAAAACTTGAGCATTTGCAAATATAATTCAAAACCTCCCTTTAAACCCTATTAAAATAATTTTAAAGTGTTTATAAAATGAATTGCAAGCTTCTACATTCATGAAGATGGAGTAGATGTACTTTTCCACATACCTCCTGCTAAGTACAACCAAAAACACTGGCATTTTTAGAAAGAAGATTAAAAAGACTTTGAAAGATGTTGAGAAGAAAGACTAGCTAGGAAAACTGGGATGCAAGGAATGACATGATATTGCCTTCCCTGGGTCTTATTTCTGACTCATATATTCCAGACATGAAAATAAAGGAGCCAGCAATTCAGAAATCAGAACAGATGCAGAAAACAAGAACAGAATTCTGCTAACTCTAGCCTAAGCATCAGGAAAAGGTGGCCTTTCAAGATAGAAAGCTTTAGACAATAACTTCTCTACTCCATTTAAATATCACAGGAAAAACATTCTGCTCCTTCTTCCAACCATGCCAGCAAAGGCCAGATAAGAAACATGGAATTCCAACTTCTTAAGCTATGAACAAGGTACTCCAGGTCCCCCTTGTCAGAGAAGGTAAAGTAGGAAGCTAGGGCACCGTCCCCATCCAGAGGATAAGTCCCAGCTCCATCTCTCTCCCCCATGCTCTCATGGTGTAGGTGGAGACTTTGTGGAGGTTGGACTTCTACCCATACTTGGCAGTAATGAGTCAGCATCTTTGCTCCCACTGGTGTGGAGTCAAATGAGACCTACTGGAGAGTCGGAACTTTTACCACTTGCCCCCTGTGACCTTCACATAGCGTCAGTGGAGACAATGTGGGTGGGATGGGGGTGATTACTAAGGTGCTTCTCCTCTTCTTGTCCAACCCAGGAAGGTATCACAGGAGGAGTAATTAAAGCTAAAACTCCCTCCCATGCCCGATAGTTATGAGAAGAACACACACCTTGGTGACAACAGACTACTAGTATTACCGAGAAGTGATGAAGTAGAGCCCTCCCTCTTTCTCCTACCTAAGCGGTCTCAAAGAAAGCCAGTTTGAACAGAAAGTTTACATAAGACACAAAGTTTAATGATATGATATCCCAAATATCCAGATTTCAACTGATGATCTCTTGTTATACTGAGAACTAGGAAGATCTCAAACTGAGTGATAAAGGAAAATCAATAAATGTCAACACTGAGATGACAGAGATATTAAGATCATCTGACAAAAATCTTAAAAAGCCTGAATGAGCAATTACAGGCACACTTACAAAAAATGAAAAATAGCAGGAAGACTCAGCAAAGAAATGGAAGTCTCATCAAATAATTGGGAGATATGAAGAAGTACTAGTGGGAAATTTTAGGACTGAGAAACACAAAATTGAAATAAAAAGCTCAAAGATGGGCTCAGTAGCATACTGAAGGAAGAACTGGAAGTGATCCTCTGGACTAGTAGTTACAAGAAAGTGAAGTCTCTCAATTGTGTCTGACTCTTTGCAACCCCATGGATGGTAGCCTGTCAGGTTCCTATGTACATGGGATTTTCCAGGCAAAAATACTGGAGTTGGTTGCCATTTCCTTCTCCAGGGGATCTTCCCAACCCAGGAATTGAACTCGGGTCTCCCACATGCAGGAAGACCCTTTACCGTTTGACCCACCAAGGAATCCCTAGTCCAGGAAATGATCCTCTGGACTAGTAGTTAGAGAAATTACAATTATACAATTTGAACAATGTAGAGAATATAGACTGAAAATGGTTGGAGAATTAGGAATCTGTGGGACAATAGCTAAAGAGCAAATGTTCATGTCATCAGAGTTTTGGAAAGAAAGAACATGATCTTGGTGAATTTGTGTGGTCTTTAATTCTAGATCATAAAACCACCTTTGGAGGAATTGCTTTGTTTTTAAGAATTCTGTGCATCCAATTTGAAAGTATGTCCCTATAAATAGATTTCTCATTTTGTTCTAATGGTACCCGAGAAGAATCACAGTATATTTTTTGAAGTCCTCTTTTCATTCAAATTTACCATAAAGTCCCATGAGACATAGTACAATTTAGTTTTTTCTCTCTAAATAGAACTCAAATAAATTTTCCAGTTACTTCCTTACAATATTGAGCACAAAACTAATGTCTTTTTGAGACTAATGACATTTTTTAATTTACTAAAATGAAAGAAACTTAGGAAACTACCTATATTAATAACCAATTTTGGGGAAAACAAATAAAAATGAATAAAGAGATATTTGACTTACCAAATAGTATAATTTATTATAAATCTATAACAATAAAGGTATTATAGAACTGGCATAAGAACACTGAGATCAATGAAATAAAGGTGAAAGTGAAACAGCGACCTCAATGACATTTAAAAAGCATTAGAATAAGATGAGAATGACAATTCAAACAAGAAAAGAGTTGACTAATCTATAAATGGTAGCAAGGCAACGGATTAGCATTTTGAGGAATACCAAAGTAAATCTCAGATCAATAAATTTTTTTATATAAGGTACTAAAACCAAAAATAATATATAAAGTGAAGGGGTAGTCACGTGACTTCACAGAGAGGATGCTAATGTAGGAATAATTCTTAACATGGAGAACTCAAAGGAACCAGTTTTTAGATATTTAACTTTTTTATTTGAAATAATTTTTAGGGAACTGACAAATTGCAAAAAGTAGTGCATTGTATTTATTTATTTCTGTCTATTAGCTTCCATAAATGATAATGTCATATAAATATAATACAGTAACAGTATCAAAACTAAGCAATTAATATTGACACACTACTAGTGAAAAACTTACTTACTTTATTCAAATCTTGCCCATCATTCCATTAAGGCTCCCTTGCTAGTTCAGAATCCAATCCAGGTTCTCACTTTGTGTTTAATTGTTGTTTTGTTAGTTTCACCAGTCTGGAAAAGTTCTTCAATCTTTCTTTGTTTCTCATGACCTTGGGACTTTTGAAGAGGACTGAGCAGGTATTCTGTAGAATCTTTCTTAACTTGGACTTTTCATATTTTCTCACATTTAGATTGAATTTATATATTTTGGGCAAGAATATTTAAAAAAGGATGTGCTCTCGGTAACTCCTATCAGGATTGTGTGCTAAATTGCTTCAGTCGTGTCCGAATCTGTGCGACCCTATGGACTGTAGCCCACCAGGCTCCTCTGTCCATCAGGTTCTCTAGGCAAGAATACTGGAGTGGGTTGCCATGCTCTCTTCCAAGGGATCTTCAGGAGGCACATGATAGCAAAAGGCTTCATTACTGGTGATCGGTGATTTACTTCGATATCTGGTTAATGTGACGGATGCCAAATTTGTTAACTGTAAATTTGCTACTATTTCTCTTTTAGTTAATAAGCATCTGTGGGAAGGTACTTTGAAACATTACCAAAAAAAATATTGTTTCACTTTGTACTGTTTTCTATTAATTTTAGTAACCATTGGTGATTCTTGTCTAGAACAAGTTTTACTGTTTTATCCTCCAAATGTTAATTTTCTATTTTCATTATGCTTTCTACATTTATTAGTTAGAAATTCTACTTTAAGGAAAAGCTGTATATTTTCTTCATTTATCAAACTGTTCAATTGTTTATAGCAATTGTTTATTTAGACTCCTGAATACTTATTTTATTTTTTTTTTTTTGTATTGAGTTATAGCTGATTTGGAGGAGGAAATGGCAACCCACTCCAGTATTCTTGCCTGGGGAATCCCCATGGACAGAGAAGTCTGACGGGCTATAGTCCATGGAGTCGCAAAGAGTCGAACACAACTGAGCAACTAAGCACATAGCTGATATATGTCATAACAATGTTGTGAGTTTCAGGTGAACAGCAAAGGACTCAGTGGCTCAGTGGGTAAAGAATCCACCTGATAATGTAGGAGGCCTGAATTCAATCCCTGCATGGGGAAGATTCCCTGGAGAAGGAAATGGCAGTTCACGCTAGTAGTCTTGCCTAGGAAATCCCCTGGACAGAGGAGCCAGATAGGCTACAGTTCATGTGGTTGAAAGAGTCAGACATGACTTAGTGACTAAGCAACATACATATATATGTATTCATTAAATATGTAATGAATATATACATTATATATTCAAATTCACTCCCATCCAGGTTGCCACATAACATTGAGCAGAGTTCCATGAGCTATACAGTAGGTCCTTGCTGGTTATCCATTTTAAATATAGCAGTGTGTACATGTCCATTTCAAATTCCCTATGTACACCTTCTCTCCATCCTTCCTCCCAGCAACTGTAAGTTTGTTCTCTAAGTCTGTGATACTGCTTCTATTTTGTAAATAATTTCAACTGTATCATTACTTTTAAGATTCCACATATAAGGGATGTCATATGATATTTCTTGTTCTGTATGATTTACTTCACTCAGTATGACAATCTCTAGGTCCATCTATGTTGCTGTAAATGGCATTGTTTCATTCTTTTTAATGGCTGAGTAATATTCCATTATATATATATATGTGTGTGTATGCATATATATAATTATATTATATACTATATTATATATAACTTCCATTATAAAGAGCCTCTTGATGAACGTGAAAGAGGAGAGTGAAAAAGTTGGCTTAAAGCTCACCATTCATTGCATTTGGTCCCATCACTTCATGACAAATAGATGGGGAAACAGTGGAAAAAGTGGCTGACTTTATTTTTGGGGCTCCAAAATCACTGCAGATGGTGATTTAAGCCATGAAATTAAAAGACACTTACTCCTTGGAAGGAAAGTTATGACCAACCTAGACAGCATATTGAAAAGCAGAGACATTACTTTGCCAACAAAGGTCCATCTAGTCAAGGCTATGGTTTTTCCAGTGGTCATGTATGGATGTGAGAGTTGGACTATAAAGAAAGCTGAGCCCAAAGAATTGATGCTTTTATACTGCGGTGTTGGAGAAGACTCTTGAAAGTCCCTTGGACTGCAAGGAGATCCAACCAGTCCATCCTAAAGGACATCAATCCTGAATATTCATTGGAAGGACTGATGCTGAAGCTGAAACTCCAATACTTTGGCCATCTGATGCAAAGAGCTGACTCATTTGAAAAGACCCTGATGCTGGGAAAGATTGAGGGCAGGAGAAGAAGGGGACGACAGAGGATGAGATGGTTGGATGGCATCACCAACTCAATGGACATGGGTTTGGGTGGACTCCAGGACTGAACTGAACTGATATCATATCTTCTTTGTCTATTCCTTTGTTGATGGACACATAGGTTTCTTCATGGATACTTATTTTATATTGTGATTTGTACTTCAGTACTTAATTATCTTGATGTTCAAATTGCACCAATTTTACCTATCAGCATTTTCTTCAAATTGGCTGTTGCAAGATTATTGCAATTTACTTTATTTCTGATTCAGTCAGTTTAGTCGCTCAGTCGTGTCCGACTCTTTGTGACCCTATGAACCGCAGCACACCAGGCCTCCCTGTCCATCACCAACATAAAAACTATTTATACATTAGGAAGTTTAAGAAATAAACAAAAGTTTTAAGACAAATAAGTGATAAGTTCAACAATAATGAAAAAAATTGGTAACTTCAATGTCAGTGTTCTCACAAATAAAATGATAATTGGAACCAATAAATTGTACAAAAAACTCAAAATAAAAAAGTATCCAAAAATTAACAGGTAATATAATTATAAACGGTCATTTTTTAACAATAAAAGAAATTCATGTTTAGACAACAGTATGATGTAATTTTTAAACACTTAATTTGGACAAGATTTTCATAAGGACAAGTATCTGTTTTCAAGATTTATGAAGTAAATGCTAGCTGACGATAATTGTGGGAGTATAAACTGGTAGTTTTTGGATATAAACAAGGTAATGCATATATAATGTTTATATTAGTATGTGTCTGGGAATATCTTTACAGGAAATGATCACAAGATTATGTAAAACTCAAGATAAAATTATTTTTACCCTAGAGTAATTTATTAACAAATGTTGAACAAAAGTTCAACCAAGTGAGATTGAGTGTATGTGTGTATACATATACGCATACATATATGGCTTCCCAGGTGGTGTTAGTGGTAAAGAATCCACCTGCCAATGCAGGAGATACAAGAGATGTAGTTTCAACCCCTGAGTCAGGAAGATCCCCTGGAATAGGAAATGGCAATCCACTCCAGTATTCTTGTCTGGAATATCTCATGGATAGAGGAGCCTGGTGGGCTACAGTCTAAAGGGTCATAAAGAGTTGGACACGACTGAGAATACACACACACACACATAATATACATACATATATTTATATATATATATCACACATAAGAAGATACAGATGGAGGTATACATCAATATTCCTAGCAGTGGTTATATAAGTACTGAAATTGTGGGTGACAGTAATTTTCTTCTTTTTACTTATCACTATTTTCTAAGCTATATATATAGATATATGTTTTATTATATATATATATGTATATATACTCAGTCATGTCCGACTCTTTGTGACCCCATGGACTATACATTCCATGGAATTCTCTAGGCCAGAATACTGGAGCGGGTAACCTTTCTCTTCTCCAGGGGGTCTTTCCCACCCAGTAATCCAACTGGAGTCTCCTGAGCTATTAGGGAAGCCATATATATATGTGTGTGTATATATATATATAGTTTTTAAATAGATACAAACACAGAAATGCAATAGCACATTAAACTCATTTTTGATAGATAAAAACATTTTTTTTATTTATATTGCTTTACCTGTAGAATGAAATCATGGTAATGGTTAGGTTTATCTATACCATGGTACTGAGATTTTCATAAAAAATATACCTTCACATGAATGACAAAAAATTCTTTCTAAGTAAAGATAATCATGTATAATTTTTTTAATGGAGGACTTTTTTCCTTTGGTGAGTGTGACATATCTCTGTACTATCAGAACTGACTTTTGATTGAGGATGACTGGATTGTACATAACTCTATGGACTGATTTAAAGAATTTTGCTGTTGAGTTGGAAAAATCTACCTATAAAACCTTCTGGCTATTAATAATGTTGGAGTCTAACCCACAGCGGGAAATGACTCACTTGTCTTAGAAGCCCACATTTCAATATTAATAAATGTCTGCAGCAGGCACTTGGCTAGGTGGTGGCAAAATCATAAAAATGTGCTTCTCTTCTCTTATGATTCTTGATGCCTTTTCTCCGTGTTAGGGCTCTCACTTCCCTCCCTCATCCTCACGCTACAAATGCTCTCCGTAATCAGGAGTGAAGGGATGGATGCACACTGCAGGCTGTCACCTGAGTGATTGCAGCATTTAGACAGGATGATAATACTTGGGAGTATTCAGGATTAAAGAAATGTCCTGTAATGTTTTTCTTTCAAAATACAAATATAGTATAAAAAATCAGTAATGCATGAAATTTTCTTCACCTTCAGTCATAATGTCCATTTCTAAGGTCATCTGAGGTGAACTATCTAATTCAGCCAATCTTTCTGCCTTCCATCTCTAGTAGACCATTTGGCGATGTAATTCTCAAGACTGTCACGTTCAGCAATTGGACCGGACAGAGCCTTATTAGAGAAGGGCTTTTCCCTGATTAATAACAATCAGTTCCCATGTTCTGAAGAGCACTGGAAATCTGTGGAGCTAGTTTTCAGAGACACTCAAGTCAGATGTTCTCATCAGAAGTGGTACTTTTTGTACCCATAAATTACAACCTGAAATTCATTGTATTACTGTTCCACGAAACCAAGCTTTTGTGCTATAAATTGTAAAGTATATGAAGCATACATAGCTTTTTTCTATTTACATTCTGAATAGAATAAAATTCTTAATTTTATAAACTTATGTCTCTATAGTTTATATACTAGTGTGCTAGATTTTTCTAAACAAAACATTTCCTTGGCTAATAAAACTACAAGTTTTACTATAAAGTTTTAGTGAAACTGAATTTAATTTAGAATTATTTAATAAGCCACAATATTATCGAAAAATCCAACTTTTAAATTTTATCTTGAGATGAATCTATGATATCAATTTGATATAATGTTAGTCCAGTTTGGGATTGACATGTGCACACTACTATACTTAAAATAGATAACCAAAAAGGACTTACTGTATATCAGAGGGAACTTTGCTCAATATTCTGTAACATCCTATGTGGGAAAATAATTTGAAAAAGAATGGGGGAAAATTAAAATGAAAAAAATCCAATTATTGGAATGACCACTCCCTGTCATTCCAAAATATCACTCAAGGTCAGTTGCAATATCAGTCATTGAAAGACACAATGAATTAGACACCTGACAATCACATTGATTTCTATAATGTGACAATAGATGCAACTCAGTGTTTATGCCATACATGGAAGATAGAAAATATATGATCACACGGTGTTCTGTAATATTGACTTCGGTGTCTCTCATTGGTTAAATTAAAAACAAATATATATATATATATACATATGTAACACTTGAGAACAAGACATGTTTTTAATTAGATTGTTTTGTCAGTTTATGTGTTTTTATATTAATGTTTTCTTTTTAGACTGTACTAACATATGACTAAATAACTGAAATTATAAATAGACATATAAGTGAAAAGTCTCTATTCCAGTCTTGTTCCTATATGCGTTGCCTTTTCTAAATTTAACATTGTTGATTTCCTGGAGATTCTTTGCATTCATACATGAGGAAATGTGTATCAAAATATTTTCACCTCTTTTACTATGTAATAAAGTACTTCAAACTTCCTTTTGTTCTTGTTGCTGTTCACTAAAAAAAATACACTACACATTTTCTACACATAAAGAGATTTATCAGTTTTTATGACTTCTTAATATTCTGTTATACTGACAGATAAATAAGTGTGAATAAAATTAGTGTTCAGTTTTTGGATTTCTAGACTGCTTAAATTCGTTGGTTTCAAAAACACTGCTACTCTGAGTTAAATTGTGTGTAAATGATTTTGCTTGTGTGTTAGTATATCTGTAGGATAAATACTTAGAAATAAAATTGTTGGTTCAAATGTATATATATTTGAAATTTTGGTAGGCATTGCCAACATTGCATAAGAGTAAATATCAAATTCACTCCTGCTCCCAAGAGAGTTTAAGAAGTCTTGCTTCTCTACGGTGTCTCTTCCTAAATGTATCACTGAAATTTTAAAACTTCCCAATCATAGAGAGATTTGGGGCGAAATATAAGATCAGATGATAGAGATATATGGTTGGTATTTGCGCTTCTTGGTTTAATATTATCTGAATTTGTTCTCAAAACTTGGTTTGCCTTACTGGAAATGTGTCAGCTTCCCTGAGGGTTTATAACTTGAATCATGCAGAAAACAAAAAACTAAAGAGCCTCTTGATGAGAGTGAAAGGGGGGTGTGAAAAAGCTGGCTTAAGACTCAACATTCAGAAATCTAGGATCATCACTAGAAATCTAGGTCCATCACTTCATGACACATGGAAAGGGAAAAAATGGAAACTGTGACAGATTTTATTTTCTTGGGCTCCAAAATCGCTGTGGACAATGACTGCAGTCATGAAATTAAAAGATGCTTGCTCCTTGGAAGGAAAGCTATGACAAATCTAGACCGTATATTAAAAAGCAGAGACATTATTTGGCCAATAAAGGTTCGTATATACAAAGCTATGGTTTTCCGAGGAGTCATGGACCGATGTGAGAGTTAGACCATAAAGAAGGCTGAAAGTGAAAGTTACTCAGTCACATCCAACTCTTTGCGACCCTATGGACTGCATAGTCCATGGAATTCTTCAGGCCAGAATACTGGAGCGGGTAGCCTATCCCTTCTCCAGAGGATCTTCCCTTCCCAGGAATTGAACCGGGGTCTCCTGCATTGCTGGCAGATTCTTTACCAACTGAGCTATGAGGGAAGGCTGCTAAGTCGCTTCAGTCGTGTCTGACTCTGTGCAACCCCATAGATGGCAGCCCACCAGGCTCCTCCATCCCCAGGATTCTCCAGGCAAGAATACTGGAGTGGGCTGCCATTTCCTTCTCCAATGCATGCATGCATGCTAAGTCACTTCAGTCGTATCCTACTCTGTACAACCCTATGGAGAGCAGCCCACCAGGCTCCTCCGTCCACAGGATTCTCCAGGCAAGAACACTGGAGTGGGTTGCCATGAAGGCTGAGGGCCAAGGAATTGATGCTTTTGAATTGTGTTGCTAGAGAAGACTCTGGAGAGTCCCTTGGACTGCAAGGAGATATAACCAGTGAATCCTAAAGGAAATCAACCCTGAATATTGATTGGAAGGATTGTTTCTGAAGCTGAAGCTCCAATACTTTGGCCACCAGATGTGAAGAGCTGACTCATTTGAAAAGACCCTGTTGCTGGGAGAGATTGAAGGCAGGAGGAGAAGGGGACGACAGAGGATGAGATGGTTGGATGGCATCACCGACTCAATAGACATGAGTTTGAGTAAACTCCGGAAGATAGTCAAGGAAAGGGAAGCCTGGCGTCCTGCAGTCTATGGGTCTGCAAGAGTCAGACATGACTTAGTGACTAAACAACAACATAACATACAAAGCAAATCCAAGTATAGCTGTAAAGATTCAAGTTTCAGTGATCTGAAGTAAGTTTTTTCATCTGGCAATGTTCTTATTTTTCTCTTCCCTGGTGTATCACAGGGATAAGACACTTTGCCATTAGTAACAGTGCTTATCTACAGCAGTCATATATATAGGAGGACAATCCATATTCCCACCGGGCATACATCAAATTATTAGTGGAAGGAGATGACAAAGGATACAAACAATTTTCTCCACCAGGAGTTCAAGCATCTTTCCTTATCCTGTGAAGATATGTGACTAGCTGAGTATGATTATCGCACTCTGTAAAACTGTTTATTTTATTTTTTTTAATATAGCCATTTACCTACATAAGCCTGGAAAACAGCTGGTCAGTGTAAGCAAAAGTATACTGGAGAACCTGACAAAAATATGTTAGTGCAGTTACTAACACTGTGGACATCAATCAGTGTAAGAGAAAAATAAAGAAATGCAAGTTTGATAAAAATGGGAGGTTCCCCCCCCCCCACTGAATCTTCTTCATTGATTAGAATTATATCTCCCACATGGAAGTTACTGCCTAATAATATTATTAAATTAATGGCTTTTTGTAATGTTGTACAGTACAGTAGAAAACAAAGACTTTTTAAATGACACTGAAATGTGTTCTAATTCTGGATCAACAATTTTCTAGGTGTCCCTAAGCAGGATACTTTAATTCTCTGGGTCTCAGTAGCTCATCTCTAAGAAGAAAAATGTACTAGTAGCTGTAGTATAGAATATTCATGTATGTGTGCATATTAAGTGGCTTCAGTCATGTCTGACTCTTTGCCACCCTGTGAGCTGTCATCCACCAGGCTCGTCTGTCCATGGGATTCTCCAGGCAAGAATGCAGGAGTGTATTGCCATGCCCTCCTCAAGGAGATTTTCCTGATCCAGGGATTGAACCCACATCTCTTATGTCTCAAGCATTGTCAGGAGGATTTTTTACCTTCTGAGTCACCAGGGAAGCCCAGAGTATTCACAGTTATAGAAATACAACTTCATCCTGTAGTAGCCTGATGTTACAATCTCTTGAGGTTAAAGAATCACACATTATCTCAATGCAGAAACTTCTAGACCAATGAAATTTTTCAAAATTTTTCAGTTGAAGGGTAAGAGTGCTCTTCCTGCCCTGGAGCACTAAACAGCTCCATCCACAATGATATTATAATCAAGTAAAAAAAAAAAATTTTTTTTCTCATTTGTTTTGTTTGTAAAATAGTTGATTGAATTTTTTATTCCCTGAGATGATTGTTACAGTCTAGGCATTCCTTCTTTAGTAATACAGCTTTAACTGGGTTGGCTGGGTTGGTACAAGCTTCCCAAAGGTTTTTACTATGTTTAACCTTCTAAGGTCTCCCTGTTTTCACACACTGTAAATAATTCTCTGGCATACTCAGACCCCAGAGTATACTGACTGAGGTTTATTTTAAGAGAGAATCTTGATTTTCCTAGAAGTACAAAGATGGTTTTACAAAACCTTACCTTATCTCTTAAATAAATATCATGCATTTTTAGCCTTATTCTCATGTCCCAAGACTAAAGAAATTAAATATCAAAATTATATTTAACTGACATTAAGGCTTATTGAAGCATATCAGCAAATAGTAGCACATTTGTTTAACTATCTTAGCTATCATCTTTAAAAATCACATATAAGGTTATGAATATAAAATATAGTATCAGTTATTATTAAAATTTTCCCTAAATTTATATATTTAGTATTATTTAGAATTTAATATTTGCATCCTATGTTTTCTCTATATAATTATATATGTTCAATGAAGCTGTATGCAAATTGGTAAGAAGGCACATAGAAAATAATATTTAAAAAGTGATTTAGAAAACAGCAAACATTTCACATTAAAACTGACTAGCTCTGATAAATAGGTGTGTGTGCTTGAAAAACCTCAGTAGTAAGAAGAAGTAGGATAAGAATTGCTTTTGCATTTAGGATTATCTTTATTTCAAGATGCCTTCATTTTCTCCTTGTCAGACAAAGATAATGCATTTAATTATGCTGGCATTGAAATATTCATATATTTAAAAGAACATATTCAGAAAACCTCATGATTCAATGTCTTTTATGCCTTCCTTGGTGTACAGAAAAGCAGAATTTTCATTAAATTTTATAAAAAGAGGATTTTCTGGATATAAAAATGTAAAAATGCACAAATTTACCTATGGTCCATGACCATTTCTATTTGAGATTCTCAAATGCTTTCAGAACCCATCTCTAATTTTAAGTGAATTATATGTACAACTAGTAGCTCAGTACTTTAAAAAAAAACAAGCAAGCTTCTGCTTCTGTGTTCCTGGCTGTATGCCCAAAGAGAACCTTTCTTTTTCTTGGATTTCCTCTTGGTGTGCACTTAATCAAATTATCTCCTACCAGAAAAAGTGATATAGACATACAAAGATCAAAGGAAAATGTTTAACTATAAAGTACCTACATGTACCTTGGAAAAGGATTACCACCCTTTAGATTAAGCGTGGAAGTGTTTTCGTCCCATATATCCACTTTGAATCCCCCATGTAATTTTCATACTATATCAAGAAGATACTATGGAAATATAGCCATAAAACTGTCTCCTAGGTGCTGATTTTCTTTAGGTAGTAGCCATCAGGTTGTATGAGACAATTTAGGAAATGGCAAAACACATGAATAAGATCTATATTATAGATTATATAATAGATTTACAAGATATCATGTGATTATACCTTACTTTTGTTTTGACAAAATTAATTGATGTAGTCCCAATATTGGGGAGACCAGGAAATACTATGAGTTTGTGTTTTGGGCCAAACTTATTAGTGACAACTTTCAGTTCAGTTCAGTCACTCAGTCGTGTCCGACTCTTTGCGACCCTGTGGACTGGAGCACGCCAGGCTTACCTGTTCATCACCAGCTCCCGGAGAGTGCTCAAACTCATGTCCATCGAGTCAGTGATGCCATCCAACCATCTCATCCTCTGTCGTCCCCTTTTCCTCCTACTTTCAATCTTTGCCAGCATCAGGGTCTTTTTTAATAAATCAGTTCTTTGCATCAGGTGGCCAAAGTATTGGCGTTTCAACTTCAGCATCAGTCCTTCCGAAGAATATTCAGGACTGATTTTCTTTAGGATTGACTGGTTGGATCTCCTTGCAGTCCAAGGGACTCTCAAGAATCTTCTCCAACACCACAGTTCAAAAGCATCAATTCTTCGGTGCTTAGCTTTCTTTGTAGTCAAATTCTCACATCCATACATGACTACTGGAAAAACCATAGTTTTGACTAGATGACTTTGTCAGCAAAGTAATGTCTTTGCTTTACAATATACTGTCTAGGTTAGTCATAGCTTTTCTTTCAAGGAGCAAGTGACAGCTTTAGAGTTGCTATTATTTTCATACAAAATGTATTAATGATGCTGATATTTTCTTCCTGGTCAGATGTCCACATTCTCAATTTACTTCTACTATTGACACGAATAAGCAAGTCTTTTGACACTCACAGCCAGGAGACAAATGATTGCTGGACACATGTATTACATGCAGATTAGTGTTAAAGCTTTGAGCTGAGAATCAATACTATCCATTGCATTTACTTTTACTATGTTTCAAGAGTTGCAAACAGTCAGACATGATTGAGGGATCCAAACTTGAGAAACTTTGATGTTTCAAGAAGGGAGGATCCAGAACTTCTAGGGTGTCAATTTAAAATTATTCAAAGGTATTATATTCTAAATTAAGTTTACCATTTGTTGGGTTATCTGAGTAACTACCAGACCTAAGAGTGTCAAGATGAATTTTGCACAATTTCATCATTATCATATACATTATACAAAGTTTCAAATCTTTTCTGGCATACAATTAAGTGCCATTTTTGTTCATTTATACAAGATATGCTAGCAGCATGACCCTTATTCCTTGACACAAATTCCTAAGTGAGTAGGTCATATTGGCACAAACTCTCAATGCTGTGGACAGTTTTAAGAACCACACAGGTAACAGGCTTGGACTTAATTTTCTAAGAATTAAGAAATAAAACACATATTCAGAACAAAGTCCTGTGAAGTATGATAGCTAGAAACTTAGACAGATCTAGATATCCTTTTGAATTCTACTCTAGTCACTTAAAGCTATGTGCACTGAGGCAAGTAATTTAACTCCTTCAAAGCCTTACTTTGCTAATCTGTATAATGAAGGTAACGCCACCTAATGACTTTTTCTGGAGACTACACAAAATAGACAGAGAATAGTATGTTAAACATCAGAAGTGATTCATATAATACAGTTAAAATCGTTAATTATGAAAAAAAGGGTGCACATATCGTGCATCATCCTTTTCCTTCAATATCCTGTAGCTCGCAATACTTAACTGTGATGGCTTGGAAATTGATAGCTCTAGTTAAGCAATCAATAAACAACCCATTCCTCAGCTCTCATAAGAAATGGAGAATTGTAATAAAAAAAATCTTTTCTTTCGGCTGATGAATTCTTTATTGTGGCTTTCATATTACTTTTTTTTTTTGTATTTTATTGATGTGTAGTTAATTTACAATACTGTGATAATTCCTGCTGTATAGCAAAGTGATTTAGTTATAAAGTGTATAGTTTTTCATATTGCTTTCCATTATGGTTTATCACAGAATATTGAATATAGTCCCCTGTGCTATACAGTAAGACTTTGTTGTTTATCCATCCTATATTTACTAATTTACATCTGCTAATCTCAAACTCTCATGTATTCCTTCTCCCACCCCATCCTCACTTGGCAAGCGCAAGTCTGTTCTCTACATCTGTGAGTCTATTTCTGTTTTGTAAATGAATTCATTTTGTCATATTAGATTCCACATATAACTGATAACATATAATATTTGTCTTTCTTTCTGAACTACTTTGTTTAGTGTAATAATCTCTAGATTTGTCCATATGGCTGCAATGGCATTATTTCATTTCATCTTTTTTATGGTTTTGTAATATTCCATCGTGGTATGGAATCTTCTTTATCTATGCATCTGTTGATGGACATCTAGATTGTTTCCATATCTTTTCTATTGTATAAATGCCACTATAAACATAGGGGTATGTGTAGCTTTTTGAATTTTAGTTTTGTCTGGTATATGCCCTGGAATGGGATTGCTGAATCATGTGGTAACCTCAACTTTTAGCCTCTTGATACAGGTGAAATAAGAGTGTGAAAAAGCAGACTTGAAACTCAACATTCAAAAAAAAAAAAATCATGGCATCTGGGTCCATCACTTCATGTCACATAGAAGGGGAAAAATTGGAAATGGTGACAGATTTATTTTTATTTTGGGGGGTTCCAAAATCACTGCAGACCATGACTGCAGTCATAAAATTAAAAGATACTTACTCCTTGGAAGGAAAGGTATGACAAACCTAGACAGCATATTAAAGAGACATCACTTTGCCAAAAAACGGTCCATATAGTCAAAGCTATGGTTTTCCCAGAAGGAATGTACAGATGTGAGAGTTGGGCCGTAAAAAAGGCTTAAGGCTAAAGAATTAATGCTTTCAAATTGCAATGCTAAAGAAGACTCTTGAGAGTCTCTTGGACTGCAAGGAGATCAAACCAGTCAATCCTCAAGGAAATCTACCCTGAATATTCATTGTACAGGAGACAGAGATCAAGACCACGCCCAAGAAAAAGAAATGCAAAAAAGCAAAATGACTGTCTGAGAAGGCTTTACAAATAGCTGTGAAACAAGAGAAGACAAAAACAAAGGAAAAAAGGAAAGATATACCCATTTGAATGCAGAGTTCCAAAGAATAGCAAGGAGAGATAAGAAAACCTTCCTCAAGGATCAGTGCAAAGAAATAGAGGAAAACAATAGAATGGGAAAGACTTGAGATCTCTTCAAGAAAATTAGAGATACTAAGGGAAAATTTCATGCAAAGATGGTCACAATAAAGGACAGAAATGGTATGGATCCAACAGAAGCAGAAGATATTAAGAAGAGGTGGCAAGAATACACAGAAGAACTGCATAAAAAAGATCTTCATGACCCAGACAATCACGACGGTGTGATCACTTACCTAGAGCCAGACATCCTGGAATGTGAAGTCAAGTGGGCCTTAGAAAGCATCACTATGAACAAAGCTAGTGGAGGTGATGGAATTTAAGTTGAGCTATTTCAAATCCTGAAAGATGATGCTGTGAAAATGCTGCACTCAATATGCCAGCTAATTTGGAAAACACAGCAGTGGCCAGAGAACTGGAAAAGGTCAGTTTTCATTCCAATCCCAAAAAAGGCAATGCCAAAGAATACTCAAACTACCACACAATTGCACTCATCTCACACGCTAGCAAAGTAATGCTCAAAATTCTTCAAGCCAGGCTTCAGCAGTACGTGAACCATGAACTTCCAGATGTTCAAGCTGGATTTAACAGAGGAACCAGACATCAAATTGCCAACATCTGTTGGATCATCAAAAAAGCAAGAGAGTTCCCCCCAAAACATCTATTTCTGCTTTATTGACTATGCCAAAGCCTTTGACTGTGTGGATCACAGTAAACTGTGGAAAATTCTGAAAGAGATGGGAATACCAGACCTCCTGACCTGCTTCTTGACAAATCTGTATTCAGGTCAGGAAGCAACAGTTAAAACTGGATACGGAACAACAGACTGGTTCCAAATCAGGAAAGGAGTATGTCAAAGCTGTATATTGTCACCCTGCTTATTTAACTTATATGCAGAGTACATCATGAGAAATGCTGGAATCAAGATTGCTGGGAGAAATATTAATAACCTCAGATATGCAGATGGCACCACCCTTATGGCAGAAAGTGAAGAAGGACTAAAGAGCCTCTTGATGAAAGGAGTGTGAAAAAGTTGGCTTAAAGCTCAACGTTCAGAAAACTAAGATCACGGCATCTGGTCCAATCACTTAATGGCAAATAGATGGGGAACAGTGGTTGACTTTATTTTTGGGGGCTCCAGAATCACTGCAGATGGTGATTGCAGCCATGAAATTGAAAGACACTTTCTCCTTGGAAGGAAAGTTATGACCAACCTAGACAGCATGTTAAAAAGCAAAAACATTACTTTGCCAACCAAGGTCTGTCTCGTCAAGGCTATGATTTTTCCAGTAGTCATGTGTGGATGTGAGAGTTGGACTATAAAGAAAGCAGAGCCGAAGAATTGATCCTTTGAACTGTGGTGTTGGAGAAGACTCTTGAGAGTCCCTTGAGAGAGACTTCAAGGAGATCCAACCTGTCCATCATAGAGGAGATCGGTCCTGAGTGTTCATTGGAAGGACTGATGTTGAAGCTGAAACTCTAATACTTTGGCCACCTGATGCGAAGAGCTGACTCATTTGAAAAAACCCTGATGCTGGGTAAGACTGAAGGCATGAGGAGAAGGGGACAACAGAGGATGAGATGGTTGGATGGCATCACTGACTCAATGGAGATGAGTTTGGGTGAACTCCGGGAGTTGGTGACGGACAGGGAGGTGTGGTGTGCTGTGGTCCATGGGGTCGCAAAGAGTCAGACACGACTGAGCGACTGAACTGAACTGAACTGATTTATTGGAAGGACTGTTGCTGAAGCTCCAATACTTTGACCACCTTATGTGAAGAGCCTTCTCATTGGAAAAGACCCTGATGCTGGGAAAGATTGAGGGCAGGAAGAGAAGCGGGCAACAGAGGATGAGATAGTTAGCATCAGCAACTCAATGGACATGAATTTGAACAAGCTATGGGAGATGGTGCAGGACAGAGGAGCCTGGCATGCTGCAGTCCATGGGGTCACAGAGAGTCAGACATGGCCTAGTGACTGAACGACAACAATATATGATTAAAAATTCTGTAATATAATTAATATTTTAAAAGTGATCTCAAAATACAGCCTTTATATATATTTTTTCCCCTAATGATTTTTATGTACACTTGATTATGTCATTTAATGATGTTTGACAGTAATGAATTGACTTAATACCATGCAACTGTCAATGAATTTTAATAGCATCTCTCATTTATTATACATTTATTGGAATTCTGGTAAAAAGAAAAAATAATATAAAAACAATAAAACAGTAGACAAGTACAAACTGGTCAACAGTATCATCTCACTAGAATGCAGATGAATGGAACAGAAGTGGAAAAAATTAGATGAGTTTACATTACTAGTAGATAATCTATGATTTAATGGTAATAGACCTAACACATTTTCCATATGGCTTGGCCTTTAACTCATGATTCCTACATATTTTGAATGTCAGCAATCAGGAACTAATGAATATTAGGGCAGGCACCTCAAGGAATTTGATTGACAACAATGTGCTTCCAAAAAGAGTCATATTGATTTAATTTTAAATAGCTGCCAAATTGTTTAATATCATTCAAGTCTTAGTAGCTTTATTTCTACAGGCTTATGATGTAGTGTATTTATAGCATACTAAAATTGCCTCACATTTATCAGAAAATCTTTTTAAATTTCAAGAATGACATCTGGGGAAGCTACAAGAGAAAACACTTAAATATGTTTCTTATACAGTCTTGTAAACGTATTCTATTAAGATGAAGAATGATCCCTCTAAAAATCAGTGTTGCCTGTTTTAATCTGAGTTTTCACTGTTGCTTATTTCATATCTTACTTTTCTTCACATTATCCTGTTTATTAGCAGACAGAATTATATTGATGTATGATTTTTTAAAAAGGGAAGAATAAATATTTCACTGTGTGGAATTTTTTAATAGTTGGGACATGCAGTTGGGAACAAGATTGTTTCAACATAAGAACTCGACCTTGCGCAGCTGTACTGACCATACTTAAGTAATGAGGTATACTATTTTCTCCCATGAATAACCCTAATATTATCAGCTGGAAATATAAAATTAACCACAGGTTCCTAATTTATTTTCTCCTTTTTTGAGATACTTGGGAAAGAAAACGATGACCCACTCAAAATCATTTGGAAGACAATCCCTTGGAATATACACAGTATTATTTACTGCAGAAAGATAATAGAGAATTTATTTTGCTTACCTGATTCTACTTGTTATTTTATTGATTCAGTTCGAGTCTTCTTGCTATTTTATATTGGCTACATGTTTGTGAACATGCAGATTTTGTTTCACCATCTACATTGATAGCTCTTTAACCTGAAGGTAAGCATATAGTAGGTGCTCAAATATCACATAGACAACTGATGTAAATTTTCAAAGATGGATAAGGTCACTTATGAAAATCTCTTCTAAAAATGAATCAAAGGACATGAACTACCTAAGTATATATTGGTAAGAAATATGATGAATTGTATAAGTATAGCAAATGACATTCTTAAATCTAGGGGGAAGGGAAGATTGATAATTCTGATGGGAGCAGACCTTCTTCTTCATAATAAGGAAAAAGGTTATATCAGTGGTTAAACTGACCTAGTTAAATCAAATCTCCCTATCTCAATTTTGCTTTGGGCAGCAAGTTGGAAGCATTGGTCAGAGTTTACACAAAAACTACTTTGGAAAACCTAGAAGGAGAGCAAGTTGACAGAAGAAAGCAAATGAACAAACAATAACTAAGACATCCTATTTGATTTTATTGTGTATAGGCATAAACAATTCCAAATGTTCTAAAAATCCTTTGAAAATATGATATCATTATAACAAGTTAAACCCAAAGTTGTAATCCTGTGTAGTAAATTAGTGTTCAAATTTATTCTACTAAGTATACATAGGAAGGTTTTACCAAACTAAACTTTGAAAGACAGTATTTGATAAAAATAATCTATTAAGACAATAACTATTTTTATCAATTATTACACTGAATAATAAAGCTTCTCTTGTGTGAAATCTTCTGTCCTACATCATCAGTTTTTTAGTAACATCTTTTAGTTGTTTATTCTTTGAATGGCAAAGAACACTCTTTATGTGCAACGATTACTTTATACATGCTTTAAGAATAAATAGAGAAACATGAGACATTTACTTTGTGTGACTTTATATTAATACCTGATAAATGAGTTATCACATTAAAACTATGTGGCATATTTAATTTAGAATCTAAAAAATGTAAATTTATATTTTTAGATCTCTGTTTCTAAAAGATTGATCTATTTGCTGTTAATTGTGAGAAGGGTTTTGAGCACCTATAAGTTTGATAAATTTAAGTATTTGTCATTATTACATTTTCAGAATATTTAACATGCTGATATATGTTAAGAATGATATAGGACTGTAATATAAGTTAATTTACAACCTCATGTATCTTAGGAAATCCTTAAAGCTCTTGTTATCTAGAACACAATTTTGAAAATTCTAGTTCAATTGTGGTTTATACACCATTTTAAGTAGTTTCTTTACAGAATGTATGCAGAATGACTATTTCTTTACAGCAGTGTTTTTAAAAAATGGCAATTCTGAGGATGGGTGAGAGGAGGTAGTGGAGTCTAAACTTTACTATGACAATGGAGAAGTATTTACAGTAGAAATCTACCCACTACAGTTTTCTTGGGCTTTCCTTGTGACTCAGCTGGTAAAAAATCCTCTTGCAATGTGGGAGACCTGGGTTCGACCCCTGGTTTGGGAAGATCCCCTGGAGAAGGGAAAGGCTACCCACTCCAGTATTCTGGCCTGGAGAATTCCATGACTGTATAGTCCATGGGGTCGCAGAGAGTCAGACACGACTGATCGACTTTCACTTTCACTTGCGTAATGAAAATTCTCATGAGGCTGTCTGAGGTTTCTGGGTCCTGTGTTCCTGACTATATTCTCTGAAACCTGCTTTGTTTCAACTCTCTAAATTGTACTTTCCTTCTGATTGTCCTATTGGGTCCACTTTTTGCTTCAGGAGGAGATTCTCTACTAGGCACTAATCTTTCTTTTAACATCCTTTTAGTTCAAGAAACTGTCTCTGTGGGAAATAACATACACTCAAAGGAGATGGTTCTTGGATTAGTAACTTGCAGATGGAGCATGAGAAAGAAAGTAGGAAAAAGTAATACAATTAAAAGAAGAATTTTTAAGTGCATGATTGGAATCGATACCACATTCACTGGCTGCTTCTCTTTTTATTGATGTTATTTATCAAAAGCTGTTCAGAAACACAGAGCTTAGAGTTTTACTTTAATACATCTTAAAATTTGAATATTGTGATTTTCAATGTATTGTTCAGTTGAACAGAAGTCAAATGCTCGATAAATTTCATCTGACACTGAGTCATCACTTCAGTTCCTTTCATGAGCTTACTTAATATTCCGAGGCTGTGTCCTTCTTTACCTTACATGGTTCTCATTAAAATATACACTATCCTGTCTCAACATATAGGGAGAATTTTTATGGTGGAGACTAAGCTAGAAGTGAAATTTTACTTTTTTGCATGAAGACTATCTTAAGAAATGAACAATGACAAACTCTGGTCAGTTCTTAAAATTCACTTGCTGCTTTGAGTTGCAAGTGGAGTGAACACTGTTTTTGGTTGAGTCTTTCAACTATACCCTGAATTTCCTGAATTCACATGGGAGAAGACCTATTCCAGTTCCTAGAGTAAACCCAAATGACCCAAGCCAGTTAGTGCATTCCATAATGTACTACTTCAGACATAGAACTAAGGCAGTTTAATTCCTAACTTTTGAAAGAGCTATTGTTGAGGTAGAAACTTTGATCTTTTCTATAGGATTAGTGTATAGAAGCCTGTTGCCATGGAAGAACTTCTCGTATATATGATGTAATTTTTTTATTGTTTAAAGTTATATATATATATATACACATACATACATATATGTATGTGTATATATATATATATCAAAAGCACTCTCATTGATAGAGAAGGGTATAGTATAAGCTTATATTTGGCTTCTTTTAAAGTCAAAAGATGCCTCCAAACCTTGGTAGAACAGTAACTCACACTGTTAGTAAAGTGAAAGAGAAAGTGTTAGTCTCGCAGTCGTGTCTGTCTCTTTGTGACCCTATGGACTGTAGCCCACCAGGGTCCTCTGTCCATGGAATTCTCCATGCAGGAATACTGGAGTGGGTAGCCATCCCCTTCTTCAGGGAATCTTCCCAATACAGGGATCAAACCCAGATCTCCTACATTGCTGGCAGATTCTTTACCAGTTGAGCCATCAGGGAAGCCCTCTGTTACTAAACATTTGATTAATTCATAAGTATCAAGTAACTGCCATTATTAGTTACATTTATTTATTTTCTTCTTGCTGGAAAAAAAAAAAGTAAAGCTAATACGTTTAAATTTTCATCTTTTCTTTTAAGAAGATGACCACTGATGAAATGACATTCCTCAAGGAAGAAACATTCAGATTCTTTTGGAATTCTATATTCAGAGACATAGAATCTGAATGTTTTTATTTTCTATTAAAGTATAGTTGATTTACAATGTTGTGTTAATTTTAGGTGTAAAGGAAAAAGATTCAGTTATGCATACACATATCCATTCCTTTCAGGTTATTTTCCTGTATAGATTAATAAGATTATTTAGTAGCTTTCCCTGTACTATACATTAGGTCTTTGCTGATTATTTTATATGTTCATGTCAAACTTTTAATTTATCCCTCTCCCATACCTTTTCCATTTGGTAATCATAAGTTTGTTTTCAAAGTCAGTGAGTGTGTTTTGTAAATAAGTCTGTTTGTCTCATATTTTATATTCTACATAAACATGACATATGATATTTATCTTTGACATTTCACTTCATAGGATGATCTCTAGGTCTATCAATGTTGCTGCAGATGGCATTATTTCACTCTTTTTTATGGCTGAATAGTATTCTATATGTACCACATCTTCTTTGTCCACTCCTCTCTCCATGGGCATTTATATTGCTTCCATGTTTTGGCTATTATAGATAGTACTTCAATGAATATTGGCATGCATATATATTTTTGAATTATGGTTTTCCCTGGATATATGCCCAGGAGGAGGATTGCTGGATCATATAATAGTTTTGTTTTTAGTTTTTCAAAGAACCTTATGTTATTACCCATTGTGATTTTAACAATTTACATTCCCAAAAGCAGAATAGGAGGGTTCTCTTTTCTCCAAACCCTTTCCAGCATTTATTGTTTGCAGAATTTTTGATGATGATCATTCTGATAAGGCTATATTTCTTTTCAATATTGCTGCTTTATCAATATACTCTTACCATTATATGGTACATTTCTACTAAATTGCATTATCCTTTTCAAATAAGTATAGCCTACTAGTCAGAAAATTTGACATTTTTGCTTGAAGTAGACATAAAATTATTATTTGCCTGACATGTAAGTTCTATATTATAACTCTAACAATCAATTCTGAAAATTTTATAGTGAATTTGTCATATCTGGATTAAAATTTGTCTCATTTTTTAGTGCTATAGTACTCTTTCCATAGAAGAAATAGAGTAGCCCTCATAATCAAAAAAGAGTCTGATATACAGTACTTGGATGCAACCTCAAAAATGAAATTTAACCTCAAAAATGACAGAATGATCTCAGTTCATTTCCAAGACAAGCCATTCAGCATTACAGTAATTCAAATGTACGCCCCTACCACAGATGCCAAAGAAGCTGTAGTTGATCAATTATATGAAGACTTTGAAGACCTCCTAGAACTAACAACTAAAAAAAGATGTTTTATTCATCATCAAGGATTGGAATGTAAAAGTAGGAAGTCAAGATATACCTGGAGTAACAGGCAAGTTTGGCCTTGGAGAACAAATGAAGCAGGGCAAAAGCTAACTGAATTCTGCCAAGAGAATTCACTAGTTATAGCAAATACCCTTTTCAACAACACAAGAGACGACTTTACGCATGGACATCACCAAGTGGTCAATACTGAAATCAAACTGGTTACATTCTTTGTAACCGCAAATGGGAAAGCTGTATACAGTCAACAAAAACAAGACCTGGAGCTGACTTTGGTTCAGATCATCAGTTTGTCATAGCAAAATTCAGGATTAAACTAAAGAAACTTGGAAAAACAATAGGCCAGCCAGGTATGACTTAATTCAAATCTCATATGAATTCTTAGTAGAAGTAATGAATATAGTCAAGGGGCTAGATGTAGTTAACAGTGTGCGTAGAGGTCTGTAGTATTGTACAGGAAGTGGCAAATAAAACCATCCCAAAGAAAAAGAAAAGCAAGAAGGTGAAGTGTTTTTCTGAGGAGGCTTTACAAATAGCAAAAGAATGAAGAGAAGCAAAAAGCAAGGGAGAGGCGGAAAAGTATATCCAATTATATACAGTGTTCCAAAGAATAGATAGATATGAGAAACAAGAAGGCCTTCTTCAATGAACAGTGCTTAATAATAGAAGAAAACAACAAAATGGGAAAGACTAGAGATCTCTTCAGGAGAATTGGAAAGATCAAGGGAGCATCCACCCAAAGATGGACACAATAAAGCATAAAAATGGTAGAGACCTTGTAGACAATGAAGAGATCAAGAAGAGATGGAAAGAATACATGGAAGAAACACATAAAAAGATCTTAATGAACCTGTTTATTATGATCATGTGGTTAGTCATCCAGAACCAGACATTCTGGAGTGTGAAGTCAAATGGTCCTTAAAAAGCACAGCTGTCAGTAAAGCTAATGGATGCAATGAAATTCCAGCAGAACTGTTCAAATCCCTAAAGGATGAGGCCACCAAGGTGTTGCATTCATTACGTCAGCAAATCTGGAGGAGCCATCAGTGGCCACAGGACTGGAAAAGGTTAATCCTCATCCCAATCCTCAAGAAGGGTAGTACCAAAGAATATGGTAACCATTGCACAATTGCACTTATCTTCCATGCTAATAAGGTCATGTTTAAAATCTTATGTGCTAGGCTTCAGCATTATGTGAACAAAGAAATTCCAGATGTCCAAGCTGGATTTAGAAAAAGTAAGAGGAACTAGAGATCAAATTGCCAACATTTGCTGGATTATAAAGTAAGGGAATTTCATAAAAAAATATTTATCTCTGGTTCATCAGCTATGCTAAAGCCTTTGACTGTATAGATCTTGACAAACTGTGGAAAGCTCTTAGAGAGATGGGAAACCAGACCTTCTTACCTGTCTCCTGATAAACCTGTACGTGGATAAGAAGCAACAGTTAGAACCCTGTATGGAACAACTGATTGGTTCAAGATAGAGAAAGGAATACAACAGGGCTGTCTGCTGTCACCCTGTTTGTTTAAACTATATGCTGAGCACATGATGAAAAATACTGGGCTGGATGAATTACAAGCTGAAATGAAGATGGACGGGAGAAACATCAACAATCTCAGATATGTGGGTTATATCACTCTCAAGGCAGAAAGCAAAGAGGAACTAAAGAGCCTCTTGATGAAGGTGAAGGAGGAGAGTGAAAGAGCCAGCTTAAGACTAAATATTAAAAAAAATAAAAATAAGATCATGGCATCCGGTCCTGTTACTGCATGACAAATAGAAAGAGAAAAGGTAGAAGTAGTTGCAGATTTCCTCTTCTTAGACTCCAAAATCACTGCAGATGGTGACTGTAGCCATGAAATCTGAAGATGACTGCTTCTTGGCAGGCAAGCGATGACAAACCTAGACACTGTGTTGAAAAGCAGAGATGTTACTCTGCTAACAAATATCCGTAGAGTGAAAGCTATGGTCTTCCCAGTGGTCATGTACAGTTGTGAGAGCTGGGCTGTAAAGAAGGCAGAACACCAAAGAACTGATGCCTTCAAACTGTGTTGCTGGAGAAGACTCCTTAAAGTCCCTTGGGTAGCAAGGATATCAAACCAGTCAGTCTTACAGGAGATCAACACAGAATATTCACTGGAGGGACTGATGCTGAAGCAGAAGCTCCAGTATTTTAATCATCTAATATGAACAGGCAACTTATTGGAAAAGTCCCTGATGCTGGGAAAGATTGAGGGCAGAAGGAGAAGAGAGCCTCAGTGGATGAGATGGTTGAATGGCATTCCTGATGCAATGAACATGAAATTGGGCAAACTCTGGGAGATAGTGAGGGACAGGGAGGCCTGGCGTGCTGCAGTCCATGGGACTGCAAAGAGTCGGACACGACTGGATGACTGAACAGCACAACAATCCATTTCTAATGCTTTAGGTATTTATTTTTTCACAAGAGTAAGTATTAGGGCAAAACAAAATGTTACTTGAGAATATAATTGTATATTCAAATGTAGATATCATAATCAAGTAAAAGTACACTATATTGGGTGTCTGGAAACCTATATGTGGGGACAGAAAGTTGGATGCCAACTCCATTGAATCTCAATTTAAAAGTAGTCAACTGATTGCCTTCTTATAACTGTGTTCTTAGATGTTACAATATTTTTCTAAGGGAAATTTCTATTGTGTTGACATTATCTTGACTCTAGGTGTATCCCAAAAGACAAATTTTCTATTTCATATTCTGGGGTATAAAGGTATCAAGTTGAAATATTGGGTTGGGAGTGATTGTTGAGTAGTTGGCTCAAGCAACTGGAAGCTGTGCAAGAATTGAGAGATAACATGAAAGTCTTTCAGGAGAGTTCTGAACAGGTTCTGTGGAACCCCATCGCAGTTGTCAATGTGATAGGATACTCAGGAACTTTAGTCAGCAACAAGAGAAGTAGCCTTATTATGCTAACTGTGTTCTAGAGGTTTTCCTGACTTTAAAAAAGAACAAAATTCTGGTCTTATATAATTCTGGGCACCTAGGACAGTGTGTATGAATGTGTGTGTGTGTGTGTGTGTGTATGCATGAGTGTCTGCCTCTATGTATTTCTGTATGTGTATTTGCTAATCCCATATACAATGAAGCATGCTATTTTATTCCACTCATATAAAATTCAAGTTTGTATTTAATTATATAAAGCAAAATATACTTGAAATACCTTATGAATATAATAAATTTGCCTCCAAATTTTTCTGTCCTATGGGTACAAGAGTGCACTTTTACTTGGATACTTAAAGGATAACTTATTTTGGTATTTATGTAGTTTTGCATTTTATAAAATAATAAGCAATGTCTCAATAATACCTATGATACTTTAACACACACACACACACATTTCTGCACATTCCTACTTAGGTTTCTAGAATAAGTTTTAGAAGTGATTTCTCTATTAAAGGTATAATGAATTTTATGGTTTTCAATATAAGTGGTCAAATAACCTCTAAAGAGTTTGAACTAATTTATGTTTATGGTAGTTGCACAGTAGGGTGTCTGTTTATTGTGCTTGTTTGTAGTTTTAACTACAGACATTTTCCAACTTCATATATAAGTTTGTCCTTTTTTATCTGCCCCTACTTGGTTAGCAGTTGGGTTGAACATTTTTATTTTTTAAAGTGATTTTATTGTTCCCAGACTTTCCCACAAGCCAGAGTAAATATTCCTCTCCTCAATACCATTGCCCATTGGAAGACCAAAAACATATGGCATCTATTTTTGTAGCTTAGGAATGTCATGGGGATATTTCAAAAGAGGAGTTTATAATTGGGCACAAAATGGTTTTTAGGTAAAGAATAGACCTCACTGATGGGTTACCCATGGATAAATTGCAAGCTAATATTAAGGGAAGACATTAGATAACAAGGATCTTGACTTTACCACCAAAGCCTCCTCGGTTCTTCTTTACTAACAATCATGATGTATGAACTTGAGCATAGCTTTCATGTTTTCTGTTACCTAGTAGTCTTTTGAACTGATCCACTTCTGTCCACGTAGCCCCTCAGATAATCATTCCCTGTATCCCCCCATCAGATTTTCTTTAATGTGATGCTTACATCCTTTCCCTATAGCACAGATGATCCTTCTCTATTAGATTTAGATAATTTTTATCATTCTCTTTGCAGTTTAATATAACAGTAACTCTCTTACCCTCAGATCCAATTAGAAGTAAAACAAAAAAAACTAATGATATTTTTGCTCTTTCTGTTTCCACTATAGGAATCCATGAAATAATCTGCCTCTGATTAAGTAGAAAAAAGTCATAATGAGGAAATGAATAAATGATAATTGCAAAATATGTATTTTCTATTTACCTCAGTACACTTTTTTTTTAACTTAATACATCTTCTTTTGAGAAGTCTCTCTTCATCTTTGTCTTTATTTTTTTTAAATGTTAGAGAAAACTAAGATAGCATAAAAGAGCCATTAGTATATTTTTTACTTGGAGCCCTCGTTTTTCCTTTTTGTTGCTGATTATCTGCTCTTCATAAAAAGAGAAATTTTCACAGTAAGTTCAAAATCTCCTGTTGCTTAGAAATTTACCTCATTACATCTGTTATTAGTTAAGGCTGGATCATAAACAGAATCCCTTAAGAGTTCTGACAATATCATCATTTATTCAGAGATATTTCAAACACAAATGTAAAAAAAAAAAATTCACGGTAAATGTAATTGCTTGGGTCAGTACAGTATAAAATTTATCTTTTGAAATGATTCCAAACTTTAAATTATGTTTTACTCTATAAATTTTAAATTTTTATAGAAACAGTGAATCCTTTAGATTGCCTTCGACCTTTAAAAAATGCAAATACTTCAAGGTTTCTTTAAAGCATTTAGGAGGCATATTGGACCCAGGATTTGACTTTACTCCTGGGTTCTCATCTGAAATAGACATAGGAAGCCGTTGAGGTAATTTGTATTCAGATAATTTGTAGAAGGATTCGTACTATGGAGTGCTAATTTCTTCATTGATGAGAAGCAGAGACACAAAAGTTTATAAATGAATATCTTAAGATAAAAAGTACAGTACCAGCACAAACAAAAAGTGTAAGAGAAAGCAAATGTAGATTTATATTAACTTTGTGAATTTGTGACTATTGCCCATACCCCAATTAATAAAAACCTTAAGGAAATAGCCCCTTCATGGGTCTGTTTCATTGACTACGCTAAAGTCTTTCACTGTGTAGATCATAACACTGTGCAAAACTCTTAAAGAGATGGGAATACCAGACAATCTTAACTGTCTCCTGAGAAACTCATATGCCGGTCAAGAAGCAACAGTTAGAAACCTGTATGGAACAACTGACTGGTTCTGGGCAGATGGTAACTGCAGCCATGAATAGAGAATTTAGAAGATGATTGCTTCTTGGCAAGAAAGCTATGACAAACCTAGACGAGTGCTAAAAAAAAAAAATCACTTTGCCAACAAAGGTCCATATAGTCAAGTCTGCAGCCTCTCCATTAGTCAGATATGGTTGTGAGAGCTGGACAATAAAGAAGGCGGAGAGCTGAAAAATTGATGCTTTCTAACTGTGGGGCTGGGGAAGACTTTTGAGAGTCTCGTGGACAGCAAGGAGATAAAACCAATCAATCTTAAAGGAAATCAACCCTGAATTCTTACTGGAAGGACTGGTGCTTAAGCTGGAGCTGCAATACTTTGATCACCTGATTCAGTCAACTCATTTGAAAAACCCTGATGCTGAGAAAGGTAGAAAGCAAAAGGAGAAGAAGGTGACTGAGGATGAGATGACTGAATGGTATTACTGATGCAATGAACATGAACTTGGACAAACTCTGGGAGATAGTAAGGGACAGGGAGGCCTGGTGTGCTGCAGTCCATGGAGTTGTATAGAGTCAGTCATGACTGGGAGAATGAACAACAAAACAACAAAAAGAAAGGCAGTAAAGTGGCACAAAAGTAGTTTCTGTGGACAGAACTGATCAAGTTGAATTGACAGTTTTAATGATCACAAAATTTTCTGTGCCAAGTTGGTATATCCCAAAATCAAGTAATAGAGTTATATGATTATGAGAATGCATCTACATTGATTACATTTTTTTCCCACTTTGTATCCACATGTTTTCAGTAGTATTGACAAATCTTTCAATTTTTCTAGGACATATGATAAGAGTTCCCACAGAACAAGGCAAAATAGGAAAATTATAAGAAAGCAGAGGAAATGTGTATTATAATTTTCATTTTAGCAAGTGGCCTCATTTTGTTCACATTGTACATTATTCCATAAATTCATATGAAAAGAGATCTGAGAGAACACTCACCCAGTTTTACTTTGATAGAATATAATGATGAAGGGCATGAGAAGTATCTTATTACATACTGTATCATTTGTTAATAGGATTGTTTTCTATGGATAGAAGATGTTAAATACATTTATGTTTTTGTATACATCATCAATGTATTTTTTGATAAATCAATTTAAGGAAAAAAGTCAATTGAGTTTGATATTTTAATTTGATCAAATATTTGTCCAAGTAACTCATGCATACCAAATGGCGAAGACAGTAATTACACTTTAAAATTCTTTACTAATAGTATTTAACTGATTTTTAGTTAGTTTTATACATAGAATTACTTTATTCTATATCTACAAAAAGAAAATAAACTTCAGATTTAGTAGTTCTTATAACAGATTTTCTTAATCCCCAGAGAGAATCACTCTAATCCATTTTTTTTCTCCAAAATTTCCCCTCTGACCTCATTTTGACTAGTTTCCAATCACCTGTCCCTTTATTTTACAGATATACAAGATGTATGGTTTACAGCTTAGCTGCACTGGACTGATCGTGTGATGAGAATGGAAAGCATAAAGATGGAAATTTGAAGAAAGTCAATCATGCACAGACACACAGGGAGATGATTGCAAGAATCACAAAGGGAGCAATTTCAAGAGTAATAATACTAAAATCAGTACTGTTGACATTACTACAACCATACAATACTCATTTATTTTGAGCACCTATGTCCATACTGGTTGTGGAACATAGGCAGAGGCTAAAATAAGTTCATGCTTAGCAGGAATCAAATGTTAGTATGATTAAAAATAAAGTATTATTAAAAAAAACAGCTTATTGTAAGAATATGAATGTTTATTCATAAAAGTAAAAATTAAGGTAAAAGAGGATAGATGTGGACTGTTGCAATACATAAGAAAGAAGGGATTAGATAACAAGTCAGGCTTTTCATTATGACTTTCAAATCAACATTTTTAAAGGATGTATTGAGCGTCTAATAAAGTGTGATTTAAAACATGCAAAAATGAATATATACTAGAGACATAAAATTCCATTGCACAAAATTTATGTGGTATTTTTTGGGTGTATGTGATAAAGCCACTTAACATGAGATCTACCTTCTTAACAGATTTTGAAGTGGGGACTATTATTTTCTGGTGTACATACTATGTTGTACAACAGATACTTAAAATTTATCCATCTAGCATAACTGAAAATTTTATGCACATTGAACAACAGCCTCCCACTTCCTCTGATGATAGTCTCAGAGGTGTCTGCATATGTCCAAACTCATCAAATTGTATACATTAAATATGTACAATACTTTGTACATCAGTTTGCATCAATAAAGCTGTTACATACACCTACATAATTTTGTAATAATATTTTGTATAGACTATATACGTGCATGTATATGACGTTTGTGTTCATAGCAGCTGTTTTTGCTCTGTCCATAGGCAGGGCCTGGTCCAAGTTGATTCTGTTCTCTGAGCATGCTCATTCTCCTTGACCAAGGCAGCTTTGCCCTAGTGAAGTGCTGCCCTAGAATAAGAGGGCCTAGAACAGGTACCCTGTTAGGGTTGAGGTCAAAGAAACTGGCCAGAACCCCAGGAAGTTTCAGTTTTCGTTCTCTGTGCTGTCCCCAGAAGTTCAGAAACATGTGCACACACCCTTTATGATTGAAGTCTCAGTTTCTTACAGCTTTCTCATAAGTCCCACTGGTTTTTGAACCAGCTAAGAAGGCTCCTCAATGTAAAGAAATAGAGGAAAAAAATAGAATGGGATAGACTAGAGATGTCTTCAAGAAAATTAGAGACACCAAGGGAAAATTACTTGCAAAGATGGGCACAATAAAGGACAGAAATGGTATGGACCTGACAGAAGCAGAAGATATTAAGAAGAAGTGGCAAAAATACACAGAAGAACTATACAAGTAAGATTTTCCTGACCCAGATAATCATGATGGTGTGATCACTCATTTAGAGCCACAGATCTTGGAATGAAAAGTTATGTGGTTCTTAGGAAGCATCACTACAAACAAAGCTAGTGGAGGTGATGGAATTCCAGTTGAGCTATCTCAAATCCTAAAAGATGATGTTGTGAAAGTGCTGCACTCAATATGCCAGCAAATTTGGAAAACTCAGCAGTGGACTCAGGTCTGGAAAAGGTCAATTTTCATTCCAATCCCAAAGAAGGGCTATGCCAAAGAATGTTCAAACTCCCGCACAATTTCACTCATCTCACACGCTAGCAAAGTAATACTCAAAATGCCCCAAGCCATGTTTCAACAGTACATGAACCGTGAACTTCCAGATGTTCAAGCTGGATCTAGAAAAGGCAGAGGAATCAGAGATCAAATTGCCAACATCCATTGGATCATAGAAAAAGCAGGAGAATTCCAGAAAAAAAAAAATCTATTCTGCTTTACTGATGTTGCCAAAGCCATTGACTGTGTAGGTCACAGCAAACTGTGGAAAATTCTTCAAGAGATGGGAATACCAGACCACCATACCTGCCTCCTAAGAAATCTGTATGCAAGTCAAGAAGCAACAGTTAGAACTGGACATGGAACAACAAACAGACTGGTTCCAAATTGGGAAAGGAGTATGTCAAGGCTGCATATTGTCACCTTGTTTATTTAACTTATATGCAGAGTACATCACACAAAATGTCAGGCTAGGTGAAGCACAAGCTGAAATCAAGATTGCCAGGAGAAACATCAATAACCTCAGATATGCAGATGACACCACCCTTATGGCAGAAAGCAAAGAAGAACTAAAGAGTCTCTTGATGAAAGTGAAAGAGGAGAGTGAAAAAGTTGATTTAAAACTCAACATTCTAAAAGTAAGGTCATGGCATCTGGTCCCATCACTCCATGGCAAATAGATGGAGAAATAATGGAAACAGTAATAAATTTTATTTTCTTGGACTCCAAAATCACTGCTGATGGTGATTGCAGCCATGAAATTAAAAGACACTTGGTCCTTGGAAGAAAAGCTAAGAGCAACCTAGATAGCACATTAAAAAGCAGAGACATTACTCCTCTGACAAAGGTCCGTCTAGTCAAAGCTATGGTTTTTACAGTAGTCGTGTAAAGATGTGAGAGTTGGACTATAAAGAAAGCTGAGCACAAAGAGTTGATGCTTTTGAACTGTGTTGTTGGAGAAGACTCTTGAGAACCTCTTGACTGGCAGGGAGATCCAACCAATCAATCCTAAAGAAAATCAGTCCTGAATATTCATTGGAAGGACTGATGCTGAAGCTGAAACTCCAATACTTTGGCCACCTGTTGTGAAGAACCTAATCTTTGGAAAAGACCCTGATGCTAGTGAAGATTGAAGGCAGGAGGAGAAGAGGACGACAGAGGATGAGATGGTTGGATGGCATCACTGACTCAATGGACGTGAGTTTGAGCAAGTTCTGGGAGCTGGTGATGGACAAGGAAACCTGGCGTGCTGCAGTCCATGGGGTTGCAAAGAGTCGGACATGACAGAGGGACTGAATTGAACTGAAGAAGACCCCTCAATGTCAGACCCCAGGGTTGGGGTGCCAAATATGTGACTCCATATCCTTACTCCCGAGGAAGGATATTCAGTTATGTGACCTCCAATCTCCTCTTCTGTAGCCCCTGCTAGGGATGAAGGTTTCTACCTGCTTGCTGCTTCTCCCTTCCTACCTGTCGTTCTATAGATCTTTCTTTACAGCCTTGGTTGCATAGCCCTTTTCTACCAGTCTCCAATTTGTTTTCAGTGAGAATTGTTCAACATGTAGATGTGTTTTTGAGGTGTTTGTTGTGGGGTGGTGAACTCAGCATCCTACTACTCTGTCATCTTGATTTCTCTCAGTGTGATCCCCTTTTTGAATAATGACAGCATTAAAGGCAATGAACAGGGGAAATCCAAGCAGAATCAAGAAATCAGTTTAGCCGTGGAAAACAATGGAACAAATTGAGAGCTGGTTACTTTCCAAAAGGAAGTGGAAGGGGACCTGAGTAACTCCTGCATGGGGAAAATGTCTTCAAGGTAAATTTCCAGCAGAATCAGCTGGTACATTAGATCATAATTATTCCTGGTGATTCTTTTCAGTTTTGTTTTACCGGACCTTGTGCATCTATGCTCTCAGCCATCCTTAGCTAACTAAGCCCTTTTTAAGCATCAAGACAGCTTCATAGATGAATATTTCTCTGGCTTCCTCAGGCAAAATAAGTACCTCTTACTTTCATATTTTTGCAGTATGTGTCTTGTATTTCTGTTTAAAGTTTCTGTAATTCTGTATGACATTTGAATTAGTTATGTTTGGTTCCTTCCACTGAATATTAAACTCCTTAAGACAAAGACATATTTTAACAGAAAATTTTATTCTCATAATGCCAAGAATAGTTGATTACAAAAAGTAGACATCACAGAGTTAATTGAAATAGAAGACAATAAAAGTGAACAAATGCAGAATTGCATAATGAAGGAATTCATAAAGAAGACTAAGGATGCTGATTCGTAGCATAAAGATAATTCTGTGGAAAATAAAAATAAAAATGCATGTGGTAATATCACAAGCATAATATTGAGCACAAGGATCCAGCATCTCATACTCTATGATCCCATTCTCTGAGGTTAGAATTCATGATATTAGCACCTCTTGGGAGCAACCTAGATAGCACATTAAAAAGCAGAGACATTACTCCTCTGACAAAGGTCCGTCTAGTCAAAGCTATGGTTTTTACAGTAGTCGTGTAAAGATGTGAGAGTTGGACTATAAAGAAAGCAGGTGACTGAAAGAAAGCAACAGGGGCTTCTGGCATATTAGAATTTTCTGATACTTTATTTGATGCTGATTAAACAAGTGTTCTAGTTGTGAAATTAATTGAGCTGTAGACTTTGTTTGCTTTTCTGTTTGTGTATTACACTTTGATGCAAAGTTCTGATTCAAGTGTAGGTTTGTCCAAAGTTTTGTTGGGAAATCACACAGGAAAGCAGTGATGAAAGTGCTGTAATATGACTCTGGGAAGAATCTTGGTGAAAGTGTCAATTCAGGATATAACAGACACGGAGACAGTGAAAGATGTAGAATTGGGAAATATCATGTATTTGTTATTTTTGTTTTCATTTTCTAGTGTTAGAAGGGTTTTGGAATGTCACAAACTAGTGACTTTCTCAGACCTACTACAAGGCATCCGCACCATATTTTGCAATTAATACAATGGGTTATCTTTGAATGACATCACAAAATAATAGGATCCAGGTAGTGAAAACATACTGGTTAACCTTCTTTACCATGCTTTGAAATAAACTCAAAATCTCTTAGAATTATGCAGATAGAAATTAAAATAAAGTAAAAATGGAAGAAAGAAAAAGTTTGACACAAAAATTGAATTTTGTGTCTATATGCGGACATGGACTGTGCATCACCAGTAACATTTGCCACATTCAGTCTGTCAGACCAAATAGCACACCATACGGGAGGTGAACACAGAATTTAAGCTTATTTGCAATATACTAGAATTCAATTTCATTATCTTCATCTGTTGTTATTTTTTTTTATTTCGGTTTCACAGTTTAAAACTATACTGAATGCCATTTTGCATGTTTTCTAAATGACCAGTATAACATGTGTGTTAAAATCTCAACTCTTGGCAGAGGGAAGAATAAGTCCAACTGCCTTGATGTGAACTTTCCCTCTATTTGAATAATAATAATAATAATAAATAGGTGAGTATTACATGTTTTGCTCTAAACTCACAACTCATCCCTGACTGCTTATGCTTGAAGTGAAATTGTATTTCTGAAGAACTGAATACTTCTCTAGCTACCTAGAGAGTAGATAGCTCAAACTACTTCTGTAGTTTGTCTACTTCTGTCTTCCTGAAATCAGGAGGTCATTAAAATGAAAGTTGGCAATTTCTTTGCTTTGTTTTATGAATAAGTTTTTATATAATTGCCCCGTTATTTTAAATGAGTTTTCCAAAAACTGAGTCTAAAGGTTGGCCTTTGATAGCCTGGCTAATGTGGCATTTGCAGAAGAGTATACCAGCACTGTCTGTACTATGGCACCTAAAAATGCTGTAAGTAAGGATGTAATGAGATTTCATCCACAAATGACTCAGAGATACTGTGGACTGTTGAGTTAAATTAGTTGAAATTCATTCCTCTGAAATGTTTACTTCTGGATACACTGTGCTGATGTTTTATCAGAACTTTTGATGACATAATAGGGATTGATGGATGGGACCAACTAATGATAATTATTTGCTAATGTAAATTTTGAAGATCTACTTGGGATCCATCATCATATTTTAGTATAAACATAATGAAGAAGGAGTTGTTCCAGTTACCTTGAAATAGAAAGAGAAGTGACGAAAAACATATTTAACTTTTTTCACGTTGTGTTACTGTTTAGCTCATGATACTACTTCAGTTCAGTTCAGGTACTCAGTTGTGTCTTAATCTTTCAGAGGAGGCAATGGCACCCCACTCCAGTACTCTTGCCTGGAAAATCCCATGGATGGAGGAGACTGGTAGGCTGTAGTCCATGGGGTCGCTCTTTGCAACCTCATGGACTGCAGCACGTCAGGTTTCCCTGTCCATCACCAATTCCTGGAGCTTACTCAAACTCAGGTCCATAGAGTCAGTGAGGCCATTGAACCATCTCATCCTCTGTCGTCCCCTTCTCCTCCTGCCCTCAGTATTTCCCAGCATCAGGGTCTTTTCCAATGAGTCAGTTCTTCACATCAGGTGGCCAAGTATTGGAATTTCAGCTTTAGCATAAGTCCTTCAAATAAATATTCAGGACTGATTTCCTTTAGGATGGACTGGTTGTATCTCCTTGCAGTCCAATGGAGTTTTCTCCAACACCACAGTTCAAAAGCATCAATTCATCAGTGCTCAGCTTTCTTCACCATCCAACTCTCACATCCATACATGACTACTGGAAAAACCATTTGACTAGATGGACCTTTGTTGCAAAGTAAAGTCTCTGCTTTTTAATATGCTGTCTAGGTTGATCATAACTTTTCTTCCAAGGACAAATGTCTTTTAATTTCATGGCTGCAGTCACCATCTGCAGTGATTTTGGAGCCCAGGAAAATAACATCTGCCACTGTTTCCACTCTTTACCCATCTATTTGCCATTAAGTGATGGGACCGGATGCCATGATCTTAGTTTTCTGAATGTTGAGTTTTAAGCCAACGTTTCCACTATCCTCTTTCACTTTCATCAAGAGGTTCTTTAGTTCTTCTTCACTTTCTGCCATAAGGGTGGTGTCATCTGCATGTCTGAGGTTATTGGCATTTCTCCCAGCAATCTTGATTCCAGTTTGTCCTTCATCAAGCCCAGTATCTATCATGATGTACTCTGCATATAAGTTAAATAAGCAGGGTGACAATATACAGCCTTGACGTACTCTTTTCCCAATTTGGAACTAGTCTGTTGTTCCATGTCCAGTTCTAACTGATGCTTCCTGACCTTCATACAGATTTCTCAAGAGGCAGGTCAGGTGGTCTGGTGTTCTCATCCCTTGAAGAATTTTCCACAGTTTGTTGTGATTTGCACAGTCAAAGGCTTTGGTGTAGTAAATAAAGAAGAAGTAGATGTTTTCCTGGAACTCTCTTGCTTTTTTGATGATCCAACGGATATATGCAATTTGATCCCTGGTTCCTCTGCCTTTTATAAATCCTGCTTGAACATCTGGAAATTCATGGTTCATGTATTCTTGAAGCCTAGCTTAGGAATTTTGAGCATTACTTTGCTAAGGTGTGAGATGAGTACAATTGCACAGTAGTTTGAGCATTCTTTGGCATTGCCTTTCTTTGGGATTGGAATGAAAGCTGACATTTTCCAGTCCTGTGGCCACTGCTGAGTTTTCCAAATTTGCTGGCATATTGCATGCAGCACTTTCACAGCATCATCTTTTAGGATTTGAAATAGCTCAACTGGAATTCCATCACCTCCACTAGATTTGTTGGTAGTGATGCTTCCTAAGGCCCACTTGACTTCACATTTCAGGATGTCTGGCTCTAAATGAGTGATCACACCATCATGGTTATCTGGATCATGAAGATCTTTTTTTGTATAGTTCTTCTGTGTATTCTTGTCACCTCTTGTTAATATCATTTGCCTCTGTTAGGTCCACACAATTTCTGTTCTTTATTAAGCTCATCTTTGCATGAAATGTTCCCTTGGTATCTCTAATTTTCTTGAAGAGAACTCTAGTCTTGCCCACTCCATTGTTTTCCTCTATTTCTTTGCACTGATCGCTGAGGAAGGCTTTCTTTTCTCTCCTTGCTATTCTTTAGAACTCTGCATCCAAATGCTTATGTCTTTCCTTTTCTCCATTGCCTTTTACTTCTCTTCTTTTCTCAGCTATTTGTATGGCTTCTCCAGACAACCATTTTGCCTTTTTGCATTTCTTTTTCTTGGAGATGTTCTTCATCCCTGCCGCCTGTACAATGTCACAAATCTCCATCCATAGGAGGCACATTCTTCAGGCACTCTGTCTATCTATCAGATCCAATCCCTTGAGTCTATTTGTCATTTCCACTCTATAATCGTAAGGGATTTGATTTAGGTCATACCTGAATGGTCTAGCAGTTTCCCCTACTTTCTTCAAATTAAGTTTAACTTTGGCAATAAAGAGTTCATAATCTGAGCCACAGTCAGCTCTTGGTCTTGTTTTTGCTGACTGACTAGAGCTTCTCCATCTTTGGCTGCAAAGCATATAATCAATCTGATTTTCATACTGACCATCTGGTGATGTTCATATGTAGAGTCTTCTCTTGTGCTGTTGGAAGATGTTGTTCGCTATGACCATTGCATTCTCTTGGTAAACTCTGTTAGCCTTTTCTCTGGTTCATTTTATACTCCAAGGCCAAATTTGCCTGTTAGTCCAGGTATTTCTTGACTTCCTATTTTTGCATTCCTGTCCCCTATAATGAAAAGGACATCTTTTTGGGGTGTTAGTCCTAAAAGGTCTTGTAGGTCTTCACAGAACCATTCAGTTTCAGCTTCTTCAGCGTTACTGGTTGGGGCATAGACTTGGATTACTTTGATATTGAATGGTTTGCCTTGGAAACGAAAAGAGATCATCCTGTCATTTTGAGATTGCCTCCAAGTACTGCATTTTGGACTGTTTTGTCAACTATGAGGGCTACTCCATTTCTTCTAAGAGGTTCGTGCCCACAATAGTAGATATAATGGTCATCTGAATTAAATTCACTCATTCCAGTCCATTTTAGTTCACTGATTCCTAAAATGTCAATGTTCACTCTTGCCATCTCCTGTTTGACCACTTCCAATTTTCACTGATTCATGGACCTAACTTTCCAGATTCCTATGCAACATTGCTCTTTACAGCATCAGATTTTATTTCCATCACCAGTCACATCCACAACTGGGTGCAGTTTTTGCTTTGACTCCGTCTCTTCATTCTTCCTGGAGTTATTTCTCCATTGATCTCCAGTAACATATTAGGCACCTACTGACCTAGGGAGTTCATCTTTCAGTGTCCTATCTTTTTACCTTTTCATACTGTTCATGGGGTTCTCAAGGCAAGAATACTGAAGTGGTTTGCCATGACACTACTTGGGGGTTACCAAAGTTTTCTGTAAAGAACCGTAAAGTGATTTTAAATTAGGCTTTGCAGGCCTTGTAGGCTCTATCATTAACCATTCATTCCACTTTAGTGGTACAAAGGCAGTCATAGGCAGTTCATTAATGAAGGAACCTGACTGTGCTCCAATAAATCTTTATACTAAAACAAGGAGTGGGCTGGATTTGGCTCACCAGCAAGTTTGTGGACCAGTACTAGTAGAAAAATGAAACAATTAGCGTGAAATGTATTGAAGTTTTTTCTGTTCCTCTGCTTAGCTACCCATCTCTGCTCCTTTTCATTCTTTCTTTTACATCCAAGTTTTCTAAAAAAAAAAAAAAAAAAAAAAAAAAATTCATATGCCGGCCCCTTTCTAATGAGTGTGTTATCTGTGCAGTCACTTTGGACCCTACAGACTTAATGCTCTGGTGCTGTCATCTTACACTTTTTAATGTTTCTGAACAAGAGTTACAGCATTTCCATCTTGCTCATAGCCTTGCAAATTATGCAAATTATCACACCCAAGCCTGCATATGACACTCAATATCTGTGTTTTACAGGTATGCACAAATATGGTGACATTTATAAGGTGCTGTTATATTGTGTTGAGTAAATGATGGATATGGTCTATGAATGCCAGACAGAGCATTCATGTTGCCAGATAAGTCCATAAACAAAATGAGTAACACTTTTGAAGACAAAAAAGTCAATCATGAGAGAAAAGGCTTATTTTGAGGACTTAAAACAGTGACTTCATTACTCTACAAGAAACATTGCTTTAGCTGTTAGTCTTAACAAGTTTTATGAGTAGTTATTTTTTATATTCATCTCTTTTAGGGAAAAGAAGGGATGGTTTACCACTTTTTCTTACAGAAGTCAGAAAGAAATTTCTACTGTTGGGAGCTGTGTGTTGTACCAGATCAGTGGCTTTAAATTTGGATGTACACTAGAATTCCCTGTACAAGTTTTAAAGCACGAAAACCTGAGCTCCACTCCCAGAAATATTTATTAGTTGGCCTGGGGTTTGGGGTGTACATCAGATTTTTAGCCTCTTCCCACTAATTTGCATGTGAGGTAAAGGTTGAAAATAATTGCAACTGATTCTTTCTTGAAGGGTCCTGAGCAGGAAGGAAGAGGATCTCAAATCTTTCATGCTGCTTTATATCAACATTGATTATACTTTTAGATTACCCGCTCTTAGAACAGTTACATTATTTTTATTCTCTAGTCTATTACACCTATTGGGAAATGTTTACCTTTTCATCTCTCTCAAACTGTTCTCTTACAAGAACAGCATGTGACAAATAATTTGAATTGTCAGAAGTGAATATGAGCCTTGAGATTTTAAGGAACATGTGAACTGTTGCTGAACAAGCGATATGAAAGTCCCTGCTTTAACCATTCAGTTCCAGGAGATCATGTTCCAACTAAAGAACATGGGTGCATTGTTGCCTCATCACGTGATTATAGATTTTCCGTGTAGACCAACAGTAACTTCCTGGCTCAGCAAGATTTGCCAAACCATGGTTTCTCATGCAAGTTGGTGAATTCCTATAATTGGTCCTGTCCATCTTCCAGAAATGCCCTGCTCATCCCCCAATTTCTAATATTTCCACAAGTCATAATTTAAGCTTCTGACCACCACCTTGGGATGTTCAGCCATTTTCATTGTAACATTTTGAAGAAGGAGAATTTTTTTCTTCTTCTTGAAGATGAATAAAAAGAGGCACAGATGACCCAGAAATCTTTTGGTGCTATTTAATAATCAGCAGCAGACCCAAAGGACTTAAGAAAAATCTAGGATTTCTAGCTTCTGGTGTAAAGTACTACAGACCAGATCATTTCCACTTCTCTTTAGTAATAGAACACTAAAGTCAGACATCTATTAAATATTATGTGACAAATTTTCATATAAGTGCTCTCTGGCTTACTAGGAACATCTTTAATACTAACATATTTCATAGTGCAATGTGAAAGAATACAGTGAAATATATATTTTATGATATAAATTTTCAATTAATTTTTATCATTTTTACTGGAGATAATGAATAGAAAGAATATATTGCTTGTAAAGCATGGAGATCATGGTTTATTCTGAAACAGAAAATAACAGAAGTTTATCAACTCAGTGATAAAGATTCTGCCTGAAATGTAGGAGATGCAGGAGATGAGGGTTCATTGCCCGGGTCTGGAAGACCCTTGGAGGAGGGCATGGCAATCCACTCCAGTATTCTTGCCTGGAGAATCTCATGGACAGAGGAGCCTGGTGGGCTACAGTCCATAGGGTCGCACAGAGTTGAATATGACTGAAGTGACTTAGAATGTGTGTGTGCGTGTGTGTGTGTGTTTTATGTATCTACATCTATATATACGTGTGTGTGTGTGTGTGCGCCTAATTTTCTATTTTTAAAGGCAATCTTACCTACTTTGGGGAGTCAAGAAGCTGGAATTTAAGAAGAAAAAGTTCTGCTTTTTAGGAAGAAACTCATTGAAGTCCTATTCATCAGTATTGCATTCTAGAGCCCCTTGAAGATCTTACATTGATTTAGACTTCCAATGTGCATCTCATTTTGTGAGATCAACAGGGGCCAATATCAGATACACCACATACTCTGTGTGAAGAAATTATTTGAGGTATTCTAACTTCTCTGCTTTTCTTTACCACTGACCCTCTCAACAAAAGCTCCAATCGACTGAATGGAGCCTATTTAAGTGAAATGCCACTTGCTTTTAAGACAAGCATACTGCATCAAAGAAATATTCTCTTCTTTTTTTAGGATAAACTCATGAAGTTAACCAAACGATGGCATGGTGATTTTACACAGTTGGCTCTTCCTAACTCCTTCCCAGAATCTCTTCAGGCATGCTGGAGAACAATTGCCTTTTATATATGAAATTAAAGTCATATAAGAGAAAGAGTCTGTCCTTACATATATTTATTATATCTCAATCCTCTGATGAGAGTGTACAAAAAAAGACAAAAACTTTATTAATAATCATTTTCTTAAGAAAAAGAAAATGTCCTTGGAAGAAGACATTTCTTTCTTTCTTTAATCTTCAGGCAATCTTTCTTTAGCCTTCTGGGAACAGCTTTTTTCCAATCCCGTGGGCTTTTGTTTTCTTCCAAGGAGCTAGATATCTGACCTCCCTTGACTGTGAAAAAGCAGTCATAAAGAATCATCTCCAAGACATTAGCTGGGTGTACCCAAGGCAAGGGCTCTCTTCATTTCAGAATTCTCCCAATAAGAGCCCATGTAAATCTGGAGCTGCCTGCCACTGGCCATGGTTGCCATTTCTAGGAATGAATGTTGAACAGAGGAGCTAGAGATGAAATTCAGACAAAATATATCTTGACTAATATACAATCTACAAATACAATTCCACGTTATAAGGAGTATTGTCTTGAGTCATCATGCTTATTTTTTAACATTTCAAGTACAGAAAAATAAATATGTATAACTATGGGGTTAAATTGGGCTTCCTAGGTGATATAGTGGTAAAGAATCCACCTGTCAATGTAGGAGATGCAAGAGATTCGGGTTTGATCCCTGGGTTGGGAAGATCCCCTAGAGTAGGAAATGGCAACCTACTTCAGTATTCTTGCTTGGAAAATTCCATGGAATTTTCCAGAGGAGACTGGTAGGCTAAAGTCCATGGGGTCTCTAAGAGTTAGACACAATGAGTAACTGAACACACACAAGAAGCTAAATCTCGCTAGTATAACATTGATATTATCAATATATTTTGGAACAATAACTACATATACAGGGATATACAACGAGCATTCTTTCTAATTTCATTTCCTAGACTACAGAAATATCTGGGCATGCAAGTGTACTTCCTTGTGTTGGGGGCATAAGTTTGATTTAATCAAAATAATGTGCAGAGAAAAATGGCTGAGTGAACTAAATTCAATATGTAAAATTTCAACTCATAGATTAGTATCAAAAAGAAAGAAAAGGTGGAGTAATTTATATCTGGATGCTGCTTTTGTTTAGCACATTGTATAGTTAGGGGCTTCCTTGGTGGCTCAGACAGTAAAGGATCTTCCTGCAATGTAGGAGACCAGGTTTGATCCCCTGGAGAAGGGAATGGCTACCCACTTCAATATTCTTGCCTGGAGAATTCCATGGACAGAGAAGCCTGGCAGGCTACAATCCATGGAGTAGCAAAGAGTCGGACATGACTGAGCATCTAAAGCTCACTTTTACTTCATGACATTAAATTAGGTTTTGTTGAATACCAGTTTAACTTTAAAATAATTTAATAAATATCCAATGCCTATAATGCACTTGCTGATTGGATAAATTCCTGGAGTTAGAACAAAAGGACAAAAAAGACCCTTGCCCCAGTCTAATAAGGAAGACAGGCATTAATCAAATAATCATTTACTATTTGAGTATAAATTAGACTGCAAAAGCTTTTAAGTTTAATTAGGCCCTTTTTGTTTATTTTTCTCTTTACTTTTATTATGCTTGGAGATGAATCAAAAAAAGATCTTGCTGTAATTTATGTCAGAGAGTATTCTGCCCCTGTTTTCCTCTAAGAGTTTTACACTATTCTGGCCTTACATTTGGGTCCTTAGCCCATTTGAGTTTATTTTTGTGTATAGTGTTAGAAAATACTTTACATGTAGCTGTCCAATTTTCTCATCACCACTTGTTGAAGAGACTTTTCTTCACTATATATTCTTATCTCCTTTGATATACAGTAGGTAACTGAAGGTGCATGAGCTTATCTCTGGACTTTCTATACTGTTTCATTGATCTATATTTCTGTTTTTGTGCCAGCACCATACTTTTTTGATTATTGTATTATATTGTATTGTATTATATCATATCATAATATAACTGAGATCAGGGAACCTGACTCTTCCAGCTCCATTTTACTTTCTCAAACTTTCCTTGACTGTTCAGAGTCTTTTGTGTCTCCATACAAATTGCAAGATTGTTTGTTCTAACTCTGTGAAAATTGCTATTGGTAACTTGATAGGGATTGACTTGAATTTACAGATTGCTTTGGGTAGTAGAGACATTTTTAACAATAATGATTCTTACAACCCAAGAACATGGTATAGCTAATCTGTTTGCATCATCTTTGATTTCTTTCATCAATAACATAGTTTTCTGAGTAAGGGTCTTTTGCCTCTTTAGGTAGATTTATTCCTAGGTATTTTATTCTTGGAAGCCATCAATGAAATGAAAAGAAAACCCACAGAATGGGAGAAAATATTTGCAAGAAGTGACCAACAATGAATTAATCTCCAAAATATACAAACAGTTCATTCAGCCTGATATTTCCAAAAAAAAAAAAAATCTAATTAAAAATAAATGGGGGATCTAAATAGACATTTCTCCAAAGAAGACATACAAATGGCAAAGAGGCACATGAAAAGAAACTCATATTACTAATTATTAGAGAAATGCACATCATAACATGTGAGTTATCACTTCACATGTGTTAGAACAGCTATCATCAAAAATCTACAAATAATGAACGCCAGAGAGAGTGTGGAGAAAAGGGAGCCTTCCTACACTGTTCCTTGGGATGTAAATTGTCACAATCACTATAGAAAACAGTATGGAGGTTCCTTATATAAACTAATAATAGAGCTATTATATAATCCAGAAATGCCACTCTTGAGCATATATCCAGAGAAAATCATAATTCAAAAGGAAAAATGTACCACAGTATTCATTTCATTACTATATACAATAACCAGAACATAGAAGTAACTTAAATGTCTACTGATAGAGGAATGGAAACAGAAGATGTGGTGCATACACACAATAGAATATTCTGTTCAGTTCAGTTGCTCAGTCGTGTCCGACTCTCGGCGACCCCATGAACCACAGCACACCAGGCCTCCCTGTCCAACACCAACTCCCAGAGTTTACCCAAACTCATGTCCATCGAGTCGGTGATGCCATCCAGTCATCTCATCCTCTGTCATCCCCTTCTCCTTCTGTCCCAATCCTTCCCAGCATCAGGGTCTTTTCCAATGAGTTAACTCTTCGCATGAGGTGGCCAAAGTATTGGAGTTTCAGCTTCAACATTAGTCCTTCCAATGAACACCCAGGGCTGATCTCCTTTAGGATGGACTGGTTGGATCTCCTTGCAGTCCAAGGGACTCTCAAGAGTCTTCTCCAACGCCACAGTTCAAAAGCATCAGTTCTTCAGTGCTCAGTTTTCTTTATAGTCCAACTCTCCTATCCATACATGACTACTGGAAAACCATAGCCTTGACTAGGTGGACCTTTGCTGGCAAAGTAATGTCTCTGCTTTTTAATATGCTATCTAAGTTGGTCATAACCTTCCTTCCAAGGCGTAAGCGTCTTTTAATGTCATGGCTGCAATCACCATCTGCAGTGATTTTGGAGCCCAGAAAAATAAAGTCTGACAGTGTTTCTGCTGTTTCCCCATCTATTTCCCACGAAGTGGTGGGACCAGATGCCATGATCTTAGTTTTCTGAATGTTGAGCTTTAAGCCAACTTTTTCACTCTCCTCTTTCACTTTCATCAAGAGGCTTTATGGTTCTTCTTCACTTTCTGCCATAAGGGTGCTGTCATCTGCATATCTGAGGTTATTGATATTTCTCCCAGCAATCTGGATTCCAGCTTGTGTTTCTTCCAGCCCAGCGTTTCTCATGATGTACTCTGCATATAAGTTAAATAAGCAGAGTGACAATATATAGCTTTGACGTACCCCTTTTCCTATTTGGAACCAGTCTGTTTTTCCATATCCGGTTCTGACTGTTGCCTCTTGACCTGCATACAGATTCTCAAGAGGCAGGTCAGGTGGTCTGGTGTTCCCATCTCTTTCAGAATTTTCCACAGTTTATTGTGATCCACACAGTCAGAGGATTTGACATAGTCAATAAAGCAGAAATAGATGTTTTCCTGGAACTATCTTGCTTTTTTGATGATTCAGCGGATGTTGGAAATTTGATCTCTGGTTCCTCTGCCTTTTCTAAATCCAGCTTGAACATCTAGAAGTTCATGGTTCATGTATAGCTGAAGCCTGGCTTGGAGAATTTTGAGCATTACTTTACTAACTTGTGAGATGAGTGCAATTGTGTGGTAGTTTGAGCATTCTTTGGCATTGCCTTTCCTTGGGAAAGCAATGAAAACTGACCTTTTCCAGTCCTGTGGCCACTGTTGAGTTGTCCAAATTTATTGGCATATTGAGTGCAGCATTTTCACAGCCTCACCTTTTAGGATTTGAAATAGCTCAACTGGAATTCTATCACCTCCACTAGCTTTGTTCGTAGTGATGCTTTCTAAGGCCCACTTGACTTCACATTCCAGGTTGTCTGACTCTAGGTGAGTGATCACACCATCGTGATTATCTGGGTCGTGAAGATCTTTTTTGTAAAGTTCTTTTGTGTATTCTTGCCACCTCTTCTTAATATCTTCTGCTTCTGTTAGGCCCATACCATTTCTGTCCTTTATCGAGCCCATCTTTGCATGAAATATTCCCTTGGTATCTCTAATTTTCTTGAAGAGATCTCTAGTCTTTCCCATTCTGTTGTTTTACTCTATTTCATTGCACTGAGAGATGGCATCAGAGGGCAGACAGACTGAAACCACAATCACAGACAACTAGACAATCTGATTACATGGAGCACAACCTTGTCTAACTCAATGAAACTAAGCCATATCATGTGGGGCCACCCAAGGTCGACGGGTCATGGTGGAGAGGTCTGACAGAATGTGGTCCACTGGAGACGGGAATGGCAAACCACTTCAGTATTCTTGCCTTGAGAACCCCACGAACAGTGAAGTGAAGTCTCTCAGTCGTGTACAACTCTTTGTGACCCCATGGACTGTAGCCTACAGGCTCCTCTGTCCATGGGATTTTCCAGGCAAGAATACTGGAGCAGGTTGTCATTTCTTTCTCCAGGATATCTTCCCGACCCAGGGATTGAACCCAGGTAGGCAGTTGCATTGTAGGCAGTTGCTTTACCTTCTGAGCCACCAGGGATGTCATCAAAAGGGACTTATTGAGCATGAGTTCTCTCGTGATGCTGAGATGATAAGGGTTTACTGAAACCGTGCCCACAAATCTTGCAATTATAGGGTTTTACTCCACTATGTATTCTGTTGTGCACAGTGAGATTACACTTTACATTGAAGGGTTTTCCACACTGATTACACTCATAGGGTTTCTCCCCTGTGTGAGTTCTCATGTGTACTGTAAGGGAAACACCTGCTAAAAGCTTTGCCACATTCACTGCACTTAAAAGATTTCTTGCCCCTGGTATGGATTTTCATATGCCTCCCATGAGATAAGAGACCATGGAAGGTTTTACCACATTCCTTACATTCATACTTCATTTTCTTGGGATTTTCTTATGTAACATGAGGAAAGATTTCACTTTGAAGGCTCTTCCATACTGATTACATGTAAAGGGTTTTTCTCCAGTGTGAATTCTCACATGTTCTTTAAGGTGTGAGTGACCCTTGAAGGCTTTCCCAGTCATTGCACTTAAGGTTTCTCTCCAGTATGAATTTTCTTATGTGTAGTAAGGTTGGAGCTCAGCCTAAAAGCTTTCCATTGATTACACTTGTAAGGTTTCTCTCCAGTATGTATCCTCACGTGTGTCTTAAGAGATGCCTCATTCTTTAGGGCTTTACCACAGAGGCTACATTCAGTGACTATCTCCCCAGTGTTGATTCTCTTATGTTGTTTAAAGTATAGGAGAATACTAAAGGTTCTTCCACAATCATTGCACAATTAGGGTCTCTTTCTAGTATGTGTTATCTGGTGTATGGTAAGCCTAGCATTTCTGCTGAAGGTTTTGTTGCATTGCTTACATTTGTAGGGTTTTTCTCCTGAATGAGTCCTTGCATGCTGTCTGAGAAGTGAGCTATCTCGGAAGGTTTTTCCACAGTCATGGCACTCATAGGGCTTCTCTCCAGTATGAATTCTCTTGTGACACGTAAGGTAAGAGCTTGAGCTGAAGGGTTTCCCACACTGATCACACTTGAATGTTTTTTCTCCAGTGTGGGTTCTCACATGCAACTTAATGGACCAATGGCTCTGTAATGCTTTACCACACTGACTACATTGAAAAGATTTCTATCTAATGTGAGTTTTCTCATGCTTCTTAAGATGTGAGATTGACTTTAAGACTTTCCCAAAGTCACTGCATTCATAGGATCCTTCTCCTGTATGTTGTCTCTTGTGACTGGCTAAGTTACAGCTCCTGATGAAGAAATTTTCATCTGTTTGACAGTTGTATGATTTTTTTCTGAGAAAAAATTCTCTCATGTGACTTAAGATGTGAAGATTCACCAAGGGCTTCTGCAGAGTCAGTGTATCGGTGGAGTTTCTTGCCTGGGTAACTTCTCTTATTCTGAATAATGCTAGATTTCACCCTCAAGGTTTCAACAATGAACAGTAAGAAAAGGCAAAAAGGTAGGACACTGAAAGATGAACTCCCCAGGTCGGTAGGTGCTCAATATACTACTGGAGATCAGTGGAGAGATAACTTCAGAAAGAAGAAAGGGATGGACCTAAAACAAAAACAACACCCAGTTGTGGATGGGACTGATAATAGAAGCAAGGTTCGATGCTGTAAAGGGCAATATTGCATAGGAACCTGGAATGTTAGATCCATGAATTAAGGTAAATTGGAAGTGGTCAAACAGGAGATGACAAGAGTGAACATCAACATTCTAGGAATCAGTGAACTAAGATGGACTGGAATGGGTGAATTTAACTCAGATGACCATTACATCTACTACTGTGGGCAGGAATCCCTTGGAAGAAATAGAGTAGCCATCATGGTCAACAAAAGAGTCCAAAATGCAGTACTTGGATGCAGTCTCAAAAACGACAGAATTATCTTCATTCGTTTCCAAGGCAAACCATTCAATATCACGGTAATCCAAGTCTATGCCCCGACCAGTAAAGCTGAAGAAGGTGAGGTTGAACGGTTCTATGAAGACCTACAAGATCTTCTAGAACTAACACCAAAAAAAGATGTCCTTTTCATTATAGGGGACTGGAATGCGAAAGTAGGAAGTCAAGAAACACCTGGAAGTGAAATGAAGTCATTCAGTCGTGTCTGTCTCTTTGTGACCCCGTGGACTGTAGCCCACCAGACTCCTCCATCCATGGGATTCTTCAGGCAAGAATACTGGAGTGAGTTGCCATTTCCTTCTCCAGGGGATATTCCTGACCCAGGGATCGAACTGAGGTCTCCTGCACTGCAGGCAGACGCTTTAACCTCTGAGCCACCAGGGAATCAGAAACACCTGGAGTAATAGGCAAATTTGGCCTTGGAGTACAGAATGAAACAGGGCAAAGGCTAATAGAGTTCTACCAAGAGAACTCACTGGTCATAGCAAGCATCCTCTTCTAACAACACAAGAGAAGACTCTACACATGGACATCACCAGATGGTCAACACCAAAATCAGATTGATTATATTCTTTGCAGTCAAAGATGGAGAAGCTCTATACAGTCAGCAAAAACAAGACCGGGAGCTGACTGTGGCTCAGATCAGGAACTCCTTATTGCCAAATTCAGACTTAATTTGAAGAAAATAGGGAAAACCACTAGACCATTCAGGTATGACCTAAATCAAATCCCTTATGATTATACAGTGGAAGTGACAAATAGATTTAAGGGACTAGACCTGATAGACAGAGTGCCTGATGAACTATGGATGGAGGTCTGTGACATTGTACAGGAGACAGGGTCAAGACCATCCCCATGGAAAAGAGATGCAAAAAAGCAAAATGTTTGTCTGAGGAGGCCTTACAAATAGATATGAAAAGAAGAGAAGTGAAAAGCAAAGGAAAAAAGGAAAGATATTCCCATTTGAATGCAGAGTTCCAAAGAATAGCAAGGAGAGATAAGAATGCCTTCCTCAGTGATCAATGCAAAGAAATAGAAGAAAACAACAGAATGGGAAAGACTAGAGATCTTTTCAAGAAAATTAGAGATACCAAGGGAACATATGCAATAGAATATTGCTCAGCCATGAAAAAGAATGAAAAAATGTCATTTGCAGTGACATGGATGAACCTAGAAATTGTCATACTGAGTGAAGTAAGTCAGATAAAGACAAATATCATAAGATATCACTTGTATATGGAATGTAAAGAAATGGTACAAATGAAACTATTTACAAAGTAGAAGTTGAATCACAGATGTAGAAAGCAAACTTGTGGTATAAATTGAAAGATTGGGATTGATATATACATACTACTATACATAAAATAGATAACTAATAAGAATCTACTTAATAATGCAGAGAACTCTATTCATTACTTCGTAATGACCTATATGAGAATAGAATCTAAAACAAGAGTAAATATATGTATATGTATAACTGACTAACTTTGCTGTTTAACAGAAACTAACACAACATTGTAAATCAACTCTACTCCAGTGAAAGATTAATTTTAAAAAAGAATAGACTGTGGTCATGCAGGAGTTGCTATGATTGCCTGTATAAAGGGTGTGGATTTTAGCTGGGAGATGGGAAAATGATAGGGAAAGATCCTTGATATGATTCTGGGGAGTTCTTGTTGAATATGAATCCTGGATTTCTTTTTTCTCTCTTTAACTTTGCACATACTATGGTGCTATATTGTGTTCAACTACAAATTACTGACAGCATCTATATAATGCAATAGATAAAGAAGTATTAGCATACTTCTGTTCACAATATCATTACATTAGAGACAAAAACACCAGCACATGTGGTGTTACCATAAAATCTATTTGCTGATCAACTATGCAAAATATTGAATGAAGAAAGCAAAAGTATTAAAAATGGTAAATGAAATATACACAATTAATCAAGTGATTTTATAAACATTCAAAATGAAATACAAAGACATTTACAAACAAGAAAATCAAACATCTTTGCATATATAGCAAACAGTTTTTCACTTTTCTTCTTTTTTTTTTTTCCTGAAAATTAGTCTATTTTCCTCGCTTATAGGGGAGATTTACAAAAGCAGCAATCATGAGTTTTAACTAGGTCTTACAGTTTTAGCAAAATTGTACTATAACCCAGGGGTCCTAAATAGAATCTTTCCTATTAATGCATACAGTCTCATAGGTTAGTCATACAAAATTAAAAATTCTTTCATTTATTTGAATATACATGTCTAGAGATAAAATTTGCAAGCGTTTTTGTACATCTGGGGATAATGATCAGAAAAAATGGTGTACTTTTAAATAATTTTAACCTTTATTATTGATTTTATTAATATAGCTATTGATACTTCCAAATTTGCTGAAAATGATCTTAGTTAGGTTTATGCCCATATATAAAATATCTAAGCTTAGAAAATGATGCTGGGAAAGATTAAAGGCAGGAGGAGAAGGGGACAACAGAGGATGAGATGGTTGGATGGCATCACTGACACAATGGGCCTGATTTTGAGCAAACTGCAGGAGTTGATGATGAACAAAGAAGCCGGCAGACTGCAGTCCATGGGGTCTCAAAGAGTCAGACCTGACTGAGTGACTGAACTGAACTGAAGCCTATTTAATAGAAATTGAATGAATTGTATATCTAAGCCTAGAAAATAGAAATTGAGTGAATTTAAGAAATATTAAAGTTTGGAAAGAAAAATGTAATTCTATTTCAGCTACATTTTCACCTATTATTATCTGTCCCAAATATTTTACAGAGCCCCCAACAGTACAGACAAATTGATTTTATGGAATACTTGCTTAGTTGGAAGATGATGATCACACTACAAATCACATAATTAATGTCAAATTTGTGGTACACTTTTATAAAATATTTTTATTTGTGTGAATATAAATAGCATATTTTTATTCTATTCTTCATTTTATCTCTCTGTGCTTTAAGTCTTTTGCCAAAATTGATTTCTCTTCTTGCTCTTTTTCTTTTAAAGATTTCTGTTATCAAAATCAAATACAAAGAATTTTTTCTTTCTCCTGAGAAAATTAGTTATCACCCAAGATTATGAAAAACTCTTCTGTTTGAGACAGGTTTACTTTTTTGCTTGTTTGTTTATTTAGGCCTTTCTGGGAGAAGTGGTAAGGCATTGTGATAAGAACAGGAGTGCCTAAGTCCTTCAGGACTCTGCCATAGGCATAAGCGTAGTCGCATCAGCCACTGGCATCACTCATCTATTGTCCCAGTATGGGCCATTCTAAGGACCATGCTCATCTTGCCTGATTGCCATGGAGCCATTCACCCTCGAGTTAAAGTTCCTAGAATGGTGACAGATACGTGCTCAATAAAGCAGTCTTCATTAAACATTCATAATTATCACTTTTGAACATCTCAGAACATCTCTACAAGCTTTTATGTTTTCAAGATGTTTAATATATCAAAGAGTGAGAATTTACTTTAAAAGATTATAAAAAGACTATGTCATCCCCTAGCTTTAAATTTGACATTGGTTTTGAATAATGCATCAAAAATACCTTTATAATTGTTACCTATTAAAGAGCTTACTTTAGAAAGATAGTAATCAAATGACTTTGATGACAAGAAATGACACAAATCTGTTCAGGTATAACTTGGCCCTTTTAATGATACTCCTGATGGTCTATGTACATATATATTAATTTTTATACCTGTGAATCTTTAAAAATACATTTTCTCATCCATAGGTTGAGACAAAGTAATATGGAGCCATTCTGATGATTTTACAACTACTGTTAAAAAAGATTTCTAGGAAAAAAAAACAAAAACAAAAACAACTCCTATATTATAATATACTTAAAGTACAATTTTAACTCTTACCTTGAGGATCTCCTAATGCATTATAAATACTCCTATTTACATACTACACACAAGTACAGGATTTTAGATAGGTGGAAAAAATTAAGCAAGTGTATTAACTCTTTCTGCACCCAATATGCACTACTGCCCTGCAAGGGTGAATGGGATTCTGAGTTGTTGGCAGGGAGTAAATTAAACACTTGGAGCATCTTCATTTAATGATCTCATGAATCCTCATAATATTCCTTATGAGGGAGATGACAAGTTGTATTAATCCCACTTGTAGTACAAGAAAAATGAGGCCTGAAGTTGTTACAGAATTTCAGTACATGGATCAAGAAATATGTTGATTTACCACGGTATGGTCTATAGTATTATATCATTGCACATGTGTTATAATTACTTTGTACATGTAGAATTACAATTGGGGCCTCTTCAAATGAAATTTATATCCTTTTGCTCTGTCCTTTATATCTTTTTATACATCAATAAGCACCAAGTCCCCAAAGCCTTTTCCAAGGCTTATATTTTGCATTTGTCTGAGTACAGAGGCTTTCTCGTTTGTGGAAATGGCTGTGTTAAAATTTCCCAGGAGACAGCCCAATTCTCATAGAAGATCAAATATTTTAGTCCTGAGCACTACTCAGCCTCCCTTTAAAACATCAATATTGTGAAAGGTAATGGAGCCATCATTTAGGTAGTTCTGTAAGTAGAAGTAGTACTATCATTCATAGACTGTTGTGAGAAGAAATTGTTTTAGACATTCAGAAACAAGGAAGACAAAGAATCTTGGCTATGGAAAGTTTGCTTATGGATCTCTAATTAGCAAAGCACTGAATAATGGAGAATGCATGCTGTGATTAAGTGGGAAAAATATTAAACAGAAACAACCTCATTTTGAACTGCCATGCCATTTGCATCCATATATAGTCCCTAAGGTTTTAATCCTTTCTGAAGGTAAATGTATTAGTGGAGCCTCTATTAGATCATGGAAAGAGAAGTTAAACTATTAGACTTTATAAAATTTTAATTATAGTCTTATCTTTGACATTTTTGAGAAACTATTTGAAATAAACAATTTTATATGTGTTTGGTTTGTACACTCAGTTATGACTTTGATGTTCTATGCATTCACACCTTTCTAAGAAGAGATATATTAAACATTTTGGAATGGAGAATTTCACAAAAGTGCATAGAATTTACCTTGTTCCATTGGATAGTTAGTTGCCTTTCCATTCTCTCCACTGAGACCACCATTAGTTCAAAGGATCTGGAAATTATATTATCTAGTGTGGCATTTCCCTGCTTCTGGTCACATTTCTTGAGAGCTCTTCAGTTTCTGTAAGATATTATCATCAAAATTTAAGAAAATAAAGAATGGCCATGAGAAGAATTAACAACAGACTAGTGAAACACACAGTAATGACTCCAGAAAAAAAAATAAAAAAACAGAGTAGATATATTTGTAGCATGTATGTGAAATAATTAAATTGATGTGAAGTAGTGCATAACAGTGATTACCTCTGGGAAGGGACAAAGAAGATATAGGGTGATGATTAAGCAGGCCATTAACTTTTTTCCTAATATATCATTTCCTTAGAGTAAAAGCCAATACAAATAGTTAATGGCTAATTCTAGAGTATGACAATATGAATATGCGTGTTGTTATATTAACATTTTGTGCTTTCTGTATTTTAAAAAAATCATTAAAAAGAAAATTTTAAAAATAATTTCTGGGAAGAAAGTAGGAAACAAAGACAAAAAGCATGGTTTGAACTGTGACTTTGAAGCCTGATTAATACTTCTTCTATGACTATGAGGAACATCCTAATCACTTGTGCCTCTGTTTCCTCACCCATTAAGTGGCAAAAATAAATATCATTCAGCATTGCTTCGAGCAATCAATGAAAAAAATGTCTGAAGAGAATTTATCACTCTACCTTCCAGTTGACAAGCTCTCACTGAATTATTTATATTTTTGTTATAAAGCGGAGGCATTTTTAATATTTAAAAATTATCCATGTACTGATTAAATAATGTTACTACAATGTATATTTCCATGAATATATATGCCTAATAATTCTCAGGTGATAGTTTATATTAAATTAAATGGACTTTTTATTTAAGTATGCAAGCATTTGTGTTTACATGAGTATGTAATACAAATTGTGGATAATTTAAAGCAGAATATGCAAAGATTATGTAGGAAATGAAGAACACTTACTACTAAATTTTTGTTTTAATTTGGATTTCAAAGCAGTCAAAGAGAAGATACGAATGTTCATTCAGATAGCACTAGAAGGTAATTTATCGGAAAAAATGGAAAACTATGAAGAAAGAACTCAACTTATTTGGTAGCTGTAATAATCTACTCTTAAGAATAAGTGTTCAAATTGGATTGGCAACTTTGGAATTTATGTGTTTCCCCCCCAAAATTCTTTCTATTCACTTTGTTATTTTCCTTACTTTCTGGTTTAATCATTTATTCTTTAGAGGTTTAAGTCTCCTTTTTGTCTATGATAAATTTCTAGAGAAAAAAAAGATGAATTTTATAGTAACAGCCTCAAGATAATTCCATTCTTCCATTTACTTACATGTAAAAATATCTGAAGTAGATAAAAAAAAAATTTATTTGCTCCAAGAATCATTGAATTGGTGCTCAGTGAATAATAAGTCATCATAATAAATGGGATGACAAGATTTCTTGCAAAGTTGCTGCATTCTAGTTTCAGTATTGTTAGTGAAAGTGAAAGTCGCTCAGTCGTGTCCAGTTCTTTGCAACGCCATGGACTATATGCTGCTGCTGCTAAGTCACTTCAGTCGTGTCCGACTCTGCGACCCCATAGACGGCAGCCCATCAGGCTCTGCCGTCCTTGGGATTCTCCAGGCAAGAATACTGGAGTGGATTGCCATTTCCTTCTCCAGTGCATGAAAGGAAAAGTGAAAGTGAAGTCGCTCAGCCGTGTCCGACTCTTAGCGACCCCATGGACTGTAGCCTACCAGGCTCCTCCGTCCATGGGATTTTCCAGGCAAGAGTACTGGAGTGGGGTGCCATTGTCTTCTCCGATGGACTATATAGTCCATGGAATTCTCCAGGCCAGCATACCGGAGTGGGTAGCCTTTCCCTTCTCCAGAGGATCTTCCTAGCCCAGGGATCAAACCGAGGTCTTCTACATTGCAGGCAGATTCTTGACCAGCTGAGCCACCAGGGAAGCCCTCAATATTGTTAGACCATGTGTGTATGTTGCCCCACGTGATATTGCAGCCAATTTAAGAAAGCCACAATGTGGCCCAGGTGGTAAAGTATCCACCTGCAATGCGGGAGACCTGGGTTTGATCCCTGGGTTGGGAAGATCTCCTGGAGAAGGGAAAGGCTACACACTTCAGTATTCTGGCCTGGAGAATTGCATGGTGTATACAGTCCATGGGGTTGCAAACAGTTGGACAGGACTGAGCGACTTTCACTTTCACTGTAAGAAAGCCACAAGTGTCTTCTACAGAAAGAAATATAGGTGGCTCTAGTGGTAGGCGATACATTAAGAGTCTCCAGTTCTATCCCCGATAGGGAAGTTCCCTTGGAGAAGAGCATGGCAACCCACTCCAGTATTCTTGCCTGAAGAAGTCCAGACAGAGGATCCTGGCAGGCTACAGTCCATAGCGTCAGACATGACTGAAATGGCTTAGCACATAGCACATACATGAATTCTGAGCACAAATAAATCCCTTATGAACTTTTTTTTTCCTATTTTTATAAATTTCACTTCAATATACTGTATCCTTTTCTCCTTCTTTTGAACATTTTGGGTCTTTTTTGTTTGTTTGTTTCTTTCAGAACCATCAATTTTGTTTTGGAGACTTGCTTTTCTTCTTTCTTCAATTTTATTATCAGTAGCAACCATCTCTGTGCCAATTCTGTTTATGATGCTATCTTACAACCCTTACACTCTTTCTAACTCATATCATTCTCTGGTCTTTTTAAAGTTTCATTTCTGTTATAAGATCACTGCAGTATCTTACAGCTGAATATAAAATGAAGGCAGAAGTAATAAGACACTGCCACATTGTTCTTATGACATGAAAAACAGTATTAAACATATCACAAATTACCCTATTCTGTCAGCTTGCCATGTGAAAAATTGTGAATAATAAATGTATTGATATTTTATTATATCAGAAAGTTCTGCTATGTCTTTGATTGTCAACTTTATCAAATTCAACAATCTTTTAATAACACATGTAAAATGAGTTTTTAAAATATCTGCAATAAAAATAATGGATAATAAAATCTACCTCAAAACATGTACTTTTGAAAATCAATACAGTGTCCTAAAAGTGTGACAGAGAAATGAAAGAAATGCAGAAGATAGTACATATTTCAATATGCCAATACACAAATATGACCTTACTACAAGATAAAAGAGCCAGTTTGTGCATTGAATTTCTGACAGCTACAAGTGCAAACTGATAGAGACAAATTTGTAATGATTCAAATACACAAGTATTATTTGATTAGGTCTTATCTTCTGAGTTTATGAAAATTCTTTAAAAAGTTTCAAACCAAATGTATCTAGTCCTTACATAGTTTTTGCATTCCCAGTAAATTTAGTGTATACAAGTCACAGAAAAAAATTTGTGTTTATGTGTACAATGGTTAGATTTTAGATTCAGTTAATTATAGATAGAGTTTTAGTTTAAGAAAATATTGTGTGACATTAGAATGCTGTGTGGGACGTAGGAACATTCTTCATTATGTTGGACTGTTGTACTCAGATCATTCTCTGATAAATGCTGTTAGTGTCTCCTAATCATCGCGATGACAAAAATTTTACAGTATTACAACAACACATTTTGAAACACATTGAAAAGTGATTCTCAATGGAATACTTATGCTAAAGAGCCATCAATGATGAAATATCCTAATAGGTCTGTAAGAAAACTTTTATAGTTTCTATGAGTATCTGTAGAATGTCATCATGAGATTATAATTCCATTCATTTATATTTCTTCTTCATTTACCAACTGGTGATTGAGTGTTTTCTACACAATGAGTAGAGACAACCTTGGGAACAATAATACCTCCCTCATTGTTTGCTTAAAGACTTTAAAAAAATCAATACTACCTTTTATTTTTTTGTAGCATAGGAAGCACAAATTAGGCTTTCAACTGCACAGTTTAAAAAAATATATATATATATAGTTTCTTCAATTCTACGAATACTACTTTTCTATATAAGCCTTCCATGTTTTATAGGTAGTGTCTTTTGTAATATGCATAATTAAATGAGAGTCTAATATATTCTCAGGTTCACCAGCATGAGTCAGGAAGTATAATTAGGTGTGCATCTTATCACTGCAAATGTGAATTTTTGAAAGAACTTGTGGTTCAACCAAGAGGGGATTTATAAATACTCATAAAAATATGGTCACATAGTGGCATAACCATCAAGGAAACTGAAAGTTTGGCACTAATCCTCAGAGACATCTCAGTAGAATGACTAAGGACAATCATGATGCAAACAGTTAAAAAGATAATGGAGGGTGACAAAGAGGAGGTAGCATCCAATGTTGCTAATTGTTTGAGGACAGCTGAAAAGGATAAGAAAGCAGACAATAATTTGTTGAGTAACTGTTCTGATTTAAATAACATATTTTTTTTAGAAAATGATACATTTTTGTAAATTAACATTCTCTGGAGATGTAAAAAATTGCAGTATTAGAGTGATTAAGGGCAAAAATAGGAAAGAAGATCTACAATTAACAATATTGCAAGTTACATGTATCTTTATTACATATATTCATATTTTATCTCTGGAAAGGTCAAGATTAAAAATCAAGGCTGACTATTATTTTAATATTATTGATAAAATATTTTACTCTGTCTTCAAAAGAGGAAAGAAACTTTAAAAACCTTCTTTATTCCAAGTTTTTAAATGAAAATATGTTAGTTTGTACAAAAATAATGTCTCAGACAGCATAATTCATTTTATCTTCTTATACCTATGCACAGAGGCAGAACATTAATATATTTAGACCTTTTGATTGGAGACTTAACATTTACACTGGCATAAAACATTAATACTATCATCCAAGCATGAAAATTCCAAATTAACAGAAACCAACACTGCTATTCAGGCCAAGTGGGAGTTACTATGAGAAATGAAAACAATTCTATAAAACATGGGTTAGTAGGATATTAGGAATCTAGATTCAAGCTTTATTTTTCACACATGGTAAGACAAGGCATTAATCCACCTACCATCTCTGCTTTCAATTATTTGCCTTCTTTCTTATGAATTTAATATTCAGTTACTTCAGTAGCTCAGTCATGTCTGACTCTTTGCAAACCTCATGGACTGCAACACACCAGGCTTCCCTGTCCGTCACCAATTCCTGGAGCTTGCTCAAACTCACATCTGTTGATTCATGATGCCATCCAGACACCTTATCCTCTGTAATCCCTTTCTTCTCCTGCTTTCAATCTTTCCAGCATCAGAGTCTTTTCCAGTGAGTCAGTTCTTTGCATCAGGTGGCCAAAATATTGGAGCTTCAGCTTCAGCATCAGTCCTTCCAATGAATATTCAGGACAGATCTCATTTAGGGTTGACTGGTTTGATCTCCTTGAAGTCCGGGGACTCTCAAGAGACTTCTCCAACACCACAGTAAAAAGCATCAATTCTTTGAGCTCATCTTTTTTTATGGTCCAGCTCTCACATGTATACATGACTACGGGAAAAAAACAGTTTTGACTAGATGGACCTTTGTCAGCAATGTAATGTCTCTGCTTTTTATATGCTGTCTAAGTTGGTCACAACTTAGTGACTAAACCACCACTAGGTTGGTCATAGCTTTTCTTCCGAGGAGCAAGCATCTTTTAATTTCATGGCTGCAGTCACTATCTGCAGTGATATGGGAGCCCAAGAAAATAAAGTCTGGCACTGTTTACATTGTTTCCCCATCTATTTGCCATGAAGTGATGGAAGTAGTGGCCACAGAACTGGAAAAGGTCAATTTTCATTCCAATCCCAAAGAAAAGCAATGCCAAAGAAAGCTCAAACTACCGCACAATTGCACTCATCTCACACATTAGTAAAGTAATGATCAAAATTCTCCAAGTCAGGCTTCAGCAATATGTAAACCGTGAACTTCCAGATGTTCAAGCTGATTTTAGAAAAGGCAGAGGAACCAGAGATCAAATTGCCAACATCCACTGGATCACCGAAAAAGCAAGAGAGTTCCAGAAAAACATCTCTATTTCTGATTTATTGACTATGTCAAAGCCTTTGACTGTGTGGATCACAACAAATTGTGGAAAATTCTGAAAGAGATTGGAACACCAGACCACCAGACCTGTCTCTTGAGAAACCTGTGTGCAGATCAGGAAGCAATAGTCATAATTGGACATGGAACAACAGACTGGTTCCAAATAGGAAAAAGAGTACGCCAAGGCTGTATATTGTCACTCTGCTTATTTAACTTATATGCAGAGTACATCAAGAGAAATGCTGGGCTGGAGGAAGCACAAGCTAGAATCAAGATTACCAGGAGAAGTATCAATAAGCTCAGATAATGCAGATGACACCACCCTTATGGCAGAAAGTGAAGAAGTAGTAAAGAGCCTCTTGATGAAAGTGAAAGAGGAGAGTGAAAAAGTTGGCTTAAAGCTCAACATTCAGAAAACTATGATCATCACATCTGGTCCCATCACTTCATGGCAAATAGATGGGAAAACAGTGGGAACAGTGGCTGACTTTAATTTTTTCAGCTCCAAAATCACTGCAGATAGTGACTGTAGCCATGAAATTAACAGACCCTTGCTCCTTGGAAAGAAAGTTATGATTAACCTGGACAGCATATTAAAAAGCAGAGACATTACTTTGCTGACAAAGGTCCATCTAGTCAAGGCTATGGTTTTTCCAGTGGTCATGTATAGATGTGAGAGTTGGACTATAAAGAAAGCTGGGTGCCGAAGAATTGATGCTTTTGAACTGTGGTGTTGGAGAAGATTCTTGAGAGTCCCTTGGACTGCAAGGAGATCCAACCAGTCCATCCTAAAGGAGATCAGTCCTGGGTGTTCATTGGAAGGACTGATGTTGAAGCTGAAACTCCAATACTTTGGCCACGTGATGCAAAGAGCTGTCTCATGGAAAAGACGCTGATGCTGGGAAAGATTGAGGGCAGGAGGAAAAGGGGGCTACAGAAGTGAGATGGCTGGATGGCATCACCGACTCAATGGACATGGGTTTGGGTGGACTCTGGGAGTTGGTGATGGGCAGGGAGCCCTGGCATGCTGCGGCTCATAGGATCACAAAGAATCAGACATGACTGAGCAACTGAACTGGAACTAGAACTGGATGGCCCAGGATGCCATGATCTTAATTTTCTGAATGTTGAGTTTTAAGCAAGCTTTTTCACTTTCCTCAAGAGGCTCTTTAATTCCTCTTCCCTTTCTGCCGTAAGGGTGGTGTCATCTGCATATCTGAGGTTATTGATATTTCTCCCAACAATCTTGGTTTCAGCTTGTGCTTCATCCAGCCTGCCATTTTTCATGATGTACTCTACATATAATTTAAATAAGCCGAGTGACAGTATACAGCCTTGACATACTTCTTTCCCAATTTGGAACCAGTCTGTTGTTCCATGTCTGGTTCTCACTGTTGCTTCTTGACCTGCATATAGGTTTCTCAGGAGGCAGGTAAGGTGGTCTGTTTTTCCCATCTCTTTAAGAATTTTCACACTTTGTTGTGATACACAGTTAGTACGTGCTAATGATGCCAGTCTCTGGAACCATACTCTTTGACTTCAAATCTAGCTCTTCTGAGTCCCAAATTCCTCCCAAATTATCTACTTTGGTCTCCTCATCTTTAAATGGGATAATAACTGTTTTGCCCTCCTAGAGATGACATCCCTGACACAGGAGAAATAGTCAGTGAATATGAGCAATTTTGTTAAAAATGAAAAACTTGATTAAAAAGTCCAAAATCTTTAATGATAATCTACAAAAATGCATGAAAATGTAGAAACTACTATATATTAATAAATTAAAATGCTATAATTTAAAAATTAATAGTGAATATACAAATTAGTTTTCTCCAAAGTTGATAAGCAGTGAATGTCATTTTGCTATATTTGAGCACTTTTTTCCCTTTTTATATATCAATTTCAGCAATTGTAATCAGCAACAATATAATTTGTGATCATGTATCTTCAACAACATGTATTATTTATATTCATTTCACACATTGGAAATTCACCCATTAGATTTTGTGTTTGCAATTCTTTCTATCCTTATGTACTCTTAGAAAACTAATGAATAGCCCAAGTGCCTTTGCTCTCTAAACTTTAGCTTGCAATGAAGAAATCGCTACTGAGCCACTCATCTAGTTCACAGAAAGGGAAAGCACTAATGAAAATTAGCATTCCAAAAGGATCTTCTGCAGCTGTCATATAAAAAGAAAACTGATTAGTGGTTTGGACAGTGCTAACTCTGTAAATTATCAAACAAAATACTGCAGAAACATCCATTTACGTATATGAAAATTACAATTTGAACATCACACATACAGCACATTAATCAACTTCATTCTTTGATTTTATGGGTAATGAGGCTTTGCAGAAAGGTAAACAAGCAGCTAAATAAAGTTACTTTGGCAAAATGAATTAAATATACTCATACTTAAAAACAAAGAAATGTGCTAAGAGGTGTTTGAATTAAGAAAGTATCCTCTTGGTCACTTATTTCTGTTTTCATTTCCTACTTTGACTTTTATCCCTTCTGGCTTCTTAATTTTTTGTCTTCTAAGCATTTTGAGTGTCTCATAATCACCAAATATGTAATGCTAAATGTGATTCTTAGAAATTTATTAACATAGTCTACCATGTTTTATTTGTTATCTAATAATATAAACTTAATTAAAATATACTGGCTTCCTAAAATATATTGGCTTCCTACTCAGATATTTGTGGTAGGGCTGTAGCAATAACCATTTCCTGTGATGGAAATGGTACATTTTTTTCTAACTTTTCCTGTATCATATGTAATAATTTATATAAAGGAAAACTTCTCCTCTCATGGAATTGTATTTCTAGGGTGTGGAACTAACACTGAATACAACTAAGTTTACAGTTCAGGTAGTCTATGTGAAAATGGCTTAGGAAAACAAACCAAGCCTTCCCAAATGAAAGATCATTATTGCTTCAAGCATTTATTGAATACAACTAGGTACTAGAGATATAGCAGTGGAAAACTTTAAAATGATTAAAAAAAATTTTAAATAAGTGACACTAGCTTTTCTTTATGAAAAACCATGGAGAATTGAGAATCCAGGTGTCAGTGAATGTGTTAGAGGATTTTATATCAAATATGGAAGCAATTTGTAATGTAATTTTTTGTCTTGGTAAACTTCTGTATTGTAGTGCATTACAGAGTGACACTTCAGTCTCCATGTCTTATGTGTCGATTGCCTATAGTATATTATGACAATTACTTGAGAGTCTCACCATTTTTGGTTCATGTTTTCAGATTTACCTCAGGCTTTATAATTATAACCCCTTAATTATTACTGTTACTTAACTAAATTATTCAAGATCTAATTCTGTCAACTCATCACTCTGATTTTCAGATATCTTCCCTCCAGCATCACTTTAGAGACATTCAAAAGAATCAAGAAGTGGCATGTGTATTTTGTATAAAACAATAACCTTCTAGTGTTTGCTGTTATTGACAATGTTTATTGTCAGATAAATTTTTCAAGAATACATAAGAGACATAGTAAAATTAAGATTGACAATGTTGGTAGTCCAGTTTGAAGAAACTGACTGGCATTGGTTTGGATAAAGTATACTCAGTATGGGCAAAATAATTTAAATTTTTGGAGAAGTATATTGACAACTTTATGGATGACCAGGAACATTATTTTAAATGTGAGACATAAATTTCATATTTGTCATGCTTGATAATTTTTAGTTTGATATATACAACAATTTTGATATTAGTCATACTAAATTTGTGCATTAACCATAGCCACTAAGTTTCCACACTCAAAAGGAAAATAACAACAGGTTGGCAATACTTATTTTATCCTTTCAGCCAATACTGTTTCTTATGTGAAAAATTGTCTTCAGCCTCATCAACCTGCCTGAAGCTGCACAGGCATAGAATTAAATAATAAATATATGCTTGGATCTTTTACATCTTTCTGAATAATGTATTTCCTTGAAAAGGTATATGCATATAGGAAACAAAAAAAAAATCTCGGTGACTTGTACTAACGCTTACCAATTTCTAATAAGTTTTTCTTCAAAGCTTCTGTGTTTAAAATAATTTGAAAATACTTTTGTCTGTCATACCATTAATCTATGATGTTTTGGCTAACAGCTTCATATATTGTAGACTCTATTACAACTTGATTTCCTAAAATTATACCTTGTTAGCAACAAAGTGAACAGACTACTAGGTGATGGTTCCTTCCATGATCAACATTACATATACATTTTCACACAGAAAAAAAAAAATCTAAAATATCATTTTCATCATATAGTTCTATAAAAGAATATCTTTTTTTCAGCATATCTTTACATAAGAATTACTTTGTTCTCTGTAATAGCAATTTTCTATTACTAATGTTGTTATAATGAGAATACAATGACTTTAAGAAATAGTGCTCCATGTAGTGATGAAGATCTAGAAGACATTTAGTTAGTGAAAAGACAGTGATATAGGTGTTCTGGTCCTCTCTGATTTGTCTTTCTTCCTTTAACAGTGAAGGTGTAAGAAATTTGGAAAGTTGAAAATTAAATTTATCTGTGTATAATTGTTGAACATTCTTACAAGCCAATTATGGACCTGTATTGCAAATGTGGAGTTATTATTCTGCCTATGTTTCTCACCTTGTTGTTAGTATTCACTCCTTAAGTCCTGTCCAACTCTGTGACCCTGTGGACTCCAGCATACCAGGCTTTCTTGTCCTTCACCATCTCCCAGAGTTTGCTCAAACTCATGTCCATTGAGTCAGTGATGGGATTCAACCATCTCATCCTCTGTCATCCCCTTGTCCTCCTACCTTCAACCTTTCCCAGCATCAGGGTCTTTTGCAATGAGTCGGTTCTTCGCATCAGGTGGTTAAAGTATTGGAGCTTCAGCGGCAGTTCTTCCAATGGACATTCGGGGTTGATCTCTTTAAGGAAGAACTGGTTTGATCTCCTTTCAGTCCGAAGGACTCCCGAGAGTCTTCTGCAATACCACAGTTCAAAAGCATCAATTCTTCAGTTCTGAGCCTTCTTTGTGTTCCAAATTTTAGATCTGTACATGACTACTGGAAAAACCATACCTTTGACTAGACAGACCTTTGTTGGCAAAGTAATATCTCTGCTTTTTAACATGCTGTCTAGGTTTGTCATAGTTTTTCTTTCAAGGAGCAAGTGTCATTTAATTACATGGCTGCAGTCACCATCTGCAGTGACTTTGGAGTCTAATAAAATAAAATATAATAAAATGAAATTTGTCACTGCTTCCACATTTCCTCCCTTCTATTTGCCATGAAGTGACGGAACTGGATGCCATGATCTTAGTTTTTTGGATGTTGAGCTTTAAGACAGCTTTTTCACTCTCCTTTTTCACCTTCATCAAAAGGCTCATTAGTTCCTCCTTGCCTTCTGACATGAATGATGTCATCTGCATATCTGAGGTATCGGTATTTCTCCCAGCAATGTTGATTCCAGCTTGACCTTCATCCAGTCCAACATTTCACATGATGTACTCTGCATATAAGTTAAATCAGCCAAGTGACAATATACAGCCTAGTCATACTCATTTCCTAATTGTGAACCAATCCATTTTTCAATGTCCAGTCCTAGCTGTTGCTTCTTGACTTGCATACACGATTCTCAGGAGGCAGGTAAGGTGATCTGGTATTCCCATTTCTTTAACAATTTCCCGCAGTTTGTTGTGATCAACATAGTCAAAGGCTTTAGTGTAGTGAATGAAGCAGAAGTAGATATTTTTCTGGGATCCCCTTGCTTTTTCTATGATACAATGGATGTTGGCAATTTGATCTCTTGTTCCTCTGCCTTTTCTAAATCCAATTTGTATGTCTGAAAGCTTCTTGCCTTCGCAGTGGAGAAATGTTTCCTGAACCCTCTGAAGTGTTTTCACCTCTACTAACCTCATCCCTAGAAGTACATTCTCCCTCAAAGAAAATGTTTTCCATATTTAAGATATTTTCAACTTAAACGTTGACTTTTTTGAGTGAAACATATGATGTAGGAGGAACTATTAGTCTGTGGAGTAACCTGAATACATTATGCTTTAAAAAGCTTATTTTGTGAAGTCTTTGACAAACATTTGCACTACTATTTCCTTTTTTTATAAGGTATATTTCAGCTTCTCAAGTATTTGCCACTTGTTTTTCTTACTGTTGGCCTTGGCTTTAGCATGAAAGATTTGTGTCAGTCAATTTTGTTTAAATTATGGTACAGTAGAAATCAAATCCTAAATCTCATCACAACTTCCTCATCAGATTTTGTCTCTCCTGGACTGGCTGCCTTTTATCTTCATTATTGGACCCAGGTTAAAGACATATTCCCTATCTGGAACATTATTAATCTCAAGAAAGATGGAAATAAGGGCAACATGAAACAAAGTAATATTTCTTAAAATTTGGTTGAAAGTGGCTCCCATCACTTCTGATCATGATTACTGAACAAAGCAAGAAACTGTGAAAGTCTAATGTTCATGGATGATATAATGACTCTAAAGGAAAAGTAAGTGAATAACTTTATAAGGAATGCAATTAACCACAGATAAATTAATAATAAATGACATAGAAAAAAATATCAAAACTTAATTATCCAAGACCTACATGAGAATAAGAATCTGTAGAATGTTCCCCCATTTTATTGATATATATTTGGGTCTTTCCAGGTGGTACCAGTGGTAAAGAACCCCCCTGCCAATGCAGGAGACTTAAGAGACACAGGTCCAGTCCCTGGGTTGTGAAGATTCCCTGGAGGAGGGCATGGCAACCCACTCCACATTCTTGCCTGGAGAATCCCATAGACAGAGAAGCTTGGCAGTCTACAGTCCGCAGGGTCTGACAGAATGGAATAGGACAGAAGCGACTTAGCATACTCGCAATTTACCACAAATTAAAAATAAACAACAAAGAAAAATGTCAAAAACATAATTATCCAAGACCTACATGAGAATAAGGACTTGTAGAATTTTTCCTCATTTTCATTTTAGGTCAGTTGCTCAGTCATGTCTGACTCTTTGCGATCCTATGGACTGCAGCACACCAGGCTTCCCTGTCCATCACCAACTTCTGGACCTTACTCAAACTCGTATCCATAGAATTGGTGATGCCATCCAACCATCTCATCCTCTATCGTACCCTTCTCCTCCTGCCTTCAATCTTTCCCAGCATCAGTGTAATGAGAACCTAATGAATCAGTTCTTTGAATCAAGTGGCCAAACTATTGGAGTTTCAGCTTCAGCGTCAGTCCTTCTAATGAATATTCAGAACTGATTTCTTCTGTTTTATTGACATACATTTGACACATCAGTGTTAGTTACTCAGTCGTGTCTGACTCTTTGCGACACCATAGACTATAGCCCTCCATTTCAGGCTCCTTTGTCCATGGGATTCTCCAGGCAAGAGTACTGGAGTGGGTAGCCATTCTGTTCTCCAGGAGATATTGCCTACCCAGGGATCAAACGTGGGTCTCCCTCGTTGCAGGCAGATCTTTTACCATCTGAGTCACAAGTTCACAATATAATATGCTGTATAATAATCATACAAATATTGAGATGTTCACATACTTTTTACTTTTTGTTAGATTAATATGATGCATTACAATGATTTATTTGTATATGTTGAACCATTCTTGCATTCCAAGGATAAATTCTGCATGATCATGGGGCACAATCATTTTAATATGTTGCAAATTTTGATTTACTAGTATTTCAGAAGGCTTGAAAATAATTTTTCTTTAAGCATTTTGTAAAATCCACCAACGGATATATCTGTTTCTGGGCTTATTTTTCTTGGAAGTTTTTTTAATTACTCATTCAATCTTGTTGCTAATTATTAGTCTATTCAGTTTTTGTTTTGTTTTTCTTCTGATTCAATCTTGGAAGTTTGCGTGTTTCCAGGAATTTATCCTTTTTTTTTTTTTCAGGTCGTCCAGTTGGTTCTTGCATAATTGTTCATAGTAGTCTCATGATTTTGTGTATATGTTTGCTACTAGTTTTTATATCTCTTCTTTCATATATAATTTTATTTATTTGAGTCCTTTCCCTTTTGTTCTTGATTAGTCTAGCTAAAGTTTGGCAATCTTGTTTATCTCTACAAATAATGAACTCTTTATTTTTTTTCAATCTTTTTTACTGTTTTCCTTATCTCTTTGATTTATTTCTGCTCTCATTTTTATTACTTCCTACCTTCTACTAACTTTCAGCTTAATTTGCTCTTCTTTTTATAGCTTCTTTAGTTATAAAGTTAGGTTGTTTACTTGACATTTTTCTACTTTCCTGATGTTTGCATTTGTAACTATACATTCCTCTATTTGAATATCTTTTGCTACAACTTCTAAGTTTTGATATGTTTTGTTTCCATTATATTTTTTCTGTTACTTTTTTTCTGTTTTAATTTCTTCTTTGATTTGTTAGTTTTTCAGAAGTGTGTTTAATTTCCATGTGTTTGTGTGTTCTTGATATTTTCTCCTAGGAAATATCTCACATGTACTTGAGAAGAATATGTATTCTGCCATTGTTGAAATTGTTCTGCATGTGTTTCTTAGGTTCACATGATTTTAGCTATTGTTCAAATCCACTGTTTTCTTATTCTTTCTCTGCCTGGATGACCTCTCCATTGTTGAGAGTGGCATATTAAATTCCCCAGCCGTTATTGTATTGCTGATTACTTCTTTTGGTTTTGTTAGTATTTGCTTTATATATTTGGATGAGTAGATAGTAAGTAGATATTTACAATTGTTATATCTTCTTGATGAATTGATGACTTTATCATTATATAATGAACTTTTTCTTATTTCGGTCATTGTAGCTTGAAACCTATAATACCTGATATTAAGGATACCTACTCATGCTTTCTTTCATTTATCATTTGCTTAAAATATCTTTTTTTCATGTCTTCACTTTCAGTCTATGCATATCCTTAAAACTAAAGTGAGTCTATTTTAGGCAACATATCATAATACCTTGCTTTTATACACCCAGCCATTCTGTCTTTTATTGGAAACTTTAATTTGCTTACATTTAAAATAATTGTTGGTAGAGAAGGACTTATTAATGTTATTTTAGTTATTGTTTTCTAATGCTTTGTAGATCCATTTTGCTTTGCAGATCTTTTAGTGCTGTCTTCTTTGGTGATTTAATGACTTTGGAAGAGATATGTTTTGACTTTATCATAATTTTTTTGTGTATCTACTCCATGTTTTCATTGTGTTTACCATAAAATTTACAAAAATATTTTATATTTGTAACACTTTTTAAGGCTGATAACAACATCAATAGCATTCTTAGACTTTGCACTTTTACTTCTCCCTTGGTTACATTTTGATTGTTGATATTGCACCACGCATATTTTTATATAGTGTATCCAATAATAAATTATTATAGTCATAATTATTTTAAATTGCTTTCTTAGTTTTTTTAACTTTTAAACTATAACCTAAAGTGAATTATGCTTCACTGCTTTTATGAGGTTAGAGAAACTTACTTTGACTATATACTCACCAATACCAGTGAGTTTTACACCTGCATTTGTCTGTTTTTATCCTCTAAAGTATCATTTTTATGGTCAATTAATGAACTCTCTTTAATATTTCTTGTAAGGCAGATATAGTGATGATGTACTCCCTTAGCGTTTGATTCTAAGAGAAATTCTTTATCTCTCCTCCATCTCTAAAGGACCACTTTGCTGAGTATAGTATTCTTGGTTGACAGATTTTTTTTCTTTCTTCTTCAGTATTTGTAATATACCAGTCTTTCTCTCCTGACCTGAAAAATTTTCCTTGAAAAATTCTACTAGAGCCTTATGGTGGTTCCCTTGTTTGCGACATGTCACTTTTCTCTTGCTGCTGATAAAATATCCCTTTTGATTTTGGCTTCTGAATAATTAATTATTATATGTCTCAATGTAGTCTTTTTTGTGCTCAATCGACTTAGGTATTTTTCGGCCTCATGAATATGGATGTCCTTTTCTCAGCTCAAGTTTGGAAAGATTTCAACTAGCATTGCTTGACACATGCTTTCTGTCTTCTTTTACTCATCTTCTTCTGTGATTCTTATAGATATTATTTGTTTTTGCAATACCTATATATTCTTTAGGCTTGCTTCACTCTTTTTAATTCTGTTTCTTTTTGGCTCCTCTGACAGATGACTTTAAATGTCTTAACTTTATTACTGTGAGTCTTTCTTCTACTTGCTTGAGTTGGCTATTGGAGTCCTCTGTTGAATTCTTCTGTTCAGTCATTGTATTCTTCAGGTTTATGACTTCTGATTGTATTTTGATAGTTTATATTTCTTTGTTGAACTTCTGATTTTGTACATGCATTGTTTCCCTGTTTCTTTTAGTTTTCTGCTTGTGTTCTTGTAGCTCATTAAACTACTTTAAAAGAATTACTGTGAATTCTTTGTAAGATAGTTCATAGAGTTTTTTTTTCTTTAGAAGCACTTATTAGAACTTTCGGAGAAGGCAATGGCAACCCACTCCAGTGCTCTTGCCTGGAAAATCCCATGGATGGAGGAGCCTCGTGGGCTGTAGTCCATGGGGTCACTAGGAGTCAGACGCGACTGAGTGACTTCACTTGCACTTTTCACTTTCATGCATTGGAGAAGAAAATGGCAACCCACTCCAGTGTTCTTGCCTGGAGAATCCCAGGGATGGGGAGAGTCTGGTGGGCTGCCGTCTATGGGGTCACACAGAGTCAGACACGACTGAAGCGACTTAGCAGTAGCAGCAGCATTAGAACTTTATAAGTTTCATTTATTGAAGTCATGTTTGCCTGATTATTTTTTTTTGATTCACAGTTCTTTTTATTGATGCCTGCATATATGAATAGTTGATCTCCTCTCCCAGATTTTACATGTTTGCTTTGACAAAGACAGTCCATCCATTGCTCGTCAGATCAACTTGGCGTTCTGGATGTGTCTGTTGATAACACCCTTGGGCATATGCTCACTTTTGGGGTCTAAATTGGGTAAGACTAATCCTTATCTGAAATAATCGGGGTGATGCTGCTGTCTAGATATAGCTGGATGGCATTGCTAGTTTGGCTCTTTTTCAAGTGTAGTGGTAGGATGTGCTCCACAGTAATCTGGATTCCCTGGTCAGTTTTCCTAGTCAGGTGAGATGGAATATTATACTCAGCAGTTGACAGGACTACAGATTGGCTTCCCTTCCTGGGAAGGGATGGAAAAAATAGGTCTCAAAGCCAGTACAGCTCATTGTTTAGAGATCCAAATTGTGCAGAATGGTGTACCATGCACCAAATTTCCTGGCCAGATGGGGCCACTGGCTTTGCTCTGAATATGAGACAGTCTTGGATAGGTTTCACTAACCAAGTGTCACTCAATAGAGGATATAGGATGGGGTATGTATCTTTCTATATGTCTTAATTAGGTTTCTTGGTTTGTCAAGGTTAACATTTTATTCAACAGTAGGCAATGGTATATCTTAGCTTTCCTGTCCTGGCAGGGCCTCAGAACAGACCTCAAGGCTGGCAAGGCTCATTGTTTGGGAAACAAATCAAGTGGAACTGTGCATCAAATTCCTTGGCCAGATGGAACTCTCAGTTTATCTCTGCATGTGGGGCTAGCCACTGGGTTGGCTCTCTGCTTTAGTTCTGCTGGCTGTTTCATTTTTTCAGGTGCTCTGTCCAGGCTTCTTTATTGGATGGGATTGGAGGCTATATCCAGCAGCAGACAAGATTATGAATTATCTTCCCTGTTTGTATGGGGTGGCAAAACAGACTCCCAGACTGGTAAGCTCATTTTGGAGGGTCTTGAATGAGACAGAACTATGCACCAATCTTCTTGCTAACTTGGCTCTGCACAGGGGTACAGCCACAGAGCAGGCTCTCCACTGCTGGGCTACACAGATTCCTGGGTTCTCTGGTCAGATTTCCCAGCTGGGTAGGGCAGGGGCCTATACTCAGCAATAGGTATATATGTGAATTAGCTTCCCTGTCTAGGCAGAATGACAGAACAGGTTTCAGGGCTTGTGAGGCTCATTGCTTGACATTCTGAATCAGACAGAACCGTACACAGAGTTTCTTGGTTAAATAAGGCCACCATCTTTACCCTGAAGGTAAATATCACTGCCAACCAGGCTCGTGACTCGGGTGCTACTGCATTATGCAACTTCCCCGGAGCTTCACCTGTTTGGGTGGAGTTAGGGGCTCCTGTTTGGGTGGAGTTAGGGGCTTCACTCAGAAGCAGGCATCACTATTTCCTGCCCAGACTGGGTAGAACACGCACCAAGGCCAGCAAGGTTTATTGTTCAGGGTCCTGAATAAGGCAGAATTGTGCCCCAAGGTTTTTGGCAGAACAGGGCTACCATCTTGGCTCTGAATACAGACAAATCCACTGGTTGAGCCACTAGGGTGCTCCTGCACGGAGGAGCTCAGTCTGCCAAGATACACGCCCAGATATAAGCTCTAAACCCACTCAGCTTCTCTGTCACAACCAGATCTCCATTGGTCAATTCCACATATTTGCCCTGTAAGGTGAGACCCGAGTGAGGGTCCCTTTTGCCCACTGGAGTAACCGCGCGCCCAGGAGCTCCTCTCTGTGAGGTGCTGTGCTAGCCACTAGGATCGGTATGTAGCAACTCCTTTGCTCTTCTAATGCAGTCCATCTCAATCTTTCACCCAGAGTGTATATCAGCCTCTGTGTTTAGCATTTTCACAATGATGTCTTGTCTATACATAATTGCTAGTTGGTTTTCTTGTGAGGGGGACTGAATCAGGAATAACTCATATCACTATCTTCCTGATGTCACTCCAGAAGTTTAATGGGATTGTGCGAATGTTAAATGTTCATTCTGAAATTCTGTTCCTTGACAGAGGCTGGTTCTGTGACTTCCTAGAGTTTTCAACAGTAGTAGATTTATTGAGGTTAAGCAATTTGAATTGTGCTTTATTGATTTCAATCTGGTGACTATATCTGCTCTTAACTAGAAAGAAATAGAGAGCATTACCTCTCTTGGATGGTTTCAGTAGGTGTCTTGGTCATTTTTTTATAAAGTGTAAAACATATAACGTTTTCTTCTTGGATAGCCTATTTCATAAATTTAATGGATTATGACCGATTCAAAACACAGTCACTGTCAATTATTAAGAACTTACATCATTGTGTGTAAGGCTTGTTCCAGTGTCACATTTTAAAATTTTATATCTTACCACTAAAATAACTTTATCTCACAGTGCTCATCAAAAGCACAGGCTTGCCTTCTTGGACTAGGGATTCTTTTCACTGTTCAAAAGTTCAAGTCAACTAAAACAAGTCTCCTTACATCTTCTCTGCTAAAATATGTCTCAGCAGGTGGTCTCCCTTTGAGCTACAAGGCACCTGTTTCAAGGGACTCCTCCATGTCTACAGATACTGGCTCCAGGGTTAAGCCTGAATGTAAGATGTGTTTGTTGTCATTGCAACTTATCTGATTTTAACTAATTGACTCAGCAGGCGAGATAAGTTTTTTAAGTTTAATGTTATTGCAAAGCACCTTGAGATACCTCAGCATGACAAGATGACATAAAAGTTAGTGTGTGTATGCCTCCACTTCCTCTCAGAGTTAGGCACCCTGGTGATTTAGACAAATACTATGGTTGTTCAAATGGAAACTAGATACTAAAAGTCATGGGGAGAAAAAAGACTGAATTCTAATGTGATGTTTCCAATTTGTTAGAAACATAAAGAAATGGGGAACTCATTTATAATTCCTATGGATTCTTGCAATCAAACAGAAATTATTGAGATGTGGAATAAATTCCTAAGATAATGATATTATCTTAATGTTTAATGATACTAGAATTCTTATTCCACATCATCTATTTTTATATAAATTATATGAACTATTTTTAGCTATCCTTTGTATAGGATAAATGTTTTAAAGCTTCTTTCACACAATTCCTTTTAAATCTCTTGCAACTGTTGTATTATCATTATCTATATGTGACAAAAATAAATAGGGTTCTAAAAATAAAATCAGTTCAGTCCAATTCAGTCGCTCAGTCGTGTCCGACTCTCTGCGACCCCATGAATTGCAGCACGCCAGGCCTCTCTGTCCATCACCAACTCCCGGAGTCTACCCAAACCCATGTTCATCGAGTCGGTGATGCCATCCAACCATCTCATCCTCTGTTGTGCCCTTCTCCTCCCGCCCCCAATCCTACCCAGCATTAGGGTCTTTTCCAATGAGTCAACCCTTCGCATGAGGTGGCAAAAGTACTGGAGCTTCAGCTTCAACATCAGACCTTCCAATGAACACCCAGGATTGATCTCTTTTAGGATGGATTGATTGGATCTCCTTGCAGTCCAAGAAACTCTCAAGAGTCTTCTCCAACACCACAGTTCAAAAGCATCAATTCTGCGGCGCTCAGCTTTCTTCACCGTCCAACTCTCACATCCATACATGACCACTGGAAAAACCATAGTCTTGACTAGACGGACTTTTGTTGGCAAAGTAATGTCTCTGCTTTTAAACATGCTATCTAGGTTGGCCATAACCTTCCTTCCAAGTAGTAAGCGTCTTTTAATTTCATGGCTGCAGTCACCATCAGCAGTGATTCTGGAGCCCAAAAAAGTAAAGTCTGACACTGTTTCCACTGTTTCCCCATCTATTTCCCATGGAGTGATGGGACCAGATGCCATGATCTTAGTTTTCTGAACGTTGAGCTTTAAGCCAACTTTTTCACTCTCCTCCTTCACCTTCATCAAGAGGCTCTTTAGTTCTTCTTCACTTTCTGCCATAAGGGTGGTGTCATCCGCATATCTGAGGTTATTGATATTTCTCCTGGCAATCTTGATTCCAGCTTGTGTTTCTTCCAGCCCAGCGTTTCTCATGATGTACTCTGCATATAAGTTAAATAAGCAGGGTGACAATATACAGCCTTGACGTACTCCTTTTCCTATTTGGAACCAGTCTGTTGTTCCATGTCCAGTTCTAACTGTTGCTTCCTGATCTGCATACAGGTTTCTCAAGAGACAGGTCAGATGATCTGGTATTCCCATCTCTTTCAGAATTTTCCACAGTTTATTGTGATCCACACAGTCAAAGGCTTTGGCATAGTCAATAAAGCAGAAATAGATGTTTTTCTGGAACTCTCTTGCTTTTTCAATGATCCAGCGGATATTGGCAATTTGATCTCTGGTTCCTCTGCCTTTTCTAAAACCAGCTTGAACATCTGGAAGTTCACGGTTCACGTATTGCTGAAGCCTGGCTTGGAGAATTTTGAGCATTACTTTACTAGCATGTGAGATGAGTGCAATTGTGCGGTAGTTTGAGCATTCTTTGGCATTGCCTTTCTTTGGGATTGGAACGAAGACTGACCTCTTCCAGTCCTGTGGCCACTGCTGAGTTTTCCAAATTTGCTGGCATATCGAGTGCAGCACTTTCACATCATCACCTTTGAGGATTTGAAATAGCTCAACTGGAATTCCATCACCTCGACTAGCTTTGTTCATAGTGATGCTTTCTAAGGCCCACTTGACTTCACATTCCAGGATGTCTGGCTCTAGGTGAGTGATCACACCATCGTGATTATCTGTGTCGTGAAGATCTTTTTTGTACAGTTCTTCTGTGTATTCTTGCCATCTCTTCTTAATATCTTCTGCTTCTGTTAGGTCCATACCATTTCTGTCCTTTAACGAGCCTATCTTTGCGTGAAATGTTCCCTTGGTATCTCTAATTTTCTTGAAGAGGTCTCTAGTCTTTCCCAATCTGTTGTTTTCCTCTATTTGTTTGCACTGATCGCTGAGGAAGGCTTTCTTATCTCTCCTTGCTGTTCTTTGGAACTCTGCATTCAGATGAGAATATCTTTCCTTTTCTCCTTTGCTTTTCGCTTCTCTTCTCTTCCCAGCTATCTGTAAGGCCTCCTCAGACAGCCATTTTGCTTTTTGCATTTCTTTTCCATGGGGATGGTCTTGATCCCTGTCTCCTGTACAATGTCACGAACCTCTGTCCATAGTTCATCAGGCATTCTGTCTATCAGGTCTAGTCCCTTAAATCTATTTGTCACTTCCACTGTATACTCATAAGGGATTTGATCTAGGTCATACCTGAATGGTCTAGTGGTTTTCCCTACTTTCTTCAATTTAAGTCTGAAGTTGGCAATAAGCAGTTCATGATCTGAGCCACAGTCTGCTCCCGGTCTTGTTTTTGCTGACTGTATAGAGCTTCTCCATCTTTGGCTGCAAAGAATATAATCAGTCTGATTTCGGTGTTGACCATCTGGTGATGTCCACGTGTAGAGTCTTCTCTTGTGTTGTTGGAATAGGGTGTTTGCTATTACCAGTGCATTCTCGTGGCAAAACTCTATTAGCCTTTGCCCTGCTTCATTCTGTACTCCAAGGCCAAACCTGCCTGTTACGCCAGGTGTTTCTTGACTTCCTACTTTTGCATTCCAGTCCCCTATAATGAAAAGGACATCTTTTTTGGGTGTTAGTTCTAGAAGGTCTTGTAGGTCTTCATAGAATCGTTCAACTTAACACCCAAAAAAGATGTCCTTTTCATTATAGGGGACTGGAATGCAAAAGTAGGAAGTCAAGAAACACCTGGCGTAACAGGCAGGTTTGGCCTTGGAGTACAGAATGAAGCAGGGCAAAGGCTAATAGAGTTTTGCCACGAGAACGCACTGGTAATAGCAAACACCCTATTCCAACAACACAAGAGAAGACTCTACACGTGGACATCACCAGATGGTCAACACCGAAATCAGATTGATTATATTCTTTGCAGCCAAAGATGGAGAAGCTGCGACGGCTCGGCGCAGAAGCGTGGCCGAGAGGAGCTAGGCCGGGCCGGGGGCCGGGGGCGGCGGCCGAGAGGGCCTAGGCCGGGCCGGGGCCCGGCGCCGGGGGCAGCGGCCGAGAGGGGCTAGGCCGGGCTGGGGGCCGGGGGCCGGGGGCGGTGGCCGACAGGGCCTAGGCCGGGCCGGGGGCCGGGGGCTGGGGGCGGCGGCCGACAGGGTCTAGGGCGGGCCGGGGCCCTGGAGCTGGGGGCAGCGGCCAACAGGCGCTAGGCCGGGCCGGGGGCCGGGAGCTGGGGGCGGCGACCGAGAGGGCCTAGGCCGGGGCGGCGGCCGACAGGGGCTAGGCCGGGCTGGGGGCTGGGGGCCGAGGGCCAGGGGCGGCAGTCGAGAGGGGCTAGGCCAGGCCGGGGGCTGGGGCCGGCGGCAGTGGTGGCGGCGGCAAGAGGAATTACCCAAGGCCCAAGGTAAGAGAAATCCAAGTAAGACGGTAAGTATTGCGAGAGGGCATCAGAGGGCAGACACACTAAAACTAAAACTACAGAAAACTAGCTAATCTGATCACACGGACCACAGCCTTGTCTATCTCAATGAAACTAAGCCATGCCGTGTGGGGCCACCCAAGACGGATGGGTCATGGTGGAGAGGTCTGACAGATTGTGGTCCACTGGAGAAGGGCATGGCAAACCACTTCAGTACTCTTGCCTTGAGAACCCCATGAACAGTATGAAAAGGCAAAAGGATAGGACACTGAAAGATGAACTCCCCAGGTCAGTAGGTGCCCAATATGCTACTGGAGATCAGTGGAGAAATAACTCCAGAAAGAATGATGGGATGGAGCCAAAGCAAAAACAATACCCAACTGTGGATGTGACTGGTGATAGACGCAAAGTTCGATGCTGTAAAGAGCAATATTGCATAGGAACCTGGAATGTTAGGTCCATGAATCAAGGCAAACTGGAAGTGGTCAAACAGGAGATGGCAAGAGTGAACGTTGACATTCTAGGAATCAGCGAACTAAGATGGACTGGAATGGGTGAATTTAACTCAGATGACCATTATATCTACTACTGTGGGCAAGAATCCCTTAGAAGAAATGGAGTAGCCATCATGGTCAACAAAAGAGTCCTAAATGCAGTACTTGGATGCAATCTCAAAAACGACAGAATGATCTCTGTTCGCTTCCAAGGCAAACCATTCAATATCACGGTAATCCAAGTCTATGCCCCAACCAGTAACGCCGAAGAAGGTGAAGTTGAACGATTCTATGAAAAATTAAATAAAATTATCCAAGTATATAGAAATTAGAAAAAAAAATTCATTTGGGGTAATCAGACTCAGATATTCTTTTAAATAGTGTTGCTTATATGGGTTATTTTAATAATTAAAATTGTGTAATTTTGTAACAAGTAAATGGTCTTTGAAGCAAATACTATGTCTATAAAAATCACACTATGTCTTGGTTGAAATATTTTGGGGGCAGCAGAAAACATAAATAATAGTAAAGCATATTTACACTAAATGCTTTTATCTTTTATAAAAATGATTAAAATACATCTGTAAGTGATCTTAATACGTATGGAATATTGGTAGAAATGGTACTTGTTTTGTACCGTAGTGTTCTTAATAGGCTTCGACATTATGCTAACCAAGAACTTCCACATGTCCAAGCTGGGTTTAGAAGTGGAATAGAAACCAGAGATCAAATTGCCAACGTTCACTGGATCACAGAGAAAGCTAGGGAATTTCAGAAAAACACCTATCTCTTTTCATCAGCTACGCCAAAACTTTTGACTGTGTGGATCATAATAAACTGTGGAAAGCTGTTAAAGAAATGGGAATACCAGACCATCTAACCTGTCTCCTGAGAAACCTGTATGAGGATCAAGAAACAATAGTCAGAACCTTGTACAGAACAACTGATTACTTCAAGTTTGAAAAAGGAATACGACCGGACTGTCTGCAGTCATCCTGTTTGTTTAATTTACATGTTGAGCACATCATGAGAAATGCTGGGCTAGATGAGTTACAAGCTGGGATAAAGATAGGCGGAAGTAACATCAACAACCTCATATACATGGATGATACCACTCGAATAGCAGAAGTGAAGAGGCACTTAACTGCCAACAAAGGTCCATAGAGTCAAGATTATGGTCTTCCCAGTGGTCGCATTTGGACCTTAAAGAAGGCAGAGCACCAGAGAATTGATGCCTTTGAAATCTGGTGCTGGAGAAGACTCTGATGCTGGAGAGTCCATTGGACAGAAACATCAAACTCATCAATCTTAAGGGAAATGAACTCGAAATACTCATTAGAAGGACTGATGCTGAAGCTGAAACTTCAGTATTTTGGTCATCTGATATGAATAGCTGATTAATTGGAAAAATCCCTGATGCTGAGAAAACTGCAAAAATCTAGAAAATCTCCCTCTAGTAGACAAATGCAGTTTTAAATAACATAATGAAACCAAAGCAGTTCTCGTTCCATCACCTTTCCTATATAATGTAGCGCAATCAAGAATATTCTATAATATTCACAAAGTCTACTCACACTGAAGAGGGGTTCAGTTCAGTCTCTAGAAGTTTGCTGCTTTTTGTAATAATTTTCTCTGTATTGATATTCATTATTTTATGAATCGTTGACCTTATCTCCCTTAAATTTTAAACATGGTTTACTTACATATTTTAAAATATATTTATAACAGCTGTTATGAAATTACTTTATGCAAAGTTCAGGATTGAGCCATTCAGATATACTCTATGTCTACTTTTTTCTTTTTTTTCCTAAGTATGGATCACATTTTCATGCTTATTTCATGTCATAAATTTCTAGTAAAAGTTATATATGGTAGCAAATATCTACTGATTTTTTTTTCTCTTAGTGGTTACAATTGATGTTTTTGAGTGTTTATCTGTTTGTTCAGTAACATGTCTGGTATAATTCTGTGATACCTATTCTTCTGGCAGTGTGTAACTTCTAATATCACCATTCAGTGTCTTTTAATTTAAACATCAGAAAATCTTTACTTTTGGATTTCTAGATGCTACCTTGTGTCAATAAGGCTCAGATCAGTTCAGTTCAGTGGTTCAGTCATGTCCAACTGTTTGCGACCCCATGAATCTCAGCATGCCAGGCCTCCCTGTCCACCACCAACTCCCGGAGTCCACCCAAACTCATGTCCATTGGGTCGGTGATGCCATCCAGGCATCTCATCTTCTGTCATCCCCTTCTCCTCCTGCCCCCAATCCTTCCCAGCATTAGGGTCTTTTCTGATGAGTCAACTCTTCACATGAGGTGGCCAAAGTATTGGAGTTTCGGCTTCAATATCAGTCCTTCCAATGAATATCCAGGACTGATCTCCTTTAGGATGGACTGGTTGGATCTCCTTGCAGTCCAAGGGACTCTCAAGAGTCTTCTCCAACACCACAGTTCAAAAACATCAATTCTTCAGCGCTCAACTTTCTTCACCATCCAACTCTCACATCTATACATGACCACTGGAAAAACCATAGCCTTGACTAGACGGACCTTTGTTGGAAAAGTAATGTCTCTGCTTTTAAATACACTATCTAGGTTGGTCATAACCTTCCTTCCAAGGAGTAAGCGTCTTTTAATTTCATGGCTGCAATCACCATCTGCAGTGATTTTGGAGCCCAGAAAAATAAAGTCTGACACTGTTTCCACTGTTTCCCCATCTATTTCCCATGAAGTGACAGGACCAGATGCCATGATCTTAGTTTTCTGAATGTTGAGCTTTAAGCCAACTTTTTCACTCTCTTCTTTCACTTTCATCAAGAGGCTCTTTAGTTCTTCTTCACTTTCTGCCATAAGGGTGGTGTCCTCTGCATATCTGAGGTTATTGATATTTCTCCCAGCAATCTTGATTCCAGCTTGTGTTTCCTCCAGCCCAGCGTTTCTCATGATGTACTCTGCATATAACTTAAATAAGCAGGGTGACAATATACAGCCTTGACGTACTCCTTTTCCTATTTGGAACCAGTCTGTTGTTCTATGTCCAGTTCTAACTATTGCTTCCTGACCTGCATACAGGTTTCTCAAGAGACAGGTCAGATGATCTGGTATTCCCATCTCTTTCAGAATTTTCCACAGTTTATTGTGATCCACACAGTCAAAGGCTTTGGCATAGTCAATAAAGCAGAAATAGATGTTTTTCTGGAACTCTCTTGCTTTTTCCATGATCCAGCGGATGTTGGCAATTTGATCTCTGGTTCCTTTGCCTTTTCTAAAACCAGCTTGAACATCTGGAAGTTCAGGGTTCACGTATTGCTGAAGCCTGGCTTGGAGAATTTTGAGCATTACTTTACTAACATGTGAGATGAGTGCAATTGTGCGTTAGTTCAGGCATTCTTCGGCATTGCCTTTCTTTGGGATTGGAATGAAAACTGACCTCTTCCAGTCCTGTGGCCACTGATGAGTTTTCCAAATTTGCTGGCATATCAAGTGTAGCACTTTCACATGGTAAGCAAATAATTGGCCAGAAGTTGTAGGCAAGCACTATGCCCCAGTAAAATTTCCACCTTTCAAAAATAGATATGTGTGGACTGGGGGACATATTCAAAATCAGTATATTTAAAACTCTTCCTCAACTCTTACTTTTAACAAGATTCTCCCAGGTCTGCTTTGCATGTGCACAAGTCCTCATATTCAGGCAGATACAAGTAGAAAGGACCCTCTCCAGTCTTTACTGAGCCTGGGTACCTTCTCGAGCATGTACACATTCTTCCAACCTGACAAGCATGTGTGGGAACTTTTTAAAATTATCTCCCTCTTAAAATTCTGACCACTCCACCGGTCTTCTGGTTGCCGTAACTATGGTCATAACTTTAAGCTAGCTACATTGGCCAACCTATACTTTCGACATGTAGATCACTCTTGCACATGACAACATCCATGGTAGAAAGGCTTTTCTTCCCCCCATTCTAAATCAACTCAACTCCCTCTTGAAACAAATATGCTGGAATTTTATTATTGTTGTTTTTGTAGGAGTAGGATTTGTGGTTTCAATTTATATATATTTATCTATTATATATAATATACACTGCATATATAAATATATGTATACATGTAGCATGCCTATATACATGCATATCTATAATAAATATAAAGAGCAAATGGGTTGTAAATAAGACTAATTTTTAACAAGGGTTAAATGTGGATGATGGATATATTGGTGATTATTATATTGTACTTTTCAACCTTGTTTTTTCGTGTAAACTTAGAAAAATAATATTTAACTTACTTATATTTTAATGTTATTCTTGCTTGGATGAGGAATAGAGAATAATTGACTATTGGATGAATAATAACAGTAAGTTTCTGTTTTGGTAGGTAACTCTGGTAATGGTACTTTATTATATTTACAAATTACAGACGATGACTTTAATTATTGTTGAGAGCTTTTGCAGTTTGTTAGCTACTTTGAGAAAAAAAGAAAAGAAAACCCTACTTCCAGTAAATTTAATGAGAGGTTCGTATATAGTGACAGCATGGCATTTCAAAAGCTACTACACAGTTATTTCTAGCCTTTCATAGGAAACAGAGTATATGTATCAGCACTTTCTCTCTTCCTGTATTATATACTATTTACATATATATTAGCAGTTTCATTTAGAGTTCCTTGGATCAGAAAATTTTCTCCTATAATTCAACCTAAACACTGAATCAAAATCCTTTCTAAGGTTTTTAATTTTATTTTGTAGCAGTGAACACACGTGACATGAGAACTAGGCTGTTAACAAATTTTTAAGTGTGACAAACAGTATTGCTAACAATACACACAATGCTGTAGAGTAGATCTGTAGAACAATGTTCAATTCAGTTCAGTTTGGTCAATCAGTCCTGTCCGACTCTTTGCAACTCCATGGGCTGCAGCACGTCAGGCTTCCCTGTCCATCACCAACCCCCAGATCTTGCTCAAACTCATGTCCATCGAGTCGGTGATGCCATCCAACCATCTTATCCTCTGTCATCCCCTTCTCCTCCTGCCTTCAATCTTTCCCAGCATCAGTCTCTCTTCTAATGATCAGTTCTTCACATCAAATGGCCAAAGTATTGGAGTTTCAGCTTCAGCATCAGTCCTTCCAATGAATATACAGGACTGATTTACTTTAGGATTGATGAGTTTGATCCTTGCAGTCCAATGGACTCTCAAGGTTCTTTTCCAACACCACAGTTCAAAAGCATCAATTCCTTGAAGCTTAGCTTTCTTTATAGTGCAACTCTCACCATCATCCATAGCTGACTACTAGAAAAATCATAGCTCTGACTAGATGGATCTTTGTTGGCAAAGTAATGTATCTGCTTTTTAATAAACTGTCTAGGTTGTCATAGCTTTTCTTCCAAGGATTAAGCACCATTTAATTTCATGGCTGCAGTCACCATCTGCAGTGATTTGGGAGCCCAAGAAAATAAAGTCTCTCACTGTTTCCACTGTTTCCCCATTTATTTGCCATGAAGTGATGGGACTAGATGCCATGATCTTAGTTTTTTGAATGCTGAGTTTTAAGTCAACATTTTCACTCCTCTTACACTTTCATCAAGAGGTTCTTTATTTCTTCTTTGCTTTCTGCCATAAGGGTGGTGTAATCTACATATCTGTGGTTATTGATATTTCTCCCAGTAATCTTGATTCCAGCTTGTGCTTCATCCAGCCTGGCATTTCGCATGATGTGCTTTGCATATAAATTAAATAAGCAGGGTGACAATATACAGTCTTGACATACTTCTTTCCCATTTTGGAACCAGTTGGTTGTTCCATGTCCGGTTCTAACTGTTACTCCTTGACCTGCATACAGATTTCTCAGGAGGCAGGTAAGGTGATCTGGTATTCCCATCATTTTAAGAATTTTCCACATTTTTCTGAGATCCACACAGTCACAGCCTTTGGCGTAGTTAATAAAGCAGAAGTAGATGTTTTTTTTCTGGAACTCTCTTGCTTTTTTTGATGATCCAGCAAATGTTGGAAATTTGATCTCTGGTTCCTCTGTCTTTTATAAATCCTGCTTAAATATCCTAGTTCACATCCTACTGAAGCCTGGCTTGGAAAATTTTGAGCATTACTTTGCTAGTGTGTGAGATGAGTGCAATTGTGAGGTAGTTTGAACATTCTTTGGCATTGCCTTTCTTTGAGATTGGAATGGAAACTGACTTTTTCCAGTCCTGTGGCCACTGCTGAGATTTCCAAATTTGCTGGCATACTGAGTGCAGCACTTTCACAACATTCTCTTTTAGGATTTGAAATAGCTCAGCTGGAATTCCCATCACCTCCACTAGCTTTGTTTGTAGTGATGCTTCCTAAGATTAACTTTACCTCACATTCCAGGAAGTCTGGCTCTAGGTGAGTGATCACCCCGTTGTGGTTATCTGGGTGATGAAGATCTTTTCTATATAATTCTACTATATATTCTTGCCACCTCTTAATATTTTCTGCTTCTGTTAGGTCCATACCGTTTCTGTCCTTTATTGTGCCCATCTTTTCATGAAGTGTTCCTGTTGTATCTCTGATTCTCTTTAAGACATCTCTAGTCTTTCCCATTCTATTGCTTTCCTTTATGTCTTTCAATTGATCACTGAAGAAAGCTGCTTATCTCTCCTTGCTATTCTTTGGAACTCTACATTCAGATGGATATATCTTTCCTTTTCTCCTTTGCCTTTCACTTCTCTTCTTTTCTCAGCTATTTCTAAGGCCTCTTTAGAAAACCATTGTGCCTTTTTGCATTTCTTTTTCTTTGAGATGGTCTTGATCACTGCCTCCTGTACAATGTTAAAAACTTCCGTCCATAGTTCTTCAGGTATTCTATCAGATCTAATCACTTGAATCTATTCGTCACTTCCACTGTATAATCACAAGGGATTTGATTTAGGTCATACCTAAATGGTCTAGTGGTTTTCCCTATTTGCTTCTATTTAAGTCCAATTTGGCAGTAAGGAATTCATGATCTAAGCTACAGTCAGCTCCCGGTCTTGCTTTTGCTGCCTATATAGAGTTTTCCATCTTTGGCTGCAAAGAATATAATCAGTCTGATTTCAGTATTGACCCTCTGGTGATGTTTATGTGTAGAGTCCTCTCTTGTGTTGTGGGAAGAAGGTGTTTACTATGACCAGTGGGTTCTTTTGGCAAAACTCTGTTAGCCTTTTCCCTACTTAATTTCGTACTCCAAGGCCAAATTTGCCTGTTACTCCAGGTATCTCTCAACTTCCTACTTTTGCATTCTCGTCCCCGTGATGAAAAGGACATCTTTTACAGGTGCTAGTTCTAGAAGGTCTTGTAGGTCTTCATAGAACCTACATTTTTAGTTCACTGGTTCCTAAAATGCTGATGTTCACTCTTGCCATCTCCTGTTTGACCACTTTCAATTTGCCTTGATTAACGGACCTAACATTCCAGATTCCTATGCAATATTGTTCTTACAGTATCGGACTTTACTTCCATCACCAGTCACATCAGCAACTGTGCACTGTTTCCACTTTGGCTCTATCTCTTCATTCTTTCTGGAGTTATTTCTACACTCTTCTCTAGTAGCATATTGGGCACCTACCGACCTGGGGAGTTCATCTTTCAGTGTCCTATCTTTTTGCCTTTTCATACTGTTCATGGGGTTCTCAAGGCAAGAATACTGAAATGGTTTTTCATTCCCTTCTCCAGTGGATCATGTTTTGTCAGAACTCTCCACCTTGAGCCGTTCATCTTGAGTAGCCCTGCATGGCATGGCTCCTAGTTTCATTGAGTTAGACAAGGCTGTGGTCCCTATGATCAGCTTGATTAGTTTTCTGTGTGGAATTAGATTGTGGTTTTCATTCTGTCTGCCCTCTGTTGGAGAAGGATAAGAGGCGATTGGAAGCTTCTTGATGGGAAAGACTGACTGTGGGGGAAACTGGATCTTGTTCTGATGGGCGGGACCATGCTCAGTAAATCTTTAACCCAATTTTCTGTTGATGGGCAGGGTTTGACCTGACCTATTATTTGACCTGAGGCCAAACTGTGGTGGAGGTAATGAAAATAATGGCAACCTCCTTCAAAAGGTTCCATGCAGGCACTGCTACACTCAGTGCCCCTGACCCTGCAGCAGGCCACGGCTGACCTAAGTCTTCACTTGAGATTCCTGGACACTCAAAGACAAGTCTGGGTCAGTCTCTTGTGGGGTCACTGCTCCTTTCTCCTGAGTCCTGGTGCGCACAAGGTTTTGTTTGTGCTCTGTAGTAGTCTGTTTCCCCAGTCCTGCGTAAGTTCTGTAATTAGATACCACTGGCCTCCAAAGTCAAATTGACTGGGGATTCTCAATCCCTTTGCCAGATCCCCACATTGGGAAATCTGCTATGGGTCCTAGAGCTTTCTGAACAGTGTGATAATTTCTTTGGTATAGTTGTTCAGCAGTTGGTGGGTTGTCTGCTCAGTGGCTCTATGGTGGGGTTAATGGTGACCTCCTCCAAGAGGGCTTATGTCACAGGCTGTGTGAGACCCAGGTCTACTGCACCCAAAGTCCCTGCCCTGCAGCAGGTCACTGTTGACCCGTACCTCTGCAGGAGACACTCGAACACTCAAAGGCAGGTCTGGCTCAGTCTCTGTGGGGTCTCTGGATCCTGGTGTGCACAAGGCTTTGTTGGAGCCCTCCAAGCATGTCTGGTGGGTATGGGGTTTGATTATAAATGCGATTTCACCCCTCCTACCATCTTCCGGGGGGGGGGGCGGGTGGGTATCTTTTAATGATGGGATCCAACATTCTCCTTTCAAAGGTTGTTCAGCAGAGAGTTACAGTTTTGGAGTTCTTACAGGAGAAGATGAGCACATCTCCTTTCAGTCTGCCATCTTGCTTCCATCTTGCTCCCTAGAACAAAGTATTCATCTTGAATAACAGAAACAAAGTATTCATCTTGAATAACAGAAACTTTATTTTTGGCAGCTCCTTTGTCCCAGCTTCTTATCCCCTGATAACTATCATTCCACTTTCTGTTTCTATGAATTTCTCTATTTTAGATACCTCTTAAAGTCAAATCAAACAATATTCATATTTCTGTGACTGGATTATTTCACTTAGCATAATGTCAACAAGGTTCATCCATGTTGTTCCAAAGTGCAGCATTTCTTCCTTTTAAAAAGTGAATAGTGTTCCATTGTTTGCATATAGCACATTTTCTTTATTCATCCATCTATAGGCATTTAGCTTATTTCTACATCTTATCTGTTCTCAATAGTGCTGCAACAAAATAAGAGTACCAATATCTTCTTAAGATCCTGACTTCTATTCTTTTGGAAAAAAATATCCAGAACAGGGATTGCTGGATCAAAAACAGTTATAAAATCATATGAAATCATAAAGGACTTTGGATAGCCAAGCAACCTCAAGAAAAAAGAACAAAACTGAAGGCCTCATACTTTCTGTTTTCAGAACATACTATAAAGCCACATTAATTAAGTCAGTGTGGCACTAGTGGTAAAGAATACACCTGCCAGTGCAGGAGACGAAGAGATGTGGGGTCCCTGGGTTGGGAAGATACCTTGGAGAGGAAAATGGCAGTCCACTGCAGTATTATTGCCTGGAGAATCCCACAGACAGAGGAACCTAGAGGGCTGTAGCCCATAGGGTCACAAAGAGTTAATACAACTGAAGCGACTTACCACATGCAACACAGTATTGATATAAAGACAGATATACAAATAATAATAATAATAATAAGAGGAACAGAATATAAAACCGAGAAATAAACCTATGCATTACAGTTAACTGATGTTCAACAAGGGTGTCACAAATACTCAATGGGAAAGGATATGCTTTTCAAGAAATGTTCCTGTGAAAACTGAATAATCACATATGAAAAGATGAAACTTGATCCCAATCTTACTCCACTCATAAAAATCAGCTTGAGAGAAAATATAAGACCCAAAACAGTAAAACTCTTAGATGAAAATATATGGGAAAAGCTCTTTGACATTGGCCTTGGCAAAGATTTTTTGGATATGATACTGAAAGCACAAATCACCAGCTGGAACATCAGCAAATGTAAAAGATTCTGCATATCAAAAGAAACAATTAAGAAAGATGAAAAGACAAGCAATTAAATGGGAGAAGATATTTCTAACCCATATTCTGATAAAGGATTAATGTTCAAACTGTATAAGGAACTCTTACAACTCAATAGGAAAAAATAAGCAAATAATTCAATTAAAAATGAGTAAATGACATGAATATATATCTTTAAGTTCATTAGGCCTGTTAGATAGCTATTATCAAAAGGACAGGAATGCTGGTATGCATGTGGGGAAAAAAGCATCTTTGTGCATTGTTGGTAGAAATGTAAAGTAGAGTCACTGAGGAAAACAATATGAATTTTCCTCAGTAAGTATAAAATAAAGCTACAATATAATCCAGCAATCCAATATCTGGGTATATGCCCCCCCAAAAGAAATAACTACTCCAAGAGATATCTGTGCTGCCTTATTCATTACAGTACTATTCACAAAGCCAAGATGTGGAAACAACCCAAGTGTCCAATGATTTCAGAATGGATCTTTCTTTAAAGCATATTTTATGTATGTGAAACCCTTGAATAATGCAGGCATTAAGGGCACTGACCTCCCTGCCCAAGTTAAAATCTGTGTATAACTTTAAAGTCATCCTTCAGTATCCATAATTACGCATCTGGAGATTCAACCAACCACAGATCTTGTGGTAGTACTGTAGTATTTATATTTTCTTTTCAAAAAAAAGTCCACTGATAAGTGGATCTATGCAGTTCAAATCTGTGTTGTTCAAAGTCAACCATATATGTAATTTATATTTATATAAAATATATATTTAATGTATATAATGTATGTATATAATGTACGTATGTGTGTGTGCATGCTCAGCTGCTCAGCTGTGTCTGACTCTTTGCGACCTCATTGACTATAGCCTGCCAGGCTCCTCTGTCCATGGGATCATCCCAGCAAGAAAACTGGAATGGGTTGCCATTTTCTCCTCCAGGGGATCTTCCCAACTCCAGGGATCAAATCCGCATCTACTGCATTGGTAGGGGGACTTTTTACCACTCAGCCACCTGGGAAGTCCAATAATGTAAAATACATAGCAATATATAATGGATATGTATTATTGAACCATAAAAATAAGGAAATTTTGCATTTATAAGCTAAATAAGTCAGAGAGACTGTATTCTGAAACAACATATGATCTCAGTTTTATGTGGAATCATCTGAAAAAAAAAAAGCCAAACATTCAAAACAGAGAGTAGTAGATAAATTTGCAGTTACAGGATAAACAATTTCTGGGGATGTAATGTATAATGTTACCAAGGAGCCTGGTGGGCTACAGTACATAAGATCACAAAGAGTTGGACACAACTGAAGCGACTGACCACACATGCTCACAATGTAAAATGTGGAGGCTGTCATTAACAATCTTGTCTTGTATAGTTGGTTGCTGCTAAGAGAGTAGATGTTAAATATTCTCACCACAAGTGAAAAAAGTGTTGATTATATGAAGTGATGGATATATTAACTAATCTTATTGTGGTAATCATTTCACAGCATATACATGAACCATATCATCACACTGTGCTGCTTAATTTTGTACATATTATGTGTCAATTTTGTCTCAATAAATGTGAAAAAAATAGGCTAAGGGCTTCAGCAGATGTTTCTCCATAGAGGATATACAAATTGCAATAGATACATGAAAAAATTCTAAATGTCACTAATGATCAGGGAATTGCAAATTGAACTATGAGATATCACCTCATGCATGTATTCATGACTATTGTCGAAAAATAAAAGGTATATATATGAGTCAATATATGATATTTATGTCTTTCTGACTTTACTCGGTATCACAGTCTCAAGGTTCATCCACCTCACTACAACTGACTCAATGTTTTTTGTGTTTTTTTATGTCCTTCACCAAATGAGAAAATATGATTTATTATTATTTTTTAATTTGTATTTTAATTGGAGGAAAATTGCTTTGCAATGTGTTGGTTTCTGCCATACAACAAGCAAATCAGTCATAATTATATATATATAAAATATAATATATAATAATATATTAATTATTTTATAATTATATAATATATAATTATATAATATATATATCCTCTTCCTCTTGAGCTTCCTTCCCCTTCCCCATCCCACTCCTCTAGATCATCACAGAGCACCAGCCTGGGCTCCCTGTGTTATAAAGCAGCTTCCCACTAGCTGTCTATTTTACACATGGTCCTATATATACGTCAATGCTGCTTTTTTAAATTGTCCTACCCTTTCCTTCCCCCAGTGTGTCCACAAGTCCATTCTCTACATCTGCATCTCCATTCCTTCCCTGCAAATAGGTTCGTTATTGCCATTTTTTAGATTCCATATATATGTGTTTATATAATATAGATTCCATATATATGTGTTTTTCTCTTTCTGACTTACTCCACCCTGTATAACAGGCTCTAGGTTCATCCATTTCACTACAACTGACTCAAACTGTTCCATTTTGTGACTGATGTTCCATTGATACATATCCCACATCTTCTTGATCCATTCATCTGTCAATGGACATCTAGGTTGCTTCTCCACATGTGGAGAATTCATGTGGAGAAAGTGGAACTTCAGCACACTGTTAGTGGGAAAGTAAATTGATGTTGCCACTATGGAAAGCAATATGGAGGGTCTTCAAAATATTATAAGTAGAACTACCATATAATTCTTTTCTCTTTTTGCTGATGATAAATACATCTTTTCTAGTGTGCACTTGTTAACATTTTAATGATTAGTAATTATTTTCTATACCAGAATTTTTTACACTAAATTGGTCAATTTTAAAGGGCCTTGGATTTATAGGCAAATGGAATGATTAATTATTTATTATTTTACTCTCCAATTAACCATAGTCAGGACATTTGCTAATTTTGGACAGAGATTGTATGCTATTGAATTAATCTGCACAAGTGTTTAGTATCAAGAATTTTGAGCCAAACTCTCAATTTTCAAGTGAATCTTTGCAATAGTATATTATTTCCAAAATACCATCTCTTTCACTGCTAATATAGTTTCTGACTCCTTGTATGGTATGCTTCCTTCTATAATTAAAGGTGTTATCATATGAAAATATTATCTATGCTTAACTTTCATTTACATTTGTGAAAAGTAGGTATTAAAAATAAATTGTTTGCAAAGGGACTTTGATTTAATTAAAACCAATTTGAGCAAGTAATAATGTAATACTAGTAATTAAAATATATGCTCGTTGAATTTCCTATGTAACTACATAAATACTACAGAATTGATGGTTAGATCAGAGCCAGTTGGAGAGCTTTAGGGCAATGTCATAAAATAACTAGTATGACACTTAAAGCAGAAGTATATTTGGCATGAAGGAAGTAGAGGACATTTCAAGTAAATCAAAATAGCAGCAACTCTTCAGAGCTTTTAGAGTTCAAATTAAGAATGCATTTGAGAAAGATGGGAAATTCATTAGTTTCTAGGAATATGCACAAGTGCTCACTCCTTTTCTACAATGTAAATACACACATTTCTCCTATTATATGAATAACAAATTTAGAGATGTGTCATGCTTGGTTCAGAATATTCCTTCACTCTACAGAAGATCTGAGAAAAGATTCTATTTCATTATTGTTGGAATGCAATTCCATTCAGAGTTTAATGTGCAACATGTTTCACATGGACCACGGTTGTTTTCTAACAGCATTGTTTCTGTGCTTGGATATGGTCCTGAAATTGAGCCTGTTTCAGAATCTCACTAAAACCTTGCTTGACAGTTACCTTCATCTTCCCCATGGTGACCCAGGTGATACTCCTTTATTTCCATAACATAATAAGCTCTGCCATACACTTCAGAATATTGTATGTAAATTATAGTAACTGTCTCTATGCCCATCACCCCCATGTGAACCCTCACAAGAAGTGTTTGTTTATATCTGTATACCTACTGTTGACCTATAGCATTGAACTGTGTCTGACATGAATTACCCCTTCTGAAGAAGTAAAGTAGTTTCATTCATCTATTCAAAAGCCTTTATTTTATGACTGTTAATGCCAGGGACTGCTTATGAGAATAACACAATTTAACTTTGACTTCTACTATTTAGATGTTTTTGCATCTGCTAATCTCTGATTTCAAAATCAGAAGACCCAAAGTAAAAACCAAACCTTGGCAAGGTAATTAATTATTGAGACTTAATTTCCTCACCTATAATATGAGGTAAGAATTCTTATGTCAAAATGTTATTTTGAGGATTAAACCACTTAAAATAAAGGTAAATTGCAAAATGCTAGTAATCAAATAAGTATCCGGAATTGTTACGGGCCAAACGTTTGTATCCTCCTCAGATTCATATTTTGAAACTCTAACCCTGCAACATGATGGTATTTGGAGGTGAGGCCTTTGGATATAGTTACATATAGATGAATTCAGGAGGATGAGGTCCTAATGATAGGCTAACTGACCTTTTAAGAAGAGACCAGAAATCTAGCCCTTTCTCTCCATTCTATGAGGTCACAGTAAGAAGACAGCCTCCTGCAAGCCAAGACGAGCGCTCATCAGAAACTAAATCAGCCTGCGCTCTGATCTTGGGTATCCAGCCTCCAGAACTGTGAGAAATCAATGTCTATAGTTTAAGGCACCCAGTTTATGGCATTATTGCAGCAGCCATAGACAGGTGACATTTATCTGGCATACTGCCTGTCCACTTCTGTGACACTTTCTCACATTATAAAGTGTTTATATTAAATTATCTATTTATTGCTTTAGCTGTATTTCTTTGCTTAGTCTTGCAACCCTGCTTTCATTGCTTTTGTTTTTAGTCTTTACTACCAAGAAAGGATAGTTTTCTTACATACATATGTAAGAGTATTTACTTATTAATACATGTAGAATTTACCATTTTAAGCTCACTAAGTTGCTTTAAAAGAAAGTATCTTTCTTAGAGCATAAAGTAAATAGCAGTACATAAAATGTCCCTTAAGTAATTTTTTCTTAATTTAAAACTCAGATTTCAAAATATCCCATTACAGAATATGCAGTGAAAAAAAAAAAAAACAAAACTGATTGACAGGCAAAAACATGTATTTTATTCAGGAAAAAAAAAAAAATCTTCCAAAGACTCCATTCCTTTTTTTTTTTCATTCTGTTGTTGTGGTTGCCTAGAAACCAGGACGAGGATCATGATTTAAGGGAGTGCAATTTTATGTCTTTTTTCCCTCTAATGCAGAAAGAAAACTGCAGTAAATATTACTCAAAATTAACAGCATCTCATTAGAATTTAGTGACACTTCCTTCTGGTTGGTTGTACAGGCAGACCTGCTGCTGGCTGTCTTTAAAACTAAGGACACAGATGCTTGTTAATTGGCCAGCAGGAGGTAGCCAGTTTTCTGCCCCCTTCTAAACCAGAATTGACCCTCTTCTATTTTTCAGTCTCCCAGTCTCAGAAGTTTTGTGCCCTGCAAATCTGCAAGTTATAAACTATTTTGCAACTTTCTTTACAACCACAGCCTTATGCGTTGGACTGTTGCAAATTATTTTTAAAGCAGTATCTCTAGTAACAAAGAAAAATGGCAAGGACTACACAGTGAAAGGTGTATATCATTCCATTTATCCTTTCCCATGTACCTGATTTCTTATCAAAGTATAACTAAAGATACACTGTTCAGAAAACTCAAGTCCAAATGTGCTGGTTATGAAGAGCTAAACATAATAACATTGATAACAATTCTATAGAGGATGTGCTATTTGGATTCATGTGAAGGACACGTGATCTGTGATCTGTCATTTAGTTCTATTGTGTTCAAGCACCTTTTCTTTCCATTTCAGATGATGCCAGAGATGAAATTTAACCCGGCTTTAACTCTCTCCCCAAGGAGAGAATGATTTGTGTTTGAAATGATCTGCTGGTACTGAGGAACTGGAATGGTCCAGGCCTGAATTGCTAGTTACAAAGGTGTGTTTCAAATCAAATGGGACTTGATAAAGCCATTTGACAAAGAGAGATTAGCATTAAGTCCAAATGTAAACAGCTTAGGCAAAGTGCAAGACAATGGGAGGGCGGAGGGAAGCTGATTAGTAATTCAGATTTTATCTTGGCTGAAAAGAGACTGATAGCTAGAGTCCTGGCAATCCTCACCTTTTGTTGACCATCTGTACTGTGAGTTCCCCAGCAGAGAGCCAGCTCATTTGGGGACAGCAGAGCAGAAGGGCATAGCTTCTCATAGGAGAGAGAAACTAAAAGCCACGCTAAACGCCATCAATTAAAAGGCATTAGTCCTGTAGGAGCTGCCCATTAAGAGTGTTGAGCGTGCACAGATGCGGTTGTTGAGTGCATGACACCAGTAATTAGGTATCACAAGTAGGAGGACTTCACACACTATTTAGCAAAAACATTGCACTGTTTTTGCATAACCTTTTGCTGTAACTTTAATTGCAGTGAATTTTGTCAATATTGGTCAAAAGAAATATCTCCAATTTATAAGAGCCGGGACTGTTGCTTTCTAATTAGGTTTAAGACATATCACAAAATAGATGAGATTACCAAAGAGAAGAGTGGCTAGAAGAGTGTGCTATTGTAAGTGCATTAGTTATGATACATGTCTATCCTCAGTCAGGAAAAATTAAAGCCCAATTTATTCTTATACATTTTCATGTTCTTTGTCATTGCTGACTGATGGCTTGTCTTTTGAGTGCATCTTTAATGCTTTAAAATAAATAAAACACAACCTGAATCTGCATCTCAGTTGCTGCAGTGCATTTTCAGCACTACTATACTGTGTTCCAGAAAATTTTTTTTTCATTTAAGAAACTGGTTCCTTTTCTCATTCTTAATATCTCCCTCTCAGATTCTCTTTCTCCCACTAATACAATGTTTTGGGTTTTTTTTTTTACAAAATTCAGAGGAAAAAAGATAAAATTATTCTAACTGATACAGAATCCATGAAATCTATAAAAATGGGTTATTGAGAATAGGCCTTCTGTGGACTAACGTCACTTTTCTGAGAAGCATCACACTTACAAAAGCCCTTTTTCTTCCTTCCCTGATGTCTCAGGGAAAAGGTGATGAAAGGGTAGAATCCTCATCCTATTCCTGAAATTAGGGCTTTATAAATGTAAATCTGACCATCCCAAACACATAACACTGCAAACCTCTCAAGGGAGTAGGGCGTGTAGCATGCAGATTAACAGAAAAGGCAGATTAAACAAATCATTCGGGCATCCCCGATGCTTCCTTCTTGCTTCCCACACGTCTCTGTAAGAGCTCTGTACATTACCCTCATTAGAACAATCTGTACAAGCCCCTAGGTCTCTTCGGAAGAACATCACAGTAAGGCAACAGAAATCAATGGCAAAAGCTTCAAGAGGACAATCAGGCAGTCCCTAGGACAGTGAGGAGGCAGGAAAATAACAGCTTGTAAAGCTTGACAAGCTTGAGTCAGATGCAGCTTCAGGACTCCTGTTGCTTGGCGTCTGCATCCTGAAATAAGAACATTGTTCTTAGGGGATGGCCAGGGCCCTGCTGTCTTCATTTAGGATGCATAAAGCTGCCCAAGGTAGAGGCCCAGGGTGATTTAGAGAGTACATTTCTTATAGAAATGAAAACCAGACCTTTGGGAAGACTAAATATACAGTAAAATAAAATACCTCAGAATCTGCAGGTGTATGTGCATGCAGAAGTGAGTGCATGTCTGAGTCTGTGCATTGGGACCCATTGATGAGCTGGGTATAATCAATAATCTAGCAGCCTTGCACAGAGCTATTTAGCTACTAGTCCAGGAAAAGAAAAAGAAAGTGGACTGTACAGTCAAGAGATAAATACAGCCCATGATTTTATTTTTTTTATCTATTGTTTTCCTAAATAAAATTATCTTGCTTTTAAAAATTGCATTTCAAATTTTATATACTTCGAGTCCTTTTTCAGAAATTAAGGTTCATAACTTTTCTAATATATATAGTGTATATCACTTTGCACATATATAAACATTTCTAATATATATATAGCATGCATAAGCATATATTACTATATGTTGCATAGTGTGTATTAATAGATATATATTCAAAAACATGAAATACATTCTACTAATTCCCAATTCAATAATAAAAGATTGCAAATGATGTTCCAAAATTTCTTACTGCAAGTTATGAGTACAGAATAGAAATTGAAATGCAACCTAATTGCTTTGAATACAAACATCATATTATTTAATTGACTTGGTATTTGTATAAGATGATTAGTCTTCTCACCAGTTGAAAGAAGTTATCAACACTAAAGAAACAATTAAAAGTATTTCTGATCCTATGAGGCACAAGTTAGTAAAACTACTCCCTCTTGGGAGGAAAGTGCTTGTCCATATGAGGTAAATTATCTCTCCAAGGGAGCCAAATGATCATAATGATTTTCAGAGGCCAAGTAATAATTCAGAGACAAGTAAAATTTTTCAATGGCAAGTACAAGTTTAGGGTGTTTATAGATTCCCCCAAGCCTTTCACACTAGAAATGTAGCAAATGGTTCAATAATTTGATATTTCTAAACAGAGATGCATTTACCCAACATGTAGCTGTTTATTAGAGATCATAGCAGTCTTGGTGATAGGCGTTTGCTGGCTCTGTAGGTGTGCACACAGAGAGGCTTGCTGACAGCATTTAAAATTTTAAAACCTATAATATTAGGATATGAACTATTCAACATCATGTATACACATACATACACACTCTGATCATTGAGTAATTACACATATGTCATACATACCCACTTCCTCTCAAGGGCACAACTAAAAACTCTTCCATCATTTAGTCAGAAGTGTTGCCACTTGTCATAAAATATCTTTCTTTCTTTTCTGTCATGGAGCTAACTACAGTGGATGCTGAGGTGATAATAGAAGAATATTTGTTTTTTCAGCCTCTTACTTAGAGGTATTTATTATTGGATCAATCTCATTGTCAGGCCTTCCAAACACATTTACAGATCCCTATTGGGTTGATGGGCAATTACGTCAGTGGGCAGTGGGTACCTCAAATGGTGGCTGAGTTTTCTCAGCCGGGACATTTAGTTCTGGTGCAGTCATTGAAAAAGAAAACATAGCTGAATCTTCAATAAAACTTAAGACACAGGCTTCCTTCAAAATTATACTTTGAACTGAAAAAGTTTAAAGCCAAAACAGCCAAATATATCGGAAAAGGCAATGGCACCCCACTGCAGTACTCTTGCCTGGAAAATCCCATGGACGGAGGAGCCTGGTAGGCTACAGTCCATGGGGTCACTAGGAGTCGGACATGACTGAGCGACTTCACTTTCACTTTTCCCTTTCATGCACTGGAGAAGGAAATGGCAACCCACTCCAGTATTCTTGCCTGGATAATCCCGGGGACGGCGGAGCCTGGTGGGCTGTCGTCTATGGGGTCGCACAGAGTCGGACACGACTGGAGCGACTTAGCAGCAGTAGCAGCAGCCAAATACATAGGCGAGAAAATAGTCCATGTTCTCAAGTAATGAAAATATATCAATTTATCACACACTGTTTGTTTATTCTTCTAGTTTGACTTCTATTTAAATAAAAGTAGAAAGAATTTGTAGACATTTTTCAAAGCAACCTGAGAAATTATTGCAAATTCATCTTGAGCACTGGTCCTGCATGTAAAAAAAAAAAAAAAGGAACTGTATTTAAATAAGTAGTAGCCAGCAAAGTGTAATTTTTATATTAAAACTATAGAAGTGACATAACATCATTATGAATTATTATTATTATTATTATTATTATAGAATCTTTCTTTCTTACTAATTAATTTCTTTATGTCTAATTTTTTCATCCTTAATTATCTTCTTTTGCAGGTCCTTGTATAAGGGGCTTGAAAACTTAGAAAACTTACCCTCTTCATTGGCCAAATAGTTACAATCAGAAGAAATCAATAAATTTTAGAGTATTGAAGAGATTCTGAAATTTATCCTTAAAGCTTTTCAGCAGAGCATCGTGTAATAGCACATTTATAGTTTCATCCTGATTTACTATGCTATACTTCCACTAATTTGGGGAATATGAGCTCACCATCAACTTCATCTTATTTTCTTATCTTCTCCAAATAGCATTTTCTTATAATTCAAAAAATCTCTTAAAATGTAATAGTTCAAAATGTTCTGGAAATAAACTCTTTCTTGATAAAATGGCACAAATGATCATCCAGAATAATAAACTTGCAGGAATCATCAGGAAAAAAATAATGTAAAAGTAATGAACATGGCATATATTACCAAATATTTAGAAAGTATTGCAAAGTTTTGATAATTGAGAGTGTGGTGGTCCTGGTATAGTGACACAGGTAATTATAAAACTAATGTAGGACAGTTGAAGCATTTAAATTTAACAGAGAAAATGGTGGTAACTTAATAAATTATGTAAATATGGTGGTTGTGAAAGTCGCTCAGTCATGTCCAACTCTTTGTGACCCCATGGACTGTATAGTCCTTGGAATTCTCCAGGCCAGATGGAGTGGGTAGCCATTCCCTTCTCCATGGGATCTTCGTAACCCAGGGATCAAATCCTGGTCTCCAGCATTGCAGGCAGATTCTTTACCAGCTGAGCCACAAAGGGAAGCCCAAGAATACTGCAGTCAGTAGCTTATCCCTTCTCCAGCGGATCTTCCAGACCCAGGAATCGAATCTGTGTCTCCTGCATGGCAGATGGATTCTTTACCAACTGAGCCATGGTGGTTAGCTATTTATAAAAACAATTCAGCCAGTTTCTTCACCTCACTTTCCACAGGTTTATAAAAAGGCATGTGATTCAATGATATAGAAGTAAAATAAATGCAAAAAAACCCAGTACAATTTGTAGAAACAACATGAAAGGTGTCTGATATATTATTTTAAGTGGAAAAAAAGGAAGATGCAGACTTATGTAACAGTGTGCTTTCATTACACTATTTTGTGTGAATGTGTGTTTCTATACACATCAAATGTTCCTGAAAAGACCCAAGATGCTGCTGATATGGGTGACAACACTGAGAGCCTCCTGGGGAAAAAAAAAAAAGGTAAAAGAAATAGGTCTAGATAAATGATTTTCTTTTTCAATACACAGATTTGAAATTATGGAAATTCTTACCCTTAACATGCTACTAGAAAAACCATAGCCTTGACTAGACAGACCTTTGTTGACAAAGTAATGTCTCTGCTTTTTAATATGCTGTCTAAGTTGGTCATAACCTTCCTTCCAAGAAGTAAGCATCTTTTAATTTCATGACTGCAATCACCATCTGCAGTGATTTTGGAGTCCAAAAAAATAAAGTCAGACACTGTTTCCACTGTTTCCCCATCTATTCACCATGAAGTGATTGGACCGGATGCCGTGATCTTAGTTTTCTGAATGTTGAGCTTTAAGCCAACTTTTTCACTCTCCTCTTTCACTTTCATCAAGAGGCTCTTTAGTTCTTCTTCACTTTCTGCCATAAAGGTGATGTCATCTGTATATCTGAGGTTATTGCTATTTCTCCCAACAATCTTGATTCCAGCTTATGCTTCATCCAGCCCAGAGTTTCTCATGATGTACTATGCATATAAGTTAAATAAGCAGGGTGATAATATATAGTGTTGATGTACTCCTTTCCCCATTTGGAACCAGTCTGTTGTTCCATGTCCAGTTCTAACTGTTGCTTCCTGACCTACATACAGGTTTCTTAAGAGGCAGGTCAGGTGGTCTGGTATTCCCATCTCCTTCAGAATTTTCCATAGTTTATTCTGATCTGCACAGTCAAAGGCTTTGGCATAGAAGTAGATGTTTTTCTGGAACTCTCTTGATTTTTCAATGGTCCAGCGGGTGTTGGCAATTTGATCTCTGGTTCCTCAGCCTTTTCTAATACTAGCTTGAACATCTGGAAGTTCATGGTTCATGTATTGCTGAAGCCTGGCTTGAAGAATTTTGAGCATTACTTTGCTAGCGTGTGAGGTGAGTGCAATTGTGCGGTAGTTTGAGTATTCTTTGGCATTGCCTTTCTTTGGGATAAAAATGAAAACTGACCTTTTCCAGTCCTGTGGCCACTGCTGAGTTTTCCAGATTTGCTGGCATATTGAGTGCAGCACTTTCACAGTGTCATCTTTCAAGATTTGAAATAGCTCAAATGGAATTCCATTACCTCCACTAGCTTTGTTCGTAGTGATGCTTCCTAAGGCCCACTTGACTTCACATTCCAGGAGAGTTGGACTATAAAGAAAGGTGAACACCGAAGAACTGGTGCTTTGAACTGTCGTGTTGGAGAAGACCCTTGAGAGTCCCTTGGACTGCAAGGCAAGGAGATTCAACCAATGCATCCTAAAGGAGACCAGTCCTGGGTGTTCATTGGAAGAACTGATGCTGAAGCTGAAATTCCAATACTTTGGCCACCTGATGCAAAAAGCTAACTCATTTGAACAGACTTTGATGCTGGGAAAGATTGAGGGCAGGAGGAGAAGGGGACGACAGAGGATGAGATGGTTGGATGGCATCACCAACTCAGTGGACATGGGTTTGGGTAGATTCTGGCAGTTGGTGATGGACAGGGAGGCCTGGCGTGCTGTGGTTCATGGGGTCGCAAAGAGTTGGACACGACTGAGCGAATGAACTGAACTGAACCCTTAACATGTTGATTTTTATGAAGTCTTTATTTTTAATGTTTTATTAACACTAGTTAATGAAACATGAAAATATATTCTACTTCAAGATTTCCCCTATGAAATTTTCTTTTTGCATGTAACTTTTTCTACTCACCAGGCAATCATAATAATACTAATATTTTCACTGCCTTTATGTATATGTACTGCACAATTTTTTAACTTCAATATATTCCATCAAACCACATACCAGCCTCAGAACAAACTGTAAAATTTTAAACACCTTGATAAAATGAACATTGATTTTTGAACATGCAATATGTTGAAAATAAACTGTGTAATTTTTCCTTAGACTTTCAATAACACTTACTCTTATCAAGCTTGCACGGAAGATCAAATATATTTCATGTCTCCTCAAGAACTTGCATCATTTTACTGACTACAAACATATACTTAATCCTTACCCCATTATAAAGGAATCCTTCTTATAAAATGAGTCAAAAGAGAGCCAAGAATTCTTGATGTAAGAACATCCTTTCCCAGCTCCAATTACTCACTGACAGATGTCAAATGGAGTTGTTGGACACCCCTTCTTTCTTACTGAAAACTTCACCACCATCATCTGCCAAGAAACTCTTTAGGCCCATTCATCTGCTTTTTCCAATACCACCTAGCAAGTCTCCTCAAGAGACATTGGGGTGCCCTACAATTCAACTCAACTCTGACACTATCTACCTGTAGATAGCATCAGTTCCCAAGGTTAAAAAGGCTCAGTCCCTCAAGACTGCACACCACCCCCTCCCCAACTCAGATGCCAATCATAAGTATATGTTGTCACCAGGTTCTGACCCACTCGGACATTGTTGGGAGGAGGTTCCCATGACCACTCAATGAACTTTCTTGAACCCATCACAGAACTCAGAAATTTATTTATTTATGCCCACCAGCTTATTATAAATGATATAGATGAAGACATATATTGGGTTAAGTCTGGAAGGGTCCTGAGCACAGGAGCTTCGGTACCCATGGAACTGGAGTTCAGCACTCATGTGGGTGGATTCACCATTCTGGAAGCTCATCAAATTTTACTCTTCCAGAGTCTTTTAATAGAGTTTGATCTTCACCTTCACACTTCCCTTTCTAGTGGTTGATAGGTGAGGCTAAACGTTTCAACTTGCTAATTGTTTGGTCTTTCTGTTAACCAGCTCCATCCTGAGTCTCTCTAAGGGGTACTATCATAAGTCACTTTGTTAGCAGAAGCTCAAAGTGACCCCCCCTATGAATTACAAAAGCTAAAACATGGGAAATTCCAATGATTTGAAGAGCTTTGTTCCAGAAACCTGGGACAATAACCAGATATATTTCTTATATTACTACACCCATTTTCCAGGATTTTTAAACTGATAGTCACATGGAGCTTTGAACTCTAAGTACTCATATTCAGTTCTTCTACTCTGCCTTCCCTCTCATATTAAAAAAAATAAATAAATAAACTCAAAATGGATTAAAGAGCTAAACATAAGGCTGGAACCATAAAACTCTCAGAAGGCAGAACATAAGCAGAATGCTCTTTGACATAAATCATCATGAAATATATATTCTTTGGTTCTGTATCCTAAAGCAAAGAAAATAAAAGCAAAAAAATAAACAAATGCGACCTAATCAAGCTTAAGATTTAAAAATTTTTGCATAGCAAATGGAACAACAAAATGAAAGGACAACATACTGAATGGGGTAATATAGTTGCAAATAATATGACCAGTAAGGGGTTAATATCAAATATGTATAAATAGCTAATACAGCTCAATATAAAAAAACAGACAACTGGATTAAAAAATGAGCAGAAGAACTGAACAGACATTTTTCCAAAGAGAACATACATATGGCCAACAGGAATGTGAAAAGATGCTTAATATTACTAATCATCAGGGAAATGTAAACCAAAATCACAATGAGGTATCTCCTCACACTTGTCAGAATGACTATCATCAGAAAGAACACAAATAGTAAACATTGGCAAGGAAGTGGAGAAAAGGGAACCCTTGTATACTATTGGTGGGAATTTAAATTGATGAAGCCAATCTACATCCTGGAGAACATTCCATGTGTACTTGAAAAAAAAAAAATGGGTAACTGTTGTTTTGGACCAAATATCCTGTAGACAAAACGGTTCTTGATGAGGGTCAAAAGTTGGTTTAAAACTCAACATTCAAAAAACTAAGATCATGGCATCTGGTCCCATCACTCCATGGCAAATTGAAAGGGAAAAAGTGGGAATGGTGACAAATTTTATTTTCCTGGGCTCCAAAATCACTGTGGACATTGACTGCAGCCATGAAATTTAAAGATGCTTGTCCTTGGAAGAAAAGCTATGACGAACCTAGACAGCATATTAAAAAGCAGAGATATCACTTTGCCCACAAAGGTCTATATAGCCAAAGCTATGTTTGTTTGTTTTTTTTCAGGTGTTATGTCCAGCTGTGAGAGTTGGACCATAAAGAAGGCTGAGCTCTGAAGAACTGATGCTTTCAAACTGTGCTGGAGAAAACTCTTGAGAGTCCCTTGGACTGCAAGGAGATCAAACCAGTCAATCCTAAAGAAAATCACCCATGAATATTCACTGGAAAAATTAATGCTGAAGCTCCACTACTTTGGCCACCAGATGAGAAGAGCCAACTTCTTGGAAAAGACCCCAATGCTGGGAAAGATTGAAGGCAGGAGGAGAAGAGGGTAGCAGAGAATGAAACGGTTAGGTAGTATCACTGATGTAAGTTTGAGCAAACTCTGGGAGACACTGAAGGACAGGGAAACCTGGCATGCTGCTGTTCATGGGGTTGCAAAGAGTCAGGCATGACTTAAGAGACTGAACAATAGCATCCTGTAAATACCTATTAAGCTCAAATGGTCTGTTGTGTCTTTTAAAGTCACTGCTGCCTTGTTGATTTTCTGTCTGGATAACCTGTTCACTGATGTAAGTAGGGTGTTAAAGTTCCCTATTATTATTGTTTTATTGTCAATTTCTCCCTTTATTCTATTATTATTTGCTTTATATATTTAGGTGCTCCTCTATTGGGTGTATGTATATATGTTAATGAGTGTACTATCTTCTTGTATTTATCATTATGTAATATTTGACCTACAGTTGACCTAAAACTGTAGTTCCTTGTTTTAAACTGGTAGCCATGTAAATTCAAACACATTCTAGAAGATCTACATTTTTACCCTCTCTCTACATTTTGTGTTTTTGATGTCCTATTTTATATCTTCACATTTATCCCTTAACTATTGTATTTATATTAGCTATTACAATTTTTTATGTTTTAATCTTCATGCTGGTTTATATCATTGGTTGATCATAGTATATATTTGCTTTTTTCTAGCCTGATTTTTTTTTCCTTTCCTATAGATTCCTACTTATTTTCCTCTTATAGAAAACCATTAAACATTTATTTTAAAATAGGTTAAGTATTGATCAACTTTTTTAGCTTTGACCTGTCTGAGAAGTTCTCTATCCTTCATTGTGTTCTAAATAATAATCTTGCTGGATAGAGTGTCCTAGGTTGCAGGTTTTTCCTTTCAACACTGAATATATCATGTTACTCTCTTCTGGCCTGCAGTTGCTACAAAGAAGTTAGCTAATAGTCTTCCTTGGATTTCCTTATATGTAACTCTGTGTTTTTCTCTTGGGGCCTTTAGAATTCTGTCTTCATTTTTAACTTTTGCTGTTTAACTTATGATATGTGTGATGTGGGTTTGTGGATTCATCTTCTGGGGTTCTCTGTTAGTCCCACTCATCTATATCTATTTTCTCCTTCAGGTGTGGGATGTTTTCAGTCATAACTTTTCTCAAATGTATTTCAACCCCTTACTTTCCCCATTCTACTTCTGAGACATCTCATATGAGAATGTTGAAACATAATGTTATTCTGGAGATCTCTAAAACTCTTTCCACTTTTTAAAATTGTTTGTCTGTCTGCTATTCTGATTGGTTGGTTTCCATTATCTTCTAGATTACTTATGCTTTCTTGTGTATCATTTTATCTGTAATTCAGTCCCTCTAGTGTGTTTTTTATAATTTCAGCTATTGATTCATTAATTTCTAATTAAGTCTTTTTAATATTTTCTATTTCCTTGTTAAAATGTTCATGGTGTAGCTCTATTATTTGCCTTGACTCAGTTAACATTTTTTTATTACTAATGCTTTGAATTCTTCACCTGGTAAATTGTTTATGTCTGTTTTACCATTTATTTTTTCATGGCTTTTCTTTTGTTCTTTCAGTTGAGAGCAATTTCTCTGCCCGTTCATTTTGCTTAACTTTCTCTGCCTGTATGAATTCGGTGAAACAGTTACCTACTGCAGTCTTGAAGGACTGCTCCTGTGTGGGAGCATCTGTATACAGACTGTGCATGCCCATTGCATTTGGTTGGAGGGCTTGATTTGATGTGGACACATGTGGACATAAGTCACATCCTCGGGGTGCGCTAGAAGCTATTATCTTGGTAAGAGGTGGGGCTGGAGATAGAGGGGCTAGAGCTGAAGCCTGGGGTAACATAGAGTTCCTCTCTTCTCAGTGGCTATCACCACCCTAATGGTGGTGGGATGTGATCCCAAGTTGCTGGAGCAGAAACCCTGAGGACTGGGCCTCTATTCCCTTTAAGTGTTAGCTTTCTCCTCTCCACACTGGGACCATTGCTCCAGAGGAAGGGAGAGCTGGATCAAGTAGGGCCCCTGTGGGATCTCGCCCACGTCAGCCTGCAGACAGAGGTTAACATTCTACCTGGGCAGCACCCACAACTATTTCCCTTCTCCGCTCAGGTGCAGCCTCCCTTGCAAGTTGCCTTTGCTTCTTACAGAAAACGATTGCTTCCAGCCTCTGATACCCCCGTCTTGTTATGGAGACACACCACGGAGCAGGTGAACTCTCTCTGTGTATGCGGTGGGGCGGTCAGCTGTTGGAGCAGCCACTGTCTGCGATTTGGGCCGCTTCTTACGCACTGCTTCACTCAGGGCCAGCAGTGGCCACGGCCATTCATCCCAGCTCCATGCTGGGGCTAGGTCTCCTCTGTGTCCCACAGTTGAGACTTATTCCCGGTTGCGACTCCCTAGATCCAGTGTGGTGCTGTGACGTGGAGTGGGAACTGTTGGGACGTTCACTTGGCGCAGGCTGGGGCATGCTGGAGGGGGCTGCAAGAAACATGGCAACTAGCAACCCCTAGAGTACCCTCTGCCCACCCTCCTTCGGGAGCAAGTCAGCACATGCGTGCTCTTCACAAGCATAGCCCAGATTTCCCACAGTCCTCCCATCAGTTCGCATAGTCCTCCCACCAGCCAAAGCGGCTCATCCCCTCTGTGTTGGTACTCGGTCTACGGCTCCCGCTGCTCACTCCCCAAGGCAGGTGCTGCAAGTGTCCTCTCTTTTTTCCTCTGAGTCCGCTCCCTAGGGCACAGGTCCCGACTCAATCACTTTCCTTCCCGTCCTACATGATTGCATATGTATCTTCTTACAGCCTTGGTTGTACAGCAGTCTTCCTGCCGGTTTCCAGCTAGGCTTCAGTGACGACTGTTCCACATGGAGATGTATTTTTGATGTACTTTTGGAAGGAAGGTGAACTCCACATCCACTTGCTCTGCCATCTTGAGAACAATACTGAATCTTTTCAATGAATTTCAAGCTATAGAACGTATCTATTCACTCAATAGGTTTGATTTATACCTTTTGAACATGAAGATATCCAGAGATGCTGGAAATATGCCTCTGAAAGTCCACCGACTCTGGTAAAAAAAGAAAAAAAGAAAAGTTCATTATAGAAAAATTACATCACACATGCAATATGTTCTAAAGATTGATTTAATTGTTCTAATTATTTTAAATACACTTTTTAAAAATTAATTGTGCTTTTTAATGAAAATTGCACATTATTTATTAGAATGTCTTAAATGACAGTTCACTCATTGAAGAGAGTCAACTGTTCAGAGTTTGCAACACATATGTTATTTAATCATCTTTTCTTTAATTAATTTTGTTTATATTAATCTCCTGTTATTTCAAATGAATGTCTGAATTTCCATTTAAAGTAAGCTTTCAAATGATAATGTATTTGTTAAATAAACTCAAGCAAGTTGTAAAATTTATCTATAGCTGACCTTTTTATATCCGTAGTAACTTATTAATCATATAAACATAACAGCTGCATTTAGACCAGGTGAGAAACCTTGCCTTGGTTGGCTATTTTTAGCCAACACCATGACTTAATTAAATCACTCTATTAGTTCATGCAATTGATTGACTTGATGTAGAACATCTATGGTTGAAAATAATGAACAGATAGGCTGAGGCCGAAGTAAACATCGGGGTATATGTGTGGATGCATGTGCCTGCATAAATGTGTGTTGAGTGCATGTCTGCATATATGTGTATAGTCTGTACCAACACAATTATGCAAAAATTTACTGGGAAAGATATACGTTCCTGTATTGATTTATTTCAAGATTCCACCTTATGATTAGTCATATATTCTCTTAGTGATTCATGATATGATAAAAGATTGATATTTATTCCCTCTGCAATTTTTCAGAAATGTTATGCACTAATATAAAACGGCTTGTCACCTATCAAGGTTTGAATGTCACCTCAACCTGTTCCTGGCTGAAAGACAGTACTTAAAATCCCACTATCAGTGATTCATTATTTGAGTTAACAGCTTTCTCCTGTTAAAATAAGAACACCCTTATGGAAGAGAAACATGCTTTACAGTATCCAGCTATTAATAAAATGGATAAAAATGTCTTGGATTTCCATGTAATATCCAAAGGTCAGTTTATCAATATTCTAAGCTTATAGCAAGTAATAATGGAAGACAGTGTTCGTAGTTTTTGTGATTTTCTAGAAAATCACAGAAGTGGGTGGAAAATTGACATGAATGGGGCATGGCAGTGAGAGGGTGAGATTACCTGGAGGTGATGTTTAAAGGGAACAAAGGTCAAGGTTGGTGGGTGGCAGTCAGGTGCATAGTCCAGACAGCTAGAAAATCAGGTTATAAAGCTGGAGGAGAGCATGCCAAAAGCCACAGTAGCATATTTATTTAATCTAGTGCTATCTTTGCAAGACTGCATACCATGACACTTAGGGAAGGAATAAACATAATTATTAGTATTATTTATGTTCTGCTACTCTCCCTGAGAAATTGGAAGATTTGCAAATGTCTTCTAGCAGGAAAACATAACCATTAGAAAAGCTAATTAAAGTCTGAGATTTTATTTGGCTTGAAAGCTTCACAGGTGTCAATCTTTCTTAATTAAGAATACAGTGAAAAAAAGCATCCATATTACTCTAAGCCATTTCATGCACTGTGAAATTGCTTTTTCTTCTCAAGAAAATGTGAAATTATTTCTTTTTCCTAACACATATTCTAGACATTTTAAACGTATATTTCCTCGAAGAGCGGCAAAATCCACAAAGGATTTCCTTGAAGTGTTTTCAGTTTTGTAAATAAGTAGACAAATAAAAAGGCAAATCTATATTTGTGTGTAAATATGTTTAAGGAAAGTTTGTATAAGTATAGATTTAATATTCATGACATATATATAGGAATCACCTATGTGAATATATTCGATATATACGTGTAATGTGCACACTTATTTTTTCTGTTGAAATATCACTTATTTTTGTTGTTTCTCTAAGGAGCTAAGATTACTTTATGAATATCTAGTTAATCCTCAGGATTTCTTCAAGGTAAGTACCATTAGTTCTATACTTTTTATGTTATGGAGAGAAAATCATCAAATATATAACAACAGAGGAAGCTCTTTACCATCAGTCAAAAAAAGGACATTTTTATACAGTGAACATACAAAGTTCACATATAACATAATGTGATATACACATTTGTTATGTTTGTGTGTTTATACATATAGACTGACTTTTAGCACTCAAATACGTCTGTATTTTCAAATATAAATTTGTTGACAAGCTCTTTCAAATTATTGACCATTAGAGATTAAACACATGGTTGTGATACTATTCCTATTTTCTGTTATGTATGTAATCATCTCTTGGAATTTTCTGTTCTTTGCTCTGAATCAAAGGGGAAAAGTCAAATTGACTGGTGAAGAATTCTTAATGGGCAATGGGACTTTACAGCATATGTCTGGAAGTTTGCAAAAGTGGTTTGTAATCCAGTAAGATTATAGTTATGGACAGAAGCCAGCCATTGATTTAGAATTAAAGACAGTGAAAGCAGAAAAGATAACCTTAGGTCAGAAGTCTGGCAGAAGCAGGAAGGATTTCTCATGAGCCTTGTCTTCCCCAACAGCCTGTGCTAACTGTTGCTCACTACTCCCTGTGGGTTCTACCTGAAACTACATCATTCTCAGCCTTTATAATTCCATTAAGAAGAAAATCACAGTCTGGTGAGAGATTAGTGAAGAGTACATAGATTTTGTAATGACAAACTAAAATCTGAATTTTTTATTACCACTTGCCAGTGGAGAAATACTACATAAATTATTTGGACCTTAGTATTCTTGCCTGCAATACCAAGATGATAATATTTACTTCATATGATTCCTATGGAAATTTGATGCTATAATTCATGTGAAAGACTCAGCACGTAACAGGTTCGGAAGAGGTGTTATTTTCCTCCCTGATTCCTGCAGAGGGCAAGAGGAGGAAAACCAGTTTTTCATCAGATGAACTGGACTCTAGAATATGGACAAGGGAAAATGATTAAGCAGCGGGCAGATACAAAGTAAGAAATACTATGAGTGAATGTATGAGACTCGGTAAGTCACTTCAACTTTCTCGGTCACAATTCTGGGGTTGCATTGAAAATTTCTTCTACCACTAATCCAGTGAGTCTGGAATTTGTGAAGATAGATGGGCAAGAGAGAAGAAGGAAATCAATGATGTTTGTTAAACTCCTTCCAAGTGAGAAACAAAGTGCTAGTTATTTTCGTCATGATAATTATTGATATATTTAATAATATTTTAAGTATATTCAATGACTTGTGTAGTCACATGTCTGGAAAGTATGAGGGCTGAGGTTATAACTCCAAAGCCCTCAATTTTCTAAGAAGGTGGCTTTTCTTAGGGGCATGCAGCAGCTTCATCAGGGAAGTTCTTCAAAATGTACCTGTCAGTGCTGTACACAAAATGCTTAAGTTTCGTTCTTTGAGGTGGGAACCTTGACATAGAAAATGTATTTAAAGATGATGCCTTCTGACTTTGATACCTCAATATTCATGCAAGACAAGCAAGCAAATATAAATGATAAAGCAAATAGGAACACTAGGTGGTGATCTGGAAGGTCAGAGGATTGAATTGGCTCAGTCCTAGTTAGGGGCTGGGAGGTAGCAAAGAATCAAGTGTTCTGATGAGACAACACAAAAATAAATTGATCAATGTATTTTATATGCATAATCATGAGCGCCAGTCAGGTATATTCCTATATTAGTTATAAGACCAACAACCTATAGTTTAGAAGAAACTATAAAGTTTAATTTATATTTTTAATATTGATGACTTTAGTTAAGCAGAATAAAATTAAAATTAAAAATAAGCATTGTTTTAAAATATTTAGATAGTGAATTTAAAGGGCTATACAACATTATATTTATGATAGTTTGATTTCTCATTTTAACTTTAGTATGCAAAATCCCTGGATCAATTGACATTTGTGTATTCAGTTAACAAAAATTAGGAGTCAATCAGGTAGATAAATATGAATTTGTCTGTGGATATAAACTAAAACATGAGACCAGGAAGGTGACAAGTTTCATCCTGTGTGCAAACTTGGTTAATTATTAATGGCTCTGGAGCAGTCAGTTAAAGAATAATTCTGGGACGCCTTGGCCAAGCTGGAGTGCAATGATTGATTCGTAATGTCTATTCAAGCAAGTGAAAGATGGTGGTTTGTTTTCTTTAAAACTTTGTCTAAACTCTCTTACTTTTATAACTTGACTTACAAATTACTTTTATGTATGTATATAAGTAAAGTTTTCTATGTCAAATGAAGAAAGTAGTCAATACAGATATAATATCACTTGCCCTCCGCATTTTGGATGAGGAAAAGATGTATTATGTGACTGATATCTCACATAATAATGAGGAAAGCAAATAAAGATCTTATTCAGATCTGATGAAGTATACAAAATTAAGAGCAAAACAAACAGCAGTTAATAGAGCAGTGATACTTACATGAAGGACAGGAAATGATGATGATGATGATGATAATGGTAATGAAGAGTACTACCAACAGTTACTGAGATATTTCTCTCTGCCAGCCACTGAATTAAAAAGATTTAAATAAGCTGAAAATCGCTTTATTGAATAATTATAGGGACTTCTTGAGTTACAAACAAGTATGCTCATTTTTCAGGTGAAGAAACTGAGATTTTGAAAGTTTAAGTTAGTTGTCTAAGGTTCACATTATATTCAAATATCTTGTTCAAATTTGAAAACAGAGCCTGGCTCCAAATCCCTTATTTATTTAGAATTCTACTCAGATCAGAAAATTCAGTGTTCAAAAGTTTATGTTATCATTTAGATAAAATATTGCAGAGATTTAGATAGGATATAAGTTCATAGTTTAGTTCTGGCATATATTAGCTTTGTCATTGTGAAAAAGTTAGTCAACTTTTTAAGTCTCCTGACTCTTCAATAATAATAAGAAAAAGGGTGCAAAATATCCATCCTATGAGGCTGTAATAAAAATTACACGAAATGAAATTGTTTAAAGCATGTAGTATAATCCCTTATATTAATAAACACTGAAAAAAGCGATACAAATTTTAGCATAATTGTACAATTGAGTAAGTATAATTTGTCATAACCCAGCTAGCTTAAATCATAACGTACCAGATGAAACTAGTGACCATAATTTTCTTTACACAGCCCTCCTTTTTAAACCCTTAACGACTTTAACTTGAATATATAAAGACCTTTAAAACTAGTCTTCAGTCTTTTGATCTCAGAATTCAACAAGACTTTTTTTTTAAGAGTACATAATTGAAAATTTCTATGAATTTTGATGAAAAATGTCAATTATCTATTTTTTATTAAATAAAATTTATTTTCAATATAATGGCTAGCACATTTATCTTGCTTATTTTTTTATATCTGGTTGATTAAATCACGATTTATTTACTAAAAACTGCCCTGATAACAGATCTATTCAAAATTATATTGTGTTGAAGAATTAAAAGATATCATCATTAATAGTGACTTCCCTGATGACACAGCATAGCAAGGTGTTCCTGGCATACTGGGTCAAATGTGTCTTTGCTAGTATCTGTAATTTACAACTTCTCATGCTTATTTATAAATACTTCTTGGACTGATGTTTCTGTTGATGTCTTTGCTAGGAAATGGCATGCTATTTCTGTCTGGTAAGCATTTCAGTTCCCTAAAACACTTGCTACTTATCAATGGCTGAATTACAAATTGATTCTCCACCTAAACCTAGGTAATAAAAGGGTGTCCTTCTGTAGCCCCTTTAATAAAAGATTTCCAGTGAGCAATTAATAATGTGATTTTCGAGAAGATAATTGACTGTAGTCTAGCAGATGGAATTTACAATTTTTTCTGTCCCACTTATGTTTGACTTGGCTGGACATCTTGGTTAGTATTGATATAACTCCTCAGGGTTTTTTAACATGATGTAATATAATCTACGTTTAATATTTTAAATGTTGGTTTTTTTTTTTTTTTTTGAGAGTGTCAGCACATATGAAGAGTGAATGTTAGAAACCGTGGTGATAAAAATGGTCACAGCAACAAATGCTGCCTATATAAGCAACTTACTCAACTTTGCTCTTCACTGATATGTTTGGGTCTGTGATGTATGTGTTGCAAAATCTAGGAGTGTGTGTGTGTGTGTGTTGGAGCATTCAGAGTAGTGGTTAATATCATTTGGATGTACTGAGGAGTAACTATAGTGACAGAAAGGTGCAGAGTAATAACTTCTTCTCAGTTTGCACATGTACAAACATTCAGCAAAACATGGTGCAAATATATGGTTACAGCAAAATAGCATTAAAATAAAGACAAGAATATAAAACTTTTCACATATTTTTTTTCACTAGGTCTGCATTACTAAGTAACTGAAAGGATGAAAGAATGAAGGTGTACAAAAATCAGCTACTATATCTAAGAAAATAGATATATCAGCAAATCACATTAACCCTACACGGTGACGTGACTGTGTCTTCTGAACCAAAACACAAATTGCATCAACAGACCCAGATTCTTCCTCTAAGCATCCTAGCCCCATAGGGGACAGAGGGATCCTAACCTTTCTCATCAAGTTTTGAGATTGAGTTTTCCAAGATGTTCATGTTCCTCCGATCAAAATTTCTTCTTTCCTACTCTAGGCCAAAGCACTCTTATCATACCCATATTACTGGACTTAATGTAAATGTCTTGGAGAAGACTCTTGAGAGTCCCTCGGACTGCAAGGAGATCCAACCAGTCCATCCTAAAGGAGATCAGTCCTGGGTGTTCATTGGAAGGACTGATGCTGAGGCTGAAACTCCAATACTTTGGCCACCTGATGAGAAGAGCTAACTTATTGGAAAAGACTCTGATGCTGGGAAAGATTGAGGGCAGGATGAGAAGGGGATGACAGAGGATGAGATGGTTAGATGGCATCAACAACTCAATGGACATGGGTTTGGGTGGACTCCGGGAGTTGGTGATGGACAGGGAGGCCTGGCGTGCTGCAGTTCATGGGGTCACAAAGAGTCGGACACAACTGAATGACTGAACTGAACTGAAGTTGTAAAATTAAAAAGTTGCTTTTTTACAATTTTCCATGAATTTTTCACCTTTATAGGCAAATAAACTGAGGTCTTGACCTAGCATTTATTTAAAAATATCCAATGAAAGAGGTCATAAAAGCCCCATTATTTATTAGAATATTCTAAATATCCTGAATTTCCAAATGGTTGTTTCCCACTTTGAGCAAAACTGCATGTCTGTTTTTACCCTTTTTTTTTTTCTTGTATTTTTCATGCAGAAATTAGTACTCTGGTCAGATATAACACAATTCTCATATGCCTCATGATTTTATAAGATATTTGCAAAGTGAAAATTTCCCTTTAAGTTGTTAATGGGTAAATCCGAAGAAAGACAAAGCAATTTAATAACAGTGTTATAATCAGATAAAGATTTGCCTCTGATTCAATCCCTTTAAGCATTCAGTTGAATCTCCATATATTACCTTCTAACTGCTATTTTATTTTATTTACTTATACCTCAGTTTATTCTAGAAAGAGTTTTCAATGGCATTCAGTCTTGGGAATCCTAAATTGTATAAACAGAACATTTAAGTTTGTCCCTGTACCTTTCTTAGACTATCTGAAAAGAAAAGGAAAAATGAGAGAGAAGCTTCTATGATGTAAAATTTATCTGTATTGCTCTTTTTCTCTCTCACAGTTGCAGATCTTTTTTACATAGCCCTTAAGTCACCCAGCCACCCAAACAAGGTGGGTTGCTCTCAGCAGAGACAAAAATAAATCTTTTTTGAGTAAGATAAAAACTTAGGAAAGCCTCTAAAACCCATGGGGATTATGATTTCTGAAGATAATGTAAGCGTGACCATCACAGATAATGTATTAAATATCTGTGACTAACTTTGGAGAATGTTACTTTTTTAAGTTATTAACTTTGCAGAACGGGCTTGAGATGACGAGAAATACTGTAAATCAGATTATAATTTGATTTGCATAGGTAGGAAATAAAATATAGTGGCCAAAGCTGAAAAGTTAAATAATACAGAAACAAAGTATAAATATGTGATATTATTCATACTGATTAGCTAATAAATTCTTCCTGATGAAGCAAAGAATTAAGTGTATGACCATCCCTATCTTCATAAGACTTCAAGACTTAATAACTCAAATCTCCAACAGGGCAAGGACTATGTCTACCTTGTTGAAAATCCCTGTCTTAATTGCTCATCCTACCCCAGGCATCTATCTATTTCTCAAGAAACATCTGGCAAGTGGATTAATCAACACATTCCTCACCCACTTTCCCTCTCTTCTCTTCTATTTATTTATTTTTTGCCATATCTTCTAACTGCTAGGAGCTCATTTTTTAAAATCAATACCTTCCCATTGACTGATATTACTAAGGATTGCTGGAAATCATTAACAAATTGTCAATTGGAGGTAACCTAAACTGGAAAGCTTTTGCAACATCCCCTTTGAACTTCCTTCCCCCTGAGGCTATTTCAAATTCTAGTGATCTTACCCCAGCTCTTCAGATCCCTAATGACCCTCACTATCAAAAGGTGACTTCTCTCCCTTCTTTATGGGACAAAACAAACACCAACATATACAAGCTACAATATCTTGACAATCATGAACATTTTTGTTTCCATTCTATCTAAATCTATTCTATCATGATATAATTCCAAAGCAAAACAAGAAACGCAGAAAAGTATCAACTAAACAACATTTTGTGATATTATTTTCCCCTTGTCCAACTATCATTCTTTCACAGATAACCTTCTTGAAGTAATCATTACATTTATTTGTTTAATTTACTTCTCCTCTACTTCCTGGCCACTGAAGTGCTCTCCTTAACCTTTCAAAGAAATTCTAGTCAAAGAGATTGTTTTGACTTAACCTTGACTTTTCTGCTATCTTTGGCTTCACTAGCAGGGGATTTTTTTACCTTGAGACACTTTTCATATTTTATTTTAGTGACTATATGCATTACAGCTTGTCTTCCTATTTTCCTGATGTCCCATGTTAATGCATATATATATATATATATATACACACATGTATTGCATATGTTTATATATGATATTGCATATATATATATGTATTATATAGGCTTTCCAGGTGGTGCTAGTTGTAAAGAACTTATTTGCCAATGCAGGAGACACAAGAGACTTGGGTTTGACCCCTGGGTCTCGAAAATCCCTAGGAGGAGGGCATGACAACCCACTTCAGTATTCTTGCCTGGAGAATCCCATGGGCAGAGGAGCCTGGAGGGCTTCAGACCATGAAGCCGCAAAGAGTCAGACATGACTAAAGTGACTTAGCACCACACATGCACACACACACACACAATTCCACTTACATTTGTACTTGATGTCCCCTTATCACTCGATACACTTAGTGAAAGCCCATAGTCATGTCTTCATCTATTACTTGTACACTGATCATCCCAAGATCCATCTTGAACTGCAGGAAAACATTCTTTGCCCCCAAACTGATTTGCTCAGATGTCTCACATCACCTTAGCCTCAAATGTTGAAAAGCAGCTCCTTTTTGCACTCTAAACTCGCATCTTTTTGTCTCTATTTTCTTTTGATAACAGTATACAAATAAGAAACCAGGGATGATGTTGAATCTTCCTGGTTCCTTATTTCCCTTGTCCAGCCAACAAATCACTTTGATTCTACCTACAAACTACCACTTGAGTTATGGATATATCTAGTTTTAATATTCTCACTGTTGCCACCCTAATTTCAGCCCTGACCTTGTCTTGTTTGGATTCCTGTAACAGCCTCCTGGCTGGATTCCTTCCTTCTAGTTTTACTTTCCTCTAATCCATTATTTACACTGCTGCCAGAGTGAGCTTTCTAAAATGCAAATCTAATCATGTCTTTTCCTTGCTTCAAAATCTCATAATGACTCCCATAGCTTTCATGATAAAGTCCAAACTCCTTAGCACAGAAATATAAGGTATTTTATGACTCTTGAGAGATATTGGTATTTTAAGACTCTTGAGAGTTCCTTAGACTGCAAGGACATCAAACCACTCCACCCTAAAGGAAATCAGTACTGAATATTCATTGGCAGAACTGATGGTGAAGCTGAAACTCCAATACTTTGGCCACCTGATGTGAAGAACTGGCTCATTGGAAAAGACCCTGATGCTGGGAAAGATTGAAGGCGGGAGGAGAAGGGGATGACAGAGGATGAGATGGTGGGATGGCATCACCGACTCGATGGACATGAGTTTGAACAAGCTCTGGGAGTTGGTGATGGACAGGGAGGCCTGGCGTGCTGCAGTCCATGCAGTCGCAAAGAGTCATACATGACTGAGTGACTGAACTGAACTTTTTTCTCCCTGACTTTGTGGTATTGAACAAAGGCCATTCACAAGAAAGGTCCCCCCTGCTCCAGCCTTTGCCTCTCTGTGACCTGACATTTCCCCACCATTCAATTTCCAGGTAATTTTCACTCATCTTTCAGAACCCAGTTTAGGGGATTCCTCATCCCAGAAGGCAAGTTGTCTTGATTCCAGTCCAGTTTAGAATAATTTCCTTCTGTCTTTTCATTGTATAATGCTTAGCAAGCTGTTGAATCATATCATATTTCTGGGACATATTTTCACTACTTGAAGACAAGATGTGAAATGTATAGAATATAGCTTATTTTTCTCTCTTGTATCCTATACATATTTAATGAAGAAATGAAAGAATGAAAAACTCAAGATAAGTCTGGTAACTATATTTACATATCTGTTAAGGAGCCAAAAGAGACATTCATATCCTAGCTCTAACAGTTACCAGTTGTGAGACCTTAGATAGTTACAGGATTTCCTGAAACTGCAGGTATTTCATAGAGACAACCCATCATTGCTAACACATAATGGAAGCTAAAATGAGGTAATTCAGAGGAAGCTCTTATGACTGTGCTTTAAAAAATGCTAACTCACAATCCTCACCATCCAGTGGTCACATGGACAGATATGTTTGGCCATAGTTGTTGGTATGTACAGATGGACGTAGTTTTTCTGATATAAGGACAAACTTCACAAAAGTTTTACTTTCCTTATAATCAAACAGCTGCCTTGTGAAAGCAGTGCAAATGTACAGTAAGAGAGATAAAAAGTGTGACAGTATATTAAAAATAAGAGATTTTAAATGACAGGGAATTCAATGTGATTTAAAATGTGGTATGGTTAATAGAAAAGGAAATTATGACTGAAAGGAATATAAGATCTAGAAAAAGCAATGATAGTTCAATTTATACCACGCTTATGAAAGTATACCTGGAATTTGCAACCCACTCTGAATTTAAGTGAGAGGAGAGGAAAAACATGTGGATGATAAAAATTATAAAATCCAGTGAGGGAACTGGGAGAGTTCAGCGTGGATAGAGGAAGACCACAGGTGAAATATACAGCTGTTTTCAGAAATTGTAATGTGATGTGTGACCTTAGGGGATGGAATTTTAGTTCTGGCTTACTGACTTATAAGCAATGTGAACTTGAAGAAATATTAAACGTTCCTAAATTTAAATTCCCTCATTTGTAAAAGGGGAAAAGAATAATTGTTTTTTATATTGTTGGGAAGGTGGAATTAGATAATTGTATCTAAAGTTGTTATTTTGGTGACTAGCATTTAAAGAATGGACAAAGTGTGAAAATTATTTTTAACAAGAATTTTTAAGCTTTTTCTCCATTGAACTACAAAATCTCAAATCAAAAGAGAGATACCCATTGTACATAAGGTAGTATTTTCCAGTTGTCAGAGGTGATGTTCTGACTTTGTTCTTATAACTCAATAATTACTTCTTCAGGGAAGCCTTCTTTCAAATATCACTTCCTTGTGCTTTTCCTTCATAGCATATTAACTCAGTTGTTGTCTCTTATTTATGAAGCACATCTCTGCTATTTAGATATAATATTCCATGAAGAAAGGATTATTCATACTTCATTTTACTATTGTTTGCCCAGAATCTTACACTTGAAGGTTTGAGACAGGGTAATTTTTAAGTAGTATTTCTTGAAACACTGAACAAAAGGTACATGAGGAAATTAATACACTCATATTCAAGCAATATTTCTTGACTTAATGAATGACTGAGGTGAATGTCAAAGCTATTGTAGAGAGGATTTAAGAATTTGTGAGTGGTTAGACAAATTACTTGCTCAATTCTTTCTAACACCAAGATTCATTTAAACTTGAGTGAGCTGCTATCCTTAGAAATTTCCAATAAGGCTTGCTCTACATCCATCAGAAATAATTTAGAAAAGAGTCCTTCACTGCTTAAAAGGTTGGATTAGGTGGTCTTAAGTCCCCTTCCAACACTGACATCCAGTGAATTATTTCATGATTATCTTTAGCCATGAATTGGAAAAAAAAAAAAAAAAAACTTCTACAAAATGCAGGAAGAGCTACCAACAAAGAGTAAACATGTTCACAGGTTTAAATGAAGATCTGAAATAAATGTCTTTTGATTAATTTTAGTTCCGAGATATAATAATTATTGTGATAGCCTTTGCTGTATAAAGACTGGCATCTTAGGAAGTTCATCATCTAAGTAAATTACCATTTCAGAAATGATAAATTAAATCTACTAAAATTTTTTCATTAAGTCAGAAATAAAAGGTAGCTGAACCTGGTCACTTTCTACTCGCAGTTAACGTAGGACAAGCTCAGTAAAGTTGTTGATGCAAACTTCGTGAGCCTTGCTACAATTCTGTAATAATCCCAGAAGGGGGACGTTTTAAGTAGATAACATTTGTTCTCAAGACCTTTGGTCTCCACCTCTCCCATTCTCCCCTCATGCCTCAGGAAACTGGCATTTCTAAGTAAACGACTTTACGCTATCAAGAAAGAGATCACACATGCTGATTCCCTAGTTCTTAGGTTCCCCTAAGCTGAAATCTGTGCTGCATGTAAGCAGAAAAATATTTGAGAAAAGAGAGTCTGTACATATAAATTAGGTGGAAGTAAACAATTTGGCTGTCATGGAAACAGTTGCGTGTGTGATAGCCTGTGAAACCCAGGACTCACATTCATGAGTCAGGCTGTACACTTTTCTCCAACTTGGAATTATTGACTTTTGAGACTGGATCATTCATTGCTGTGGGGGACTGCCCTGTACGTTGTAGGATGTTCAGCAACATCCTTGACCTCTTCCCATTAGACGCCAGTAGCACCTCCTGCCCTCAGTTACGACAGTCAAAGCTGTCTCTATCCTTATAGATGTTCCCCAGAGGACAACGTCTCTCCCAGTTGAGAACCACTGATGTAGAGGAAGGGAAAGAATTCCTGAGTCTAGGATAGTTTCCCAGCATTAAGCTGTAACGACATTTAGGGGTATTTCTGATATAAGCAGGAAAGTGTCCCAGGTCTAGTTTCCTACTCTGAAGCCCAGTGGTTGAAAGTAACTCCACTTAATTTTTAAAGGGAATCAGATCCAGATATTAAATTATAAGGAAACACCACAAGTTTTGATAATGATTCCCTCTTCTGACACCATTCTCCCCACCAAAGGCAAAATCAGCTTGTTTGTACTTAAGTTGGGTGTATTTTCCAGTTTTAAGTCAGAACATTCGTTACAATTTTTATAGTTTTTTTTCTCCATGCCAACAAGAAAATGTGAAAGTTAATGGAATACAATGGTCCAATTTCTTTCTGAGTAGGGTTCTCTGACGTATGTGTGTGGTTATGTGTGTATGTGTGTGTGTATGTTTATTTAACGTAATTTTGAAAATGAAAACGATGCCCACTAACTTCCAAGTTTTTTGTTTCTAACCTATTACAACCAAGTGTTTACTTCTGGGTTTCTCTCATGACATAGTGAGTGGATTAGGGGAAGATTTAATACATTCATTGCATAGCACATGTATTTGCTTATGTCAGATAACAAAAGAAAGGTTTCCTAAAGGTAGTTGGTAAATGTCCTGTACCAAAAAAGCTCCACTATAAACATTTTACCGTTTAATTTCACATGCTACTCTATTCCATATGTGCTTTATTACTCTCTCGAGGAGTTCAATACCAGACATGAATTCTCTGCAAAAGGCTAACCAGTAAGGAAAATAAAACTGACAAACAAAGGCACTGAAGCCTTAAACAATCAGAAGAGTTTAGAGCCTTCTTTTTTTTCTTGAGATTTGCAAACAACTTCAGATTTTTTCCATACCCAGCTTCCTTTGGGGTTTGTGTTTTCCTTACATAATTATTCTTATAAAATTCTGTTTACATTATCGTTTTATATATTCAAGATGACCTTGATTAATACCAAAACAAGTATGTTGTTTAATGAATGTTTGTTATGCTTACTATTGGGGGAGAGAAAATTCCCAGGGATGCATAGACCATAATCAGTATAGACTGGGCTTCCCAGGGGGCTCAGTGGTAAAGAATCCACCTGCCAATTCAGGAGATTCAGGTTAGATCCCTGAGTCTGAAAGATCCTTTAGAGGAGGAAATGGCAACCCACTCCAGTATTCTTTCCTGGAAAATTACATGAACAGATGAGCCTGGGGGGCTACAGTCCATATGGTCACAAAGAGTAGGACATGATCGAGCATGCATACACACAGTGTAGATTATATACCTTGTAGGTGATTTGGTACATAAAATAGGTGATTTATATTTTATAATTACCTCTTAACAATAAAATTTGTTTTGTTTTTATAGAAAAAGTGAAAGTCTTAGTTACTCAGTCATGTCTGACTCTTTGTGACCCCATGGACTATGTAGCCCACCAGGCTCCTCTGTCCATGGAATTCTTCAGGCAAGAATACTGGAGTGAGTAGCCATTTCCTTCTCCAGGGGATCTTCCCAACTCAGGAATTGAACCCAGGTCTCCTGCATTGCAGGTGGACTCTTAACTGTCTAAGCTTCCAAGGAAGCCCTTTATAGAGAAGGAAATATTCAAATTATACTTTTCTCTGATCCGTGTACCTATTTGGCAACTCAGAAGGAAAATCAGATGGCAAATCCTGCAGCACTTCTGTGTTGTGACCTGGTGCCCCAAGCAATTGACCCTCTTGAATGTAAGAGGTACAGCCACACATTTTGTGAATTCTTTCTTGCTTGGATTATTGGTTCAGCCTTTCTCTGCAAGGTTCAATGAGGTTCATTAGCTTATCTGAAGAGAATCTGACCAGTTCTTTTGAGACAACTCCTCTCTGTGACTTTTCTAATTAAACCCCTTCCATCAGATAAAGAGCTGCCCTTTTTACTTGACAAACATTTGTTCTAATTTGGCCTTGCTTGATTTTTCAGTGCTTTTAAGTCCCTCTCCCCCTTTCTATACCCATCAGCATCTGTTAGTCAGAAGATCGCTCTGGCTGACATTTACCCTGAATGTGCTTGCTTATTAAAATATTTCGATGTTAGACAAGCTTATCAGTTGAAAAATACAATATAGTGGAGCTCCACTTAAAGAAGGATTTTGTTGTACAGATGCATCTTTCTTATTTCTTTATGAAGTAAGATTAAACGTATTCACTCATACACCATAGAGTGTATGGGAAACCGATAGATAATATGTTTCATAATACAAACTGCAGCCTCTCTTTCCATCTGATCTTACGTGGAAGAGTTACAAGGTGTCTAGGTAAACATAGGAAGTAAGCCTATGATTAAAAGGAAAATAACCTAAAGCAAAAGGACAGATCTTATTTGAAACTAAAACTAAATAGTCAGAATGGTATCTGATCATCCTGAAAGGAGTTGACAACTTTAAACTGAATTAAAAGATAAAAAAACATTCAAATTCCCAGCATTTTCTGCAAACCTCGAAAATACTAGCAAAAGTACCCAGATATCTGGGTGACCGCTGGCTAATCCTTCAGGAAGACTCTTCTGCATAAACAAAATGACAATATGTAGAGTTAAGTGCTTACCTAGGAGCAAGTGAACAGCTGGGGCTTTGGGTGTTCACCCTGGACTTCAGAAAGATATGCTCTGTCAGTGACAAGCCTTGCTACATTCAGTTTATTCTCCTATTTTCTTTAACACTATCCAGTGCTATTAGCTTGCCAGCCATGTAGTCTGTAAGTAATAGGTTGCAATAGCAGCTGAAATTGACAAGTGCTTAGCCCAGATCATGGATTGAATGTAATTCATAGGGTTCCCGAGTTAATTTCCAATACCTATTTCATCAAGTCACACTGATAGATGGCTGCCAGCATCTTTTGGTTTTATCTGTAAATCCCTATGTCTTTTACTGCCATCATCTCATTTTTTTTATACATTCCATCCCTTGCATTTGCTCCTCCCTATTTCCATAACTTCAAATGGAGCTTCTCTCTAGACACATCAGTCATTTGGGTTAGAGGCCCTTGCAGCTAAATGCAAGACCTTCAAATGTTATTGAAGTGTATTTTTCCATGTGGCCCTGTTTAAAGTGATGTTTCTTTAGGGACTACAGGGTGAAATATGAAGTTATCTGGGAGAGTAAATCTGAGATGTTGGACAGATGGTGAAGCATCAGTGCATCCACAGAAATGCATTTCATTTTTATACAGGGGACACTCTCAATCAATTTTGGCTTGAGAAAACAGTTGCTGGTATTGCATCAGTGATTTTCTTTTATTTTTCTTTAACAGATCAATCGCGAAGCTTAGAATTCTCTAATATATTTTAGGTAAATTCTTTAAATAAATGTGGAGCAAATATAAAATGGGAAAATTTCTTAAAGATTAAGAGTTTATGGAAAATGGAACAGAGGTTACCACTGAAAAATCAAATGGAACGAGTGTTGGTAAAACGTAAAACTCTGTTACTCTATAGGATGGGAATTTTCATTTCTCACCTAAAATGTGCTTTGGGAACAACATACCTTTTTGAAAGTTCTTATTTAAACTTGGCAAAATGACTTTTCTCACTGACAGTCCAAAGCTTCTATTTACACTGCATACATTTGACAGCCTCTAAATTACCCATCTCGATCTCCTTCTATTTCCTTGAGTCCTACTCCAGCTGCCACAGCCCGCAAGGCAGTGGTTACATCTAGCATTTGGAAAAGAACATTTAGAATATTAGATATTTTATCTATTGTGAAACAGCTATTTAAAATTTTTCAAATGAGAATCCAACAATATTTTGGTGTGGACCATTTATTCATGGTCAATGTCCCAGACAATGTCTTCTGTGCTATGGTAAGGATTTGCCATTTAACAAATGCTTGATAGATTATGCTAAAACTGATTTCCTCAATCAATAGAAAATGTAAACATACTTGGAAAATTACACCAGATATATATAATCTGTGTGTGTGTGTGGGGGGGGTGTATGCAAAATTCAGAATCATTTGAATTATTCAAAGATCCATTCATATCAACACAATTTTGTAGTCTCCAGAACTGTATGAAAAATGTCCTAAAGTGCTATTTCTATAATTTAAGAAAGACTAACTCTTTATAATTGGTTGCTCTGTACTTTGGGAATTCCAGTGAAATCTGTCTACAAGGAGAAACATTGCTTTGGTGACAGTATTGGGTACCAGAGGGGAGAACTTAATGATGTAGTTGCTAGAGCGGAGGTTGGTAAATATTTTCTGTGAAAGGCCAGATAGCAAGCATTTTCATCTTTGTGGACCATATGGTCCCTAATCCAGCTACCCAACTCTGCTGTTTAAAGCCCGAAAGCAGCCATAAGCAATGCATAAACCAGTGGGCATGACTGTATTCCAATTAAACTTTAATAATATAAGTAGAGGAGTGAGTATTATAGTCTGAGTGTTTGTGTTCCCCCAAACTTCAGTGTTGAAATCTTAATATCTGATGTGATGGTATGAGAAATAGGGGCCTTTGTTAGGTGCTCAGATGGTGAAGGTGGAGCCTTCATAATGGGGTTAGGACTCTTAAAGAAGAAATCCCACAGGGCACCCTATCCATATGAGGATACAGAAACCCATAGGCAGTCACAAGGAGAGGCACTTTGCCAGAAAGTGAGCATGCTGGTGCTATCAGCTTGGAGTTACCAGCCTTCAGAAATGTGAGAGATAGATTTCTGTTGTTTAGCCACCCAATCCATGGTATTTTGTGGTAACAGCTCAAACAAACTGAGATTAAGGATTTCCTACCCATTGCTTTAGAATTCAGGTGGAATCACACATACTGATAATTGAAGCTTAACTCGCTCATTTACTAATGTAAATGAGACCTGTGTGACTTATGGAAAATTCCCTTACACTTATCAGCTTCTTCCTCTGTACTATGAAGATAAGAATAACACCCAGGATGTAGAGTTTTTAAATGAGAAACTATCTTAATGTCTGTAATATGTTGTTCGTGGTCCTAAGTGAAAGACATTGATGCTAGACGAGGGTAGAGACCGTCTACTTCGGGGACATTGAAGATGCAGAGAAGGAGGAATGGTTCAGAATGACACATGCAGAGGGAACTGTTTGGATTTGCCAAGGGCAGTCCTGGGAGGCAAGCAAAAAGGTCTCCACAAAAGTCAGCAGCCCCTATTTAATGATTTTAGAATTCTGTAATGAGATGCCCGTGGAACTCAACATTGATGTGGAAAGAATATTGCAATACTCCACTCATTCAGAGTAATTGAGGTGGAACCCTTTCTGGATCATTGTGAAGTCTGAATTATATGATGTTTTTTTATAGAAAGAGGTTTTGTTGTTTTTCAGTACATACAACAATTGGCAAAACATCCAAGAAAGTATTGCCAAGTAGATTTCCTGCTGGCATGTTTAAGTGGAAAACTGAGATTCATTTAAAATTAGCATAGCATTGTGTGTGTATGGAAATGGCCCAAATAAAGTTCCTGAAAGCAGTTTGTTTTCTTAGGCTAGTTAGATATTCTACATAGTTTATTATATGACAAAAATAAACAAAAACATGCAGTTTTTAATCTTTGTGCTTCCTCAGTGGGATTCTTTTCCCTGCACATTTAACTTGTTCTGACTTGAACTAATAGCTAAAACATGTCCTTGGAATCCCAGCACTTCTCAGGCACTTCTTGCCTTATTGGCACTTGGAATTCCTTCCCATAATTCAAAATAGGCTGGCAAGCCATTTTGAATGGAGACCTACTTCTTGCTAAGTGTGAGTGTTCATAATAATTGCAAGCAAGTATTGTGTTAAGAGTTTAATAGAGTGTATATTTCAAACCTTATATAAATCATTATAGATAGCTGGTCTTGTCATTCCTCTTTCTAGTTTGCAGTATCTTTTTACAGGCATTCAATTTTAAAGGAATTATTCTGGGTAAAACTTGACCTTATCATGGCCCAGATTGGTGCTAGATTTTTTTTTTCCTTCAAGCCCTTTAAAAGCTTTAAATAAATGGAGATTTCATTCAATATATATTCATTTAGTCAATAAAATTTTGCTGAGTCACTATCGTGCCACTAGGGGCCAGATATGGAGAATATAAGAATGACTACATATTTATATTTTCAGTGGAGCTTTCCTCAAATACATGGGCTGTGTCATTTTAAGCCTTGAGGACCTCTCTAGAGCCACTTTAACTAGAAGACTGGAATAGTCCTCTCAACAACCTCCGCTCAATGATCCCTACCTTCATTGTCGCTAATTTTCTCCCCGTATCCCACCAAAAGGAAAATCTAGGCTCACTGTTCTTGTGTGAGGATGAAACTATCCTTCTAGTCAGCAAATAAGCCAATTTCCTTGGCACCCTAACTCTATGGTCCTTAGTTGTTAGTTTTCTCCTTTCTTCTTTGGTCATTACAATTAAAAAATATTCTTATCATAATTTTTTGTCTCATTGTAGGCCATACTGTCTCACATCTGATTCTGTATTTCTCTTTTATGGTGGCCACTTTTCACTTATGTCTGTCTCCTGAAGTAAACCGTTTTTTTGACCCAGCTTTATGATGTTAAACCTGTGTTCATGGTTGTGAATAACTCTAATGTCTTCAAAAGAAGGCTTACGACTCAAATATACAGAAATAGATTAATACAGCCATTGGTCTAGAGGTGGCCTCCAAGATAGTTGTTTTAAAGGAAATCTTGTTTGGTTAGGATTCTAGGATTGGGACAGTTTTGCATTTCGACTCAAACTGGCTCAACCAAGAAAGGGAAAATCATCAACACACATGAATAAAAGCAGTCTGGGTACAAACTATACAGTGGCAAACACCAGGTATACAAGTCTTTGGTGGGAAAATGATGGCTTCAGGACTCAGGTTCTCTGTCCCTCTACTCGGCTTTCCTCCTGGTGCTGTTTTCATGCTCCTGTTGCACATCCTGATGAGACAGATGCTACAGTTGCATTTTATTTCCTTGGTTCAAGTTTAGAGAAAGAAAGCAAACACCTCTTCAAGGTACTCCAACAAAATCCCTGGGATTGGTAGTAAAGGGGCCTCATGGGGCCATATAAACAGTAATCTGTACGGCCAGAGTAAAGGAATGCACTGCCCTACCTAAGCCTGAGCTGCCTTCCATTCAAACACTCCACTTGAGAACTGGAGTTAGGGGTTGACAAACAGAGATCATGGGCTCTTAATAGCGAAAAATGGGTGACTGGACCCCGACGTTAGCCCACAGACAATAGACAGCCACTAGGAGAAAACTGATTGCAGATTTATGAATTATTTCATACCCTGATCATTAAAGATAATAACTGAGTAGCAATCATTGAAGGGAGAATGTGTGATCCCACCAAAAAAAGATACCCCACCTCCAAGGGAAAAGGAGAAGCCCCAGCAAGATGGTAGGGGGGCAAAATCGCATTTAGAATCAAACCCGTATCCATCAGACACTTGGCTCAAAACCCTGTGCACATCAGGACCCACCACACAGACTGAGCCAGGCCTGCCTTTGAGTGTTTGAGTGTCTCCTGCAGAGGTACGGGTCAGCAGTGACCTGCCATTGGGGCAGGGACTCTGGGTGCAGCAGCCCTGGGTGTGGCATAAGACCTCTTGGAGGAAGTCACCATTAAACCCACCATAGAGCCACCAGAACTTATACAGGATTGGGGCAACAGAAGCTTGAAGGGCAGAAATAAAACCTTGTGCACACCAGGACCCAGGAGAAAGGAGCAGTGACCCCACAAGAGACTGACCCAGACTTGCCCATGAGTGTCCAGGAATCTTGGCAAGAGGCTTGGGTTGGCAGTGGCCTGCTGCAGGGTCGGGGGCACTGAGTGTGGCAGTGCATGCATGGGATCTTTTGAAGGAGGTCACAATCATCTTCATCGCCTCCACCACAGTTTGGTCTCAGGTCAAACAACAGGGAGGGAACACAGCCCTGCCCATCAACAGAAAATTGGATTAAAGATTTACTGAGCATGACCCCGCCCATCAGAACAAGACCCAGTTTCCCCCTCAGTCAGTCTCTCCCATCAGGAAGCTTCCATACGCCTCTTATCCTTATCCATCAGGGGGCAGACAGAATGAAAACCGCAATCACAGAAAACTAGTCAAACTGATCGCATGGACCACAGCCTTGTCTATCTCAGTGGAACCAAGCCATGCCTTGTGGGGCCACCCAAGATGGATAGGTCATGGTGCTGGGTTCTGACAAAATGTGGTCCACTGGAGAAGGGAATGGCAAACCACTTCACTATTCTTGCCTTGAGAATCTCATGAACAGTATGTAAAGGCAAAAATATATGACACTGAAAGATGGACCCCCAGGTCACTAGGTGTCCAATATGCTACTGGACAAGACTGAAGAAATAACTCCAGTAAGAAAAAAGAGACAGAGCCTAAGCAAAAATAACGCCCAGTTGTTGATGTGTGTTGGTGATGGAAGTAAAGTCTGATGTCGTAAAGAACAATACTGCATACAACTCTGGAATGTTAAGTCCAGGAATCATGTTAAATTGGAAACTGTCAAACAGGAGATGGCAAGAGTGAACATCAACATTTTAGGAATCAGTGAACTAAAATGGACTGGAATGGGAGAATTTAACTCAGATGACCATTATATCTACTACTGTGTGTGAGAATCTCTTAGAAGAAATGGAGTAGCCATCATAGTCAACAAAAGAGTTGGAAATGCAGTACTTCTGGAGGCAATCTCAAAAACGACAGAATCATCTCTGTTCGTTTGCAAGACAAACCGTTCACTATGAGAGTAATCAAAGTCTATGCCCCAAACATTAATACTGAAGAAGCTGAAGTTGAATGATTTTCTGAAGATCTAAAAGACCTTCTAGAACTAATACGCAAAAAAATTTGTCCTTTTCTTTAAAGGCTACTGGAATGCAAAAGTAGGAAGTCAAGAGGTACCTGGAGTAACAGGCAAATTTGGCCTTGAAGTACAAAATGAAGCAGGGCAAAAACTAACAACGGATTTGCCAAGAGAAAGCACCGGTCATAGTAAACACCCTCTTCCAACAACACAAGAGATGGCTCTACACATGGAAACAACCAGATGGTCCATACTGAAATCACATTGATTATATTTTTTGCAGCCAAAGATGGAGAGGCTCTATACACCCAGCAAAAATAAGACTGGGAGCTAACTGTGGCTCAGATCATATACTCCTAATTGCCAAATTCAGACTTAAATAGAAGAAAGTAGGAAAACCACTAGATCATTCGTGTAAGACCTAAATCAAATCCCTTAGGATTATACAGTAGAAGTGACAAATAGATTCAAGGGATTAGATCTGATAGACAGAGTGCCTGAAGAATTATGTACAGACGTTCGTGACGTTATACAGGAGGCAGTGATCAAGACGATCGCCAAGAAAAAGAAACGTAAAAAGGCAAAATGTTTGTCTGAGGAGGCCTTACAAATAGCTGAGAAAAGCAGAGAAGCTGAAGGCAAAGGAAAAAAGGAAAGATATACTCATCAGAATGCAGAGTTCCAAAGAATAGCAAGGAGAGGTAAGAAAGCCTTCCTAGTCATCAACGCAAAGAAATAGAGGAATATAATAGAATCAGAAAGACTAGAGGTCCCTTCAAGAAAATTAGAGATACCAAGGGAACATTTCATGCAAAGATGGGCTCAATAAAGGACAGAAATGGTGTGGACCTAACAGAAGCAGAAGATATTAAGGGGGTGCAATGATACACAGAAGAACAATACAAAAAAGATCTTCATAACCCAGATAACCATGACAGTGTGATCATCCACCTAGAGTCAGACATCCTGGAATGCAAAGTCAAGTGGGCCTTAGGAAGCATCACTATGAACAAAGCTAGTAGAGGTGATGGAATTCTAGTTGAGCTATTTCAAATCCTAAAAAGAAGATGCTAGGAGTGTGCTGCACTCTATATGCCAGCAAATTTGGAAAACTCAGCAGTGGCCACAGGACTGGAAAAGGTCAGTTTTCATGCTAATCTCAAAGAAAGACAATGCCAAAGAACACCCAAACTAACAGACAATTGCACTCATAATAACGCTCAAAATTCTCCAAGCCAGGCTTCAGAACGTGAACTGGGCACAGGACGTGAACACAGGATGTGAACTGTGTATTTCCAGATGTTCAAGCTGAATTTAGAAAAGTCAGAGGAACCAGAGATCAAATTTCCAACATCCACTGGATCATGAAAAAGCAAGAAAGTTCCAGTAAACCATCTACTTCTGCTTTATTGACTACACCAAAGCCTTTGACTGTGTGGATCACAACAGACTGTGGAAAATTCTTCAAGAGATGGGAATACCAAACCATCTGACCTGCCTCTTGAGAAATCTGTATGCAGGTCAGGAAGCAACAGTTAGAACTGGACATGGAACAACAGACTGGTTCCAAACAGAAAAGGAGTATATCAAGGTTGTATATTGTCACTCTGCTTGTTTAACTTATATGCAGAATACATCATGAGAAACGCTGGGCTGGAAGAAGCACAAGCTGGAATCAAGATTGCCAGGAGAAATATCAATAACCTCAGATATGCAGATGACACCATCATTGTGTCAGAGAGTGAAGAAGAACTAAAGAGCCTCTTGCTGGAGCTGAATGAGGAGAGTTTAAAAGCTGACTTAAACTCGACATTCAGAAAACTAAGCTCATGGCATTTGGTCCCATCACTTCTCGGCAAATAGATGGGGAAGTAATGGAAACAGCAACAGACTTTATTTTTTTGAAATCACTGCAGATCGTGACTACAGCCATGAAATTAAAAGACGTTTGCTCATTGGAAGATAAGCTATGACCAACCTAGACAGTATATTGAAAAGTAGAGACATTTCTTTGCCAACAAAGGTCTGTCTAGTCAAAACTCTGTTTTTTCCAGTAGTCATGTTGTTGTGATTGCTGGACTATAAAGAAAGCTGAGCACCGAATAATTGATCCTTTCAAAATGTGGTACTGGAGAAGATCCTTGAGAGTCCCTTGGACTGCAAGGAGATCTAACTGGTCAATCCTAAAGGAAATCAGTCCTGAATATTTATTGGAAGGATTGATGCTGAAGCTGAAACTCCAAACTTTGGCCACCTGATGTGAAGAATTGACTCATTTGAAAAGACCCTGATGCTGGGAGATATTGAAGGAAGGAGGAGAAGGGGGCGACAGAGGATGAGATGGTTGGATTGCATCACCGACTCGATGGGTATGACTCTGAGCAAGCTCTGGGAGTTGGTGATGGACAGGAAATCTTGTCATGCTGCACTCCATGGGGTCACAAAGAGTCAGACACAACTGAGTGACTGAACTGTACTGAGCTGTTTTATTTTTTTTAATTAATTAATTTTTTTATTGGAGGACAATTGCTTTACAGAATTTTTTTTTCATACCTCAACATAAATCAGCCATAGGTATACATATATCCCTTCACTCTTGAACCTCCCTCCCATCTCCCTCCCCACCCCACCCCTCTAGGTTGACACAGAGCTCCTATTTGAGTTTCCTGAACCATACAGTAAATTCCCCTTGGCCATCTATTTTACATATGGTAATGTAGCCATACACAAAGGTAAATGCTAAATGGATCAAAGACCTAAATGTCAGACTATAAACTAAGAACTGAACTTTAGCATATCACTTAACCTCCCTAATCCTTAGTATTTTCCTTTTGGGAATGTGATTAAACACAGTAGGTGATAGCATTGTCTTAGGTAATGAAACCACATACATGAAAATACTATGTACTGATAAATTTGTGATTAGTAGTAGTAGTAGTAGTATAATTTATGCCAAGATGATTGAAATAATTAAATTTAAGAAATGGAAAGAAGGCCCAACTAGCAGTATTTTACTGGAAGCATAAATGAGAGGTACCTGGAAATTCAACACTTAGACAAGTGATGAGTTTTAGTTTGAAGGACATTGACACTACAGTAGGAGAAAGGCATAAACTCAGAATAAAACAGATAATAAAGTACAGCGCAAGGCATGTGTTGAAACTTTTGGAACTTGCTTTCAGAAGATCAACCCAGAATTGTGAGAGAGAGTAATCTACTAAGCAGACTTTATCTTTCCAGACTCATTGCTAGTTCCTCTCACTGCCTTCTGCTGTATCTGTGGCTGGGATATGTCTTATTCTTTGCTCTGTTTTTTTCCACATCTATCTATCTCTCATCTATCATCTCTATCTAATCCATTAACTTGGACTGTTATAACAGAATGTGACATTTTGCGTGGCTTAAACAACAGAAATGTACCTTCTCTGTCTGGAGGCTAGAAGTTCAAGATCAAAGTGGCATCAGTGCTGGTTTTTGGTGAGGCCTCTCTTGCTGGATTGCAAATGGCCACCTTAATGCTGTGTCCTCACACGGCCTGTCCTCTGTGTGTGACGAAAGAGAGATCTTTGGCTTCTGTTCCTCTTCTTATAAGGACACTGGCCCTATTAGATTTAGGCTCACACTTACAACTTCATTTAACCTTAAATGCATTCTTAAAGGCCCTGACCTCCAAATAGAGTCACACTGGGGTTTAAGGTTTCAATGTAGGGATTTTTGTGGGGCCAGGTTAGGGGGCATGAACAATTTAGTCCAGGCCACTATCTAGTATCTGTCTCTTTTCTCAGTGTAGTTCTTAAAACTACTTTGTAATTGATTGCTATTCTGTTTTCCTTAAGTGTACTGACCTTATCTAACTCTTTTTATATTTTTAACTCATATGTGATGTTCAATTAAAAAAAATGGTTGGTTCCTTGACTTGAATTGATAATACATAAAGAGCTAACCACAAGAATTCTTTCACTTTTGTCTACCAGCGTGAGAACTGACACTGGCCTTGCTTACACACCTAACCACTCTGTTATCAGGCTCCTTCAATATCTCATTCAATAAACTTGATGGATTATAATATTCCCCCTGGGAAATCACACTCTGTCTTCCATTAGAGTCTGAAAATATTTTAAAATATAGCATATAATTTTGCCTCTTTTTGGCATAATTCTTCACATTTTGTAGAAGTAGAAAGAAGTAAAGTTATTAAAAAAAGTATACAATAAATTTATTTAATAAAATTTTATGTTTCAAAGATCTCTCTCTCTCTCTCTCTCTCACACACACACACACACACACACACACACACACACACACACACATACACATTTTAACCTACCTAGAATCTTTCAGACAGCAATTCCAAATTAGAAGCATCAGATTCAAATAAGCACAATTCTGAAGCACCGAATGAGTAGGCAGTCACATTCCGGTAATCTTTTAAGCAACTGATACTTGTGAAGTGTAGTACTATACTAATCACTTTCCACTTTGTGGATTGCTCTTTTTATTAGATAGTAAATTTAGAGAACTGTTTTTCCCTAACCCCCCAAATATTTTAAAATTTTTTGAAGGAAGCAATAAAATCATACTTAAAAACTTATACCGATATTTGGTTTGTCAACATTGACTTAAGCTGCTAGATAATCTAACCCTTCAGACTTCTCAGTTGAAACCTGTTAGAAGGGTACTTGCAACCCACTTTTAAACATATGTAACTGGAATACATTGGAGGTTAATTACATTAAAAAATCTGCAAATTGCTTTGGGTTGGAGGCTATATAAATAGAGCTGTCATTCTTTTCCTAGGACCTGACCACATTTCTTTTAAAAGCATAAGATTTTCATCTTGTTTTCCAAAAGCATGACCTGTGTTAGCAGTCATGGTGCTCTATAACATTGATGCAGCTGCCTATTGAACTGTTCAGAGCACCTTTCGATCTGGAAACTTTGATTACATTTTATGATCACTCTCCTAAGGTCAAAGAATTTGATTTGCATCTATCAGGCAAGCAGAAAAAAAAAAAAAAAACAACTTTCTGAAGCATTATCACCAGCTTATCTTAGGTGAATTCTTCCAATAACATGTTTCATACACATTCAGATTTTCATTACTTTGAATGTAGATATTTTGTGTTAATATTTTTAGACTAACAGATGTAAAATCATGAACTTTGTAGAACCTAGAATTAATATAGAATTTCAGTATTACACAATTTTAGGTCTTGGAGAGCCATTGCCATTTTGAAACGTTTCAGAAAGCAGAAGTACTTGTTTGGTAAAACCGTGTAGCCACACATCAGACAAGCATTATGTAAAGGGCATGGAGCTTGGTGGAGACAATATAATTTAGGCTGCAGATGCTGTCCTGACTTCCTCCTGGGATTTGGAGAATCAGCTCTGGAGCCATATCAGAAGCTGTCTACAAGGCCACATGTGGGAAAACTTAAAATAAATTAAGTCTTGGAACGACTTAAATCTAATGCTCTTCACTAACTTCATTAGACCTGAATAGAGAAATATTTGCTGTTTGAAGCCTACCACAGATATAATAACACCCAGAAAGCTGTGAAAGTCAAAGGGTATCAAGCCCAGCTTGCAACTTCACAAAGAAACAAACAGGAGAGGGTCAGCAGCTATTTCATGCCCTAGGAGACAGAGAAAAGATGGAATTTAATGTATGAAGGATGGCTGTTCACAAAATTTCATTTGACTTGATGCAACTCGATGTCAAATTGTGGCAAGAGTAAAGAATGTCAGAAAGCTAAATTTTATCGAATGGTTTATGTAGGCTCTTTACAAAGTCACCTTAAGTTTCACTACAGAACTACCAAGATTTCCTATTTTGTCAGAATACCATTACCATCTCTTGCAACATCTGTAACATTTTTTTTTTCAGAAACAATTTTCTTGGGAGCATTTATGCCACAGACATCCATATTTAATAAAGATGTCTCAGTAAACTTCAAGGCATTTCCCAACCCTTCATTTTGGTTGGCTTATTCTACAGTTAATTGGTAATCAATCTCTGTCAAGATAAGCAATTTGATCTACCTTAATGGAGTAGCAGTTCACTTGGGAAGTGATAAAAACTCATTTCATTTTAGTATGACCTACACTGCAAGTATTGCATGGGTTAGCACAGACATTCTGTTTGTTTTTACGATACAGAGAAAGAAACGCCCAGATTTATCACAGATGTTCTGATACTACATTTACATATAAAATGTACATTAGCATGGTATATAATTATATATTAATTAAAAATCATTGGTCAAGCATTTACTGATGCCTAGAACCATGCTATAATGCGGTGAGTGGGATTTTAACAGATGAAAAAGGCTATGTTTACTTGTCAATCAATTCGGAAGTCTCCATAGAAAAACAAATGGGGCAATACTCTGGGATTGGTGACGGCCAAGACAACTTGAGAGTCTGGATAGATAGCAAAACTAGCTGCTGTGGCATAGTGTATGACCCCTGATATGTAGCCAAACATACCCCCTTCCTCCATACTGTGACTTAATTGATTTTGTTACAGGTATCAGTTTCTTCACGTAGCATGAGAAGGAACCGTTTAGTTGACAGTCAAGAGAATATAAACATAGCCCAAGTGCTGCCTGAAAGGATCAGAAAAGAATGATACTGAAAAGACTTTTGTGACTTCTCCAGTATTCCAGAAGTTAAGGTCCTGAGCTTCCACTGCAGGGTCACCAGTTCAATGCCTTGTCTGGGAGCTAAGACCCCACATGCCGCATGACACAGCCAAAAAGAGAGAAAGAAAAGAAACATTTGCCTCTGACATAGAGTTATTCCAAAATAAGAGGAATGAGAGGCAAAAGTCATGAATAAATGGGTTAGTGTAAAATAGGCAGCTATGAGTGGGTATTAAATATCTACTTCTAGAGAAAATCCTATTATAACACATTGTGAGTTGAATTACTACAGATGAAGCATATAGTCGATATATAGTCAGTAAACAAAGTCACTTAGGGATATCGTGTATGCGTGGCACTGAAAGACTCCTGTTTGGTGTATGTGTGTGTGTACCTCATAGCCAGGAAGAGTAACTAGGTATCTAGTGATTCATGCAGTGCCAAAATTTATAGTTGTATTTTTGTTTTCATGTTATGCTCTTGGTAATCATTGTGATGCATTTAATGTTGAGTCCATGATCAGGAATATAGTCTATACTTTATTTATTTATTTAGAAAATGCAATGCTAGTTGAATTGTTAAAAGTAAATGACTCTCAGAAAGACATAGAGTCATTTGGTTATATTGGTGTGTGCGTGTGTGTGTGTGTATGTATGAGAGGGGGAGAGATGGAAAGAGTTTGTGTGCTGTGTGCTTGTGTTTGTATTCATATCATTTGAGGTTAATGGCAGGTAACAATCCCAAGTGTTTGCACTTGTGTAATTTGATAATATTTAGAAACAGATCAAGCAATCAAATTAAATTATCTCTGTCAGAACAACCAACATACAAGACTGTAGACTTTGCATTTTGGATTAGTTTTATTGAAACAATAGTTAGGGTCCTGAGACTTTGTACATGTTCAGCTTCATAAGTTGGCTTAGCAAATCAATAGCATAAATTATTAATTTTACAATTTTTCCAGTCAGCCAGTGATTCTTCATCTGTGTTTTGTTACATGCAAATCCTCAATAAATTGTTTAATTCCAGCATAAGAGGATTCTGGTATATGCATAAGATGCAAGTGACTAGCTGTTTAAACTGAGTTAAACAACTTTATTTTGTTTTATTGAAATACTCTTGGTAAACAACAAAACATGTTTTCCTTCTTCAAACTCACTCCAGAAAAACAATTTAGCTTCTCGACTTTTTAAATCCTATACCTTAAAATTATTTTATATTAAATAACATATGAAAGTATATACCATATCATAGATAATAAATCTGAGAGTATTTCTATTATTTGATTTTCCTATTTTAATTATTATTTCTAGCATCATCAATAACTATACTATCCCTCCAATTTTGTATACTCACAAGAATAAACTTAGTCCTGCTTCATTTTTTCCTGTATGGCTTTTTGTTGGCAAGTCTTACTGGTGTTGTGTGGAATACTTTTTCCACTTTCCTTTTGTTCACATTATCAAAATCACTGGTTAAACTCTAACTGCAGCAGGTGTATGCATTTTTCGCATCCTTTCAGAATATTTAACACAGAAGCCTTTATAACTTTCACCTTTGTATTAAGGTTCTCTAGAGAAACAGAACCAATAGGAGATTTGTTGAGAGGAATTGGCTCATACAATTATGAAAGCTGAGATTTCTCACAAATTGGCAGTCTATCAGGTGGAGATTTAGAAAAACCAGTAATGTTAATTCAGTTCAAGTGTGAACACCTAAGATCAAGAGGAGCCTATGATTTAAACCCCAATTTGAGGGTCAGAGAAGGTAGAATAATATGTTTCAGCTTTCCTCCTTCTTCTGCCTTTTGTTCAATCCAGGTCCTCATTGATAGAATGATGCTCACCCACAGAGGGGTGTGCAATCTGCTTTACTGAATCCATGAATTAGAATAACCCTTAAAGACAATGTCCAGAAACAATGTTTAATCTGAGCATCTATTACCCACTCAAATACATAAAAGTAACCATCAAAAACATAACTTCTTTTTAACTATTTACCCAGGCTTCCCCTTAAGCATGAATTCCAAATTTCCTCTTATGATTCTTGTTGAATAGCTTATTCATAATCCATAAATTGTATATGACTATTTTTCCATGAAGCACTCCATGCCTTGAATGAAGTTAGGTGTTACCAATTCTGTCTGTGTGTGTGTATATATATACATATGTGTGTGTATACTGTTCACAGATGACATGATACTATGCATAGAAAATTCTAAAAAGAAACACCGAAAAAAATATATTAGAATTCAACAATGAATTTGGGGTAAAGTTGCAGGATACAAAATTACTGTACAGAAATCTACTGTGTTTTTATACACTACCAGAAAGAGATATTAGGAAAGAATTCTCATTCACAGTCTCACTAAAATAATAAAATACTTTGAGATAACTCTAATTAAGGATGTAAAAGACCTATATTCAGAAAATTATAAGATAGTGAAGAAGAAATTGAAGATGGCACAAGCAGATGAAAAGATATACTGTGTTCATAAACTGAAATAGTTAATATTGCTAAATTGACCAGATTTACAGATTCAGTGCAATCTTTAGCAAATTAGCAATGACATTTTTCACAGAACTGGAACAACTAATTTTCAAATTTGTATGAAAACATAAAAGATCTCAAAAGGCCAAAATTATTTTGAGAAAGAAGGAAAAGATTGATGGCATAATGCTCTCTGATTTCAAACTCTACTACAAAGCTAGAGTAATCAAAAGAATACACTTCTGGCACCAACACAGACTCATAGATTAACAGAATTAAATAGAGAGCACAGGAATAAACCTAAACTTATACAGGTAATTAATCTCTGACAAAGGAGGCAAAAATATACATTTGGATCCATCTAGTGAAAACTACGGTTTTTCCAGTAGATATGCATGGATGTGAGAGTTGGACTATAAAGAAAGCTGAGCACCAAAGAATTGATGCTTTTGAACTGTGGTGTTGGAGAAGACTCTTGAGAGTCCCTTGGACTACAAGGAGATCAAACCAGTCAATCCTAAAGGGAATCAGTTCTGAATATTCACTAGAAGAACTGATGCTGAAGCTGAAACTCCAATCCTTTGGCCACCTGATGTGAAAAATTGACTCACTGGAAAAGACCGTGACGCTGGAAAATATTGAAGGCAGGAGGAGAAGGGGACGACAGAGGATGAGATGGTGGGATGGCATCACTGACTTGATGGACATGAGTTTGAGTAAACTCCAGGAGTTGGTGAAGGACAGGGAAGCCTGGCGTGCTACAGTCCATGGGGTCTCAAAGAGTCGGAGATGACTGAGCAACTGAACTGACTGACTGAACCTCTTCAATAAATAGCATTGAGAAAACTAGATAGCTACATGCAAAAGAATTTGGCTGAACTATTTTCTCATACCATATATACAAATAAACCAAACGTGGATTACTTAAATGTAAAATTTGAAACCATGAAACTTCTGGAAGAAAGCATAGACTTTATGCCCTTTGACATTGATCTTTGCAATATTTTTTTATATGTCTCCTCATGAAAGGGAAACAAACAAAACTAAAGAAATGGACTATAGCAACTTTAAAAAGATTTACATAGTGAAGGAAACTATCAACAAAACAAAATATACTTACTGAATGGTAGAAAATATTTGCAAATGAAATATCTGATAAGGGGCTAATATCCAAAATACACGAAAACTCATACAATTCAACATCAAAGAAACAAACAGTTTGATTACAAAATGCAAAGAATACTTGAATAGACATTTATCCAAAGAAGACATTTAGATGGCCAACAGATGCAGGATGCTAAATGTTGCTGATCATCAGAGAAATGCAAATTTCGACCACAAAGAGATATCACCTCACGCCTGTTAAAATGGCTATTATCAAAAAGACCACAAATAACAAATGTTGGTGACAATGTGGTGAAAAAAGAATCCTTATGTGCTGTTGGTGAGAATGTAAATTGATACAATCACAATGGAAAGCGATATCTAGGTTCCTCAAAACACTAAAAATGGATCAAATGAGCAACTCCAGTCTTGGGTATATATCTAAAGAAAACATAACCACTAATTTAAAAAGATATATGCATCTCAATGTTTAGTGCAGTATTAAATACAATAACTAAGTTACACACTACATCTTTTTTATCCATTCACATATTGATGGATGTTTAGATTGAGTTTGAGTTAACTCCTGGAGTTGGTGATGGACAGTGAGGCCTGGCATGCTGCAGTCCATGGCATCGCAAACAGTCGGACATGACTGAGCGACTGAACTGAACTAGATTGCTTCCATATCTTAACTATTGTAAATAATGCTGCAGAAACGTATATATACATTGTATACATATATGTGTGTGCGTGTGTGTGTGTGTATATATATATATATATATATATATATATATATATATACAGGCTTCCCTGTTGGCTCAGTCAGTAAAGAATCTGAAATGAAGTGAAAATCACTCAGTTGTGACCCCATGGACTATACAGTCCGTGGAATTCTCCGGACCAGAATATTGGAGTAGGTAGCCATTCCCTTCTCCAGGGTATCTTCCCAACCCAGGGATTGAACCCAGGTCTCCTGCACTGCAGGTGGACTCTTTACTCTCTGAGCCACCAGGAAAAGCCCAAAAACTCTGCCTGCAATGCAGGAGACCAGTATTTTTCCCTGGAATATTCCATAGACAGAGTACCTTGGAGGGCTATAGTCCATGGGGTTACAAGGGTCAGATACAGCTTAGCAACTAAACCACCACAAGTACATATATATATATATATATATATATATATATATATATACAAACACGATGGAATATTACTCAGTCATAAAAAGGAAATTTTAACTGTGTGACAACATGGATGGACTTAGAGCATATTTTGTTAAGTGAGCTAAGTCAGAGAAAGACAAATAATGTGTGATTTCACTTGTATGTGGACTCTAAAAATAAAACAAATTAATAAAACTAATCAGAAATAAAGCCACAGATACAGAGAAAGGCAGAGGGGAAGGGAATTAAGGGAGGCAATATATATTTGAAGGAGATTAAGAGGTATAACATTTCAGTTACAAGATGGATGAGTCATAGATATGAAATGTACAATGTGGGGAATATAGTCAAGGATTATGTAAAGTCTTTGTATGACCGAGAAAAAAATATTATATTAGTTTCCTTACTGCTTTGTAGCTTTTATTCTCATGAGGGAAGTTATTTAGATATAATTATTGACAATAAGTAAAGTATAAATTCAAAAAGTAATTTGAGGCTCTGATAAACTCTATAAGAGAAATACTCAAGGTATTGTATAAATAAAAATCTTCTACAGACTGTGTGTCTGGGTGGTGAAGCCCCCCTGAGACACTGAACTTGAGCTGATATTTGCAAAGTGGAAGAGTCAGTCACTCAGAGGTCCTTAGAGCGTGATTCTAGGAAGGGAACATGGCAAGGGCAAAAGCCCTGAGGTGGGAACAATTTTGAGACTTAGAAGACTTGCATGTTATGAGATTATAGTAAAAAGGGGTAAGAAAGCAGCACATAGAATCAGAAATAGGAAGAGTCCAGTTGTGTAGGACCTTCTAGGTCATGGGAGAAAATTTGGATTTTATTCTAGTGCAACAATAAATGGAGTAATAGGTTGATGTGCATTTCCGAAATATCATTCTGTTTGTTTCTCTACAGAAACAGGTATACCATGTAGACTTCTACTTCATTCCTCTTAGCAATAACAGAAGCTAGCACCAAGCAAATGGCGTCACCTCACATTTCCTATACAAAAGGAGAGAAGAAGAGAAAGGAGGGAGGTCAGAAAGAGAAGCTTTTTCTAAAATAGAATAAGTATGTATACTTTTAAATAATTTTATAATCTTTAGTAAAAGATAAACATCAATTTTAAAGAAAGAAATAGGATCAGTATTGCTAACATTCACCACTATATTTTAATCACTTATTGTGCTAAGTCGCTTCAGTCGTGTCCGACTCTTTGCGATCCTATGGACTGTAACCTGCCAAGCTTCTCTGTCCATGGATTCTCCAGGCAAGAATACTGGAGTGGGCTGCCATGCCTTTCTCCAGGAGATCTTCTCGGCCCAGGGATTGAGCTTGCATCTCACGTCTCCTGCATCGGCAGGCAGATTCTTTACCACTAGCGCCACCTGGAAAGCCAACAGGTTTTATTCTGAAGCAAGAATAAAGCAACCTTTGGATAAGAAAGTACTCACTGGACTTTCTAGAGCAACATCTGGTTGGCATATGCTATCATCTCACCATGAAAACCCAGTATTGCAGTGTTCATAGCACCCTTAGATGTTGCAATAATATTAATAGTTTCTTTTCTAAAACCAAGGTTCTGTATTAGGAGGTCTGCTCTCATCCTGCTTGGGTAATCGTGGTTGCCAAGAAGTCGAGAGGTAGATATGTAGTCTCAGGGGTAGCTGAGCTGAAGTCTGCACAGCCCACTTGTTCAGTGGTCCATGTAACCCTCAAAGCAGCTGTGTAATTTACCTGCACTCTACCTAAGGACTCATTTTCTCAGTTTAAAAATTATTTTGCAAGACGTATTTAATATATCTATGATTTCTTAACTATTTTCTGTGTGCCAGGTAATGTGCTAAATATTTCTACAATATTATCTTAATTTTCAAAATAATCCTATGATATGAGTATTACTAGCACAATTTAAAACATTAAAGGAAGAAAGAAAGAAAATTTTTGCCCAAAGTGATAGTTTGCTAATATTACAACCATGATTAAAATCCAGATCATGTTGGTAAGCAGGGATCTCTTGACTCCAAAGACCATCCTCTACAGTAATATATTATCTTTTTATGATAGCTGAATTGTTTATTTCAAACAATTGCAATAGATGATTTTGTATATATATTTATGTGTGTGTGTGCATCATATTTATTTATTTATAATATATATATATTTATATGGAAATATGGTTTTGTCCTTGTTTAATCACTAAGTCATATCCCATTCTTTCATAATCCCATGAACTGTAGCCCACCAGGCTCCTCTGCCAAAGGGGATTTCCCAGGCAAGTTTACTGGAGTGAGTTGCCATTTCCTTCCCCTCCAAGGGATTGTCCTGACCCAAAGACCAAACCAGCATCTCCTGCATTGGCAGGTGGATTCTTTACTACTGAGCACCAGGGAAGCCCAATATAGAAATATATGTGAGTATAAATGAATATATTTAAAATTTTTGTGTGATTTTAAATATCAAAGCTACTTGCTACTTAAACAATCTCAATTTTATTTCTTTCAGATAGACCCCTAGGATGGTTATTAAAAATTTTAGTGTGGGTAAGCTTAATATGTGAAGGTAGTTTTAGATAAAATTAAGTATAAGTAGTATTTATAATAGTTACTCATACTTTGCTACTGGATCATTTTTCATCTTAAATATCCCATGGGTGTGCCTTACCCCACTTGAAGAATGCTGCCCTAGGGAAGAAGCATGTGGATTCTTGATACCCATAAAATTTAGTCCTTATTCACTTAATTGACTTACTAATACAAAATTATAAAGTTGTATGACTTTGAATGCCTAATTCAACTCACAATGGAATCCCTATGTTACCAAGATGTAGAAGAAAAAAAAAATGACTAAATCCTACGTCACACACTTGGTGTGATTATCAGATGGACGTCATCTGTGTGAAATGAGAGTGGTTCCTTCAGCACTGCATTCTCGGTTGTGACTTCTGCTCTCTACAAATTATTCCTGGGAGGAAGACATGACATGAAGACCCTCCCTTTTTCTTTGTCTCCAATCTCACACAAATCAGCATTCTTTTCCTGTGTGTATTTACTTTCATCCACAAGATGAGGCTGTGAAAGTGCTGCACTCAATATGCCAGCAAAAATGGAAAACTCAGCAGTGGCCACAGGACTGGAAAAGGTCAGTTTTCATTCTAATCCCAAAGAAAGGCAATATCAAAGAAGGCTGAAACTACCACACAATTGCACTCATCTCACATGCTAGCAAAGTAATGCTTAAAATTCTCCAAGCCAGGCTTCAGCAATACGTGAACCATGAAGTTCAAGCTGGTTTTAGAAAAGGCAGAGGAACCAGAGATCAAATTGCCAACGTCCGCTGGTTCATCAAAAAAGCAAGAGAGTTCCAGAAAAACATCTATTTTTGCTTTATTGACTACGCCAAAACCTTAGACTGTGTGGATCACAATAAACTGTGGAAAATTCTGAAAGAGATGGGCATACCAGACCACCTGACCTGCCTCTTGAGAAACCTGTATGCAGGTCAAGAAGCAACAGTTAGAACTCAACATGGAAAAACAGATAGGTTCCAAATAGGAAAAGGAGTACATCAAGGCTGTATATTATCACCCTGCTTATTTGACTTATATGCAGAGTACATCATGAGAAACTGGGCTGAAGGAAGCACAAGATGGAATTAAGATTGCCAGGAGAAATATTAATATCCTCAGATATTCAGATAACACCACCATTATGGCAGAAAGTGAAGAGGAACTAAAGAGCCTCTTGAAGGCAAAAGAGAAGAGGGAAAAAGTTGACTTAAAGCTCACCATTCAGAAAACTAAGATCATGGCATCTGGTCCCATCATTTCATGGCAAATAGATGGGGAAACAGTGGAAACAGTGGTTGACTTTATTTTTCTGAGCTCCAAAATCACTGCAGATGGTGATTGCAGCCATGAAATTAAAGGACACTTACTCCTTGGAAGGAAGGTTATGACCAACTTAGATAGCATATTAAAAAAGAGAGACACTACTTTGCCAAAAAAGGTCCATCTAGTCAAGGCTATGATTTTTCCAGTGGTCATGTGTTGATGTGAGAATTGGACTATAAATAAAGCTGAGTGCAGAAGAATTGATGCTTTTGAACTGTGGTGTTGGAGAAGATTCTTGAGAGTCACTTGGACTGCAAGGAGATCCAACCAGTCCATCCTAAAGGAGATCAGTCCTGGGTGTTCTTTGGAAGGAATGATACAGAAGCTGAAACTCCAATACTTTGGCCATCTGATGCGAAGGGCTGACTCATTTGAAAAGACCCTGATGCTGGGAAAGATTGGGAGTAGGAGGAGAAGGGGACGACAAAGGATGAGATGGCTGGATGGCATCACCGACTCGATGGACATGGGTTTGCGTGGACTCCGAGAGTTGGTGATGGACAGGGAGGCCTGGCATGCTACAGTTCATGGGGTCGCAGAGTCGGACACAACTGAGCTACTGAACTGAACTGAACTGACACTCATGTGAAAAGTAGAAAGTAAGTGAATAAAAAAATAAACCTTTTCAGCCACACTACCTTCCATGAGCTAGATATCATTCTTGCAAATTCCATTCAATGGACAATGTTGATAAACTATAATATCAGGTAGTTAACAGGGCTTTCTTTAAGTATCTCTGTGGGTGATATTTCTTTAAAAAAATCATTCACATCTCACACTTCTAAGAGACGAGGCAAATTTTCTCCTAGGACAGGTGTGCAAGTTAGTGAGCTGAAGAGGAAGATGGACAATCTGGCGCCTGCCACTTTCATCTTGCTGTAATCTCAAGTTTGTACTCGCCCATGGGGAAATTAGAAGGGGATAGCAATAAACCACTACCTGCTGACAAAGCAGAATGCTTTGTGAAGGCATTCCAACATATTGACAAATACATGGCAAAATGTTTAATTTATCAGAGTAAATAGGAGTTCATTTCTCATTCTGGGGTTAGTCTGACTACTTACCTAGATCTGAAGATGCATATCAAGATCAAAGTTATGAAACTGTATAAAAGCAACAGATAGAGTTAATAGCTGATATTTACATAGTTCATATTAATATATACATGATTTACATATTATTTATAGAAATATTTTTACTATATTTTTTTATTTTTTATAATTAAAATCTAGCCTACATCTTATACAACTTCACCTGCAGGAAGAAAGGAGAGCCATGAGAATATAAGAGCAACATTGATGTTTGAAATATAAAGGATTTTCTTTGCCTTTTTCCTATTTTTCTTAGGTTAAGGCTAGCTCCTAAGCTTATTCCTATCTTAAGAAAAGTGTTTTAAATAAGTTTATGCTGTCCCTCTTCCTCTTGTGTTCCCACGGTATCATAATTTCATAGTATTTAGTTAATGTGGAGCGTAAGGAATGATGGGAAAGCAGTTTGGTATGACTGCAGTTAAAGTGTTCAGTTCAGTCGCTCAGTCATGTCTGACTCTTTGCGACCCCACGGACTGCAGCATGCCAGGCCTCCCTGTCCCAGAGTCTACCCAAACCCATGTCCATCGAGTTGGTGATGCCATCCAACCATCTTATCCTCTGTCGTCCCCTTCTTCTCCTACCCTCAATCTTTCCCAGTATCAGAGTCTTTTCCATTGAGTCAGCTCTTAGCATCAGGTGGCCAAAGTATTGGAGTTTCAGCTTCAACATCATTCCTTCCAATGAACACCCAGGACTGATCTCCTTTAGGATGGACTAGTTGGATCTCTTTGCAGTCCAAGGGGCTCTCAAGAGTCTTCTGCAACACCACAGTTCAAAAGCATTAATTCTTTTGAGCTCAGCTTTCTTTTTTTTTAAGTTCATGTTCTTTTTTTTTTTTGATATTTTTAAAAAGAGATTTATTTATTTATTTATTTATTTTTTTTATATATTGTATTTGTTTTGCCTTACATTGACGTGAATCCACCATGGGTGTACATGTGTTCCCCTTCCAGAACCCTCCTCCCACCTCCCTCCCCATCCCATCCCTCCAGGTCATCCCGGTGCACCAGCCCCGAGCTCCCTGTATCACGCATCTAACCTGGACAGGCAATTCATTTCACATATGATAATTTACATGCCTCAGTGCCATTCTCCCATATCATCCTGCCAGCTTTCTTTATAGTCCAACTCTCACATCCGTACATGACCACTGGAAAAACCATATCCTTGACTAGATGGACCTTTGTTGGCAAAGTAATGTCTCTGCTTTTTAATATGCTATCTCGGTTGATCATAACTTTCCTTCCAAAGAGTAAGCGTCTTTTAATTTCATGGCTGCAATCACCATCTGCAGTGATTTTGGAGCTCAGAAAAATAAAGTCAGCCATTGTTTCCACTGTTTCCCCATCTATTTGCCATGAGGTGATGGGGCCGGATGCCATGATCTTAGTTTTCTGAATGTTGAGCTTTACTTTCATATATTTTATTTAGGAATATAATATCGGGATCCAAGAGAATTCAACTATAGCATTTCCCGAGAAGTAAGGCAACTTCTGGTGTTTTCAGAGCCTTTTCCTCTTTCTAGCAGGGTTCACTTTGGATTCTATGAGGCCAACAAGAGTATCTAATTTCTGTTAATTGCTTCTCAAGTTTCACATAGTTACAGAAAAATATTTGCTTTCTATGTACTTAAATGTACTGATTAATAAAAATTTCAGTTCAGGCAACTCTTTTACAGATTTACCTGTTTTCTAGGAAATACACAATATCCTGGAAGTACTAAGATGAATAAGAAGCTTCCTTATGATGAGGAGCTTAAAATCCAGTAAGGAAGTTGGGCGCAAAAATATGCATTGAAAGCATGGGGTTTGGTGGAGGTACAAAATCTATTTACAATCTAAAAGATGTCAGAAAATTTTGTAGTGAAACAGTGATGTTTGAGCTATGTTTTTGATGATGAGTAACTATCCACTTCTGCTTCTGTTAGGTCCATACCATTTCTGTGCTTTATTGTGCCCATCTTTGCATGAAATGTTCCCTTGGTATCTCTAATTTTCTTGAAGGGATCTCTAGTCTTTCCCTTATTGCAAAATTCAGACTTTAATTGAAGAAAGTAGGGGGAACCACTAGACCATGCAGGTATGATCTAAATCAAATCCCTTATGATTATACAGTAGACATGACAAATGATTCAAGGGCTTAGATATGATAGAGTGCCTGAAGAACTATGGTTGGAGGTTCATGACATTGTATGGGAGGCAGTGATCAAGACCACCCAGAAGATAAATAAATGCAGAAAGGTGAACTGGTTGTCTGAGGAGGCCTTCCAAATAGCTGAGAAAAGAAGAGAAGCTAAAAGCAAAAGAGAAAAGGAAAGATACACCATTTGAATGCAGAATTCCAAAGAATAGCAAGGAGAGATAAGAAAGCCTTCCTCAGTGATCAATGCAATGAAATAGAGGAAAACAACAGAATGAGAAATACTAGAGATCTCTTCAAGAAAAGTAGAGATACTAAGGGGAACATTTCCTGAATATTCATTGAAAGGACTGATGCTGAAGCTGAAACTTCAATACTTTGGCCACCTGATGTGAAGAACTAACTCATTGGAAAAGATCCTGATGCCGGGAAATGTTGAAGGGAGGAGAAGGGAACGATAGAGGATGAGATGGTTGGATGGCATCACCAACTCAATGGACATGAGTTTGAGTAAGCTCTGGGAGATGGTTATGGGAAGGGAGGACTGGCGTGCTGCAGTCCATGGGGTCACAAAGTCGGACACCACTGAGCGACTGAATGAGCTGAACTGTCCACTCGACAATTTGGAAATTACTAGAGTGTTTGTGTGTTGGGGCCATGTGTGAGGTGTGAATAGGCACAGGTGCCTGGAACAGTCTGTCCCAGTGGGGAATCTGTAAGTGATGGGCAAAGTAAAGGGATGTAAGCAAAGAGAAATCTGAGGCAACAGGGTAGGGGCCACATTAAGGAGAGCCTCCTGTGTCATAGTGAGGAGTTTTTATTTATCCTGTAGTAAATGGGGAACCATTAAAGGGTTTTAATCAGTGGCAAACATGATTAGATTTGCATTTTAGAAAAATCAATCTGGCAGTAAAAGCCAGGTGGATTGTGCAAGACTGGAGGCAAAAACTATTTAGGAGCATATTATTATAAATCAGGCTGTGGTTAGGGTCTGCACCAGGGTAATAGCAGTAGCAATTAAAAAGGAGAGACCAGATACAAGGTAGGTTAAGAAGGTACAGAGAAACTGACAATTGATTTGTCTCCAATACGTGACAATTGATTTATCTCCAATGATAGACACGATGAAGGAGTTAATCATCTGTCCAGTTTATGGGCTTGAAGACTCATGGGGGAAATTTGGAAACCAGACATCAAGTATAAAGGCAGGAGCTGAAGAATTAAATGTGGTTAAGATTACTCAGAGATCTTTTTGACTAGAGAGAGAAGCCCAAAGATAAAGATACAGGGGAGAAATACAAATACATAAAGAAGAAGCATAGAAATTGCAGCCAGCAAAGAAAACTGAGAAGACAGGCTTAGTAAAAACTGAAAGGACCTTGGAAAAGTAATATTATAAAAGGCAGTGAAGGAAAAGTGTCCAGAGAATAGCTCATTCAGCAGAAATGCTGCAGTGCCTTGCAGTGATGAAGAGGAGGACTAAGAAGGTTCTTTGGATTGGTGATTGTAGATGGCTGTCACTCTTTTCAAGAAGTAGACTCAATGAAATAAGGGCATGGCATGGGATGGCAATGGATGAACACAATGGACAAGACTGGTAGTGTGTTATAGAGGAATGTTTTAGTGGGAACTGAAAAATATAATTAAGGAAGGATGCATAAAGAGGCTATATGTGGTCTTGGTATAAAAATAACAGCAACTGATAAGAATTTACAGAATGGGACAAGAAATGAGAGAGAGAGACAGGTTAAGAAAATACTAATCATTGGAGATTATAAATAGTGTTCTTAACAATAAAGCAGTAGATTATGTTGATATTTTGAAAGTGTTTAATTTCATTTCTTATGAAAAACACCTAGATGAGAAGTAAGTTTGAGATTGAGGATCCTTTTTTTTCCCCCTTAAATGAAATAATATAAGGAAAACATTCTGGCAAAAGCACACCGTAAGGGGGTGAAGATTGTTATGTCTGAGTATTTGTGACTCCATGAACTATAGCCCACCAGACGCCTCCGTGTAATTTTCCAGGCAAGAATACTGAAGTGGGTTGCCATTTCCTTCTCCAGGGGATCTTCCTGAACAAGGGAAGCACACATTGCTATTAAAAAGAAAAAAATATATATATATATATGTACTGCATTTGCACAAATTATTATACAAAAGTCATGAATGGAACTTCTTTTTCGTAGATTTCTGAAACTCATTTATTTGCATGTAGGATGTCATCGGTCTAGTAAATTTATGTATACATATACTTCATACTGGGTGTGTCATGTCATTTTACGTTCTGATCATCTATTGCTTGAAGGGAAAGTGTGAAACTAATTACAGTTCTGAAAAAGCATAAATATTGAATGTCCTGATATCATAAGATTTTAGAACTGCTAGTCTCCTTACTAGGTTATGTGAACATTGAGTTATTTTATCCTAAAATTATTTAACCCACGTTCATTAACTGTATCCCCTCAGTGAGCAGTAATACTCATTTGTAAAATTTTCTGATTGGAGTTTGTGAAGGGAGTTTGTGAAGAGAGGAACAGTGGAATTTGGAAAGATAATTGACCCATGCAGGGATTAAACCTGTGACCTTGGTTTTATTAACATTTGCCCCAAACAATCACGCTAAGCAGCCTAAGGCATCAAAGCTAATATAGCACTTGTGGCTGATAAACAATTTCAAATGAGAACATGCAGACATCCCCAGTCTGAAATAAGATTTTCAAATTTAAAAAATAAACTGATAATAATAAATTAAAGAAACTCTAGAATTTAACTTTTATTCTCCAAGCAATGATTGAGTTTAAAGAAGCTTATTCATGAATGTTACCTGAGGTTATTTCTGGTTGCAGATTAGTACATGTGTATGGCATTTGAATACTCATGATGAGGATAGTAATGATAGCAGTTCATTAACCTCACTAACATATGAAAATGGTATGAGTTGGAAATGGTATCAAAATTTAGGCAAGATGAGAATTCTAGATTTAGTTTCAACATGTAAAGAGCTTGAAATTGTAGCTCTTTCCTTGTAAGAAAAAAAGAAAATACCAAAAACAGTGAAAATCAGTCATTTTTCTGGGGCCAACCAGAGAAGTAAGGTTGCAGGACATGTGTCCATCTGGAAATTCTGAGAGGAAGGTGAACATGTAGTCGCAGATGAGATCTGCTTCCTTAGAGCAGAAGCTGTTGGAGCCATAAAAGTGTAGGGAAACCCGAGTCGCAATTTGATGAATTGGTGGGGGTTGAGTGTGAACTTACAGGAGAATCAGAAACTCCTGGGGGCTACAATTTTAGAGGAGCCCATACTTTTGGAGGTTTACTTCCAGGAACCTCACCAAGTTCTCAAAACGAAGATTGTAGAAAGATGACCTCTGGCCTCTGGCAGGGAAAAGAAGAAGTAGATATTGTGAACTGTACCTATAATTTTTCTGTAACAGATGTATATTCTTCAGAAGGGGCGGGGTGAATAACAGAGCCTTTCTCACCTGGAGAAGTTTATCCCTCCCAAACGAATCCCTTCCAGACTTCCTGGATTTCTTAAGTGTGGGAAGAAAACTGTACTAATGGAGAAATGTGTCCTGAGGCACAGACCACTCAAGGCTGAGATTTAATCATAAGATTAAAGAATATGCTCAGTCACTCAGCAGTGTCTGACTCTTTGTGACCTTAGGGACTGTAGGCCACCAGACTCCTCCACCTATGGGAGTTTTTCAGGCAAGAATACTGGAGTGGAGTCAATTTCCTCCTCCAGGGGATTTTACCATCCCAGGGATTAAACTCACATTTCCTGCATCTCCTGCATTGGCAGACAGATTCTTTATCACTGAGCCACATAAGAAGCCCAAGATTAAAGAATGCTTTTCCCCAATCCTAAGTAACAAACCAAATGGACCGATATAAACACAGAGGATTGCAGGTGATAAAACGGGAAGAACTAGACAAGCCCAAAGACGAGAGAAGAGATAAAACAACAACAACAACAACAAAACACTGATGCTTTTGGAACATACAGCTATAGCAAACAATAACCACTACCCATTTCCTAGCCAGATCAATATGACTCCTCACACTCTACTTATCTTAGTCCCTATGTCACTATGTCCAACTTCCAACAAAGAATTACAAGCTATAGCATAAAGGCAAGAGAAAAACAGTCTTAAGAGGCAAAGCAGGTAACAGAATTATACTCAGATATGACACTGATGTTGAAATCATCTGATAAAGTTTTAAAAATAACTATGGTCTATATGCAAAGGACTAATGCAAAGTGTGAATAGTATGTGTGAACAGATGAGTAATGTAAACAGAGAGATGGAAACTCTAAGAAAGACTCAAAAGGATATGCTAGAAACAATAATAATAATAAAAAAAAAACCTAACCATACTGAAGGATACTTCTGATGGGTTCATATGTAGCATGGACATAGTTGAGGAAGAAACAAGTAAGTGAGTTGGAAGATAATCAATAACAATTTCCCAAACTGAAACACAAAGAGGAAAAAAAAGGAAACGAACATTAAGAACTGTACAGTAGTTTTAGAGATGTAGCACATTTGTATTTGGAACAGAACAGAAGACATATTTGAAGTAATGATTTCTGCGAACTCTCCAAATTTAATGACAGATCCAGCAAGTTCAGGGAACACAAACCAGTATAAATTCCAAAATAAATAAATGAACCACAAACAAGCAAAAATCCAATGTCACCTTGGTATATCACATTCAAGTTTCAGAAAACCAAAGACAGAAAATAAATCTTGAAGCCATTCTGTAAGGCCATCCTAATTTCAACACCAAGAAAAACAAACAAACAAACAAACAAACAAAAAACATCTGTGGACAAATATCTCCCATGGACCTCAATGTAAAAATCCTCAAAGATGTTAGCAAATCAAATCCAACATTGCATGAACGTTTTATGTACTACATTATATACTACAATGGAGTGAGATTCATTCCAGATGTACAAGCATGCCTCAAGATTCAAAAATCAATGTAATCGCCATATCAACAGATGAAAGATGAAAACGTGTACATCAGTGAATGGATAAAAAACATTTGATGAGCTCCAGCACACATTATAATAAAAACCCGTCTCAGAAAACTAGAAATAGAGGGATTCGTCCTCAGTCTGATAAAGAGCACCTACAAGAAACCTACAAACTAACACATTTATACAAGGTGTGACGTGTGCGTGTGCTCAGTCGTGTTCGACTGTCTGCCACCGCATGGACAGTAGCCTGCCAGGCTCCTCTGTCCTTGAGATTTCCTAGGCAAGAATACTGGAGTGGGCTGCTGTTTCCTTCTCCAGGGGATCTTCCTGACCTAAGGATCTAACTCACATGACTTGAGTCACCTGCATCGTCAACTGGATTCTTTACCACTAGCGCCGCCTGGGAAGCCCCTTATACAAGATAAGGAACTGAATGTTTTCTCCCTAAAACTGGGGTCAAGGCCAAGATGTCCTTTCTCAGCACTTCTATTCAGTCAACTTGATGGAAGTCTCAGCTAAGCAATAAGATCAGAAAAATTAATAAAATGTATATGTATTGGGAAGGAAGATATGAAACCTTTTGTTTACAGATGATGTGACAGTCTATTTACAAAAAAAAAAATGAAACTTTTGCTGAAAACGTTTGAGACTAGCAAGTGAGTATGTTGTGTTTTCAGGCTAGAAGTTAAAAACATGCCAATCGTTTTCCTAATACAAAAGCAATGAACAAGTAGACTTCAAAATTACAACACCATAAAATAGAAATATTTTTGAATTACTTACACGTAAGTATAACATAATATGAAAAGATTTATATGTCAAAAACTTAAAAACTCTGATAAAAGAAATTTTAAAGTCTCTTAATTGGCATCTGCATATCTCTCTGTGTGTGTGTGTGTGTGACATGTCCTTTCATATCTCTTGCCCATTTTTATTTGGATCTTTTGGTTTTCTTATTGCTGAGTTTTATGAATACTTTGGGTGCATTTTGCTTATAAGTTCTTTATCAGATATATGTTTTCAAATATGTTCTTTGTATATGACCTGCTCTTTTATTTTACTAACAGTATCTTTCCTAGGGCAGAAATTGTTAATCTTAATGAAGTCTAATATCAGCAGCATTGTACCTAAAATCTCATACCAAATCCAAGATCATCCATCTATCTATCTACCATATTTTCTTTATCCATGGACATCTACATTACTTCCGTGTTTTGGCTATTATAAATAATGTTTATATGAACAACAAGGTACATGCATCTTTTCTGGTTATAGCTTTCTCAGAATATATGTCCAGGAGTGGCATTGCTAGATCATATGGTAGCCTACTCAATGGACATGAATGTGAGCAAACTCCAGGAGATAGTGAAAGACAGGGAAGGCTAGAGTGCTGCAGACACTATTTAGAGACTAAACAACAGCAACAATGATAACTCTATTTTTGGCTGTTTAAGGAACCTTCCCTCTGTTCTCCATAATGGAAGCACCAATTTACATTTCTACCAACAGTGTAAAAGGGTTTCCTTTTCTCCACACACTCTCAAACATTTATTGTTTGTAGACTTTAGATGAGGGCCATTCTGGCCAGTATGAGGTGAAGTCTCCATGTGGCTTTAATTTGCATTTCTCTAATAATTAGCAATCTGAAGCATCTTTCCATGTGCCTATTGGCCATTTGTATGTCTTCTTAGGAAAAAAAAAATGTCTATTTAGATCATCTACTCATTTTTTTGTTTTTTTATATCGAGCTGTATGAGCTGTTTGTATATTTTGGAAATTAATTTTTTATTGGTCTCATATTTTGCACATATTCTCTCCCATTCTGTAGGTTGTCTTATTTTGTTTATAGTTTCCTTTGTTGGGCTTCCCTTGTGGCTCAACTGGTAAAGAATCCGCCTGCAATGTGGGAGACTTAGATTCTATCCTTGGGTTGGGAAGATCCCCTGGAGAAGGGAAAGGCTACTCACTCCAGTATTCTTGCCTGGAGAATTCCATGGACTATATAGTCCATGGGGTCACAAAGAATCAGACACGACTGAGCGACTTTCACTTGTCACTTGTTGCTGTGCTAAAGCTTTTAAGTTTAATTAGGTCACATTTGTTTATTTTTGTTTTTGTTGCCATTACTATAGGAAACAAATCTAAAAAAAAAATATTGTGATTTATGTCAAAGAGTGTGCCTCTAGCCACAATATGTTTTCCTCTAGGAGTTTTACATTATCAAATCTTACATTTAGGTCTTTAACTGACTAGTTTTGTTTTTGTATATGATGTTAAAGAATGTCCTGATTTCATTCGTTTACATATAGCTGTCCCACATTATTGAAGAAACTGTCTTTTCTCTGGGCTTTCAGGTGGTGCGTGGCAAAGAACCCGCCTGCCAGGAGACATAAGAGATGTGGGTTCCATCCCTGGGTTGGGAAGATCCTCTCAAGAAAGGCATGGAAACCCACTCCAATATTGTTGCCTGGAGAATCCCATGGACAGAGGAGTCTGTCGGGCTACAATTCATAGGGTCGCAAAGAGTTGAACAAAACTTAGCATGCACATCCCATTGTATATTCTTGCTTTCTCAGCATAGATTAATTGACCATAAATCTGTGAGTTTGTATCTGGGCTTTCTGTTCTCTTTCACTGATTTATGTGTATATTTTGTGCCAGTATCATACTGTTTTAATGACTAGTTTTCTAGTATAATCTGCAGTCAGTGATTGTAATCTCTCCAACTTTGTTCTTTCTTGGTTTTATTTTGGCTATTCTAGGTGCTTTGTGTATCCATAAAAATTGTAAATTTTTTGTTCTAGTTCTATGAAAATTTTCATTGGTAATTTGATAGGGATTGCATTGAGTCTGTAGATTGCCTAGGGTAGTATTGTCATTTTAACAATATTGATCCTTTCAATTCAAGAACACAGTATACCTTTCCATCAGTTTGTGTGGTCTTAAATTTATTCCATCAGCATTTTACAGTTTTTGAAGTATAGTTCTTTTGCCTCCTTAGGTAATTTTATTCCTAGGTATTTTATTATCTTTGATGCAATGGTAAATGAGATCACGCTTTTAATCTCTCTTTCGGATACTTCATTGTTAGTGTATAGAAATGCAACAGATTTCTATATATAAATTTTGTATCCTGCAACTTTACCAAAGGTATTGATGAGCTGTAGTAGTTTTCTTTTGTCATGCCTTTAGTATTTTCTATGTATAATATCATGCCATCTGCAAACAGTGAGTTTTATTTCTTCCTTTCCAACTTGGATATTTTTATTTCCTTTTCTTCTCTGATTGCTGTAGCTAGGACTTTAATACCTATATTGAATAAAAGGGGCAAAAATGGGCTTCCTTTCCTTGTTCCTGACTGTAGAGGAAATGCTTTTCACTGTTGAGCATGACGTTAGCAGTGGGTTTGTCATATAGGCCTTTATTATGTTGAGGTATGTTTTTCTGAATGGCTGGTTGTGGGGTCAGAGGACGGAGATGGAGTATCAGCCCACTGGTGAGCAGGGTAGTTCCTGACGTGGCTTGTTGAGGGGTCCAGGGTATCTCAAATCTGGGGTCAGCCCACTGGTGGATGGGGCCAGATCTCAGATTCGCTGGATGAGGGAGTCAAGCTTTCTTGGAGCTGCTGTCTGTCTCCCGGTGGGTGGGGCTAGGGTCCAGGGCATCTTGGGGCTAGTGCTGACCCACGAGTGAGCAGAGTCAGGTCCTGAAATCCCTGGCTACTTACCCCAGGCATCCTGGAGCTGGTCTGGTATTGTCTTAGTGATGTGTGAGGCCGGACCCTCAGTCTGCTAGCTGAGGTGCCCAAGACGTCCCACAGCTGGTGCCAGCCTGCTTGTGGATGTGGTGGGTCTTGACATGTGCAGGCTGTAGGTCTGTGATGCTCCCAAGACTGGTGTCCACTTGCTACTAAGTAGGACAAAGTTACTATGCTCATTCCAGCCCACTGGTGGGTGGTCTGGTTCAGGGGTCTGAGTTGTGAAGAACTGGTTGTCAACTTGCTTGTTGGGAGGGTTGGGACCCAGGTGTTCCCCGGATTAATGCCAGTTCTCTGGTGGATGGAATCAGATCCTTAGTCTGGATCTTAGTCTCTGACTAAGGACCATAGTCATGGGCTTCTCTCATAGCTCAGTCAGTAAAGGATCTGCCTGCAGTGCAGGAGATCCAGGTTCGATCCCTGGGATGGGAAGATCTCCTAGAGAAGAAAATGGCAACCTACTCCAGTATCCTTGCCTGGAAAATCTGATGGACAGAGGAGCTTGGTGGGCTGCAGTCCATTGGGTCACAGAGTCGGGCACAACTGAGCAAGTAACACTTATTTACTTGCTTAAGGACCATAGGGGTCTTGGAGTTTGTGTTGGCTTGTTGGTAGGTGGAGCCAAGGCCCAAGTGTCCTGGGGCAGGTGCCTACCAACTGGTGGATGAAGACAGCCATGAGGACAGTGCCAGCTACTGGTAAGACAAGCTATCTCAGGGTCTCCAAGTGCTGGGGCCTGAGGTCAGAGGCTTGTGTGTGTACATTGGTGGCTGGGGCTGGGTCGCAGGGCTTCTGATGGGTGGAGAGAGTCTCCGGGCAGTTGTGGCATCGGGGATTTCTTTTTTTTTTTTTTTTTGCATCGGGGATTTCTAAGGTAGCTGGTGTGCTAGTGTGTGAGGTTGGGTCCAGGGGTGGCTGTCTGAAAGGGCTGGGGTGACCTGGGACTGCCAGCTCATTGGGGGGTTGGTAATCTCTCGATGCTAACAGTCTAGAGGGAGGACTCCAAAACGGCACTGGACAGCTCAGGTATCCTTATGACAGAATGTGTTCCCCAGAGTGGCTGCCACGAGCATCTATGTTCCCAGGATGGATTCCAGTTGCCTCCTTCTTCTCGGAAGACTCTCCAAGATGAGCAGACGGGTCAGGCCCAGTCTCATTTTGAATCCCTGCTTCTACCCTGGACCTTGGAGCATGTAAAATTTCCTGGGCACCTTTTAAGAGTGCAGTCTCTATTTCCCACAGCCTTCTGGCTCTCCCAAAAGTAAGCCTCCTGGCTTCAAAGCCAGCATTATGGGAGCTCCTCCTTCCCACACAGAACCTCTGGACAGACGGGTAGAGTGTGAGGCTTGCACTCCTCGCTTCTTGAAGAGATACTCTGCCATGTGTGGGCTGCCCACACAGGAATGTTGGTCTTGAGTATCCCATGTCTCTATCCCTCCTGTGCTTCTCAGTGTGGAAGACCTTTTCCAGTAGTCTTCAGGCCTTTCTCATCAACAGTTGCTCTGTATTCAGTTTAAATTTTGGTAAGTCTGTGGGACAAGGTGAGTTCAGTGTCTTCCTACCCTCCTTTGAAAGTGTAACATTCAAAATATATTATATTATATTATATATATAATGTTAATGTTGGAAATTCTTTTTAAGTGCTAGTGTACAAAACATTGGGTAATATAGTGGGAAATAAAGATAGATTTCCTTTAAAAGAATGAACAGTGCAAATCGCTAATTATGAATACAAATGCTAAATATTTTTCTATTAGAAAAGGATAGAATTTCTAGGTCAATGCTTTGTGACTACATAGAAAAGAAATCCATGAGCACAAGGAAATATGATCATTCTAAGAACAATTTTTGCTAAATTGGAATTATTAATTTTTAGATATGGATGATGATCAAAATATATTTAAATATCACTTTCTTAAAGAGATGGAAATACCAGAACACTCTACTTCCGTCCTGAGAAACTTGTATGCAGGTTAAGAAGCAATGGTTAGAACCGGACATGGAACAACGAACTGGTTCAAAATTGGGAAAGGAGTGTGTCCAGGCTGAATATTGTCACCCTGCTTATTTAATTTATATGCAAAGTGTGAAATGCTGGGTTGGATGAATCCCAAGCTGGAATCAAGATTGCTGGGAGAAATATCAATAATCTCAGATGGCAAAAAATGAACAGGAACTAAAGAACCTTTTGATGAAGGTGAACGAGGAGAGAGAAAAAGCTGGCCTAAAACTCAACATTCAAAAAACGAAGATCATGGCATCCGGTTCCATCACTTCATGGCATATAGATGGGGAAACAATAGAAATTTTGAAAGACTTTGTTTTCTTGGGCTCCAAATTCACTGTGGATGGTGACAGCGGCCATGAAATTAAAAGACGCTTGCTCCTTGGAAGAAAAGCTATGACAAACCTAGACAGTGTATTAAAAACAGAGACATTGCTTTGCTGACAAAGGTCCCTCTAGTCAAAGCTGTGGTTTTTCCAATAGTCATGTATGGATGTGGGAGTTGGACCATTAGGAAGACTGAGTGGCAAAGAAGTGATGCTTTCAAACTCTTGTGTTGGAGAAGACTCTTGAGAGTCCTTTGGACTGCAAGGAGATCAAACTGTCAATCCTAAAGGAAATCAACCCTGAATATTCATTGGGAGGACTGATGCTGAAGCTGAAACTCCAATACTTTGACCACCTGATACGAAGAACAAACTCACTGGAAAAGACCATGATGCTGGGAAAGATTGAAGGCAGGAGGAGAAGAGGATGACAGAGGATGAGATGGTTGGATGGCATCACCAAATGGATGAGTTTCAGCAAGCTCTGGGAGATGGTGAAGGACAGGGAAGCCTGGCATGCTACAGTCCATGAGGTCAAAAAGAATCAGACATGACTGAGAGACTTAAAAAAAAATACACCTCAGTGATGGTGTTATATTTTATGAATTGCATTAAAATTAGAGTGAATCTAAACAACGAAGAGTCTGATGAGAGAGTTTTATGAGAAGCAATTGAAGGGATTGGATTTCTTATCTAGGATTTAAAGACAAGAATTAGGTTATGTATTAGACCTTTTTGATAGTTATTACTGTTTTTTAATGGAAGGCAGAAGGAAATTGTACTCTACATAACCTTATTAGCTCAAGTAGGAAAATACAGTTTCAGCTAAAACAAAAAAGTTTTTTTTTTTTTTTAAGCTGGACAAAAATTCAAAAGTCATGTGATGAGTTTATGTTATTGGGAGCATTATAGCAAAAGCTATCAAGATATTTTTCAACACTGTTTCATATAGTTTCCTGTCTTTAAAAGATATTAACACAATAACTTCTAAGTTTCCCTTCAAATCTAACATATGCCCAACTTGGACATAAAGTCTGTAAAATACATACAAAACCTGTGTCCAAACCTGTACAATTTGACAAAAAAAAAAAATTTAAATACACTGACTAGTGAGTGGAGCAAAGTGAAAGTAGATATTTGTCAGGGAGCAAAGGACACAGATTTGGTACAGATACAAAGGATGTGTTGACAGCATCCTACAGAGACTGTGGTGACTGGATTTGAAGAGAAACTTTCCCTAAGCTTTACCCTGGAAAAGGTACACAAGCAACTGTGGGATTCATTAATAAAGATTTAATTAAACAAATGTGGAAATAAGGAGTAAATGGAAGAGACAGACATTAAACTATATTTGTACACAAAATGGGAGGAAAAGTCAGTGTAAGTTTGCTGGGGCAATTTGATAGGAGGTGGCAGGAATATGCTCCACTCACAAAGATCCCCTGGAGGAGGGCACAGCAAGCCACTCCAGTATTCTTACTCAAGAATCTCGTGGACAGAGGAGTCTGATGGGCTACCGTCCATAGGGTTGCAAAGTGTCGGGTGTGACTTAGCACAGCATGCAACAAGAACTTTAAATGGAGATTATCTTGAAGGGGAAGAAGGTATTGTAGTCTTTTTCCTCTTCATAGATTAAAAATATTTTCCAGATATCCTGTGGATATAGTATTTATGCATGCTAAATAAAAATGGTAAAGTATTTTTACAAATATAAGAAAGAAGAGATTGAAATTACAGTGCAAATTCTTCTGTTAGTGAAAGCCAAGCTTTTTGTTCACCTCCAAACCTTATCCAGAGGTAGCTCACTAAGCAGTGATTGCTTAATAATGACTCCTCTGAAAACAACAATTTTTCTTAATGTGAAAAGCCATGTGGAGCTCTTACTGACACTTGCGGTCCTTCTAATAGCCTGGGTTCAGAAAGGAAATGTTGAAGTAGCAATTGTCCAGTTGATGGTAGCGGTGCAGAATGGCTCCTACTGAAGACCGTATAATTGGCCGAACTTAGTTGCAGGAGAAGCTTTTCAGTTTACAGCTGTGTGCAGACTCTCTTCTGCTGGATGGAAAATGAACACCAGGTATGGTAAAGTTACCAAGTAACCCCCTAGCTTGTCAGGGAAAGGTAATGTTTCAGGACATTTTTGTTTCTCTCTCTTGGGTCTTTGCTTGCTGGTGGGGGGGGGGGCGCCCCTTTTATTTCAGTGTTCTCTCTGTCACCTTTGCTGTCTCGCTCCTGTCTTCTCCAAGTGTCCATTTTTCTTCCTCTCCATATCCACACCCTCCTTTCATCTTTCTAAATGACGTTCTGAAAAGCACCAATGCATAGCAAAATAACTTTGGATATGCAGAGTTGATCCCTAACTAATAAGTTACACTTTTACTAATTTTAGTAAAAGTTTCAGAACATGTTGTCCATCTCTCTGGGGCATCTGATCTTCCACTGATCTCCTGGATTTCCATAGTTCAGCAGATTAGCTAAGTGGTGTTCCATTTACCTTCATTGCTTCCTGAACACCTTTCCTATGCTGGGCATCCATTCCAAGGGCATTCCGAGATAAAGAATCTTTAGTAAGATGAATCCATCATTCTTTAGTAAGATGCATACTGTTGGTTTTAAAGAGAAAAGAATTTAAAGTTTCTAGCTCATTCTCTTTCTCCTTCAATTATCACAATACCCATCCCCACCACACTTTACCACAACCAAAGAAAAGTGCTAATTGGGTGGATCAAAGGACACTAATTAGACGACTTTTGTTGTGGTATATCATTAGCTGAAGAGGTAGTCTACATTGGCAAAGAGATAGCTTTTTTCCTTTGGAACTTTTTAATACAGGCAGAGTGATAAAGTGGCTTGGGCTCCTCCTTCTCATTTCTCAAAAACTCTCTCTTTCATCTCACACTAAGTGTCTGTCTCTAGGTCTTTTTCACTGCCTCTCTCTTTTTCTCTTCAGTGAATCTGGAGGAATGTGATGTAACCCATTCCTTTGTGTGTGTGTGAGCAACCAGGGTAGACTTTTTTGAAGGTCACTGCCATATACATTGCCCCATTCATAAAAATCTTTGTTACAGAACTAGACACATTTCCCTAAACAGCAGGAAAAGTTCTTTGCTTTGTGAGGACTTATATAATCTAGGGTTTCCTTTCCTTCATGCTGGAAGAGGGGTCTGAACATGGATGTGAAAGGTGAAAGCTGAAAGGGCAGGCTATTCTGCAGCTACATTCTCAACTTAAGGTACCTTGTGTTCAAGCAAAAATAAATTTATCTTGTCCCCACTATAGCTCATTAAATTTTCACACTTGTATTTGGAGCCCAGGCTTAATAATAATATAATTCTTTTGAACTGCCATAAGAGGAAGGGCTAACTGGTGCCAGGTAAGATTCCAAGGAATTTTTCTGTTCCTTCTTGCCTAAAATCCCACTTACATCATTCTATCAATGCCTATAACAAATTCTATGCTCACTCTTTTCCTCCTCTGTATCCTCACTAAATTCTCTAGACTGTAACTTCTGTTACATTTGAGCCAATTGGAAAAATAAAAAAATAGAGTTTTCCCTTCAGTAAAAAGATTTGCATCCTCTGATGCATTATAAATATTACAGTAAACCTGAAACTTGAGTTAACCAAAATTGTTACACAGTCAGCTTTTTAGGAAAAAAGTCAAATGACCCAAAAAATGGATAATAAACTAAGTTAATATCAGGGCTTTGGTAAAAATGCAATTTCCAGAGTTTTACTTATACTCACTAGAGTTTCTGTCTGATCTATGCCCATAAAATGAGGATTGATGTTTAGAATGATGTCCCTGAGGCATTGAGGATTCTGAATCATGAAAGATTCAATTACCTTCAATAAACTGAACTTAACCATCTCAAGGAAGGTGAAGAATACAAATTAGAAATATCATCAACAAGCAATGCTGAAACACAGAAATTTTTTGATTAAGTATCAAGTAACTAGCATTTCTGACTTATTAGAAACTATATTCTCTACATAGAGTAGAAAACTGAAATTTTCTACGTGCATTTCACTGTGGTTCAGCACACTGTGAGCACCAATTATGTTATATTTATACTATCAAATAGGTAACCATAGGTAACAAACGACTACCCAAATACCCCAAATATTTTCAGTTAATCCTACTCTATCTCCTTTGCCACACTATCTTTAACTTGGTTCCAAAACTAGTCTTCTTGCTTCTTCTTCTCCATATTAATCACTTGTACCACAGATATTATTTTTAGCTGAATTAACTTCTTTGCTTTTAATTTATTTTAGAAGCATCTGCAAGGCATTATATGGTCTGATTTTATCTTCTTATTGAAATTCAGTCAATGTCACTGTCTCCCTTCTCACTCTGGTACTGACACAGAGGCTAACTCAGTTTCTTCAAACTATCCTTCAAAGGGAATGTAGAAATGGATCCTTGTATAGATGAGGACATAATATATAATGCTGTTTCCAGTCAGGAGCACTGTGATCCATTGCTCAATAATACTGACACAAATAGATAGGTGTTTGGAAGAAAACAAAATTAGGTTCTATCCTAGAGAATATACATCAGAAATTCCAGGTTAATTAAATTTTTATGTGTAAAAATAATAATTATAACACTATAATGTAAAAAAAAAAACTATCAGTGTAAAAATAATAGGCATAACAATGTAGGAAAACCTAGTTGAATAAATGTAAAATCAGATAGAGAGATCCCAAAACCCATATTCAAATATGAAAACTGAATTTGCATGGAGAAAGTCCTGTAAATTAAGTTAATGGAGAGAAAACAGATTTATGGAAAATACTGGCAATATGGAGCATGGAAAATGTAAGAACTACTTAAAGTCTGATAATATGGAAATTAATAATATAAAAGGAGCAATGAAGAAAAAATATATTAACAGAACAGGCGTTTCACAGAAGAGCAAACCCAAATTGCCGAAAATTATGAAGAGATCGTCAAGCTTAGTGGTCATCAAGAAAGCAAAATTAAAGTCACCTCATGGTATCACATTTCCTTATCAAACAGGCAGAATCTTAAGCCTAAAAGTGTTTATGTGTGCACCAGTGATGCAGATGAGAGAGTACTTTGTTCATTGCTGCTGGAAATACGAGTTGTGCATCCGTTTTAGAAAACAGCTAGGTAACAACTACCAATAAAATAATAAAAGCTGTTTGACTATGCAATCAAATGAGGGAAATTTTCCCCACAATAAACTTTAACCCAGCTCTAAAATGTATATGCACACATGCCTACTTGCAAGCACGCATATGATTTCAGAAGTTTTTTTATAGTGGTAAAACCCTGGAAAATGAATATATGTGCTATGTATATAAGAAATTAAATATGGAATAAAACATATTAAATTATGGTCAGGGGAAGAGATAATGGGAAGAGAAAAGGCAAAAAAAAAAAAATGAAACACAATGGCAAAAAGACTGATTTAAAAATTATTCACACAGGCATTTATGTGAAAGGACAAGATGTTTTTGGTTTTAATGAATAAAACTAGAATTCTTCAGAATCAAAAGAAAATTTTCTGAAAGCAAAATATATTGTCAGTATTATCAAATAATATACCTAAAATTAGTGTGTTTTTATGTAAATTCTTTTCTTGAGAAAGATAGTTTCAAAAGAAATAACCCTCACTAGGTAATTTGTACCACGTGGAACTTGCTCACCTGGGGTCTCCAGGCTGGAACTCTTTCCTGCTTTGTGTGGCTGGCTCTCTTCCCTCCAAACACCCTTTTTTAAGTGATCACACAATCCCAGTTTTTCTTTTGCTTTTCTTCTTAGTGCTTAACACATTAATCATCCACATATTTATTGCTTTTTCTCTCTACCATGGAAGCACATTCTGTGAACCTTATCTCTCTTTTCCATTATGGAAAGTCTTTTCATAGCACCATGATTGCGCAAAACAGGTCCTCAGCTGATGTTTGTCAAATTAAGGAATAAACATTTTAAATCCCTTTTTGTATCTTCAGATCCTTTGTTACCCATCCAACTATAAGGCAGGGTATAAGTGTTACTTTGAGAGAGAGACAGAATTCATTTTATTCACGCTTCATGCCAACCATGGGACTAGTCAGTGCCTTATAAATTTTGTCTCATTTAATGTCTTCTATGAACCATACCAAGACCCCCATACTCTGACGGTAAAATAGGATTAACTAACTATTTTCATTTTATAGGTGAGTTTACTGATAATAACTGAGGTGAAATAGACACAGTGAAGACTGAAATACAGGTCATTAATAACCACATCAAGTGTGCTGTATAGTATATTACACTTCTTCAAATCTTACAATCCACTTTAGAGTGTGAAAGTTCATTAAAGTTATCTTGAATCCTAGTTGGATCTAAGCTTTTAGAAGTTAGTGTTATTATTTTTCTATTAATATAATCATGGGCACTTTACCTAACTTGTCCAATTGTCATTTTTCATGTTGATAAAATTGATAGTAATAGTGTCCACCTCATAAAATTATTTTGAGGATTATTAAAATAGTTAATACTGCTGAAAAGTGAAAGTCACTCAGTCATTTCTGACCCTCCGTGAATTCTCCAGGTCAGAATACTGGAGTGGGTAGCCTCTCCCTTCTCTAAGGGATCAAACCCAGGTCTCCCACATTGCAGGTGGATTCTTTACCAGCTGAGTCACAAGGGAAGCCCAAGAATACTGGAGTGGATAGATAGTCTATCCCTTCTCCAGGGAATCTTCCCAAGCCAGGAATCAAAACGGGGTCTCCTGCATTGCAGTCAGATTCTTTACCAACTGCTGAGACCACATCTATTCTGAAGAAGTGTTCAAAAAATACTAACAATGAAGTACTTTTCTTAAAATTATGTGTGCCTTCTGAAACTCAGAAAAATAGGTGACCTGTAAACACAGGATCAAAAAAAGGTGAAAAAAGGACTTGAATTCATTCTATTTTATTATAAGCCTGTGTTTTCCCCCATTGCTTCACACAAAGTTACCCTTTGAGGGGAATGCATTACTTCATTAGTATAGTATTTGGATGGTCAAACATGAGGTTCACCTCTGAATCAGAGCATGGCTTCTAAAGTCCCTTTTCACTTGCCAGGAAAGGAAGCATCTGAGACAGGTACGGCTTCTGTGTTGAACAGAATTTTAGTAGTTAAAATAGTGAATTCTTATAATAGTGATTATGGGAGTAATATATCCTAAGTATGCCCTAGGATACTTCGCTATTACCAAGTCTGTTAGAGCTAATTCTGCTTCACAAAGGTCCCTGGTGTAGAGTCTCTGTGAGCAGTGATTGACAATGGTAGGTATTAAGAACCTGGGTTTATGCGGCTCTTGATCACAGCTGCTCTAAACAAGGGCTGACAATTTGGGCTGTTTGACAGTGTGCAGGCAGAGGGCTGAGGAGAGCATCTGGGCCTTGATAACTCGTGTTCACCAAACTTCAAATGACATTTGCTACTCATTTTCTTTCAATCAAGGATCCAAAACATGTTCTCCTTTTAAAACGATAACTGAAATACATGTGTGTGTGCTAATTCACTCACGTCCGACTCTTTGCAACCCCATGGACAGGAGTACCACCGGGCTCCTCTGTCATATACTTTATGCTGTTCTTAGCTGGTTCCCCTTAAAGTCATGGTGATGCACAGAATTCAGAACATTATCTGGTTCATGAAATCTTAGGAAGCTTTACTAACCTATTGAAATTTTCTGACATCTTGAGAGCAGGCAATGCAAAACATGGCTCTCAGAAGACGTTTAATCAACACCGTCACAATCTATAGTTTGTTTAGCTGGAACTGTCTCCCAAATAATCTTCCTGTGGTTTCCTGCTGTTCATTTGCTAAATCATTTCAGATTCTTTGTGACCCCATGGACTGCAGCACACTAGGTGCACCTTCCCTGTCCCCAAAATAATCTCCAAGACTCCAAATGATATCAAGGTCCTAATCCTCAGAAACTATGAACACATTGCCCTTACAGAGTCAAAAGGACCTTGAGTATATGATTAAGAATCTTGAGATGGAGAATGTTAGCCTGAATTATCTCTGTGGGCCAAATGTTATCATAAAGGTTCTTATGAGAGGGAGGCAAGATGATCAAAGTCAGAAAAAATAATCTCCAAGACTCCAAATGATATCAAGGTCCTAATCCTCAGAAACTATGAACACATTGCCCTTACAGAGTCAAAAGGACCTTGAGTATATGATTAAGAATCTTGAGATGGAGAATGTTAGCCTGAATTATCTCTGTGGGCCAAATGTTATCATAAAGGTTCTTATGAGAGGGAGGCAAGATGATCAAAGTCAGAAAAAATAGATACAGAGATGAAACTAGCAGTTGTAATGATGCCCTTTGCAGATGGAAGGAATGACCACTATCCAAGGAGTGCAGGCAGACTGAAGACTGGAAAAGTTAAAAAAAATAAAAAGACTTCTACCCCTAAAGCCTCCAGGAGAACAGAGCCCTGATGACTCCTTGATTTTTCTGACCTCAGAAGAATGAACAAAAATAATTTGTGTGAAGTCATTAAGTTTGTGCTGATTTTTTACAGAAGCAATAGGAAATAATACAGATATATTGATGTAAATAATACATTCAATGGTGATATTATCACCAAATGTGTGAGTAATGAATCTACTAATAGGCCATCCTTCCCATTATGGATGGTCCTCATTCAGAAAATTTATCTTTTCCATGTAGGAAAGCCTATAAAATTTTTGATAGCCTATAAAATTGTGGCTATATATGAGTAAACATGTTTTTAATGGCAAGCAATAGAAAACTCTAGTTTATTAGATCCAATATTAAAATGAATTAAAAAAAAATATGCCAGTCTCATGGAAACCAAGAAAGAGCTTTAAAATCAAGCACCTGGAAAATAGGAGCCAAGGCTGCTCTGGGGAACTCTACACCAGGGATTTACAGGGTAAACAACAAGAGTATTCAAATGAACATGACCGGGGCTCCAGCAACTCTGAGTATCTATGTCTGTCATATCAAAATGTTAAAACTCCTGATTGACACCGATTAGACCAAATATCGGAGAAGGCAATGGCACCCCACTCCAGTACTCTTGCCTGGAAAATCCCATGGACGGAGGAGCCTGATGGGCTGCCGTCTATGGGGTCGCACAGAGTTGGACATGACTGAAGCGACTTAGCAGCAGCAGCAGCAGACCAAATATCCCTATTCTGCTTCTGCCAGTCATGGTCAAGGAAAAAAGGCCACAGACTAACAATGTGGAGGCCAGAGGACCACCTCTGTGTGTTTCAACCAATCCCAGAGGAGGAGGGTCCATGCAAGACAAACCTGCCCCTGAGCACTGACCACTTATGGTCCTTGTGACAGCATGGCTATTGCTAGATTCATTTGTTTCTTTCCCGAGGGGCAGGAAATAAAGATGAAAATGTGGAGGAAAACCCCTCAGATTTAGCTTAATTACAGAAGAGAGAAAAGGTAGAGAAAAACATTCACATTTAGCTTAATTAAAAAAGATGATACATATTATGACTTGGTAGATAAATAAGAAAATGACGGATGTTAGCCGAAAAACAATCCTTAGGAAATTAAAAATTAATAAATAAATATAAATATAATTAAAAGCGAAATAAGAAAGAAAAGTAATAGACCTGCTTCAGATATTCATCAGTGAATCTATATGTGCAGAAAGTTTATCTCAATAACATTAATGTTGTCTTCTTCTTAAAGGCAAACCCAGCCCACCGGAGTAAGAAAACCTGAGTTACAAGCCTCTCTCCACTGTTAACCAGCTGTGGACTTAATCTGCAATTAGTCACTTAACCTACAATGCTTCTATTTCTTTGGATGTCAAACAAGAATAATAATACTATGAAGCATTATTAGAATTAGAAGTCATATGTGAAAGCGTCTGTTACATAGTAAGCTTTCAATAAATATTAGACCTACTTTCCCTTCCCTCAGCATAAACTGGAGCAAGTCAAAGTGTGCATGTGGTGAAAAAGCATGGATGTTTATTAGGAAGGAGGGGAAATTTTCCTTGAAAGACTAGTCTGCTCATAAACCTCTTTATTTCTAGTACACATCACAGATCATTTTTCCAAAAATATATTTAAGCTCATAAATAATTTATATACACGAGGAATGTATGTGTTTCTCTGTAGGGGTTGCCTACTTTTGGAAGTTACGCTGGCATTTAATAATCTATTTAAATATGCCCTTTATAGTTACTATCTTGCTTTTTCATGTTTCTAAGGAGACAACTTACAAACCAAACACACGCGATGCAAGCGGCTACGGCAGCAGCCCCGGAGAAATGGATTTAAAAGAGGACTGATGGAGGGATGGGATGGGGAGGAGTAAATGAAAGAGGAGCAGTATTTTCAATAGCAGGTGTCCTCTGTGTGGTCATTTGTGACAGTTACACAGATTATCTTCAGAGGATAAACTTTTACGTGGGAGGTGCCTCAGCCCAGCAAGGGCAGTGCAGTGCAGTGGTTAGGGAGGGCCTCTGGAGTAAGGCTGCCTGGTTGCAAATCTCTGATGCGGTTTTCTAGCTGGATGACCTGAAGAATCTCTGGGTGTGCATTTTCTTTTTGGTAAAAGATCATAGTTCCTTCTTTGTAGATTGATTTATGATGATTAAGAGTAAGCATTCTAAGCACTTAGATAGTGTATGGTGTGTTGCATAAATCCTTGCTTTAAAAAGTAACAAAAATGTTGATAATTATTAATATACATCTTGCTGCATAATTTAGCATTCTTAAGTCTATTTTAGGCAACTAACAGTTCTACTATCAGCTGCACCTGAAAAAAATGGGCAGTCTGGATTCATTTCTTGCTTCTTTGTGTCCAGTCCGATTGCTAAAGAATAGTAGATGTTCATTGTGAACTTTCTTGCACTGAATTTAGATTATTAGAATCCCTAACCAAGTGGAGCACATGAACAGGCAGTTGAAAATCTTATCCAGTTCGGGCACCAACCAAACAGCAGTTTCCACACATTAAACAGAAAGCATTCTAACTTCCTTGTGGTCTTTAAATGAGGATTTTTATCCTGTGTGTAAAAGACTCAGCATGATCTTTAGTTGTTGTGTTATTATTTTTGAAATGCTAGGCATCCTGTAGGATGGGGTGAGGCTAAAAGATGATGGATTAATCCTAACTAAGTGGATAAGAGAGAAACTCAAAATCCTTCACACTGCTAAGCAGACACATTTGGTCTGGTGTGTCACGTATGCTGTTATCATAAATATGTGTACCCCTTGCTTCTGCACTGGCCTCTCTTCTCCACTGGCAGTGACAGTCTCAACCTTTGTTGCTGCCCTGAAGACCAACTTTATCCTGTGATATAAAATGAAACTTACCTGCATATCTCATTTGCTGAAATGAACTCCATGAGAGATTTAAGGACCTTCCTGTATGCTCTTCTGTCTCTTGTCTTGTGAGCTCAGTCGCATCTGATTCTTTGTGAACCCATGGAGTGTAGGCTCCTCTGTCCATGGGATTTCCCAGGTGAGAATACTGGAGTGGGTTGCCCATTTCCTTCTCCACTGGTTCCCATTAGCCTATCAAATAGATGTGAAAATTACCTGAACTCAGTAAGTCAAAAATAATTAAAAGAAGTGGTGATGGTGGTTTAGTCACTAAGTTGTGTCCGACTCTTGTGAACCCATGGACTTGGGGACATAGCTCGCCAAGCTCCTCTGTCCATGGGATTCTCCAGACAAGAATACTGGAGTGGGTTGCCATTTCCTTCTCCAGGAATTAAAACAAATGGAAAAAAAAAAAGTAAAATAGGTTTTATAATGGAAATCAACTTAAATATTTTTACAAATTACTTAATATCCTTTCTTATTTTATCAGAGTAGCTAAGTAAACATGGATAAGACATTATAGATTGTGAAATTGACGCTTTGTACGCTCCCTATAGAATTCAGGGAATTCTATAAAATCAAGTAGATGCATCTTATTTTAAAGCAGAAGGTCAGGAATGTCAGGAATAGACAACATATTGTTTATTTAAGAAGAAAAAAAGAAAACCTAGTTTCAAGGCTGAAGAAATTTATACATATACTTATAAATAACTGATAGCAATAAACCTACTCTCAAGGTTCTGAGCAGTCAGCAAACCAGTTGGTAGTGACAGAAGGTAATACAAATTGACATCAGTATTCCTGTAGCAATCTCAATTTACAAATAATTTAGCATATATATTATCCATAATACTATTTGTTTCCAACGTTGAAGTTAATTCTTAAAAAGAATGCATTTAATTTTAGTGCAAAATTGTATGTATTAATTAAATATAAATGCCAATGCCATATTTCTTTTGTAATAATAATTCAAAGCTCAGTATAGGCTTGGAGAAGCTAGAGAAATATTTTACTGAGATGGTTTCTTTAGAGGATGCTACATTAATATCCTTTTAATATCTAAAATATGGTCTCCAGTTTCACAAATTCTAAGTTTTGCACAGCAGACAAAAATCCTTTGTTCTCCTCTTTTATCTTCACTTTTCTGTTCCCGAGTCTTCCTTACTTTCTTCATCCTCCCACCCTCCCTCCCTCTCTTCTTTTCCTCTTTTTATCCTTCAGTTCTTCCTTTTTTCCTTCACTTAACAGCTGCTATAAACAAGCATTGCTCAAAGGGCCCAAGGATATACAATAAATACATAGTCCTTGACCTTAAGAAGCTTGTACACAAGAAATGATAACTTAGTTTTCATTTCAGACATATCTGACTATAAAGTAATAACATAACTAAAAACTAGCAAACATTTCTATTGTTTAACATTTCCCTGCCATTCCTCCAGCTTCTTAAACTTAGCTGTTCCTCCTCTTGATGTCAGTCTGACTGATTTTAATGAGTTACTTCCTATAACTGCTCTGAGTTACATTTTTTTTTTTTTCTAATATTTTACTGGATTAGCTTCCTGGGGCTTCTGGAATCAAGGACTACAAACTTAGTCACTTAAAATAACAGAAATCTATTCTTTCAAAGTTCTAGAGGCTCGAAGCCCAAAGTAAAGGCTTCAGCAGAGCCATGCTCCCTCTGAGACTCTGCTGAACTCTTTCCTCACCTCTGCTCAACCTCCAGCGGTGGCGTTCATCTTTGCTGTTCCAATGCATCACTCTCTAAGCTCTGCCTCTATTGCCAAACGGTGTTTCCTTCCCAGGCCTAACTCTCCTTTTCTTATAAGTGTTCTTGTCATCATGGATTAAGGGCCTATCTTTCTCAAGTGTAATTTCATCTTTACTTAATTCATTGTATTTGCAATGAAGGTTTCCAAATCAAGTTTCATTCTGACGTTCTAGAATTAGAAATTCAATACACCTTTCCAGGAGACACAGTTCAGCCTATAACAGATGTGGATGGAGACCAAAGCTGAGAAGTGCTATCAAAAATACTTGCTAATAAAGAGTCCTTGTGGGGTTGTATGACTGTCCGGAGACTACATGTTTGATTCCACAACAGGGACTTGGAAGCATCATTCTATTCTCTCTGGATTTAATCTGTTCCCACTCTGAAGACTGTTATTATAATAAATAAAGGTACTTAGCTTATACATTTTCCTTACCTTATATTTTCTGCTATTAAGAAAAATATATTTACTTGCCTTGGCCTCAACGTGCAAATATTACCTCTAGAGTTACTTTGATTTCACTCAGAATACAGAAATGTAGAGACAGAAGAGATGTCATCCAGCCTTTACCCCAATACAGAAAACTCTTCCACAATATTTTAGTTTGATAATCACTCCATATCTAGCTGTACCCTCTCAGTAGTTGGAAAGCCGTGGCTGAAACAGAGAGGGTGTAGTGTATACTGAATGTTGTATGTGTGGCAGTGTATCATATAAGATTTTATTTCATCCCTACACATCTCTAGGAGGGAGCCCTCATGACCCCCATTTCTGAGATGAGAAAACAATCTGAAATAGTTTAATTGCTTTATGTGTCATAACTTGTAAGGGGCAGAACTGTGAACTGAAAGAATGAAATGTACATTTACTTGCCTGTAAAGCCCTACTCTTTCCCCAATATTCACTACCTTTCAAATAACATACACATACACAACCATAAAAAAAAAAAAAGCTATAAATGTAACAGTTGAAACAGGTGAGTTTCAAAAATAAAAATAATATAGGTGTACAGTATAGACTGTTTGAATTTTCCTACATATTATATAAGTTAATGCCAAGAAGGAGAAAAAGTTGTGTTATGTATGTCCCAGTATACAAGGTAAGCGTGATTATTTAAAAATAATGTGTGTTTTAAAATATTATTTAATCATTTATTTCCACAAAAATTAATAATTTAAAAATTAGAAGACCTGGGCAGTGATCCTTCTATTTTCTGAGTTATAAAAATTCATGTGGATAACTTTAGTAAAGGCAGTCCAAAATATCAAGTTTAAACCAGAATTTCTCTGTCTCTCCTATGCTTCTGCAGTAAGGAATATGAAGTAAAAGCTTCATGATCTTTGTACCTAATTCATAATAGACAGGGTTTCTGTATGACTGCAGATTCTACTAACAAGGTGTGATATTTTTTATTCTTCCACCTAATTAATATTCATTTTTGAAAAGTGGAAATCAGCTTATTTATTTTAAGTAAAAATAACAGGTACTGCTGTTTGTAACTAATTGTTAATTGAGCAATTACCTTATCATGTGGCACTGGTAAAAACCATTACTTAAGATTTTCAGCAACTTCTGATTTTAACTTAATGATCATTTGAATCAAAATTATTTAGTAAATTAAACATTTCTTTACCAGGCACTCTTTATACTTCAAGTAATTTCTAATTATGCTACCTAATGAAGTAATTATATCATTAGTTAGAAATTTGCCAGCGTAGTAAGTCTTTTATAAAAAAATAGTAAAGTGTGGTGATGTTGCGTTCCATAAAAAAGAAGCTAAAAAATATAAGCCATTAAAAATGCTTGCCAAAATGTGTGTTTACTTCTAGCCCGTGGAGAGGGAATTCACAAAAGTCTTGCCCTTAGCTTTGGTTAGTACTGATTCACGGTAGATTAACCAGAAGGTTAAATGGGATCAAATACTCAGTCTTCACTCCCTCACTCTCATTTTCAATTTTCCATCCTTGCGCTGCAGGTACCTTGAAGAATCTGAGTTAGAACCAATTGGCCTAGACACACAGTCTGATCCGTCAGATCTTCTACCAGAAACCTTTGGAAATTGTCAAATCATCGCTGCAAGGGCTCAAAATTCTCCCAGTGCTCATCAAACCTGACTTCAGTGCCGAGAAAACTATTTCTACTTTGCTAGGGCTCTTCCTAATTATCAAAACATCCCAGCAAATAGAAATATGCCCCGGCAAACTGCACGTATGAAGCACTGAACAATAGGCATCTGAAAATGGAGAGATCTTTCAACTAATTTCCTCTGCTAAAAAAAATGTTGTATTAGCTGCACAGAAAATTGGCTATCACTACTCCTCCAAGTCCCTGTCCTATAAATGCTGCCAGTTTACCAGCCAAAGCTGAAGGAGAAGCCCCCATCATTTCTGCTCTCACTTGTGTTTTTTTCCAATATCATTATTACCTAGAAGTGCTGGGATGTGCAATAGACTTGGCAAAGGAATTCTTGGATCGTGTGTACCCGTTAGCCACAACTCACTTTTGTAAATTTAGAAATGTTTTTGTGTTTGGACTTATGTTTTCTATTTACCTACTAAGAGCTTGTATGTTCACTTTTATTAAGAAAAACCTTTGGTTATAGATCCCCAAATATTGTTAACACCTGAAGAGCCTCTTGATGAAAGTGAAAGAGGAAAGTGAAAAAGTTGGCTTAAAACTCAACATTCAGAAAACTAAGATCATGGCATCTGGTCCCATCACTTCACGGCAAATAGATGGGGAAACAGTGGAAACAGTGACAGACTTTATTTTCTTGGGCTCCAAAATCACTGCAGATGGTGACTGCAGCCATGAAATTAAAAGAAGCTTACTCCTTGGAAGGAAAGCTATGACCAAACTAGACAGCATATTAAAAAGCAGAGACATTACTTTGCCAAAAAATGTCTATCTAGTCAAAGCTGTGGTTTCTCCAGTAGTCATGTATGGATGTGAGAGTTGGACTATAAAGAAAGCTGAGCACCGAAGAATTGATGCTTTTGAACTGTGGTATTGGAGAAGACTCTTAAGAGTCCCTTGGACTGCAAGGAGATCCAACCAGTCCATCCTAAAGGAAATCAGTCCTGAATATTCATTGGAAGGACTGATACTGAAGCTGAAGCTCCAATACTTTGGCCACCTGATGTGAGGAACCGACTCATTGGAAAAGACCCTGTTGCTGGGAAAGATTGAAGGCAGGAGGAGAAGGGGATGGCAGAGGATGAGATGGTTGGATGGCATCACCGACTCAATGGACATGAGTTTGTGTAAACTCTGGGAGTTGACGACGGACAGGGAGGCCTGGTGTGCTGCAGTCCATTGGGTTGCAAAGAGCGGACACAACTGAGCAATTGAACTAAACTTAACATTATGCATTATGCATTAGTCTAAAAGGTGAAGAAACCCCAAGGACAAGCTGTATTCTCATTAATTTTTCCCAGTAAAGGTAAGAGATCATGAGTAAACATACAATAATGTCTGTTTGCCAAGTATTGTATAAAGAGATTCTGGAGCTTCCATATCTTTAATATGTGCTAGGATGAAGACTTTACTGAGTCTTTAGTGAACAAAGTAAATAAACCCTGTTGTCTGATCAGCTATCCAACTGAAGTGATCTTCAGATTGCTTTCATAAAATTTGGTTTTGTATTGATGCTTTTCAGCCACTTATGACTTATATTTAAAATCATTTGATTTAAATGATGAAGCTTTATCATTTGGCAACTATTGAGAGCATGAGCCAAATTTTGCTTTTTATGTGACTCTACCATATTTAGATCAATTAATTAATTCAAAATTATGTACTAACATGCTCAAACCATTCCAGCCAGTGAATATATATTCTGGCCTCCAAAGAGATCACACTTCTCTTCTCAATCTAGTGAAGAGAAACTATCAAAGATACAACTAGGTACACATTGTAGGATCACTACCAGAACTTCTAGGTGAATGCTACACAACGGAATCATGTGAGAAATTGTCTGCAACTAGAGACTGGTTTAACATCTGTGCTCAGGAAAGGTAAATGCTGAACTCTCACCTGAAAAGTGGCAGCAGCCATTCAAAGGTCTGAGAGAAGCATTAAAAACAAGGGAAAAGCAAATGCAATGATCTTGAGGCAAAACTGGCCTTGCCAGTTTCAAGGTGGTGATAGAGAAGATGCTTAGCTAAGGCCAAGTGAGTGAAGAACAGAGGAAAGATGAAGTGAGGAGGCAGAGAGGGCATGTGGAACAGGTGCAAACAAAGGTTATTCCTGAGATGTCAGTCTGGAGTCTACATTCTGTTAGGTTAAAAAACAAACTAAATTACCTTTTGCAAAGCACTATTCTTTTGGCTTATGAATCTCCCAGAGCAGTTGCTTTTAAATCCATGTACTGCTAACACATGAAAAAGACATTCTTATCCTTCATTCTTGGGCTTTAGCTCAAGGAAAAAAAAATAAATTAAAAAAAGACCATTCTGAGTGCTGGGGATTGATGGCTGCATGTCAGAGGAGTCAGGGCCCCATGCAAAGCCCGCAGCAGGCTGGCCGACCTGAATGCAGAAGTCTACCCAGCAGATGACGTCAGGAGCTGGGATCCTGCAGTCTCACATGGGTGCTTATGTGTTGGCCACAAGACCTCTATGGTATGTTCTGAAGTTTGCCAGGGTGCATAAGTATGTTTTAATTGTAGTTGCCCCCAAAGTGGGAGTAAACACGGTAGCAAAAATTCACTTATTTGGACATTGATATAAAAGAGATAAATGAAAATTTGACTGGGTTGAAATTCTATCCTGCTTTTTATTTTTTTATTTTTATTTTTTTCTATCCTGCTTTTTAGGGGAGAAAAAAAAAAAACCTACCTTTCTTATGCTTTTACTTTTTTCCCCCTGTTTCATGTATGACAGTTGAACCAAACACTGCAAAAGAAACAAAGATTTTTCTTTTTATTATTAAACTTTAGTGATGGATTCTTAGAGCATTTCAAATATTAAGATCAGATATTAATCTACTGATTGATATTTTTAAGACTCATACTTGGAAATGATAGTATGTGATAACCAAAAAACTGTTTTTTCTTTGCATTTTGGGGGAGGCACTTCAACCATTTCCAGATAAGTTCCCCAATATAGTGTAGGCTCATCTCTGCAGTAACTTCAGAGAGATTTTTCATCATTAGCTAACTGTCTTTTCTTTCTATTATGATTTCTCACTGCTGCTCCACAGCAATACTGGGGGAAAAAAGGCTGAAACCGCTCTTAAACTCTGGAATGCAGACAAAAAGAAGGCTGCCACTTTGCTGCTCGACTCCCAACTCAATCTGCCAATTTGCAGAAGTAGGTTACCAGTATTATTGCTAATGATGAGATAGAAGATACTGAAGCTGCTCTCACTCCAGCAAGCAATAGCTGTCCCCTTATCATGGACTTGGTTTTCTTGAATTTTTCTAAAGGATCAAGCTGTTAGTACTACTGCTAAATGTCAATATCAGAGAAGAAGTTTTCAAAACTGTGGGGTACATTCTCTTTACTTCCCAAAAAGGAGGGGTCCCACTCATCTACAATTAAAAAAAAAAGAAATCAGGGTAAATGGGGAGGCAGTCCAGAGCGAACAGAGCCTTGGACTGGTGGAAACAATGTTTGCAAAACATTAGAGATATTTCTATACCAAGAAAAGCCAAAGCCGTGATAACTCCAGAGATGTAAAAGGTCTCCTGCCGTGGCCCTGTGTTTTCCTTGTAGAAAGCCTGAAATTACAGGAGAAAGCAGGTCACCCAGATTGCATAAACCTGTAGGAGGAGGGAATCATGCATATTTTATTATCTGAATTAACTACAGTAGTTTTTTTTTTTCCCCCTAACTTGTCTGAGAAGTGTAACTATCCTCTGAGAGCTCCATTTTTATTCATGAAGCCATCTCAATCAAGTAATTAAACAGCAAGCTAAGGAAGTGTAATATAACAAAGACAATTCCTGCAATGTCCAGTGTCACTGGAGAAACTTCAGTTGCAAACTGAGCTGAGGGATTCGTGTGAGCCCTGGCTGTCATCTACTTTTATGAACAGGCAGGAACAGAAATATATTCTACCCTCTGATGTTTCTTATCTGTAGCAAAATAATTCTCAGAGTACCTCTAACCACAGTAAGAATACTTCTATATTGAAGTCTCACTGTTTCCAAAATGGCCCTTGTTAGGGACAAAGCAAGAAACAAAACGACCATTCCAGTTAGGAGAAAAGAGATAGATAGATAATAAATATATAGTACACTTGAAAATGATAAGGTCTACTAAATAAGAATGCAGCACTGATAAGTGTAGGGATAAGGGTTTGAGGTGTAGGGATAAGAGTTAGAAATTGTAACTAATTTTCTCAGAGTTACCCTACCCTTCACCAGTAGGGTGAAGACCACATTCTCAGAAACTCTCTCTAAGGAGCTAGGTGATTGCTGTAAATGAGAAACCTCTGGAGGTTCTGGTTTACTCCCCTGGGATGGAAAAGTCAGAATGAGGATGAATAAAAGAAAGTCACTCTTGCTCAATGGAGATAGAATAACAGGATTGGAAAGGAGTGTTTTAGGCTGGATTCTATCAGCAAGGGGAACACATGAGCATAGCAACCCTATGACATGGGCATCCTTGGTCAATTGCTTTGGTCTCTCTCTCACCCCAGCACACACACAGTGGAAGACCCCTCTTTATCTGAAAATGTACTCTCTGAAAATTGAAAAAAAAATACTAAAAGAAATAGTTCAAAGAAAGAAGCTACTAATGGACTGGCTGACTCCGGGCTTCAGCCTAAGTCCTTTTCAAGCTTGTAGTCTGTAGCTGCAGCAAAAGAGAGAGAGAGAGAAAAAAAAAAAGCAGACCAATTGAATCAGGATGAGTTGTTATCAGCCAAGTTTTCAAATCAAGGAACACTTATTCAGTTGAAGAATGAAAATTGACCTATTGTCATCTGTTTGTGAAAATACCGCACACAAAAGATTTGATTGAATTGTTCACTTTGGGTGATATCCCGAAGTAACACTTGTCACAAACATATGCTGGTTTTTAAATTTAATACTTTTGTTTTTGCTAAGAAATCCAACAGATGCTTAATTAATATTAGAAATTGACTTGTACTTGTTTTACAATAAGTCTTTTTTTTTTCAGCTTTTGAGATATAATTGACAGAATTGTTACATGTTAAAAGTGCATGCTCAGGTGATTTGATAAACATACATTGTGAAAGAATTCCTCCATCAAGCTAACTGACATAACCATTACCTCACATACTTACATTTTTCTCCTTTTTCATGAAAACACTTAAATTTCATTATTTTAGCCAATTTTAAGTATACAGCATAGTGTTATCAACTATAAGCATCATTAGATCATTGAATCTTATTCATTTTATAACAAAGTTTGTATCCTTTTAGCAAACTCTATCTTTTCTACCCTCTAATCCTGGACAACCACTATTCTACTCTCAATTTCTATGAGTTTGAATGTTTTATAGATTCCTCTTATAAGTGATACATACAGTACTTTTCTTTCTCTGTTGGTTTATTTCATGTGGCATAATGCCATCCAGTTTTATCCATGTTGTCTCAAATATCAGGATTTCTTCTTTTCAAGACTGCATAAGATCCCATTTTATATATGTATCATATATATATACATATAAATGTATATACATACATTTATTTAAAATATATATTATAATATATATAAATATATATATATAAATTATATATATATAAATATATATATTTATATATATTTATATATTTATATATTTATATAAATATATATATTTATATATATTATATATTATATATATAATATATATAATATATATATAAGGTATGAAAATAATATCCATATATATTATATATATAATAATAAATATAATAATTATAATATATAATATATATATTATATTATATTATATTATAAATATAAATACTTATATTATAAATATTTATATTTATATAAAATATATTTATATTTATATAAATATATTTATATAAATATAAATATATTTATATATTTATATAAATATATATATATAATTATATATATAATATATATAATATATATAATATATAAATATATATAAATATATATAAATATATAATATATATATATAAAATATATATTATATTATACACATTTCCCATGTGTCTCAGCAGTAAAGAATGAGCCTACAATGCAGGAGGTGTAAGAGATGCGAGTTTGATCCCTGGGTTGAGAAGATCCCCTGGAGGAGGGCATGGCAACCCATTCCAATATTCTTGCCTGGAGAATCCCATGACAGAGGACCCTGGCGGGCTATAGTCCATGGAGTCGCTACAAGAGTTGGACTTGACTGAAGTGGTTTAGCATGCATGCATATATGTATGTATGTATACATATTTACACATTTATCCCTCTATGGATATTATTTTCATACCTTAGCTATTGTAAATAATGGATTGCATATATTTCTTCAAGGAGATTCCGATTTCATTCCTTTGTATCAACCAGCGGTGGGATTGGTAGATTGTATTATTAACTCTAGTTTTAATTTTCTGAGGATTCTCCATACTGTTTTGCCCAGTGGCTGCAATTTGTATTTTGGCCAATAGTGCACAAAGGTTCCCATTTCTCCAAATCCTCACCAACACCAATCTCTTTTCTTTTTGATAACAGTCATTCTGACAGGTATGATGTAATACCTCATTGTGGTTTGCTTTTGTTTGTTTTTGGTCTTTCAGGTGTCTTGGTTCCCTACCCAGGGATTGGACCTAAGGCCCCTGCAGTGGAAGCCAGGAGTCCTAATCACTAAACTACCAGGTAAGTCTGTTCATTGTGGATTTGATTTGCATTTTTGTGCTGATTAGAGACATTGAACACCCTTTCATGTATCTATAGACAACTTGCATGTCTTTTTTGGGAAAATGTTTATTCAGTTCTATGGTCCACGCCGTATATACACTGATACATACAGAGTTGCACTTAACAATCCCCCTTAAAAGAAACCCAGAAACTAGCTGAATAGTTCCTACACCTCAGGTGACTGAAAAAATATCAACAGTGAAATGGGAAGGAAAGGCTGAGACACACTCATCTTAACCCCTCCCACAGCCCCCAGCCCCAGGCAAGAACATACCCATAGCATTGTGAGAGAATCCCAACTCCCATCTTCTACCTGGAATTTATGTATTTCTCATAGGCATTCATAAAAGATAATACCAAATCTGAATCCCTCAACTTTTCTATTCAGCTGCCTCCTGGACTACTCATCTCTATTTAAAAAAAAAACAGGCAAATCACACCCAATATGTATCAAACTTAGCTCCTAAAATCCCTGTTTTTGTGAATGATCCCACCCATTCACAATCCCCAGTGGCCAGATATTAGTCAATCATATTAGAAACCCCCTCTCTTTTGATCCATATCTAGACAATCATTAGGAGAAGGCAATGGCACCCCACTCCAGTACTCTTGCCTGGGAAACCCCATGGACAGAGGAGCCTGGTAGGCTGCAGTCCATGGGGTTGTGAAGAGTCAGACATGACTGAGCGACTTCACTTTCACTCTTCACTTTCATGCACTGGAGAAGAAAATCGCAACCTACTCCAATATTCTTGCCTAGAGAATCCCAGGGATGGAGGAACCTGGTGGGCTGCTGTCTATGGGGTCGCACAGAGTCAGACACGACTGACGTGACTTAGCAGCAGCAGACAATCATTATATTCTAAACATATCAGCAGTATATTTCCCAATATCCATCCCCTTTGGTAGAACTATAATTTAGAACCTCATCAACTCTTGACTGAACCATTTTTTAGGACTCCTGAGTAGTCTTCCATTTATAAACACAGTTCCTTTGAGAACAAACCACGTGCTAAAGATCATATAACAAAATAAAATAGAGTTCCAACTGCCCAGGAACTGCAGTATGAAAAATAGTGGATATGGTAGACAAAAGAAAGAGGTCAGTTCAGCCACTCAGTCATGTCCGACTCTTTGCAACCCCATGGACTGCAGCACTCCAGTCTGTCACCAATTCCCGCAGCTTACTCAAACTCATGTCCATAGAGTTGGTGATGCCATCCAATTATCTCATCCTCTGTCATCCCCTTCTCCCTCTGCCTTTAATCTTTCCCAGCATCAGGGGCTTTTTCAATAAGTCAGTTCTTTGCATCCAGTGGTCAGAGTATTGAAGTTTCAGCTTCAACATCAGTCCTTCCAATGAATATTCAGGACTGATTTCCTTTAGGATGGACTGGTTAGATCTCCTTGCAGTCCAAGGGACTCTCAAGAGTCTTCTCCAACACCACAGTTTAAAAGCGTCATTTCTTTGGCTCTCAACTTTCTTTATGGAGAAGGCAATGGCAACCCACTCCAGTACTCTTGCCTGGAAAATCCCATGGATGGAGGAGCCTGGTAGGCTGCAGTCCATGGGGTCGCTAAGAGTCAGACACGACTGAGGGACTTCTCAGCATCCATACATGACTACTGGAAAAACAACAGCTTTGACTAGACTGACCTTTGTTGGCAAAGTAATGTGTCTGCTTTTTAATATGCTGTCGAGGTTTGTCATAGCTTTTCTTCCAAGGAGCAAGTGTCTTTTAATTTCCTGGATGCAGTCATCATCTGCAGTGATTTTGAAGCCCAAAAAAATAAAGTCTGCCATTCTTTCCATTGCTTCCCCATCTATTTGCCATGAAGTGATGGGACTAGACGCCATGATCTTAGCTTTCTGAATGTTGAGTTTTAAGCCAACTTTTTCACTCTCCTCTTTCACTTTCATCAAGAGGCTCTTTAGTTCTTCTTCCCTTTCTGCCATAAGGGTGGCATCATCTGCATATCTGAGGTTATTGATATTTCTCCCGGCAATCTGGATTCCAGCTTGTGATTCATCCAGCCCAATATTTCTCATGATGTACTCTGCATATAAATTAAATAAACAGGATGACAATATACAGCCTTGAAGTACTCTTTTCCTGATTTGGAACCAGTCTATTGTTCCATGGACAGTTCTAACTATTGCTCCTTGACTTGCATACAGATTTCTCAGGAGGCGGGTAAGGTGGTCTGGTATTCCCATCTCTTTAAGAATTTTCTGCAGTTTCTTGTGATCCACACAGTCAAAGGCTTTGGTGTAGTCGGTAAAGCAGAACTGGTAGAAGAAAGAGGTCACAGTAAAATAAACAAGTCCTCATCTAGTTGACTGATAAGTATCATTTTAGGTCAATACAGAGGATTCTTCAGGGTTTAATGGTCACCCAAACTTGCCTGTCCTTGAGAATTCTGTTTTCCATTCATGAAAAGAAAAAGCTCTCCTTTAAATTGAATTTTCTAATGGTTCACCCTTTGCTTACACCTCAAACTGTCTAGAACAGCCTCTAACTTTCTGCAAGATACAGCATTTTATATCAGTTATGACTATGGACTTAGATGGCATAATTCCTATTGCACTTCAGCTTTAATGCTTACCAGAGGTGTGTCTATAAACAAAGTATTTCACCTCTCTGTTTCAGTGTAAAATGAACTTAACTCTTTTGCCATCATGGTGTTGTTAATGAAAAATAAATGATTTCTTATATATAAGGGCCTTAGAACAAAGATATACATATAAGGGCTTGATCTTAGTATCATCAACACCAATCATATAAGAGAAATTAACGCTTCTTTGTGTTATGGAATTACAAAATATTATTTGAACAAATTTCAGTGGATAGAACCAATATCCCTACCTTACTCAGTTTACCTTTCAAATTCATACTCACTTTCTAGTTTCAATTTAATTTTCACCGGAGTTTAGAGTTAGAATAGACTCCAGAATTGGATTGACATTGGTTTGATGCTAAGATATAGTCACATGGATTTTGATAAATTTACATTTTGTGAGTCTGCTTTCTTATCTCTGTAGATCATCTTATCTAGCTTATATAGGATTATAGTGAAAAAGGTAATTTCATCAAGATGTTGCCCCGTTATAGACATTCAGTTAATTTCTACTAATGTAGAGTTAGGCAGGTTTCTTTTTGTTCCTGCCATAACTAACTTGGCTATATTATTATTTTTAATCATTTAGTTTTCCATTGTTTCCTTGTATGTCTCCTCCTTTATAATGCAAACACATTTTAGACAGATATTTTTCTTTTCTCTTATTTCATCTTTAAAACATAGCCAGTCTTTGCATATGGTAAGTATTTAGTAAGTACCTGATAAGTGAATGAAGAGATTCATATGTAAAATATGAAATGATTTGCATTTTTACCATTTTTCAATTAAAAAAAAGGTCACTTTTATTGAAACCATATATTGATAAGGTTTAAGAGACTTTCTGGAAAGTGAAGGGGTTTGAAATCTTCCTTTAACATAGAACATAGATATCAGGCAGCACGTATTTCTACATAACAAAGCAAATAAGAGTGAGTGTTTTATGGAAGAGAACTATCTGATTTAAAAAAAAAAAAAAGGAGGAGAGGAACAAATGGAGAACAAAATGGCTTGATTCAGTTCAGTTCAGTTCAGTTGCTCAGTCATGTCTGACCTTTTTCAACCCCGTGAACTACAGCAGGCCAGGTTTCCCTGTCCATCACCAACTCCTGGAGCTTGCTTAAATGCATATCCATCGAGTCAGTGATGGCATGCAACCATCTCATCCTCTGTCACCCCTTTCTCCTCCTACCTTCAATATTTCCCAGCATCAGGGTCTTTTAAAATGAGTCAGTTCTTCACATCAGTTGGCCAAAGTATTGGAGCTTCAGCTTCAGCATCTGTTCTTACAATAATATTCAGTACTGATTCCTTTAGGATGGACTGGTTGGATCTCCTTGCAGTCCAAGGAACTCTCAAAAGTCTTCTCCAACATCACAGTTCAAAAGCATCAGTTCTTCTGTGCTCAGCTGTCTTTAAGGTCCAGCTCTCACATCCATACATGACTACTGGAAAAACCATAGCTTTGGCTACAGCCCTTTGCTGGCAAAGAAATGTCTCTTCTTTTTAATACACTGCCTAGGTTGGCCATAGCTTTTCCTTCAAGGAGCCACCACCTTTGAATTTCATGGCTGCAGTCACCATCTGCAGTGATCTTGGAGCCTAAGAAAATAAAATCTGTCAATGTTTCCTTTGTTTCCCCATCTATTTGCCATGAAGTGATGGGAACGGAGGACATGATCTTAGTTTTTTGGATGTTGAATTTAAAGCCAGGTTTTTCACTCTTCTCTTTCACTTTCATTAAGAGTCCCTTTAGTTACTCTTTACTTTCTGCCATAAAGGTGGTGTCATCTGCATATTTGAGGTTATTGATATTTTTCCCGGCAACCTGGATTCCAACTTGCATTTCTTTCAGCCTGGTATTTCACATGATGTACTCTGAATGTAATTTAAATAAGCATGGTAACATTATACAGCCTTGATGTACTCCTTTCCCAATTTTGAACCAGTTTATTGTTCCATGTCCAGTTCTAACTGTTGCTTCTGGTCTGCATAAAGATTTCTCAGGAGGCAGGTAAGGTGTCCTGGTATTGCCATCTCTTTAAAAGTTTTCCATAGTTTGTTGCGATCCACAGAGTCAAAGGCTTTGATATAGTCAATAAAGCAGAAGTTGATGTTTTTCTGGAATTCTCTTGCTTTTTCTATGATCCAACAGATGTTGGCAATTTTGTCTCTGGTTCCTCTGCCTCTTCTAAATCCAACTTCAACATCTGGAAGTTCTCCGTCCATGCACTATTAAAGCCTGGCTAGGAGAATTTTGAGCATTACTTTGCTAGTGTGTGAGATGAGTGCAATTGTGTGGTAGTTTGAGCAATCTTTGGCATTGCCTTTCTTTGGGATTGGAAAGAAAGCTGACATTTTGCAGTCCTGGGGCCACTTCTGAGTTTTCCAAATTTGCTGGCATATTGAGTGTGAGTGATCACACCATTGTGATTATCTGGGTCATTAAGATCTTTCTGTATATTTCTTCTGTGTATTCTTGCCACTTCTTCTTAATATTTTCTACTTCTGTTAGGTCCATACAGTTTCTGTCCTTTATTGTGCTCATCTTTTCATGAAATGTTCCCTTGGTATCTCTAATTTCTTGAAGAGATCTCTAGTCTTTCCCATTATATTGTTTTCCTCTATTTCTTTGCATTGATCACTGAGGAAGTCTTTCTTATCTCTCCTTGCTATTCTTTGGAACTCTACATCCAGATGGGAATATCTTTCTTTTTCTCCTTTGCCTTTTGCTTTCCTTCTTTACTGTTATTTGTAAGGCCTCCTCAGACAACCATTTTGTCTTTTTGCATTTCTTTTTCTTCGGGATGGTTTTTTGTACACGGCCTCCTGTACAATGTTATGAACCTCCTCCCATAGTTCAGGTACTGTGTCTATCAGACCTAATCCTTTGATCTATTTTTCATTTTCACTCTATAATTGTAAGTGATTGGATTTAAGTCATACCTGAATGGGCTAGTAATTTTCCCTACTTTCTTCAATTTAAGTCTGAATTTTGTAATAATGACTTCATGATCTGAGCCACAGTTAGCTCCCTGTTTCGCTTTTGCTGACTGTATAAAGCTTTTCCACCTTTGGACACAAAGAATAGAATCAATCTGATTTCAGTATTGAACATCTGGTGATGTCCATGTGTACAGTCATCTCTTGTGCTGTTGGAAGAGGGTGTTTGCTATGACCAGTGCATTATCTTGGCAACACAGTTAGCCTTGCCCTGCAGCATTTTGTACTCCAAGGCCAAACCTGTTTGATACTCCAGGTATCTTTGGACTTCCTACCTTTGCATTCCAGTCCCCTATGATGAAAAGGACATCTTTTTTTGGTTTTAGTTCTAGAAGGTCTTGTAGATCTTGATAGAACCATTCAACTCCGGCCTCTTCAGCATTACTGGTTGTGGCATAGAATGGATTACTCTGATATTGAAAGGTTTGCCTTGGAAACGAGGAGAGATCATTCTGTCATTTTTGAGATTGCATCCAAGTACTGCATTTCAGACTCCTTTGTTGATTATGAAGGCTACTCCATTTCTTCTAACGGATTCTTGTCCACAGTAGTAAATATAATGATCATCTGAATTAAATTTGCCCATTCCAGTCCATTTTCAGAGAAAGCAATGGCAACCCTGGAAAATTCCATGGACGGAGGAGCCTGGTAGGCTGCAGTTCACGGGATCGCTAGAAGTCGGACACAACTGAGCAACTTCCCTTTCACTTCTCACTTTCATGCACTGGAGAAGGACATGTCAACCCACTCCAGTGTTCTTGCCTGGAGAATCCCAGGGACGGGGGAGCCTGGTGGGCTGCTGTCTATGGGGTCGCACAGAGTCGGACACGACTGAAGCGACTTAGCAGCAGCAGCAGCAGTCCATTTTAGTTCACTGATCCTAAAATGTTGACATTCACTCTTGTCCTCTCTTGTATGACCACTTCCAATTTACCTTAATTTATGAACCTAATATTCCAGGTTCCTATGCAATGCTGTTCCTTACAGCATCAAACTTTAATTCCATCACCAGTCACATCCACAACTGGATGTTTTTTTTGCTGTGTCTCCATCTCTTCATTCTTTCTCGAGCTATTTCTCCACTCCTCTTCATTAGCATATTGGGCACCTACTCACCTGTGGAGTTCATCTTTCAATGTCTTATCTTATTGCTTTTTCATACTGTTATGGGTTTTTCAAGGCAAGAATGCTGAAGCGGTTTACCATTCCCTTTCCAGTGTTTAGGAGATTGGCATATGGCAATAATGGGATGTTGGAAAAAAAGGACACATTTTCCAATTAGAAAAATGTTGTGGAGTTGCTGGATAATTAAAATAAAGGGGATAAACAGAAGAAAAAAACTGTTGACATATGTTGTAACCCCAAATTATAGAATGCTGTGTGAAAATGATACTAGTGAGATGTAGTTACAGGGTCAAAGTGTACATACGGGTTATCTCCTGAACTCTACATATTAGACCATCATGGATGACTATGAGCTAGCATCCAAGTTAAAAACAGAAAGAGAATTAGTCACATAACAGAGCCATTTTTGACTTTTCCTTAGGGAACATACCCGGACACAGATAAAGAGGTGGGTAATACCAGTGTCTAAGAATCTCTGCTAGGAGTAAGCATTCATTGTGTTCTGGTGGTTGATGACTCCTCAGCAGGTAAGTCTTGATAAATCCATTGCTACATGATTACAGGAGGATCATTAAAAGGTCATTGAAAGGGACTAATGTCCTTTCAACATTATAGAGAATCAATGTGTGTATCAAATACTGAAGTTTCTTTTCCTGTGATTTCTTCAATTCTCACAAGCCATTACTGTGTTGAAATTGTTAATAACTTCTAATTCCTCTCTTCAATGAGGTTTAAAAAGCATTATTTTCTTAACAAATATAGATATGTAGTGTAAGTAGTGTTAGGAAGAAAGGAGACTGAGAAGAAAATTACTCAGACTATATAAATCAACCTAGAATAATAACTGAGTTAACTTCTTAATTGCTCTCATTGATACAAACTATTGCAATTAAAATGGCCATTTTAAGTTATGATAAAAATACTATTTTTATTTAGTAGTTACATTTTTACTTTTTCTATTTTAGTTGGAAAAAAAACTCTCAAAATGTTAGGTGATTGACTTATTCCTTTCAATAATAGAGTAAGCAAACAATTAAACATGAAGGAGTTATAAATAGAGGTAAAAAAAAATGTATTCCTTACCAATTAGGAAAATAGAAAGATCAAAGGAGAAGAATTTTAACATTGTGGGCATGGAAGTGTAAGTTATAAAAACTGAAATAAAAGGAGAATGATGCAGTGAAAAGAATTGGATTACAACAGTTGGGTGTGTTTATTGCCCACAGCGGCCCAATCTCTTCCAAGCACAGTAATTGTGGGTAATTGAGAGGTAACCTTTGGGTGCAGTAATCTGAAAAACTTACAGTGTTTTGATGGCTTTTCCATTTTCTTCTCTTATCAATACCTTCATTAGATATCACTGTTTCAGTAAATTTACCAGATTAGAAAATAAAAACTGTGATAATGATTAAACCTATAGTTGTAACCCAGTCTAACTCAGTAATTAATATTGTACAGGTACTTTTTTCATTGTGTTTTAAAAATTTTTCCTAGTGTTTTGTTACATAGTTGTGAACATAATAGACATGCATGTATATGCATATGTAGGCATGGGCTTCCCAGGAGGCTCAGACAGTAAAGCATCTGCCTGAAATGCAGGAGACTTGGATTTGATCCTGGGTCAGGAAGATCCCCTGGAGAAGGAAACGGCAACCCACTGTAGTTATAAGTTATAAATAACCTGCCAGAGGAGCCTGGCAGGTTACAGTCCATGGGTTGCAAAGACTTGGACACGAGTGAGTGACTACCACATACATATGTAAGAATATACTTATGTATTCTCATGTTTATAAGAATATATGCATATATCTTGATTTTTAACTTAATATATTTATGCATTTCTTTTATCTTCAAATCCATCCTTCTCATGACCTGACTCATGTTTTAAGTTTGTACCAAGGTTTCCTTAACTTAATCCCTCTCTTTAGTATATTTAGTTTACTTTCAAGTTTTACTTTTATTTAGTTAGCTCAGTAGTTCAGTCGTGTCCAACTCTTTGTGACCCATGGACTGTATCCTTATAAATGTCTATGTCTTCCAGGGTGGCTCAGCTGGTAAAGAATATGCCTGCAATGCAGGAGTCCCCGGTTTGATTCCTGGGTCAGGGAGTTCCCCTGAAGAAGGGATAGGCTACCCATTCCAGTATTCTTGGGCATCCCTGGTGGCTCAGATGGTAAAGAATCCACGTGCAATGCGGGAGACCTGGGTTCAATCCCTGGTGGGAAGATCCCTTGGAGGAAGGCATGGCAACCCACTCCAGTATTCTTGTCTGGAGAATCCCCATGGACAGAGGAGCCTGGTGGGCTACAGTCCATGGGGGTGCAAAGAGTCAGACACAACTGAGCGACTAAACACAGCACATGTCATAAAAGATTTTGCTACTTTTGGATTATTCACTAGGGTCATTTATAGAATCAAAAATAATTTTCAAAACTATTAATGTTTTATTATTTTTTCACATAGCCAGTATGCTTCCCCAAAGGTTTATGTGTATCAGTTTATATTCTTTACAATAATATATGTGAGCATGCTTTAAATGTGAATTTAAATATCCTTTTATACCATATATTGATTTTAATTTTTTAATCTTTGTTGGCAAAAAAGTGCATTTTTAAAGAAAAATAATGTATATCCAGAGTATCATAGAATTAGGTGAAATTCAAAACCATATCTATACTTTCAACCTATTTAGACATTGCACAATGATGATTAATGACTCTTTGAAAACCCAAGACACCACAAAATCCTGAAATACTATTTATATTTTCAGTTAAGAACTAAAACTTGATTTCTTTGATATCTTATTATGAAAGAAATCTCAAAGGAAAAGTTATATATTACCTGAAATATCTCCATAGAAAGAATCCATCATTCTAGGTGAATGGTTTGTATTTGCAATAGTAACTGATTATAATTTCACAGTTTGTTCACTTCCTAATTGCCTATTCTTAGTAAATACTTTATCAAACTCCAATTACATAGAAAAAGAAACCAAGTACTATCTAAGAATATAAAATATGAAATTGGGAAAAAATTGAAGATAATTTGTTGTAACCTAAGTTCATATCAACAACTCAATTTATTAAAATCAGTTAGATCAAAATTAATATATAAAAATGGAAATGATAAAACTCATTAAAGGGCAAAAATTTTCGCCCCTGAAAGGTAGCATCTGGCAAAGATATCATGAGATTTTTATGCCAACTATCTGTGGTTGATACATCAGTTCCAAACATTGTGCACAATGTAAGCCACTTACACTCAAAAATCAATTTCTTTAAGGGATCTGTGGAATGAATCCAAATTCAATTTGAAAATTAAAGAGTGCATGGTCGTGGCAGCCTTAGACAATGGAAGAGTGGTGGAAACAACTAGTGTTATGTTGATTGCTTGACCCATACTGCAAAGGCAACATGCAAGTCATATTTCTACAAGAAGCAAACACTGATCTCCAGGAAAAAGATCTTATAGACAAAATCAAAGCATGCTGGGTAACTACTTATGTTTCTTTTTCTCTGACTGCTCTTTCTCTAAGAGCAGGTGAATAATGATAGATATTTTCTCTCAGAAAAGGGGGTCTCAGTCCCTCTCTGGAGACTAGACTTTTCAAAATAAAATTCAAATCAATGAAACATATACGACTGAAAATTGTCCAAAAGAGAAACATCAGTTGTGTTTTAATAGCATGCTAAGTGTGCTTTTTCTCTATTTGGAATTCATTACATAGACTATAATGACCCATAGAATTTCTGTGACCAAAACATTATCTATATCTATATATACAAGCATGTTGGTGAATATGAATGGTATGTATATTTCTGTTTGTCCATATTTATAGTAATCCACAAACTTGATATTAGTAGTTATATCTAGTGTGAGAAATTATATGTAATTGTATATATAAACAATATATAACACATATATGTCAGTATACACAAAATTATCTTCAGTTCTCCAATGTGTTAAAATGTACACATATTTTCCCCTTTACTTATATATATATACACATTTTAAAGAAAGAATCAACTAGCTGTGCATGTAATAATTTTTATTTCTTTAATTTAAATATATTTTTATAGATTAATATTAAAATGTGTAAACCTATCTCTACTCTGAGACTTTACCTTAAAATAGAACAATGACTTATGATGATCACTTTTCTTGAATACTTGAAGACTCAATAAAAACTCAACAGAGAGTTAAGACTGCATGATTCTATGACAAGAAAACATAAATCAATGTTGGTGTTTTACAGTCTGTACCCTGAATATAACTATACCACCAAATTCTTCTGTTCCTGTCAGGGGACGTTCAACTTTAAGGGGTCCAATATGTTGCATTTTCCTTTGTGTGTCATTTCTCAAAGACTTTCTGTTCCTTATCAGTTCCTGGAATACAGGAACAAGTAGAGCTGCACACAGTTCTCAGGACTGACATCATAGGAAAGGGCACCTGCTTGGATTCCTTTCAGTGACTCTCTTAGCGACCTTGTTTGTATTAGACTATCCATTTTGTTGCAACTGGTGGAATTTCATTCTTTGTAATGGCTGAGTAATCATTTTACTGAAGATATATAAACATGCAGTTCTGCTAATAAAATACCCTTGTTCCACTAGAGACCTGGGTCCCCTGTGTCCTTCTTTCTGTCTTCCTTCTCTTTGGAGCATGGAAGCCTACCTAGCTCACTTTCTCTCCCGGGCTTTCAAGACCTCCTTGAGAGGATGCCCTGTGCCTTCGTGAGTGGTACAAGTCCTGCGCATGAGCTTTATTGGTTTTCCACATAACCCGAGAGATACTGGTCTCTCTCTCTCTTTTTCTCTCTTTCTTTTCGTCGACTCTGGTACCCAGGTCCTGGTCTGTAAAACACTGCAACGTGCAGTGTACAAGAAAGAAATGTCCTAGTTCAATTGTTGTAGAAAGTGGAATCTTGGCATCAGATTAATCAATGTATTAATCAAGTAATGGTAGCAATCTAACAGATGGAATAAAAGGAATTGAATAATTGCATAGAGAATTGAGCTACTATACTCAAAAATTTGAATTACCCTCAAGCAATGTTTTTACTTCTTACTAAGATTATGTATTAAAAGTAACTCCCATATTGGTTCATGATTAAACCACAGATTTTGAAGATTATTTGTTGATCTATTTGTGAAGTGTGTGTGTGTGTGTGTGTGTGTGTGCTACTATTTCAAATCAGTAGAAAAGATCCTTGCTTAAGGAGACTCTATTTCTCTATTTTTGCTCCCTGAGAATTCAAAAAAAATTTAAATGAAATAAAATTTTAGGGCTCGAATTTTCTCAAAATTTTTATATCTTAGAAGTTTTCCTATTTATTTGCCATAATACCTACCTGCCTATCATTTCTGCTGCTGCTGCTGCTGCTGCTAAGTCACTTCAAGCATGTCCGACTCTGTGCGACCCCATAGATAGCAGCCCACCAGGCTAACCCCATCCCTGGGATTCTCCAGGCAAGAACACTGGAGTGGGTTGCCATGTCCTTCTCCAATTCATGAAAGTGAAAAGTGAAAGTGGAGTCGCTCAGTTGTGTCCAACTCCTAGCGACTCCATGGACTGCAGCCTACCAGGCTCCTCCGTCCATGGGAGTTTCCAGGCAAGAATACTGGAGTGGATTGCCATTGCTTTCTCCATGTCTATCATTAGAGATTCTTTCTATACTTTGGGACTGATACTACCCACTTCAGGAGGATTCTTTTAATAAGATACAATCTAAGTAATGTGAAAATCCACCATGTAATGGGAAGTGATTTTTCAACCTAATTAGTCTTGATTATAGGTACCATCAGATGATTAAATATTGGAATTAGTGTAGAATTACAAAGAGTCGAGGTATTCTAGTTTACAAATTTGTATAGGGTCAGCTTTATGCACTTGAGTTTAATTAAGAAGATCTTTTATATAATTTGCCCACAGATTCTGACATATTTATTTAAATATGTGTGACACTGCTGATTTTTACCTCTCTGGTTAGAAGGTAAAATATGCCTACTACTTGGCACTCCAATTTTATTATATCACAAATTTTCACTTACCTACTGCTGAAAGTACATATCATCTTTTTCTTTCTTATTTGTATTCTCAATTACTCATTTTTAATCTTTGGTATATAATTTACCATCATGGATAATTCTCATACCAAGTTAATACATATTTATCCCCTCTTTTTGAATTATTTTTCAGGACACCATCCCCTCATATGAATAGAAAATGTAGTATGATGAATGATAACTTATTGATACTCTGCAAACGCTGTCATTTTATATCATATGAGCAAAACTTAAAGTGATGGTCTTAGAATTTTTATCCCAGTTAATGTGATACCAACATTTCAAATGTCAGTAGAATTGTCACCCGTTTTCTTCAGGTCTTTGAAAACATCACATCGATCGTTTTCTCTCTGAAATAAAGAACTCTATCATGACATTGTCCTGTCGTCTCATTATACATGCCACTGCTGTTCTTGCATCTGGTGGATCTTAATATAAAGTCAATGGGAACCATAAGAGATTCAAAATTTTTGTAAGAACACAAAGGTGATAAATGAGTATAGAGATTAAAGATAATACAGGCATACCTATAAAATATCTAGACTGAAAATATTTTATAAGCAGACCTGGTAGATAAACCCTTCCTAAAGCAATAGCTACTATATGTCCAAAACTGGGCAAAATGACCATTTGTTAGCAACCAACACAATATCTTTTCCTGTTCAGCTATATATGCTCTTCTGAAAATGGGGTGTTTACATTCCCTACACAAGCACAGATTTCACCTACATTACATATTTTCTAATTTCACTTATTTTCATTTATTTTCTAATTTCATCCTTAAATGCAGTTTCCCTGCATTTACGGATACTAGAGAATTTCTATGTGGATCTAAGTAATATCAGTTCGGAAAAAAGTAGAAGATTCAAAACTATTTTTCATAATTCAGACAAAAATACAAAATGGTTGAGAGAAAGAAGCTCTATGTTAAATTGTGCTTTTTGGGTTAAGGCTAATTATTTCAACATTGATTGAGATATATTTTTTACATTTGTACTACTTATAAAGTTTATGACTATATAACATATTTGTTGTTATAATAAAATTCAAATTACTTTGTTAAAGAAAGAGCTATGCATAATGATTTCTTTGCCCTGGGTACAGATAGAGAGGGAATTCCCAGTTCATTATGCTATCAATTCTCCAATTTTATTATTTCTTATTCTTCTCAGTAGTTTCCAATTTAGGTTATATATATTTTTCTGTCTTTTCCTTATATGCTTTTTCTTTGGAACAAAGAATTCTCAGTGTGAGAATTTGTGAAGTACCCTCAAGGTACATATACACCTTTAGATATTCAATTCAATTTCATTATGTGTGTAGATTTCACTCTAGAAATAATAAAAGCTGAATCATGCAGTGGAGCAACACACCTTGTACCTTCTGGTGTGTTTAGAGGTATGACTGTGACGACTCCTCTTTTACCTGTCTTAAGCAGGTACTGTTTTCAACCCCAAGCTACCAAATTTAAATTCTAAATGTTACGGGGTGGAGAGGCAGAGTTACTCTGGACAGAAACTAAGTGTCTGTATTTGGAAATGACAAAAGCATATTTATATGTCATTGTTGAAGAAAAAGTGCCCCAAGTAGAAATACATCCATCATTTCACACTTTTACCCAGCAACCTACAAACATTTTCTTTCTATAAATGCTCTACTCAGTCAAATGGCAGGGTAGTGGCACTTGGGTTTTTAACTGTGGCAATTGTGCAGCTGAAAACTTTCTGGTAGGCAAAACATCCCTTCTCAGTACTTCAGATAAAGAGTAGCAACAGTATTTGACATGTTTACTTGCCAGAAGTAACCAATTTTTATTTGCATGTGGAGACCAATAAGAAAGAACATATGCATTTTGTGTTATAAGTGTCATTTATATTCAAAAACCATAAATAATCACATGGAGCACTTTGTAAGCACCAGTAGAAAAGTTAGATTAATAACATGGAGCCCAGGAGTCTATCAGCCAGCCACTTCCTAATGGGAAAGAGAAGCATATAGGCATGTGCTTACAACTATGTAATCCACACTAAGATAGGGTTGTGTACATACACAGTGAGAATAAGGAGGAGGATATCATTGTTTTTTTTTTTTAATAAGTATGAGCTTCACAGGGAGATGATAGTTTTTCCTTAAAGCAGTGCAGTTATATGCATGAAAGGCAGAGAGATGAGAAGGACTTTTCTGGTAAGGGATGGTATGGAGTGGCAACTCTGAAGGAGTCCTGCTTTGATATTCTCTCAGAATTCCTTGGTATTCCCTTACTCTTTCCAAACAGTAATAGTACAAGGTAGAGAAACTGTCAAAACAGAAGCTTTTGGGGAATAATGTCATGGCACTAGGCATTATGATGGAATTTCTTTTACTGCAATCCTTTGAGGACTGTAAAGAGAGCTGACAAAATATTTCAGATAAACAACATAATCTACTGAAAATGGTCTTTGAAACATGTTCCACCTCTTCTTTGAATCACATATGGATGTAATAGTATGTAAATAATACATGATACTATATGTAAAATATATCATAAATGCATAATTTATTCACATTCAAGGAAATCTCTAGTTATACTTTGACCATGGGTTCAAAAAGAAAGTGAGTTGTATTGTTCCCTTTCTTGGTTTTTTATTCTTGATTCAAGAACTTATCTGGCAAATGAGAAAAGTTTGCAACATACATAAGAGCAAGAAAAATAAGATTTCTAATTTTGATAAAAAATCTTTCTTTCTTTGATTTGTTTAGTCCTCTAAAAAGAAAGCAGAGAGACGTCAACCTAAAAAAAATAAATAAATAAAAATAATAAAATAATAAAAAGAAAGCAGAGAAAGTATGGAAATAGAATTTTTGCTATAATCTGGAAAAAGAAAACAGAAAATTCTTCTCTTACATGAAAACTTGGTGGCCATTCTTAAGTCCTTTTCCCTTTTTCAGAAGGAGAGTCTGTCAATTGGGTATTGAATTCAATTCTGCAGTTCTTATGAGTTTACTGTATCTATTTATGTGGACTTCTAATTGAGTGCTCATAACAATGTTGTGAATCCTGGAATATAATGAAACCAGACCAAAAGGGTTTGGCTCAAAACAAACAATCCCAGAATCTCATCATTTCAAGCATCTCTTCTGAGTAATTTTCACACATATAGCAACGGAAGAAAAGAGGTCATTTTCTACATTTTCTATACGAATCATCTTATGTTGCTGATCCAAATACACAGCATAACTTTCTCAGTACTTAAGGGAAAACAGTATACAGCACCATGTATATGTGAAACTAGCTTACAAACTGATTTTTTGTTTGCTACCCCTTGCCACTTTATGTGTTGATAAATGTGCAGCCAATGGATAATATTTCTTTAACCATATGTTGATTTTATCTACATTGTCAATTTGTAATATTATAATGTATATCCTAAATTATCCATGATCTCCTGATATCTCATGAACAAAATAAGCCTGTAATAAGGCTTTGGCCATGTGCTATATTTGTGCGTGAGTGCTTGCTCCTTTGTAATTGACTCTTTGCTACCCCATGGACTACAGCCTGCCAAGCTCCACTGACCATGAAATGTTCCAGGCAAGTATAACTAGAGTGGGATGCCATTTCTTACTCCTGGGGATCTTCTTGATCCAAAGATGAAACAGCATCTTCTGAGTGTCCTGCATTGGCAGGCAGATTCCTTACCAATGTGCCACCTGGGAAGTTTACCATCACTCAATTTAAATATTTAAATACAGTCCTCAATACTCTACTGTGTAGAGTTCCCTGTGATATATAGTAGGTTTTCATTGATTATCTACTTTATACATAATAGTGTATGTATGTCAATCCCAATCTCCCATTTATCCCCTCCCTCTTCTCCCCTTGATATCCATACATTTGTTTTCTGCATCTATTTCTCTATTTCTGCTTTGCAAATAAGTTCATCTGTAGAATTTTTCTAGACTCCACTGATAAATGATATTATACAATGTTTGTTTTTCTCTTTTTGACTTACTTCATTCTATATGCCAGTCTCTAGGCCCATCCACATCTCTGTAAATGGTTCAATTTCCATTACCATGAAAATGAACATGGCTCAATAATATCCCACTGTATATACGCACCCCATCTTCTTTATCCATTTCTCTGTCGATGGACATTTAGACTTCTTCCATGTCCTGGCTTTTTGTAAATAGTGCTGTCATGAACACTGGGGTGCATATATATTTTTGAGTTATGGTTTTATCTGGATGCAGACCCAGGAGTGGGATTGCTGGGTCCTATAGTAGTAGTTCTATGTTTAGCTTTTTAAGGAAGCTCTGTAATTGTTCTCCAGTGTAGCTGTATCAGTTTACATTCCACTAATAGTGTAAGAGGACTCCCTTTTCTCCATACTGTCTCAGCATTTATTATTTGTAGATTTTTTGAGAATAGTCATCGTGACCAGTGTGATACTTCAATGTGGTTTTGATTTGTTGTTTGTTCCTGTTGTTTAGTCACTACGTTGTGTTTGACTCTGGGAACCCATGGGCTGTAGCCCTCCAGGCTCCTCTCTCTGTGGGATTTCCCAGGTAAGAATAATGGTGAGTCTTGCCATTTCCTTTTCCAGATCTTCCTGATCCAGGGATTGAACCTATGTCCCCTACTTGGCAGGTTTATTCTTTACTACTGAGACACCTGGGAAGATTTGCGTTTCTACAATAATTAATGTTGTTGAGAATATTTTCATGTGTTCATTGGCCATCTCCACATCTTCTTTGGAGAAATGCCTATTTACTTCTTCATTTCTTGACTGTGTTGTTTGTTTGTTTTGATATTGAGCTGTGTAAGCTGTTTGTATATATTGGAGATTAATCCTTTGTCAGATGCTTCATTTACAAACATTTTCTCCCATTCTGAGGACTGTCTTTTCATATGTTGGTTTTCTTTGCTGTACAAAAGCTCTTAAGTTTTATTAGGTCCCACTTGTTTATTTTGGTTTTTATTTTCATTACTCTATGAGATAAATCAAAAAAGATCTTGCTGTGATTTATGTCAAAGAGTATTCCACTTATGCTTTCCTCAAATTATTTTATAGTGTCCAGCCTTACATTTAGATCTTTAATCCACTTTGAAGGTTTTTCTTTTTTTTTGGTGTGTGTATGTGTGTATATGATAGTACAGAGTGTTCTAATTTCATTCTTTTGCATGTATCTGTCCAGATTTCCCAGAAATACTTATTAAAGAGAGTCCTTCTCTTCCTTTGTATATTTTTGTCTTCTTTGCTGAACTATATGATATTGAAAATAACATCTAACTGTAAGATAACTAAGACTAGAGCAAGGAGAAACTATGGAGGAAATCAAGAAAGTATATTGGATTCTCCTTAGTATAAATAGAAATTAGAAAGAAAATTTCTTTAATTGGCATTCATTATGTTAGCTCAGTTGGTAAAGAATCTGCCTGCAAAACCCAGGAACCTGGTTCGATTCCTGGGCCAAGAAGATCCACTAGAGATGGGATAGGCTATCCACGCCAGTATTCTTGGTTTCCCTTGTAGCTCAGCTGGTAAAGAATCCTCCTGCAATACGGGAGACCTCAGTTCGATCCCTGGATTTCCCAATCCAGATCCCCTGGAGAAGGGAAAGGCTATCCACATCAGTATTCTGGCCTGGAGAATTCCATGGACTGTATAGTCCATGGGGTCCCAAAAAGTTGGACACCGCTGAGCCAAGTTCACTTTCACTTTCATGTTGTTAATTTAAAAATGTAGGTCAATAGGCATTTCTTTTAAGAAACATTCCACCCTAAAACAATCAATTTTACCTTTTTCTTAAGTGCACATGGAACTTTCTCCAGGATAGATCACATCCTGGGCCATAAATCTAGCCTTGGTAAATTCAAAAAAATTGAAATCATCCCAGCCATCTTCTCTGACCACAATGCAGTGAGATTAGACCTCAATTACAGGAAAAAAACTATTAAAAATTCCAACATATGGAGGCTAAACAACACGCTTCTGAATAACCAGCAAATCACAGAAGAAATCAAAAAAGAAATCAAATTATGCATAGAAACGAATGAAAATGAAAACACAACAACCCAAAACCTATGGGACACTGTAAAAGCAATACTAAGGGGAAGGTTCATAGCAATACAGGCGTACCTCAAGAAACAAGAAAAAAATCAAATAAATCAACTAACTCTACACCTAAAGCAACTAGAGAAGGAAGAAATGGAGAACCCCAGGGTCAGTAGAAGGAAAGAAATCTTAAAAATTAGGGCAGAAATAAATGCAAAAGAAACAAAAGAGACCATAGCAAAAATCAACAAAACTAAAAGCTGGTTTTTCGAGAAGATAAACAAAATTGACAAGCCATTAGCCAGACTCATCAAGAAACAAAGGGAGAAGAATCAGATCAACAAAATTAGAAATGAAAATGGAGAGATCACAACAGACTCCACAGAAATACAAAGGATCGTAAGAGACTACTACCAACAGCTATATGCCAATAAAATGGACAACTTGGAAGAAATGGACAAATTCTTAGAAAAGTATAACTTTCCAAAACTGAACCAGGAAGAAATAGAAGATCTTAACAGACCCATCACAAGCACAGAAATCGAAACTGTAATCAGAAATCTTCCAGCAAACAAAAGCCCAGGACCAGACGGCTTCACAGCGGAATTCTACCAAAAATTTAGAGAAGAGCTAACACCTATCCTACTCAAACTCTTCCAGAAAATTACAGAAGATGGTAAACTTCCAAACTCATTCTATGAGGCCACCATCACCCTAATTCCAAAACCAGACAAAGATGTCACAAAAAAGGAAAACTACAGGCCAATATCACTGATGAACATAGATGCAAAAATCCTTAATAAAATTCTAGCAAACAGAATCCAACATCATATTAAAAAGATCATACATCATGACCAAGTGGGCTTTATCCCAGGAATGCAAGGTTTTTTTAACATCCGCAAATCAATCAATGTAATACACCACATTAACAAATTGAAAGAAAAAAACCATATGGTTATCTCAATAGATGCAGAAAAAGCCTTTGACAAAATTCAGCATCCATTTATGATAAAAACCCTCCAGAAAGCAGGAATAGAAGGAACATATCTCAACATAATAAAAGCTATATATGACAAACCCACAGCAAGCATTATCCTCAATGGTGAAAAATTGAAAGCATTTCCCCTAAAGTCAGGAACAAGGCAAGGATGCCCACTTTCACCACTACTATTCAACATAGTTTTGGAAGTTTTGGCCACAGCAATCAGAGCTGAAAAAGAAATAAAAGGAATACAGATAGGAAAAGAAGAAGTAAAACTCTCACTGTTTGCAGATGACATGATCCTCTACATAGAAAACCCTTAAGACTCTACTAGAAAATTACTAGAGTTAATCAATGAATATAGTAAAGTTGCAGGATATAAAATTAACACACAGAAATCCCTTGCATTCCTATACTCCAATAATGAGAAAACAGAAAGAGAAATTAAGGAAACAATACCATTCACCATTGCAACAAAAAGAATAAAATACTTAGGAATATATCTACCTAAAGAAACAAAAGACTTATATATAGAAAACTATAAAACACTGATGAAAGAAATCAAAGAGGACACAAACAGATGGAGAAATATACCGTGTTCATGGATCGGAAGAATTAATATAGTGAAAATGAGTATACTACCCAAAGCAATCTATAGATTCAATGCAATCCCTATCAAGCTACCAATGGTATTTTTCACAGAACTAGAACAAATCATCTCACAATTTGTATGGAAATATAAGAAACCTCGAATAGCCAAAGCAATCTTGAGGAAGAAGAATGGAACTGGAGGAATCAACCTGCCTGACTTCAGGCTCTACTACAAAGCCACAGTCATCAAGACAGTATGGTACTGGCACAAAGATAGAAATATAGATCAATGGAACAAAATAGAAAGCCCAGAGATAAACCCACGCACATATGGACACCTTATCTTCGACAAAGGAGGCAAGAATATACAATGGAGAAAAGACAATCTCTTTAACAAGTGGTGCTGGGAAAACTGGTCAACCACTTGTAAAAGAATCAAACTAGAACACTTCCTAACACCGTACACAAAAATAAACTCAAAATGGATTAAAGATCTAAACGTAAGACCAGAAACTATAAAACTCCTAGAGGAAAACATAGGCAAAACACTCTCCGACATAAATCACAGCAGGATCCTCCATGACCCACCTCCCAGAATATTGGAAATAAAAGCAAAAATAAACAAATGGGACCTAATTAAAATTAAAAGCTTTTGCACAACAAAGGCAACTATAAGCAAGGTGAAAAGACAGCCTTCAGAATGGGAGAAAATAATAGCAAACGAAGCAACAGACAAACAATTAATCTCAAAAATACACAAGCAACTTCTGCAGCTGAATTCCAGAAAAATAAACGACCCAATCAAAAAATGGGCCAAAGAACTAAACAGACATTTCTCCAAAGAAGACATACAGATGGCTAACAAACACATGAAAAGATGCTCAACATCACTCATTATTAGAGAAATGCAAATCAAAACCACAATGAGGTATCATTTCACACCAGTCAGAATGGCTGCTATCCAAAAGTCTACAAGCAATAAATGCTGGAGAGGGTGTGGAGAAAAGGGAACCCTCTTACACTGTTGGTGGGAATGCAAACTAGTACAGCCACTATGGAGAACAGTGTGGAGATTCCTTAAAAAACGGGGAATAGAACTGCCATATGACCCAACAATCCCACTGCTGGGCATATACACCGAGGAAACCAGAATTGAAAGAGACGCGTGTACCCCAATGTTCATCGCAGCACTGTTTACAATAGCCAGGACATGGAAGCAACCTAGATGTCCATCAGCAGACAAATGGATAAGGAAGCTGTGGTACATATACACAATGGAATATTACTCAGCCATTTAAAAAAATACATTTGAATCGGTTCTACTGAGATGGATGAAACTGGAGCCCATTATACAGAGTGAAGTATGCCAGAAAGAAAAACACCAATACAGTATACTAATGCATATATATGGAATTTGAAAGATGGTAACGATAACCCTATATGCGAGACAGAATAAGAGACACAGATGCAGAGAACAATTTTATGGACTCTGAGGGAGAAGGTGAGGGTGGGACGTTCTGGGAGAATAGCATTGAAACATGTATATTATCATATGTGAAACAGAACACCATTCCATGTTCGATGCATGAGACAAGGGCTCAGGGCCGGGGCAATGGGATGACCCAGAGGGATGGGATGGGGAGGGAGGTGGGTGGGGGGTCCAGGAGGGGGAACACATGTAAACCCATGGCTGATTCATGCCAATGTATGGCAAAAACTATTACAATATTGTAAAATAATTAGCCCCCAACTAAAATAAATAAATTTATTAAAAAAAAAAAAGAAACTTCTTATTTCGGAAAAAAAAAATGTCTGATTTACAGAAAAGTTTCAAGGAATTTACAGCGATTTTCTGCAGAGTCCTCACTTAGTTTACATTTTCTCTAAAGTTATCATCTTTCACTGTTGGCTCACTTGACACAATTAAGAAACCAATATTAGTGTGTTACATTAACTAACCTCCAGAATTTATTCAAATTTCAGCAGTTTTTCCGTTAATGTATATACATACTTTTCTGTTCCAGGATAGATATTGCAGTTATTATGTCTCTTTAGACTCTGCCGGTCTGTGAGAGTTTCTCAGCTTTTCCTTGACTTTTGTAGTTACCTTGACAGTTTTGAAGAGTGCTGGTCAAGAACATCCCTCACATTTGGTTTGTCTGTTTGTTAAATGATTCAGAATGTAGATATCATACCACAGAAAAGAAGCACCCTCGTCATCACATCATGTCAGGACATGTCAGGACATGTCACATCATGACATGCCTGATGATGTAACTCCATCACTCAGTTAAGATAGCATCTGCTGGATTTATACTATTTTTTTCTTTTCTTACTCTACTTTTTTGGAAATGAGTCACTAAGTCCTGCCAGTGCTCAAGGCCAGGGAGTGAGGGTGGGCAGGTGGATGTCTATATGAGCCATTTCATACAGTGGGAAATGTTTGCATAATCACTGGAATTCTTCTGTCAGAAAAATTTGTCTAGTATTCCTTATTTATTATGTATTAATTGATTTATTATTAATTTATATCAATATGATCTCCTGGATGTTTATTTTCTATCCTGACTTATGAACTAATACTATAATATTACTTTCATTGTTCAATGTGTCCCAGATCTGGCCACTAAGAAGTCCTTCTGATTAGCTCTGGTGTCTCTTTGACAAGTCTCTATTCTCTAATTTTGAACACTCCTTTACATTCTTGTGCAATGACTTGTCCCAGAACCATTTTACATTCTCCATGTCCAAGCCCTAGAATCAGCCGTTGTCCAAGGACTCCTAGTGCCTTTGGTCAATACATATTTAATAATCAAGTTACTCTAAAACTTATGAAAATGTAGAGAATTTCCTTTTCTAAATATATCCAACTGAGCACACATTACCTTGTATTTATCTGGCATTGACTCACAAGTGGTTCAGCTATTGATATTTCACTATTTTCTGACAGTAGTTCCCTCAACTGTATTTCTAGATTTATTTTGAACATTTGCACCTCTTTATATGTGCCTTGGTACTGAGAACTGACACAAAGGCCTTCTTTGGCAATTTTAAAGCTAGATTTCTATTTAAATCAAATATTCTTCATCATTTCACTTTCTAACATAGTTCTCTCAGGTGGCTTATTGGGAAGACATTATTTCTGTAAATATTTTTGTTTCCATAACCTTTGTAGAAAAACATACAATAAAAGCACATAAAATCATCTTATGATTAATGCATGTTCTGTGGCCTCAATATTTCATGCAGAAATGAACACCATGCCTCATGACTGGATGGTGATGTTCTTTATGACTCAGTTTATTTCTCTCGCATTTTCTTTCAAGACCGTATAAAAGAAAGCCTGAAAAAATGCATATAGATGATTCATACTGATTAGACAGAGGAGAGGTCAGTGAACAGCCTCAAACCCTATAAATTTATATCCACGTTTATATTTAAATTTTCCTTCTGATGAAGAAAGCCTAATAACAATATTACATTATTAAGTTTACATTTCATGTAATATAAAAATCTTTTATGCAAATATTACTAATTTTTTCAGTAAATATATCTTGTGTGTGTGTGTCTGGCTCACAAAAATAAGTATTCCTGTATGTTGGTCTTTTCTTTGTACATAGAAGCTTATTAAATAAATAATAATTAAATAATTTTTGAAATGATCAAAATAAGGTTATTATGGCTAATTATTTTTGTTGTTTAGTCACTAAGTCATATTCAACTTTTTGTAACCCCATGGACTACAGCACACCAGCCTTCCCTGTCCTTCTGTATCTCCCAGATTTGCACAAATTCGTGTCCATTGAGTCGGTGATGCTATCAAACCATCTCATCCTTTGCCAACCCCTTCACCATTTGCCTTCAGTCTTTCCCAGCATCAGGGTTTTTCCAGTAGAGTTGGCTCTTTGCATCGGGTGGCCAATATGTAGGAGTTTCAGCTTTAGCATCAGCCTTCCAATGAATATTCAGAGTTGATTTCCATTAGGATTGACTGGCTAGTTATTTGTGAATGTTAAGTATATTTTAGCCATTATTAACTCATTTAAAAGCTACTAAATTTCACCATGTGAAAATAATATGAAAACATACACGTCTAACTCACACAGTATATAATACATACCTAAAGCATCTATATTTTTCCATGTCCCAAAGTGCACATATAGGTTTCAGTCACAAGCATTAGTCCCCGTATAATGCAGTGAAAATATTGGCTTGGCATTTGAAAATAATAATTACTTTTAGGGAATAGCAAAAACATACTTGGAAAAAAATTAGGTTAGAAGGGAAATGTACACTGTCAGGTAATTCTGCAAATAGTTTGGAAAATACAGGCATATGGAACACTGGCCCCAGTTGAAGACACCCTGATGCAGATGCATTCACGGACAGTTCTTTTCTCCTTCTGACCCTCATAAGCAGCACCAGTGTAAACTGCTTTCTAACGTGCAATGTCTTCAAACATGTGTGATTCTGTGAAGTTCTGGAAATGTATCTACTATACACAGCAGATTGAAACTAGAGAAGGTTGCCTATTAGGAGCAACTAGAGCCTTTTGAAAGTTTGGGAGAACATGATAATTTAGAAGACTTTATAATATGGGGGCTGCTGAGAGTATTCAGTAAGGTTTTATGTTGATGTTTTCATCTCTGAAACTGGGATTCCATTAGAAATAAAGATATTTTCTACATGCAGTCCCCAGGGCAAAATAAACCTGAGCGGGTCTTCTCCATGGCCAAAACTCAGACAGTTTCTCAGATCTGGCTTATTTTAAATTAAATGATATAATAGAGGTGTGAAAGGGAGAGAGGATGGAATAGATTTGCAGAAAATTACCAATAGGCCAGATATTTTCTGTAGTCCATTGTCTTTTCCCTACCTGGCGTATGAATACTTGCCTAGATGATTTAATTACCCTTGGAAAGCACATAAATGGGATTTAATTTTTAATATTGTCTATTTTCCTCCACATTCAATTAGTATGATAATAATAACCAAAAAATATCTATGGCCAGTTAAGACAAAAAGACCTCTGTGTAAACATTATTCTGAGCAGATTAGCTTATTTGTAACAAATTTTTTTAGAATATATGTCCAGTATGTGTTGTATGTGATCTCTGCCAATGACAAGCCAAGGTTTAGAAAGACAGCATTCCCCTTGGTCCCTTGGTGAAAACTCTAGAGATTAGAATTAATGGAGCCAATAAGCTTCAATCACTGTTAGTAGGACAAGCACTCCTAGGGTCCAGAAGAAGGACCTTGTTCCTAGGCAACCAGTCCCAACTGAAATATAAGTAGTATCCTTACAAGTAGACAAAGTAGAATAAAGTAGACAAGTAGAATAAAGTTCACTTATCCAGATATTGGTACCCAATGAGTCCTTGGTGTATATGTATGTGTGTTTGGAACTAATGGAGTAATGAAGTAATGGAGTAATGAAGATGTGTTGGACTTGCTTTTATTATTTCAACAACAAGATAGTTTGTAAATATTCTTATCTGCTGAGGTGCCTAAAAGTCTGTCTTTTACTATTAACTAAAACAATGGGAAATACAAAGTTAAATATGAAAGAAAAAAGTTTTTATTTTATAAGGAGAAAGAAAGAACTGCTGAGGATTTTCAAAGTAACCAGGCACTCTTTCAGACCCGAAATTTAAGAAAATTTAATTCTTGTTCTTGTCTGAACAACAAAGACATTTGAAGACTTAGAGAACAGTTACCATTTTAGGAGGAAAATCAGAGTGAACTTGAGCCCCTTTCACACTTCAGTTCACCTGGGGGAGGTGGTGGGTGAAGTAAAATCCCTGGCCTCCCACCAAGATCCCCACTTCAGGGTTGAATTTCCATATGAAAGGATTTTATGTTATCCTTTGTGCTCTGACTTCAAGTTATGGGTGAACACACTCTTTATGTCATTCTTAATATTAGCTGATGTTCTTCATCTACCTAACAGCCACCTCATCTGCAGAAACCTTGATTGAACTGTAAATGATCTTTTAGATATATATTTTTTTACTCCACAAGTTATAACTATTGCAGGAACTCCTTAGTTTGTGAGCATTTAATTTTAAACAGCTTCTCCCACAGAAAATTCTAGGATAAAAAAGTCAACAGCAGCTATAGACAGACAAAAAGAAAACAGCCTGAATCTTTGAGGTCAAAGGGTGATAAGTTGGTCATCTTGAACAACGTCACATTGGATCACTGTCTTTATCCCTTGTCAGAACTAAGCATTGGACAAGATATACAAGCTTATTTTAGAACATGCATATTATCACTGAAGTGGTGAAGTATTTATATATCTTATAAAATAATATGAGAGACTGTTGATTTGAAATATATTAGGCACATAAAATATGCAATGAAGAAACTAAGCAGTTTGCATATTTAAGTTTATCTAAATGTTTTCTCCAATAATAATTATTGGCATGTTTTAACAAAACAGTATTAAGCATTAGTAATACTTAGATGATCCGTTTCTCATAAGTGCATTTTGTCTATGTACCTGAATATTCTTCACTGAGCTAGTTAAATCTCTCTCTTTCTCTTACTCTCTTTCACACCACACACACACACAAACACACACACACACCACATTTTAAAGAAATTTCATGCGAAGAGTTGACTCATTGGAAAAGACCCTAATGCTGGGAAGGACTGGGGGCAGGAGGAGAAGGGGACGACAGAGGATGAGATGGTTGGATGGCATCACTGACTCGATGGACATGGGTTTGGGTAAACTCCGGGAGTTGGTGATGGACAGGGAGGCCTGGCGTGCTGCGATTCATGGGGTCGCAAAGAGTCGGACACGACTGAGCAACTGAAGTGAACTGAGTATTTGCATCTGCCTTTATTTCCTTGTCATTAATTTCTGTCAATTTCTTAAGAATAATCTGTGTACAGGTTTTTATCAAAAGCTGGACAAGTTTCTTTCTTAACTATGCAGGCACTCAACAGGGTTCCTCTATCATTAAACAACCTGTGGAGGATATTAATGAGTGTGAAGTGTTGCACAGATGCCATCAAACAGAGTGACCAGAAAGCAGGAAACAATAGAAATGATAGAAGGGAAGCAGCCAAGGACAGCATTTACTTAGACAAATGAGAAGGCTAAAAGTCACAGCCAGGAAAACAGATGAGTAGGCAGAGAAAGAAACAAAGAGCGACAATACAAAACACGCATGCCACAGAGGCGTGTCTGAGATAATGGTGGCCAGCTGTGTATTTTGAAGACACAACAGAAGGGAGAATTTTATACAAAACTTTGAAATAGCTTCAAAATGATTGTCATAAGCACAGGAATCAGAAACAGATTTATCAGCCTCTTGAGCACCAATACCAAGCATTTAAGGAAGACATATTATACACTGGACATTGTGCTGGTTATGATTTTAAAATGCACTTGTCTCCACCTTCTTCAATAAAAATGTATGATCCAGTCTACCAAAGAACAATGACTTATATTCTAATTTAATATGCTTAGCCAGAAAGCAAAAGCAGTTCCTAACTCAGATTGAAACAGAAGCAAACCTCCAGTTTCACATGAAGTGACTGTGTATTTCAAAGCACTTTGGTGAAACTCAAAAGGAAATGGACTCTCCATCATTAGAAGCATGTAATTATCAACTGAATGAATCCTTGGCAGAGAAGTCACGGAGGTTTAAAAATAATAATAATATTAATGATGGCTTCCATTTTTAAATTTCAAGCATTGTGATTAGAAGAGCTGAGCTTGAAGTGCTGTGCAGTCTGGAGAATCTAATGTTGTACGTGAAGAAAACTTGTCATTCTTTTGTAAACAAGTGACAAGCATTGTGATAGACCATTTGCACATATTTTATAATTTACTATTCATGTCACTGCTTCCAGGTAGTTATTTCTGATTCATTTCACCAAAGGAAAAATGGAAGTTTGGCTCAGAGAAGTCAAATGATTTGCCCAAGTGCAAACAATGGTTGTTGTCAGAGTCAGATGTTTTCTGATCTCTCTGTGGTATATTTAGACCATGGCGCATGGTTATGGCCTCCTTGGGTGAAGTGTTTGACTTCCGGCTTTTGTCATCTCTCTTCCCACTGCTGAAATGCTTCTAATTCCTTTACAACTTTACACCTCACAGTCATTTGCTCATCTGGGTGTTGAGAACTCAGGTTTATCCATGCACATTAACGTGCTGGAAATTCTCATTCAATTCACAGTCTGCACATTTCTGCCTTCTTTCTTGAATTATTAGTATTCTGGCTAAATTTAATCACATCCCTCTTAATCGGCTGAGTTCTCCCAGCCATCCAAAATGATTTTCTGGAACGGATGTGTTTATACAATTGCTTTCCCACAGATTGGAATATTTACTTTTTAGAGTTCTTTCAATTAACATCTGCACATGAACATCATTGTTCCTTCCATATTGATTTTATTTCTATGGCTTTATTACTTCGAAAAAACCCAGACAACTCGGTACGATATATCTGAGAAGTTTTGGAAAGTGACTTCAATCATGGCTATATACCACAAAATTCTTTTTAAGGGTTTAACATGATAGGATCAGAGGGTGCGAGTGAAATGATTACCTCATTTGGGATTATCTGGTGAGAACCAGTAGACCATTTTGTAGCAGCCTCTTATTTTGTAATCTCTAATGGCAAAATCTTGTTTATCGAGAAGAACTCTGTGAGCAGCTGCAAACAATTTGCCTTTATTGATTTTACTGCTAAGTCTGACTGACTGCTTCACCAGAGCTCCAAACTGCCTTGTCAGGACCACGCCCTCTCTCTTGAGCTTTTCCCATCTAGTGCAGAAGTCATCCGCTACCTCTCCGATCTCTGTCAAAGCCTAGAGACCAATTACTCACTTCCTTTACCAAAAGACATCGCGTCAGCAGTTGCAATGGGTAGAATAGGATAGAATATTAGCCTTAATTACACTTAGACTTACAGAAAGCCCAAATTCTTAAAGAAGACACACACACACACACACACACACACACACACACAGATTATAGATTGTAACAGATTAAAGAGACATAATCAGTTTCAATGTGTGAATATTACATGCATCTTGATTTCAAAGCAAACAAATTGACACAGATTTTGAGACAATAGGGAAATTTGAACTTTGACTACATTTGATATTAAGGCATTTTTGCTTTAGCTCTGAGAATGATATATAGAACATGTAATTTTGTAAAAGTCCTAATTTTTTTAGAGATATATTCTGAATTATTTACAGATTAAATGACGGGATAACTGAAATATATTTTCTCACAATCCATTGCTGGAGAGAGAAAAATTAGGGGTTGAATTTAGAACCATGAAATTGTTTAAAGAGCCTCTTGATGAGGGTGAAATAGGAGAGTGAAAAAGCTGACTTGAAACCAAACATTAAAAAACTAAGATCGTAGCATCCAGTCCCATCACCCTATGGCCAATAAAACGGGAAAAGTGGAAGTGGAAGCAGTAACAGATTTTATTTTCTTGAACTCCAAAATCACTGTAGACAGTGATTTCAGCCATGGAATTTAAAGATGCTTGCTCCTTGGAAGGAAAGCTATGACAAAACTGGACAGCGTACTGAAGAGCAGAGACATCGCTTTACTGACTAAGGTCCATGTAATCAGAACTATGGCTTTTGCAGTAGTTATGTAGATGAAGATTGAGAGAGGAAATAAAGCTTAACCATCAGTCTGGAACTCCATTCCTTGCCAGCCTCGACCACCACCACACAGTAATTACCCAGTAGGGAGGTTGGAAACACAGATGTGAGAATTTGTGGAGAGATGAAATATTTACCCCAGACCCTATCTGGAACTTCAGGAAAAATTAATCATTGTGGAATGTTCTATGCTAATGTGGAATCACTGCAACAGAGGAAAAAAAAAATTAGCAGTATATGGGTTGCTAGAAAAGGTCCAGAGATAAGTCTCCTTCACCATTTAAATTTTCTTGCCAGGTATAGAAGAGATCTGCAAATACCAACAGTAGAGTTAAGTATGAGATGAAAAGCAGTAAAGAATTCAGTTCAGTTCAGTTCAGTTACGCAGTTGTGTCTGACTCTTTGCGACCCCATGAATCGCAGCACGTCAAGCCTCCTTGTCCATCACCAACTACTGGAGTCCACCCAAACCCATATCCATTGAGTCGGTGATGCCATACAACCATCTCATCCTCTGTTGTCCCCTTCTCCTCCTGCCCTTAATCTTTCCCAGCATCAGGGTCTTTCCCAATGAGTCAGCTCTTCGCATCAGGTGGCCAAAGTATTGGAGTTTCAGCTTCAACATCAGTCCTTCCAATGAACACCCAGGACTGATCTCCTTTAGGATGGACTGGTTGGATCTCCTTGCAGTCCAAGGGACTCAAGAGTCTTCTCCAACACCACACTTCAAAAACATCAATTCTGCCGCCCTCAGCTTTCTTCACCGTCCAACTCTCACATTCATACATGACCACTGGAAAAACCATAGCCTTGACTAGACGGACCTATGTTGGCAAAGTAATATCTCTGCTTTTTAATATGCTGCCTAGGTTGGTCATAACCTTCCTTCCGAGGAGTAAGTGTCCTTTAATTTCATGGCTGCAATCACCATCTGCGTGATTTTGGAGCCCAAAAAATAAAGTCTGACACTGTTTCCACTGTTTCCCCATCTATTTGCCATGAAGTGATGGGACCAGATGCTATGATCTTAGTTTTCTGAATGTTGAGTTTTAAGCCAACTTTTTCACTCTCCTCTCTCACTTTCACCAAGAGGCTTTTTAGTTCTTGTTCACTTTCTGCCCTAAGTGTGATGTCATCTGCATATCTGAGGTTATTGATATTTCTCCCGACAATTAAATTATTTAATTTAATTTAATAATTAATTTAATTAATGAATTAAAAATATTAAAAAATGTTGGTGGTGGGATAAATGGGCTGGAGGCCTGAAGAAGTGGTCATGGCAGGAAAAGAGGCTTCCCAGAAACCACAGCCAGAGACCACCTGATGTGAAGAGCCGACTCATTGGAAAAGACCCTGATGCTGGGAAAGATTGAAGAAAAGAGGAGAGGAGGGCGACAGCAGATGAGATGGTTGAATGGCATCACCGAATCAAGGGACATGAGTTGAGCAAACTCTGAGAGACAGTTACGGACAGGGAAACCTGGCATGCTGCAGCCCTTGGGATAGCAGAGACGGACATGACTGAACAACAGCAACAAAATCACTTACCTGACAAGTGGCAGAGCCAGGATCCTATATTCCCTTCTACTATTGCCATATTTGAAGTATGTGGTCATCTGATTACTGTTTGGATTCTTTCTCTATTTTATAATTAATATTATGAAGGCATTTTCAAGCAAATTTCTCCCAAGGAATCTTGGTTAATAACTGAAACTTCTTTATTCAAAATGTATAGAATTCATATCTAGTTTGTTTTCAGTTTTCATTACTAATGATGTCTTTGTATTATAATTTACCCCTGAAGAATTTTTGTAAATTTTCTCATTTTCTTTTAATGCTTATATTTTCTAATGTGAACTGATTTGATTCTCCAGTTGCTAATTTCTTAGCATTTTTATTAAAGAAAAATACTGATCAACAAAACAAACTACATTGATTGAGTATTGAATAGCTTTCCGAATTGAAAAACCTTCAGTTATCTACAGAGGACATCAGTTTATTCTGAACCTCAGTTTCTTATCTAAGCAAGAAGGAAATTGACTTTCAAAAGACCTCGAGCATAATGATATTCCATGGAGAAAAAAGTTTCCTGATGTTTCTCAGACTTTTCAAGTCCAGTGACACATCAAGGGTTTTTCACACTGCTATTTCTTTTATTTCTATCTAATTCATATATTCATATCCACGTATATATTATATATCTATATACTCAACCATATACTTGGTTTCTATGTTATCTATATATCTATATCAGTCCTTTCCTTCAGGTATGTCTTCAGACATTTCATTATCAGTGAGGATATGTTTGAATATACCTCACAAAAATGGTGCATTTTTCTCTGTCTCTTTATATTGCCTAATTTTTGTTTTTAGCACTAACACTTGTCAAAGCAAAAATTGCACTGGACAAAAATCAGACTGGCAAAAATGAATATTTTCAAAGCTATTACTTTAGGGGAGAAGCCAGAACTCAGGTTGAACTCAGCTCCTCTGAAACAAAGGATGGAGAGCTTATTAAACACTGGAGTGAGGATATAGTCTTGGCCCTCTGTGTTGGTAATTGGCCTGACCCACAGGAAAAATAAACTTGTATCTTCATGACATAAAGTCATTTCACAACTTGGAGCAAAATGCCCTCCAAATTCAGTCTCCTACCCTCCCAGGAAACTGGAAGATATAGCTGTCACCTCTGTTCATATTTACAGTTTTAAAGATGGTCCTCAGGTCCTTGAGAAAGACATTCTGGGTTGTAAAACTGAGAAGAGACTTTTTAAAGATTTATATCTCAGAGGAGGAGAGGAAATTTACAGTGCTGTGCTGTTCTAAAGTAAATGCTCTAAGAAAAGGGAGGTGAGGTAGGTAGGAAGGATAGAATCAGGAAGAAATCTGTCTGGAGTTTAGTTATGCTGCATGAATCTTCTTGGTCAACCTTTATATTGAGAAGACAAGGAAAAATCTGTACACTTTTCTTTGTGTATGTTTAACATTTTCAATAAACACATATGATAGATTGCATCCCCTGCAAGATATCTTGGCGGCAGGAGAGCTGCTGACATTTCTGTTCCTTCTCACCATTTTATGTAGGACAAGGAATATTGTTCAACCACCCACATGAAAACTTAAATTCGAACATTTTCAAAAGTCATGTACATTAAATTATTTTAATAATGAAATTTGAAATAACCTAATATTTTTAAAAAGTATCTGCATATTATAAATCAGTTGAAAATAGGACACTAGCTTTATAGAAAAAGAGTATTCTTAATTCCTATTAAGTAGTGAAAAGTTATCCTGAGTCAAATCTGCTGTGAATTTTCCCATAAAATTAATTGTTCCTTTCAGACGTGGTTCATATTTTAGCTTTTGTACTTTTGTCATTTTGGGGGGATTGCTCTTAATTTTTCATCTTCAGAATCTATTCATATGAGGTAATTCTTTCCTCAAGGTAACTAGTTTTGCTCTGTTTAAAAACATGCTTCTTTTTAATGTATTCACACCATGGTTTTTCATACTATGAATACTATACATTTGATAGTCCTATTTTTCTAAGCAATTACTCAATTGGTTTTTCTATTCAAAACCATCAACAAGTCAGAATTTTCTCTGAGAATTTGCATTCATTTAGAAAACCCTTTGATAGCGAAGCACGTTTTTTTAGATCATTATGCCTTTCAAAAAATAAACCCCAATAATAAAAGATGGTAAGGCACATTTGTAAACATTCACTGTATTCTACAAAAAGACTTGCCTTTTCATGTTATTTTTCTTTAATTCTCACAGCAACCCAAGGATAGATACCCAAGGTCAGATGCCCAAGGACACCTGGCCAGTAATTGCTAAAGCTGGAAAGGAAACCTGGACACTAAAGCTACTGCTTTTGCCTGTTTTTTTGTTTTGTTTTGCTTTTTTTCCTTACCTATAACCTGTTAGTGATGCTCTTGTTTATTATAACATTTGTGGACTTCAGTGTAGTTCATGATATTACTCAAATACTCTAAATGATTATATGACCCAGGCTGCAGAAAATATTTTACATATATATAATTATACCTCTGAAAAACGTTATAAAATAGAAACTTTAAGTAATCCTTAAAGTCAATTGACTAGACAAGCAAACATTGATTACCCCCCTATAAAGTGAAAATAATCTAATTAGGAGAATATGCTAACCAGCTATTCCATATTCTATATTCTATAACATAGCTCTTCTATATTCTAATAGAGCTATTCTATATAGCATATTAATTAAGTATTGAATAGAAAAAATTATATATTTTCTTGTGAAATATTTTAGCACCTTAATTTGTACCAAGCCCTTCTTCCTAAGTGACCACAGACTATATACAAGTTGTGAAAACACACCTTTTCCTTGATCATGATACTGATTTTCAACTTTTCCATATAAGGAAAGATGTTTCCATTTGTAAATAAGTCATGTCAAAGGGCCTAGTAGCAGTTAAAATTCTGATCTAGAATTATAGGTGGAGAAAAGGGAGCTATTTTCCTTTGATGAAGTATCGCTGGAGAGAACACAGATAAAAGGAACTTATAAAAACAGAGAAAAGTAGGGGAATCTAACATGGCAAGCTCCTGGATAAGATTGTGAGCATGCTTTTACCCAAAGAACATAACATTTTAAAAGCTTTTATTTAGAAATCTAGATAGTTCAGCTGGTATTTTCAGTCTCCACATTAGTATTTTGACATGCTTGTGGAGCTTTAGAAGTTGCCAACACTTGGACCTGAAAGGCTGGACCTTAAATTTCTAAGTGAATAGAAAACTGAAACAGGCCTCGTAAATGAGTGGGATTAACAGGATAAGCCTTCGTGAGTTAATTAAGGATTCTCTGCAGGGACTGTGATGTGTGGTGAACCTGAGAAGCCAGCGTGGAAGTGTAGCACAATGAGGATGGCTGTGAAAAGAAGATCCCTAAGATCACGGCGTCCAGTCCGACCACCTCATGGCTGATAGGAGAGGGAAAACGGGAAGCCGTGACAGATTTCACCTCCTTTGTCTGCAAAATTACTTCAGACAGTGACTGCAGCCACGAAATTAAGGCATTTGCTCTTGGGAAGGAAAGCTATGGCAAATCTAGAGAGCATATTAAAAAGTAGAGATGTCATTTTCCTGACAAAGGTCTGTACAGCCAAAGCTTTGGTTTTTCCAATAGTCATATGTGGATGTGAGAGTTGGACCGTAAAAAAGCCTGAACACTGAAGAACTGATGCTTTTGAAGTGTGGTGTTGGACAAGACTCTTGAGAGTCCCTTGGACTGCAAGGAGATCCAACCAGTCAATCCTAAAGGAAATCAGTCTTGGAAATTCATTGGAAGAACTGATGGTGAAGCTGAAGCTCCAATACTTTGGCCACCTGATGCAAACAGCTTACTCATTGGGAAAGACCCTGATGAATGTAAAAGGAGAAGGGACTGGCAGATGGTGAGATGGTTAGATAGAATCACCATTTCAATGGACATGAATTTGAGCAAACTCTGGTAAATTAGTGAAGGAGAGAGGATTCTGGTGTACTGCAGTCCATGGGGTTGCAAAGAACTGGACATGACTTAGTGACTGAACAGCAACAACGATGAAAAGATGGCCATGATCTTTCAGGAATAATGGCAAGGAATCCCTCAACATCTTAAGACTCTCTGAATATCACCTTACAGTAAGGATTTGTATTTGGCAAAGTGTGAAAAGCAGCAGCCTTATTATAATTTAAGAAAAAAATATTACTAGGATGTAGCAGATCTCTGATAATTTGATTTTGTTGTTGTTTGTAAATAACTGTCAAACATTAGCTCTTATAATTGAAGATAGACGAGAGATCTAGAGATGCTAAAACAACTTCAACACCAAATGAAAGTTTCATGCTAAGGCAGTGAAAGGTTGTTGGCTGAATCACGAAAAGACGCCGGGATTCTTGGCCTCCGGAGGAGAAGAATTCAATCCGGGGCCAGAGACGAGGCTTGATTGCTCAGAGCTTTTGTGTAATAAAGTTTTATTAAAGTATAAAGGAGACAGAGGAAGCTTCTGACATAAGCATCAGAAGGGGGCATAAAGAGTACCCTCTTGCTAGTGTTATCAGTGGAGTTATATACTCTAAAATAACAGGATTAGCCAGAAGTTTTAATCCAGAGTCTGTCCTTCAGGCAGGATACATTATTGTAGTATAATCCCTGTAAAAACAGAACTATGCTCCTAATTTACATTTTAAGACAACAGAATTAGAATCCAGAGAGTTTAATCCAGAGACTGTCCTCAGGCAGGATACATTGTTATATAATCCTAAGGAATGTAGAGAGAAAAGAAAAAGTTTGTCCTTTCTTCCTCCTTCAGAATTCCAGAACCCTCTCTCCTTGGGGACCCCTAGACGTCTTATCAACCTGCCTAGGAAATGACTCTCTCAGTAGTTCACATCTACAAAATCACCTCTTCATTCAGACAGACATGAAGGGAAGACATCCCTTTTTCTAAGCTTGATGAAGTCCAAGAAAACTCTTTTAGACACTGTGATATACCTTCATACAAAAGTTCACTGAAAGAAGATGCAATGATATTTTAGTTTTTGCATCAGTTATTTCCTAAGTGAGACCTGGGGGATAAAATCTGCAGTAAATGGCAGAACCAGAATCTCAACTGGAGTCTTAGAGTGGAAAGGGCTGCTCCTCCAAAATAGTGTTGGTCAACTGTGCTCACCAGGGTTTTAGACACCAATTACCCAATTGTGACAGCACTTGTAAAATATGTCTATCTAATTTATAAGTTTGAATGCTGCTCACTTTATTAATGAAAAACTTTCCAATACCGCTCATGCTAATTAATGAACTCCTCATGAAGGTGCAGTTAAGGTTAGTTGAAGCAGTTGTACTGATCACTTCCAGAGTGTGGGTGCCTGATCAATGTTTTTTAAATTTGAACTAACCATCCCAGATTGCTGATTTCATGTTTGAGTGCTTCAAAACAAAACAAACAAAAAAACAGTGTCCCCTAAGATAGAGAGATTAAAGTTAATAGCCAACAATACATAAATATCAAGTTATCTGTGCTGAAAATATTAAAATTAATTACAGGCAATCTAACAGGTAGTATATCTGTTAGGATGCAAGAAGAGGTGACTCACTTATAGTCATGAGAAATGAAGCAAGAATTCCACTGCTGAAGCTATTGCTTTCTCATTTCTTCTATGAGGTTGTGAAGTCTGTTCATATTGCTTTTTATTCAGTGAGGGCTTCAAGACCGCAAGGAGTTGCTTTTGGCACATATTACAAAGGCAGACAAGGACACTGCTCTTTTAATGGTAATAATAAACCAAATCAGAATTTATTCAAACTTCTAATGTCAAATGGTTTTCTCCCAATATTTCTCATTCAAACACACACACTTCTATCAGTTCAGTTCAGTCACTCAGTCGTGTCCAACTCTTTGTGACTCATGAACTGCAGCACACCCGGGCCCCCTGTCCATCACCACCTCCTGGAGTTTACCCAAACTCATGTCCATTGAGTCAGTGATGCCATCTTACCATCTCATCCTCTGTCGTTCCCTTCTCCTCCCACCTTCAATCTTTCCCAGGATCAGAGTCTTTTCCAATGAGTCAGCTCTTCGCATCAGATGGCCAAAGTATTGGAGTTTCACATCAGTCCTTCCAATGAATACTCAAGACTGATCTCCCTTAGGATGGACTGGTTGGATCTCCTTGAAGTCCTAGGGACTCTCAAGAGTCTTCTCCAATACTACAGGTCAAAAACATCAATTCTTTGGTGCTCAGCTTGCTTTATAGTCCAACTCTCACATCCATACATGACTACTGGAAAAACCATAGCCTTGACTAGAAGGACATTTGTTGGCAAAGTAATGTCTCTGCTTTTTAATATGCTATCTAGATTGGTCATAACTTTCCTTCCAAGGAGCAAGCATCTTTTAATTTCATGGCTTGCAGTCACCATCTGCAGTGATTTTGAAGCCCCCCCAAATAAAGTCTGCCACTGTTTCCACTGTTTCCCCATCTATTAGCCATAAAGTGATGGGACCATATGCCAAGATCTTAGTTTTCTGAATGCTGAGCTTTAAGCCAACTTTTTCACTCTCCTCAAGAGGCTCTTTAGTTCTTCTTCACTTTCTGCCATAAGGGTGGTGTCATCTGCATATCTGAAGCTATTGATATTTCTCCAGGCAATCTTGATTCCAGCTTGTGCTTCATCCAGAGTGGCATATGTAAATAAGCAGGGTGACAATATACAGCCTTGACATACTCCTTTCTCAACTTTGAACCAGTTGATTGTTCCATGTCTGATACTAACAGTTGCTTCTTGACCTGCATACAGATTTCTCAGGAGGCAGGTAAGGTGATCTGGTATTCCCATCTCTTTAAGAATTTCCCACATTTTGTTGTGATCCACACAGTCAAAGGCTTTATAGCATATTCAGTGAAGCAGAAGTAGATGTTTTTAAAATAGACATTTGAAAGTGGTGTTTTTATAATTTATAATGAAAGCAAGATAAATAATATTTGCAATACTGAAATAAAAGATGAGGATTGGAAGAAGTTTAGTATTGTGGGGATAACTTCATTTTTAAATCAAGAGACTTAGAGTTATATTTGAGATGTACTAATTATATCAACTTAGGTTGTTCAACACCATAAAATGTGGTCTGTGGTAATATTGCCTATATTATATGGACACTTGGATGAATAAGACACATATACTGAATGGAGCAGAGAGCCTGGTCCAATGATCACACAATATTAATTTTGGTTGCTTTTGCTGATGTTATTAGTGACAGTAATCGAGATGTTCTCCTTAACCCTCTGGCCTTCATTTTCCCTAATGATGGATTATTCATCCAAATTAATTATTCTAAACCATTTTAGTACTGTCTGAATAATCCAAGACTTCTGTCAATTACATATGTGTGTTTTCCTCTCCTGATGTTTTTCATTTAAAATTTTGAAAAATGATTAAATGATCTTGCCAAGACTCCTTTTTTTCTAATAAATAGTGAAGAATCAAGGATGGAGAATTAACTCAAGGCATCAGGAAATGAATGTGTTATCCAACATTAATGGACCTAGAGGTTAATAATACACTTTACATGTGGTAAGGTAAAAAGTTATAAAATGACTTTTACTTAGTAAGTACTAAGAATAATAACTCACACAAAATGAGTATTTTCTATGAGCTAATCACTTCTGTAAGATGTTTTACATGTATGAAATTTAATTCTCATAACAATGTTATAATTAAGCTCATTTAAAGGAAATAAAATAAAATATTTATTAATAAAATTAATAAGAATATTCAGGATTTACTTGCAAAAAAGAAGAGAAAACTCTTATAGACATAGAGGGGAAATAAAGAATTAAATACACAGAAAGACACATTGTCCTTTAGAGAATAACTTTATATTTTACTATTGTTAAACATTTTTCAATTTGATGTTTCTTTACAAACACAAATCAGCTGTTTCCAAATTCCATGTAAAAAATTATATTTAAAAAAACAACAACAACAGAAAACTAGTGAGAATATGTTTTCCCATTAGTTTTCTTTTTTTCAAATTTAAATTTTTGCATGGAATTTGGATTTGGCTTCCTCAGTGGCTCAGCGGTAAAGAATCTACCTGCAATTCAGGAGATGTGGGTTCAATTCCCAGGTCAAGAAGATCCCCTGGAGGACGGCTTGGAAACCCACTCCAGTATTCTTGTCTGGAGAGTCCCATGGACAAAGGGGCCTGGCAGGCTACTGTCCGTGGGGTTGCAAAGAGTTGGACATGACTGAAACTATTGAGCACATACACAATACTATTCTAGCCTGTCAGCCACTAAAATACTCTCTTCAAGCTGAGATAATTTGGATTTACCATTTAAATTGAGAAATAGATTAATAATACAAAATAGACACACCAAATCTATGTGTGCATCTATCTATAAAGTTTTTATGTATCCTGATTATAAGGTTCCAAATCCAAATCTTGGGACGTTGGCTAATTATTTTGAAAATTAAATAAAACTAGATTTCTATTAGTGTCACTAAAATAATTTTTTTTTGAAAAAATTTGGACTAGAATAAAAGAAATGCTGTCGGTCTATCATCAAATGTAGCCATCAACACAGTCTTTTAATAAATGTGGAGAAGTATATAACTTTAAAAATAAGATGCAAGCAGCCAGAAAAGATAAAGGAAAGGACTGATGATAAATCTGACTCATAATAAAACAATTTTAAGTTGGAAAATAATTCATAAACTACATCAAAAGATAAACAGGACAAGATGTATGCAGCAAAAATGATAGATGAAAGCCTAATTTCCTTATCATAAGAGTATTTTTAAATCAGTAAGAAAGTGATCTAAATGACCAAAAGTAGAAGAAAAAGAGACACAGCATGAAGCTACTGTTCACTATAATAAATAAAAACAAAGATAAATGACTTTTAAACATATGAAAACATAATCTTGAACATAATTAAGTGCAAATTAAACAAATAATGAGATACCATTTTTCACTTTCCACATTGGCACAGATCAAAAGTATGTGATAATATTGTGTAGGTGAGGGGATGAGGAAACAAGTCACTTCATATACTGTCTATGAGAGTGGAAATAGGTAAAAGCTCTTTGAAAGTAATGCAAAAGTTTGGCAGTTCAAGCACACACATTCACTTACCTAGATATTGCATTTCTAAGATTGAATTTTCCAGATGTGTAAAGGTGCATACATGCTTATGTAAACTATTGCACTGTGACAGAAAAAGACTAGATAAAATAAATTCTAGCAATATAAGGTTAATTTAGTAATTAAGAACATACATTGACAGATTTATCCAGTTATTGACAAGACAGACATAATAGATTTACTTATATGTAGAAAAATAATCTTCAAGGCATATTTTTATTAATGTTCCTGTGTGTTATGCTTAAAGATCTGTATACACATGTGCACACACAGTATACACATTTATATTGTGTAAATGTGAATATTTTTGAGAGAATGCATAGTAAGTATATCCATATTAGTGGTGGCCTCTAAATATGGGATGTCGAAATCTGCAGGGTGAAGGTAGGAAGGATATTTATCTTCTACACTATTCCGTTTTGTATTGTTTAGAGCTTTATCATGTTTGTACCATTTCACTATCCACTTGTCTATTTTGATGAAGAAATGTATTACTGAAGAATAGTGAAACATATTGAGCAAAAGTTAAGATGGAAAACATACATAACTTACAAACCAATCTCACCATCCTTTTTGGTTGTAAATACTAAACCTTTCTCCATGGATTTGATAAGCGCAGTTTAAAATTTTTGCTTTCCATGGAAAAAATGCTTGAGAGCAAAGAGATCACAGGCTTTGAAGTGCAATACTCACTGTACAAATCACAGTTCTGTAAAAATTATGCAATCTCAGAAAATAATATTTAGCTCCCATCCTCACTGCATCCTGTTTGGTTATCTAAAATAAGGTTTTAATTTTCTTTAATGTACACTTGAAATGAATTAAATTCTGTAAAGTTCTTAGCACTTTGTGAAATCATGAACAATTCTCCATGGTTCTTGGATATCAAAAGTCCTTGACTAACATGAAGATCCCTTTGCTTTGCAGTTCACATGCTTTTCTTTCTCTAACATGGTGTTAATATTGCAAACAATATAGACTTGTTCCTGGACTCAATCCAACACAAAAGAGACAATTCAATTTTCCTAAATTGTGGTTAGCTACTGTAGTCCCAGTCATTTCTTCCATGGACATGGGGGAAAATAAAGCAAACAAATAACAACAACAAAAAACCAAATAAGTCTAAGTAGGCCAATGTTTGTCTGGATCATGTCCTCATTTTTCATACCAAGAGCTGGAAAGATTTTTCTCTTTAGGGAATGCCTCTCTTCTTTAGTCACTTATCCCTTTAAACAACAGACTGCTTTGTTTTACTTTGCTGAAAATATTTAAGTTAACTCATTACTTACTGATGCTTCTCTGCTACTATTTCAGAAGCTGGCCTCTGAACAAATAGAGCTAAATTTTATCAGGAGAAGGTAACACAGGGAAGGTAGCAAATACTAGCATGGCAGAATAAGATAGTGTCAAGGAGCCATATCTAGGTTTTGGAATAAAACCCCAACCTCTAGAACTTGCATCCATACAGATAAAATTGAGATGGAGTTTAGCAGTTATATATGCGAAGAAGACTTAGGAATTTTACATATCAAAAAGCCCTAAATGATTCAACATCTAAATATAGGTCCATGAAAGGACACTCTCCCTACAGGTGACATTAAAAGATGTTTAGCAGGACCCATAGCAATGATTGAAGCTGAATTAAAATCTTAATTGAAGCTGAGTCCTCAGCATACTCTAAAGCATACACTGGGGGAATGGAAGTTTAGGGAAAAGTTTCGGTTGGGATCTTAAGAAACTGAAGGAAATTTGAACTAAAGACTTTTATTTACATTTTAGAGAATGCCCTTAATGACTTCAAAATCTTTCCATACCTTAATCCTGAAAAATGTGAATCTTATATTAAAAAGCAAAAAAGAGTTTGCACATACAGCTTCAAAATAGGGAAATTATACTGGATTATCGGAATGTATTGGAAGTGATAATATAAACCTTAAAACAGAGAATTGGATCTACCTGCCATAAAAGACAGATGCATCAGAAGAGGGAGGCAGAAGAGATGTAATAGATGGTAAGTCAGAGAGGCTGCGAGTCTGAGAAGGGCTCTGAGTGAACTCTAAGGCTATGAGATGTACAGTCTGGGTGCAAATGCAGAGGGAAAGCTCTTCAGGGAGTCAAGAAGGCCCTTATCTGACAACAAAGAGTGGACTTGGTCATACAAGAAATGGTTCTGCCAAGAACATGAGTGAATTTAGAAGCCTGTTCTCAGCTTCCATAATGCAGAAGGCTATCTTCTTGAGTTCAGTTCTGTGTGGCCCCAGTAAAGACCCAAATTAGTGAGGCCAAGTCCAGACTTCAAACTCACAGAAACTGTAAAAGATCAAATGGGTATGGTTGTACTGCTAAATGTGGGACAATTTGTTTCAGCTGTATTAGAAAACCAATACATATTCCTTCTAAGTTAGATCATATCTGATCCTTGGAGAAGCTAAATAATGCCATTCTAAATTAGAGAATTGGTTAGATGTTTATGCAAAACCCAGAATATGGAATAGATAGTAGTAGAATAATGGATTACAGGTGATTAAGGTGAAAGTGAGAGTCTCTCAGTCGCGTCTGACTCTTTGTGACCCCATGGATTATACAGTCCATGGAAATCTCCAGGCCAGAATACTAGAGTGGGTGGCCTTTCCCTTCTCCAGGGGATCTTCCCAACCCAGGGATCGAACCGAGGTCTCCCATATTGCAGGCGGATTGTTTACCAGCTGAGCCACAAGGAAAACCCAAGAATACTGGAGTGGGTAGCCAATCCCTTCTCCAGCGGATCTTCCTGACCCAGGAATCGAACTGGGGTCTCCTGCATTGCAGGAGGATTCTTTACCAACTGAGCTATCAGGGAGGTAGACAGGTGATTAAAAGTACAAGAATTATAATGAGAAATTGTAATAGACTTCAATCACATTTACTTGTACAGGTGATTAAAAGCACAAGTAAATGTGACTGAAGTCTATTAAAATCTCTTATTCTCATTCCCTCCACACCCATTTTTGTTGTCCAGTTGCTCAGTCACGTCTGACTCTTTGCGACCCCATGAACTGCAGCACGCCAGGCTTCCTTGTCCTTCACTAACTCCCAGAGTTTTCCCAAACTCATGTCTATCGAGTCTGTGATGCCATCCAGCCATCTCATCCTCTGTCGTCCCCTTCTCCTCCTGCCCTCAATCTTTCCCAGCATCAGGGTCTTTTCAAATGAGTTGGCTCTTCACATCAGGTGGCCAAAATATTGGCGTTTCAGCTTCAGCATCAGTCCTTCCAATGAATGTTAAGAATTATTTCCTTTAATATTGACTGGTTTTATCTCCTTGCTGTACAAGGAGCACCACAGTTCAAAAGAAGAAATTCTTCAACACTCAGCTTTCTTTATGGTCCAATTCTCACATCCATGCATGACTACTGGAAAAACCAAAGCTTTGACTATATAGACCTTTGTCAGCAAAGTGATGTCTTGCCTTTTAATATGCTGTCTAAGTTTGTCATAGCTTTTTACAAATCGTAAGGGGCCAGAGTATCACCAAAGAGCTTGTTACAAATTCAAGTTTCTAGTCCTTGTTCTCAAAGTTTTGCTTTCAGGTGGTCAAGTCTTATAATGTGGATACAGACTGCTCTCAAATCACATGTTCAGAAGCATTTTTTTTCTGAATAGCTACTCTCACAATTTCTAAATATCCATTTTATTTTTCACATCTTTGTGTGGGGGTGTGTGTCTAACAGGCATTCAGTGAGTGGCCACAGTTCACATCATTGTGCTGGGCTGTGGAATGATAAATGCTGATAGAATGCCTAGCTTCAGGGAGTTTCTATCTAAGTGAAGAGCTAATTAGGTACAGGAAATATAAAACAGAGAAGGTCAGTGGTAAGAAGTTAAACTGACATTTAATGTTGGTTCAAATTACCCCAAGTGCAGAGGGAGAGCTAGAACCGTTGGGAAGAATTCACATAAGCAATGCAGGCTAATGTAGGGAACTCACTGCATTCTGTGTGTGGTCTGTCTCTAGCTCCTCCTGGATGCCTGCCTGTACGACTGCCGTGGAGCTTTGTTTGTCGTGTGGATTCCTGTTCCTCCATAAAGTCCTTTTGTCTTCCTCCCTGGGTCTTACTATTGACTTTGGGGTATCTTACTAGCTCTAAAGTTCTTTAGTTGTATCTATCTATGCAATATTCACTTTGGTTTTGTTTTAAAATACCAGGACCAGGATTATGAATGTGATTTTTTTTATATTTTATTTCCTTTTAATGTATTTTTGGCTGTGCTAGGTCTTTGTTTTGTTGCTGTGTGGGCTTTTCTCTAGTTATGGCAAGTGGGAGCTACTCCCTAGTTGCCGTGGGTGAGCACCTCATTATGGAGGCTTCTCTTGTTGCTGAGCGTTGGCTCGAGGGCATGTAGGCTTTAGTAGTTGCACATACGGGCTCGGTAGTTGGGGCTCACTGGCTCTGGAGCAGAGGCTCAATAGTTGTGGCACACACGCTTAGTTGCTCTATGGCATGGGGGATCTTTCAGGATCAGGGATCGGAACCTAATGCCTCCTGCATTAGCAGGTGGATTATTTACCACTGAGTCTCCAGGGAAGCCCATGAATGTGACTTTTGAAGACAGAAGAAAAAGCATTTGGAAAAGAAGAATGCAAAGAAATGCAATTAAATTTTTGTTTAGCTATAGTTGCTCACATAATTCTTTAAAAGTATAACCAGAAGGTGATGTGCAGGCCATGATGATTTTATGTGTATATGTTAACAAATTGTAAGACGCTTATTCTCAAATTTATTATTTAAATTATTTTACATTTCCTACTATTTAAGTTAATGTTGGAATAAGTTATTCCATTTACTCACTTTTTGTCCATCTGTATCCATGCAAATTCAACAGTTATCCTCCTTTTTCTCACTGACATTTTTTTTCTGGGAACCTGGTCAGAAAGTTCACTCGATTAGCAAATGATGTCAGACTTCACTATTCAGTCCAACTCACAGTTTCAGCCTCGACTTGGGTGACACAGGCACCTTGCTCTTTGCATGAATCACTGCTCTTACATTTTCTTTTCATTGCATACACCAGTCTTACAGGAAAACATAATAACCCATTTAAACACATTGACGAGAGTATTCAGCTTGTTTCAGTGTTATCTTTTCCTCTGCAGTGACCTGCAGATGTCTTTTTATTCTGGTACTCTCCACATTTTGAGTAGGGATAAGAAAATGCATTTACAGTGGCCAACCAAGAGCTTTCCTGCATTGGTTGATTCTGATTTTTGAGCTAAGCACAGAACTCCAGGGATTCAATTGTATATATTCATGCACTATCATTTAAAGCTCATATTGGAAATGCAAAGGTTTGCTGAACATCAATAGCTGTAAGAAAAGCTAAATAGCATAAATTATATTTCAGTAAATTATGTGTAGGTTTGAAATCAAGTTAAAATAACCTGTTGAAATAACAGAAGTAAGTTAAAAACCCTCACTTACAGAGAAAAAGCCATTTTCTTAGCCTACAATGTATCCAAGTTTCTTCCAAGTTGAAAATTCCAGTACTAACTCTAACTTTCTATCTTTGAGAATAAAAGTCACTTCGTATAATTTACTCTTGTATTCCACTGGGTTCCTGTATTTTTAATGCTGAAATTCACTTTTCTTTACTACTTCACTATATTTCCCTATTACAGATTTCATTTTCAGATGTCTGCATATCTAGTTTTCAAGAAGATTGTATGGAGTCTCAATATTCAATTTATATGTAATAATAGCACCATTTGTATCAAATACCATTTTATTTTGTGGACTTTTTTCTTTTCTTCATTTTTGATAGATACAATGAAAATCAATTCCATTTCAGAGGGCCAATCATTTTGAAGAATATCTTTTTTATTCCTATAATGGAAAATGCCTGCTTAATAATGCTTTAAATATCTTAGATTTTAGACATTTGCCTTGTCGGGTGTTAGACAATACCCTGCTGCTGCTGTAATCTTTTATTCTAATTTTAATCTCTTTGGTTTTATACTTCAAAAAATTGAACTATAAAACTATTTTTCTTTGCTTATTATTGTATTAATTTATGCCCATAGATATGCTATAAGATGTTACATCTAGGTTTTTGTTATTATTGTTATTTTGATTTTTTAAAAATATTTTAGAATCACTCAAAGATCTAAGCAATGAGCACTTTTGCATTTCCTTTATAGAGAGAGTGCAATCTGTGTCTGATTATTGGGTGGATGTAATGGGAGGATATGGCCTACAAATTGAATTGAACTGGTCCTACCTTTTGGAAATACAGATTGTCATTGTATACAGGTATTATTTTCTTCAATGCTCAAAATTCTCTATGCTAGGTTCCAACAGTATGTGAACCGGAACTTACAGATATAAAAGCTGGGTTTAGAAAAGGCAGAGGACCAGAGATCAATTTGCAAACATCTGTTGGATCATAGAAAAAGCAAGAGAATTCCAGAAAAGTATCTACTTCTGCTTCATTGACTATGCTATAGCCCTTGACTGTGTTTGGTTCAGTTCAGTTGCTCAGTCGTGTGCAACTCTGTGACTCCATGGACGGAAACATGACAGGCTTCCCTGTCCATCATCAACTCCTGAGGTGGCTCAAACTCATGTCCATCGAGTCAGTGATGCCATCCAACCACCTCACCCTCTGCCATCGCCTTCTCCTCCTGTCCTCAATCTTTCCAGTGTCAAGGTCTTTTCCAGTGAGTCAGTTCTTCCATCAGGTGGCCAATATTGGAGATTCAGCTTCAGCATCAGTCCTTTCAATAAATGTTTAGGGTTGATATCCTTTAGGATTGACTGGTTTGATCTCCTTGCTGTCCAAGGGATTCTCAAGAGTTTCCTCCAACACCACAGTTCAAAAGCATCATTTCTTCCATGCTCCGCTTTCCTTATGGTCCAACTCTCATATCCACACATGACTACTGGAAAAAGCATACTTTGATTATATGGAACATTGTCAGCAAGTAATGTCTCTGCTTTTTAACATGCTGTCTAGGCTTGTCATAGCTTTTCTTCCAAGGAGGAAGCGTCTTTTAATTTCATGGCTGCAGTCACCATCTGCAGTGATTTTTGGAGACCAAGAAAATAAAGTCTGCCACTGTTTCCATTGTTTCCACATCTGTTTGCAAGAAGTGACCGTGCAGATCACAAAAAAACTGTAGAAAAATCTTCAACAGATGGGAATACCAGACCATCTTACTTGCCTCCTGTGAAACATGTATGCAGGTCAAGAAGCAAGAGTTAGAACCAGACATGGAACAATGGACTGGTACAAAATTGGGAAAGAAGTACCTCAAAGCTGTATATTGTCACCCTGCTTATTTTAGGTATATGTGGAGTATATCATGCGAAATGTCAGGCTGGATAAAGTACAAGCTGGAATCAAGATGCCAGGAGAAATATCAGTTACCTCAGATATGCAGATGACACCACCCTTATGGCAGAAAGTGAAGAAGAACTAAAGAGCCTCTTGATGAAAGTGAAAGAGGAGAGTGAAGAAACTGACTTAGAACAGCATTCAAAAAACTAAGATCATGGCATTCACTCCCATCACTTCATGGCAAATAGATGGGGAAACAATGGAAACAGTGACAGACTTTATTTTATTGGGCTCCAAAATGGTTGCATATGATGACTTGCGGCCATGAAATTCAAAGATGCTTGTTCCTTGGAAGAAAAGCTATGAAAAATCTAGACAGCTTATTAAAAAGCACAGACATTACTTTGCCAACAAATGTCCATCGAGGCAAAGCTATGGTTTCTCCAGTAGTCATGTATGAATGTGAGAGCTGGACCATAAAGAAAGCTGAACACTGAAGAAATTATGCTTTTGAACTGTGGTGTTGGAGAAGACTCTTGAGAGTACCCTGGACTGCAGGAGATCAAACTAGTCAATCTTAAAGGAAATCAGTCCTGAATATTATTGGAAGGACTGATGCTGAAGCTGAAGCTCCAATACTTTGGCCACCTGATGTGAAGAACTGACTCATTAGAAAAGACCCTAATGATGGGAAATATTGAATGCAGGAGGAGAAGGGGATGACAGAGGATGAGGTGATTGGATAGCATAACCAACTCAATGGCCATGACTTTGAGAAAGCTCCAGGAGAAGGTGAGGGACAGGGAAGCCTAATGTGCTGCAGTCCATGGGGTTGCAAAGTGTTGGACACATCTGAGTGACTGAACAACGAATTATTTTCTTCTTACATTTTGTATTCTTACTTTGTTTTACATCAATTTAAATGAATCAAAATCAAAATCCGGTTCTGACATTAATGTTTAAAGCATGTAGATGCTTTACAAAACATGTTGAAGTGAATATAAAGACATGACATCAAAAGTAAGTTCTGCATTTCTCTCATTCTGCATTCTGCATTTCCCGAGAAGGAAGAAAACAGCATGAAGTTGTTTGAAATTCTCAACAGATTTGCCATTCTGTCATAGTAAAAGAGGATGAAAACTTATCCTGTTTTAGAGAGAATATACCCATTAACCAGCGTATAAAAATAATTCTGATTTCAAATGGGTACTTATTCACATTTTAAGTACATCTGTTTAGAATTAAGAGTGAGATAGTTGGTAAAGAATCTGCCTGCAATGCTGGAGATCCCGGTTCGATTCCTGGGTTGGGAAGATCCCCTGGAGCAGGGATAGGCTACCCACTCCAGCATTCTTGGGCTTCCCTTGTAGCTCAGCTGGTAAAGAAATCGCCTGCAATGCGGGAGACCTGTGTTCGAACTCTGGGTGGGGGAGATCCCCTGGAGCAGGGAAAGGCTATCCACTCCAGTATTCTGGTCTGGAGAATTCCATGTACTGTATAGTCCATGGGCTGCAAAGAATTGGACATGAATGAGTGATTTTCACTTTCACTTTTCACCATTTCTAATATTGTCCCCAACAGAAAAATACATCAAATTCAAAACATCTATATGTTACCTACATCACAGCATAATGAAAAGTGTGGTCATAGAAAACGAGATGTTCAGATGTGATGCAAACTCACGTATCAGACACTTCTAACAACAGCAGAATATCTCAAAGTACCCTTCTCAAAACTGATGAAAAATATAAACTATGGCCACCTAAGGCAATGGTACACATTAACCTGACATACACACAAGATGGGGAAAAAAGCAAATCTACATTTATATTTTATAAACAATATCTTTGGGAGAACCACATTCTGGATGTCTGTACTTTTAGGCTGCAGGAAACAGTCGCTGGTTTACATAAACTGCCCTGGGGGCTCAGATGGTAAAGAATCTGCTTGCAATGTGGAGACCCGGGTTCAATCCCCGGGTCGGGAAGATCCCCTGGAAAAAGGAATGCGTGTCCTCTCCAGTATTCTTGCCTGGAGAATTCCATGACACAAGAGCCTGGTGGGCTACAGTCCATAGGGTCTCAAAGAGTCAGGCACAACTGAGGAAAAACACATACCCTTCAGAACTGTCTAAAGAGCAAATGATAATCCCACACTCTGGCATTTGATCTTCTGTTGACAAAGTTTATAAACTAGCCAGATATGTAAATCTTATTCTTTTCCTCTTTCCAGCCTACCGAAGAGGTCAAAAGGGGTGAGTGCAACACAACCAATATAAATATGAGAACCTTTGTAAGATAGTTATGAGGTTTTGCACATATCTATCAACTGTTCACTTATCAAAGGAATAATAAAAGAGAGGGTCATGATTATTCTCCTCACTTTGAAGTTAAGAAAACGGAATTATCATAAACTATATAACTTTACTAAGATTAGAGTTTGGTAACGAGCAGAGTCAGAATTCACTCTAAGCTTCCTGAGACCATTATAACACCCTGATTTGTCTAGTAAAATAGAAAAATGAGATTTCTGAAAACCTCTCAGTTGAGTTCAGTCACTCAGTCATGTCTGACTCTTTGTGACCCCATGGACTTCACCACGCCAGGCTTACCTGTCCATCACCCACTACCAGAGCTTGCTCAAACTCATGTTCATCAAAGTTGGTGATGCCATCCAACCATCTCGTCCTCTGTCGACCCCTTCTTCTCCTGCCTTCAGTCTTTCCCAACATCAGGGTCTTTTTTGATGAATCAGTTCTTCCCATCAGGTGGCCAAAATATTGGAGATTAAGCTTTAGCATCAGTCCTTTCAATGAATATTCAGGACTGATGTCATTTAGGATTGACAGGTTTGATCTCCTTGCAGTCCAAGGAATTCTCAAGAGTCTTCTCCAACACCACAGTTCAAAAACATCAATTCTTCAGTGTTCAGCTTTCTTTATGGTCCAGCTCTCACATCCATACATGACTACTGGAGAAACCATAGCTTTGGCTAGATGGACATTTGTTGGCACAGTAGTGTCTGTGCTTTTTAATAAGCTGTCTAGGTTTGGCATAGCCTTTCTTCCAAGGAACAAGCATCTTTGAATTTCATGGCTGCAAGACATCATCTGTAGTCATTTTGGAGCCCAATAAAATAAAGTCTGTCACTGTTTCCATTGTTTCCCCATCTATTTGCAATGAAGTGATAGGAATGGATACCATGATTTTAGTTTTCTGAATGTTGAGTTTTAAGCCAGCTTTTAAACTCTCCTCTTTCACCTTCATCAAGAGGCTCTGTAATTCCTCTTTGCTTTCTGCCATAAGTTGGTGTCATCTGCTTACCTGACGTTATAGATATTTATCCCTGCAATCTTGATTCCAGCTTGTGCCTCATGCAGTCTGGCATTTCACATGATGTGCTCTATATATACCTAAAATAAGCAAGGTGACAATATACAGCCTTGAGGTACTCCTTTCCCAATTTTGTACTAATCCATTGTTCCATGTCCAGTTCTAACTCTTGCTTCTTGACCTGCATACAGATTTCTCAAGAGGCAGGTCAGGTGGTCTGGTATTCCCATCTCTTTAAGAATGTTCCACAATTTGTTGTGATCCACACAAAGTCTTTAGTGTAGTCAATGAAGCAGAAGTAGATGTTTTTCTGGAATTCTCTTGCTTTTTCCATGATCCAACAGATGTTGACCATTTGATCGCTGGTTCCTCTGCCTTTTCTAAATCCACCTTGAACATCTGGAAGTTCTCAGTTCATGTTTTGTTGAAGCCTAGCTTGGAGAATTTTGAGCATTACTTTGCTAGCATGTGAGATGGGTGCAATTGTGCAGTAGTTTGAACATTGTTTGGCATTGCCTTCCTTTGGATTTGGAATGAAAACTGACGTTTTCCAGTACTGTGGCCACTGCTGAACTCCAAATTTGCTGGCATATTGGGTGCTGTACTTTACAGCATCATCTTTTGGGATTTGAAATAGCTCAGCTGGAATTCCCTCACCTCCACTAGTTTATTTCGTAGTGATACTTCCTAAGGCCCACTTGACCTCAAAAACTTCTACATTATAAAATTTGGGAACAGAGATTCTTTTCTTTGTATGGACCTCATTAAGATTAACCAAGTATTATTTCAACATGTGGCAAGTAGTCTGTCTTATGGGTTAATGCTGAACACTTACATTAAAAGAGCATCTCCTTTACACCTTATGTAATAAAATATCAGCTGCCTCTGATATTTGTCAAATTAGAATACATGGTAATCCCAATGTGGTAAGACTCTTAGCATATAAGGAAAGAAGCATCTATATTTTCCTTAAATTATGTAACTATTTTTTAATCTCTAAACATTGGTCAATTAGAATTGTGGATGGACAAAGGGAAACTATTTCTTTTTCATCTGCATACCTTGTGTATTCCAGGCTAACAGGCATTTTTTGTTGTTGTTGTTGTTTTCATTGCTAATAAGCAAGCGAATGGCTAGAATGTTAACTTTTCTTGAAAGGGAAATGGATGTCTCAGTAAGAAAAAAACAACCTCAAGTCTTGTAGTTCTCTTTTGTTAAGGTTAATCTGTCTCTTGCCTCTTCTCTCTGGGTAAGTTTTATTCTCTAGTTCTTTGTCGTTGTTGAAAGTAGGATTTGGTTTATTTATACCTAGTGCTAGAGATGCCACAGCAATAGCTCAGCAAAGTGCTAGAGGAAACTAGGCTTGCTCTTCTCTGGCTTATATAAATGGATGGTTTGACCCAGGCCATTACTACTGTGACATTAGTGGCCACTTTAACCAGCCTCTGGAGGATAGAGCCTGCATTGTTCCTTCAGGCTCAAGCACGAGCAATGGCTTGCATTCACAATAGCCTGTCCTATTAGTTGGATATGACCCAAAGGATTCTTCTATCGTGGAAAGAGTGAAATTTTATCTTAATGTTAGACTTTTGATTCTCAACTATTTGCATAAACAGGGATGGCTCTAGGAAATAGCTAATGAGCATTTGGATGCAGTCATCTGAATGTTTTCTAAATTCTCCTCGCAGACTTAGAAATCGCATACTATCCAATTAAAGAAGTCTGTGAAACATGGCCCATAGACAAATTCCCCATCTCAGGTGGCATCTCACTTGCTCAGACCTTATTACTGGGAAAGAAAAACCCAAGAGAAAAAGAGACTAAGGGGTGAACCGCTCAGTAGTCTTGTCATGCACCTCATGCAACACATTCATTAGAGCAGCAGATTGTTTAAAGCTGAACACGTAGATTGCTACTCACTGGTAGATACTGGCTAGTGAATGAGAATCTTTGCAGTCTCTGAAGTGGTTTGAGCAATGAAAAACTGCAGTGGCCTAAATGATTACAGACAAAGCAGAAGTTTCTGGATTCAACCTCATGCCTGTGATCATTTGAATTTTTTTACTTTATGTCATCAAAGTCTAGGAAATAATTTTTGTGAGCATTTGTTGAGATGTCTGAATTCTCCAGACATGTTGTGACCTCTGAAATTAAAAATGACTGTGCAGGGTCTCCCACAATATTTAGGGAAAATTTGTGTTTAGAATGCTGATTATAAAATGGTTTTGTGGTATTTTCTTCATTTCTAAAAGCCCCTTGTAATACCAGATAATATCATCTTATGGGAACTTGCCTGTATGCTCTATTAATATTTTCCTTTGTTTCCCATAACTCTGAGTTTGTTTATAAATGGGAAATGAAGACAAGGATTTATTATTCAAGATCTCCTCCACCTTACTGGAGATTTCAATGATTCTATTTTACTGACCTCTTTCTTTTACTTTTCATTCTAAGCTGAGAAAAAAAAAACTTAAATGACATCAATTACATGAAATTATGTGTACATACATTTTATATATATGTGTACTTAATCTAATATTAATCAAGATTTAGTGTTACTATATATGATTTAGTATTGTGCATATATATATATATATATAGCTTCCCAGGTGTCACTAGTAGTAAAAAATCCACCTGCCATTGCAGGAGACATAAGAGATTTGGTTTCAATCCCTGGGTCAGGAAGATTCCCTAGAGAAGGGCATGGCAGCCCACTCAGGTATTCTGTCTTCTTGCCTGAAGAATCTGATGGACAGAGGAGCTTGGCAGGTTGCAGTTTATAGGGTCACAAAAAGTCAGACACAACTGAGGCGACTTAGCACACATGCACATATATATATACACACACACATAAAATTCAGGTCTGGTCTAACCATTTATATTGCTTATCCTCAACTGAACTAAATTATATCAATTGTTCAATAAGGTATTTAATAATTGGTAGATCAGAACAATCATAATGCTTATCTGCAAACAATAAGCTGTATGGGTTCCCTGGTGTGAAACAGGTGATCACACACCTAGGATACAACCAAGGAATAATTAAATTTAAGGAATTTTTACACAATCATTATAATAATAAATTAATAATATTTATGCAACATCACTAAATCTTGATTAATATTAGATTAAGTGCAAAAGCAAAACATTAATGATCCTTAATGGTGCATAGTTTACCAAAAGGGATAAAGGTGATATGTATGATGAATGTCAATTAGACTAGAATCTAAGAACCTGAGTTCTAGTACCTTCACTGGTACTACTTGCCCTGAGAATGTCAGCATGTAACTTACCCACTGTGGGTTTGGTTTCCTTACTGAAGTTAAAATAGAGCAGCTATAAATGTGCTGCTTTTATAGCTGGTGGCATCTTAGATATGAATCTCTCTTGTTCACCACTTAAAAATTCTGCATAAAATAAAAAATCAAACTACATTCTGATTGAAGTAACAAGACAAAGGAAATGCATAAATGCCAACGTAAGTGGAGGGTTTGTTGATAATCAAAGATGTGCAGGAAACTGTGGAGCTGGAGCACCTTGTGCAGGAAGTGGGAAAGTATTTAGAGTGTAGTTCTAGGGGACCAAGCAGCAGCAGATCCCAGAAGGAAATTACAAAAATATGTTCTCAAAGATCAGTTACCCATCCTGAATGCAAATGTCAGAGAGCCAAGATGTAATAGGAAACATTCTGCCCAGGAAAGGAAGAGAATGAGGCCTTGTTTCTGGTAGGGTTTCAGTGAAAGAGATTGGGGAGGAGCCCTGGGATGGAAAACCTAGAATTTTTAGGAAAATGACATGTCTTAATTGTGTATCAATTGTTCTGGAGTCCACCAAATGTTGGTTACAGGAGTCAGTGGGAAACTGGTCTGCACATATAGGCAAGGAAGCCCTCCTAAACCTATTTGTCTTCAAAAGACAAAATGAAAACCAATAGAGGCTCCATGTTTTAATAAGACATTTGTTCATCCAGGCAACAGAAGAGGTAGCCTTTGAGATAAGAGAACCTAGGGGACAATCTTGGATGCCATCACCCTCACCTCCAGCCCAAAAGTAAAAAAAAAAACAAAAAAAACAAATGACAAATGAAAGCAAACAATGAATTTGGTTCAATACTCTAATAAAAATTGTGGACAAGTGCAGTAAAACTTAGGGAGAGAGGAAACACGCTTATCAGTAAATATGTTGTTGCATATTAGAAGAAAAAATTAACTGAGGATTCCACTATGAGTTATACATAGAAAAGAGAAAGACAAAACTCAATACAACAACTCAGGTAAGATATGGCCTGAACCTGAGAGAAGCAGGGTGTGAGAACTGACAAAATTGTGACCTAGCAAAATTCAGGAAAGAAAATGAAGGAAAATACTCTTAAGAACTTTGAAATTGTGTGAAGCCCAAGAGAGGAGATGACATGGCATATAGTGGAAAATATGGAAGATAGAAATGAGGAACCTCTTCCAACACACACACACTCACACACACACACACATGCACACATACACACATGCACACACGTGCAGACACACACAAGCACACACACACACATTCAAGAAGCAAAGGAAGAATTAGAAAGTAAGAGATAGAAGACGGTGAAAGGAGAATGTTTCACACCAATGAAGCAGAATAAATCATTCAAAATGTAATAATAAGAGGAAGGCTTGCATATGTGCAGTGAAAGTTTCACTGTGCACCAGTGCAAACAAAATACAATGGTTAATATTAAGATATATTCTAGTAAATTTATTGGAATTTTAAATTAAACATTTTGTCAGTAAAGGCAAAAAATCAATTCATGTGTTAAAAAAAAAACTTTTCCTCAAGTGACTCTACCCAATTATTCGACTCCAAAAGACACTGGACGCAAAATATTCCTAAGAAGATAAAGGTTGAGCCAAAGATTTTATGTCCAATCAAGATCTTTCAATTATAAAAGCTATAGCCAAATATTTTTTTTTCCTCAAAGAATCTCCTGAGGAATCTAACAGAATGAATCCAACCTGACAAGAGTTGGTGGTTGAAAATTTAGCCAAAGCCACAAGAACAAGTATTAAATATCTTGAACAATAAAACTAAATTCTAGAGGAAAATATAGGCCAGAGTGGCAAGATACAGTAAAACCATTATTGAACAACTAAAAATAATTGAGAAGAGGATGAGGGGAAATACTGAGAACTCACATATTGCCTCATGTGTTACAGCTATGAGCCAAAACATTATACCATAAATGTGACAAATCAATTAGTAGAAGCAGAATTATTTTGGAGTTTCTCAGGTGGCTCAGACAATAAAGGATCTTCCTGCAGTACAGGGAACCTGGCTTGAACCTTGGGTTGGGAAGATCCCCTAAAGAAGGGAAAAGCTACTCCAGTATTCTTGCCTGGAATATTCCATGGACAGGGGAGTCTGATGGACTACCGTCCATGGGGTTGCAAAGAGTCAGAGACTGAGCAATTAACACTTTCAGACTTTCAGAAGTATATTTAATTGTGCGAAACAGAACACTAAGAAAGAGTGTACTGTAAGTCAAATCTTTGAATATAAAAAAATGATAGGAAAAAGAGAGAAACGGTGGAAAAATATTATTGTTTTTTCATAGGATGAAACTAATATGTACTCTATACTGAAATACAGAACTAGGGCATGATATAAAGGTAATCTCTGGAATAATCATTGAAACTTTGTAAATATTTTTAAGAAGCAGAAAATAGAACAGAGCAAATATATTCAAAAGGAAAAAAAGCTGCAAACATAAACATAAAATAACCAGCTAAAATTAAGATCAGACATATTCCTCTTATCAATACATGTAAATGATAACTTATCTATTAAAAGAAATGAGAAAAGACTTCAGCTTGTATTACAATGCAAAATCTAGAGCTATAAAGTATAAAAGTGATCTATTGAAAAACAGTTATATAAATCTTGAAAAGGTTGAACAAAATTGTTTCAGGAACATGCTTCCAGCTAAAAAGTAACGAAAATGACAAATAAAAGCACTTTATAATATACAATGAAGAAAATAATTATGAAAATCTATATATCAAATTACATGGCAGCAACTTGGTCAAACAAGAAATATAGGAGGCAAAAGGAAAAATAACAAGAATTATGACTTTAATAAATCTTTCTAATTTCACAATAGATTATACAGGACAAAATAAACCAGAATATATAAAATGTTAATACTATAATTTATAAAGATAGCTGGTTTAATCTATATTGACTTCAGTATAAATAAGGAGCGCACCTTCTTTTTTTGAACTCCATGAGATACGTATGTTAAATAGATTTTGTATATAGTGTGTGTGTGTGTGTATGTAAGTGTATATATAGAGAGAGAGATTTTAAAGAATTGTCTCATACAGTGGTTAAGGTTGATAAGAACAAAATCTGCAGCAAAGACAGAAAGGCTCTAGACCTAGGAAGAGCAGATCTTGCAGCTTGAGTCCAAAGACATCAGAGGCAGAATTATTTCTCCACTGGGGGATTCGGGGCTTTCCTGGTAGCTCAAATGGTAAAGAATCTGTCTACAGTGTAGGAGACCCAGTTTCAATCCCTGGGTCAGGCAGATCCCCTGGAGAAAGGATTGGCAACCCACTCCAGTATTCTTGACTAGAGAATCCCATGGACAGAGGAGCCCAACAGGCTACAGTCCGTGGGGTCACAAGAGTCAGATGATGGGGGATTCAATCTGTTTTCTCTTAAGGCCTTCAAGTGATTGGATGAAGCCCACACATATTATAAAGAGGGATCTCAAAGTCTAGTTTTTTTAAATGTGAATCTCATCTAAAACTATCAGTACCTCACAGCAAAATTTAGGCTAGTATTTAACCAAATATCTGAAAACTATGGCCTAACCAAGTTGACACATAAAACTAACCATTGAATTTAGATATGTGAATATATGTGTGTGCGTATGTGTGTGAAGTATGACATAAATGCTTTTTGGTGTTACAAATTTTGGAGTAAAATCATTTACTGATGTTACATTATATCATAAAAGTATGTACTTCAGAATATACTTGGAGACATCTCTGTTGTTAAACGTGACGGCATCAATTCCTATCATCCCAGAATATTTTCCCCCCTTCCTCCTTTCAATTTTAGGACAATTGCACAGCCAAGTTTATTTTCTTGAACTTTTTTATTTTGCATTGGGATATAGCCAATTAACAACATTATAATGCATTCAGGTGAACAGTAAAGGAACTCAGGCATACATATACATGTATCCACTCCCCCCCTCAAACTCCCTTCACTTCCAGACTGCCACATAATGTTGAGCAGAATTCCATGTGTTATACAGTGTATCCTTGTTGACTATCCATTTTAAACACAGCAGTGTGGACATGTCCATCACACACTCCCTAAATATTACTTCCCCCATCCTTTCCCTCTGCAATCTTAAGTTCATTCTCTAAGACCAACAAGTTTAAATAGGTACACTACGCTCAAATTGACACTTTTGAACTATGGTGTTGGAGAAGAATCCTGAGAGTCCCTTGGACTGCAAGGAGATCAAACCAGTCAATCCTAAAGGAAGTAAGTACTAAATATTCTTCGGATGGACTGATGTTGAAGCTGAAGCTCCAACACTTTGGCCACCTGATGCGAAGAACTGACTCACTGGAAAAGACCCTGGTTTTGGGAAAGGTTGAAGACAAAAGGAGAAAAGAATGGCAGATAATCAGATGGTTAGATGTCATCACAAACTCAATGGACATGAGTTTGAGCAAACTCTAGGAGATGGTGAAGGACAGGGAAGCCTGGAGTGCACAGTCCATGGGATCACAAAGAGTCAGACATGACTTAGTGACTCAACAACAACAATAGCAACTCACTTAAAAAACTTAAATTGTACAGTAACCCTTGTAAATAGTTACCTTGAGGCCATTGAATTTTGTGAACTAGATGCAAATGAAAAGAGTGTATGCACCTTCCAGTCTGCATCTTTAAAAATGCAGTTGCTTACTGTTCCTGCTCTCTCTTCATACAGTCCTCAGACTGGATGCCAGAAATGAGAGTGACCCAACTAGAAACAGAAACTACAGTTGGAGATGGAGCAAAATAAATTGGGAAGAACCAGGTTGTCCAAATAACCTCTTACTACCCAGTTATCCCACTCTCTTCTAGATCAAGCAGATGCTTATGTAGAATATGAGTAAGTTCTGGTCTCTTTACTGGTCTCTTTACTCTGGTCTCTGCAGTCTCTTTACTACTGTATCATAGTATTTATTCCACTATAAAAAGTATCAATTAAGTTCAGTCTCTTAGTTGCGTCTGACTCTTTGCAACTCCGTGAACTGCAGCACGCCAGGCTTCCGTGTCCTTCACCAACTCCTGTAGCTTGCTTCAACTCATGTCCACTGAGTCGGTGATGCCATCCAACCATCTCATCCTCTGACATCCCCCTCTCCTCCTGCCTTCAATCTTTCCCAGCATCAGGGTCTTTTCCAGTGAGTCAGTTCTTCACATCAGGTGGCCAAAGTGTTGGAGCTTCAGCTTCAGCATCAATCCTTTCAATGTATAATAAAGAGTGATTCCATTTAGGATGGACTGGTTGGATCTCCTTGCAGTCCAAGGGACTCTCAAGAGTCTTCTCCAACACCACACTTCAAAGGCATGATTCTTCGGCACTCAGCTTTCTTTATAGTCCAAATCTCATTCATACATGACTACTGGAAAAACCACACCTTTGACCAGACGGACATTTGTTAGCAAAGCAATATCTCTGCTTTTTAATATGCTGTCTATGTTTGTTGTAGCTTTTCTTGCAAGGATCAAGTGTCTTTTAATTTCATGGTTATTTTTTACCAAAATTTTCATTTTACAGGTAACTCTGTGACACATATGTCATACTTTTTTGATATGTTTGATATTTAAGAAACTTTAAAATATATAAATTACTTCATGAAAAGATTGCACCCGTTTGTGTTGCCACCTTATATTTATAATAATAGCAACATCATTGAAACCTAATTCCATGAGACTTCTTTATGACCAGAGAGAGGTCACAGATATCGTCTCTTTTTGTTTAATCGGATTTTTCACATACTCTCTTCATGCCACTTCTTTCCCTTAACTCTCAGAATTATTTAAATACAGAAACTATCACAGAAGTTGAGAGGGCTGGGAAAGAGAATCTGAATTTGGTTTTCCTTTGGAGCTTAGAAGAAAATAATCATCTTCATTACATGGTACTTTTCATCTTTAACATGACTTTCAGTAATTAGAACCTCTAATCACATCAATTAAAAAGACTATGTGAAGATGAATGATATTTGGAAAGGAAAGTATTAAGGAAAATTTATTTTAGATTTTGCTTTGACTTAGAATGTTACTTACTGTTGGCTCTGATTACACTGTTCACTCCATTTCAGACAAAGGGAAGCTCAAAGCCCATTTGCAGCTTTTATCCTCAGGCCCTCCACAGTTGTTTGGACAATACTATTATTGCAAAATATGCTATGCTGGGAAAATACAATTTAGTCTTATTTTAATTTTGCTTATATGAATATTTGTCATAAGCTTTTGAAAATGAAAGTGAAAGTCGCTCAATCATGTCCGACTCTTTGTGACCCCATGGACTATACATTCCATGGAATTCTCCAGGCCAGAATACTGGAGTGGGTAGACTTTCCCTTTTCCAGGGGATCTTCCCAAACCAGTGATCAAACACAGGTCTCCCACATAGCAGGCAGATTCTCTACCAGCTGAGCCACAAGCGAAGAGACCAAGATTTCTGACAACCACACCCCCACCAATGTAACAATGACTCACAAGTAAAGATGAATCCAGATAAGCTCTGATTACAGCATCTCCTGGTTGGCAGCTTGTAGGGCTCCAAGGCTGCTTTCCCTTGGCCTGTGTTGCTCTCAAGGATCCAGCAGGTTCCCAGACATTTGCTCAAGCCCAGACTGTCACGACTGAGGCAATTAATGTGGTAATGAGAATCTGGCATCCAAAATGTTATTTCCTGAAGGACTTGTCATTTATTTCAGAGTGTATTAGGAGCAAAAAAAAACAAAAAAATCTGCTTTGTCTCTTCCCATCCTCAAATTGTTGGCCCCTGAAAATCTCACACATTAGAGGCATACCAGAGAAAAAGAACAAAAATAGGGGCAGAGGGAAGCACATGAAGTTTCCAAGATGGAAGACAAGCTGATGAAAGTGTGGTGATACTGAGAAAAGAGGTCAAAAGGATGTTAAATATAACTGTTTCCTCTACTGCTGAAGTTTGCAAGCTAATATTTCTTTAATGTAGATTATCTCTAAATTTCAACACGTGTCCATGGGAGACTGAACTTACTCCCGAGAATCAGAAGGTCACACCTTTTCTCTACACATGAAATTGTATCATCACATTGAAGAAGAGAGCACAAGACTGAAAACAGATCTTTGACAAATTTCTGACACAAAGTTACAGTTTTCTAGGCATCTATGACTCTGCAACTGAACTCGATTTTAAGATAGAGAAGTGTTTCATTAAACTGTGAGGTGAGAAAAGTTGTGGAAGATTCACTCCTATGAAATTTCCCAAAGAAAAACTGCAGAAGTCTTTCCTCTGCTGGGGTTTCACTACCATGTGCAATAATTATTCTGTGAAACAAATACAGCAAACTCATCAATGTGCGACACTTTTTAATTAGTAAATCAACTAAACATTGATGATGAAAATCAGAAAAAAAAATTGATAATGCTTTGGAGAGTTAACTTAGTTCAGGCCATTTTCATCCATTTATAGCCTTTAGGATATTTTATAATGAAACCTAGAGTATCCATGTCAGGTCCAATAGTCTAAGGTTCTTAAGTAGTAGGTTCTCCAAAAGTGGACAGTCATTCTCATTCACGGGTGTCATCCCACTGTGGCCCACTTTCAGGAAAGTGGTGGTTTGTGAGTGGAGCTTCATAACTGAGATGCAGTGGCTATGCAGATGGCCCGTGTTCCAAAATCCATGTCTACAGCCTAAGAAGGCTGCCATAATGCAGCTGCTTCATACCTCCATATATGTTCATTGAGATGGACCCATTGTCTCTTACGTAAAATCTGTTTACCATTCTCCATACCTACGGCTTAGCATAGCTCAGCATCTTTTACTCTCCACATCCCCTAATTTCTTACACACAGACCTACAAGGAATAAAGTATTACCATTTGAAAATAATTTTTTCTCTACTGTCCATAAAAATACAATTAAATTAATGAGATGTTGAAAGGAAGAGAGAAAAAGGGCAGAAATATAGGATGAGGTGACTTGAAATAGTGTTTTGGTAATCTTTGCTGCTCAGTTGCTCAGTCATGTCCAGCTCTTTGAGACCCCACGGGTTGCAGCAAGTCAGGCTTCCCTGTCCTTCACTAACTCCCGGAGGGTGCTCAAACTCATGTAATCTACTGCTTTCTGAGCTCAAAATGCAGGTGTACCAAAAGAGAGTGAGAGAGTCAGAAGGAAACTCTACCACAGTGTATGAACTAATCTTAGAAGGCGCACAGCAACTTCCACCACATTTGTTAGAAGTAAATTTTAAGGCAAATCCATGCTGGGCAGAGGATAAACGCCACAAAAAGTAGGAGGAGTTGTCAAAAAAATTAGCAGACTTGTCTTCAAACCAAAATAAAATAAATGAAAATAAAAACTTGATGTATTTTCTATTTCTGATATTAATAATCACAATAATAATATCTATAAATTTTTCAAGTGTTTAATACATGTCAGGCATACTGAGGATATCATCTGCAATATCTCTTCTAAAGTAGCTACATTATTTTCCTCAGTTTAAAGATGAAGACTGACATTTAGGGAGGTTCATAGTGTGCCCGCTGAGAGAGAATTTCTACCAGGACCTTCATACCCCAGAGGACTTTCTCTGCACATTACACCCACTTTCATATCCTTTAACTTGATATTCTACATAATATTGATGCAGAAGGCAGGCATCCCACATGATTTTGCTTGTTTTTTGGTTATATCATTTTACACCTTTCTAATTCACAAATTAAATGAATTGAATGAAAGTGCTTTTATAGATATGAGAGGTGTGTTACTGCTGTTTGTGAATTCATGACATGCTCTCAGAGAAAGCACTGGAGAGTAAAAGAAATTAACTTGCAAAACCACTATTAATTTATGTTGACACAGAGTGAAACTGAAAATAAGGAGGTATTTGTAGCTGATAGGTAACACCTGGAAAAACTGCTGAGTGGTTCTCTCCTAAAGGGAACATTCTGAAGTATTGTATGATAGATGATGGTATTGTCCACTATTATTACTTTTCTTCAGCAGGAGTTATTAAAAAAGCCTCTGAGCCAAGTTGCTTAAATCATCAATAACATTCATGTAAACACCCACCACAGTATAAGCAAATATATCACTCTGGAGAAACATGGCAACTGACTCGGAGCAGTGTATTAAAACTAGTCATGAATATATCTTGCATACTAATGTAAGAATCAAATGTACCACATACCAGTCCTAGAGGTTTGAAATGAGAGGTATGTGTATGATGATGAAGTGTCGTGTTAATGCACTTAGACACTAATAACAGATACTAAGAAAGATCAGTCAATGCACTTAAGCAATTCTTAAGTATTCTTGATTTTTACTGGTTCATGATATTTTAGCTTAAAGTATGGAAATTTAAAAAACGTTTGTAAATCTCGTAATAAAGAACTATTCACAGTCAATTTTATCTATATTTAAAGGATTTGATAAGGTGAATATGAGAAACATACATTACACATTTTAGTCTAATTTTATATTAACTACGTTACCTTTCTCACATGCTCTAGTCTTTAAGTATTATCACATCCACAGTGAAATTGGAAAATTACCTGAACCTTCAATTCATTGATATTTAAAGATAAGGGTGTTAGGTTTTGGTTATTAAAACATGAGTTTTTAAAAATTAGATTGACTTGGCATGAATGAGGGATTTTAAGCTAAGAATTAAATGTATCTTCAATGTATAAACCCGTCTTCGTTACTCAGTATGTGTAATACTTAGAGCAAGTCTCTAAATCACTTAGTGGTTTGAGTTCACGTTCAAAGATTATACTGTTAGAGAGAGTATTTCAAATGTACTTTTCCTTGTACATGATATGCATGATTATATTTGAATCCTGGAGGAGGAAGAACCATTATCAGTCTGTAAATTGGGAAATGAGGCAGACTCAATGCATGTGACTTATCACAGACCTCATTAATGAAACATTTCCTGCACGTCATTCTCCCCCCACCAACAAAATGTCTGCTGAACTTCAATCTGGATTTCTGTTTATTAAATCATTTCCATTAATGGAAACCAGAAGCAAAATAGCAGGAATTGTTCCTCAGCACATCGAGATTACATGTCTTTTACTGTGTCAAATATTCCAAGAGGAAAATTAAGGATCTGTGTATTTGTGGTACCACTCTGGCAGGGGTGATATGCAGGCTTCCTTTGCAGCCATGCTTCTTCCACATAAAAAGAGGCAAGACAAAAGGAACTCCTTTTTTTTTTTTTTTTTTAAGAGGCATTAGGGTTAGAATTTGTCTACCAAGTTCTAATTACATGGAAGAAATGCCTTACACGGTTCTTTATTCTCAGATACTCCACTATAAACAACCGTTTACTAAACATTATAAAGCTAAATTAGATACTCCACAAACTCAGGGTGAACACACCATTTTATCTTTTTTTTCCTGGGTACTTCCTGTACACTGACATGTCTTACTATCATAGACTTTACTTTTTGCAAGTCATACTTCTCACTCCAAAATTTTCCATAGACTCAGAGGTCTTATTTATTCTGATAGAAGTTAGAATTTTACGTCTGATGTCCAAATGTCTCTTTCTTCAATTTTGTCACTATGGTGTAAACTAACATCGTTTTCCTTTAAAACAGCACCCTGAATTACTTACCTGAAATCCTTCCTATCTGTTCAACACAAAGCACCCATGATGGTAGCGACATAATGTAAATCAGATCATATATTTCTTCTGCTAAAAAGTTACATGGCTTTTCATTGCACATACAAGAAATTCAAACTTTAGTATGGGCACAAAGTTCTCACTTTATGACCCATGCCTTCTTGCATTTCCAACATCATTCCCTACTACTCTTTGCTGATGAGACCATGACTCAATAACACTAAGCTTCTACCTGTTCCTCCATGTCTGTATCTTTAGAACTTTTGAATTTATTGTTTATTCTTCCTAGCAACTTAGATCTAGGTTGCAGCTTCTTTATATCACCCAGTAAAATATGTACACTTTCCACCACCAATAGCCCAGTCATTTTCCACTATATCATTTATTTTTTATATTATTTTGACAGTTATCATTAAGGGAAATTTCTTTCCTTTCATTTATTTATTCCCTTATTGTTGTTGTATAATCAATAACCTCAGATATGCAGATGACACCACCCTTATGGCAGAAAGTCAAGAAGAACTAAAGAGCCTCTTGATGAAAGTGAAAGAGGAGAGTGAAAAAGTTGGCTTAAAGCTCAACATTCAGAAAACTAAGATCATGGCATCTGGTCCCATCATTTCATGGCAAGTAGATGGGGAAACAGTGGCAACAGTGTCAGACTTTATTTTTCTGGGCTCCAAAATCACGCAGATGGTGATTGCAGCCATGAAATTAAAAGACGCTTACTTCTTGGAAGGAAGGTTATGACCAACCTAGATAGCATATTAAAAAGCAGAGACATTACTTTGCCAACAAAGGTCCGTCTAGTCAAGGCTATGGTTTTTCCAGTGGTCATGTATGGATGTGAGAGTTGGAGTATAAAGAAAGCTGAGCACCGAAGAATTGATGCTTTTGAAGTGTGGTGTTGGAGAAGACTCTTGAGAGTCCCTTGGACTGCAAGGAGATCCAACCAGTCCACCCCAAAGGAGATCAGTCCTGAATATTCATTGGTAGGACTGATGTTGAAGCTGAAACTCCAATACTTTGGCCACCTGATGCGAAGAACTGACTTATTTGAAAAGACCTTGATGCTGGGAAAGTTTGAGGGCAGGAGAAGAAGGGGATGGCAGAGGATGAGATGGTTGTATGGCATCACCGACTCAATGGACATGGGTTTGGGTAGACTCTGGGAGTTAGTGATGGACAGGGAGGCCTGGCATGCTGCGGTTCATGGGGTCGCAAAGAGTTGGACATGACTGAGTGACTGAACTGAACTGAACTGAATCATATCAGACTCTGAACCCCCATGAACTGTAGCCCACCAGGCTCCTCTGTCCATGGGATTTCCCAGCAAAGAAACTGGAGTGGGTTGCCATTTCTTTCTCCAGAAATCTTCCCAACCCGGGGATCAAAGCTGCATCTCCTGTTTAGGAGACAGATTCTTTACCACTGAGCCACCTGGCAAGCCCTTATTCCCTTTTCCCCTCTGTCCTAATTACTAGAATCTAAGCTACTAAGAGTCAGTTTTCTAGATTGCTAAAATATGGGAAAATGTCTGGCACATAGCAAGCTTTTATTAAATGCCTGATAAGTAAATCTTAAATGAATTTATAAATTAATTAGAGGAATAAAGTGCCTGATAAAAATCTGCCTCCTTCACTACTGCTGTTGCTTCAGGTTGCCACTATGGCTATGTGTGGGAGACCAGACAGCTAGACCAAGGACTTCTGTTACAACAAATGGCAAGAAAAGACCAACAAGTCCTCAAGAGTCAAAATGCTGGAGGAGCAAAGTTTAGCTTGAGGTGCTGATGTTATAACAGGAATTTTCTCCTCAGAACTCACTGAAAATGCAGGAAACTAATCTCACCCGGGGCTGTGAAGCTGTCAGGCGGTCAGTTCAGTCACTCAGTCATGTCTGACACTTTGTGACCCCATGGACCACAGCACGCCAGGCCTTCCTGTCCATCACCAACCCTGGAGTTCACTCAAATTCATGTCCATTGAGTTGGTGATGCCATCCAACCATCTCATCCTCTGTCGTCCCCTCCTCCTGCCCTCAATCTTTCCCAACATCAGGGTCTTTTCAAATGAGTCAGTTCTTCGCATCAGGTGGCCAAAGTATTGGAGTTTCAGCTTCAACATCAGTCCTTCCAGTGAACACCCAGGATTGACCTCCTTTAGGATGGACTGGTTGAATCTCCTTGCAGTCCAAGGGACTCCCAAGAGTCTTCTCCAATGCCACAGTTCAAAAGCATCAATTCTTCAGCACTCAGCTTTCTTTATAGTCCAACTCTCAGATCCATGCATGACTACAGGAAACACCATAGCTTGGATTAGAAGGACCTTTGTTGGCAAAACAATGTCTCTGCTTTTTAATACGCTGTCTAGGTTGGTCACAGCTTTTCTTCCAAGGATCAAGCGTCTTTTAATTTCATGGCTTCAGTCAACATCTGCAGTGATTTGGAGGCCCCAAAAATAAAGTCTCTCACTGTTTACATTGTTCCCCCTTCTATATGCCATGAAGTGATGTGAGTGGATGCCATGATCTTAGTTTTTTTGAATGTTGAGTTTTAAGCCAGCTTTTAAACTCTCCTCTTTCATCAAGAAGTTCTTCATTTCCTCTTTGCTTTCTGCCAAAAGGGTGGTGTCATCTGCATATCTGAGGTTATTGATATTTCTCCCCACAATCTTGATTCCAGCTTATGCTTCAACCAGCCAGGCATTTTGCATGATGTATTCTGTATATACCTTAAATAAGCAATGTTACAATATACAGCCTTGATGTATTCCTTTCCCAATTTGAAACCAGTCCGATTCCAAATGTTCTATGCTGGCAACTGTTGCTTCTTTACCTGAATACTGATTTCTCAGGAGACAGGTAAAGTAGTCTGGTATTCTCATATCTTTAAACTTTTTCCACAGTTCGTTGTGATCCACACAAAGGCTTTGGCATAGTCAATGAAACAGAAGTAGATGTTTTTCTGGAACTCTCTTGCTTTTTCTATGATCCAACAGATGTTGGCTATTTGATCTCTGGTTCTGCTGCCTTTTCTAAATTCACCTTGCACATCTGGAGGTCCTCAGTTCACATACTGCTGAAGTCTAGTGCAGACAATTTTGAGTATTACTTTGCTAGCATGTGAGATGAGTGCAATTTTGTTGTAGTTTGAACATTCTTTGGCATTACCTTTCCTTGGGATTGGAATGAAAACTGACCTTTTACAATCCTGTGGCCACTGCTGAGTTTTTCAAATTTGCTGGCATATTGAGTGAAGCACTTTAATATCATCATCTTTTAGGACTTGATAGAGCTCAGCTGTTCTTCCATAACCTCTTTGAGCTTTGTTCATAGTGATGCTTCCTAAGGCCCACTTGACTTCGGACTCCAAGATGTCTGGTTCCAGTTTAGTGATCATACCATCATGACTTCTGGGTCATTAGATCTATTCTATACAGTTCTTCTGTGTATTCTTGCCACCTCTTCTTAATATCTTCTGCTTATGTTAGTTCCATACCATTTCTGTTCTTTACTGAGCCCATCTTTTCATGAAATGTCCCTTGGTATCTCTCATCTTCTTGAAGAGATCTCTAGTCTTTCCCATTCTATTATTTTCCTCTATTTCTTTGCATTGATCACTGAGGAAGGCTTTCTTATTTCTCCTTGCTATTCTTTAGAATTCTACATTCATATGGGTATATCTTTCCTTTTCTCCTTTGCCTTTAGCTTCTCTTCTTTTCTCAACTTCCCTTGATTCATGGACCTAACATTCCAGGTTCCTATGCAATATTGCTCTTTACAGCATTGGACTTTGCTTCCATCACCAGTCACATCTACCCCTGGGTGTTGTTTTTGCTTTGGTTTCATCTCTTCATTCTTCCTGAAGTTATTTCTCTACTCTTCTCCAGTAGCATATTGGGTTACTACTGACCTGGGGAGTTCATTTTTCAGTTTCATATCTTTTTGCCTTTTCATACTGTGAAACGGTATGATTGGATATTGACTATGTGTACATGCTTAACCAGAATTTTCATTTTTTATTCTGACTAGATAGAACTTTGCCTCACAGGCCTCTTTTGACTAGCTCTCCTAGTCATCGTACCACTTCATGTTAATTATTCTTTAGCACTGGCAGTGTGTGGGCGTGTACATTATTTTAAAGGAGACATTTTATCTTTCTGTTAAGATTTGCACCAGATGTGGCTTACATCTTCAAAAGGACTCTCTTCTCTTCCTGAATATCTAGCAAGTAACCCTCATCATTTGATTTTCTGGCCAAACATCTCTGATTTTTGTGAATACAAATATAGCTCTAAGCCACCAGAAACAACAAACAGCAGTAATAATAACTGCAGTTAAAAACGAGTAACATGTATGGAGTATTAATATATCCTTGACACCATGTGTAACATTTAAGCACTATGAAGTGATATTACTATCCAATATTATAAATGGATAAATTTTTCATTCCAGCCAAAGTAATTTGTTTGAAAATTGGAAATCTTACCATGTAATTTTTCTAGCTTAGAACTCTTAGATATTGTTTCACTGTTCTTGGAATAAAGGGAAAACTCCCTTAGTGCAGCTCTAAAGGCCCTACAAGACCCATCTCTCCCTCCTCTTACATCCTGGCCCTCCCCATTTTCTGTATTCCAGCCACGTTGACCTCCTTCATAGTTAGGATGTTTCCTCAAAACCAAAGAAAATTTGCACAGGCTCTACTCTTTGCTTCAAAACTTTATTCTTGCTCCCTTCTCTTAACTTTATGATTGCTTGTTGAATATTTGAAACATTTCACTCTCCCGGCTGCGGGTCCCCTAGGGCTTCGCCACACGGTGTGCTGGTGAGCCAGACCCAAGTTAGCCAGTGGGCCAGAGGGTTAGCGAGAGTCAAAAACTAGGAAATGATGTTCGGAGAAAGCAATGGAACCCCACTCCAGTACTCTTGCCTGGAAAATCCCATGGACGGAGGGGCCTGGTGGGCTGCCGTCTATGAGGTCGCACAGAGTCGGACACGACTGAAGCGACTTAGCAGTAGCAGTTTGAATATTTGACTAACATCTGTTCCTCTCCATTTCTTCATCTTTATTATGAAAGCATGTTTAAAATACCTGGGATTTTGGAGATAGAAGGTAGAAAGATATGCCAACGTATTTCATTCTCACTCCACACCCTTGCCCCAACAACTCCCAATGAACCATATCTTTTACTAATCATTGCTAGTGATAATCTTGTGCAGCCATTCCCTTTGGATTCGTAATCAATAAATTGTTCAGAAGTAGTACTGTATAGTTCTGAGCCTAACATGTAAGAATGCCTGTTAACTTTTACACTTATCCTTCTATCCATGGTGGAAGCCATCCACCATGTAAGAAGTCCTAGTAACCTTAGGCTACACTTTACAAATCCAATCTAGACCCATAGAGACGTTGTATGTATGAAGAAAAAGCAAGACTCCTGCCTGATTAGCCCCAGAAGAGCTCCCATTCATCAACCAGCACAACATTTCCAGCTGCTGGAATGAGGCCATTTTGAAAAAGAACCTTCCAGCTCCATTTGGCCTTCTTCTGCTGAGGCCACATAGACCACAGAAAACTTGCTTCTTCCATGTGATGCCTTAGTCAGAGATCCACAGGCAAAAAAATATCTGTTGTTGCTCTAAGACTCTCAATTGAGGAGCAATTTGTTACATAGTAAGAGAAAATCAAAATGAAAAGCAAACATTATTAGTTGAAAGCCCAAGAGGTGTATCTTAGAGCTTAAGTGGGTAGTGGAGGAGTTGGAAGCCATTCTGGCCAATTTGGGAACTGGGGGCTTACACTTTAGAAGTTTGTTTTGGAAAAGGAAGAGACTTTGGATTATCTGAAAAACTGGTGAGAGAAAATTGAGAGTGCAAGGTCTTAAAACAAGTTTGCTGACATTAAGGTTACATAACCTTTTGAGAAACTTTCTGAAGAAGATACAATAAAGGTTAAGTATTTTAATTATATTATTTGGAAGTGATTTCAAGCCAAGAGTAGACAATAAAGAAAGAAGTTTAAGTTATAAATGTCTTTAGTGATGTTCCATTTCTAAAAGAAAAAAAAAAAAAAGAATGCTATAAGAAAGATAGGCAGTTATAGAACCATCACTCCATGCTGTTTAGCACACATTTCATAATGCTTTCAAAAATAATTTACTCACCTGATACAAAGAGCTGACTCATTAGAAAAGACCCTCATGCTGGAAAGGATTGAAGGCAGAAGGAGAAGGAGACAACAGAGAATGAGATGGTTGGATGGTCATGAGTTTGATCAAGCTCTGGGAGATGGTGAAGGACAGGGAATCCTGGCATGCTGCAGTCCGTGGGGTTGCAGAGCCTGACACAACTGAGCAACAACTGACACAACAACCCAATTTGAAAAATTAAATTCTGAAAGTATTGGTTTAAACTGGATAATTGAAATTAAAATATTTATGAATAGTTATGGATTTCAGATTATAAACTCAATTGTGCATAAAATGTAGCTTCATTTTCTGTGTCTGAAATTAACTCTCTGTATGAGCCCCTTCCTTGGGATGGGAGAATTTGAGCACTTCCATTTCAGTTTCCATTCTACCCTTTATACTAAGTTATTCTTGGGTTCCTTAGAAAATCATATAGTGCCATTTTATGGGAATTTCTAGCAGTCACTCTTGTGTTCTTCATGTGCTAAGGATGCTTCAAAGATGACTCTCAATGTTAGTATAATATATAGAGAATCTATCTAGCAAAAGCTACCTTCTTTGGAATCAATTGTCTTCAGATGCAGATTTTGCCATTTCATTAGCTGTATGACTTTGAGCGTGTGTGCATCCTAAGTTTATTCAGTTGTGTCCAACTCTTTGCAACCCCGTGGACTGTAGTCTGCCAGGTTCCTCTGCCCATGGAATTTTCCAGGCAAAAATACTGGCGTAGATAGCCAATTCCTTCTCCAGGGGATCTTCCAGACCGAGGGATCAAACCTGGGTCTCCCACATTGAAGGCAGATTCTTTATCATCTGAGCCACCAGGGAAGCCCCATAACTTTGAGCACATCATGCAAACTTTTTGAACTCATTGTCTTAGTGGAAAAGGGGGATTAATCATAGGACAGTTGAAAGGATAAATATAAAATACATCTGAGAAATGTATCATATAGACATGAGTATGGTAAATTCCTAATGCACATTAGCCATTGTGCTTCAGGAAGTTTCCATTTACAAAATATGTATACATGGATAGTGTCTCCACAGAGTTCTGCCTAACAAGGTGAAGGGAATTAGTCTTCTCCATATCACAGTAGAATGCAGACACTTATGGTCAGAATCATTGTATTCTTTCTCTTTTTTTCTACCTTTCTGGGAGACAAGAAAGGCACGTTTCCAGTTAAAGCACACCAAGAATGTTATAGGCCAAATGTAATCACCAAAGTTGGAACTCTACAAGGAAATCTGGGAAAAAAAGAAAGAAAAAATGGTAAGCTTCTATTATAAAGGGACTTTAAAAGGGACCTTGATTTAGTTTATTTCAATTCAATTCAAAAGAATCTTTATCTATTGGAATATCAACCACCTTGATATATTCTACAATGCATAAATGACAAAATAAAACAAAGTGCAGAGTCATCATTGTCTTTTGGAGAAATAAAGCATATTTGTAAAACATTTACTAATGATCTTGATAAGTAGCTAAATGGAACACTTACCATGTACAAAATGCTATTTTGCTTGTTTTCTTGTGTTTAAATCTCACAAAATACCTGTAAAATGGGAAAACTGTGACAAGTGCTTTAGTGATTAGTTCAGGTTCTCTGGGGGCTCAAACAATAAAGAATCTGTCACCAATGCAGGGGACTCAGGTTTGATCCCTGAGTCAAGAAGATTCTCTGGAGAAGGGAATGACTACCCACTCCAGTATTCTTGCCTGGAGAATTCCATGGACAGAAGAGCCTGGTGGACTACAGTCCATAGGGTCTCAAAGAGTTGGACACGACTGAGCGAATAACACCTTCATTAAAACTTTAGGTTCATATACCTAGAAAGTGATAAAATTGAGATTTGACTGAGAATCCCAGAGCATTCTCTCTTTACCAGAACACTGTGATGCTAACTTTATAATTGATCTAAACAAAAAATAAAACGAAACATATACTATATATCTCTGTATTAAAATAGAGAGAAGAAAAAGTTCCAACCCAGATGGGAATTACAAAAATAAGGCATTGAAATATATTTCCATTTGAGGAATTATACATCAGTTCAGTTCAGTCGTTCAGTCGTGTCCGACTCTTCGCGACCCCATGAATCGCAGCACGCCAGGCCTCCGTGTCCATCACCAGCTCCTGGAGTTTACCCAAACCCATGTCCATCGAGTTGGTGATGCCATCCAGCCATTTCATCCTCTGTCGTCCCCTTCTCCTCCTGCCCCCAATCCTTCCCAGCATTAGGGTCTTTTCCAATGAGTCAACTCTTCGCATCAGGTGGCCAAAGTATTGGAGTTTCAGCTTCAACATCAGTCCTTCCAATGAACAACCAGGACTGATCTCTTTTAGGATGGACCGGTTGGATCTCCTTGCAGTCCAAGGGACTCTCAAGAGTCTTCTCCAATACCACAGTTCAAAAGCATCAGTTCTTTGGCGCTCAGATTTCTTCACCGTCCAACTCTCACATCCATACATGACTACTGGAAAAGCCATAGCCTTGGCTAGATGGACCTTTGTTGGCAGAGTAATGTCTCTGCTTTTCAATATGCTATCTAGGTTGGTCATAACCTTCCTTCCAAGGACTAAGTGTCTTTTAATTTCATGGCTGCAATCACCATCAGCAGCGATTTTGGAGCCCCAAAAAATAAAGTCTGACACCGTTTGCACTGTTTCCCCATCTATTTCCCATGAGGTGATGGGACCAGATGCCACGGACAGGTTCAAAACATTAGTAAGAGTAGTTTAGGTAATGTAGAGAACAGATGAGCATGGTTATGGAAGAGAGAAAGTATAGGGCATGTCAGGAGACAAATGAAGTTGCAACTTTAGGAAAAGTTTGAATTAAACAGGTGACATAGAAGGGAATGATTTTACAGATAGAAAAGTGAGGCATAAAAGATCTATGTCTGAAGACTTGTTTTCTGGAGGTAATGGGTGGTAGATCGCAGATTGAAACAGAGGATTTGTCAAATATAGAATTAGGATAATTGCCTCAATCTTTACATCTTTTTCTATTATTTTTCCCCTAGACAGAAAGACTATAAAAGATAATGATAACACATTTTTGAAAGATATCAGAATTCTTTATTCACATGAAATATCTTGTAGAAATTGTAAAGCATATACAAAGGTAGAACTACTCACGTTAAAGAGTCAGAAGGGGAAGGAGGCATAAATCTATACATCTGGCTAACCCTCCTCTTTCTGTTTGTTCTCTGAACACAAGTGCTCTGTGGAATGTATCTGAAAAAGGATAAAACTTAATCTGTGCCCAGCATGCCACCAAAATATCACTTCTTTTTATATTTGTCCTTCCTTTCATTTCATCTGTTTTTATATTCTTAACTTTTTTCTTTTATTTTTCTACTTTTGAATAGACAGCATATTAAAAAGCAGAGACATTACTTTGTCAACAAAGGTCCGTATAGTCAAGGCTATGGTTTTTCCAGTGGTCATGTATGGATGTGAGAGTTGGACTATAAAGAAAGCTGAGCACCGAAGAATTGATGCTTTTGAACTGTGGTGTTGGAGAAGACTCTTGAGAGTCCCTTGGACTGCAAGGACATCCAACCAGTCCATCCTAAAGGAGATCAGTCTTGGGTGTTCATTGGAAGAACTGATGTTGAAGCTGAAACTCCAATACTTTGGCCACCTGATGCGAAGAGTTGACTCATTGGAAAAGACCCTGATGCTGGGAAAGATTGAGGGCAGGAGGAGAAGGGGATGACAGAGGATGAGATGGCAGGATGGCATCATTGACTCAATGGACATGAGTTTGGGTGGACTCCAGGAGTTGGTGATGGACAGGGAGGCCTGATGTGCTGCGGTTCATGGGGTTGCAAAGAGTCGGACACGACTGAGTGACTGAACTGAACTGAACAGCAGGCTATGGTCACTTAATTGCAATCATAGGCAAAAACTCTCTGGGAAAGTTCCTGATCCATTGGCCCCTCAATGTTGACTATTGATGCACCATGTTAAATGCTACTGTTGCTAAATTAGAAGAGATATTTTTCCTATAATCTGCTCAGTTCTTCAGTGTAAAGGTGCTTTTTCAGCATAAATATGTACTGGCTTACAAGACATAGTGCCAATGATGTCAGTCAAGCCTAAAATTTCTGATTTTCCCAAGATCAGATTTGTATAGAGAGAATGGTCTTGTCAGATTAAATTAGACCTTCTGGAACTGATTTAATTTGGCTACTTCATGCAAAAATGGTCTTAATAACATTTATTCATTCATTAAACTTACATTTTTCTGAAGGCTCACCTTGGGTATGAATTTGTGCAAGACACCAGAGCAAGATGCTATCCTCTGACCTCTAGAATCCCATCTTGGAAACCTTAGCTCTGCTATATACATACTAGGGAGAAAAAGACCCTGGTACTTCAAAATCAGTCAATGTTGCTAACTGAAGTAGTTTTGACTATCTGGATGAATTGCACATGCTTGATATGGCAGCAGCAATTTGTATCCATTTTGAAGTTAGACCATGGTAAACTACACTGACAGGCTTCCCTTATTTGGTTTACTTTTCTGAGATGGATAAAGATGTGGCCTGAATACTGAGTTATCTAAAAATAATGCTGTAAAAAAAAAATCCTGCAATTTCTAAACACTTCATAATGACTAAGGTTCTGCATAATCCTTAACACTATTAATATCAAATACTTTATGTAGAGTCATTCAAGATTGCTATAAATATTTAGACATCAAAGAAAGAGTATAAAGTCAGTAAATTGAGTTCTCTCATTTTTCAGTCAGAAAATAATTTCCCAACCTCTGTATTCTGTAGAAGAATCAAATTTAAAGAATTATAATAGTCTTTGAACCAAAATGAGTGAGTAATTAGAACATTCACATTTTCTAAGGAAGAAAGGAACTAGTTCTACACAAGGAATTTCATGATCATGTTATATTTGAGAAGGATAACAGGTTGTTTTTAAATGGATTGCTGTCATTCCAAATCACCATTGAGACTAATTCAAATAAGAGCCTCCTAGTGTTGTGAAATTAAAACACAATTGAAATATATCCTCTAAATTGCACCCACCAAGGTACATCACTGGTCAGTTCATATACAAGTGCATGTTTATTTCCATGAATAAAGTAAAAATTCTAAAATACCTGATGAATGCTCATATTGATAACCTTTTCCCTTTTTCCTTATTTTCTTCTATGTATTGAATTTTTTTTTTTTTTTGGTCTGTACAGTTGATATACTGTTCATTTTTTTTTTAATAAATTTATTTATTTTAGTTGGGGTAATTACTTTACAATATTGTAGTGGTTTTTGCCACACATTGACATGAATCAGCCATGGGCCCACATGTGCTCCCCATCCCGAACCCCCCTCCCACCTCCCTCTCCATCCCATCCCTCTGGGTCATCCCATTGCCCCAGCTCTGAGCATTTGTCTCATGCATCGAACATGGAATGGTGTTCTGTTTCACATATGATAATATACGTGTTTCAATGCTATTCTCTCAGAATGTCCCACCCTCACCTTCTCCCTCAGAGTCCATAAGACTGTTCTATGCATCTGTGTCTCTTATTCTGTCTTGCATATAGGGTTATCGTTACCATCTTTCAAACTCCATATATATGCATTAGTATACTGTATTGGTGTTTTTCTTTCTGGCATACTTCACTCTGTATAATGGGCTCCAGTTTCATCCATCTCAATAGAACTGATTCAAATATATTCTTTTTAATGGCTGAGTAATATTCCATTGTGTATATGTACCACAGCTTCCTTATCCATTCGTCTGCTGATGGACATCTAGGTTGCTTCCATGTCCTGGCTATTGTAAACAGTGCTGCGATGAACATTGGGGTGCACGCGTCTCTTTCCATTCTGGTTTCCTCGGTGTGTATGCCCAGCAGTGGGATTGCTGGGTCATATGGCAGTTCTATTCCCAGTTTTTTAAGGAATCTCCACACTGTTCTCCATAGTGGCTGTACTAGTTTGCATTCCCACCAACAGTGTAAGAGGGTTCCCTTTTCTCCACACCCTCTCCAACATTTATTGCTTGTAGACTTTTGGATAGCAGCCATTCTGACTGGTGTGAAATGGTACCTCAATTAATCTCAAAAATACACAAGCAACTCCTGCAGCTGAATTCCAGAAAAATAAATGATCCAATCAAAAAATGGGCTAAAGAACTATGTATTGAATTTTAATAAAATAGGAGAACAGAGGTTTCTTATTTCCTCATGATACTGTTGAACTACAAAATACTGTCACTAGAACTATTTAAAAAATGATATATTTTTCCATCCAATTATCAAGCAGTGGGCTAAATCTTATATGTTAGGAATAAAATAAAGCACTAGATGATAGTAACACAAGCCACTAAGGTAAGAGATCATATGAAGTATTTATGAGTCAGCAGGTCACTGTGACAACCGAAACTGTTGGATCAACCCACAAATGGGCCATGCCATTGAGTAGATTCAATGAACATATAAGAGTACTGTTAGGTAGTCCTTTCGCTCAGACGGTAGACATTCACTATATATTATGCATGGAATTGACTTGAATAAAACACACCAGCAACCTCTTCCAGAGTAATTTAACATAAAAAAAGTGCTTTATAAAACAAAAGCAGCTGTTGCCCAGAGGGCCTGTCACGCATTGCTGTTTCCTTCTTGGCTTCATTACTAGAATTTCATCCTGGTATTTCTCGTCTATTTTTTAAAGTTCTATAAAATAGTTAATGTTTCATGTGTTGTTTTCAGAAAAGCATTAATGGAATCTATCAATTTATTTTGCACAGAGAGGTGTGGATTATTGAGAATAATTTGCTGGAGTCCTGCTCCAGCTGGTCCAGGGGTTCCCTCAGGATGGACGGCGTCGGCGATGTGAATGAGAAGACACAGCGAGTCCTGGTGTTTCCAAGTGTCTCCCGCCTTTGTTGTTTTTAAGACAGCTTTTATATCTTTAGTGGTACATAGAAACAAATGTATAGAGTCATATCAAATCAGCTTAATGGGTCAACAGTGTTGACCTTTACCGACATCATTTGCATATCTTAGTTCATTTTGTTTACATCATCTTCTGACCTGGGGGCCTGCCAACATCTTGTGACTCTCCTATTGATAAGGGTTGATCAGTCAGAACACTTTTGTATCAGGCACAGCAGGAAAGAACCCATCAATAGAAAGTTTCAAGGCAAAACCTGTTTTCGGTAATTTACTTTACGCCTTGAGCTTAACAGAAAAGAATGTGGTCCCATAAAGTCATAGAACAGCAAGCTGAAGGTCAGCTCTAAGTAAGAATCTTCAGTTAAATCAACAATTGTCTCACTATTTGTATTACAGCTAAACTTCTATTTATATAAATCTTCAAGTATTATGCTTTTATTATATAGGCTAAATACGTTAAGAGTAAAAACATAGCGAGTGAATATAGACTAAACAACAGTTTCACAAAGCAACATTTCCTATATTTCCCAACAAGCCTTTTTTCCTGCGAAGGGTTTTGTGCCCATAGGGGCTTTTCGTGTGGAGGCTCTCAATGCTGTTTTATTATTAAGGAACAGTCATGCACATTAGCTCCAAAGGCACAGGTACATTTATTAAACAAACCAATACGTTAGCAAAAGGAATTTAGATCAGCATACTCTATATCCCAGATAATTTTATTTAGGGTGCTACCGTTCAGGGGCCTTGTTGATTGAGGTTTCAGACTGATCTATTTCAGAAGAGAATCAGGAAAAGCCTTTTGTCCAAGTCACAGAAGACAAGAAGAGGTCTATTATAGCAAGCGTCAGAAAGAGAGATCTAATTTTTAAGGTGAGCGCTGAGGCAGCCTCTCGAGAATCCCCGAGGCCTGAGAAGCCGTGCTCAAATCAGTCCTCTTTCTCATGACTCTGTCATGGGTGGGATCTCATGAGCTGGCTCCCAGCAATAATTGAATTCAGATTTTGACTTTGGCTTTTAAAAATTCTAGGTTCTTGGCAAATGAGTTACACAGAGTCTTTTGTTTTCTGTTTTCTTATGCTTTTGAACAGTAAAGGAAACAACCAATAGAGTGAAAAGGCAACCTGAGAATTGGTGAAATTATTTGCAAATCATATATCAGGTTAATTTCCAAAATATATAAGAAACTGTTACAACTCAATAGCAAAAAAATCAAACAAGACAAAACAAGACAGACAAAAAAGGTTAATAATCCAATTTAAAAATGGGCTAAAGATTTGAATAGACATTTCTCCAACCTTTGTATTCTGTTGGTGGAAATGCAAAATAGTGCAGCTGCTATGGAAAACAGCACAGACATCCCACAAAAAAATTAAAAATAGAACTACCATATGATCTAGCAATTTCACTCCAGTATATTTTTGCAAAATATTTAAAATCAAGATCTCAAGGGTTATTCACACTTCAGTGTTCATTATTGTGTACAGTTCACAATAGCCAAGATGTAGAAATTGTCCGTCAAAGGATGAACAGATAAGGAAAAATGTAAAACAGATATACACAATGAGAAACTATTCCGATTTTTTTAAAAAAAGAGGAGAATCCTGAAATTTGTGAAAATGTAGAAAATTTTGAGGACACTATGCCAAGTAAAATAAACCAGTCACAGAGGGACAAATATTGATAATTTCATTTATGCATTGAAAAAATCACATTCATAGAATCAGAAAGTGAAATTTTGGTTGTTAAGAGTTGTGTTGTGCTGCACTCAGTCGTGTCCAAGTCTTTGGTACCCCATGGGCTGCAGCCTGCCAGGCTCCTTGGTCCATGGGATTCTCTAGGCAAGACTACTGGAGTGGGTTGCAATGCCCTCCTCCAGGGGAGCTTCCCAACCCAGGGATCGAACCCAGGTTTCTAGCATTGCAAGCGAATTCTTTACCATCTGAGCCACAAGGGAAGCCCTGTCAGGGGTTAGGGGCAGGGAAAAATGAAGAGCTGCTCATTAACGGTCATAAAGTCTTAGTTACATAAGATGAATAAGTCCTAGAGGTCTACTGCAAGAAATTGTGCCTATAGCTAACATACTATATCATACACTTAAAAGTTTTTTGAGAGGGTAGAGCCTATGTTTAGTGTCTTCATCACAATAAAACAACATTTAAACAAATAAGACATTTAGAAATGTTAATAAATCATATGTTAAATTATTCAAGAGATTTTGAGCTACGTTAATGAGAAAAGACAAACATTTTGAAAATTGAAAACACTAGGGAAGCTTCTGAGTTTATATTTGACAATGTAGCTAGTTACCAGAGGCATGGGCTTTGGTTTCCTATCATAGTAAGGTGGGGTGCCAAGGTTTGTGTGTTAACAGAAATGTGACAACTTAATATTACTGAGCTTCAGTTTCTTCATCTATAATATGGGAAAAGTAATATCTACCTCACTGAGTTATTCTGACAGTTTAGTGATAATGCACACAGAGCTTTTAGCAAAATGTAAGAGATGCAAAAGCCCTCAAAAATGATAATTTTTGCTTCTCTAATTATATTAGTCTCATCACTATTATTTTATCATTAAGGACAAAATTAACCAGGATGATATTTCTAAAATGTCAAGTGACAAGTTAAAATAAAAAATCCAATTCTGTTGAACTTGTGTTTCTCACAAGAGAAAGAGAACATACTCTATTGTCGAGGGAGATTTAAACATTTTGTCTTCAACTGAAAATCAGTTGAGCCCTGCCGGGCACCCAGCCTGAGGAGATCAGGTCATGACTCAATGAATATTTCAAACACATCTTACCTGCATTTTCTCCTCTTTCACTTCTTTGAGTAATGTTTTATTTGTGTCCAATGAACTATTTATAATGGAAGCTAGAATGATTGAAATTCTCACTTTATGTCCGGGATAGAGGACCTGACAAAAGAGGTGCTGGTGTTCTCCACATGCTGATTTTTGAGGATGAAGCACGTGGTGCAAGAAGATGGACCACCTGATGTCAAGCATATTAGGGGTGGGCAGGTGGGGAGATGGTTGGAAATACTGGTGGAAGGATCCCTATCTGTAGCACCCTATGAAAAGTAAAGATCACTTAGTTAAACTCCTTTGAGGACAAGTAATTTGAAATTACAAATGAGGGTATTTGCAAGGTTTATCTTTCTGGTTGCTTGCTGAAGAAGGTAAATGGCTTTGCCTGATTGGGAAGAGAAGTGAACGTACAAGCTGATGAAAAGATCAGCTTAACCTCCCTCTATATGTAAAGGCAAGAGGGTAGAAAATTTTTATTTCCTCTTCCTCACACTTTCCCCTACCTCCCTCCTCTCCTAATCTTGCTTCAAACTGAAGTTGGGATCACTACAGGACATCTTTGTCAATGCAACTCAAGGATAAAAGAAAAGAGAAACGTCTTGAAAGAACGCATGTGAATATGCATAGTAAAATGCAAATGGGAGATTGACCTTAGGTGTGGCTTTTAGAAATTCATCTCTAAGACCAGGGCAATGCTTCCTCAGAGCTTCCACCCTCTCAATTCAGTCCTCAAGATATTGCTCCTCTTTACCAAGAGCCTGAATAGACGAGCCTGTACAAACCTGTGGCTAATCCAAGAAGGGGCAGGGATTTGAATGCAAGCAATGGACTTCTCTCTGCCATCAACAAGAGGACCTCCACCTGAGTAGAGATCCTAGAAGACCAATCTTCTATACCACTGTGAGGAACCTGGAAAGGTGAACTGAGTTTTAAAAGCCACTACTGAATTCAGCTACCGAATTCTGACTTCATATTTCGGATTATGTCATTTAAACTAGAAGTGTGACTAGCATACATTCTGTAGTTCACCATATGGTTCTTGACAGCATAACAATAATCGCAATTGATCATGATAAAGGAAGTGAATAGAGTTTTTATTTAGCCTCATAAAGTTTTCTCTTTTGGAGCTACATTTCATGAACTATATTTCCTGTATTTATGTTTAAGACAGTGAATGCTATCTGACTGTGTGTGTTAGTCACTCAGTCATGGTCTGACTCTTTGCGACCAGGCTCCTCTGCCCATGGAGTTCTCCAGGCAAGAATACTGGAGAGGGTAGCCATTTCCTTCTCCAGGGGATCTTCCCGACCCAGGGATGAAACTCAAGTCTCCTGCACTGTAGGTGGATTTTTTTTACTATCTGAGCCACCAGGGAAGCCATTATCTGATTATAGTGCTCCCTAAAATTCTGCAAGTCAGGCTGAGCTCCATCATCAGCATTTCTCCCCTAGATTTTAAGTGGCTCAGACACTTGTTGCAATTTAGTCCCTGGTCAAAAAGATTTATATGACTTTTTTCTATTGTATTTTATTTATATTCCAACTTTTTCTAGACGATTTAACCTTTAAGGGAAATGTTTTTGTAAAAGAAAAATAATTTATGTCAAACTCTGTAGAAAATTAGATAAAAATATTAAGATAGCATCACTGACTCAATGGACGTGAATTTGAGCAAACTCCAGGAGACAGTGGAGGGCAGAGGAGACTGGCATGCTGCAGTCCATTGGGCTGCAAAGAGGTGGACACAACTTAGCAAATGAACAACAACAACAACTATTGTAGAAAGTATATTCAGTTTATAGACCTGATCTAGTGGTTACAAGATGCATGTTAGACTGAATAAAAATTATATGAGAAAAAAGGTATTTAACAACATTAATACAAGGGGAAAAGAAAAAAGTAGCATACACTGGATGTTTAGTTTGAGCCAGAAACTTTGATGTACACTTTGTGAATATTTTATCTTAGTCATTTAAATGGTAGACAATATTGGCACCATGTTGTAGATCCAGAAACAAAAACGTGACAGCAAGCAAAAAATGAATTGTAAAGTCAGAATTCAACCCCAAAACTGGTTCCAAATGCATTGCTCTTCGTATTGATTATCACTCACTCTTCTAGAAAGTTAAATGTGAACAAGAATACATGTAACACTAAACTCAATAAACACACTAAAGGATTATATCCCTTTTTTAAAAACAATAGGTTAATTTTACTTCCGATATTTTACTGTTGACAAACTTATATTTCTCCTTTACTACATGGTGATGTTATAACAGTTACCATTTCTACTGTCTTGTTGCTAATAGGAACTATGTGACAAGTATGTGACTCTGGTACTGAGCTATCTAATTCTGACTTGAAATTTCTTTGGAAAAAAATTCTGAGTTTAGAAAGCATATTAAGCCAATATGTTCATAGACACTTTTCTGCCTGAGTAATTTTGCAATAGTACAAAACATGTCAGAATGGCAGATTTAAGGGGCTAATGCTAAGATATTAAGACCCTGTAAGTAAAGAAAAATTGTTTATGGAATGAAGAAATCTACTGAGAATATTTAGACCATATGTCAAAGATGAGAATTTTGCCAGAGAACTAATATTATATACTGAATTGAGAACTCAGGATGGTAAATTAACTTTTATAATGTGTTCATTTATTAAAAGATTATCCATAAAATGCACTGCTATTGAACATGCCTCTTAAAAGCAAGTTTTATTTAACTGCATTTCTAATATTTTAATGAGCTTTATTGCATTAGTCTCTGATATCAGTACTTATTAAAACTATGCGTATTTATTACTTACTTTTTAGTTTGTTTCCCACACAGGAGCTTTCAAGTATTTTTAAAAACAGAAAGTATGCTTTTTTTTTTTTTTTAAGTCTTTCTAAAACTACTGTGTCCACATTATGTACTTGGACTTTTAATAAGTTATTAGAAAGAAAATATCTCAAGTAAAATTTTCAGCATATTTGCATTTTAATTCTGGAGAATATTTTCCTATGAGATATGTTTAACTAACCCATGATAACCTATTGACATTAGACCAATTTAACTGTTATTTGAATGCTGGCTGAATTTTGGAGATTTCTTCTTATACATGTCAAGTAATTTTTACTTGCTTATTTAGGGTTTAAAAGTATTTATTGTGTCTACTGCATGTTAGGTACTAGAGATAACCTGGTAAGCAAATTGGACTATCTCCTCCATTTTTAGAGTTTACAGTCTAGTGATAAATAAAGACACAAACCAAATTAATTTAAAAAATTACTTAATTACAAGTTTTGATAAGTGTATAGGAGCTCTGAGAATGTTAAACAATGAAACATGAACTATGGAATGTCAGAAAAATATTTTATAAAAAATAAAATTTTTACTCAGTATTAAATGATAAGTAGGCATTTAGGAATCATTATAGTTTAAATAGAACTTACACTTGTGGCTATAATGGACCAAGTTTTGGAGAAGGAACTTTCTTTCCAAGAATAACTGGAAACATTGATTGAAATATCAAAACAAAAGATACAAAAGAAATAAAAAACAAAACAAAACAAAACACCAAAATATATTCTGAAAGTACTAGGGAGCTACAAAGACACCCAGATCTTGGGGGACCATGATCGTAGAGAGATGAGACTGTTCACTGAGGTGAAACTGATACTTGCTTATTTATAAATAGCATGATGCCTAGAGACTGAGAGTCTTGACAAAGTGTTCTGTAGTAGAATTTTCAGTATCACCGGTCAAAGAGTCCTGGGACACAAAATTCGGATTTCAGGGGAAGAATGTACATTTTTATGCCCTAGGATGTCAGAAGAGAACCCTGATTTGCTAACTCCTAGGAGCGGTGTATGATGGAGCTAGAAAAGATCACAGTGTCCAAACACACCCATCTGAGAGAGGATTAAGATACAATGCAATCTGCCTTTATTCTAACTCTTTGTCAAACGCAAAATTAAATTCTCTGTGGAGAAGATACCATCATATCGAGCATCAACAATTTCCTTATATAGTTTAGAACATTCAGTCAAAAATGATCAAGAAACAAAACCAAGAGGAAACAGACAATTGAAATAGGCCCATGGAAGACTCAGCTATCAAAGAGTTCAGACACTGTCTTTAAATTGACTGAGTGCTCAGTCTCTAAGTCCTGTCCGATTCTTTGCAACTCCATGCACTGTAACCTGCTTGGCTCCTCTGTCCATGGGATTTCCCAGGCAATAATACTGGAGGGAATTGTCATTTCTTCCTCCAGGGGATCTTCCCAACCCAAGGATAGAATCCATGTCTCCTGCATTGGCAGGTGGATTCTTTACCACTGACCCACCTAACTGTGATTAATATCCTCAAGAAAATGGATGACAAGATAGAGAATATCACCGCAGATCAGTAATAGAAAATAACAATGAAATGGAAATGCTATAATCAAATGATATAAAAATTGTCACTAGGATTGCAGTAAATGAATTTAGTAATAGATTATACAGTGATGTTGAAAGGATTAGTAAACAGAAGATGTCGGAATAAAATATATTAAACCACAGAAATACAAATATATAAAACAATAAAATTTTAAAAATTGACAAAAGAGTCACAAAAGGTGACAATTGTTCTCAAAATATATGAACATATATATGAATATATGAAGATCATATGAAGAACAGTATATGAAGAACATATGTATATGAAGAACATATGTATATGAAGAATATATCCATATTAAAACATTCAAAAAAATTGGACAAAAAACAGCTGGAAGTAATATAAATATTTTCATATTTCACCAAGAGATTTTTAAGCAAAAAACCCTGCAACTTGGGCTAATAGACAGGTCTTAAAAGTTAAAAAATAACAATAAATAGTGAGATGTAACTACTCTAGCATGCTATTTACATTTCAAAGTAGGATTAAAATCTAAAACCTTGGAAACATTGTTTGATTTATTTCCCTCTCCCAATATAAATAGACATTTATTTATGTTCCAGAAGATGAAAATTCAGGCACCTCCCGTTTTTGTTCTCAAAGAGGAAGTGTTTTACATTAAGGTGATGTGCTGTGTGCTTTGCTAAATTGCCCCAGTCATGTCTGACTCTTTGTAACCCTATGGGCTCTTGCCCACCAGCATCCTCTGCCTATTGGATTCTCCAGCAGGAGTGCCGAGTGGGCTGCATGCAGTCCTCCAAGATATCTTCCCAACCCCAGGGATCGAACCTGCATCGCTTATGACTCCTGCACTGGCAGGAAGGTTCTTTACCACTAGTGCCACCTGGGAAGCTCCACATTAAGGAGATGAGATTCCTTTTCTCTCTCAGAAGAGGACGGTAGAAGCTGGAAAGCACACATATAACCTTACACGAGGTTCCTAACTTCAGTGTTCCTTTCCTGTGACTTTAGAAACCCTCTTTTATCTTGAAGAGATAGTACCACTCCCTTTTTCACTATCGCACTGTTCACAGTAGCTAAGATGTGGAAACAAATGCCCATGAACAAAAGTGAAAGTGAAGTTGCTCAGTCCTGTTCGACTCTTTGCCACCCCATGGACTTGTAGCCTGCCAGGCTCCTCCGTCCATGGGATTTTCCAGGCAAGAATATTGGAGTGAGTTGCCATTTCCTCTTCCAGGGAATATTCAAGTAAGATGAATAACTTCCAGAGATCTGCTGCACAACATTGCACTTTTTAGTCAACAATAATGTATTGTGCATTTGAAATTTGTGGAGCATACATCTTATATTAAGTGGCCTTATTACAATAAAATTAAGAAAGCTAAATAAACAAGCAAATAAATAAATAAATCCTTCCTTCAAAAAAATTAAATAAATAAAAATAAAATAAAAGCCCTTGATGTACAAGCAGATTTGTCTGTCTGGATTTGCACTGTTGTAGAAAAATAGGGCAATGAGTATTGCTTCATTATTGTTGGCAGTAATAATAATCCTTTCCTGTTCCAGAAACTTCATATTTACTTTCAGAATAATATGAATAAATGTAGATATTAAAAAGTTACTAAAATCTTACTTCAAAAAATTATAAAAGGGGATGTACAAAGGGCTAATAAACATATGAAATCTTCTCAGCCTCCTGAAGCAAAAGATGATGAAACTTTACAATGAGGACAACCAACATGGTAAAAGTCAAAAAAACTGATGACAAGGGTGCTGATGAGGTTACAGAATAATTGAAATACTCAAAAAAATTTGCTTGGAAGTACCTACTAAAGTATTTAGTGCAACTTAGAATGTTTGCTATAGTCCTAACAAAAATGAAATAAATGTACATGCACACATGGTTATTTGTAATATCCAAAATAACCCTAGTCTAGAATAGAAAACTGTAGTACCTTTACATACCCAACAAAATGCCAATAAATATGCAAGAAATATAAACAAAAATGACTCTTGAGGCATTATTTATTTATAATCATTCCCAAAGGTAATAACTTGAATATCCATTAAAAATACACTGGATACATACTGGTTTTGTCATATAATGGAAAAACATATAGCAATGAAAATTGTGGACTAATACACACAATTTTGTGCTTGTGTCTAGAAAGCACAATGGTTATCACAAGAAACAAAATGGCACCATTCACAGGATTCTATTTGCATGAATTTCTGAAATAAGCAAAACTAATTATTGATGAAAGAAGTCAGACAAATGCTAACCTTTGGTGAGCCAAGAGATATTAAGTTACAAAGAAAGAGTGAAAAGACTGATTCTAAACCTTATTTATTTCCTTGATTATTTCCTTATTTATTTCCTGATTTTTTTTTCTATTTTGTGACAGTCTATGCATATGATCTTGCCCTAATGAGTGTTAGTTATAATTCACTTTTAAAGCATTTATTTAGAGTAATCATAACTTGGAATATACAAATCTTACATTTTAGATAAATATATTTTATTTGCAGCAAGAAAAATGGACCTACAGATTATTATACTAAGTGAAGTAAATCAAAGATAAATATCATATGATATCATATATGTGGATATTAAAAGAATGGTATAAACAAACTTATTTACAAAAAAAAAAATAGACTCACAGACATTGGAAAAAAACATATGGTTACCAAAGTAGAAAATGAGGAGAGGGATAAATTAGAAATTTAGGATTAACAGATACATATAACTATACATAAAAGATAATCAAGGGCATACTTCATAGCACAGGAAACTATATTCAATATTTTGTGATAACCTATAATGGAAAAGAATCTAATTATATATATATAATATATATAATTATATATTATATAATATAATATAAATTAATATATTGTTATATTAATATATATTACATATATTATATAACTAAATAATATATTATATATTATTTATATCAATATATTTTTATATAAAAATATGTATAATATATAATATATAATAATACATAATTATATAATATATTATATATCTATTACATCTGCCATTGTATATATATTAAATCTGCCCCTTAAATCTGCAATTCTAACATGTTTTCTAGTATTGCAAAATTACTCAAGGCAGAAAAGTGTCTACGAACATATTGGCTTAATATGCTTTCTAAACTTAGAAGTTTTTTTCCAAAGAGATTTCAAGTCAGAACTAGATAGCTCAGTACCAGAGTCACATACTTGTCACATAATTCCTATTAGCAACAAGACAGTAGAAATGGTAACTGCTATAGCATCACCATGTAGTAAAGGAGAAATATAAATTTGTCATCAGTAAGATATCAGAAGTAAAAGTAACCTGTTGTTTTTAAAAAGAAATAATCCTTTAGTGTGCTTACTGAGTTTAGTGTTACACGTATTCACGTTCACATTTAACTTTCTAGAGAGTGACATTTAACTTTCTAGAGAGTGAATATTAATCAATACAAAGAGCAATGTATTTGGAACCAGAGAGTTTTGGGGTTGAATTCTGAATTTACAATTAATTATTTGCTTGCTGTCACATTTTTGTTTAATATATATAAGGAGGCTTCCCTGGTGACTCAGACGGTAAAGCGTCTACCTGCAATGTGGAAGACCCGGGTTCGATCCCTGGGTCAGGAAGATCCTTTGCAGAAGGAAATGGCAACCCACTCCAGTTCCCTTGCCTGGAAAATCCCATGGACAGAGGAGCCTGGTATGCTACAGTCCATGGGGTTGCAAAAAGTCGGACACGACTGACTGCCTTCACTTCACATACATATATAAATGTATATAATATATATATATACACATGTATATATGTATAAACATATGTATATATAAATATATAGTTATGAATACATATATACATTTACATATACATATTTATGCATACAAATATATGCATATATACATATATATTTGTATATATATACACAAATATATATACATATATATTTGTATATACATATATATGTATATATATGTATATATGCATATATTTGTATGCATAAATATGTATATGTAAATGTATATGTGTATTCATATGTATACATATGTATACGTATATATACATATGCATATGTATATATATATATGTATATGCTATTGCTGCTAAGTCGCTTCAGTCGTGTCCGACTCTGTGCAACCCCGTAGATGGCAGCCCACCAGGCTCTGCCGTCCCTGGGATTCTCTAGGCAAGAACACTGGAGTGGGTTGCCATTTCCTTCCCCAATGCATGAAAGTGAAAAGTGAAAGGGAAGTCGCTCAGTCGTGTCCGACTCTTGGCGGCCCCATGGACTGACTATAGCCTACCAGGCTCCTCTGTCCGTGGGATTTTCCAGGCAAGAGTACTGGAGTGGGGTGCCATTGCCTTCTCCATATATATATATACATATGTATATACATATGTATATGTATAGATGTATATGTGTATATATATGTATATATACATGTACATATGTATAGGTACATGTATATGTATATGTATATACATATATACATGTATATATGTATATATACATATAAATACACACACATATATAATATGTATAAATATACATATTATATATGTACAATATATAATATATATATTGGGACTTCTCTGGTGGCTCAGATGGTAAAGTGTCTGCCTACAACGTTGGAGACCCAGGTTTGATCCCTGGGTCAGGAAGATCTCCTGGAGAAGGCAATGGCAACCCACTCCAGGACTCTTGCCTGGAAAATCTCATGGATGGAGGAGCCTGGTGGGCTACAGTCCATTGGGTCACAAAGAGTCGGACACGACTGAGCGACTTCACTATCTATATGATATATTATATTTATACTGTATATTATGTATATATTTTATATATATTATATCATATATATTTATATGATATAATTATAATTATATCTTTAACATTTATATATTAATATAAACATAATATAATATATAAATATATTATATATATAATATATAAATATATTATATATATAATATAATACTACTAATAATATAATAATATATTATTTATAATATACATATAATTATAATATATTTTACTAATGAATATTACATTAATCATATAATAATATAATAACCTAATGTAGTATATATAATATATAACATAAATTTCTATATTAATATAAATATGATATATAGTTACAGATATTTATATAAATATATATGAATCTATGCATATTTATATATGAATCTATGTATACATAATATAATATAATTTCTTATGTATTGATAATATATTTATAATTGATCATATATATTTATATATAAATATATATTTATATAAATATGCAATATATATAATATATAATATTTCATATATAAGTATATAAACATAATATATAAATATAATTTTTTTATTTATTTCATATATAATGTATATTATATACTATATCATATATTGTATAATATAATATATATGCTATATAATAGAATATATATTATACACATATGTAATATATAATATATATTTATAATTATATAATATATATGATATAATATATATAGTATGTATATAATATATATTGTATATTATACATTTAATAAATATAATATATAATATTATATAATATATAATCAATATTATATATAATATATTATATATAATACATTATATATTATACTAATTAGATATATATTTATGATATAATATATTTTATAAATATTTATATATTTCATTATATATTAATAAGTATATTTATATATTTATATGTATTTATTATAATAATAATATAAATATATATCTATCAATATAAATATATTTATATCATAGTACATTTTATATATTATATTAATATATAGATATATATTTATATATTTATATTTATATATTTTTAAATAATATAAATTTTGATATTTATTTAAAAATATATTATATATAGTATAAGTATATATATATTTATATATAATAAAATGAAATAATTAATATTATATACATAAATATATAAATAATATAAGTATTAGATATATACTATTATATATTATATCATATATTATATATTAATTATATTATATTAGTCAATTATATATAATTATATATAGTATCTAATTATATTAAATATTAAATATCACATTATATTATATTTACTAATTAATATATACATTATTCATTAATGTATACAGTTAATATATATATTACATTATATATTATACTATATATTATATAATATATAATATATTTTTATATGTAATATATTATATATTTTACATATTTATATACATATAAATGATATATATATATTTGCTGTATGCTTGAATCTAACACAACATTCAACATGAACTATGCTTCAGTTTAAAAGCTTAATAAAATTTAAAATTTATACTATGTTACCTCTTTTTACTGGAAAGAAATTTCTCCAGGTTTCTAATATTTAATGAGCTTAAAAATAAATTAAAATGCAGAAACTATTCAATATTGTATTGCAAACATTAAATCGTTATTTTGAACAGTTTTTTAAATGTATTTGTAAACAATTTATGTCAATTTAATCTTTAACTTTTAGTATGTGAACAAGATGAAAGACTCTCAAGTATTTTCTAGAAGCAGAGAAAGATTCATAAGGGCAAGTGGCTTTTGGATTATGAATCTCATGTTGTATTTTCACACTTCCTTAAGCTTTTGTTACAATTGGTTTTCTTGCATATCTTCCTTTTGAAAATACACATGTATAGCCCAAATTATATTTCTTATAGGATTCTAAGTTCACGTGTTAAAAAATGGAATTCAAGACCTTTAATAGGACTGCTGAAATGAGTTTCATATACGTGAGATACTTTCCTTATATTGACTCAATTAATCAGGCTCAAATCTCTCCTCTAATAAGTATTAAAACAAGAATTCTAACACAGTTTGTCCAGCTCTGAAGTCCATACAAATATCGCTGTGCTGCATCTAAATTCATTTAATTTTTATCATGAAACTCATCAATTTCAAATATGCAAATTTTTATCTACAGACTTTTACAACAGTGAGTCTCGTTTTAGGATACACTGCAGCTTGTACTTATTGTTTAGTCACTCAGTCGTGTGTGATTCTTTTGCGACCCCATGAACTGTAGCCCACCGAGCTCCCCTGTCCATGGGATTTCCCAGGCAAGGATAATGGAGTGAGTTGCCATTTCCTTCTCCAGGGGATCTTCCTGACCCAGGGACTTAACCCACATGTCCTGCATTGGCAGGCAGATTCTTTATTTCTGAGGGAAGCCCTGCAACTCTTTTTAGTCTGTATCAAAATAGATAAGTAGAAGTAGCTCCTACTACCACAACATGTGATCTGATAAGAAGGAATTACACAGGAACACAACTGTGGAGATCTCCTGAATAGCACCCTTCCAGCCATATACCAATGACAGGAAAAAGAGTTCAGCATAGCTTTTCTTGAGCAACCTATGTCTGCTGCTCTTACTCTAAGTAATATGCGTATCCAGATAAAGGGGAATGAATAACCTAGACATTCCTTGCTTGAGGCACTGTATGTAGCTCTTTTTGACATGAATTTCTTTCTAAATCCATTCAAGAGTAACTCTTCAACCAGGGCAAGGTTGTGATTGGTTTTCATGAAGATAAGGCAGGGTTTGTAATTAAATTTCACCAGAGACCCACCAACTTGCCCTAGGGAAAAAAATAAAGGAGCCGACATCCCTGCCTTTGACAATATAATAGAGGGGTCAGAACACAAATTCCTTCTTGATAGAATGGTGTATGGAAGGTTCCTTACTGGAGCTTTGTTTAAGACATTTTCTTTTGCAGACATCACCAATCTTTTAGCAGTGTCAGCTCCTGTTCCTAGGCTCCATCAAGTCATTGAAGTTTCTGATCTTACTCTAAAAACCAGGTCAATGACGTGGCTATTGTTTAGATTTTTTTTGTTGTTGTTGTTGAAGGAAGAAAAAGGCTATGCAAATCCCTTTGACCATATTCTTTCTTAAAGCTGTGGATCTTATATTTCAGTGTAATTTTAAAAATCAAGTTGCCAGTAAGGGATGGCACTTCCAAATTTGATGGGCTCTAAATCTTACAGGAAGTGCAATGTCATAGTGAAGATAGAAGACAGCTGTCTTAGTTTATTCGAGCTGCCTCCAACAGACGCAGACTGAGTTTTGCAATAAACATTTATTTCTTATAGTTCTGGAGGTTGGAAGTTCAAGATCACGGGGTCAATAGAATCCTGTCTGGTGAGGACTTTCTGGTTCATGATTAGTCATCTTTTGCTGTGTCCTCACATGGCAGAAAATGTAATGTTGCAGACACCAGTACTCGAGATACCAAGTACCACACTCGGAGAGTTGGAGAACTCAGGTTTATTACGCTGGCAGGCCCAGAGGTGCTAACACTCCAAGCTCTGGGCTCCAAACAAAGGGGTTGCAGAGCTTTTATTACAGACTGTAGTGGGCAACACTAGCTGTTAACAGGCTGGTTTTAACTAAGGGGTATCGCACACACAGGAGCAGTGGTCAAGATGGGGAGGGGGGTGCCTGGCCTGGACAGGCATGATGAAGCAATTTGCAGGGGCTGAGCAATTGCAAAGAGCAGGACAAGGGTGAGTGAGATAAACTCCAGTTCCTAGTGTTGCAAGTCCCCACTTTCTGAGACCACATGACCTACGTGATATAGACTTTGCAAGGGGCAAGCTGAGTTATGGAGGCAGATGGAGAAGGAGGTTATGTAAAATTTAACTTTTCCTCTTCATTCCTCTTGATGCTTCTGTCACTCATTGTAGAAAGCATCATCTCATGTTTTTGGTAGGACATTCAGAGCTCCCCCTCATTTAGGGGGCTATGTTGAACTATTACCACTTGTAACTTTATGGACTAAATCCGAGAGGTTATGAACTGGGTAATAGCATTGAGAATACAAGGGCCAACCAAGAGCGCTGCAAAGAGCATGAAGAGAGGACCTGTTAAACGGAGAGGCCACAATGCCCAGCTCCAGATATTGCTCCAATTACCCCAGGGATTAGCTAGTTTTTCTCCCCTTTTTATGAGTTGTTCCCCTAGCTGTTGAGCCATGTCCCTGACTATTCCTGATTGGTTTACATAAAAGCAGCATTTTTCAGTCAAGAAGAGTCAGAGTCCTCCTTTTTCAGCTGTCAGTAGGTCTAGCCCTCTAGATTTGGCCACTCTCTCAATGTCGTCTGTGAAGTCTTTGGATAGTGTATGGAAAAAGGTGGTTGATGAAACAATCCCTCCTACTCCCATACCTATCCCAGCCGTGATTCCCAGACCAACTAGTAGAGGTATAGACTGGATGGCTCTTTTTAACCATGGATGTGCTGCCAGAGATATGGTGAGAGTCTGGTTGTTAGGGACAACGTTCATCTGGGAAGTGAGGAAAGCTAAGGTGCGGATACCCATCTAATCGACAGGTAGACATAAGTAAGGATCTGTCCCACAAACAAAGAAAAGGCCTTGATGGGGGCAGCACCGTCTGTTACAGCAAGGGACACCGAAAGGCTGCAAAGCAGCCTGCACATGACAGATAACTGAACACCAGCAAAAGCTTTTCTCCCCATCTTGGGCTGTCACGGCTGTAGCAACTGAGCCTATCATGAAGGTGGGTGAGCTATACTGTGGAGCAGTTTAGTTAGTAGGGAGAACTGATCATCACAATCAGGGATGGAGTCCAGGGTTGACAACGAAAATCCATTGATATTTTGATAGTCGGATCCTCAAGCTTCTGCCGTGCGTGGACTAGTGTCAGACAAGTGTGGACTAGTCAGCTTCCAGAGTGACCAAAGCAGGGCTCAGCATCCTTCGAGGGTGAGGGCCATTGTTTTTGGAACCAGACCTTGAGGGGGTTTTCGGGGTCTGGAACTGCTTGCCAGGTGTCTTCATTACAGGAAGCCACTGCCTTCTTGACTCTGGTGTGCTGGATCCAAGGAATGACACCAATAACTTCAACAGCAGTAGGGGTTGCCAGGACAACCGTGTGAGGGCCTGTCCAAACTGTCCGAAGTGGTTCCTTTTCCCATATCTCATCCCCTGGCTGATAGGGATGAACCCAATTGCCCAATGGAATGAGTGTCCTTTTTCAGGTTTCCCGGGCAATACGGCGGAAGACTGTTCCCAGGGCCTGGAGGTGTCGGGACATTCCAGGTCAGCTAGTTTTTTGTGGCCTCCCTTGAGCTTTATATCACTGGGGGTGTTCTCCCATACAAGACCTCAAAGGGGGAATAGCCTGAGGACCCTGGGGTGCATTTACGGAGAGAGATGAGAGTCCACAGAATGATAAAGCAGCTTGTCCTAGCGCTGTCTGTGTGTCGGCTGGAGGATACTCTTGTCATACTACTACTTGGAGAAACAATTTAGTAAGAAAGTTGAAGATATATGGCCCAAAGATTAATAGAAGTAGGAAAGCTGCTGTAGTGCCAGCTAGGAGAACCAGGTCCAGGCATTGGTTCATGACGTTAGTGTTTCTCTAGGTATGAGAAGATGCAAGAATTTGGACTCATAAAAATCTTTACCTGAAAACATCTGACTATCTGAAGGCCTGTTTTTTCTGGGTTTTCCCAGAGCAGAGTGCCTTATTTTTTGTCTCCACCCTGAACTCCTTTCAAGGGGGTATGAAGGTCAGCATCTTAAAGTGGTCATGATTTAATCTTTGTAGAGGCAGCTGGCAAGGACCAACTTCCAGTTGGCAGGGCCCCTTCACAGTCATATTCGACCATGTTTGGGGGCATTTCATGGTGATCGTGTCCCATGGTGTTAGGAAGGCTCATTCCCAGGTCTACCGAAGATTCCATTGACAGGCCACTCAATGTGCTGTTACTAGACCAGGCCTTGCAAGCGACAAAAGTCTCTGGACCATACCTGTCTCACAAGCCTCTTGGTCTGGGAAAATATTTTCTCTTGTTGCTTCTTCCTATATCTAGAGTTACATTATTACAGTTATTGATCTCATATGGAACTGCATATCAGCATTTTATCACAGGCTCAGTCACACATTTGGTAATATAAAAAATAATCTTCTAAAGCAAACTACATAGAAAATAATATAGCTAGTAGTAATCAAGGTCACAAGCAAGAACTTAAGTCAAGAATTTTCATTGGGTACAGCCTGGTATACCCCAGGTCACCTGACTCAGTTAAATGATTATAGCCAAGTGTTAATCTCCTGGTTGTACATCATGAAGCATCTGACCTTTATGCAAAGATTGGTTACGGAGATAAGCTTTGGAAATAATCTTAGAGTGTCGTTTTTAATAACTTAATTACACCTTTTAGCAATAAAACATAACAAGGATCTATCTCAGAGGTAAGTCTTAGTAAGCACAGACCTTAATTAAAACTAGAACTTAATATTTAGTGAAACATAATTTTTTCTTTTTTTTCTTTTGGAGAACTCAGTGTGAGGGCATTAGCACTGTAGCCAGGGAAGGCTTTAACCCATCAAATAAAAATGAGGTCCGTCAGGGAGCTGGAAAAAGCCAAGAGGCCGTCTTGGATCTCCCATAGCCCTGGATCTTTGACTCTTTGATTTTTAGCTGTTGTCTATTTATTTTTAATTTCCTGATTTAAGAGAAGACTATCGCCATGTTTTAAGGATAGCAAGATAGTAAAAGTCTAACCATGAGGGGTTATTTTTTGTAGAAGCAGAATGAACTTTGTCTACATGTACCATAGTCTTAAATAATGTTTATTTGCTTTACCAAAGTAACAAAAATATTTTAAAAACAAATATAAATCACTTAAAGGCAAATAAATTTATAATCTGTTATCAAAAGCTGCATTTTAAGAAAACTTTGTTCTCTTTAGAGAGAGAAGATCAAATCCCATTCTGGTACCAGCTTACTGTTAACAGCAAAATTTGTTTATCTGTTTAATCTTAGAAAGTTTTTTCCATGAATCTTGAAGAACTAGCAGTATTCTTCTAAAGGCATGAGAGTAAAACCATAGAAGGCATGTTTAAAATCTGATTCTATTGCAATTGACAAAGAAACCTGGTCATAACACTTAGATATAATAACTAGAATTATAATTGACCATATTTTATCAGGGCATATCAAATCTATATGAATTTCACATAATTTCAGAATATCTATATTAAGAACATCAACCATACAGTATAGCCCGAAAAGATTTTTCACTCCTTTAACAGTACTTCCCATGTAATTTAACAAGTCAAATGAACCCAGGTAGCTTAATAGCTCTTTGGGATGTCTCAGGGGCCTTCTGAAGCATCCCAAAGTTGGCTAGAAGTCAAGTTATTTAGGAAGTTTTGTCAATAAATATCAAAAGGGTTTATAACAGTCAAGTAGGGTCATATAAGTTACTGTGAAATAATAGCTATTTACTTAGCCAAAGTTAACAAAATATTTCAAAGGTAAATATAGAACAGATCAATTAAGAGGTTAAAAAAAAACCTTAAATCTACTATTAAAAGCAGTTCAACATCTGAAGAAAGTAGTCCTCTTAACAGAGAGAAAGGCCGAATTTAAGTTTTTGCACCAGCTTACTTTAAACTCATTTAGGTAAACTTAATTAAATTATTTTAAACTTAGTCAGTCCTAACCATGCACAAAACTTTTTCAGGGTCCACCTTCCCCAAACCTTTTAATCACTTTCTGTAACAGTCACCTGTAAGTCAGACCTACTTTCTTTTCCCTTTATAAAATGTAATTTTATTTTTTATATCTTCTTTATTAAAAACATACATCCTACTTTCTTACTAGATTAGCAAACAAACATTAATACTAGATATTTAGTATTGAATATTTCCCAGTTCACTTGAATCTGAAATTTGTTTAGGTTATTTTTTCTTATATTTAGAATTGTTTGATTTGCAAGTGCTTACTTTTCTTTAAAGTGTACGTGCTTACTTTTCTTCTCAATTAAATTAGAAACTCATTTACAACTTCAACAATATTATCAGAAAAAAGACATATACTGAGACATGCATAAATCCAGACAGACTGACAGAGCTCTTCTAGTTTTCTGTTTGAGATTTAAAATATCTCTTTGACCCCTTTTTTTTCTTCTCTTGAAGTTCTAATTTGCCCAAGGCTGAGGTCTCAGGCAAAGCTGGCTGTATATTTCAAGGACGAGGAAAGGGTTAACTTCAAGCTTTTTCCTAGGCAGGCCTTTTAACAAGCTAGTTGTTTTCAATTGCATATGCAAAAATAACTGGTTTTGTAGTTTCCAAAAAGAAAAATTTCTCTCACTCCCTTCAGTCAGCAATCATGCACTCACAGTCATTCAGAGGATATCACAATGCCTCCCTTCTCCCGAGTCCCAAAGTTTCCTTAACTGTTGCTGCCTTCTCGGGAGCCCCGGTGGAGGTTATCATTCACGATGCCTCCCTTCCTCCCAAGTCCCCAGGTCTCCCTATCTGATGCTCCCTTCCTGCCAGCCCAGAGAGGTGATCAGTCTCCTCTTCTACCCGCCGGGGTAGGTTCCTGCCTGGGGACCAGCCCCAGGGCCTTACCTTATCCTGTGGCCATTCCTGGTGAGTTGGTCCATCCCTCCAGGGAGTCCAGCTGAGGCTCAGCCGTCCGGAGAGTCGGAACACCGGTCCGAAAGAGAACCCGGGATACCATCAGGTGATGCGTCTCCATTCCTCTCGGGGTTCCTTCACTAAAGCCCGGCTGAGCCACCGGTCTGGCGGCTCAAGGGGCCGGCGTAGTTGGAATCTCGCTGGTGCCTCCAGAAATGCTGCAGAAACCAGTACTCGGGAAACCAAGCACCACACTCGGAGAGTTGGAGAACTCAGGTTTATTATGCTGGCGGGCCCAGAGGAGTTAACACTCCAAGCTCTGAACCTGAACAAAGGGATTACAGAGTTTTTATAGACAGACGGTAGTGGGCAACACTAGCTGTTAACAGGCTGGTTTTAACTAAGGGGTTTCACATGCGGGAACAGCAGTCAAGATGGGGAGGGGGATGCCTGGCCTGGACAGGCATGATGAAGCAGGTTTGCAGGGGCTGGGCGATTGCAAAGAGCAGGACAAGGGTGAGTGAGATAAACTCCAGTTCCTAGTATTGCAAGTCCCCACTTTCTGAGACCACATGACCTGCGTGATCTAAACTTTGCAAGGGGCAAGCTGAGTTACAGAGGCAGAAAGAGAAGGAGATTATGTAAAATTTTAACTTTTCCTCTTCAGCAAGACATCTTTCTGGAAGCTCTAAAGACACTAATCCCATTAAGGACTTCCCAGGTGGTGCAGTGGTAAAGAATCTGTCTGCTAGCGTGGGAGACGCAAGAGACACAGGTTCAATCCCTGGGTCAGGAAGATACTCAGGAGCAGGAAATGGCAAACCTCCTCAATATTCTTGCTTGGAAAATTCCAGACAGAGGAGCCTCGCAGGCTACTGTCCTTGGGATCCAAAAGGATCAGACACACATAAGAAGGCATGCAACAGTCCCTTAAAGAGGATTTTGCTCTCATTGCATATTCACCTCCCAAGCCCCTACTCCCTAATACCATCTATTTGGGGCTTAAGAATTTCAAGACATTAATTTGAGAGGAGATTCAAATAAATACGCAGACCATAGCACCACATCTTCAGGTTTTTCTCAAAATCGGGAAAAGATTCCATGAAACAGAAGGCAGAATAAAGTTTTGTTGTTATTGTTGAGTCACTAAATCATGTCAGATTCAGACTCCTGTGAACTGTAGCACTTTAGGCTCCTCTGTCCTTCACTATCTCCCAGAGTTTGCTCAAATTCATGTCCATTGAGTTGGTGATGCTATCTAACCATTTCATCCTCTGCAGCCTCTTTCTCCTTTTGCCTTCAATCTTTCCCTGCATCAGGGTCTTTTCCAATGCTCTTGGCATTAGGAGGCTAACATATTGGAGCTTCAGCTTCAGTAACAGTCCTTCCAATGAATATTTAGGGTTGATTTTCTTTAGAATTGACTGGTTTGATCTCCTTGCAGTCCAAGGTGCTCTCAAGAGTCTTCTTCAGCACCACAATTTGAAAGCATCAATTCTTCTGTGCTCAGCCTTCTTTATAGTCCAACTCTCACATCCATACATGACTACGGGAAAAAGCATAGCTTTGACTATCCATGACTTTTTTTAGCAAAGTGATGTCTCTGCTTTTTAATTTGCTATCTAAGTTTGTCATAGTTTTCTTACAAGGAGAAAATGTCTTTTAATTTCATGGCTGCAGTCACCGTCTGCAGTAATTTTGGGGTCCAGTAACATTAAATAAAATCTGTCACTGCTTCCACATTTTCGCTTTCTATTTGCCATGAAGTGATGGGACCAGATGCCTAGTTTTTTGAATGTTTAGTTTCTAACCAGCTTTTTCACTCTCTTCTTTCACCCTCATCAAGATACAACATGAAGATACATAGCATCCAATGTGGAGTCAGAGCCTCATAGCTTAACACACAAGGAGTCAAGTCTTGTTGATTGAGCTTTGTCCTCACAAGCGCCCCGCCCACCCCCCCAAAAAAGGTGTTGAAGCCTGAAGACTCGTACTATAAATATGAGCTTATTTGAAAATAAGGTCTTTATAAATGTAATGGAGATGAGATAGTATTCATCCAAGTTTTGCCCTAATCCTATATGATTGGTGTCCTTATAAAAAGAAGGAAAAGAGACACAGACACATGGAGGGGAGGTGGCGGATGTTATGATAGTGGCAGCGATAGAAGTAAAGTAGCCAAGGAGCACCAAGAATCAAAAGGCATCACTAGAAGACAGCAAGAGACAGAGAAGAATTCTAGCCATTCTCAGAGAAAATACAGTCCTGACTAAACTGTCAGCAGGGCTGTATTTCAGACTTTCAGCCTCTAAAAGTGTAAGACCCATACATTTCTATTGTTTTATCCCCTCAGTTTACGGTACTTTGTTAAGGCTGTCAAAAGAAATCTATATAGTGTATAACTTAGGTCATCAGCATAGATAGGCACCACACAGAGGGCAACCCACACAAAGGTGGTATATGAAACACATTTTAAATATTGCCATCAGCTGATACTGCAACAAAATTTCATATGGTAATAGGTCTCTGTAACAAATGTGTATTTTTGGCCCAAAAGACACCTGAAAAAAGTGAAAGCAAAATCCAGATGGGATATGTTCCACCACTGGCTAAGAATGTTAGTATATTTCTTTCAGTAGTATAGAAAAACTAGAAATTAAATTATCATTTCACATCATTTACAGTATACTGCATGTATAAATGCCTTAGTTGCTTTTATGGTAAAGTGTATATCAGGCTTCTTTTCTAGTTATATGGGTTTAGACACTATCTGGAATAAAAGCAATATAGTTATATTATAATATTACAATAGTTAAAGAATAGAAACTTTCCAAGTATTAAAAAAAAAAAATGTGTGCACAAATGTGTAGCCAATTTGTGTGTTGCCAAGATTTTACAGTCCATAATATGGGTGAAGTGATGTAAATAGAAGGCTGTAGGGAATATTTCTTGGCAATGTTATTATTATTATTGTTTTTTGCATTTCAGTGTTTCATATTACACCATAGATTAGTTCTGCTTCTAGAAAATGTAAAGTCCGTATTCACAAGTGCAAAATATATAAAGCTAACTCATGGAATTAAGTGGACAAAATAGAATTCTGTGTTATTCTGTATGTTCAGTGAAAATTAGGACTTAGTAAATATGGAGAACTTAAAGACATCTTCATATTTTTAAATTTTCACAATTTTCTACTCAAGAATGTGAGTGTACTAAGTCACTTCAGTTGTGTACGACTCTTGGTGACTCCATGGACTGTAGACTGCCAGGCTCCTCTGTCCACGGAAATTTTCAGGCAAGAATACTGGAGTGGGTTGCCATGCCCTCCTGCTGGGTATTTTCCCTACCCAGGGATCAAACCAGCATCTCTTCTATCTCCTGCACTAGCAGGTGGATTCTTTTACACCTGGGAAACCCCACTCAAGAATGACATTTGCTAATTAAAAGTGACATTGCTCATATATTCATCAGCCGGATTAGGTCTATACCATGTAAAAGTAGGTTATGAGTAGATATGATTATAATCTACCCCTAAGAAGAAACTGAAGAGATATTTGCCCTTCTGTCTCCCTGACATATTTAATGTAGGCAAATTGTGGAATTTAACCATATATTGTACACACAACTGTATTAATTAACTTTGAACAGTTTTTTATTAGAGTCACAGGTTTCCCTGATGGCTCAGACAGTGAAGAATCCACCTGCAATGCAGGGGGTTCAGTCCCTGGGTCAAGAAGACCCCCTGGAGTAGGAAATGGCTACCCACTCCAATATTCTTGCCTGGAGAATTCCATGGACAGAGGAGCACGACAAGCTACAGTCCATGGGGTTGCAAAGAGTCGGACATGACTGAGCTACTAACACTTTCACTTTGCTTTCGCTTTTAGTAGACAAATGTGCTCACTGCTTTCAAAGGTAACAATAGAGTACTAAAATATGTAAGATTTTGCCATTGATTATTTCTCTTTTTTCTGGTTCCCTAATCCATTTGACTCAAAAGTAAAATGATCATCAAAGAACCACTGAGTATCCCCAAGGATTTAGCAATATACTAGGTGTTTGATCATTGAAAACTATAAAGAATATGCTTAGTTTTGATTCTGTTGAAATGTTGAGTGGTCCATTAGGCAGAAACAAGTAATTCATCCATCAGAATCATCCACGCTAAATGATCACCCTTGACAGTTTATATGTTGAACATGAGAGCACTCATGAAAATATATGCACTGGATGATTGGAAGTTGACTTTTCTGTTATTCCAAAAGTCTACTCTTCAGTAAAGATCTGTAGGTCAATCTTAAATCACTTGTTGTGCTATATGTAGCATAGGCTATAAATAATTCTGACCCTCATTATATCTACAGAAATATCTCAAGGGTTTTGATTTATAACATGAAGCTACTAAAACCCTATATAACATGTAAATAATCTGAAATTTGAATTGTTAAAGAAAGAGGCTATAAAGACATTAGTGACATTTACAAAATTTGAAAATTCTAATTTGCACACTAATGAATAATTACATAGAAACAAATCCATAATATACCCTTTACTTTATCAAATCTTATGTAACTAAAAGCAACTGGATGTTTAGTTATACTAATGAGTAAGATTTTACCTGAAAATAAAATAACTAGACTTAATGACAGCCTCTATACATCTTCCTGACTAAATTTTTCTAGTATTTATAACCCTATATATAAATAAATCTATACAATTAATAAAACACTTTTATAGTTATAATAAATAATTTATAATAATACAAACATTCCCATTTATGCTTAAATTGGAATTAAAAATTCCAATTAATATTAATTCCAATTAACACAAAAATATTCCAATTTCATAAAAGTGAATGCTGCATATTAAAATATAAGTAAATACTAAGTAAATACTAAAAGTGAATAATTTATATTGAGTTTAGCCCATTCATCACAAAGGAAACTGCTGTTGACCCTATTAACAATAGCTGTTATTGTAATGAATATTTTCCTCTATGTTTGAACACACTTCAAGGACAGAGATTAGTGTGACATAGATAAATTGGAAAAGAAATATATATGTTTAAAAAAGGGGAGAACAAGTTAAGGAATGAAAATGAATATAAAACCAGAACAAAGTAAATGTCAGTTTAGTGAAATAAACGAGCACTTTGTTGCATGTGATTGGAATTAAAAAAAAAAAGTCAGGAAAATTTGACATGTAGTTATTTGGGGAGAGGGTAATAATTAGTCATTCTTTTTGTCTCTTCAAACAAGATCAAATATTAAATAGACTGGCACTGAATTCATTTATGTATCTACATATCACTGCTCTATATAAGCTTCTAATTTATATATATTTAATATAAGCTACAAAATCTCAAATTATTAAGTTATTGAGATCTCAAATTAAGATCATAATTAATTGCACCTTTCAATGGCTACATAAAGAAAGGAAAATGAGTTAAATGAGGGAAACACTAAAAAAATGCAGTATAAAGTACTCACAGAGATCTTATGCCACTAATTAGTGATTGTCTTTATTGATTAAATACATGTAGCTATTTTAAACTAGTATTTTATAAACATGAGAATCATTTCTGGAAACACTAATTCATTTACTTATTCATTTATTCAGTAAAGAAACCTACTGATTATTGAGTATTTCCATGTGTCATACAGTTGGAATGCGAGCTCCTTGAGGGAAAGCATTTTTGTTTTGTAACCTTAGAAAAGTGTCAGACACATGCAAGTATTTGATAGATATGTGTTGTTAGTGAATGAATGCTAGAATGCTAGGTGCTAGGATGTAATGATGAATAGATCAGATAATGATGAACAGATCATATATAATGGGCTTCCCAGGTATCACAGATGCAAGAGATGCAGATAGGATCTCTGAGTCAGGACGATCTCCTGGAGTAAGAAATGACAACCCATTCTAGAATTTTTGCCTGGAAAATTCCATGGACAGAAGAGCCTGGAGACCCATGGAGCCATAAAGTGTCGGATACAACTTAATACACACACACACACACACATACACACACACACACACACACAGATCATATAGCACAACCAATGGCTTTGCAGTGTTTCTAATGTCAGGAGTGAAGTTAACAGCTGTTCAAAGTTACTGTTATGTATTATTGCAAAGTTCATAGCTACCACCCAAAAGCACAGAATATGTTTGTTCATCAGTTTTAAAAATAAAGGAAACTAGATGGAAAATGCTAAATACCAAGGACAAGAAAATGGGATTGCAAGAATGACCAGATTTTAAATGGGTGGTTTCTTTCCAAGAAGTCCCTTAATGTCTATGCAAAAATAAATGGATCTCCAGGGCTCCTGCCCTCTTTTTATACTCCCTCTGCATCAACAAGGCATCTTCACACACATATGCAGGTATGGGCAATTTAAGAAAAATCTTAACTGTTAAAGTGGAGTTAAGCACAGATTGGCTGTTTATTCACCCCAAAAAAGATCCTCTAGGGAAAGATCAGGAATGATTCGATATCCCAGGAGAAAGTAGTGTTAAGTATATCAGCTCTTTAAAGGTATTCTAGTAGTCAGATGTTAGATACACAGTTTAGTGTGTTTATTGAAAACTTAGAAGGAACTGTGGAGAAATTCAAAATAGTCAATTACATTAAAATATAGAACATTTAAAATCAAAGAAACAGGAAGGTTTTTTATTTTTTTAATGAAGTGTCAAGGAGGTGCTGATTACAAGCTTCAAGTGTTTTATAACGATTATGTTGCAGACTATGTGCTATGCTTAGTCGCTCAGGCCTGTCCGGCTCTTTGTGACCCCATGGACTGTAGCCTGCCAGATTCTCTGTCCATGAGGATTCTTCTGTCCATGAGGATTCGCCAGGCAAGATTACTAGAGTGGGTTACCATGCCCTCCTCCAGGGGATCTTCCCAACCCAGGGATTGAACCCAGGTCTTCCACATTGCAGGCAGATTCTTTACCGACTGAGCCACCAGAGAAGCCTGTTGCAGACTATGGGAAGAGGTAATTGTCTATTTCTATGAAAGAAAATGAGAAAAAAAAGAGGCAGAGATACAATAATCATTACAATTAATTTATTAAGCCTTTAAAAAAATCTTCATAGGGAAGGTTTTAAAACATTTAGAAGTGACTTACTTTGAAAAGTGACAACATCCCGTTGAAGGATACTTGTGAATCATATACATTTTCTTCTTCCAGGTATGGATATAATTTTCCCAAAATAGAGGAATAAGCCTGCTGAATCACCATAGATCCTTTCTAAAATTTACCATCTTAATCCTCCCACCATTAATTAATTACCCTCAATTAACTAAATACACTCACTGTTTCTCTTTTACTTATTCTACTGTGTGTGTTGTTGAATTCTATATGTTTGGTAAGTTGCTTCAATATTTAAATGGAACAGTGAGCAGTAGTATCAGTGTAGTAACTCATGTAGGATACCCAGGAACTGAGTAGTATTAAAATGGATCATTAGAACCCATACATTTTGAATTTCCATTTTCCATTTTAAAATTCTTTATTTCTGAAGTCTGTTGCTGTAGTTTACTCACTAAATTGTGCCTGACTCTTTTGCGACCCCCTAGACTGTAGCACGCTAGGCATGTCTGTCCATGGGATTTCCCAGGCAAGAATACTAGTGTGATTTCCACTTCCTTCTCCAGAGAATTTTCCCAATCCAGGAATTGAACTTGTGTCTCCTGCATTGACAGGAGGATTCTTTACCACAGAGCCACCTGGGAAGCCCTTCTAGGTTTTGGGATAATTTATGGAAAGAAATGATCATTAATAATTGGTTCTTAAATGCTAATCTTAAGAATTATAAGTCAATTTAGATGTTCAAATGAGTAATTCTTAGTCTCTGATTCCATAGTTATGTTCAGATAACACATGTAGAGGTGCATTTTAGGAAAGTATGCTGGACAACATTGTGGGCAAAGAAGGAAACACACCTTCACAGAAACATTTTAGGATCAGCATTAATGATTTGCATGTTAATTGAGCCCTTTGAGAGCTCTCCTTCAAAGTCGTAAATCAGAGAAAGGTACACAGATCATCTAGATTCTTACTAAATGAAAAGAAGATGTGCTATGAAAAGATCAGGGTAGAGATGTGTAAGCAGGATTCCTATGATTAATCATCCAAAGTAAACTTTATTATTTAAGAGCTATTGGAAAATAAAGAAGCAGATTGTTTTCCCCTAACAATGTGGATCAGATTTACATGGTGTCATAAATATTGACAGTATTATGTTAGTCAAGCATTCTGATTTGTCTTGCTTCCTGAGAATTGTATAAAAATGAAGATTGTATAAACATTTTTAGGATGAATGCTCCCAGAGTTTGAAATAATGGGACCAGTGACTCTATGACTATTAAGCTGTTTTCATGCTGTTAAATCCTTTGCATAACAGTGGGAACTGAGTACACAAGGCTGTTTCAGCTCCTCTTACTACAACTCTTTTTCCCACAATTTATAAAATTAATAGTTTTGACTATTTTGCCATGTTCTGTAAAGGATAACGCTAATGCATGAAAATATTAAATGCTTTTTTTTTTTTTTTTTTAGAATTCTAGCTAAAAATCTGAAGCTGAAGACAATGGGCATTGAATACATACCCTTCCTAAAAATAGTTTTTCAAATAAATCCATGCCAGTATTTATGTAACAAGTAGCACAACTGGTCAAAAATCCAATTTCAAAATAATTATATGATGGAAGTAAAAGAGATTCTTTCAAGTGAATTTTTAGAGTAGAGATTGGGATTTCTTGCAGGAAGGTAAGGCTGACCTCTCCCTGCCTGTCAGGGTTTTGACTATGCCATGGCATTACAACTCCAAAGTTTTGCAGCAGACAATCCTTACAGCAGACTGATGTAGGCTCAGTAGGGATTGGGACACAAGTGAACATAGAAACTTATGCCTGCTCTCTTTTGCCAGAAGTTTAAGACAGGGGTATGGCTGAAGAAATCAAGACAAAAGCGCTATAAGGTAGATAGAAATTTTCCCACTTGCTGAGGCAAAGATGCATGAGATCTTGCGGGGTTATCAAAGCCATCAACTTATCTTGAGACTTTTTTGACTGTACAGGACAAGTAATCTAGGAAATAAGAAAATTTGCCTCAGAGTCAGAAGGAGAGTGGAAGTTGGGAGGCAGCAGGGAAGTGCTTCTCCTGTGAGGGAGAGAGTTATTGTAGTATGATTACAACTGAGGGTGGATCTCTGCAGTCCACAATGGCTCCCATAGAAGAACCAGACTTTGGATGCAGCATGATGTCAGTCATTATCAGCTAACATGAAATTAGAAGCAGTCTTAAATCTTTCAATACTTACATATTCTTGGTTCTAATCTACCAGTTAGTTATTTTTAACCGTGGTCTATGCTCATTTCTTGGCTTCCCTGGTGGCTGAAACAGTAAAAAAATCTGTGTGTAATGAAGAACACCCAGATTCAATCCCCGGGTCTGGAAGATCCCCTGGAGAAGGGAATGGCAACCCACTCCAGTATTCTTGCCTGGAGAATCCCAAGAACAGAGGAGCCTGTTGGGCTATACTCCATGGAGTCACAAAGAGTTGGACAGGATTGAGCGACTAACACTATACTATATACTATATACTCATTTCCAAATTATATATTTTAGAAAGAGCTATAGAAAACCATGCTTCATAACTGACAATGGAAAAAAATATGGTGATGGGAAAGAAATCGACAGATAATGAAAGGAGAGACGTGATTAATGTACTCAGATATTTAAAGTATTCTTATGTGGAAGATAGATCATTTTCTAAGTTCAAATTAAAATCAATGAGTAAAAGATAAATGGGTGAAGATTCTGGATGACTATAAATAAAATATCTAATAAGAAAAAAAAAATGTCTGTTAAGGAATAACCTGTCACACAAAGTATTTTTTTTTTTCCGTCATTGGAATTATTCAAGCCAAAATTAAATTGTCATGGATGGAATTGGAAGAATGTAATTGACCACACGACCTTTAAAACATATACCTCAGTTTTCCAAGGATGTTCTAGCTTTCTTTTCATTTTCAAAAGATTCTTATAATAAAATAAAAATGTGGCCACAATACCCAAAACATTATTTCCAAATCTAAAAGTCTGTGAATCTATTATTTGAATAAAGTTATTCACCCTCTTTGAATTTCATTTTTCACATACAAAAAGAGGATAGTATATACCTAACTTCCTTTTTAGATTATTTTCAAACCAAAACAGATAGCATATTAAGAAAGAATCTTAAAATATCATATGTTTTAGAAACTTATAGTTTTGCAACTGTTAGTTTTGCTGTTTAATCATCTCATAAAAAAGGTTTAAATGAGCAAATTTCATATATTTCCTGCAGCTGAATGATTTACAAAATATCAATGCATCATGAGTGAGAATTTTGGGACCCTCTCTCTCAGTTAAGAACATGTATATTTATATTTGTATTATTCACCTGTGGCTAAGAAGTTTAACAAGGCAAATCTAGTATTTCATAGTGATTGAGATAATGTCAAACCATATACACTGGGATGATTCTCTTCAAACTACCAATTGAAAAACACTGAGTTTACATTAACCAAAGATGCAGACAGCTAGATTTCATTTCATTTGCTTAGTATTTGTGCAGTTTTCCTTGAGCTTGCTAAGTGACAAGACAGCTGCAATACTAGATTAGCAGAAGCAACTGTTGTGATCTAAGGTTACCATGTTATCCATATTGTGATCATTTCTTGATTTAAAATGTAAAGACTACTCAACTCTATCAACTTAAAAATGTAAAGACTATTCAACTCTATCTTAACCACACCACTTTTCTTATCTGATAAGAGTTAAGTACTTTAGTTGTCAGTCTGTAGAAACAATAGTAGGCAGAATAGAGCAGACATTAATATTCTTGAGTCTAAAACAACTATGTGTCCTATTTTATTGGAGACAGTCTTGTTTTACAGTATTATTCCAACATTGTATACCTATTTGACTTAAGATGTTCAAAGAATATATTCCTTGGTCAATTTATAGGAAAGAAAAAAACAAAACATTTAAACTACTTGCAAAAGTTTATCTACAAAAATTAGTTTAATTTTTTTTAATTTTACTTTATAAACACTTTTAAACACTTTTAAAAGCTTCACTATATAAATCAACTAAACTTTTAGAAACATATTTATTTCTCTTGCACATAATATATCTTCCCCAAATAGTTTGATATTTCCCTGAGAAAAAGATGCATGTCTAAACCTCTCAACACATTTACATTTGCTAAATGAATATTAAATCAATGAATGAAGATGAATGAAGAGTGAGTGCAAATTTTATTAGAAATTTAGGAAAATCTGGAAAAAAAATCAGTCTCAGCTTCGTAAGAGTTGTCCATGGCTTTAAATTATATTGGGGCTTCTCTGGTGGCTCAGATGGTAAAGCGTGTGTCTGCAATATGGAAGCCCTGGGTTTGATCCCTGGATCGGGAAGATCCCCTGGAGAAGGAAATGGCAACCCACTCCAGTACTATTGCCTGGAAAATTCCATGGATGGAGGAGCGTGCTAGGCTACAGTTCATGGAGTTGCAAAGAGTCACACACAACTGAGCAGCTTGACTTTCTTTAAATTCAGTTCAGTTCAGTTCAGTCGCTTAGTCGTGTCCGACTCTTTGCAACCCCACGAATCGCAGCACGCCAGGCCTCCCTGTCCATCACCAACTCCCGGAGTTTACCCAGACTCATGTCCATCGAGTCGGTGATGTCATCCAGCCAATCTCATCCTCTGTTGTCCCCTTCTCCTCCTGCCCCCAATCCTTTCCAGCATCAGGGTCTTTTCCAATGAGTCAAATCTTCGCATGAGGTGGCCAAAATATTGGAGTTAAAGCTTCAACATCAGTCCTTCCAATGAACACTCAGGACTGATCTCCTTTAGGATTGACTGGTTGGGTCTCCTTGCCGTCCAAGGGACTCTCAAGAGTCTTCTCAAACACCACAGTTCAAAAGCATCAATTCTTCGGCACTCAGCTTTCTTTATAGTCCAACTCTCACATGCATACACGATCACTGGAAAAACCATAGCCTTGACTAGATGGACATTTGTTGGCAAAGTAATGTCTCTGCTTTTTAATATGCTATCTAGGTTGGTCATAACTTTCCTTCCAAGGAGTAAGCGTCTTTTAATTTCATGGCTGCAATCACCACCTGCAGTGATTTTGGAGCCCCAAAAAAATAAAATCTGACACTGTTTCCACTATTTCCCCATCTATATCCCATGAAGTGATGAGACCAGATGTCATTATCTTAGTTTTCTGAATGTTGAGCTTTAAGCCAACTTTTTAACTTCCCCCTCTCACTTTCATCAAGAGGCTCTTTAGTTCTTCTTCACTTTCTACCATAAGGGTGGTGTCATCTGCATATCTGAGGTTATTGATATTTCTCCCAGCAATCTTGATTCCAGCTTGTGCTTCTTCCAGCCCAGCGTTTCTCATGATGTACTCTGCATATAAGTTAAATAAGCAGGGTGACAATATACAGCCTTGACGTACTCCTTTTCCTATTTGGAACCAGTCTGTTGTTTCATGTCCAGTTCTAACTGTTGCTTCCTGACCTGCATACAGGTTTCTCAAGAGGCAGGTCAGGTTGTCTGGTATTCCCATCTCTTTCAGAATTTTCCAGTTTATTGTGATCCACACAGTCAAAGGCTGAAATTATTTGTCTCTAAAAATGACTAAGTACTGACATAATTCACTTTTCAGCTTAGCCTTTTTTTTTTTTGCGGAGACATCTTTGTTGTAATAAAAACTAAGATGACTGAACTGACCTTAGAGAAATAGCTTCTTATGCTGTGTTTAACAAAGTAAGTTTTAAATAGGAAATGAACAAATAAGTAGGTGGATATAAGGCAATGGCAAAAGACATTAAAAGGCAGGGTCAGTTTATAGACCGCCCTTCCTCTGAAAATATGAGATTAAAAAATGTTTGAAAAAGAAGGACATTTCAGGAGAAGCACCACCACTATTTCAGTGTCTCTTAGCCACTGAAATTATTTAACAGGTGGGAAATACTAATTAAAATTTTACTGCCAGCAAACAGTGTTTACTGTAGTTGAAAGGGATGAGTTTTAAAGCAGTTCAATCTCATTTCCTTATTAAGATCTTCATACAGAAATCCAGGGATCTCAGATTTAATCAGACTCAGATCCCTTGCTTGCCCCTCCCCTTAGTAGAGAAGAAACACATTGGGTACATCATGACCTCAAGAGATTATTAATCTCTAAAAATCTTCTTGCCCTCCCACAACCTCCCAGCCTATGACATCAATTATGATGGCTGCTGCAGAGTCGTATCATTGTTAAAAATGGCAATAATAATGATGGAATTAAATCCTCTTTCCTATGTATAAATGCAACACTTATTTCCATGCTCTTTGGAGAGGATCCATTCTTTTCTAGCAGACATGGCTATGCATCATTCTTAAATACACTGTAAATCTTCTAATAATTAATAACTGCTAGAGCTCAGTTCCTTAAAAATGAATTTATATGAATTATGAATCACCTGTAACTGAATTCATTCTCCCTTTCCTCAGCTGTAAATCCAAAAGGACAGGGAGCTGTTGTCAACTATGTGTATAATTTAAAAATGTTTTTCTTTTTCAAATATTTTGGTTGTTTGGATTGGCTTTATTTCTTATTGGATTAGTTTCTCAGAACCATCATTTGACTCTCATTTTCAAGAGGGTGTATTTTTTTTATTTTCTGTCTTTCAGACATAGTTTTTTGTTTCAAATGTGATTTTCCTTTTATTATGAAATTGGTGCAGTTTATTTAGCAAAAAATTTAAAATAATCAAAATACATAAATGTTATATATAACTATCATGTAGCTTTTGCAGTATATCCATCTAGAGTATTATCTACATGAATAAATACATATCTACATCAGTATTACTATCAGTATCAATATAGACAGATATGTTGGTGGGGATTACCACACATTGTACTTTGATATCTTTTTTTAGTTAAAACACATCCTTTACATTGTTACAAGTTGAATGGTGTAGGCACTGTATTGTCCACTTCATTGTTACTTAAAGACTTCAGACTCTTTTATTGAATAGCTAATTTAGGTAAACAAAATCATAATTCATTCCACAGGTTTTTATTTTTCCTTTTTTAGTCAATGGAATAGGGACTAGTAATATATCAAATTAATACATTTTGTACAGTTTCTAACTTATATATTCCTACATTTTTATTGATATTTATTCCTTATTTTGTTCCTATATTTCTCTTTGTATTAGCTACAATTTTCAACTTTTGGAGAAAGCTGGGGTTCAGAAAAATTTAGTGGCTTCTCCAAAGTCACCTGGGAATCAATTACAAGATTTATTGTTGTCTGATTTCAGAGTTAAGAGATAGGTTCTAGTAGTTTGCATAGAGTTTATAAATGGACAAAATTATCAGTGAGTAATGAGTGGATGAGCTCTAGAGGATCTCAGATGAAAAAGCAGTGTTGCTAAAGTTACTCTAAACTTACCAAGAATCTGTAACTTGGCTTCTCTCTGGCTCAACTTTATAGTGAAGAAAGTCTTCTGTGAGTAATAACTATAAAGTTTAACTCTCAAGTGAATTTATATATTGAAACATACTATTTAAAAACTGTACAATTAATTTATTATCTACCCAAATTCTTTTTAACTTTACTTTGACAAATTAGAAACTAAGATCAAAAATTTTCAGTGACATTGTTTCCAAAGTTTCCCAGATAATGTGTGTGTAAGTATGGAATCACCATTACAATATTTGAAATTTATTAAATCACACACACACACACACACACACACACACACAATTAAAAGAAAGGAAGAAAACCATTGGTTTACTCTGTCTCCTGTATTTGGCTCAGCCACTTGAAGATATATACTATAGAGTGGTCATATGAACATGAAAAATATTTTCATTTTCAGTTGTATTTTCATTTTTATCACAAATCTGGAGTGTAGAATGCTGGGAAGAAGAGGAAGGGTAAGGTGTGCTTGTGTTGGGGGCGGGGGTGCTGTTTCGAACAGCAGTTACCAAAACATTTAATACATTGAGTAGCTTCTTAATATAGAAATGATGGCCCTTTATCTGAAAAATATTTTCACTTTCTGCTTTATTATTCCAAATTCTTGAATGTGTTGAATTGTTTTTTCTATGTTAACTGTGTCAGTGTGAGAGCCTATTAACGAATAAATATCACTTAACTTTAATTGAAATCTCAAGCCTTTTTTATTACCAGCATGTTATAGTACAGGGCAGGGGTCAGACAGGAGGAAAATAGGACCCCTGCTGAAGAATTTAGCAGAAAGTAGATCAGAAGCTTCTGGTCAAAGACAAATATCATAGTATGATGGCAGTTTTCAATTTTTAACTTTGCTGTACTATACATAGATATATTGGAACCTTTGCAAGTACCTTATTGGGCTTCCCTGGTGGCTCAGCAGTAAAGAATCTCCCTGCTGTGCAGGAGACTCAGGAAACATGGGTTCATTTCCTGGATGGGGAAGACCCCCCTGGATGAGGGCATGGTAATTCACTCCAGTATCCTGCCTGGAGAATCCCATGGACAGAGAAGCCTGGTGCAACCATAGGGTTGCACAGAGTCGGGCATGACTGAAGAGATTTTGCAAGCACACGAGCACCATATTAACAACAAAACTCTGACACTGAAAATATTTAAGTATTTGTATTGGGAACAAGAAAGAGATGTCAATATGAGGAGACAGCATTCTGGGCTTCAACCAGAAGCTGAGCATAAGGCCCACAGGCAATCTGGGCAGAGGTAGTTTTACAGAGGAAGACATAGGATGTGTCCCTGTGGCCAGAAGCGGGGCTGAAATGTGCACACAGGGCCTGAAGTGGCCTCTGCCACACTGAAGAAAGGCATGCCTGTTTCACCAGGAGACCACCCTAGAGAAGGAACACAATTTTGCCTGGGGGCTTACCTTTACTTAACACAATGGATGCAGTCCCAGAGGAAGCGAATTTTAGCTCAGCTTTGTCAGAGAAAACTTTTTAGTGATACATGGAGGGATTCACCACTTTTAAGCAACTACTTCTAAAACAAGGTCAGACAGAAGGATCAAGCTTCATCAGACAAGTAAGAAATACCCAGCAAGGAACTTCCTAGAATAGTGAATATAACTGAAACTAAACCCCAGAAAGTTCAGGTACAGAAGGAGTTCTAACAGAGAGAGAATACCAAACACTGCTAATAAATAGGTTTATTACAAAATTACTGATTAGCAGTATTTTCAGACTCGGAAGTAAGCCGGAGTTAGGTGCTTGTTGGCAGCAAAATTTATTGCCTTAAAACTGTTCTTTTTTTTCCTGTTTTTAATTTTAAATACTTGCACTGGGGTTTACACCTTAAAAAGGAATCATAAGATTTTAGGGATAGATATTAAAAACAATGTAAGATTATCAGTGAAACCAGGCAGGACCCTGTGGGGCTCCTAGGCACAAAAGCCTTTGCGTGACCTTTTCCCAGGATTCCAAAGGGCTGGCTGAAACCCCTGCTAATAAGAGAAGGGAAGGGATGCAGAGATAAGGGAGGAGCAGAGGAGAAACACTAGTACAGCCTTGGGATGAGATCCTGGTTCTCCCATAAGGGATACATGTAACAATATCTTTGAGCTGTTCTGCAGAACTAAAACTTCATCAAATGGAAGATGCTAACTACTAGATGAAACACTCATTATTCCAGAGAAGGTCACAGTTTACCCACCATCACCTGATGCCAGATGATCTCTGGATTGGAAAAAATGAGTGCCATGGACACACTCTGATTGTTATTAGCACCCCCATCCACTTGACTATAAAACTTCTCTTGAAAGCCCAGCATTGGGACACATGGTTTTGAAAGCAATTAGCCCACTGTAGCTCCCTTTCCCTGGCAAATCAATAAAGCTATCTTTTCTACTTCATCCAAAACTCTGTTTCTAAGATTTAATTTGGAGTTGGAGTAACAGAAGATGGATCTGGCTTCATTACTTTCACTAATTTGGCGTGGAGTTTTGATGCATTCGTAGCTATATAACTGCATAAAATAATTAATTGCATGGTAATCTAATCAGAAATTGGAATAAAGTTAACATACTACATAAAATCAGGGGCTGGTCAAAATGATCAGTTAATCTGTTGAAGTATGGTCCAGCTCCGAAGTCATAATACCTGAAAAATTGTTCCAATTTGCATGCTTTTAATTTAGCATAACTTTGTTTGAGATATAAGCAACCATGTGAAAACAGTGATAAGTGAGGATAGTACAGCATAACTGTCAAACTAATTCCAAGAATCTCAGAAGTGACCTTATTTGGAAATAGGGACCTTACAGATGTAATCAAGTTAAGAAGAAATAGCATGGGCTCTAATTTAATATGACCAATGTTCTTCTAGAAAGAGACTCTGAGACCCAATCACGTGAGAGGATGTTATCACCATGTGATAACAGAGGCTGAGGCCCAAGTGTTGCAGTTGCAAGACAAGGGACATCAAAATTACAAGCAAACCACACCCACCAAAGAAGGAGAAAAAAGAAAGAATCCTCCCCCACAGATTTCAGACATGACTAGAGACCCTGGGGCTTATTTTGAACTGCTGGCCTCCAGATCTGTGAGACAATACATTTCAGTTGGTTTATGCCATAGAGCTTGTGGTACTTTATTATAACAGCCCTAGGAAATGAATATACCTGCCTTCTAAATATCCATCTCATTAAATAATGGGATAATGGTAAATTTGCAAATCGTTCAGTAATATTCAACCTCATTAACTATGTATCGTGGGATACAATTTACACACAAATAGAACAGCGATGTTGGAACCATTCATAATCCTGAAATTGATGAGTGAAATTAATGCAATATTGACCTGCGCTCAACAGACTTCAAGGCTAGTGTCAAGACAATTTAGAATAAAAAAATTGTGAAATGTATTTTTACCTTAAAATATCATGATTTCTTCATTTATAGTGCAGTTCTTCATTTGTGCCACTTGAGTCTTTATCCACACTTAGATATAATGAATATGTGAAAGGGACAGGATTGCATGTGTGACTGGGAAATGGGCAACTGTCGCAGGTTCTATTTACAACAAAGAACTTTTAAATTTGTATGTGTATTATGACACTTTTGTTGTCAACAGACAGTAAAATTCCTCAAGAAAAATAGGTCTCTTTCGATTTATGTTAAGATACTAATAACAACTCATCAGAACAGGGCTGTTTTCTATGTTTTGATTTAGACCTTGTTTGGACCTGGAGAGAAAACACAGAGGAAGGGCGGCCTAAGAAGCAAACTGAAAATTCCGTCTACCAAATCGGCTCCTTTCCATTAGCCATTGTTCACCTATTTTTCTTTGACTTAGACAAATTCAAGATTTCCAGTTCTGAGCCTTCAGAGATCCTGCAGTGTCTGAAGAAAAAAATAAGAATAGAATTTAGATTGCTCTAATTCTCAGAGTTATGAGGAAAAAAAATAAATGAGATAACATCAAATCTGAGCTACAAAATAAGGGAAAATATACTTGTTTAAAATTTCAAATTCCTAAGATAACATATAATATAGAATTCTATCTTACTGGGAAACTGATAAAATGTGTGACTATAAAAATGTTGGTGGATTAAACCTTGCTCATTTTCTTGCCATGTTAACTCTGGATAGTTTTGATCATATTCACTTTGATCAAAGTTTATACAAAATATACCCTTTAGAACCCTAAGAATCTTTGATTTATTTCAATTGGGTAAATAATAAGTGTAACTTGAATCACTTCAGGAAATGTATTTTTAAAAAGTGGATTATAAATAGCACACAAATAATTTATTGGATAAGGGGAGATCATGTTTATGGCTGGACTTCTTTAAAATTCATTTTTAATTGAAGGATAATTGCTTTACAGTATTGCATCAGTTTCTACCAAACATCAGCATGAATCAGCCATAGGTTTACCCACGTCCCTTCCCATTTGAACATCCCTCCCACCTCTCTCCCCACCCCACCCATATAGGTTGTTAAATAAGGCTTAAAATAATTTATCAACAAGGTTTAGAGAAATTAGATATAAGAACCATGTCTGTCTCTTATCTTCAACTTTAGTTCTGGAGGCGTATAGCATAGGGTTTAAAAGCGGGGACTTTCAAAACCATCAGGCAGATCAGTTCTATAATTCATTAACTGACTTCGAGCCAATCCAATCTATATTGACCAATCCAATCTATATTAATGCAATCTAAATGAGATAATACACATAAAGTGTATCTCATAGTAAGTCCTTGATATTATAGTTATTATATTATTATGAAAATGACAGTCATATACACACAGAGTGCAAAAGCTCTCTAACATTGAGAGAATGATACTGACCCACACTACTGATTCTTCTGTTCCTTTTATAAAATTATCAAAAGCAACAATCATTGTACAGCGTATAGTACTTGTAGCAACCGGCATTTTCTCAACATTTGATATATATTAACTAATTGAATCCTTATAACTGTTTCATGTGGTAGCTGTTACTATTACTTGTTTCTTATCAATGGAAACTGAAGCACAGAGAGGCTTAGAAACCCGTGTGAGGATGCAGAGTGGAGCTGAATGTGGCTGTTGAGTAAGTTTGGTCATAACCAGAATCTGCAGTCATAACCTCAAGCCACAGTCTGTTAAAATGTCCATCACTCTATGGATTTCTAAGAGATATGCTTTGTTGCTCATTCATTTGATGTGAAGGCTTTTATCAAGCTTAATTCCATACTTATATTCTTCTCTCCACTAGCTAATGCACTTGCATCTTAATGGTATTTAACCAATGTAATCAGAGAGTTTGACCTTCAGTCAACTCAAAGAAAATATTTGTCCACAAATCTGACTTTTAGCTTCACTCTAAAAGCCTTTTTATTCACAGGAAATAGCTGAAAGAAGACACAAGAGTACGGCAGGAAGGCTTATACAAGAGAGCCCTTAAAGTTTAAAGGTCTATGCCTCTAACAAAGAGAAGTCCGTGATTATAATTCACAAAAGGAAGTTGGTTGGCAACTGGGTTTTCATAGTAAAACTCAGGGTCAGACCACAAGCTCACAGAGGGAAAAATTATATAGAAAGGAGGAAGAACATTTTTCACCATATCATTTCCTGCATAGAGAGCTTTTTCCTATGAGATTTATGCAGAGTCATATTTGTAGCAAAAAGAAAAGGGTGCTCTGTCCTTACATTCAAAGCCAAAGGAAGAATGAAGAGTAGAATGGCAACAAAAAGCTGTATCTTCTTATAGTATGGTATGAAAAGGAAGTGAAAGTGTTTCTGATGCTCCCATTAAATGTAGTAAACTTTTAGGAACAGAATTACATTGAAAACATTTCAATAGGCTTAAGGAAATATATAATTCTCAATTTCATTAAAATTTCAGGAGGTTTAAATGCATTCACGTTTTTCAGTTTTATAATTCAAAATTTTCAAACAAGCACTACATGGATAGGTCTTTTAACCAGTATTTTACTGTAGTCATCCAAAATAAATTCAATTCTCTTAGAAAAAAACAAAAACAAAACCCTTGAGCTTGTTCAGAGTATTTACTAAAATGGACTGTTTTTACATAATTGTTTACTCTCAAAATGTTATAATATCACTATATTTTCCTTTATAGTGTATGCATATCCATTGTAAAAATTCAAACAGCTTTTAATAATATGAAGAAATAATATTAGCCCAATTCCTATGACTCTATTAAATAACCCTATTAACATATTTACACACTACACATTTCCATTATTCATCATTAGAAAATCACATTCTTCTTATACGTACAATCACATATTGTAGACTTAAAAATTCTTAACAACAATGATGTTAGCATCATAATTTTTAAGCAGTTGCATACTGAAGGACCCTGAAGTTGCCTTTTAGATTTCTCCTATTATAAACAAGGCTGCAAATATTATAAATATATCTTTTCATGTGTTTCCAATTACTCCTTTTGGATACATGCTTATAAGTGAGAATAGTATATTAAAGACCATTTATATTTTAAACTTTTTAATACATATTTCAGAATTACATTTCAAAAATGCTTTAACACATGTTTTCCCCAATAGCATAGGAGAATGTCACTTTTCAAATATCTTCATCAATGTACTGGAAATAGCCAAGAGAAGCTCTTTTACCCACTTTTTACGTTTATTAATAAGAATTTTCCATGAACACTTTGGAATCTTGACCAACTCCCTGCTCTGTCCCACAGAGACATGAGTTTGGTTTGAAGCTCACAGTCACTGGGCCATCTTTCTTGATGAAGAGAAGGTAATGTGGGGGTAAAGGGATCCTTTGATGGTTTGTACTGTCAGTTAGTTAAACTAGAATTGCATTTCTCAGAGTCTTCTTTCTCGTAGATTCCAGGCTATAGTTGTCCAACAGAAAATTTAGGTGAGATTTTAAAACTAAATTCAGAATCTATTTCTTATTTAAGATCATGCAGTTGGAGGCCATGCCAGTGATCACAGAGGTACCTTTTATTGACTTTTACTTTATGACCAGCTCTCTTCCAAGTTATTGACCTTTCTGAGTGAGACAGTCATCACACTTTCACAGAATATTTAGCTGAACAACCACAGAAGAAGCATTGTCTTTGCTAGCACCCTTTAATGGTCCCACATTATTGGCTAGACATACATGGTTTCTCAGATCTGTTGGTTGGTAACTTCTCTGATACTCCTCCATTTTGGACATTCATCTTCTCAGCATTTTCAACAGTTGTGTGATGTTTGATTTCTATAATAGATCCCTTGACTGATAACTCACCTGATAACTCTTCCCTGTTAAACCTTGCTTGATTCTTTTTCTCTCCACATGGATCAGTGAGAGACAATAACTTGGGTAAGTGTTCAGTTCAGTTCAGTTGCTCAGTCGTGTCTGACTCTTTGTGACCCCATGAATCGCAGCATGCCAGGCGTCCCTGTCAGAAGTTGAACATTGAGTCAGCAAACCCATTTTGGTTCTCACACTAACGTGTGTTCACCAGGCAGTTCTTTGTCTGTAATAAAGGTGACATTTGTTCTCCATCTGTGGACTTGTCAATCTCAGTTGCTGAAGACTGAGGATGAGATAATAGGTATACTATCAATTGCCCTCTTCTTAACCACTTCAAGAGATGTCATGATTAATTGCCTTTTCATTTTACTGATATAATAAGCAAAATACGTGATGACGACTTTAGAGTTTACATTTATTTAAATATTAATGAGATCGGATATTCTTTTCATTTGTTGACTCAGTATTTACAGTCTGATTTATCCTAAATGCTGGTTCAGTCTTTATAGCTAGTGTTTAAACTACATATTAATTTTCTTATGTATTTGATAATAACATTTGTTAAATACTTCTCATTTTGGTAAATTTCTTGATTGTTTTATGGAAAATAAATAGAAAACAAATAGTATAATGACAGACATAAGAAATCTCTACACCACAGAGGGTGCCATTAAAAAAATTAAAATTCATATCACAGATTGGAAGAGAATATTTGCAAATCATATACCTTATAATAAGTCCTTGATAAAGAACATACACCCAGAAGATTAAACAAAATATTACTCAATAATAAAAAGTCAAACATCCAGTTTCACCAGTGAAAATATTTCAACAGGAGATATATGAATGATCAATAATGACTTAATGCTTGACATTATTTCACATTAGAGAAAGGTAAATTTAAACCAAAATGAGATACCACTTCACACCTACAATTCTACTGGTGAGAATGCGGATAAATTAGAATCTCATACACTATTGGTAGAAGTGCAAAATAATGCAGTCACTTTGAAAAAATTTGACAGTTTCTTAAAAAGTTAATCTGCACTTATCATGTAATCCAGCAATGCTACTTCCGGGTATCTATCTAAGATAAAGGAAAACATATGGCCCCACACGACACATATATGATGTTCATAGCAACATTATTCAAAATAGCCAAAAAAAAGTATAAGCAACCCAATTTTTAACATCAGATGAATAGCTAAACAAAATGGGGTATATTGAAACAGTGCTGCTGCTGCTGCTGCTGCTGCTGCTAAGTCGCCTCAGTTGTGTCCGACTCTGTGCGACCCCATAGAAGGCAGCCCGCCAGGCTCCTCCGTCCCTGGGATTCTCCAGGCAAGAACACTGGAGTGGGTTGCCATTTCCTTCTCCAAGGCATGAAAGGAAAAATGAAAGTGAAGTCGCTCAGTCGTGTCCGACTCTTCGCGACCCCATGGACTGCAGCCCACCAGGCTCCTCCGTCTGTGGGATTTTCCAGGTGAGAGTACTGGAGTGGGGTGCCATTGCACAGTGAAATACTATTAATCAGTAAAAGTATGAAATATTAATATGCATTCAAACATGAATAAGTTTTGAAGCAACATGATGAGTTAAAGAAACCAGGTATTATATAATTCCATTTATATGAAATATCCACAAAAGACAAATCTATAAAATCAGAAAGCATATTAGTGATTGCATGAGGGTAGAAGTGAGAATTGTAATTGCAAATGGACATTGAGGTTATAGAAATGCTCCAAATTGCATTATGTTGGTGAGTACACAACTGTAAACTTACAAAAAAAAATCAATAGTCAATTGAAAATATTCAATTGAAATATTCAATTCAATATTCAGATATTCAACACTTAAAATAGGTGAGTTGTATCATAAAAATTATACTTCAAAAAGACTATACCCCAATAAAGCTAATTAAAAATAGATAGACCAAAAAATCAGTTAGCGTTATCTTTTTGAGTTTGATTGTTATAAACATGATTGATTTTCACCCATGAAATAAAGATTCATGAAATGATTAGATGATTTGCCTAAAAACTCTAAACAGAAAGGTTCAATGAAGCAATCTTGCTAATATATTGAGGACTTAATTCCCAGAGAACATGAAATGAAATTAGTATATCATTATCAAGTACTAAAATATTTAACTTTGTTTTTCAAATATTTTGAAATAAATTATAAAGCCTTAAATAATTTTAGTAAAAACTCTTGTATTGAAACAAAGATCACTTTATTAAAATAAATTTCAACATTTAAAAAAATGAATCCACATGCGAAATCATGATTATTTTAGATAAAGACCACTCACACTGTAAAAAAAGTACCAAATTTAAACTTTCTTTGAAACTTACTTTTCGAATTGCAAAGTTCTGCACAGTCTGAAGCTTGGTCAGAAAGTGAAAACATGCATCTTCGGGGATATAAGCATCACTTACAGATCTTGCTTCAGATCATTTCCTAATAGAGATCCAGGGGAAAACAAGCTAGTCTAAGGAAGGAATAGAAGATGTGGAAGCCAGAGAGAGAAGATCAAAGTACTTTCTTCATTTATACATTTATTTTAAATCAAGGATTGTCTTGAGAAACAGCAGAAGAATCTGAATAACAGGAGCTACAGGAATACATTGGAAACAATACAAAATAAATACAGTTATAATAGACATTCAGAGATTTCAGCATTTGTGCTATCCAGTTTTCTGTTGTCTTCTCAGGTTTGCTTTTTTATGCGTAGTTTTGAAATAAAGTTATTTATAGACATGTTCCTCTGTTTTTCATTCAAATTCATTCTTATCTTTTCTCTATCGTTCAAAAGACAACAAATACGATTTCCACTATGATTTCCTACAGCACTTCCATGGGCATCCATATGGCCTGATCTTCACAACAAGATGTGATGTAAGTGAGCAGCCATACTTATTCTCATTTTCTACATGTGAAAAATAAGAGAGGTAATTTACCATTTAATGTCATACACCTGACAATTTATAAAGTTAAAACTTGGAACCAGGTCTTAAAAACCCAGGAATTAAAATGCAGTAATTTGTTTCATTGTTTGAACATTCTTCACAAAAAGTAAGGATTTATCTTCATTTCAAAATTTTGTGACCAGCTATGTGGTTAATCTACATAACTGGGCGCAAATGAGCTCAGAAAAAATTCAACCATGACTTTCACTGAAACTAACTGAGGATTATTTTAGAAAATGAAGTAGTTGCTTTATACAGAAGCCTTCAATTGTTTCTGATATAAAGTTAAAATATATCAATACTTACCACTGACTTGAGATTTTGAGATGTTAGATATTTTATCTAAAAACTTTCCTTATTTTTCCATTCATTAAACACATGTAAGAAAAAATGTGTAGTAAATAAATGTTCAAACTTTCAGGACCCTCAGAATTCTGCAAGTTAGCACTTAATTTTTACATTTTTCTCAATTTATTTTAAATTTTAAAAAGAACCCCAAATTTATTTTCTTTTAAAAAAAAAATCAGTAAGAATTTATTCTACATTAAAATCCATTTTATTAACCCTAAGTCCACTGCTATAGCCACACATTCCAACACGTGGACTTAAACAACACATTTTCCCTCAGTTTCTGTGGTTGACTCGTTACCTAAACTTTAAACAAAGGAGGACATTGCCACTCCGTGTTGCTTTTACTGAACTCAAACCCAAAGGGTCACACTGAGTAGCATAGCTGATTTGTTTAAATAGAAAGTGTATTATGCATCCAGAAAGCATCGTAAGTATCATTAGAAAATTTAAGAGAATACTTTTTTCTTACTGAGATGAGTTTCAGCCATCAGACTGAATGTACTGTCAAGGTTAAATCTTTTACTTTCAATGATTCCAATTATTTTGAATACCAAATGTTTAATTATCTAAAGAAGGAAATTAATAAGCTCCATTCAACAAATCAAAAATCCCCATCAGTTTCTGCAGCATGCAAATCTTTCTTTGTGTTATAAATGAGCACTCTCCATAGACTACTTTTTTTACCTCTTTTCATTTTTAACCTAAAGTGTCAAGAGGATGGACATTGTACATTAAGTCAATGGATTTTCCAATCTAGTTTTGCTTTTTCATTTGAGCTTCATTTGTCTGAGCTCACAAAGAATGTGGGGAATGAATTCACAGTTTATCTCATTGCATGACGAAAATAGTGTTTTATTCTTTTGAAGAGGAATTTTATTTTCCAAATGTCCTTCTTAACCATCGTAGGAACTGATTTCCAGGATCTGCTTTGTCACTGACTGGTTCTGAGATGTCTTTCAATCATTTGTAAAAGGGGACTTTTCTAATTAAATTCCCTTCTATCTTCAATGTATTAATAATATATAATCATTCTAAAGCAAGTATATTGTGGATAGAGAGTGGTCCTTGTGACGCTAAAAGGTCTTGACTAGTCCCCCAAAAAGTTGTCCTAAGAATAAAGTCTCGGAAATTCCTGAAACCTCTTTTAATCATGATTTCCTTATCAGTGGAGTTTGTTGTTGCTGTTCAGTTGCCCAGTCCTGTCGGGCCCTTTAAGACCCCATAGACAGGGAACCACGTCAGGCTTCCCTTTCCCTCTCCATCTCCTGGATTTTGCGCAAGTTCATGTTCATTGCATGGGTGATGCCGTCCAGCCATCTCCTCCTCTGACGCCCTCTGCTTCTGCCCTCAATCTTTCCCAGCATCAGGGACTTTTCTAATGAGTCGTCTGTTCATATCACATGACTAAAATACTAGAGCTTCAGCTTCAGAATCAGTCCTTAGAGTGAATATTCAGGGTTGATCTCCCTTAAAATTGACTGGTTGGGTCTCATTGCTGTCCAAAGGCCTTTCAGGAGTCTTTTCCAGCACCACAGTTTGAAAGCATCAATTCTTTGGCATTCTGCCTTTTTTGCAATCCAGGTCTCACAACCGTATGTGACCACTGGGAAGACCATAGCCTTGACCATCCGGACATTTGTCAGCAGAGTAATGTCTCTGCTTTTCTACACACTGTCTAGGTTTGTCATCATCTTCCTGCCAAGAAGCAATCAACTTCTGATTTCATGTCTGTAGTCAACATCCTCAGTGATTTTGGAGTCCAAGAAGGGGAAATCTGTCACTACCTCCACATTTCCCCCTTCTATTTATCATGAAGTAATGGGATCAGATGCCATGAACTTAGTTTTTTTTAATATTATTTTTAACCCAGCACTTTCACTCTCCTCCTTTACCATCGTCAAAAGGTTCTTTAGTTCCTCTTCTCTTTCTGCCATTAGAATGGTACCATCCTCATATCTGTGGTTGGTGGTTTCTCTCACCTATCTTGATTCCAACTTGTAACTCATCCAGCCTGGCATTTCTCATGATGTGCTCAGTCTGTAGGTTAAACAAACAGGGTGACAGCAGACAGCCCTGTTGTCCTCCTTTCCTCATCTTGAACCAATCAGTTGTTCCATGCAGTGTTCTAACTGTTGCTTCTTGACCCACATAAAGTTTTCTCAGGATACAGGTAAGATGGTCTGGTATTCCCATCTCTCTAAGAGCTTTCCACAGTTTGTCATGATCTACTCAGTCAAAGGTTTTAGTGTTGCTGATGAAACAGAGATAGATGTTTTTCTGAAGTTCCCCTGCTTTCTCTATAATGCAGCAAAATGTTGGCAATTTGATCTCTAGTTCTTCTACCTTTTCTAAACCCAACTTGGACATCTGGAAGCTCTTGGTTTGCATAATGTGAACCAAGATAAATGGAATTTATCTTATAATAAAAGTTATAATTTATCTTATAATAATTTATCTTATGTGTCAAATTATTTATATCTGAGTTCCATTTATATCTAACATGATTTTCTTTTTCATTATTTTGCTAGAAAAGATGCTTTCAACCTTTAGAGAGTACCTTGCTAGGTAGAAAAATGAAAAAGTAATAAAAAAGATTAGATTTTGGGTAGCAAAAAGAGCTTCTCTTGTACAATTTGGCACAGACACATTTCTCAACTAGCATTTCTTAACATTTGGTTTTCAAAATACGAGACATTAGAATACAGCAGAATTGATTTTGATACATCATGCTTAGAAATTTAACTAAAAATTAAATCCATGAATATTATTTCTCAATTTCTTCCTTCAGCAGTTAGTTGTGGTTTTCAATGTATTGTTTTATTCTTCATGAACCACAAAGAACAATAGTATATGCACCAAAGCATATGGTTCACTTCCCTCTGTCATTATCTATGCTTTGCATACAACAAATATTATTAAGAGTCATAAAATTATATAGCCATGATATCAGGCTCAGCGACCTCCCATGAAAGTGAATTCAACATATTGCCTTTATGAAGCATAGAACAAAAATCTTTTTTTTTTTTTTTTTTTACAAATTTGAAAGAGTTAGCCTTCTATTTGAACTAATCTATCTGGGTTAAATTCAAATCTGTATATTGGCACTTAGTCCAGATAATAGAAAAATCAGCAGTCATTCTATATAATTCTGAGAACAGAATTTGATTCAGAGGTAATCAGAAATGATTTGCTGAATGATATGAAAACATATCTTATTATTTATAAAAACATTAGAAATTATGGATGCAGATATGCTAAATTGAATCTTTTCTTTCTTATCTAGGCACCTGTGTTTCTCACAATATGAAAAAAATGAGTATTATTTTTCTTTTCATACCACTTTTGTGACCTGAATAAGAAAAGATATTCAATGAGGAAACTCCTAGTCAAACACTCATATCTTAATAGACTGCCTTCTAGTACTTGAGGCTTTTGTGTTCTAGCAGATATTTAGTTGGGAAAGACAGAGAGAAGTGATGTTTAATAAACTCTTTGCAACTGTGCAAAGTGAAAAAGACCTGCGGGGAATGCTAGTCATCCTCTGAATTGCATCTAGATCAGCAGTGCTCACTACTGTGACATGAATGTTTGTGAGCTGTGTCACAGGGACTATACCACAAATGATACACGACTGAAGTGTGAGAATGTCAATTTAAATAAAATGACAGCAAATTCATTCCTGATTATCTCTATGGTATTTTCTTCACTTGCTCTTAGAAACACCAAGTCCTGAGCTAGAGGAAACAGAGAAACTTGGATTCTGTGACTTTAAAAACATTCTTCTATATATTATTATGCATTTCCTGAATATTTGCAATTAACTTCTTTTTAAACATTTAAAGTCCAGTAGAGTTTGGCTTGCATATGAATTAGAACTATGCCAAACAATCTCATCACTATAGCAACAAGTGTCCTCACTATACAGATTGCTAAACTGATATGATGGCCGAAACTGTCACATTAATCTCTCACCCTCATTTAGTTTTCCCACAAGTATACTCTGAATCTATGAAGCAAGCAGTCATTGACTACGGGCCCTCTGCTTGCACTTTTATCAAGATTTTTGAAATAGGGTTAAAGATATCGGACGAGATTGGTGTATGAATCATTGTAACAGAGAAAATGAGAGTCTCCTGGCAATTCTTTCCCTGGACGTCCTATCCGCGGCAGTTAGAGAAGGAAGTTGTGTATAATCCATAGAGCCCCTGGTTATAACGATATTAATAACATTTAACAGTAATAGAATAACAGCTCCCAGTGTCAGTCATGTTTTTCTGACCTTACTCATGGAGATTGAAAAAGATGAACAAAGAGTATATTCAATTTCTCTTCTGAAGGATCTTTTTTGCCAACTTGAAGGCATTAGATCATCATTATGTGGGCTATTTAGAAGAAAGTTGATTAAAATGCAAACATATTGACTCCATAAGAGTAGAAAGCTAAAGCGTACATTAATCTCATTATAACTATTATCTAGATTACTGATAAAAATATTTGTCAAAGGAATCTCAAGCACCTATATCATCTCGCTACAAATTCCCTTATTAGAATATATTTCCAATGCAGATTAATATGGTTAAACTTACACATAATAAGAACATAATTTTGAAATTGAATTTAGAAATTCTCTATATCAGGTTTTTCCTGTGATTTTGTTTCAAATAAAACCTATCGATTAACCATTAAAAAGTCAACTATGTATTTTATTGAGCTGGACTCAAATTCTATGTTTGTAAGTAGCATGAACAAATACCAACTTGCATCTCTCTAAATACGGAATCAATTCTATAACATTCAATGACATCATACTTCACAGGTGTTAGCACATGGAAGTGTTATATCGAGGTAAGGTTGATTAATCATTTTGTATAAGAATCTCCTCCTGACATGGCAGGAGAGAGTATTTCTGTAAAACAGCTTTGTTGGATACTTTATCAGACTTTGGATACAGCACAAAGTTCATTTCTGAGTCTAGAAGGCATGATAATAAAATTAAACGGTAGAAAACAGACATTATTTAGAACTGCATTCTGTTTACAGGCTTAAGTTGGTTATATTGTTTGTTACCAGTTGCTAGAAGTGAATATAAAATTTGATGTTGTGTTTCCTAGCTGTCAAAGAGAAAAAATGAACAAAGGAAAAAAGCAACGGAAGAATAACAATTTGTGAGAAAAAGCAATGACTTTCTCTCTCGTCTTCTCTCCCAGAAGGATATGTATTTAGAGGATTTTGATTGTCATCATTGTCAAAAGCCTTTTATTTTTTAAACATCCTTAGATAAACCCAAAAGCTTAACATTGCAACTCAACTTAGAGAAAGTGATTCTGTGAGGGGTTAAATTGATATGATCAGATCATATATATCAATGGTGACTATTTGGCCTTAAACAGTAATAAAACTTGGCTTGTCTTTTAAATTATCCATTTAAGATATAATTTCCTTTTCAGTTACATTCAAAGGGAACCAACAGCAGATTGAAAATGATTCCTTAACCAGGCCAGTAAATTTAAGATCAAATCCATGAGCATTGGATGTCATAAGAAGAGAAAGGTAGAAAAGATTAATAAATTGATTTAGTGGAGGAAGAGGTAAACAGAAGCAAGAGGAAAATGGGGAAAGAAGATGACACTATTTTGGATATAAGAAATAGAATAACCAGATAAGAAGGAAAGAATTTAAAAAAAAACACAAAAATCAAAATACAAATTCTAGCAAGTTAAGGAAAGAATATGAAATAGTCTTGTTTTAGGTAAGTTACTTGGTACTGAGTGCCATTTATAAAGTTAATGCAAGAAGCTGGAGGGGTAGACTAATTTGGCGGTCAAAATTAATGCTGATTAGTCGTTTTGTATGAAAATCTCCTCCTTATGTGGCAGGAGATAACGTCTACACAAAACAACTAAATTGGATATTTCATCAGACAGCTCTGTTCAGTGATTATCTCATTCTTCTTAGAACTGCCCATGGATATTTCATTAAGTCTCAAAATAGTTGCTTTCTGTTGGGTTCTTATTGTCAGAAGTCATAAATGCTATTTTTGATGCTATTATATTATCTTTCCAATTACTAGGAAGAAATAAAAACAAATGAAAAATGATAATTTGCCACTTGTGGACCATTAAACACAGACTAAACTGCATTCTGCAGTTTAGGACAGCAGCTGAGGCCATTGTGGACTAGTTTTCTTTTATAAAATTGCCTTTTCCTCCTCACAGGCTTTGTGATACAGGTCATTCTATTTTTCTTGATCTTACTTTTTAGTAAACCTGCCTATTATTTACTAATACCACTTGTATTTCTCACTGTCATTTATTTTTACCTCCCTCAAAATGTAAAATTTTTGAAGTTGAAAATATGTTATATATTTACTTTAAAAAATCAGTTTTTTCAATTCAGTGCTATTTATTTATTTTTCCTTTTTCAGTGCGATAATTCAATTAATGTGTTTTCCAAGGCCTACCTTGTGCCTGGAACTCTGGATATAAGAAGAGGGGATGTCACAATCTCTCCCATTGAGCAGTTTATTTAACAGGAGATGTGAACAAGTGAAATATGGTTTCTGAGACACAGGACCAGCCCTTGGGTTGAACTGTGACACAGACTTTATTTAGGGCTAGAATAGTGCCTGGAGATGATATAGTTCTCTCTTTGCATAAATGAGAAACCTAGGGAGTACAGAAGTTAAGTGATTCACTGAAAACTATGTAAAGTGTTTGTAAGTTTCTAATTGTTAGGAACAGAACAAATAATCCTCCCCACCCCACCAAGATTTTAGTTCCCTGGCCACGGATTGAGCTGGTTTCCCCTGCAGTGGAAGCATGGAACTCTAACCATTGGATTGCCAGGGAATTCCAAGAGTAAGATAAATTATTTTTTACCACAAAGCCATTATGCTTTCTACAGCAACACACAGCAATTTCATTAACACTTTGAAGAATCAGTGCAACCTTTTAGGCTTCTAGCTCACACTCAGTTTCTTCATTTTTTTGTTCTGTTTCTCCCACCTCCATCTCTCTTACTTCCCTCTCTAAATATTTTCCTATATAATTGGTTAGTTAGCTGGTCATTAAGGAAACATTAGGAGGGGGAACTTCAAAAATCTGTAAAACACCAAAGAGTTATCTTGAAAAGTCAACTGATCCTTAAGATTACATCTTGATGGCTTAAGTTTAAATTTATCAGAACAGTACAGGTGAAGGGCCAGATTGGTATTCTCTTCCGCAACCGCTTCATTTTATCAGCGCACAGAGCTCTAACTAATTGCAATAAGAACTCCATGTTCAGAAGGAATGAATAGGGTGCAAGATGCATATTAATTTTGCACAGCATTTCCCCAAGTTATATTTGTGTGTGTGTGTGTGTGTGTGTTTTACTTGAAGAGAGAAGTGCTTGGTTAGATAGTTCAAGACAGCCAAAGAACACCAAAAGTAGCTAGGATCCTTAATTAATATGTGTTTTACAGAGAGGAACACTTGTAAGTTTGAAAGCATTGGGGAGTTTGATGTTATTTTTAAAATAAAAATTTAATTAAATTATTATTAATTGAGCATACTGAAACTCCAATAAAGGATGCCTATAAAGTACTCCTCGGGGTATGGAGGAGATCCACAGAGGTGTGGAGAAATATGCGAATTGAGCTGAGTATCTCATTAATTCTCACAACACCCTGTGAAGAAGATGGAAAGCATAATGTGTAAGCCCCAACTCACTACAGTAAAATGACCTTGGAGGGAACGTGAAAACCTCTGATGTCTGGGGACTAAAAGAAGATTAATGTGATTTCTTTTCACCAACCTACTTCCTCTCCTCCTGTTCTACTGTATGAATTAGGCAGAATTCTAAGTATGGTGCGTTCCTACACCCTACGGCAGAAGCAGATTTTTTTTTTAAGGCAGGTAGGAAGTAAGATACAACTTTTCTGTTCTTATCAGAATAAACCATTCAACTTAGCATCTATTATTATGCTAAGGCACTAAGTGTACCCTATTTGGGGTATCAAAATGAGTACATCTGCATTTCTTCTATGTCTTGCTGTCAATATGCCACATGTTATAATTCCCCCCCCCCCCAAAAAAAGGAAAGCACTGAACCTTTTTTAGTCCTTTCTTATTTAATGTAATTTTCATTAAGGCATGCCATGAATAGGTGAGTTTTCACATAAGATCAATGGCTGCTCAGCACCAAGCTAGATATCTTGGTGAAGATGGCATACAGAAGAAATTACATTGCCTATAAGGGCTTCCCTGGTAGCTCAAGCAGTAAAGAACCTTCCTTCAATGCAAGAGACTTGGGTTTGATCCTTGGATTGGGAAGACCCCCTGGAGAAGGGAATGGCTACCCACTACAATATTCTTGTCTGGAGAATTCCATGAACAAAGGAGCCTGGGGGGGATTGCAAATAGTCAGGCATGACTAAGCAACCAACACTTACCTATTTAAAGAGCCTCTTGATAAGGGTGAAAGAAGACAGTGAAAAAGTTGGCTTGAAACTCGATATTAAAAAAAAAATAACTAAGATCATAGTATCTGGTCCCATCACTTCATGGCAAGTAGAAGGGGAAAAAGTGGAAGCAATGACAGATTTTATTTTCTTGGGATCCAAAATCACTGTGGACAATGACTACAACAATGAATTTAAAAGACACTAACTCCTTGCAAGGAAAACTGTGACAAACCTGCATATTAAAAAGCAGAGACCCTGATGCTGTGAAAGATTGGAGACAAAAGGAGAAGAGAGCAGCAGAGGATGAGATAGTTAGATAGCATTGCTGACTCAGTGGACGTGAATTTGAGCAAACTCCAGGAGATAGTGAAGGACAGGGGAGCCTGGCAAGCTACAGTCCATAGAGCCCCAAAGAGTTGAACATGACTTAGTGATTCAAAAACAATAGTTCTCAAATATGCATAATGTGATCTTTTCCCTTTCTTCTGAACTCTAAACTTTTTAAGAGTAGATTCTACCTCCTTTGTGTTTTCAGACTGGTACCAAACCGGGAAAGGAGTATGTCAAGGTTGTCTATTGTCACCCTGCTTATTTAACTTATATGCAGAGTATATCATGAGAAATGCTGGGCTGGATGAAGCACAAGCTGGAATCAAGATTGCTGGGAGAAATATCAATAACCTCAGATATGCAGATGACACAACACTTATGGCAGAAAGTGAAGAAGAACTAAAAAGCCTCTTGATGAAAGTGAAAGAGGAGAGTGAAAAAGTTGGCTTAAAGCTCAACATTCAGAAAACTAAGATCATGGCATCCGGTCCCATCACTTCATGGCAAATAGATGGAGAAACAATGGAAACAATGACAGACTTTATTTTTCTGGGCTCCAAAATCACTGCAGATGGTGACTGCAGCCATGAAATTAAAAGATACTTGCTCCTTGGAAGGAAAGTTATGACCAATCTAGACAGCACATTAAAAAGCAGAGACATTACTTTGCCACAAAGGTCCATCTAGTCAAAGCTATGATTTTTCCAGTAGTCATGTATGGATGTGAGAGTTGGACTAAAAGGAAGCTGAGCTCCAAAGAATTGATGCTTTTGGACTGTAGTGTTGGAAAAGACTCTTGAAAGTCCCTCGGACAGCATGGAGATCCAACCAGTCCATCCTAAAGGAAATCAGTCCTGAATATTCATTGGAAGAACTGATTCTGAAGCTGAAACTCCAAAACTTTGGCCACCTGATGTGAAGAATTGACTCAATGGAAAAGACCCTGATGAAAGGAAAGATTAAAGGCAGGAGAAGAAGGGGATGACAGAGTATGAGATGGTTGGATGGCATCACCAACTCAATGGACATGAGTAAACTCTGGGAGTTGGTGATGGATAGGGAGGCCTGGAGTGCTGCAGTCCATGGGGTCACAAAGAGTCAGACCCAGCTGAGTGACTGAATTGAATTGAGATGATTGTTTTCTCTGAGAATCTTCCAAACCTATGATGGTGTTTGTTGAATGGAAAACTGAATATATTTTGTGGACTCTCCCTGTAATATTAATTACTTGTTACAGTAACACATTTTGTGAACCATTTGAGCCAATATATAAAAGGAAATATAAAAGATTTTTATTTGATGAATGAATTACATTTTTTTTGTTTTAATTCATTTTTAATTTCAGGATAATTGCTTTGCTATATTGTGTTGTTTTTTTGCCATACATCAACATGAATCAGCCATAAGCATACATAAATCCCATCCTTCCTGAACGCCACCCTCCACCACCCAGCTCATCCCACCCGTCTAGGTTATCACAAAGCATAAAGAATATCTTCAAAAAGCCTGCAACTAACATCATACTTAACAGAGAAAGAAGGGATTCTTTCCTCTTAAGGTCAGGAACAAGGATGATCACTGTATCCACTTTTATTCAACAATATACTATTGGTTCTAGTCACAACAATTAGGCAATTCTCCTAATCTTTTATTTTTCTCTCTCTCTCTCTTTTTTTTTTTTATTTTTATATTTCTCTTCCAGGATCTTGATACAGGACACTTTTACTTTGCACAAGTAAAATATTTATATTTATAACTTATTTCTGTTATATTAATTCAAAACAATGGAAGTGGAATATTTGTCTTATATATAACTTACAATTATTTAGTGTGCCTACTTATAACTAATAGAGAGGATTCTGCAGTCATTTGTATACTTTTATTCTTGGCTTGGCCAAATAAAGTGCTGTATGTTTTATCATGAGATAACTGGATAAAATTTTTGCTTGCTGGTTATTTCCTTATTTCTAGGTCCAAAGACATTACTCAGACTTAGTTTCTGTGGTTAATAATAATGTTTCAAAATTTTGTTGTTACATTCATGGGAATCTCATGCTCTTTTATTTCTCTGTGTTTATCTTTCATCATTCATTTTACAATACAATTTGTTCTTTCTTGGTTTTACTCATTTCCAACTCCAATGATAATATAAAAATACCTTACATGTGATTCAAAATATCTCTCTTGCACTTCAAGTACACCTTTAATTTTACCTTTATCATCAGGATTTGTAAATTAGTCAACTTGGTTCCAAATAAAAGCTTTCAGTGAAAAAGTTTCTGAGTCTGTCTGACTTGAATATCTTAAAGAAGTTAACTGTTTCAAATCAAAACCAGAAAGATTTTATTAATTATTATATTTATCATTATTTTGGTTTGGATTTTATTATTTTTATAGTCAAAGAATACCTACAAACTCTATCTATTGGTATAATGCTGTAACATATATTTCCTAGATATTTTGACAAGTGTGTTATGTGAGAAAAGTGCAGAAAAATGGGGAGAATAATTGTCTCCAAAGAGCTGGTGTGATATGATATTGAAGGTTATCTTCACATTGAAGGGTGATTTTTAGAATTTTCTTTGAAAGGAAATGTCATAACCTATAGTCCATTCTTATCTGCTTTAATAAAAAAAGCAATGAATGTCACATCTCTTTGATATCTCTTATAAATTTTAAATATGTCAAAATTGCATTCTATTATTCCCATAACATTTCCATGAAGTAAGAAAAGCAGAAATATCAGTATAGGAAACCATATAGAATAATCTGAAGCCTTTACAATTTTATGTTATGTGACATTTTGCAAAATGTAATTTTTCTTTTTACATGGGCATCATCTTTGGACTTACCTATTCTTGGTCTTTTTTTTCTTTAATTGCCTCATAAATTGTTTTGTATGATGCTATAAAATTTAAAAAAATAGCAATACTGTTATTGTTATAATCAGCATTATTTTATTTTAATAGTTACACTTTTCAAGTTCAGAAAACAAACATGTATCCATGTCTATTCATAAATTTTCCAATATATATTATCTAGACACTTGGTCAATAAGCTATTTAGTAAAACATAAGACAAGAAAGGAAAAATAGGTTCTTAAATCTCAGAATGATATCATATTAAAGGTTATTCATGAAGTTAGGAAAAATTTTTAGAGGTTTCCTTGAATAAAAATGCCATAATCTACATGTCATATGAAAGAATATGGGGGCTGAGAAAAGATATGTAAGATATAATTTAGAAAAAAAAGAAAAAGAAAAGTACTGCATTTTGTAGAAGTTTGGGACTGCAATTCAACTTAAAACAATTTTTCTTGAATTCTCAATTTAAATGGTTGAATGAGTTCAGTTGAGTCACTCAGTCATGTCTGACTCTTTGCGAGGCCATGAACCACAGAATGCCAGGCCTCCCTGTCCATCACCAAGTCCCAGAGTCCACCCAAACCCATGTCCATTGAGTCGGTGATGCCATCCAGCCATCTCCTCCTCTGCCGTCCCCTTCACCTCCTGCCCTCAATCTTTCCCAGCGTTAGGGTCTTTTCAAATGAGTCAGCACTTCTCATTAGGTGGCCAAAGTACCAAGTCCCAGAGTCCACCCAAACCCATGTCCATTGAGTCGGTGATGCCATCCAGCCATCTCCTCCTCTGCCGTCCCCTTCACCTCCTGCCCTCAATCTTTCCCAGCGTTAGGGTCTTTTCAAATGAGTCAGCACTTCTCATTAGGTGGCCAAAGTATCGGAGTTTCAACTTCAACATCAGTCCTTCTAATGAACATCCAGGACTGATTTCCTTTAGGATGGACTGGTTGCATCTCCTTGCAGTCCAAGAGACTCTCAAGAGTCTTCTCAACACCACAGTTCAAAAGCATCAGTTCTTTGGTGCTCAGCTTTCTTTATAGTCCAACTTTCACATCCATACATGACCACTGGAAAAACCATACCCTTGAGTAGATGGACCTTTGTTGGCAAAGTAATGTCTCTGCTTTTTAATATGTTCTCTAGGTTGGTCATAACTTCCCTTCCAAGGAGTAAGTGTCTTTAAATTTCATGGCTGCAGTCACAATCTGCAGTGATTTTGGAGCCCAGAAAAATAAAGTCAGCCACTGTTTCCCCATCTATTTGCCATGAAGTGATGGGACCGGATGCCATGATCTTAGTTTTCTGAATGTTGAGCTTTAAGCCAACTTTTTCACTCCCCTCTTTCACTTTCATCAAGAGGCTTTTTAGTTCTTCTTCACTTTCTGCCATAAGTGTTGTGTCATCTGCATATCTGAGGTTATTGATATTTCTCCCAGCAATCTTGATTCCAGCTTGTGCTTCATCCAGCCCAGCATTTCTCATGATATACTCTGCATATAAGTTAAATAAGCAGGGTGACAATATACAGCCTTGACGTACTTCTTTTCCTATTTGGAACCAGTCTGTTCCATGTCCAGTTCTAACTGTTGCTTCCTGACCTGCATACTGGTTTCTCAGGAGGCAGATCAGGTAGTCTGGTATTCCCATCTCTTTCAGAATTTTCCACAGTTTATTGTGATCCACACAGTCAAAGGCTTTGGCATAGTCAATAAAGCAGAAATAGATGTTTTTCTGGAACTCTCTTGCTTTTTCAATGATCCAGCAGACATTGGCAATTTGTTGGTTGAATGAATATGACATTAAAAAAAAAACACTGCTGCTCAATATCTTTTTTAACTCACATCCTAGATTAATGAAAATAAAAACAAAAATAAACAAATGGAACCTAGGTAAACTTAATAAGAGCTTCCCAGGTGGCACAGTGGTAAAGAATCTGCTTGCCAATGTAGGAGATGCAGAAGATGTGGGTTCAATGCCTGAGTCAGGAAGATTCCCTGGAAAAGGAAATGGCAACCCACTCCCGTATTCTTGCCTGGGAAAACCAATGGAGAGAGGAACCTGACTCTTTGTGACTGCATGGAGTCACAAAGAGTCAGACATGACTGAGCACACAACCACAGATAGAGCTCAATATCAAATAAATAAATTAATTAATTAAAAATGGGCATATAACCTAAGTTTAGACATTTCTCTAAAGAAGACATACAGATGGCCAAGAGATACATGAAAAAATGTTGAACATCATTAATTATTAGAGAAATACAAATCAAAACTACAATGAATTATCACCTCACACTGATCAGAGTGGCCACCATCAATAAATCTACAAACAATAAATGCTGGAGTGTGGAGAAAAGGACCCTCCAACACTGTAACCCTCTTACATTATTGTAGAAGTGTAAGCTGATACAGCCACTATGGAGAACAGTATGGGGGTTCCTTAAAAAACTAAAAATAGAACTACAGTATGACCCTGCAACCCCACTCCTGGACGTGTACCCAGTGAAAATTGTAAATCAAAAAGACATATAATTCAATGTTCATTGCAGCACTGTATACAATAGCCAGGATTTGGAAGCAAGCTGAATGTCCGTCAGCAGAGGAATAGATATACAAGATGTGGCACACATATACAATGGAATATTACTGTCTTAAAGGGAACAAAATTGTGTCATTTGCAGAGACATGGATGGAGCCAGAGACTGTCATACAGAGAGAAATCAGAAAGAAATGAACAAATATCATATATTAACACATATATGTGGAATTTAGAAAAATGATATAGATGATCTTATTTGCAAAGCAGAAATAGAGACACACATGCAGGGAACACACATATGGATACCAAGGGGAAATGGGGGGTGGGGTGAATTGGAAAAATGTGATTGAGAATGTGATGACAATAGATTACTAATGAGAACCTACTGTTTAGCACAGAAAAGTCCTCTGGTGCTCTGTGGTGATCTAAATGGGAAATAAATCCAAGAAAGAGAGGATATATGTATGCGTATGATTGGTTCACTTTGCTATACAGCAGAATTGGCAGTGTAAAGTAACTGTATTCCAATAAAAAAAAATCAATAAATAAAAGTGGAAAAGAAAAAGTAACAGTCAACACCAAGCATACATTTAGGGGTTGTCAACAACCGGGATTTCAGCAGGATCCTTTTTGCTTAAACAAATTAAGTTCAGTGAAACTGCTATAAACTTAAAGCTTTATCAGCAGCATTCTACCATGAAGCAAATAACATTTTACAGGACTGAAGTTCTTATTCAACTGAGCTGTACTTATGGTCTCAAATTCTTGTTTGCTTTATTAAAATAACCTAAAGAAAAACCCAAAATTAAATAAATAAATAAATAAAATCACTGTTGTTGTAGTTTGTACAGAATTACAATACAAATAATTTATCAATCAAATGGTTATTATATATCAATTAATTCAGTTCAGAATGCTCTCTCTATACAATAGCTATACTGACAGAAAACCAACTTTAGTAAATTAAATTTTCCCTTTTAATATATTTGATAAAGTCCTATACTTAAAAAAAAAGAAGAAACAGATTCTTATAAGTCTAAAATTAAAATTTTGTAAGTGGAGGAGCTTCTGGAGAGCCCTGGGGTGTGACGGAGTGAGGTGCTGAGAGGGAGGCGGCAGTGGCAGGACTTGAAGGTCCTCTGGGAAGGTCTATCAGCATCTCTCTCATCTCATCTCAAACACTGATGGAAAGAAAAACAAAGGGGGATTTGTTGTTGTTGCAGATGATTCCTTGGAGTGATATTTACTATCAACAAAGGCACAGAGAGAATTTCCAAGATGGTGGAAGAAAAAGATGAGGAGATCACTTTCCTCCCCACAAATACATCAAAAATTCATCTACTTAGGAACAGCTCCTACAGAACACCTTCAGAATGCTGGCAGGAAACACTCAACTTACAAGAAGGTAAGTCAATCTCCTTAGAATGAGGTAAGGTAAAAGATAAAGATTAAAAAAAAAAAAGAAAAAAAGACAAAGGACTTCAGGATGAGTCTTGTGCCCTGGGGAGGAAATTGTGAAGGAGGAAGAGTTTCTGCACACTCAGAAACCCCCTCACAGGTCAGAACAGCTGAGAACTTTGGAAACTCAGAGGGAGTGTAACAGCGGGTGCTAGAAGGCAAAGCAGAATTCACCACAGAGATTGTTGCTGAATAGCTCTTTCCACCTGAGGCTTAGTCTTGGGTGTCAGACGCCAGAGAGAAAATGGGAGTTGACTGCCATGAAGATACTTTGAAGGAACTAGTATGACACACCTGAGGAAATCCAGAGAAAAGACTGGGTGTCCCAGAGAGGCAAGATATCTTTATTGCCAGGACACTCTAACTGCATGTTCGCAAACAATGACTGTGTGCCCCAGCAGCTGCCAAAGCTGGCAAAATTAGTAGGAGCACCAACAGTAGTATTAGACGTGACTGCAGTTTACAATCCCAGAGGGGGAAATGTAAGCCACTAGCCACTGCCAAGTCAGGGAAAGTGCCTGAGGCAGCAGACAAAATGTAGCTGCTGTGGTCCTGACCGCAGAGGTGGGAGCTGCCACCAGCCTGTGAGCAGGCACAGGTTACTGCCCACACCTTGCTGGGACCCTAAGCAGCTTGGCTCTTCCTAGGGACTCACAGCCTGAGGCCAGATCTTCTATAAGAGTGCATGACCCACTTCAGACTGTAACATTATCCATGAAGTCTCTACCACAGCAGGCACTTCCTTGTACATCCCAAATGTGGCTGTCATACCCTCACTCTCCCCAGCCCAAGTGAGCAAGTGAGCTCTAATAAGCCTTGGTCTTTGCCTCTCTAGCTTAGACAGGGAATGGACACCAGAAGTGGCCTACAAGCAGTTCAGTTCAGTCACTCAGTCGTGTGCGACTCTTTGTGACCCCATGAATTACAGCATGCCAGGCCTCTCTGTCCATCACCAACTCCCAGAGTCTACCCAAACCCATGTCCTTCGAGTCAGCGATGCCATCCAACCATCTCATCCTCTGTCATCCCCTTCTCTGCTTGCCCCCAATCCTACCCAGCATTAGGGTCTTTTCCAATGAGTCAGCTCTTCTCATGAGGCGGCCAAAGTATTGGAGTGTCAGCTTCAACATCTCTCCTTCCAGTGAACACCCAGGACTGATCTCCTTTAGGATGGACTAGTTGGATCTTCTTGCAGTCCAAGGGACTCTCAAGAGTCTTCTCCAACACCACAGTTCAAAAGCATCAATTCTGCGGCACTCAGCTTTCTTCACCGTCCAACTCTCACATCCATACATGACCACTGGCCTACAAGCAGAGCTGGGCCCAAATCCAAAGCACAACACCAGGGACTATGTGGCCAAAGAAGAGAAAGGTAATTAGCTCCTGAAGACACAGGTGCAGGGAATTAAATCCCCACACTCAGTCTGACACTGTGGACTTTTGGGGCAACTGTGGCCTTTGAGAGCAAGTATAAGCTGGCGTAAGGCCAGATCTGACACTGAGCTAATCCTTCACTGTCCATAACAGGTCCAGAGACCTTCCTAGAAATGTTAGAGGACTTTGATGTGAACTTCCTTGGGAGTTCTGGGCTGTTGAATGTTGCTTTCACCAAGTCTTGGAGCTTTGTCTTCTGTGCTTTGTGATCTGTGACATCTTGGTGCTATAGCATAGGGTCAGGACTGAACCCCAGAGATGGAAGACCCAAGTTCAAGTCTTTGAACCACCAGAGAACTCCTGATCGCATGGATCATTAATCAGCAAGAGTTCTCTCAAAGGCTTCCATTTCAACACAAAAATCAAGCCCCACCCAAACGTTAGCAAGCTCTTTGAGAGACAGCTTTCAGTTTATTCTGTAGGTTTGTTTAAACACTAACACTCTAAAATCATTAATTTAGTGGTCTTTTCCATGTTATTATTGTTTTAGAGCACAAATGAATTTACCCAGGTCTTCACTTACCATTCCAAAAGTCAGATTCTTCCATTCTGTGCATTATTCTTCCAGTTCTCATTCTCTAGACATCACTGGACATGCATAGAACTGTCAAAACCATTTATATCACTCCTATCTTCTGAAAAGCTGCTGCCACTCCACTTCAGACCTGGAATCTACATTATCTTTCATTAAAAATGTGTATGACATGAAAGTCAGAAACACTCTGTGTCAGAGTAACAAATAGAAGCCAAAGATTTTCACTGCTTATTAATCTTTTCTTTTTTTGTTTTTCATTTCCCTTTGATAACCTCCATACTTTGAAGGTCAGATTCACATATCCACATCCCTGAGAAGTGTGTTTCCATTTTCTAGTCAGTTAATTTCTCTATCATTGTTTTGTTCAAATATTTACTATATTTGCGAATATCTATTCCCTTCTGTATACATCCATATTCTCAATCTGAAATTGGAATATTTCTAGGAATCAGCAAATTCTACAGGCTTGTGTTTTTTGCCCCAGTTTTGGAAATTTTCAGCCATTATTTCTTCAACACACACATGCACACACACGCATACGTATCCTCTCCTTTGGGACTCTGATGGCACAAATATTAATCTTCTATTATATTTCAACATCTCTCTGAGTCTCTGCTAATTATTTTTTTTCATCTATTTTCTCTTTATTAATTTAGATTGAGTAATTTCTATTATGCTCTTCAAGTTCATTTTTTCCCCCACCCCCCTCTGTCCTCTCTGTTTTGCTGTTACACACATCCACTGAGTTATTTTAATTTCATAATCACAATATTTAGTTCCAAAATGTCCGCTTGGTTCTTCTTTACACATTCTATTTCTTTACTGAAATTTTCTATTTTTTCATTTGTTTCAAACGTGTTTGCAATATTTATTTATGCATTTGTTATAGGGCTTTAAAATTCTTGTTCTATAATTCTAATATCTACATCCTCTTGCTGTCTGATGGTTCTTTTTTCATCCAGTATGAGATATTCCTGGCTCATGTTACAATGAGCTATATTCAATGAAACTTGAACACTTTTCATACTGTAATACTCTGGATCTTCTTTAAGTCTTGTTCTTTTTTTTTTTTTTTGGCTTCTTGTATCACCTGATAGGTAAAAGGTGGAAAGTGCTAACCTTCTTACTGCCAGTTAAGGCGAAAGTTTGGACTCAGCCTCCTTTGACACCTAGAAATGAGGCACTCTTTTGTGACAGCTGGGCTGGAGTGTGAATTCAGACCCTACCATTGCCTAGTGGGACACTATCTGCTGATGAGGGATGGGGAGAGGGACACCTACTCACTGCTCTCACTAGATTCCACTGACTCTGGAGTCGTGAGGCTTTCTAGTCAAGCTGAGATGAGTTGCCCCCCACTCAATCTTCTCTAGCATCACCCTGGCAGGTGAGTTGAATCATCTTGCTGGCAAGAGTGGAAGTCTAGGTTCACCACTTGGCCTTTGCTGAGATGCAGTTGAAACTTGGTCTGTGGTATTTGCCTGGAAAAAAAGTGGTTATTACCTGAAAAGTCTCTCGTCTTGCTTAGCTGCCTGTTTCCTGGTCTTTTGGCCACAGACACAGGCTTTTGAGTGGATTATTGTTGACATCTGTTGGCATTTCCAGGCTGCCAGCTTCTACATGATCTAGTCATGAAGTTACACAAAAATCTAGGGAACTCATTGCCATCATCCCTTGGATCTTGAAATCCTTAGCTGGCCTGACTTAATCTCTCCAGCTTTCAGGAAAATCTTAAATTTGCTTTACGTATATTTTCCAGGACTTTTAGCTTTTCTTGGTGAGAAGTACAGAGAAAAGTAGGTATAGTCTATATTTCTAGATGGGAAAGTTATCTCAAGATCTGTCCATCAATATTTCCCTAACGTTTTGCATAGTGACTCCCAGGTAATAAATTCTTGACAAGTAATTGTTAAATGAATGATTTAATAGCAAAACTTTGTGTCTGTTATTTTGGAAATTCCTATACTCAGTTCAATTCAATTCTGTTTCAGGAACACTTGAGGTTTTCAGAAAACAGAATCTCATATGAATGGAGGTATCACTGAATTTATTTAAAAAAAATATATATATATAGTTGCTGTCACAATATTTTATTCAAATAAAATATTTGATTTGGGGAAAAAAAGCAATTTTCTGTTGTTGCTGGCATCATTTGCATTTGAAAATCCCCTAAAACATTTTACTCCTTAAACTTGTTATTCTTTGTTGTGCTGATTTACAGTTTCTAAATAATTTAGAGAATGTAATTTGTAATTAAGAACATTCTCATTCACATATGCAAATTCTAATGACTACTTGTTATGATCTTGCTATTTTTAATAGCATTGGTGCTGTTGGGCTGAAATTTCTTAAAGATCAGACCAATTTTAATAGCTCAGTGTTCTTTTTATAATTGTCTGAATTATTAATTTTGTTTACCATTGCGTGAATGTTGGTTATTTTCTTTAACGTTATGGTGTGTATAGAATATGACATAAACACCTTGGCACTTAATGATGGAATGAAGAGTTGTCATTTAGAGGCTCTATAGTCCTGAGAATCAAAAATGGAATTTATTTAAAAGAATTCTCCAGCGGAGATGCTTTGACAAGTAGGGCCTTTATTGTGGCAGTATTTCATCCCTCAGCTCCTGTAACCAGTTTTAGACTAATTTAAACCTTTCAAATGCTATTCTTAGTGTTTCCATTGAATAAATCAATTAAACCAAGTTCAGTTAAGGTAACTTTGCTTTCAACAGAAATCATTTACCAGAAAACAATGTGGTTACAATGGTTATACTGAAATTAAGGCAACAAAAAATGCAATTATGCATATTCAGGTGATTTTAAGACCAAATAAACATTGTTATAGGAGGACATCTCTGAGGCCTCATTAATGATGTAGTCAAGAGTAACGTACCAAATGGAACCCCAGCCATTTTTCACTCTATAAATAGAGAAATAGAAATGCAAACACAATTTTTCTAACAAGCTTAAAACAGTGGCATGAAAATTATTTGAAATTTTAAAATATGTAATAGATGTTACAGAGTTAGCACATTTATCCAGAGCTTTCAGTAGCCCTAAAGGTGTTCCATTCCAATTTATAATAAGAAGTGAAACTCAGAGAAGTTAAAGCAAATTTCCCCTGTCATATTGATAATAAATGTTTCAATCTAGGCCCTAAGGTTTTACGTCTCTTGAATTCCAGAGTTTGTGTTTCATTATTCATCGTTCTTTGTCACATCTTAAAATTTGGAAGTCCGCATTGTTGATAATAATGATGCTTTTTCTCAGATTCTGGGTCATGATTTCTGTAAGTGATCTTAGTGCTCTGAGCCCTCCCTTCACTAGCCAAAGGATACGCTATTATATTTCATCAACTCTAAGATGTCATCTACTGTAAAGACGAAGGTTTCAATGTGCCCTCAAGAAGAAAATATGCCCTGGCATTGAATTTATGTACACCATTAATTGTGGGATATAGTCAGATTTCATAAATATCAGCATGTAAAAATATGTCTTGGAGTCAATAAAATATGATTGTTTCCTGTTTGGTGTCTGGCCTTATCACAACACTGTTTATTTATGCAATACTGTGCAGAGTAGTAGGGAGAGAGGAAGAGAAGGAGTTGCCAAAAGGCCATTTACTTTGAGTAATTTCTCCAACAGAAGCAGATATTCAGATTGTTATGTTGACATGACAGCTAAGAAGATCATAATAAAAGAGTTTACTGGAAGAAGTGCTGCTGCCTTATGGTTTTAAGGATTGTATCCTTGAGTCCGTACTTGAATATTAGGTTTCTACTCACATCTCCTTCTCTTCATTGATTCCATGCCTTTCAGGGTGTCAACTCTCTTACTGACAAATTAAAACGTGTACTCTTACAATCCAATTTCCCATTTGAGTAGAATCATATGAATTCCATCATCACACTGGAATTCTCATTTGATAAGAATGAATCACTGGAAATTTTTCTCCTTTGAGAATCAAAGTAGTATAATGTTACAAGAAGAGGATTTTAATGACCCTTCCTTGGCTTACCTGCAACATACATGGTACATGGTCAGGCCACTCAAGATGGCCTTGAGAGAGCAAGGTGCTCTCTCGTTCTCAGTACACTTCCTGCTAGAGCAGGGCCTGCTTCACCCTCACCCTACTTACCCGACTGACCTTTGTACATACTTACCCCCAGCACCAGCTGGCGATTGTTCTTAACAAAGAAACAGTGAGAGGCATACCCCTCTGCTAGCTACTCTGGTAACCAAACAGCCAACCTGAAGTAATTCCCACTGTAACTTTCAATTTCCCCTTTCCCCCCTGGAGTAAAACTTGCTTCCATGTCCTGCCCATCATGGTCCATACAGAGTGAGGTGTTGCTCCAGGACATTGTTTCAGACATGTAAGATTCCTCATGCATTAAACCATTGATGTCTCCATTGCTGATGCTGGGCTCTCTCTTCAGCCTCGTAGCTGGGCAAGCACAGGCTGGTAGACCTCTGGGGTGCAGCCCAACACATGAACAGTACGGAGCAGCCCAAACGGAGCTGCTATAGGCAACACTGCAGTGTTCTTTTGGTGGCAAAATCCAGACCATGAATTGTAAATATTTAGTCAGTATCCAATCATGGTATTGATGGGACTAAATACACTGCTTTCTATATTTTTAAGACCAAATTAATCTTAATATGTTCGGCTATCATATAGTTAGTGAGAATAATGCCTTTGAGGTTATAGGAAAAGATGAAGAAGGCAGGATATGAATCAAGGTCTCCCTGACTCCAGATCTCTCATTCTTAAATGTGGTGCTATATTTTTCCCTAGGATATTTTGCTGTCAAGATCTCTAACTTTGTCACGTAGGAATTAACATGTTCTAGGACATAGGGAAGACAAGATGGTTGACATAGAGTAATATAGGTTGGAACGTAACATTTCTGAGGCAGGGGCAAGCTACCTCCTTATTCAGATCCCAAAATCCATTTCCAACAGCTGCAGATGGAGAGCTGTCTCCCAACAGTGATAAGAAGAATGCGTAATATGACTGTTCAGAATAGGCTGTGTGTTATGCTCACTAAAACATCAAATGATGATATGAAGGTACTCACTAGGATCTTCAGGTGTCCCTGGCTCTGGGCAAGGAAGTATTGGGCAGAAGGGTCTTTCATTGCTGACTCTTCTCACACTCACCCCTGCACCCATTAGTGGTGCCCGCTTCTTGGCCTTGACCTCCTCTGACAGCAACCCCTTCCCCTGTTCTCATTCCAGCCAAAGGCAGAGTAGTTCTGCTTTTCCTGACTTATCTACCAACCTCTTCCTATAATATCGTTCATTATAGTTTTCTTTTGATTCCCCAAAGACCATTGTGACAGAGGTCCAAAAGCTGGGCACTGCTGTCTATCTCCTGAAATTGTAACAATCTTAATTCTCCTAGGTCCAGTGTGGACACCCTTGTTTATTAAGAAAAGGCTCATAAGCAGGGATTGATGAAAAGTTTAAAAAGACACAGGATATTCTTTTAGTAATTATCTTTCTACCTTCTCACTTCTCAATCCTTGGGTTGAGAAGACTACCTGGAGTAGGAAAGGTCACCCCACTTCAGTATTATTGCCTGGAAAATTTCAGGGGCAGAATAGCCTGGTGGACTACAGTCCATGGGGCCACAAAGAATCAGACGCAACTGAGCACCTAAGCACCATCTCTCTAGTGAATGCTGAGTTTCTGAAATTATCTTTGATCCCATCTAGATGCTCTGTGCCCTAATTCTTTCCAAAATGGGAGACATAAATAAAACTTCTAACTTGAATCTGATTGGAAATATATAATTCTATTTCTCCTGAAACATAACAGTGATTAAAGGTCCCATTCTTTGGAGATATTCAAAAGATAAGATATGCCTATCTTTGGGCATATCCTCTACCTCGAGAGGGTTCAGACTCCTAGGCCCAAAGTGAATATTCTACCCACCACTCCAAGTTATTATAATTCCTTCATCTTGACTATGGTTTGACTTCACATTTTGCTTGAGAATAGTAATTGATTTTACCCAATGATAAGAAGAAAGTCCCTACCGCATTGCTTGACAGGTCTTAGCTAAACAGAATGTAGGATATATTTTACTTCAAATGCCCTCTTATACTAGCAGACCTTTCCATCAATTGTTTTTAAACAAAGACCACAGCAGTTGGGTCATCATTTTCTGCCTCGGTCTAAGAGGCTATTTTGTTGCTGTTGTTTTTGTTGTTCATAGAATTGCTAAAATTAAATCCAAGAGCTAATTAAGAAAGACAGTCTTCCCAGGTGGTCCCATGTTAAAGAATCCACCTGGCAATGCAAGAGAAGCAGGAAACCAGGGTTTAATCTCTGGGTCAGGAAGATCGCCTTGAGGAGGAAATTGCAACCCACTCCAGTATTCTTGCCTGGAAAATCCCATGGGCAGAGGAGCCTGGCAGGATGCAGTTCATGGGATTGCAAAAGAGTCAGAGCAACTGACTCTGTGTCGCTCAGCAACACAACTGAGCAACTGAACATAGACTAAATTAAGGACAATTAATTTCCAAAGGATAAAATAGAGAGGAAAAGTCTAATTCAAGAGTAATATATACTTTTCTTCTCTCTCCATGGATGAGATGTTTACTATGTTCACAGTGGAACCGAATGAACTACAGTCTTTCCAGGAAAGATCTAGAGAAGAGTTACATTATGTGACATTAAAACAAAACAAAACATGTTAGGGGCAAGAGAAATGAATGAAGGTGGTCAAAGGCACAAATTTGTAGTTATAAAATTAAATAATTCCTTGGGATGTAATGTATGGCATGGTGACTGTAGTTAATAATACTATTAATATACTGCATATTTGAAAGTTGCTAAGAGAGTAAATCTTATAAGTTTTCATTAAAAAAAAGGAAATTAGTAATGTGTAGTGTGTTAGTTGCTCAGTTATGTCTGACTATTTGAGACCCCATGAACTATAGCAGCCAGAATACTCTGCCCATGGAATTTTCCAGGCAAGTATACAGGAGTGGGTAGCCATTCTCTTCTCCTGGGTATCTGCCCTACCCAGGGATCTAACCTGGGTCTCCAGCATTGCAGGCATATTCTTTTTTGTCTGAGTCACCAGAGAAGGCCATACCATGTGCTGGTGGGTGCTAATTAGACTTATTATAGGGACCATTCACAATACATACAAATATCAAATTACTGTTTTGTACACCTGAAGCTAACATCATGTTTTATGTCAATTATACCTCAATTGAAAAAGCAGTATATTATTATTATGTGAGATAGTTTATTATTAATTCATGACATTGTACCCAATCTCAGAGTCCAAATGCATCCTTCATGAGAGTTGCATGGAAAAGAAAACTCAAAATATGCAAAGTGTGGAAATTATAGATATACCTAATGACATGCATTAGTACACTACCCTAAATTCTATGTTCCTTGTAATGTGAGTCACTAGTTCTCTATGTTAGACTTGAGGACTAAGAGTTATCAAATATCAGTGGCTTTCAAGATAAAATTTAAAAAGACTTTCTTACAACTTAAAAGTATGGAGTTTTATCTATTGAAATGATATCACAAGTATTTTAGAAACTTTGCTCCTTTCTAGGGATGATTGGAAAAAGAAATCATAATGAAATATTAGCCTATTTAGGTTAGTGTTTTTGGAAAAAATACATAAATTCACACTTTAATGTACTAATCTCTTAAAAGGGCAACAGTTGATGTTGTCCTTGATGAAGAAAGCCATACCATTCTTCTCAGTTTCAATAAACTTTAAACAGGCTTTTCCTAGACTTTAGGTCCCTGATTATCCTCTTTTTAGATTATTTAATTTAGAAAATTTATAATTGTGAATTTTTCCTCAGTCAGTTTAAGATACTCTAAAATACTTCTTGTCTATTTAATAACATAAGAATGTTTTTTTAAGGGCCTGAGGGCCATTCTTTGAAATATAACCAGCAAGGAAGATAGCTTCCCATTTCCGATCCTGATTCTGATAGGGGAAAGCCTAACTTATATGGATACCTCGCTCCAAGTTGTAAAACTACATTCTGTCATAAAGATTCAAGAAAATTCATTTATCTTCTGGATATAATCAATTAGCAAACAAAGATGATGTACAACGCTACTCTTACCTCAGTCCTTAAAAACTCTTCTAGTTCTTAAAAAGTCTCAGCAGAATGGAACTCAGATGGATTTCTGACTGATACAATGGTATTGAACAAAGTCTTCTTTGCATGCTTAATTAAATTTACCTGATATGATTTTTACTTTGACATCCTTACATAAGTTCTAGTCTTGCCAGAGATCCATGAAATGAATCTAACATATAGTGGTACATCACAGCATGGTCGCTGCCCTGAATATATATATATATATATATATATATATATATATATATATATATCTCAAGATGGTTTGTAGATCTAAATGTGAAATGCAAACTATAAAATTCCTAGAAGAAACTATAGGAGAAAAACTTTGTAAACTTGATTTTGGTGATAGTTTTGTTTTATGGTATTGTTATCTTTTTGTTTGGTTTTTAGATAAAACACCAAAAGCTAGATTTATAAAAGAAAACAACTCTACAGTAAATTTTTATGACATCACAGAAGAAATATTTTAGCTGAAATAATTAAAAAAAATAAAGATACAAGATTTTAAAGTTACATCTTAAAATGAATCAGTTTTATACACACAGAGATTAGGTAGAAAGGGTAAATTCTCAAAAAAAAGTATGAAAAATTATCCTAGGTTTTCGTATCTATCACATTTTTTGAAGATTTTTGTCATTTAGTTTCTGCTGCTCCCAAAGTAATAAATTCAAAAATTTACTAACATTTTGCTATGCAATACCCCCATCTGCTAAAATTCAAGAAACTGACCCAAATACTTGCATGGTAGAATTAGATGAATACTATGGTCATATTCCCATAAATGGGTTTCCATTTCCTTCTCCAGAGGATCTTCCCTACACAGAGATCTAACCTGGGTCTCCTGCATTGTAGGCAGACACTTTACCGTCTGAGCCACCAGGGAAGTCCTTTTTCTTTATTTTCTTTTTATGCTCATATTCTTAATGGCATCTTGCATTTTTAAATGCAACAACTTATATTAACTCTTTTTTTTAACTGCTTTAATAGGTCTATATTCTTGCTCACTGCACCACACTTACTATCATTTTCCTTTCTTGAATATTATGAATTTTTCAGACATTAACTGTTTTCTGGTTATCAGTGGATATCAGCATTATCAAGGATTAAGTTTCTTTGTTTATACCTTAATAGAATCTTTAAACAAACAAAATGAATTTGTCATAAGGTACTAGGATATCTAATCAAGATAAAGATAGAATTGCATATGGGCCTCAGAAGAAGATTGAGACAAAAGTGAAAAAAGCCTTTATATACCAGGTAGTTTTCACTCTCCATTCTCACTACTTTTGCTACCTTTCTTTCACTCTTTTTCTATTTTTCATTCTCTTTCTCTCTGGACAGGAGTCTTCTTTCTACCCCAGTCTACAAGTCAGAATCACAACACCGTATCTCTGTAACCCCTCCAGACTTGGTTAAGTCCTCTTGTTTTTATAGCACTCATATGTCCCACCTCTTCCATAATTATTAACTTATTGCTAAAAGTTTCCTGCAACCTCACTGAGGACTTCTGAGTTGTTTAATATATAAGATGGCTCATTTTCATAGTGGTGACCATAAATTTCAAATCAAAGCCTAGGATGCATGATGTGAGATCTTATATGAGAATGAACTCCATATTTGAAATTATGACCGTATTCCAAGGTCCGGTTGATTTGATCTGATACTATTTCACAATATTGAAGTGCTATTTATTTTTTCACTAATCACTAATCTTTCTCAGTGTTTTATCTTAAGTCTCACATACTTGTTAGGTCACCTTAAATGATTTATTCTATGCTTAGTTTTTCTAAAACGCCACTGAGTGTTGGGCTTGCCCTGCCCTTCTATATCTGTGTTTGTGTTGTGCCTCTGTCCTGAAGCTGGAATGATCACTTCATTTTTGTTATTTGCTACTGTGGTGAGTGTACCATTAACATTCAATACATTGCAATAATAATGATACAGCTCATCATCATAATTATCTTTATTCCCTGGGCAAATCCAGCAGGGAATGAGAAACTTCAGAGAATGCTCTGCTTTCTATAATACCCTCTAGGTTGTCCTCAAACATTTTACAAAATCCCTCTAGAATGTATTTAACTTTCTTTTCTATCAAAACAATAAGTGAAAGGTCATTATTAAGAGAGCACCTTTAAAATCTTATAAGAAAGTGAGATAACATGGTTCAATTTCTCTTTGCAAACTCCTGAAACACATGCTGTCTTTACCATTTACATGACGTCATATTACTCTTTCATTTTACTTACACATAAGTTATTATTCCCTTAAGAGAAAGTGAGTTTGATCTCACTTCATAAAGCAATGACTACCATTAGCAGATTCTAAGTAAACCCTTACTGCAAATTATGGATAAAGATAATAATAGATTTTATGTTTATTAATTAACACATAAAAAAATCTTTTCCATTTATAAGATATGATAAACTATGAGTTTCTAGTATTTTGTTAATTCCTCAGTTATATAAACATTTCTTAATCATCTAGACATCCACAGGAAATAACCCATGGGCTTATACAAAATGTACACATTAAAATTTTGAACAAAAAGCAAGTAAATATAAATTGAAGTTTAATTGTAATGAAGTTACACTTAGTTTTTGTGCAGTTTGTCTTATTCTCAAAGCAAATAACTCCTTTAGGATTATAGATTTTCTTTTCAATATCTGTCCTAGTCCTTGATTTCTATTCTCATGTTATACCACTGTTTGAATATCAATCTCTTATATTGCACTGCCAGCTATACTATAATGTCCGTAACTGAGACATTATTTTGCTGACAAAGGTCAGTATAGTTAAAGCTATGGTTTTTCCAGTAGTCACATATGGATATGAGAATTGGGCCATAAAGAAAACTGAGCACTGAAGAATTGGTGCTTTTGAAGTGTGGCATTGGAGAAGACTCTTGAGAGAGTCCTTGGACAACAAGGAGATCAGATCAGTACATCCTAAAGGAGATCAGTCCTGAGTATGCATTGGAAGCACTGATGCTGAAGCTGAAGCTCCAATACTTGGGCCACCTGATGCTAAGAACTGACTCCCTGGAAAAGATCCTGATGCTGGTGTCAGGAGTGTGTGTAATTTCCTTGGTTCTGTCTCGCCACAGCAAAGATTTGAAAGGGCGGGCCAGTATTACAGGTCCTTCACAGGTCAGAGGTTTATTTGGCAAACAAATAACACACCGTAGAGACATGAGGGTGGGCTGACCCCAGAGGAGAGACCTCAGTCTATCTTGGCTTCCTTTTTTTATATGTTTTGTCTCCTCCCCACTGAGCCTGCCCTATGAAAACTGGGCTAGCCAGGAAGGGGTCGTGTTTGTTTCACCTGAGGTTCTCACTCTGGTCTGTGGATTTTCTTTTGTTCCATTTTCACGGACTATCCTCTTTCTTTGTCTTTTAGCCACTGCCATTTTGGACTCTTGTTTCCTATTCTAACTACGTAACACTGGGAAAAATTGAAGGCAGAAGAAGAAAGGTACAACAGAGGATGAGATTTTTGGAAGGCATTACTCACTATTGATAACTGGTCCAGCCTTCCATGCACATTTTGCATCTAGCTTATTAATGTCTTTTGTATTTCAAGATGTGTGCCGACGTTTGCTCCATTTAATACCTAGGTGGAGGACCTCTCTTACATATTAGCTTAGAAAGTACTTTGATCCTAAGCAAGTATTTACTACAGCACATGTGCTAAGTAGGACCTGAGAATCCCTACTATAGCATAGGGGACTATATTCAATATCTCATAATAACCTATAATGGAAAACAATTAGAAAAATATATATATATGAATAACTTTGTTATGCACATGTAAATAATGTAATTTTGAAAATCAACTATACTTCAATGAAAAAAAAAAAGTAATTTGATCCATTCAATTCCAGTAATTTTCATCCTTGTATAATTAGCCCCTGACTTTTCATAGCCATATCCTGAGGGCTAATATCTTTCCACCTCATACATGTACAATACTAATAGCCTTTCCATCTAATGCTCTCAGGTCATTGATACTTGCTGTGTAACCTTCTAAAGCTCTCAAGATTTTTATCTTTCCCTATCACAAGGTCAAAGACCTTCTGGCTTTATTTCTCTATTTTAAGCACCACAGAATAAGTTCTTTGGAACTTCTCTGTTACTTTAAACATTTGTTTTTGTTTACTCAAAATACCTAAGCCTAGAATTATCTTCTTTTTCATTTAACTTTATCTGGCATATTTAATCTGAGAAATTTCTTAGCTTTGTAAATATCTTATAAAAGGATGATGTTAACTTCAAGTTAAACTTTAGTGTCACTACTCAATACTCAATTATTTTCTTGCTTGCTATTAAAACAATCTCCTTTCTGAAATTTCATAATTTTTTGTACAATTTTTAGCCACCTTCCTTCCTTCCACTTGCCTTCTAGTATTACTCTGCCTTATTCTATATTAATAAATATAAAAATCTATGCTATACCTAGGTAATACTTTGGAAATTTCCCACTTAGGCTCTTATCTATTTCATACCCAACCACAATTCTTGCCCTCCAGTATTAAAGGTTAAGACTGCCATACTCTTAATCTTCATTTTATACTTGCTCAATGTCTTAGACCTTGCTTCCTAACTTAGTAGCAGCAGTAGTAGTAGTAGTAGTGTGTGCTCAGTTGCATCTGACTCTTTGCAACACTATGGACTGTAGCCCACTAGGCTCCTCTGTCCGTGGGATTCTCCAGACAAGAATACTGGAAGGGGTTGCCATTTCCTCCTCCAGGGGATCTTCCCAACCCAGGAATCAAATCTGGGTCTCCCACATTGCAGGCAGATTCTTTACCATTAGTGCCGCTTGGGAAGCCCCTTCATAATTTAGCTCCCCACCAATTCTTATATACTCAAACTTTCATTGCCTAATGCTGAGAACTTCAATTTTACACAGAAGTACAAGAAAATAAAATTTCTAAATACAGCATTCCACTGTGGCTTTAGCTCAGCTCATTTTCTTCCCTTTCAGCTTCATTTCTGAAAGGAACAGTGATGAATCAGTCTATCCCTGTCTATTTGTTAGCACACTATTACTGAAACCTTTCTGATGTCAGCCTCTGTACTACAGCTGAGGATACTATGAAAAACAAGATCAGGTTGACATGCCTGTTCCCATGGCACTCAAAGCTCTATTTGCTCACCTCCCATTCAATCTTCAACCTGCGGTAATTATGACTCTACTTCAACCATTTCACTGAACCAACTTTGCTCTTGAGTTCTTTTTTTCTTGATCTCTATCAAAGCGAGTAAACGTTTTTGGCATTTGTCTTCTTATCTATTTATCCTGTACCTTTAAGGTACAGGATAAACACCTTTAAGGTGTTTATCTTTCTTTTTATTTTTCTCCACTTTAGATATTTGTAACCTAAAACTTATCTTGTTCTCTTTTCTGACTCTTTCTCTTAGTGTCTTTCATGGGATCCTCTTTCTCAATCCACAGCTTACAAAATTGTAGGTTGGCATGTTTCAGGTTTCTAATATTTCCCTCATTCTCTTTTTATGGCTTCAACTATTATGAATAGCTAACATCAGACAGCTGTATTAAAAATGTTAAAAGTAAAGATACGCAAAACACTGGGTATCTCCGGACCATTTCAAATTCCTAATGATTTCAAATAAACTCATTATATTTTATCATCTTCTTGATCTAAGTTGGCTGTACTTCCTTCTTATTTATCAAACCTGGTTTATTTTTATTTCTAATTATCATTTGTGTGTTGCTTTCTCTCAACACATAACACAAATAGCCTATGCAAACAGTTATTTGAGTTGTCTACAAAATGGTATTTATATTGTCTCTTCAATGCTCTATATTTGTCAACAGAATATGCTGATTAAAACTCATGTTTGAAAAAAAAAAAGAAAAAAAAAACTCATGTTTGATACCTTGTTTAATGCTCTTGTAACATACATGAATAGAGATAGACATCATTAATCAAACACAACTTATTTTAGGCCATAGTTTTTATCATTGTTTCTAAACAAAGTTCCAAGAGCAATCTTAGGGGGAAAAAAAAATATACGAGGGATGGCTTAGAGCTTGATACTGAATGAAAGTGGTAGAACTAGTCCCTCAGTCATGTCCAACTCTGCTACTCCATGGACTGTAGCCCGCTAAGCTCCTCTGGCCATTGAATTCTCCAGGCAAGAATACTGGAGTGGGTTGCTATTCACTTCTCCAGGGGATCTTCTCAATCCAGGTATCAAACTCAGATCTCCTGCACTGCAGGCAGATTCTTTACTTCCTGAGCCACCAGGAAAGCCCTGATATTGAACAGCAATATATAAATACAATATACTCTCTTTTGGCATTCCTCTGAAGTCAAGCGGAAATCAGATTAGACACACTTATACATTTGAACTTACCCTAAGAAAGCAATGGCCTTTATCCATTGTTTATAGACAAACACCATAATTTCTGAGCAAAATTTAAGAAAATATTTATTGCTATGTTCCATAGTAGGTCCATATATCTTATTTGTTGCTTGGAGTAATTATTATAACCCCACAAAATTAAGTGACTTTTAAGTTCTTTACTACTCTGATTTTCAGTGATTCTGTGGAACCAAAAATAACTTCTATTACTTTGTTCTGATTGCAAAATTTCTTCAGCTTACCTAATAAATTCAAATCAATATTTTTTTACTTACTGAGAACATGCATGCTACAAGCCTGAAATTACTAATTCAGGAGAGAGTATTACATCATTTAAATTTTAATTTTATTTCAGAAAAAAAGACTCTGAATTGGGGTTGCATTAACAGTTCTCTATAACTAGACCATTTATACAAACTATGTAGTCCTATTAGCTCACAAATGGACACATGAAAAATGCTAATAGCCTAGAAAATCCACCACAAGAATAATATCTTGAATTTAAAATTTCTATCTGCAGTGAATTTTTGTGGCCACGTTACAAAACACTCAATCTAAGGACTTATAATGGAAATGCAAAAAGACCTTTAAATTTAAGAGCAAGGAAAGATACTGCTGTCATATAAAAAGAATTCTTTTCCTACAAAAGGTGGAATACATAAGTCATTGTTATGAAAAATACCTTCCTTCTTAGTTATATCCAATCTGCAAATCATAGACTCTTGCTAGCAAAAAGTGATTTGGATTTGATTTTAATGCTGATTTTTTTTTTCATGCTTCTCCCTCATTCTGCATCTGTTCTGACTCTTCCTTTCAATCATTTCCGTTGTGATTGCTTAGCTTCATGCTTCCTGTATTTTGTTAGACTAATATGTAATGTACTCACGGTTTATATTGGCAGGTCCATGAAGCTAGTCAGCTCTGAAGGTAGCTTTCATTTCAAATGGGCAAGGTAGGGGAGTGTTGTAGAGGGGAAATGCAGACAGCAGAAAATGGAGGGAGAGGAGAAGAAAAACCCTATTTATATTTCTGAAGTGACTGATGTTCCTTCTTACACAAGTTATTCCAGAAGAGAATACCTCCCTTCAGATAAGTACTAACAGCGGTGCCATCTGCAGAGCAAGATACCTGTTTTAAAACACATAACTGGGATTACTTTTAATGATGTAATACCTGTCTTCCATTTATTTATATTTGGTCGAGTATCCTTTGGTCTTCTGGCTTCATTAGCTCCCATTTCCTCTCTTTTTGGCTCACCTTGTGTTCTGCTGTGCGCTAGTAATGAATTGGCTTTGGAGAAGCATCTGGTCAGAAAATCTCTCCTATTTGAAGATTTTTAGAGTGTGACAAGTTGTTTGGTCATCATATTAACCAATGGCAAAAAGAATTAGGTTTTACTCTACAGTTTTATTTTTTTAATATAATAGGTCTATAATAAAATTATAATAAGTGGCTCTCTATGCCCAGACAGAAAAACTTTATTTTCATTCCTCTCATTAAGAACCTTCTTAGATTTCTAGGGATTGCCTGAGCAACGGAATACTAAATTCTGCCTGTATATGTGAGCAGTAATTATATATTCCGGGTTGCAGAAAACACTCGACAGGGCTCTGAGGAAGTCTGTTCCTCGTTTCATCATTTTATGCAGCCTTGGTCTTGCTGACTGCACAGAGCACTAATAGAACAAGTTAATGGAGTTTATTCTGTCACAAATGCTGCCAGTTAAAGAAGATGATTGCCATGTATGGAAAACCAGACTTTCTAACTTCTTCCTGAAGATGCATAGAAATATTAAATCTGTTATCTGCCATAGTGGGAATACATAAATATTGACTTCCTAATATGAGTGCAGGTGGACTTTAGTATTTCAAAGTAGAAATTACAGAATTTTTTGGACATCTATGATTGCAAAACCTATAGTAAATTATTGTTGCTTGATTTCTTTGTTAATGTATCAGACACCAACACGAGTGTGCTTTTTTTTTCTTCCCAGAAAGTCAAATTATCTCAAACAGAGAGATGAGAAACTCATATTTGATGAGCTGAATTTAAACCAAATTGTGCTGTTTAATAAGTAACTAGCAGCCTTGGATTGATGTTGATAAAGATGTAAAAACCAAATGTTGTTTCCCAAGCTGCAAAATTGCATGTTATTCATGCTAAAATATGAAGCTGATTATAAGATTCAATGGTAATCAGACTGAATTAATAGGAGTCCTTTAATAATCCTTCATTTTCTCAATAGTTCTGACAATTCAAGTAAATAAAAATTGAGAGTATATGCCAGTTCAGAAAATGAATTTAGCATCTTACTTAGAGCCTAAAATATTTCTCCAACTGATCCATAAAACTACCTAATTACAATATTATTTTATGGACGTCAAGGTTTTTGAAAGAATATGGGTTCCTGAAAGGTTTCTAAAAGAATATGGATTCCCACTTACATGGATCTAATTTCCACTCACATGAATCTAATTTATAGTTGAAGGTAATCAAGAATGAAAGACATGCGTGGTTGTTGTCAGCATAGAACAAAATTCCTAATTGTGATGTGTACAATATATCACTATTTTTAATTTAATGTTTCCCTAGATAAGGCTAAAGCCTTTGGCTTTCTTCCAGGTAAATAAAATCCAGTAGAAATTATTTCCTGAAAATAAAGTCTTGAGTTCACAAAATTTTTTTTAAGTAATGTTTCACAGTATTTTTAAAATTCTTTTCTACTCAAACCTCCATGAGGTTAAAAAATATTTTTTTGTTCATAAGTTATATAAATGTACTCCTTTATGAAAATGTTTATGCATTATATGTACAACTTTAAAGATGGAAATAGATTCATCATAAAATTTGTTGCTGAAAATTCAGCTTTAAAACTAGACCTTTTAAGATTTAGAAGCAGTGGTAATCATCCAAGAGAAGAAAGTAATTTCATGACCACAAATTTGGTGTTTTCTCATAGCAACCGCAACATTCTAATTTGTGGATCATCCTTCTGTCTCCAACTCATGATAGATTAAATGTTATATTTGCCAACTTAAAGACCAGAATTTTAATAATTCATCTTTTGAATGAAGCATACATTAAGGACAATAATAATGGTTTTGCATTGGGAAGATATGTTACCTAGTAATACAGTCAAGAGGTTGTTTACTTCCACTTCTGGATATGGGAGCACATTCATCAAAAAATCATCCTAACAAAAAATGACTGTAAATGCTAGATCTATCACAAAACTATTCTTCAAACAGCATTGTAAAGCAGCCAAAATTTCTAGGAATTAAGGATGCAAAGAATTAAAGGTCCCAGAGAGAAAGCTAGCATATTGATTTGAGTTTTATATTATTTATTGCTTTTCTCCTGAGTGTATTTGTTGGTTCCTATGCTAAATATATGAGAAGATAAGAAAGTAAGCAGAAGAGAGTAGATAAGAGAATAAAATGGTGAACACAGCACTCATTATAGTCTTACAAAAGTGGGTTTAAAATTTGCCAAAGAATGGCTATATCTCCAAAGATATTTTAATAAATAATACCTAGATTCCAATCAAATATTAACATGGGAGTTGGGAGATAGGAGCAATGATTGAAAATTCAGAGGTAAAAGAGATCAAGAAAACTGAAACAGAGAAGTTCATGATAATGAAGTTATCAGTTCAGTTCAGTCGCTCAGTCGTGTCTGACTCTTTGCGACCCCAAGAATTGCAGCACGCCAGGCCTCTCTGTCCATCACCAACTCCCGGAGTCTACCCAAACCCATGTCCATCGAGTCAGTGATGCCATCCAACCATCTCATCCTCTGTCGTCCCCTTCTCCTCCCACCCCCAATCCTACCCAGCATTAGGGTCTTTTCCAATGAGTCAACCCTTTGCATGAGGTGCCCAAAGTATTGGAGTTTCAGCTTCAACATCAGACCTTCCAATGAACACCCAGGATTGATCACTTTTAGGATGGATTGATTGGATCTCCTTGCAGTACAAGGGACTCTCAAGAGTCTTCTCCAACACCACAGTTCAAAAGCATCAATTCTTCGGTGCTCAGCTTTCTTCACCGTCCAACTCTCACATCCATACATGACCACTGGAAAAACCATAGCCTTGACTAGACGGACTTTTGTTGGCAAAGTAATGTCTCTGCTTTTAAATATGCCATCTTGGTTGGCCATAACCTTCCTTCCAAGGAGTAAGCGTCTTTTAATTTCGTGGCTGCAATCACCATCAGCAGTGATTCTGGAGCCCAAAAAAATAAAGTCTGACACTGTTTCCACTGTTTCCCCATCTATTTCCCATGAGGTGATGGGACCAGATGCCATGATCTTAGTTTTCTGAATGTTGAGCTTTAAGCCAACTTTTTCACTCTCCTCTTTCACTTTCATCAAGAGGCTCTTTAGTTCTTCTTTACTTTCTGCCATAAGGGTGGTGTCATCTGCATATCTGAGGTTATTGATATTTCTCCCAGCAATCTTGATTCCAGCTTGTGCTTCTTCCAGTCCAGTGTCCCTCATGATGTAATCTGCATATAAGTTAAATAAGCAGGGTGAAAATACACAGCCTTGACGTACTCCTTTTCCTATTTGGAACTAGTCTGTTGTTCCATGTCCAGTTCTAACTGTTGCTTCCTGACTTGCATACAAGTTTCTCAAGAGGCAGGTCAGGTGGTCTAGTATTCCCATCTCTTTCAGAATTTTCCACAGTTTACTGTGATCCACACAATCAAAGGCTTTGGCTTAGTCAATAAAGCAAAAATAGATGTTTTTCTGGAACTCTCATAAAGCAATTTTTCTTCAATTAAAAATAAATTTAAATAAATAAAAATTAAAATCAACATGATGCAAGACACTAAAACAATAGTATCAGTCAACTTGACCTAAATGATACCTATGGAATGCTTCTTTTCCAATGTGAGACATGCCCAATGTTTTTCAAATGCACATTAATTATTTACCAAAGCAGCTCAAATTTTGGAGTATAAAACTGAAATCGCAAATGCATTTTTAGTAATTTGTAGGTTTAAGAAGAAATCACAAAGAAAGCAATAAAACTTAAAGTAAATAGTAAAATCATATTCATAGTTTGAAGGACTTAATACTGTTATCATGCCTAGTTTCTCAATTGGATCTCCACAGAGTCAAAGCAATTTCAATAAAATTCCAGTAGACTTCCGTACAGAATTTGACAAACTGCTAGTTGAAATCATATGAAAAATTAAATTTCCTAAAATATATATATTTATATAAATTTATTAAACTCAGGGGACATAATATTTAGTTTCAAGATTTCCTACAAAGTTATAGTAATCAAGGTCATGAGTAACTAGAATGTGGACAAAATTATAATTTAGTGAAACAGAAAAATAAAATCCAGAAACAGTCTCTACCACATATAGAAAAAATAACTTATTGCATTTATGATTATATAACTACATAACTGTTTAGATATATATGCTAATTGATATGCAACAGAAGTGCCAAACAAATTATTTGCAAATTATTGCAAAATAATGGTGGTAGAACAATTGAAAATGTGTATTAAAAATCCTAGAATCCTACTTTACACTATATACAAATTTAAACTGAATATTCTTGATAGACTTCAATATAAAAACCAAAATAATAAACTTCTTAGAAAAAAGTAAAGAAAGTCTATTTTTTAATTTGTGGCTAATGTACACTTCTTATAAAAGAGAAAAATATAAATATCAAAAAGTCAAAAGACTTCATAAGGAATATATAATATATCTAATAGAATCCACAATGTAATCTATAATATATAATAATAGTAATATAATTTAATATAATATTAATGTATATTATATTATATATGATATAATATAATATATTCAGTTCAGTTCAGTTCAGTCACTCAGTCGTGTCCGACTCTTTGCGACCCCATGAATTGCAGCACGCCAGGCCTCTCTGTTCATCACCAACTCCCGGAGTCTACCCAAACCCATGTCCATCGAGTCAGTGATGCCATCCAACCATCTCATCCTCTGTCGTCCCCTTCTCCTCCTGCCCCCAATCCTACCCAGCATCAGAGACTTTTCCAATGAGTCAACTCTTCGCATGAGGTGGCCAAAGTATTGGAGTTTTAGCTTCAACATCAGACCTTCCAATGAACACCCAGGATTTATCTCCTTAGGATGGAACGATTGGATCTCCTTGCAGTCCAAGGGACTCTCAAGAGTCTTCTCCAGCACCACAGTTCAAAAGCATCAATTCTGCAGTGCTCAGCCTTCTTCACTGTCCAACTCTCACATCCATTATTATAATAATTATGATAATATATTATCACTATTATTATATATTATTATATTATATATTATATCTAATGTATAGTATAATATATAATATATGATATATGATATATCTATTATTATTATTATATTGTTACAAGTATTATATATATAATATATATAACATAATCTATATTATATATATTATATATATACTATACATACTATATAAATATATATATTATATAAATAATATATATATAATTAAAATATATGCTACATATAATATAATTATATTATATAATATATGATTATTATATAATATATAATATATATATACCCCCAAAAGAAGAAGTTTATGAATTTTATTTCAAAAATATGTCAGTTATTGCAAAAGTATTTATCAAGAGAGAGAGAAAATTTTAGTGAAACCTAAAGGGTAGTAAATTTATGAATTTCCCTGTTGACTAATGACATTGGATATATACTCATTAATAAGCAATTGCTACATACTTTTGGGTGAAACATTTTAACATGTTACCAATTTTCACTGTGACATTAATCATTTTAATATTAACATCTAGAGATATTTATACATTTTGAAGATAAATCCCTTGATACATATTAATATATTTGGTAATCCAAGTCTATGACCCAACCACTAATGATGAAGAGAGGTCGTTGAAAATGTATGTATGATAACCTACAAGACCTTCTAGATGTAACAAGAAAAAAAGAATGTCCTTTTCATCATAGAGACTGAAAAGGGAATGTCCTTTTCATCAAAGTAAGAAGTCAAGAGATACCTGAGTAAAAGGCAAGCTTGGTCTTGAAGTACAAAATGAAGCAGGAGAAATGCTAACAGAATTTTGCAAAGAGAACACACTCACTCTAACAAACTCCCTCTTCCAACAACACAAGATAAGACTCTAAACATGGACAACACTAGATGGTCAATATCGAAATCAAATTGACTATTTCATTGCAGCAGAAGATGGAGAAGATTTAAGTGGTCACAAAAACAAGACCAAGAGCCAACTGTGGCCCAGATCATAAACTCCTTACTGCAAAATTCAGACGTATATTGATGAAAGTAGGGAAAACCACTAGTCTCTTAAGGCATGATCTAAATCAAATTCATTACAATTATACAGTGGAAGTGACAAAAAGATTCAAGGGATTAGATCTGATAGACAAAGTACCTGAAAATCTATGGATGGAGGTTCAGAACATTGTAGAAGAGACAGTGATCAAAATCATCCCTTAGAAAAAGAAATGTAAGAAGTCAAACGGTTGTCTGAGGAGGCCTTACAAATAGCTGCGAAAAGAAGAGACGCAAAAAGCAAAGGAGAAAATGAAAGATATATCCATCTGAATGCACAGTTCCAAAGAATAGAAGGGAGAGATAAGAAACCCTTCCTAAGTGATCAATGAAAAGAAATAGAGGAAAACAACAGAATGGGAAAGACAAAATACCTCTTTGAGAAAAATAGAGATAACAAGGGAACATATAATGCAAAGAAGGGCACAATAAACCACAGAAAGGGTATGGACATAACAGAAGAAAAATATATTAAGCAGAGGTGGCAAGAATACACAGAAGAAATATACAAAAAAAAAAAAAAAGAACAACAAGAAAAATATTTTAATGATCCAGATAACCACAATGGTGTGATCATTTACCTGAAGCCAGACATCCTGGAATGCAACGTCAAGTGGGCCTTAGGAAGCACTGCTACAGACAAGACAAATGGAAGTGAGGAATTCCACCTGAGCTATTTCAAATCCTAAAAGATGATGCTGTTAAATTGCTGCACTTAATATGCCAGCAAATTTGGAAAACTCAACAGTAGCCACAGGGCTGGAAAAGGTCAGTTTTCATCCCAATTCCAAAGAAAGACAATGTCAAAGAATGTGCAAACTACCACACAATTGCACTCATATCAGACACTAGCAAAGTAATGCTCAAATTTCTCCAAGCCAGGCTTCAACAATATGTGAACTGTGGGCTTCTAGATGTTCAAGCTGGTTACAGAAAAGGCAGAAGAACCAGAGAGCAAATTGCCAGCATCTATTGGGTCATAGAAAAGGCAAGAGAATTTCAGAAGAACATCTACTTCTGCTTCATTGACTACGCTAAACGTTTGACTTTGTGGATAACAATAAACTGTGGAAATATTTTAAAGAGATGGGAATACCAGACCATGTTACCTGCTTTATGAGATATTTGTGTGCAGGTCAAGAAACGGCAGCTAATTCTGGACATGGAACACAGACTGATTCCAAATTGGGAAAGGAGAATCGTAGGCTGTATATTGTCACCCTGCTTATTTAACTAATATGCAGAGTATATCATGAGAAATGCTGGACTGGTAGAAGCACAAGCTGGAATTAAGATTGCCAGGAGAAATATCAACAACCTCAGATGTGCAGATGACACCACCCTTATGGCAGAAAGTTAAGAAGAACTAAAGAGCCTCTTGATGAAAGTGAAAGAGGAGAGTGAAAAAGTTGGCTTAAAACTCAGCCTTCAGAAAACTAAGATCATGGCATCTGGTCCAATCACTTCATTGCAAATAGATGGGGAAACAGTGGAAACAGTGTCAGACTTTATTTTTCTGAGCTCCAAAATCACTGCAGATGGTGATTGCAGTCATGAAATTAAAAGACGCTTGTTCCTTGGAAGAAAAGTTACCATCAACCTAGACAGCATATTAAAAAGCAGAGACAATACTTTACCAAAATTTCTTATAAAAATTTTGAGTTCTTAATGATATTATAGTTACATTGACATTTAAAAAATAATTTAATACTTGGAAACAGGTAAGTGGCCATCTACTTCTAACATATTACAATCCTACAAGTTATATTTTGTTCCCCCTACATTAAACCACTTTAAGTATTTTAACTTGAAAACCATGTAAATGGCCACCTAATCTCAATACAATAACAAAAACTGTGTTTTTGTGAAAATCCTCTCAGATACATTGTTTTGAATCAAACAAAAATTCATACCTTAAAAGCTATGATATGTCAAACTTTGTATTTTTATATTTAATACAATTTCTGTGGGTATATGAAGGTAAGACACTGGCTTTCTATAGAACTTTGGTAAAACTGGGTTTCACCATGTATGATTTATTACTTTCGATGGGAATTTCATCTCAATGGATGTAGTGTGAAGCCACCACAATTTTAAGACCAGCTGCTCTCAGTTACTCTTCACTTTAGTGCTAATTTAATATAGAGAAGAAGGAAGATAAAGTCACAGTCAAATATTTCCCAGGGATCTATATGCTTCCCTAATGGTTCTTAAAAAATTATCCCTAATGAAGTAACTGCCCTATTTTTTATGAAAACAAAGGACATAATTTAATTTCTTATAACAAACTGTTATTGATGGAAACAGTCCAGCAAGCAAAGGCAAAGGAGAGAAATATCTTTAATACTCATAAAGGATAGAAGGTCAAAATTATATAAAGATGATTGTACAAAGCAGGAGACCCACAGTATTCTACTTATGCAGTTTCAGGTCCCAACAGAGATGTGTCATTTTGATGCTCCCTGTCTATGGTGAGACCATTCCTAGGTGGTCCCATTTTACCCGTGTTAGATCTTCTCAGGGAAATAGATTCTTACTTCTCCGTCGCTATCCTCAACTATTTTATAAAGGATGCAGTCTCTCTAGCAATCTGGCTTTTTGTATAGTGCAGCCAGAAGTGAAGCATGGGCCAGCTGTATCAGAGAACAGGAGTTTTTTGTTTTTTTTTTTTCCTGAGACTGCTCATGTTCACACCTTATCAGGTAGCAAGCTAGTAACTGCAAACTGCATAATCTTGTACCATTTGGTATTTCTAGGCATCCCCACACTTTGACCGTCTGAGGATAGTCCTAAGTTTCATGACATCCACACCCACAATTAGAGAAGTCATTGATTCCTAGATATATTTGTTTAGCCTTTCAAAATAAAATAGAAAAGCTAGAAGTAAAATACTCTTGACACTTTCTTTTGACTTTTTTTTTCTTCTCTTTTTTATTTTAAATGGAGGCTAATTACTTTACAATATTGTGGTGGTTTTGCCATACATTCACATGAATCAGCCATGGGTGTACATGTGTCCCCCATCCTGACCCTCCCTCCCACCTCCCTCCCCATCCCATCCCTCTAGGTCATCCCAGTGCACCAGCCTCAAGCACCCTGTCTCATGCATCGAACCTGGACTGGCGATCTAGTTCACATATGTTAATATGCATGTTTCAGTGCTATTCTCTCAAATCATCCCACCCTCACCTTCTTCCACAGAGTCCAACAGTCTGTTCGTTACATCTGTGTCTCTTTTTGCTGTTACACATATAAGGTCATCGTTACCATCTTTCTAAATTCCATATATATGCATTAGTATACTGTATTGGTGTTTTTCTTTCTGACTTACTTCACTCTGTATAATAGGCTCCAGTTTCATCCACCTCATTAGAACTGATTCAAAAGCATTCTTTTTAATAGCTGAGTAATGTTCCATTGTGTATATGTACCACCGGTTTCTTATCCATTTGTCTGCCGATGGACATCTAGGTTGCTTCCATGTCCTGGCTATTGTAAACAGTGCTGTGATGAACATTGGGGTACAATATTCTCTTTCAATTCTGGTTTCCTTGGTGTGTATGCCTAGTAGTGGGATTGCTGGCAGTTCTATTTCCAGCTTTTTAAGGAATCTCCAAAACTTGAGATCACCAGCAATCTCTTGACTTTATTTTTTCATTAAATTTTTATTGGATCATAGTTGATTTACAATGTTGTGTTACATTCTGCTGTACAAAAAAGTGAATCAGTTATGTATATACATATGCATTCATGGTAAATTGCTTCAGTCGTGTCTGACTCTTTGTGATTCCATGGACTGTAGCCTACCAGGCTCCTCTGTCCATGGGATTCTCCAGGCAAGAATACTGAAGTGGGTTGCCATGCCCCCCTCCAGGGGGTCTTCCCAACCCAGGGATCGAACCTGGGCTCTTAACGTCTCCTGCACTGGCAGGTGGCTTCTTTACCACTACCACCACCTGGAAAACCATGCATATGCATATATCCACTTTTTTTAGATTCTATTTCCATATAGGCCATTACAGAGTACTGAGAATAGAGTTCACTGTACTATGCAGTAGGTTCTTATTACTTATCTATTTTATATACTGTAGTTTGCATATGTAATCCCAATTTACCAATTTATCTTCCTCCTTTTTTTCCCTATAGCAAGTTGTTTTCTACATCTGTGAGTCTATTACTGTTTTGTAAATAGGTTCATTTGTACCTTTTTTAAATATTCCACATATAAGTGATATCACATAGTATCTGTCTGTCTCTACTTTATTTGACTTTATTTTAATGAATCACATTTGAAATGGCTATACAGAGGTATAGATATTAAAAAAAAATAAGTTGTCACTATTTTTATAGCTTACATAAAAAACAGATGATTAAAATCAGTATACCAAATTTCATCAAATGTACAACACTATTACATGTAAGGATATGTAATTACCTGTAGTCTGATGTCAGAGATGTTAAGCTATAAATATGGATTCTTGACTCAAAGGAAACAAAGCATATCTTTAAGAAGAAAATTTAAAAGTATTCTTTATCTTCAGTCTATTACTATTATAATAGTAATAATAATAACAATTTTCTATGTGCCCTTAAAATTACATTTACCAATTAAACAACTAGTAGAATTAATATTTACAACATGCAAAATGCTACATTTAGAAAAGTTTAAAAGGTTTAGGAATTGATATTTTGAAAAAAGTCTTTACAGAATCCTACAGGCCAAGGGTTGGGGGTTTTACTATTTCTGATGTTTTTCTACAAATTACAACATGCTTCACTGGGGCCCAATAAGAAGTGCAATGCTCTATTTCTGCCAAGCTTATAAATCTTTCATAGTGTAAGACAAATGGAAAGCAAAATATTATCTTTATTAAAGAACTAATTATTGTGGAAAGTGGCTTATATGAAAGAGTTGAATAGTCTTATTCACATTAATCTTCACACTTAGATTATTCAACCAGCAGTGATGGGCTGGACTGAGAAGAAGCTAGACAGGCAGGAAACTGTTCACTTTAAAGTGGCCTCTCTCAAGAAGAGAGAGAAAATAAAAGACTGAGCTATATGTGACCAACTTCTCCCAAACTTGTTAATCAGTTTAAACTAGTTCACTTTCTCAGGGAGGAGTTGGTGGAGGGATGAAGAGGGACTACGTGTAATTCATCCATTACGTTAATGGATGAATCTCTTTGGAAGGAAACAGTCAGAGAGCAAGAGTGCTGACTCCTATGCTAACAATTCAGCCAGAATATGTCTAAATATAATCTTATATATGGAAATGTAGTGTGTTATTAACCCTTACTGGGTTAAAGTCCAAAAAAAAAAAACCTTCAGTCACCAGAATGATTCAGACTCATGCATCTAAAATGTTTTAACTCATTCTTGATTAGATGAAATGTATGGAATCCTCATTAACTCTGGTTATATCTTAGCATGGTGCAACTTTGCTCCTTTTAAGAATGAAAAATCTTAAGAAGATAACGGAAAGGATGGTTTTTGTTATTCAGTCACTCAGTCATGTCCGACTCTTTGCAACCACATGGACCACAGCACACCAGGCTTCCCTGTCCTTCACCATCTCTTGGAGCTTGCTCAAACTCAGGTCCATTGAGTCAGTGATGCTGTCCAACCATCTCATCCTCTGTCATCCCCTTCTTCTCCTGCCTTCAATCTTTCCCAGCATCAGGGTCTTTTCTAATAAGTCAGCTCATTGCCGCAGGTGGCCAAGTAAAGGATTGTATACAGCTATTACTTGACAATGATAGGTGGGTTGTAGGGGTACATGTGTTGACGGATGGGAAAATGTATCTAGGAAGAGATTTTCAGCACTCACAAGCATAGTAAAGTTTAATTTAGTTTTAGCTCTAATATCTGTAAATTTCAGTAAGTTGAAAAGGTTGCCTGATGTTTTTGTGGATTGCTTTTTGTTTGGTTCAGATGAGACTTCTGGTAAAGTGTAGCTCTAAAAACTTTTATAAATGTGCAGCTGTGATTAATTTGTAACCTATTATCATTTTTGTGTAGTTGATAATGTGAACACTTTGGAAAGTCACTAAACACTTCATTGTAAGTTAATACAGTATAATAGAATTTAGAGGTGAAAGAAATATGCTGATTTTTAAATTTTAAAGTAAGTTTTAACAATACGTTATCATAAGGACAATATAGGAATACAGGAAAATGCAGGACAGGAAAATTCATAGAACAGTAAACATATCATAGACTATCTGACCTACCTGAAATTTACCCTTTCCACATCTGGTAAACATAATTTCTGATATTTAATATAAACACATGTTTGGAGGAGCTATTGATGATATTTTAAGGAAAATAGACTATGATATGCATGCTATTTCATAAAAAGTATTAATTTCAATAAAATGTAATGATTAATCACCACTGAAGTTTAAAGGAAGGAACTGTCGAAATTAAGTTAAATGTTTATTTACATGCATACATATACTCAAAAATACGGTATTTTTAAAATGTTCCTCTAAAATTAACTGGTGAAAATGGTGCCAATATCATCATGTCTTTTAACTTTATGTTTCAAATTAGACTGTAGTTGTTGACTCCTTGGAAGATCTGCTGGAGAAGGGCTAGGATACCCACTTCAGTATTCTTGGGCTTCCCTGTGGCTCAGCTGGTAAAGAATCCGCCTGCAATGTGGGAGACCTGGGTTCAATCCCTAGGTTGGGAAGATCTCCTGGAAGGGGGAAAGGGTACCCACTCCAGTATTCTGGTCTGGAGAATTCCATGTACTATATAGTCCATGGGGTCGCAAAGAGTTGGACACGACTGAGCGACTTGTACTTCACCTGCTTTAAAAACAAGGAAATAATCACAGGCACATAATTACCCTTTCTCCTTTGTTAATTTGCATTCTATTCTCTTAAACATAATTCCAATCATTTTTTGTTATGTTTTATAATTAAATTGTTTCATTGGGTCATTTTAGAATCATTTAAAGATAGCTCTCCATTTCTGAGTTATTTAGACTATCTTTTTGGTGGCTGAACTATTTGGTTATTTCCCATTTCACTTCACCCAAAACCTTCCTTCCCTCAAAATTCCACTTCCACCAACCCCTGCCCCCTTTGTTCCCCATTCTTTGTGTTTATGAATATTTAGACATTTTCTTTACTATTTCCTTTGTTTCTGAGCACAAGTGACCAATACATTTTCACCTCCAATTTGTGGTTGTATATTTTCATGCCTCCTATTATTGTTTTATGAAATAATTTAATGTCATTCTAAATTCCTGCCTGACTTGTCTTTTTCTGAGCCCCTGAAATTCTGACCTTGACCAGGATGGTCATAATTATTTTATTACAAGTTTTGCTCCCTTATACCTTCCATAACCACGGTGCTCCTTCGTGCCAGTGATCTCATGTCAATCAACTTCTGCCTGATGCCTTTGTCAATCACATTTACTGTATTTTTGAGGCATTAAATGCCATTTTCACCCCTGTAATGTCTTCAGTTCTAGCTTCTAGTTTCCCTCTTACCTCTTCAAATTGATTTTATCTCCTTCCTTTGTCTTATAATCACTTCCTTGAAACTCCATTTCTCTTATCTGAACTGCGAGCTTATTTTGAATGGTCATATTTTCTGTAATTCTTTGAGTCTAAGGCATCATACATGTTTGAAAGATCCCATTGGAACTCTTCTTGTTCTTTCCAATAATTTATTACTGTTCTTCAAGGTCCTTTTGCTTAAGATCTTTCTCTCATTTTTCAGTATGTGTATATGTCTTATTGATGATTTACTTTTAAAGGAGACAGCGACTTGACGAAAAATACGCTGGGAATTGAGAGATGAAGAGTGAATGGTCCTGGGCCAGACAATAGCATTGATTTGGGTTTTTTGTCTTAGAGACTTTCTCATCAATGCAATTATTATTATTATTTTTTGCCCTTTACTCTAGGGGCATGTGTCAAATTCGGTTTTATATTAAAGTTTCGTGTCTTCCAACAACTCTCCTTTGAGCCTGTGCCCTAAGGGTTGGCCTCTGCTGGATTCTTTCAGCTGCAAGGCAAAATTATAGGAAAATACAAAGTTGGAGCACACATTTTCTTTGACATTCTCTTTTCCAGTTCTGCCATGGCAATCTGCTGGACCACCACAGAAATGGGATCCAAACCTAATTCTGCTTGACTCATGCTAGGATATTTTACATTGTCCTACAAATCTTTTACTAATAGGCTTCAAGATTGTTTAAAAGTAAATCACACAGCAAACCTACATTAACTAAAGTATTTTGGAATGTAATATTGTGGTAAATTACCTTTCAGTTTAACTGAAACAACAAGAAACCCTTTGATTTCAAATGTAATAGTTGAAACTTTTAAAATGTCTTAGTCAACTTTCTTGACCTTCATAGTACATTATGCGAATGGTAATTGATTCTGTGTGGGATGATTGAAGGTTACTTAGGATCTCAGTGTTAATAATATTGAGGTGAGACTCTCAGTATTGTGCATAGTGGATGTGGGTGATTGTGCTCAAATATTAGAATTTAGTCTAAAAGTTTTCAATAGAAAAGTGAAAATGTTAGTCACTCAGTCTTGTCTGACTCTTTGCAACCCCTTGGACTGTGGCCCACCAGGCGCCTCTATCCATGGAATTCTCCAGGCTAGAATACTGGAGTGGGTGGCCATGTCCTTCTTCAGGGGATCTTCCAGACCGAGGGATCAAACCCAGGCCTCCTGCATTGCAGGCAGATTCTTTACCATCTGAGCCACCAGGGAAGCCCAAAATTTGCAATAACACATTATTAATTTGTAATATCATATTTTTTCAGTAAGAGCTGTTTTCTATGGAAATTAGGCAACCTATTCATCTTTATATAAGAAATAAAAATTTTATGTAATGGTATAGACATTATATATAATTATATATATTATACATCATTTTAAAGTACATAAATAGATATGCAGTTCCATATATGATGTGTATTTATATAATGTGCATTTTATAAGATATATTACATGTAAAATTATATATATTCATTTGCTATTATATCTATTTGCAATTTTATTTGTCATCATTTATTAATGTTTTAATATAGTATATTTTATTTTCTCCTCCTCTTGTATTTTAAATTAACAAAGCAAGGCAGAAAGTTGAATTCATCATGATAAGTATTGACCAAAGCCTTATGAATATTAGATAAATACATATGATCAACTAAAATGAAACAAGGGACACATCTTCCATGCCATGCATTATACTAATATACTTTGTAAAATAGCTAAAAAATATTTCACAAAGGATTTTAAAGTTCTTTTTTGACATAAGGACTATCTGGATAAATTGTGAAAATTGAGCCAGTATTACTGTAGATTTTTCACTGCTAGATATCGAGAAATTTCTTAAAATTTTACTTCATTTCACATTTTTCCTTCACATGTTTAACAACTTGTAAACACAACTGAAATGCACTCTGATATTTTGACAGCATTTCAACTGAAGTTTTCACATCCTATTCCTTGGTAAGGAGTTTTTATTCCCATATGCATCTTAAGTTATTTGAGAGCTGGCAGGGAATAAAAAGGGACCAATAAAAATATCTGAAAACTCCCTCTTGCTCTTATCTTTCAAAAGAAAAGCATGTGCTGAGTAGATGAATTAAAAGGAGATAGGGAAGCCCAGACTACAGTTTAACAGAAGCCATTGATCTTTACAAATTAGACTGACAACAGAGATCCATTAAAGTCCTCAGTATAATGAAAAAAATTCCTTTCCTTTGGCCTTTCTTTTATTTTCCCTCTTCCTAATTCTGATTCACCTCTTCCATGCTCTCCTGTCCTTCACAAGAGACACTAAATGTTGATGAGGTAATGGCCGTTAGTTATAAACCTCTTTCAATCTCATTTGAGAAATGACTCTGATTCCAAACATTAATTTTTGGTACCTATCTGAATAACAATAAGCTTGCTATAGCATTGATTATGCAGTGCAGAAGAAAAGAGGGGCTGCTCATTTTAATACAACTTTGCCAGTTCAATGAAACCCATTATGAGTTAAACAGGATGCCCACAACCATTTTTTACACCACTTAGCACAATACTTGGCATTTATCATTTTCTGCTTTTCATTGTTTTTATTTATTTACTTGTATTTTTTTTTTAATAAAGTAAGCTTCCTGAGATTAGTAACCAGGTTATTCCAGGCCTCCTCAACTCTAACAAGTCCAAGTCACAATGCCACTCATTTGCTTCGTCATTTGAGACCTATTTTTGTGTACACCTTAAGAAGGCAAGAATGCTTACTTATGTATGCTGTTTGAATAAGTGGATTACTTAGAATAAGTAAGTAATAAAAATGGAGTAATACGTGTAATATAAGCTATAAAATGGAGAAAAGGCCCGCATTGCAAAAATGCCACTTCATTCTCCAATTCATAAAAATGGAGGCGCTCATTCTCTGTCCTCTTAACTACATACATACATATTTTATCTATTATAGCACTTACCTTGCTGTGTTGTAATCCATCTTGTCTTCAAGATGAAACCACAAGGCTCTGAGAGGTGGAGGCTGTATTTCATTCCTGGTCATATTCTCTGGGCCTGTTTTGGGTCTTGATAAGAGTAAATGGTCTGTAATACACTTGGCCACTTCGTGTAGGTGACTTATTTACAAACACAGCAACAATTAGACAAAAATATTTTGCAAAAGTAATATAGCCCATCGTACAGGCTGTGTCTCACTGGTCTGACTCTGTCACAGAAGAGGAAATCTAGTTTCGAGAAACACAAGTGAATTTCTGGGCTGTGTGATTGGTATGACGCTCAGTCCCATACAGCATCTCATTCTCCTGAGGTTGTTCGTGGAGGCAGTCCACATTATCAGATCACATAAGCGCATCTGAGTCACTATGTCCTTGGTTTGCCAGTTGCCTCAGTTATAATAATTTGAGGGAAACATTTAATCACTCTGATTTGGGCTTTCTCCTATATATTAATAAAATTATAAAGTCTACTCCTCAATTGTGCGAAGGGGATCTTTACCAGAAAATGCACTTTGAACAGTTTGTATAATATCTGGCATATAATAAACATTCAGTTAATAGGAGCTTCCTTTGCTGCCAGCCAGATCTGGGTGGAAATTACAATTCAAGAGTGAAGACTGTGGATCTGACCTTGCAATTACAGGAGAGGAGAGTCTATAGTAATTATATTAGAGACGAAGGCAGTACAAGGCAGCACTTCATTCTCTTTTCAGGGCCAAGTTAATACTCGAGGGTTCATGAGTTTCCCCAAGGAACAGAAGACTACAGATCTGCCCAGGAGGTGGGAGTTTGGGAAATAAATCCTACGCCACTGCAGCCTTTCAAAATTTGGTCTGAAATAAGTTATGTAATAACAGTTGAAAATTAAACGCTGATTTGTTTGTCTCTTTCTGGGAATTTTGGAATAGGATTAAAATATGCTGACCTCTGAAGTCTTATGTGTAATAGTATAAGACCTGTACTGGATTCACAAATCCTGTGGCCATTGACAGCTCTGTACTTGTTTTTCTATAAAAGAAAACAGATATGTTGCAAGGTGCTTCCTTTGTATTTCTGTTTTTAGCTGAAATCCAGCAGGTGCTGTTGTGACTTTTCTCTCACTTCTCAATGAGTCTATTCAGATTTTTCCACCGCGACTTCTTCCTGGAGACCGCACCCTGGGCAATTTGGGAAAGTCTTTCTGCAGCAGTACGACTTTCATATTTCATAAACAACCTTTTCCAACCTCTGAGAAGACTGTTAAAAAGGTAGTTAATAATCAATACCAAATATTGACCAAAGTTTCATAAGAATTTAGGAAGTTATGCAGAACTGCTTGCACATTATTCTTCTCTGATAATGTAAACTACTGAAGTATTTCCTTGAATTTGGCTTTGCTGTCTCTATGCTAGCCCTGAAAGGAAAAAAAAAACAGAGCAAAAGCCCAGTGTTGCTTCTATTCCATATCAAACATCTAAACACAAAGGGAAAATAAATGCAGATGTTTCTGCAACAACAAATTTCTGATTTCCAATTTGATGTTAAGTCTAAAAGCACGTAGAAACAAGCTAAGCTTTTCTTTCAGATTTTAGCACAAATTAAGATGCTTGAATTTAGTTGGGATTTGGGATGGCCAATGGGAAGGATCTAACTTGATATTGTTAATGCAAAGGTTAGAGAAATGATTTAATTTGTAGTCAGTACTTATGCTTTATCTCCCAAAAGCCAGATAGTGAAATGATTTTTTAAATACCAATGTCTAATTAGTTTCTAAGTGTCTTCTCCCTAAAATTCTCCTGCCAAATCAGAGTCTATATCACCCTTTTTTTCATGTAACTTCTGAACATTTACTGTTGTGTAGGCAGTTTCAAGAAAAAAAAAAGTATTAGAGTGTTTGGAACAGGTTGTTATATGGTATTCTTTCTAATCTCAATTTTGGCTCAGAAGTGAAGACAATAGAAGTTAATTCCAAAGGAGTATATCTGACGAAAATTTAAAAATAGGTGTCTGAAAATTAATTAGATGGTTCTTAAAGCGTTCACTCTAATTGAAGTTATAAAAATATTTCCAGAGGGTGGAGACTGTGGCGCATTGGGTAGTTGGAGATTTCCTTAGAGAGTCAGAGTGTGATGTTCTGTCTCCCATCCACCCCACCCCTCCAATATGTGGCCCTGGTTTTCAGATGGGTGGTGATGCAACAGACAGTGGTCTGAGTCAAACCTGACAAATGAGTGTAACGTGAGCTGTTAGAGACGAGCTGAGAAAAGGCGTCTGCTCTGCAAGCAGATGGCACTGTCAGAGTCAGCAAAGTATGAAGGCATGTTCCCAGTGGCCACTTTCATGTCAAAAGCAGCAACAATTCTGCATGAGCTTTACCTTATTGCTCAAGCAGAGAAAGGCGACGGGAATCTCTGACAGTAGGACAAGAATTGTGCTATTGGAATCTGTATCAAAGGGATCAAGAGACTGAAAGCAGATGGGACCAGTCATGGGGATGACTCTTTTCCCCATGAATCGACTGCAAACACCTGTGAGGCTGAAGGAGCATAAAGTCGTCTGTAGTGGTAGAAGTTGCAACTTTTCTGACTCCCCTTACTTCCCTTGCCTGCTCTCTGCTCCCAAACCAAAGGGACCAACAGGCTGCGAGAGCAGCTGAGGGAGAAGCCATAGGGACAGACCTCAACTCACTTCCATGCTCAGCCCTAGGCTTCCTGCATAGAACAGACTCTTGCCAGGGAAGGGGGAAAAGATTCAAGTCAACTGAATGAAACTGTGCGGTTTCCATGGAGGACAGCTTGTTTATTGACTTAGCATGATCATAGAACTCTTTGCTACCTGCAGTATGAATGGAAAAGTTATGGGCATGTCTGTGTTATCATCCAGAGACAGGAGGAAACTTGACCCCTGAACAAACACAAGGGAGATTAAATAAACTTGCTTTATGATTACACCTAATGAGCCCTGCTTATACATTGTACTGTTTAAACCCTCCATTGTTCTAACCAAAATAAGTCATGCAATACCCTTTGGATTATTTATTAAAAAACAAAACAAAACAAAACTATGTACACTGTGTATAATAACTGGCAATCTGTAGGGTCATGCCAGGAGGTGGATAAACACAGACCAATTTCCTTTCCACTGCAGTTTCAAAATATTGGGAAGGAAAACGTAGGCTAAATTGTTATTAATACACCGCTGATGGCAACTCCACTAAAGTGTTATTTTATCAGAAAGGCTATGTACTATTTCTGTTGGTTTCATATTCCCTTCACTCTCTGGTCGGAATTTCTGGATGACATTGTTTTCATGTAACTGCTCGAGACTATGCAGTTTTTCCCACTAGTTTAGGCATAAAACATATATAATACCTGTTTTATTGTCATTCTAAATAAATACAATCTCCTTAGAAGGTGAAAGTCAATTTTATTCTAGTGTTCATATGGTGTTTTCCCATTGAGATACTGTCTCATTCTGCAGAGGGTGTAAGAATTGGCAAAGTTATTTTTAGGCATGGAGAATACATTTCTCCCGAGGTAATGGGACACCATGAGGCGTGTTCTTGCATACTGCTTCCTTTTCTAATTAAACGGAATGTGAGAGGGAAAGTAAGTTGACATTGTTAAAGTAAATGACCCAACGCTTTAGTAATGAAGACACATCTAGGCTGAAGTTTATTGTTTTAATTTTCATCGTGAGCAATTTCAGCCCTCCCGAGTAAGTTGATCCAAGTGTCCTGCCGTGTACTGTCTCCATTGTGCTAACAGGGGAGCCCACTGATCCTACAAAAAGAAAACTCTCTGTGATAAGTTGTATTTTGGAACGAAGCAGTTTATTTATACGTAAGGTGAAGTCATATTGGACATTTATTAAATCTAGCTTTTAACAGAGTGTCGTAAGTGGGGTTCTTCAGAGGGCAGAGATACTGGGAGACTAAAAGTTGTGTAAATTATGCCCCATAAAAATATAGATGAGGCTCAGATGCCTTTGGATTAAATATCCATTACTGAATATTTACATAATGCATGTGAAAGTGCTTTTAAAATAAAAACTCCTTTTATATAAATGGAAACTATGGCCAGATTCTTCCACATTATACCCTGTAGAATACTTCAAAGCATTCTCTGTAGCCTTAGAGCAGAGAATTCTATAGTCCCTACAAAGGAAGGAAAAGACTGCTTATGTTACACAGTCCAAACCCACCCTACTCAAATTGTTTTGGCAATCTAAAACAGCTCAAACTTTACTCAACTTTTAGTTGAGGGCCTAAATTTCTGTGGTTTATAAATATGTAATTCCAAAACACACACACACACACACACACACACACACACACACAAAACAACACTTTTTGAACTTTCATCCTCCTTTGAAAAGTATTATATGCTCAACAGGTAAATTACACAGAATCATTTGACTGTAATAAAAAGGTATAGTGAGAGTTGGATTTATATTCCAGCTCTGCTATTTACTAGTTGTATGATCTTGGACTTCCCAATCTTGGGCTTCCCAGGTGGCACTAGTGGTAAAGAACCTGTCTGTCAATGCAGGAGACAAAAGAGATGAGGGCTTGATCACTAGATCGGGAAGATCCCCTGGAGAAGGGCATGGCAATCCACTCTAGTATTCTTGCTTGAAGAATCCCATGGACAGAGTAACCTGGTGGGCTGCAGTCCATAGGGTCACACAGAGTCTGAAACAACTTAGCATGCACACATGATCTTGGACAAATCATTTTCAGTCTGTGCTTTATTGTTCTTTATCAGTTTTTATGACAGTTTAACTTCTACCTTGAAGAATTTACTTAAGAATTAAATGAGATCATGCAAGCAACAATTCCAGGATTTGACATGACTGGATTACTTCCTCTTACAAAAATAATTAGTTCCATATTGAAGGCAGCTAACTCAATTACTTATGTTAATCTATGGAAATCTTTATGTAGAGAAATAAAAATAATGTGAATATAATTTTCACACAGCTTTGTGATCTATTTTGATATTCTATGTTTCTAATATTTCACCATAGAATTTAGACATGAAAGGGTATCCACATTTAGAATTGGGTGGTTGAACTCCCTCATTTTACAGATAAAAATGTTCAGAGAGAGATAACAAATACAATTAAACATGTAATCCAACTAGTTAGTGGTAGAATTGGGATTGCAGGTGAAATCTCTCCCTCTCTCTCTTTTTTTCTTGCAATTGGAGTGGGTAGCCATTCCTTTCTTCAGGGGATCTTCCCGACCTAGGGATTATACTGGATCTCCTGCATTGCAAATGGGTTCTTTACCATCCGAGCCACCAGGGAAGCACTGAATTCATAGTACTTCAAACAAAATGATCAAACTCCTGTTTAAAATGAAGATTTTAATTTCAAGTAGCTGAAAAAAAAAATGCCCACCTTCACTCACTATGATGCTATTTGTTACTTTCCCTCTGACAATTTCATTCTGTGGGTGGGCATCATAATCACTTACACTTATCCAAAGCAGAATATCATTCTGGAATAATTCCAGTCAAAATTTTGAATTAGTTTAGTCTAACCTTTGCAGTATTTAGGACAGTTGTGGATTAACAAAACACAAACAGTACTGGCTGAGACCTAGGGTAGTGATTGGATAACTTTACCATATAACAGATTGCATTGTTGACTTCAGGTGTTAGAAGGAGAGAAGGGATGAGGGCCACTTTTGAGGCTGAGCACATAGGCACCATCTGAGCTTAATATATTAGCATACAACTTCCCTAGAGGCAAAGAAGTAATTAAAAGCTTTGCTGTAAAATTCCTTCTAGAGTGACTCACAAGCAGGTGAAACCAGCATATGATAAGAGTGAGCAGAGATGCTGATAATAACATAAGTAATGATAAAGTAAGAAGGGCTAATAATAATTTCTGCAAGAACTGGAACTAAGACTTGCTTTGAACATTCACATGGATAATAAATCAAAATATATCACCAGACTGAATAACTCACTACTTCCTTTTTGAAAGAAAATAAATAATGGTCATACATACACTGTACATTTAATTGTGTTTCTTGTATCCTCAGGTTCATCAAAGTATGTGGGACAAAGCGAATTCAAGAAGTGCTATATGTTATATGAAAAAACCATTGAATAAGTACACTGGTCGGATCAACTAATGAAAAATTGTGGATTGTTTTGTGGAGCTGAGCAGAAAGATAGTATAAATGCCATTTCTAGGTAATAGACTCTCTATGCACATATAGTTTAGTTATATTGGCAAATTCTCCCCATAGTTGGTTTTCATCTACTTAATTGAAAATGTTTGTTGATTATTTTCATTCTTTTATCTAACAAATTAGCTACTTGTTTCCTGTCTCTATTTCAGTCAAAAGTCTTATTATTTCATATCTTGAATAGATTGTTCAGAAGCTGCCCCCACCCCCCAACAAGTTCTCTCAATTCTCTTTCAGCATCCCACATAAAAATGCCGGGCCAGTCTTTTCAAGGCAAGGATTTGGGCAATTTACTACCCTGCTTGAACATCATCAATTTCTCAACCCCTGTAGCAAAAGAATAATTTCCAGACTCCTTATCTTTGTATTCAGATTCCCTACAGAAATGTTTGCACACTTTCTTTCCAACTCATCTACTTCCGTCCTCTTTTGGTTCTCTTAATCAAGTCTAATTATCACCTTGACACACATTGCACTTTTCCACTTGCACATTGCTGCTCACGCTGATCCACTTTTTAAAAGGCCATCTTCTCCTCGTCTCAGCAGGCCCCAGCGCCTACATCATGTTTATGTGTTAAAAGGCCAACTTCTCTGATGGTGCCAGGAAATAACCCTTTCTTCTGAGTAAGCAGAGCACTAGTTATCTCCACCCCATTTCCTAAATTATGATTAGTGATACAACACTACTTCCATAAGATAATAAATGTTAGTAACAAATATCTAATAACTTTTGGAAACCTTAATAAAAATATGTTAAAAGAAATTCTTATCAACATTTCTCCAGGCCACATTAGGTGGAATGAAGCACTGACTGTGGATCTCATGTTGTACAAAGCATCTAAAAGAATTGGCATTTCACCAAACACTTCGGGAGAAAACATTTGTTTATGGTAATTTTACAAGATAGATTTATAGCTTGAGTTACCCTTTTGTTTTTCCACATAGGCATTTTAATTTTGGAGCTGAACATGTTTCCTTCTTTGTGCTGATTACTAGAATTTTTACATTTCCATTACTGTTTTAACCTTATTCCTGGTACCATATTACTGTTTTATTTTTATTTGCCTCTGTGTCATATGTCGGAGAAGGCAATGGCACCCCACTCCAGTACTCTTGCCTGGAGAATCCCATGGACGGAGGAGCCTGGTAGGCTGCAGTCTATGGGGTCGCTAGGAGTCGGACACGACTGAGCGACTTCCCTTTCACTTTTCACTTTCATGCAGTGGAGAAGGAAATGGCAACCCACTCCAGTGTGCTTGCCTGGAGAATCCCAGGGACGGCGGAGCCTGGTGGGCTGCCGTCTATGGGGTCACACAGAGTCGGACACGACTGAAGCGACTTAGCAGCAGTGTCATATGCACTATATCCACTTTTTTGTCAATGTAAGTATATTTCTTAAAATGGAGGTCTCCAACTTTTTTGGCACCAGAGACGGGTTTCATGGAAGACTTTGTTTTCCACAGACGAGGTCGGGGAATGGTTTCAGGATTCAAGTGCATGACATTTACTGTGCGTTTTATTTCTATTATTATTATATCAGCTCGACCTCAGCTCATCAGGCACTTTGTCATTGTTCAGTCACTGAGTTGTGTCTGCCTCTTTGCTTCCCCATGAAGCAAGCCTGGCTACCCTTTCCTTCGCTATCTCCCCCAAGCCCGTACCACAATACAATACTCTAAGCTACTGTGTTAATTTCCTATTACTGCTGTAACTAATCTGCACAAACTCGGTCACTTAAAACAGCACAAATTTATTATCTTAGCATTCTGGAGGTCAAAATGGTCTCACTGAAATGTTAGCAGTGCAATGGTCCTTTTCGACAGCTTTAGGAAGAATCGGTTTTCTCTCTCTCTCTCTTTTTTTTTTTGAGATATGAAAGTCTGCTCCTGCCACACTCTCTGGAAAATACTTCCCTTCCATCTTCAGAGCCAGCAGTGGTGAGCAAGGGCTCTCACCCAGACTGTGCCTCCCTTGTTCACTTTATAAGGGCTGTTTGATTACATTAGACTCACTAGATAACCCAAACTGATTTCCTCATCTCAAGGTCTTAATTTCATCTGCATCCTTAATTCTCCTTTCCTTGTAATACAACATATTCATAGTTTCTGGGTATAAGAATGTAAATATCTCTGGGGAAGGGCATTCATTTGCCTACAACAAACTGTTTTGAACTAAGTTATAACATACAATGCATAAAATAAGTCAAATATATACAAAATGAAATAAATAAAAAAATAGATGAGATGTTACAAGGGGTGCATGATTTATCTTCTTACATAGTTTATAAGTGGTTAGGCAAGTTGGTCTTAACTTTTCCTGTTTTCCCTCAGTGCCTGAAACAGATTTTTATCTACAACCAATCTTCAGTAAAAAATTTAAACAAATGCAAACTTATATTATTCTATCTCCACCATTCCTCAGACTAATATAAACACATAATTGCAAACTACAATTTACATATTATCATCTCCAGCTATTTGAAATGCTTTGATCAATGCCATATGCTTCTATGTAAATACTGCTTTTTTCCCTTATCTGTTTAATGTAATTTTTGATCCATCTGAGGTAAATGTTCTATTCTGTTCTTGCACTTACAAATTAAAGATTGATTCATATACAAAAGCTATAATACTAGAATATTTGGAAAGGAAGAAAGCAAGGTCAGTGAAAGTGAAAATCACTCAGTTGTGTCCAACTCTTTGCAACCCCATGAAATGTACAGCCCATAGAATTCTCCAGGCCAGAATACAGGAGTGGGTAGCCTTTCCCTTCTCCAGGGGATCTTCCCAACCCAGGGATTGAAACCAAGGTATCCCTCATTGTAGGTGGATTCTTTACCAGCTGAACCACAAGGGAAGCCCAAGAATACTGGAGTGGGTAGCCAATTCCTTCTCCAGGGGATCTTCCGGAGCCAGAATGGAACCAGGGTTTCCTGCACTGCAGGCAGATTTACCAACTGAGCTATGAGTGAAGGTCAGTGGTGATACTGAAAATTGTGCTTTTTTAAATATCACATAATGTGTCAATATTTGGAAGATCTGCATAACTCAGTTCAGTTCAGTCACTCAGCAGTGTCCGACTCTTTGCGACCCCATGAACCGCAGCACACCCAGCCTCCTTGTCCATCACCAACTCCTGGAGTCCACCCAAACCCAAGTCCATTGAGTTGGTGATGCCATCCAGCCATCTCATCCTCTGTCATCCCCTTCTCCTCCTGCCCTCAATCTTTCCCAGCATCAGGGTCTTTTCCAATGAGTTAGCTCTTCACATCAGGTGGCCAAAGAATTGGAGATTCAGCCTCAACTTCAGTCCCTCCAATGAACACCCAGGACCGATCTCCTTTAGGATGGACTGGTTGGATCTCCTTGCAGTCCAAGGGACTCTCAAGAGTCTTCTCCAACACAACAGTTCAAAAGCATCAATTCTTCTGTGATCAGCTTTCTTTATAGTCCAACTCTCACATCCATACATGACTACTGGAAAAATAGCCTTGACTAGATGGACCTTTGTTGACAAAGTGATGTCTCTGCTTTTTAATATGCTTTCTAGGTTGGTCATAACTTTCCTTCCAAGGAGTAAGTGTCTTTTAATTTCATGGCTGAAATCGCCATCTACAGTGATTTTGGAGCCCAGAAAAATAAGATCAGCCACTGTTTCCACTGTTTCCCCATCTATTTGCCATGAAGTGATGGGACTGGATGCCATGATCTTAGTTTTCTGAATGTTGAGCTTTAAGCCAACTTTTTCATTCTCCTCTTTCACTTTCATCAAGAGGCTCTTTAGTTCTTCTTCATTTTCTGCCATAAGGGTGGTGTCATCTGCGTATCTGAGGTTATTGATATTTCTCCCAGCAATCTTGATTCCAGCTTGTGCTTCCTCAAGCCCAGCATTTCTCATGATGTAATCTGCATATAAGCTAAATAAGCAGGGTGACAATATACAGCCTTGACATACTCCTTTTCCTATTTGGAACTAGTCTGTTGTTCCATGTCCAGTTCTAACTGTTGCTTCCTGACCTGCATACAGGTTTCTCAAGAGGCAGGTCAGGTGGTCTGGTATTCCCATCTCTTTCAGAATTTTCCACAGTTTATTGTGATCCACACAGTCAAAGGCGTTGGCATAGTCAATAAAGCAGAAATAGATGTTTTTCTGGAACTCTCTTACTTTTTTGATGATCATTGTATGTTGGCAATTTGATCTCTGGTTCCTCTGCCTTTTCTAAAACCAGCTTGAACATCTGAAAGTTCACAGTTCACGTATTACTGAAGCCTGGCTTGGAGAATTTTAAGCATTACTCAGTAAATCAATATTTTCCAAAAGATCAGTTGATTTTAAGAGTATTAAAAGTTTACAGATATGGTTTCAGATGCACCTTGCACCTAACCTTTAGGAAATTACCACTTGCCCTTTTGATGGGCATCAGCGGAAAATCCAAAATTATCAGAAAAGGCTATAAAATACTCCTATTTCTTCTAACTAAATATTGACATGAGACAATATTCTTCATACAGGCCAACCAAAACAATGCATCACATCAAGCTGTATTCAGAAGCAGATGTAAGAACAAAGCTGTCGTCTGTTAAGCAACACACAAAGAGAAGTTTGTAGCCTTTGTGAGACGGGGGTGGGAGTGGCAACCTTGAGGGCACAGCTGGTGTGGATGGAGGGAAGCCTTTGGAGGAGCCCCAGGAGGGGTGGCAGGAAGGAGGACCAAGAGGCCTCGGGTCTTCCCCCCATAGAGGGCTGCGCTGCGGGAGACCAGAACCTTCCCTGCTGGGAGGAGGCAGTGACCATGAACACTGATGTGGACAAAATGCTTGGGAGGAGAGCTCTGTCTCCCCACGATTCCCCCTTTTCCCAAGAAAGCAAGAGTAGTTGTTAATTTTTTTTTTCTCAAGGATGTTAGTGTGACCTGGGAAGAATGTATAAAATATAAACTTAGCATTAGTATATACTATATACTACATAAGATATATTGCAATATGCTATACACTGTATTCTGTATATGATATAATGTTGTTTAGTCACTAAGTCGTGTCTGACTCTTCTGTGACCACATGGACTCTTGCCTCCCAGGATCCTCTGTCCATAGGATTCCTCAGGCAAGCATGCTGGAGTGTGTTGTCCTTTCCTTCTTCAGAGGATCTTTTCAACCCAGGGATCAAATCCATGTCTCTTGCACTGGCAGGTGAATTCTTTACCCCTGAGTGATATACTCAAGATTCAGAAAACTAAGACCATGGCAGCCGGTCCCATCACTTCATGGCAAATAGATGGGAAAACAGCAGAAACAGTGACAGACTTTATTTATTAATTTATTTTTCTTTTTGGCTCCAAAATCACTGCAGATGGTGACTGCAGCCATGAAATTTCTCCTTGGAAAAAAGTTATGACCAACCTAGACAGCATATTAAAAAGCAGAGACATTACTTTGCCAACAAAGGTCTGTCTAGTCAAGGCTATGGTTTTTCCAGTGGTCATGTATGGATGTGAGAGTTGGACTATAAAGAAAGCTGAGTGCCGAAGAATTGATGCTTTTGAACTGTTGTGTTGGAGAAGACTCTTGAGAATCCCTTGGACTGCAAGGAGATCCAACCAGTCCATCCTAAAGGAGATCAGTCCTGGGTGTTCATTGGAAGGACTGATGTTGAAGCTGAAACTCTAATACTTTGGCCATTTGATGTGAATAGCTGACTCATTGTAAAAGTCCTTGATGCTGGGAAAGATTGAGGGCAGGAGGAGAAGGGGACAACAGAGGATGAAATGCTTGGATGGCATCACTGACTCAATGAACATGAGTTTGCGTAAACTCCGGGAGTTGGTGATGGACAGGGAGGCCTGGCGTGCTGCAGCCCATGGGGTCACAAAGAGTCGGACATCACTGAGCGACTGAAATGAATTGAGACATATACTATATAATATATATGCTGTTTATAGTTAACTTTTGGAACTTACTTCAATGATTTAGAATTTTATCTTAATTAAAGTAACAGGAATAGACTTAGTTCTTTATTGTTTTCCAATCTCCTATACAAATCTGAGTAAAGAATAATAAATATTTATCATGACCTAGGATTTATATTTGCTGCTGTTATTCAGAAAATGTTTAATGTTAATAAAAAAATGAGAAAAGTTCAGTATCCTCTCTATTTATAATTGATTAAGAAACACTATAGCATATTTCATTGGGAGAATGTGAAATAATCACTTTAGAGCAGTGGTTTTCAAAGTTGAAAACTATAAGGATCTTTGAAAATCTCAGTGCCTCTCCCTGCCCTCCAAAAAGATGAAGTTCGACTACCTATTTTAGAGAATTGACAGACAGTTGCACAGGTAATTGAAAAAGGAAGAATCAGATATTAGCTTAACTGAGTTCTTTGGTATCTCTTATTTAGTACTTGTGAAAGGGAACAAAATAAAACTCTTAAGTATTAAGTTTAAAAAAAACCCAAAATCTCACTATCCAAGGTTACAGTTTAAACCAATGAAATCAAAGTCAAATTCTAATGCATGGACACAGTGAGTTTTGAAAATTAATGGTCTTACCTTGGGGACTGATTTCCAGCAACAAGTAACAATTTATGAAATCTATAGATAAATCTCCACTTACTAATTTATTCTCTAAATTTATCTCAGCAAGATTGCTCAATGTTTAAAATTCTGAACTTGCAACCATTCCCATCTGTAAAAGAGATTCACTTCTTCAGTGTGAATCCTTTTTTTTTTTCTTTTTCTTTTTGAATCGTTCATCTTTACTTTAGAATCACACAGGAAGATTCAATCTAAAAATTAAACAATAGATTTCACATGATCTTATAATTTTAGCAAGCTAATTAGAAGTTCTTAGTTTATGTATGAGTGTGTAACTATTGGGATTAATAACTAATTGTGAAATCCCAAAGAAAGAATGAGTGTAAATTAAACACATGTGTTTAATTTTCTAAAATCTCTTGTATTAAAATTTTCTTTTGGAATAAGCTGTGGTAATTTTGTTACAATCTAGTTGAGACACACCTCTTTACAATGACACAATTAAAACGGTTACATTTTCTAAATTAGAAAAAAAAAAAAGAATGAGTGTAGGTTTAGTTACAGATGGTGACATTTAAAACACAGAGATTTGTTAAGAACTCACATTACACATAACACAGTTTTATGAGATAGGAACTATTACTATTTTTTTTTTTATTTTCATTATTTTAGTGGGTACATAATCTGAAAAAAATGTAAGACTCTCCATAGTCCACACAACTTCTAGACTTAAAAATTTTGATTATGAACCAAGTCAATTAAATTCAGAATGTGTACCTTCACCCACTGTATCATAGAAAAACTTAAATCATAATATTGTTAATTGGCCATACCCCAATACAAAAATATTTTTGGTGTTAAGAAACATAAAATTTAAAAAAAAATAAAAAAATTTGTAATGATAGAAAAACTGTAATATAACCAAGCATTTTTGAGCAGTAGTGGCAACCCTTTCAGGAAGCAGTTTATTTTGTTTCTATGAAAAACTAAAAAGACAGCCTTTACTAAAACAACAGAGAAATATAATATTCCTCAAACATTAAGAGGCAGCTGCAGGAAGCATTTTGTAAACATATGGTATTTGTATAATTAATGTTTAAGTAGAGAATTAGCTTACAGTTACATAATTACAGTTAGAAAACCTGAAATTTCCCAAGCTGAATTCATAATACCTCTTTTTGCTTCAAACCTATCTATTCCTTTATTTTTTCCCTGTGCATACAACTAGAATATTGGTTGCTCAATTCATCTTTGGAAAATATTCTGCATAAGCTCTTTGTTTTCATCCAGGCTTCCCACATCCCATACTTTAGATATCTCTCCCTGCTTTAATTGCAACTACTTGGTTTAGACTTACGTCCATTTACACCTTCAACGTTGTGATGGCTGCCTGTTTGCCCTATTGGTCTAGTACATTTTCATTGTCCTGGCAGATGGCCTCATCTAAACTGGAAATGTAATCATGTGTTTTTTTGTTTTTGCTTAAAATATTTCAATAAATTCTAGGTTAAAACACTAAAATAATCTTTGAGATGAAATCTAATCTCCTTAAGAAGAACACTAAATATTGTTTATTATCTAGCTCTACTTTCTTAGTCTCATTCCAAATTTTAATTCTAACGCACTTCTTTACTTCTAATAATTAATTTTTGTGGCTCCTTTTATGAGGAAATCTTAGAAAAACCTCTCATTCTCCTAGATATATCCTTTATATATTTTCTGATAATTCATCCAAGTATTCCTTTTCTCAGGAGTTACTTATTCAAATTCCCAGCAACAATATAACCAACATCCAACATTTTTTTTTCCCTATGTGACAGCAAATTCTAAAATCAGCTGCCAAAAAATGTGATACATTGGCAGAAAGAAGCAAATGGAAATGGAAAAAACAAAAAAAAAAGTGGAGTATTAACACTTATATCAGACAAAATTTCTACTTTCCCATTTATTGTTTTCCTCCATTTCATTGCATTGGTTACTGAGGAAGGCTTTCTTATCCCTCCTTGCTATACTTTGGAACTCTACATTTAAATGACTCTATCTTTCCTTTTCTCCTTTGCCTTTAGCTTCTCTTCTTTTCTTAGCTATTTGTAACACCACCTCAGACAACCATTTTTTTCTTCTTGCATCCCCCCCCACCCCTTGCGAATGGAGCTGTTTAAGTCCTGCCTTCAATACATGAGAAAATTTGGAAAACTCAGCAGTGGCCACAGGACTGGAAAAGGTCAGTTTTCATTCCAATCCCAAAGAAAGGCAATGCCAAAGAATGTTCAATCTACTGCACAGCTGCACTCATCTCATATGCTAGCAAAGTAATGCTCAAAATTCTCCAAGCTAGGCTTCAACAGCATGTGAACAATGAAATTCCAGATGTTCACATTGGATTTAGAAAAGTCAGAGGAAGTAGAGATCAAATTGCCAGCACCTATTGGATCATTGAAAAAGCAAGAGAGTTCCAGAAAAAACATCTACTTCTGCTTTTTTGACTACACCAAAGCCTTTGACTGTGTGGATCACAACAAACTGTGGAAAAGTCTTAAAGAGATGGGAATACCAGACCACCTTACCTGCCTCCTGAGAAATTAGTATGTAGATCAAGAAGCAACAGTTAGAACTGGACATGGAACAATAGACTGATTCCAAATGGAGAAAAGAGTATGTCAAGGCTATAGATTGTCACCCTGCTTATTTAACTTATGTACAGAGTACATCATGTGAAATTCCTGGCTGCTTGAAACACAAGCTGGAATCAAGATTGCTGGGGGGAGAAATACCAATAACCTAAGGTATGCAGATGACACTACCTTTATGGCAGAGAGTGAAGAAGAACTAAAGAACCTCTTGATGAAAGTGAAGGAGGAGCATGAAAAAGTTGAATTAAAATTCAACATTCAGAAAACTAAGATCATGGCACCCCGCCACATCACATCATTGCAAATAGATGGGTAAACAATGGAAACAGCGACAGAATTTATTTTCTTGAGCTCCAAAATCACTGCAGAGGGTGACTGCAGCCATGAAATTAAAAGATGCTTCCTCTTTGGGAGAAAAACTATGACCAACCTAGACAGCACAGTAAAAAGCAGAATTGCCACTTTGCTGACAGGGGTCCATCTAGTCAAAGTTATTATTTTTCCTGTAGTCTTATATGGATGTGAGAGTTGGACTATAAAGAAAAGAAAGTGAAACCGAAAGTGAAGTCCCTCAGTCGTGTCCGACTCTTTACGACACCATGGACTGTAGCACCTATCAGGCTCCTCTGTCCATGGGATTTTCCAGGCAAGGGTACTGGAGTGGTTTGCCATTTCCTTCTCCAGGGGCTCTTCCCAACCCAGTGATTGAACCCGGATCTCCTGCATTGCAGGCAGATGCTTTACCATCTGAGCCACCCAGGCTCCCACTATAAAGAAAGCTGAGCACCAAATAATTGATGCTTTTGAGCTTTGGTGTTGGAGAAGACTCTTGAGAGTTCCTTGGAGAGCAAGGAGATCCAGCCAGTCAATCATAAAGGGAATCAGTCCTGAATATTCATTGGAAGGACTGATGCTGAAGCTGAAACTCCAATACTTTGGCCACCAGTTGCGAAGAACTGACTCATTGGAGAAGACCCCAATTCTGGGAAAGATTGAAGGCAGAAGGAGAATGCAATGACAAAGGATGAGATGGTTGGGTGGTATCACAGACTTGATGGACATGAATTTGAGCAAGCTCCAGGAGTTGGTGATGGACAGGGAGGCCTGGAGTGCTGCAGTCCATGGGGTTGCAAAGAGTTGGACACGACTGAGCAACTGAACTGAACTGATCAGACAAAATATACTTCAAAGTAAAATATGTATGTCTGAGTCCCTTTGCTATTCACCCGAAACCATCACAACACTGTTTTTTAATCAGCCACATATCAAGACAAAATAAAGTTTAAAAAGTTAAAAAAAATAAAAATCTGAAAAAAACTGCAACAAGAAACGAAGACGGATATTATATAAAAATGAAATAATTAAGTCAAGCAGAGGATAAAACACTTATGGAACAGCTGAACATCTAAAGCAAAATTTAGCAGTCATAAAAGGAAGAATAGGCAGCAGCATAATATAGTAAGTGACTTTAAAACCAATTTATATCAATGAATAGATCATGCAAACAGAAAATCAATAAGAAAGCATTAGCCTTAAACAATATATTTTGCCAAATGAACTTAACAGAGATATACAGAACAATATGTTCAAAAACAAATAAATGAATGGTTTTTTTTTTTCAAATATACATGGAACATTCTCCAAAGAGATCAGATGCTAGTTCATAAAACAATTCTCGATAAATTTAAGAAGATCAAAATCACGTCAAGAATCTTTATTTACCACAATGTTATGAAACTAGAAGTCAATTACCAGTAGAAAATTGGAAACAAATAAACAAACGTGGAGGCTAAACCACATGCTGTTGAACAATCAGTGGGTCAATGAAAAAATCAAAGTGAAAACAAACAAATACTTCAAGACAAATGAAAATAGAAACAGTATTACAAAATCTAGAGATGAGACAGAAAAAATTCTAAGGGAGAAGTTTATAGTGACACTGACCTAGCTCAGGAAACAAAAAAAAAAATCTCAAATAAGCAATTTAACATGACATCTATAGGAAGTAAAACAGAAGAACAAAGCCTAAAGTTAGTATAAGAAATAATAAAGAGTATAGAGCAAAAAAGAAACAATAAAAAAGTAGTAAAAGATCAGTAAAATTAAAAGCTAATTATTTGAAGATAATTAAAAAAAAGAAAAGAAAAGTCTTTAGCCAGACTTCAGAAAATTAGAGATTATCCAAATATATAAAATAATGAATAAAAGAGTAGAAGTAACAACCAACAGCACAGAAATACAAAGAGAAAAAGAGATTATTATTAACAATTATACAACAAAAAATTGGGCAGTTTAGAGAAATGATTAAATTCCAAGAAACATGCCATCTTCTAAGGCGGAATCAGAAGGAAATAAAAATCTGAATAGGCTGATTACAATTATCAGAATTGAATCAGTAACAAAAATCCCCAGAAATGAAAGTCAGGGGCAGATGGCTTCACAGGTGAATTCTACCAAACATTTAAAGGGATAATATTTATCTTGCTCAAAACATTCTAAAAAAACTGGAGTGTTACGCCTACATTTGCTCTAGAAAGCCAGTACTACCCATTTGAATGCAGAGTTCCAAAGAATAGCAAAGAGAAATAAGAAAGCCTTCCTCAGCGATCAATGCAAAAAAATAGAGGAAAACAATAGAATGGGAAAGACTAGAGATCTTTTCAAGAAAATTAGAGATACCAAGGGAACATTTCATGCAAAGATGGGCTCAATAAAGGACAGAAATGGTATGGATCTAACAGAAGCAGAAGATATTAAGAAGAGGTGGCAAGAATATACAGAAGAATTGTACAAAAAAGTTCTTCATGACCCAGATAATCACGATGGTGTGATCATTCACCTAGAGCCAGACATCCTGGAATGTGAAGTCAAGTGGGCCTTAGAAAGTATCACTAGGAACAAAGCTAGTGGAGGTGATGGAATTCTAGTTGAGCTATTTCAAATTCTGAAAGATGATGCTGTGAAAGTCCTGCACTCAATATGCCAGCAAATTTGGAAAACTCAGCAGTGGCCACAGGACTGGAAAAGGTCAGTTTTCATTCCAATCCCAAAGGAGGGCAATGCCAAAGAATACCCAAACTACTGCACAATTGTACTCATCTCACACACTAGTAAATTAATGCTCAAAATTCTGCAAGCCAGCCTTCAACAATACATGAACCATGAACTTCCAGATGTTCAAGCTAGTTTTAGAAAAGGCAGAGGAACCAGAGATCAAATTGCCAACATCTGTTGGATCATCGGAAAAGCAAGAGAGTACCAGAAAAAACATCTATTTCTTCTTTATTGACTATGTCAACGCCTTTGACAGTGTGGATCACAATAAACTGTGGAAAATTCTGAAAGCGATGGGAATACCAGACCACCTGACCTGCCTCTTGAGAAACTTGTATGCGGGTCAGGAATCAACAGTTAGAACTGGACATGGAACAACAGAGTGGTTCCAAATAGGAAAAGGAGTACGTCAAGACTGTATATTGTCACCCTGCTTATTTAACTTCTATGCAGTGTACATCATGAGAAATGCTGGGCTGGAAGAAACACAAGCTGGAATCAAGGTTGCCCGGAGAAATATCAATAACCTCAGATATGCAGATGACACTACCTTTATGGCAGAAAGTGAAGAAGAACTAAAGAGCCTCTTGATGAAAGTGAAAGAGAAGAGTGAAAAATTCGGCTTAGAGCTCAATATTCAGAAAACTAAGATCATGGCATCTGGTCCCATCACTTCATGGCAGAAAGATGGGGAAACAGTGAAAACAGTGGCTGACTTTATTTTCTAGGCTCCTAATTCACTGCAGATGGTGATTGCAGCCATGAAATTAAAAGAGGCTTACTCCTTGGAAGGAAAGTTATGACCAACCTAGACAGCATATTAAAAAGCAGAGACATTACTTTGCCAACAAAGGTCCGTCTAGTCAAGGCTGTGGTTTTTCCAGTGGTCATGTATGGATGTGAGAGTTGGACTATAAAGAAAGCTGAGCGCCAAAGAATTGATGCTTTTGAACTGTTGTGTTGGAGAAGACTCTTGAGAGTCCCTTGGACTGCAAAGAGATCCAACCAGTCCATCCTAAAGGAGATCAGTCCTGGGTGTTCATTGGAAGGACTGATGTTGAAACTGAAACTCCAATACTTTGGCCACTTGATGCGAAGAGCTGACTGATTGGAAAAGACCCTGATGCTGGGAAAGATTGAGGGCATGAGGAGAAGGGGACCACAGAGGATGAGATGGCTGGATGGCATCACCAACTCGATGGACATGGGTTTGGGTGGACTCAGGGAGTTGGTGATGGACAGGGAGGCCTGGTGTACTGTGGTTCATGGGGTTGCAAAGAGTCGGACACGCCTTAACAACTGAACTGAACTGAACCATAATGCCAAAACCAGATCAAGACTAAAGAAAAAAAAAAGATAAGAAAATGACAAGCTGATACTCCTAATGAACATAGACATTTTCATGTCTTTAACAAAGTACTAGCAAGCTGAATTCAACAATATATTAACAGGATCATACAATATAATCAAATGACATTTATCCCAGTGATGCAAAGATGCTTCAATGTTCACAAATTAATCAATATATTTTACTATATTAACAAAAATAAAGATTAAAATCATATAATTATCTCAACTGATGCAGAAATAGCTTTTGAAAAAATCTCGCACTTACTTATGGCCAAAATTTCTTAAAAAGTGGGCATAAAAGGAGCATATTTCAACTAACAAAGGCTGTATATTACAAACTTACAGCTATCATTATACCCTATGGAGAATGATGAAAGTTTTTCCAATAATGAGGAGCAAGACAAGGCTGCCCACTCTTGTCACTTTTATTTACATAGTACTGGAAGTCCTAGTCACAACATTTAGAGAAGAAAAAGGAACAAAAATTATGTAAATAGGAAAGGAAGAAGTAAAACTATCTCTATTTTTAGATGACATAGTAGCATACGTAGTAAACCATAAAAATTCTGCCAAAAAATATTAAAACTAATAAATAAATGTAGTAGTTTCAGGATGCAATATTAAGACACAAATCTATTGCATTTCAATATACTAATTACAAAATATCAGAAAAAGAAATAAAGGAAACAATCTCATTTACAATTCCCCCCCCAAAAAAGAATACAATACCTAGGAATAAATTTAACCAAGAAGGTGAAAAATCTATTCTCTGAATACTATAAGATGCTGATGAAAGAAACTGAAGACAGCACAAATAAAAGGAGGTATATTCAGTGCTCATAGACTTAGAGAATTAATGTTATTAAAATGCACATGCTACCCAAAGCTATATACAAATTCAGTTCAATCTGTATCAAAATGCCAGTGACATTTGTCATGAAACTAGAGGAAGAACTTCTAAAATGTGTATGAACACACAAAAGACCTTGAAGAATCAAAGCAATGTTAAGGGAAAAAAAAAAAAGAAAGAAATAGCTGGAAGTATCACATTTCTTGATTTTAAACTATACTACAAAACTACAGTAATCAAAACAATATGGTATTGGAACTGAGACACATAGATCAATGGAACAGAATTAGAGAGCTCAGAAATAAAACTCATGCTTATATAATAACTAAGGAGTTAATCAATGATAAGGAGTTAAGATTACAAAGCGGGAAAAAGACAGTCTCTTCAACAAACAGTGATGGGAACTTAAAAAAAAAAACTACTTAATGTAAAAAATGATTTGTAAATGATCTATTTGAAAAAGAAAGAAAAAAAGATTAATATCCAAAATATATAAAGAACTCAATCAACTCAATATCAAATAAAAAAGAAAAAAACAATCTGATTAAAAAAAAAAACTGGACAAGCGCCTGGATAAACATTTTTCCAAAGAAGACAGAGATATCCAACAGACATTTTAAAATGTACTCAGTATCACTAATTACCAGGGAAATGAAAATCAAAGTCACAATGAGATAATACCTCTCACTTGTCAGAATGGCTATCAACAAAGTAACATCAAATGGAAGTCTTGGTCAGGTTGTAGAGAAGATGAAATGCTTGCACACTGTTAGTGGGAATCTGTGCAGTTGCTATGGAAAATGACATGAGATTCCTCAAAAAATTAAGGGTCAGTAAACAGTTTGCAAAAAACAAAATTGATTTATAATATTCAATAAATTTTTAAAATTTTTCTCTTCTCATTTTGTTAAAGCTCCAACATGAGGAAACAGCATGGGAAAATGAATTTTAATCATTGCTGAATACCATAAACCACCAGAACATTGAGTTAGTAAAGAGCTGTTTCCCTTGAACAGGATACAGTATAACCTAATAAGAACTGTGGTTTTATAACTTTATGCCATGAACATGATTATACTAGCCCCCTCTCCACTCTCCATATGTGTTCTACTTCTACAAAATTGAGAGATGTATTGCTCTTCTTCATTCAAGCTTTAATCAGAAATTTATTCAGATTGTTGCTAATATACAAGACCTTCTCAATTGACAGGTAGGATTTTTCAGAAAGAATTTGGAAGTCATGCTAAGAATTATTTGAGTAGCATTACAGTGAATCTCGCTGATCCTTTTGATTTGGAGCATGACTAATGCCAGTGACTGAATTATAAGGAGGGAGTTTTATTTCCCAGGCAAAAATCCCAACAAAAAGCTTGAAACCTGTTTTGAAAGCAAAATAATATTTTCGTTTACTTGGCTTGAGCAAAACTAGGGATTACAGAGTAGTTGATATATAGACTTCAGAAAGCTGGGCTGTAATCACATGGCTACATGTATCCATATGTGCCATAAATGATATTAAGACTTATAAATTATCAGGGCAGCTGGCATATTAAGAGGAAAATAAAAAGAAAAAATTAAAGCTTGAAAAAGAATAAAATGGAAAATTAGATGAGAAAGAGGTAAAAATTGAAGGAGAGAAAATCTAGAAAGAGAAATATGTTAAAAGATGTTCAATGTAGACAAAGATGAGAAAGAGGAATAAATGTTATACATGAGAGTCCAATGACAAACTTCACTCGAACTTAGTTATTATTATTAAAATGTCAATATTGTTTTGATTTGTGCCAAGGGAAAAAAAAAAAACAGAAAAAAAACACAGACTCCTGCTCTCACCAAGCTAGTATATATACTTTCATGAGACTGATACCGTGGGAAAGCAGGGGGTTAGGGAGAGTAACAATATCACTTGGAAGAAGCAAAAGGAATTGGCAGGACAATGACAGTGAAAGCAATAAAGTACTGCTGTAATACAGTCAGAAAACCTTCATTCACCCAATTGTACAAAGTAATGGCGAGGACATGGTCCCTTCTGTTAAGGAGTCATTGTCAGAGAGAGACATGAAAGAACTAACGATTAACGTGATCGGCTGAATTGTATGTGTCTACAATGGGAAAGCACACACGAGGAGGACAAACTACCCAGGGAATCAGGGAAGTACATGTTTGCTCAGGTTCCGAATGAAAGACTGTCTTCAACATGGCAATATCCTGAGGACAAGGACGCCTGGTGAAAAGAAAAGAATAAACACACACTATTTGACAACCGAGACTGAGAGAACCAGTGCTGGAGGAAGAGTTGGGAATTTCTCTAACTCTCAGAGTTCACCAGAGAATTAACAGCTTGGTTCCTCCTTCAAACATATGAACCATATTCTCGAAGTTTTGAAATAACTAAAATTCATAAAAGTACATAAATCACAATTATGGCATAATTAAACAGGTTTTACTTCGGAAATCAAGCGAATCACTGGGCAACTATAATAAGCTAGCAATTTGTGAGACCTGCAGTTTCTCATAAAAGTGGAACTTTAATTTGGTAACAGAACAGAGGCCGAATGAAGACACTGTGCTGCTCTCTGAGTAATTGCTTTTGTTACTAATGGGAAAGGACTGCACCCTGTTATCCTGAAGCGGCATTGCAATATGTGGCAGTCTCTAACTAAATCAAAGAGGAATAGTTAGAGGATATACAGCTATTTGATGTATAGACTTCTGGAACACCATTGTACCTGAGGAAGCCAATAAATAATATTTTGAAAGGTAAGGATATATACAAATATATAATTAACTTACTGAAAAGATAAAATGGCCGGTTCTTACAGTGCTGCACCTAAACTTTCAAGCATCCATCCATAAATATGAGGCAGAGTCTAGTTGTTTATGCAGGTGTCAGAGTTTCCTGAAGGATAGGTTGTAGTTATTAATAAATCATAGTATAAGGGAAGGAAGAGAAGGATATAATGAAATATCTAGGCTAAGAAGTTGTATAGACACAGGAAGAACTCTCACCTGCCTTGAAAAGTAAATAGCTCTGGGGAGCCATACATGGCCAAAGGAATTCACAATGTTCCTTACTCAGTACATAATTTTAGCATTTAACCTTGTATAGCTTGATCTATTCAGGTTCTGTGTATCTTTTATTTATATTATACTGTGAGCTTAGCAAGAGTAAAAACTATGTCTTCTCCATTTTGCCAACTATCCCTCACAGTACTTAGTGTCTTGCAGCGGCACAAGTAATATTATTGATACTTAAGCCATGATGATATTACTTGACCTCACTTGCTTCAGTAAATCGTGACATTCTTCTTTTGCTATGTGTTTTTGTCTTTTCTCAGAATTTTGTCCCAGTTACTTTCAAGACTATCAGATGGTTTGGTTGACACTACATGTCTATTTCAGTTTATATGCAACTATTTATGTACAAAGGACTGACCACCATGCTTTGACTGATGAAAAGATGACCACAGGAATTTAAAATCACAAAGATTCCAGAATCTAGTTACTTTGATGACTGTCAAAACTTAGTAGATTTGGAAAAATGTATATGTGAAAGGCAAGGGAGGCATTCCAGGTAATATCATATCAAAATATGTAAATGAATTAAATAATTGAAACTTTTTCATGAACAGTGGATTCAGCCTCAATATACACGCAGTAACAAATTTGGAAAGGCAGATGGTTTCACCTTTAAAAGAACTTTCATGTTAGACAAACCGTCAGATTCCAGTTCTGCAGTTTATGAAGTAAGCAATATGGGTTGCATTAAATTTCTATAAATGCGTGAAAGGTATCTCATCAAAAATATCACACTTTGCTGTAAAGATTAAACAGGATGATGGTTGTAGGGTATGTTTATGTTCCTAGTACACTGTTGTGTTGAGTCACTGTCATTTCTGACTCTTTGCAACCCCATAGACTGTAGCATGCCAAGGTTTTCTGACCTTCAATGTCTTCCGGAGTTTGCTTAAGCTCATGTCCCTTGAGTTGGTGATGCCATCCAACCATCTCATCCTCTACCACCCCTTTTTCTCCTGCCCTCAATCTGTGCCCTCATCAGGATCTTTTCCAGTGAGTCAGCTCTTCATATCCAGTGGAAAGCCAAAGTATTGGAGCTTTAGCTACAGCATCAGTCCTTCCAATGAATATTCAGGACTGATTTTCAATAGGATGGACTAGTTTGATTTCCCTGCAGTCCAAGGGACTCTCAAGTGCCTTCTCCAGCACCATGGTTAGAAAGCATCAGTTCTTTGGCATTCAACCTTTTTATGGTCCAGATTTCACACCCACACATGACTATTGGAAAAATCATAGGTTTGGCTATACTGACTTCTGTCAGCAAAGTGATGTCTATGCTTCTTAATATGCTGTCTAGGTTGGTCATAGCTTTTCTCCCAAGGAGCAAGTGTCTTTTAATTTCATGGCTGCAGTTACTGTCTGCAGTGACTTTGGAGCCCAAGAAAATAGTCTGTCACTGTTTCCATTTGCCCCCCTCTATTTGCCATGAAGTGATGGGGCCAGACACCATGATCTTAGTTTTTTGAATGCTGAGTATTAAACCAGCTTTTTCACTCTCCTCTTTCACTCTTATCAAGAGACTCTTTAGTTTCTCTTTGTTTTCTGCCATTAGAGTGGTATCACCTGCATACCTGAGGTTGTCATTTCTCCCGGTAATCTTCCTAGTACATATGACTGAATATAAATGAGTTTCATTAATCACTAAGAAAACAGAAATATTGAATTTTTTTTCCTAGCAGAGCTGATGTATCTTAAGAAACTTTCTTTTCTCAGTACATATTTCAAAATTAAACTAGTTTGACAGCTATAGAGATACTACAAATAAGGAAACAAAGAGTAGGTAGCATTAGTGAATTTGATGATTAACAGACAGTCTGGGAACAAAATTATCTAAAACTCTAAAAACAACAGATTCAACTTTCTATATAGGAGATAACTGTGGCCTAGGAATGTGTATACCTTGGTTCTCATTCTGACTCTCCCCATCTAGCTGTGTATCTCTTGTATATTTGCTCACCTGTGATAATCAGTGAAATAATAAAGCCCCCAATTCCTTTGCAGTTTTAATATTAAACATCCATGATAAGACCAGTTAGATAATGGAAGGGTCAGCATCAAAATTTCAAATTTTAGTGAAAGACAGAAAAGTAGCATTAAAAATATGAAATGTGGAGAGCAAGAAAAGGAACCGATTTGTAAGGGAAAATCTTGCTTTTTCTCAATTTTATCTGTAGGTTGTGATTTTGATTTGATGGCATAAAACTCCAGTGAAGATGTTTAGGAGGCATTTGGGAGTATGTGCTTGACACTTCAGAGAGAAGACATATGACAGGAGTTGATTTGGAAGTCCTCTGCATAAAGGTGACAGTTGGTGCTTTGATAGTGAATGATATCACAGAGCATAGTACTTTTTTCAGAAAATAAAAAAGCAGTCCAAGGACAGAACTTTTGCTAAGACTCAAGTACAAGTAGTGTCAAAGGAAGAAGAATCAGAAAAGTTGGTAGAGTCTTCAGTGAAGAATTTAATAGATGTGTGTCAGGAAGTTAAAAAAAAATAAAGAGGAGTTTCAAGGGGAAAAAAAAGGTAATTCTTCCTATATATTTGCTAAGCTATATTGAAGGATCATAACAAACACACAGAGGTAGTATTAATAAGCCAACTACAATTAGGAAGATGAGTGTGTAATTGAGTATTAGGCATCAGTTTTTCTATCCTTGCTTAGAAGTGACAGACCCATGATTCAAACTTAGCTATTTTCAGTGTCAGAAATCATGTGCTCTTAGTTATTACTTTAATGAGATCAAGAAAGATAAAGGCTCAGAAAAGCCTGTTGTATTTGATACGTGAAAGGTGGTGTATATCTTTCCAAGAAGAGGAATCATATTTCAAGGAACCCAGTCTGGCAGGTGTAGTAATGAACTGGAGACAAGAGAAAAAATTTACTTCATCAAGAGAAGTAATAAAGTGATATTTTCTAGCTAGTAAAGAAGTAAAAAAGGTAGCAACTTGAGAGAGTAACAAAATGAGAGGAAAATATACTGTTGTTATAGGGTGATAACGGTTAGAAATAGAAAAGAAGTGGAGAGGGTACAATTAAAGAAATGTAGAAGGCCATTTATATAGTTAGAACTCTACTCTGGATTTAGGGTTTCCTTCAGTTTAGATCTTGGCTATATCATTAGTTACCTTTTAGAGCTTAGAAATTTATTCCTTTAAGCCAGAGTTTCCTCATTGGTAAAATGTGTATAATAATAATAGCTGAGGTTTAAATGAACAGAAACTACACAATTGCTTTTTCCTCTGCTTATAATGCCCTTCCTCTTTTACATCCTTCAAGTCTGTACAGAAATTTCCCTCCTAGAGAGGCTTTGCCTGGACTCCTACCTAAAATTTCATATTTCTTCATACCCTTTACATTACATATTTTCCTTCTGGCCTTAATTGTTTTTGTTTTGTTTTGTTTTTAGTGCATGTAAATAGGCAACCTACTGCTTTTATACTTACTTTATTCATTGTCTTTCCACCCTACTGAAACGTATGCTTCATGAAGGCACTGATTTATTTATGTTTTGTTCATAACACTTGATAGGTTTTTAATAAATATTTATTAAATGAATGAATGAATGAAGATGGATCCCAAAATCAGCAGCTCAATCTCCTAACAGGCTCTCTAGAAAGATCTCAAGTAGAAGAATCGACAGACAATCTGAACAAGTCTCTGTTCTCTGAAAATCATTTCAGAATCTCTCTTGAATATGACACCTGTGTTGTGCCATCAATTAGCTCATTTCTAGATGATTCCCCTGTAGATGTTTCAGTGTAGTTAGGCTTCACTGTCTGTTCTTATAAAACAAGTGTTTCCATCATCCTTAATTCCCAAGTATACCTTTCTCTTTCTCTTCAGCTTTGTCACATTTGGCTTATCTTCACATCCATTCTATTTCTTAGAACTTCAAATTATTTAGAGCCAAGAACTCCCTTCGTATCTGTTTTCTGGGTAGTGTCTCAATAAAGAAGCAGGGAAAGACTGTGCATTTTTTGTGCGCATTTTTAAAATAACTCATCTTTTATGAGCCCTATGCATATTTCTATTGTTTATTTTCATATTTCCATGGATCTGGCATATTTCTAAATCAAAGCAGTTCACGTAGACTTTCTTTTAGAAAGCAAACAAAGAAGCATCTTTGGACGTAAAGAGAAAAAATATGAATTGTGACTATAATTTCAGAGATCAATGACTTCTGTTAATCACAATTTCTAACTTTGGTATAATGTGTATACATCACTGAGCTATCCTTTATTAAAACAAACATGGGAAAATGCCTTAAATTTATAAGAGAAAATTAAATTTTTCATGATGACACTAAAATGGGTGTTTTGTTTGCTTTAGTAAGAGTTGGGATGGGTAAGTAACTCTCTTAAAAATTTATTTTCTATTACAAGAGATGAAAAACACATTCAAGTTTAGGATAAATGAGTATCAATATTATCAGTTTATTTTTTGAGCTATTGAGAAAGATATCACATATATTTAAGACCATAAGGTTTGTTTACCATTATGAAGTCACTTGCTTCTTTGCCTAGCTGGCTAGCTGTACAAAATTTATCTACAGTTCATTAGAATTGTGTACATAACACTCTTATGAATCCTTTATCTTCCACATTATCCTTTTCATACTTTTTCTTTCATTTTTGTTGTTCTATAAAAGCCAGCATCCCTTTTGTGGCATAGTTTCTCTCAGTTTCAATTTGCTATTAATTAATACATGTTCAAATTTCACGTCTGATATAACAGATAACTTCCATTATTGTTGTCTTCTTTAAGTTCAGTTCACTTTCTTTTTGAAAATGTATTTCTTTTTGATTTCTTTAAAATTTCAAATATCTAAGCTCCTTTAATTGCTATTTAAAGACAATTTAATGTATATACTTCCTAATCTCATTGCATTCAGCAAATATTTATTATTTACTCTACCACATGAATTGAGTTGGCTTCCCTGATGGCTCATATGGTAAAGAATCTGCCTGAAATATAGGAGACTGGGGTTCGATCCCTGGGTTGGGAAGATCTCCTGGAATAGGGAATGGCTACCACCTCAAGTGTTCTTGCCTGGAGAATTCCATGCCAAGGAGCCTGGTAGGCAACATTCCATGGGGTCATAAACAGCCAGACAGGACTGAGTGACTAACAGTTTCATGTTCCATAAATTGAATTATAAGTCCTATGCATTCTCTAGAAGTAACTAAAATTGTACTTCTTTTATAAATATTTAACTAAATATCCCAACTTTTGCCCTACCTAAGCAAAAAGAGTATAGCAATTCTGTTGGTGCTGTCTCATGCTGTCCTACATTTTTTTTTATATTGCATAATATTTACTTATGATATTTGTATAGCCAGTTTCTTGGACCTCTTAAATCATTGCCCTCCAGTCTCTATTTATCACTTGTGATAAGTATGATTACAGGTACATTGTGTAACTTTTTTTTTTTTTTCTGTCAAACATTTTAGCTGAAAAATACCTGGTCTTTGATGGGGCAGTAAAGGGGGAGACTATCCTGACAATGAAGAAAAGAAGAATTGAAAATACTGACACATTATTTTAGATAACCAGACATAGACTAGTGTGGAAACATGTTAGCACCATGAGGTCAGTTTTGATGGGAAGGAAACATGGGCAGTGGTGAGAAGCTGGAAATCCTAAAACCTGTTTCAACATTTCTGAACTGTGTTGTCAAGCTGAAATGGTTTATACTCCTTTGTTTATATCATAAGTGCAGATCTCAATAAATGGCTTTATCTTTTGTTGTTTGATTATATAATACTTTATATCCTTGAGCAGATCAGGGTGGCCAGGATTTAGAAGTTGCTGCTTCCAGTAATATGTCATGTCTTTTTTTTTTTAATATATTCCTATAATTCATTTCAAAGAATCAGCACTAAAACATCTGTTAGTTTACCTAACTAGTATAATTAATTAAACAGTGAGGATGTTTTGAAGTGTTAATGCATTAAAGACATGAGTGTCAGATATATTTATGTATTTCATAAATATTTATTGAGCATCTACTATGTGTCACAATTAAGGACAGAAATGGTATGGACCTAACAGAAGCAGAAGATATTAAGAAGAGGTGGCAAGAATACACAGAAGAACTATACAAAAAACATCTTCATGACCCAGATAACCACAATGGTGTGATCACTCACCTACAGCCAAATATCCTGGAGTGTGAAGTCAAGTGGACCTTAGAAAGCATCACTACGAACAAAGCTAGTGGAGGTGATGGAATTCCAGTTGAACTATTTCAAATCCTAAAAGATGATGCTGTGAAAGTGCTGCACTCAATATGCCAGCAAATTAGGAAAACTCAGAAGTGGCCACAAGACTGGAAAAGGTCAGTTTTTATTCCAACCCCAAAGAAAGGCAGTGCCAAAGAATGCTCAAACTACCACACAATTGCACTCATTTCACATGCTAGCAAAGTAATGCTCAAAATTCTCCAAGCTAGGCTTCAACAGTACGTGAACCATGAATTTCCAGTGTTCAAGCTGATTTTAGAAAAAGGTAGAGGAACCAGAGATCAAATTGCCAACATCTGCTGGATCATCAAAACAGCAAGATAGTTCCAGAAAAACATCTATTTCTGCTTTATTGATTATGCCAAAGCATTTGACTGTGTGGATCACAATAAACTGTGGAAAATTCTTCAAGAGATGGGAATACCAGACCACCTGACCTGCCTCTTGAGAGATCTATATGCAGGTCAGAAAGCAACAGTTAGAAGTGGACATGGAACATCAGACTGGTTCCAAATAGGAAAAGGAGTACATCAAGGCTGTATATTGTCACCTTACTTATTTAACTTATATGCAGAGTACATCATGAGAAACGTTGGGCTGGAGGAAGCACAAGCTGGAATCAAGATTGCCAGGAGAAATATCAACAACCTCAGATATGGGGATGACATCACCCTTATGGCAGAAAGCAAAGAAGAACTAAAGAGCACCTTAATGAAAGTTCAAGAGGAGAGTGAAAAAGTTGGGACAAAACTCAACATTCAGACAACTAAGATCATGGCAATTGGCCCCATCACTTCATGGCAAATAGATGAGGAAACAATGGAAACAGTGTCAGACTTTATTTTGGGGGGCTCCAAAATCACTGCAGATTGTGACTGTAGCCATGAAATTAAGAGACACTTCCCCCTTGGAAGAAAAGCTATGACCAACCTAGACAGCATATTAAAAAGCAGAGATGTGACTTTACCAAAAAAGATCTGTCTACTCAAAGCTATTATTTTTCAGTAGTCATGTATGGATATGAGAGTTGAATTATAAAGAAAGCTGAGTGCTGGAGAATTGATGCTTTCGAACTGTGGTGTTGGGGAAGACTCTTGAAAGTCCCTTGGACTGCGAGGAGATCAAACCAGTCCATCCTAAAGGAAATCAGTCCTGGATATTCATTAGGAGGACTGATGTTGAAGCTGAAACTCTAATACTTTGGCCACCTGATGTGAAGAACTGACTCACTGGAAAAGACGCTGATGCTGGGAAAGATTGATGGTGGGAGGAGAAGGGGACAACAGGGGACGAGATGATTGGATGGCATCACCAACTCAATGGACATGAGTTTGAGTAAGCTCTGGGAGTTGGTGATGGACAGGGAGGCCTGGCGTGCTGCAGTCCCTGGGGTCACAAAGATCAGACACCACTGTACGACTGAACTGAACTCTGTGTCAAAAACTGTTCAAGGCCCTGGGGATTCAAAAGAGAAAAACATAACTAGATCCTCGTGCTTGTTATTCTTGTATGCCAGTGAAGGAGACAGAAAATAGAACAAAGACAAACTGAAAAAATCAGCTAATGATGAATAGTATGCAAATAATTAAAATAGGATGCAGTTCTCTCAAGTAACAGGGTGGCTCTTTTAGATTGGGTAGCCAGAAAATGTTTTGATAAGGAGGTAACATGTCTGCCAAAATCTGAATAACAAAACCATTTGGCAAAGATCAAAGATTTTCTGGAGCGGATTCCAGGGAGTGGGGCCAGCTTGAACAAATGGCCCCAGGCATGAGCAAATTTGGCATATGTGAGAAACAGAAAGAAAGTCAGTCTAGTTGTGAGGGAAGAGCAGTGTGAGATGAAATACTTGAGAAAAGTGGAAGCAATTCATGCATGACTTTGTAAGTCGTGAAAAAAAATGAAATTTGATATGGCAGTTGAAAGTGTAGAAAGTGACATGATATGATTTGATCGCTGCTGTTCAGATAATGTATATGTTCATTTATTCAATAAATATGTATTGAGCATATTTTATGTACACTGTTCTAGATACAAGACCATAACAGTAAAGAAACTGTGCAATGACATTGGTCCTCTTTGAACTTGCTTTATATTGAGGGAATACAGACAGTAAACAATAAGCAGTATGTATACAGTACATACAGCTGTAAATTATACAGTATGTCAAGATATTATAAGTGTAAGGGAAAAAGAAATCATAGCAGAGCGGAGGAATTGAGAAATGCTATGGGAGAAGAAGAGTCGGTTATAATTTTAAATAGCAATCCAATGTAGACAAGGCTGAAAATTTGACAAAGACTTGAGAGTCAAGGAAGGGGTTTGAGATTTTTTCATTTTCAGTTCAGCTCAGTTCAGTTCAGTCACTCAGTCATGTCTGACTCTTTGTGACCCCATGAACCGCAGCACGCCAGGGCTCCCTGTCCATCACTAACGCCTGGAGTCCACCCAAACCCAAGTCCATTGAGTCGGTGATGCCTTCCAACCATCTCATCCTCTGTCTTCCCCTTCTCCTCCTGCCCTCAATCTTTCCCAGCATCAGAGTCTTTTCCAATGAGTCAGCTCTTCGCATCAGGTGGCCAAAGTATTGGAATTTCAGCTTCAATATCAGTCCTTCCAATGAACATCCAGGACTGATCTCCTTTAGGATGGACTGGTTGGATCTCTTTGCAGTCCAAGGGACTCTCAAGAGTCTTCTCCAACACCACAGTTCAAAAGCATCAATTCTTCAGCACTCAGGTTTCTTTATAGTCCAACTCTCACATCCATACATGACCACTGGAAAAACCATAGCCTTGACTAGACATGCAAACAGTGTCTGACTTTATTTTTTGGGGCTCCAAAATCACTGTTGATGGTGATTGCAGCCATGAAATTAAAAGACGCTTACTCCTTGGAAGGAAAGTTATGACCAACCTAGACAGCATATTTAAAAGCAGAGACATTACTCTGCCAACCAAGGTCCATCTAGTCAAGGCTATGGTTTTTCCAGTGGTCATGTATGGATGTGAGAGTTTGACTATAAAGACAGCTAAGCACTGAAGAATTGATGCTTTTGAACTGTGATGTTGGAGAAGACTCTTGAAAGTCCCTTGGATTGTAAGGAGATCCAACCAGTCCATCCTAAAGGAGATCAGTCCTGGGTGTTCATTGCAAGGACTGATGTTGAAGATGAAACTCCAATACTTTGGCCACCTCATGCGAAGAGTCAACTTATTGGAAAAGACTGTAATACTGGGAAGGATTGGGGGCAGGAGGAGAAGGAGATGACAGAGGATGAGATGGCTGGATGGCATCACTGACTCGATGGACATGGGTTTGGGTAGACTCCGGGAGTTGGTGGTGGACAGAGAGGCCTGGCGTGCTGTAATTCATGGGATCGCAAAGAGTCGGACACGACTGAGCGACTGAACTGAACTGAACTGAACTGACTAGACGGACCTTTGTTGGAAAATAATGTCTCGGCTTTTTAATATGCTGTCTAGGTTGGTCATAACCTTCCTTGGTCTTTTAATTTCATGGTTGCAGTCACCATCTGCAGTGATTTTGGAGCTCAAAAAAATAAAGTCAGCAACTGTTTCCACTGTTTCCCCATCTGTTTGCCATGAAGTGATGGGACCAGATACCATGATCTTAGTTTTCTGAATGTTGAGCTTTAAGCCAACTTTTTCACTCTCCTCTTTCACTTTCATCAAGAGGCTCTTTAGTTCTTCTTCATTTTCTGCCATAAGGGTGGTGTCATCTGCGTATCTGAGGTTATTGATATTTCTCCCAGCAATCTTGATTCCAGCTTGTGCTTCCTCCAGCCCAGCATTTCTCATGATGTAATCTGCATATAAGTTAAATAAGCAGGGTGACAATATACAGCCTTGACGTACTCCTTTTCCTATTTGGAACCAGTCTGTTGTTCCATGTCCAGTTCTAACTGTTGCTTCCTGATCTGTATACAGATTTCTCAAGAGGCAGGTCAGGTGGTCTGTTATTCCCACTTCTTCAAAAATTTTCCTCAGTTTATTGTAATCTATACAGTCAAATGCTTTGGCATAGTCAATAAAGCAGAGATGTATTATTTTTCTCATTTTGTCAATTGAAGTTAATGCTTTTCATGTTTTCACCTTGGTTTACTGTGTTTATCTCATGCTTGTAGCTTGAAAGTTGCCTTTAACCTTGGTACTTATCATCTCTATGTTTTGTTAGTCACTCAGTTGTGCCCAGCTCTTTGCGAACCAATGGACTGTATCCAGCCGGTCTCCTCTGTCCATGGAATTCGCCAGTAAAGAATACTGGAGGTGGCAGCCATTCCCTTCTCCAAGGGATCTTGCCAACCCAGGGATCACACCCAGGTCTCTTGCAATGCAGGCAGATTCTTTACCATCTGAGCCACCATGGAAGCCCTATCATTTCTATACAGCATTCAAGTTTTATTTTGTTAACATTAAAAAAAAAAAGTTCTGGATTGAAATAAATTTTAGGTGATGCTCCAGAAAAATATATTTTTGCATTTTGTATTTTTTTAGTTAGTTTTGCCATCACCTCTCACTATTATTCTTTAATTTCAAAGAGACCTAATTATCAAAATAGCTAGAACAAAGTTGTGATGGTTAATTTTATGTTTCACCTTGGCTATACCATGGCAGCTAGATGTCTGGTTAAACACTATATCTAGCCATTTCACTGAGGTATTTTTTTAAAGATTTTTAGGAGACTGGTTAAAACAGGCTGAAGAGGATCTTGAGTATAGAGAAGTTATAGATTTGGAGGTTCCTGAGAGCAATCCTATAGGTTGGAGCAGAGATGAAGTAACATACAGAAGCAAGACCTGCTGCTGCTGCTGCTAAGTCACTTCAGTCATGTCTGACTCTGTGAGACCCCATAGCCGGAAGCCCATCAGGCTCCGCCGTCCCTGGGATTCTCCAGGCAGGAACACTGGAGTGGGTTGCCATTTCCTTCTCCAATGCATGAAAGTGAAAAGTGAAAGTGAAGTCACTCAGTCGTGTCTGACTCTTCGGGACCTCATGGACCGCAGCCCACCAGGCTTCTCCGTCCATGGGATTTTCCAGGCAAGAATACTGGAGTGGGTTGCCATTGCCTTCTCCAGAAACAAGACCAGAAGCAAACAAACTAAAAATAAAGGCAAACTGCCAAATAACTGTGTCTCCCTGATAGATATTTTAAAATTACATGAAGGAATTATAATGAGATGATTTATTCATGTTTTATTGATAAGTTCAATTTGGTAAAAAGCTATTATCACCAGCTTCACTGGCTGGTGTGAATTTAGAAGTAAAACAGGGTTGTTGAAATTTGTTTTTCTCTTAGAAGGGCTGTGTTACAATTAATCTAATGATGTAGTGTCACAAACTAAGAAATTTAATAGGTGTGTTATTATGACTCACCCTTTGTAGAAATTGGTAGAAAAAAATTCCAAAGAGTGATCTGGGAAAAGGCACACACAAATCTACATGCCCGTTTGAACCTCAGAATTGCTGTGGGCAGGTGTTAGTAGGACTGAAAGTATTTGTATCTTAGGGAAAAATTAGTCAGATCTAGGCATATATTTCTGGTTATGAAGATTAATTGACAAGCTCTTAGAAGGAGTAGAGCGTTAGCAACTTAGCAGCAACTTAGCAAAGTGTCTGACCCTCTTAGAGACATTGTGCCTGTTAGCTGGCATGCCCCCTGAATCTCTGCTTTAGAAAAATAGCTCTTGCTTTAATAATTGTGTGTCAGTGCAAAATCAGGATGTCCCAGGAATCCCAGTGCTCCAGTCTTGTAAATAATATCTTTTAGACACTCTATCTTGCACCCAGATGGGACATAAACTTTCTTTGTGACACCAAAGAAGCTAAATTTTAAAGCTAAACATATGGGCATGGGAACCTAGGACTTCCTGAACATGTACATCCATTTGCATGCCTGCACAAGTTCTACTTTACATCTCTATCTAATTCTTAGTATCTTGCCCAAGTGAGTATATCTGAAATGTTTTATTTTTAATGTGTAGTCTTAATGGATACAATAGACTAACAAAAGTATTAATAATAGCAATTATGCACTTTGTGACTGCTAAACTGGATTTGAGTAATCCAGAACTGGATAACTTTATATCTTAACTTGTGGGTTATGTTAAGAAACTCTTTTTCAACCTTTCCTACTCTCTCAGGATGAGACTAGTTTCCCTCCCCTCAGAAAATCAACTCTTAGTCTTTCTTTTTTTCCTTTCTCTCCTTTCATGTTTCTTGTTGCTACTATTTGTTTTGCCTAGAATTGTTTTCTTATTATTGTATGTCACTTTCAATTCAGAATAACCCCTTGAAGACTCTGCTTTTTATGCTTCATGTCAACCACAATGACCTAACATCGCTTTACATCCATATCTATACAACCTAAGTAGAATTGGAATTGACCATCAGATTCTGTGTATTCAGTTCGTGGCAGCCTGTCACAAATGCCCTACAAATAAAGTGGCTTGTATTTCACGAATTCTGCCAATCACATAAACCACGAATGTATCTTCCAGACACAGCTATTTGTAAAGCTGTTCATGAGGAGGCATAGACTAGATCTTGATGATTATACATGGATACGAGCTCTCATTTTGGGAGGGAAAAGTGTGCAGCGCTCTATGAATCATTATTATTCATGACATAAGAATAGCGCTACCATCTACTGATACAAAAGCAATAATGGCTCTGTTTTATTTCTTTGCAATTTAAAGTGACTCATTCAATTCTCAGAATAGCTAATAAATACTTGTGAGATATGTTAATTTAGCCTACTGGTAAAGCTGCTATATAAATGGACAATAATTAAGTAACAATACCAATACTGTGTTCACAAGTTAATGAATAATGAGCTACTATGAAAAAACTGTGACTTCAATCTTAAGTTTTAAAATTAAGATTAGAGTTTTGGGTTTATTTTCTTTAAAAAGGTAATGTAAAAAGGGGTAAAACTAAAACTTTGTTTCGTAGTCAAGTGCAAGGCATTAAAAATTATATTTTCACACTTCAGAATTGGAGACTTAACTGCTACTGAAATGGCATTAATATGATAATGATATGCTAAAGAGAATCTTCCATTCCTTGTTTCCTCTAGTCTAAGTGTACATGAACTTCTTTAGTTTTTCTCTCCATACTGTCTAGACAGTAGATTCAACATCTTTTAAGGATGCAGTGATACAGTGATCACTGTATTGTTCTAAACATACTGGCAACCTAGACAAGCTCAATCTGATATATGTTCTTTGAGTCCTCGGCAGAATCAAACATCAGCAGGACATTGTCAACAAGATTACCATCCCCAGAGGAAGAGAGAGAAAGAGGAGTGTAAAACCACTGGACTACCCGGGATACTTGAATTCTTTCTATCAAAGAGGACCCTATTTACAATTCCATGCTACATTATCATTGTCTCTTGCCTTTCTTCTCAAGTCTTTTACACCCCAAGGATGCTCTGGAGCCTTCACTTTCCAGATATAGGCTCCTTGTCCTCTGTTTTTGCCCCTCTTCTTTCCATTCCTTAATTCCTTAAATTGATCCAGCAGATTCCTTTCCTAGGAACTCATATAGTCCTTCAGGAAGTAAAAGTGCAGAGAATATTATTAAACAAATATAGACTTGTCTTTGCCAAATGGAATGCAGAAAAAAAGCAGGAAACTCTTATAAAAATGATATTGCTGTGTCACTCAAGACTAACTCAGACATAATGGCAAAGTGTTAGAATTCTGAGGCTTAGAGTGTCTGGATCCAAATAGCTCTTTACCAACTACTGTTTGAATGAACTTCGACAAATGTCCTAAAATGTTTTCTGGTAAGTAAACCCAGGGATAGAACCCTGGTCTCCTTCATTGCAGGCAGATTCTTTACTGTCTGAGCCACCAGGGAAGCACATAAAATATATAATATACATTATATATATACACATATAGAGAGAATATAATATATATTATATTAATATATATAATATAATGCACTATATATTATATATATTATATATTATAATGTATTATGATACATTATATATTATATTATACATATTAAGCATATATTTTAAATTTTATATAATATGTAATATTTAATATCTATATAATATATAATATCTAATAATATATACTATATAATATAATATATTAATTATATTAATTATAATATATTATAACATTGTAATATATTATAATATAATTATATTATATTAATTATATTATACATATTAAGTATACATTTTAATCTTTATATAATATTTAATATTTTATATATAATATTATATAATATTTAATAATATATACTATATAATATATTAATTATATTAATTATATATTATGTATATTTAATATTGATATATATAATGTATCATATATAATATATACATAATATATACTGTGTAGTATACATTATATATAATATATTATATATACAATATTAAATATATATTATATAATTTATATATATTATGTATAATATATATTATAATATATAATATATATAATATACATATGCATATATATGCATGTCATATAGTAAAATATTGTTATATATTGTATTATATTATATTATATTATATTAATATATTATGTATTATATATATATGCATGTATATGCATATGTCATATAGTAAAACATATTGTTGCTCTTCAGTCGTTAAAGCATATCTGACTCTGCCACCCCATGAATGCAGCACATAAGGCTTCCCTGTCCTTCACTATCTTCCAAGTTTGCTCCAACCCATATCCATTGAGACAGTGATGCCATCCAACCATCTCATCCTCTGTCATCCCCTTCTCCTCCTGCCTTCAATCTTTCCCAGCATCAGAGTCTGTTCCAAAGAGTCGGCTCTTCACATGCAGTGGCCAAAAGTATTGGAGCTTCAGATTCAGCATCATTCCTTCAAATGAATATTCAGGGTTGATTTCCCTTTGGACTGATTGGCTTGATCTCCTTGTTGTCCAAGGGATTCTCAAGAGTCTTCTATAGCACCACAGTTCAAAAGCATCAATTCTTTAGGCGCTCGGCCTTCTTTATGGTCCAACTTTCACATCTGTAGATGACTGCTGGAAAAATTATAGCTTTGACTATACAGACCTTTGTCAGTAAAGTGATGTCTCTGCTCTTTAACATTTTGTCTAGGTTCATCATATCCTTTACTCCAGGGAGCAGCTTCTTTTAATTTCATGGCTGCAGTCACCATCTGCAGTGATTTTGGAGCCCAAGAAAATAAAGTCTGACACTGTTTCCACTTTTTCCCCATCTATTTGCAATCAAGTGATGGGACTGGATGCCATGATTTTCATTTTTGAAGGTAGAGTATCAAGCCAGCCTTTTTACTCTCCTCTTTCAAACTCATCAAGAGGCTCTTTAGTTCCTCATCACTTTCTGCCTTTAGAATAATATCATCTGCTCATATGATGTTGTTGGTATTTCTCCTGTCTGTCTTGATTCCAGCTTGTGATTCATCCAGACTGGCATTTCAAATGATGAACTCTGCATATAAGTTAAATAAGCAAGGTGACAACATAAAGCCTTGACATACTCTTTTCCCCAATTTTGAACCAGTCCATTGTTTTATGTCTGGTTCTAAGTGTTGCTACTTGTTGTATACAGATTGTTATATATCATCAATGAATATAATAGTTGAATGAATGAATGAATATATGAATACAATAAATATAATAATAAATGTAATGATATATGGATGTATGTCATTACATGACATATAATGAATGTGATAATAAACCTAATAATACCTAACTCATAAGACTATTGTACAATTTAGATAAATAATTACAGATTAAATCCTTAGTACACTATTAATCCGGCCTCCCAGGTGGCTTAGTGGTAAAAAAATCCACCTGCCAATGAAGAAGATGCAGAAAACATGGGTTCAATCGATGGATTGGGAAGAACCCTGGAGGAGGAAGTGGCAACCCACTCAATATTCTTGCCTGGAAACTCCTATGGACAAAAGAGCCTGGCAGGCTACAACCCATGAGGTTGCAAAGAGTTGGACATGACTAAGTGACTGAGCACACATATGCATTGTCTATCACATGGCAATTGCTCAATAAAAATTTGCTGTGATTATTATTATTATTGTTAACTTGGCCTGACTTCTGAATTTGTTTTCTAACTGGCTAACAAATGGACTTCTAAGTCATTTCTGTTCATGAAAATCTTAGTAGTTGAATTTGATGGCAACACAATATAGCACTTACACTAACCATTTTACTCAAAAAGTCACCTTTTCTGTTAGCATCTATTCTCTCTCTCTCTCTCTATATATATATATACACTTACATTATATATGTATATATATAAACTTACATTTATACTGAATATCTGTTATATTTATGATGAGACATTAAAATATTATTTCTGTAAATTAGAATGTCTGAAATAAATATATTAACTATGTTTAATTCTGAGTACATATTAGAGTCAGAGATGATTTTTTTTTTTAGTACAGATGACCAGGCCCTATCATCAAATATTCTGACTCAAGTCTATGGTCAACCTGGCCATTTTTAATTTTTTTTTACCCTCCATAGGTATCTCTAGTGTACAGTTAGAATTAAGAAAACCGATGAATATAAAACTGGTATAATGAGTATAAAATCTAAATTGTGAAAGTGATTTTATGAATTATCTAACTCAAGTATGTCTACAATTAAGAGTTCAACTCTGCCTACCAATTGCACTCATCTCAAACACTAGCAAAGTAATGCTCAAAATTCTCCAAGCTAGGCTTCAATTGTATGTGAATCAAGAACTTCCAGATGTTCACTGGATTTAGAAAAGGCAGAGGAACCAGAGATCAAATTGTCAACATCTGTTGGATCATAGAAAAAGCAAGAGAATTCCAGAAAAACATCTACTTCTGCTATATGACTGTGCCAAAGCTTTTGACTGTGTGGATCACAACAAACTGTGGAAAATTCTTAAAGAGATGGGAATACCAAGAGCTAACCTGCCTCCTGAGAAATATGTATGCAGGTCAAGAAGCAACAGTTAAAACCAGACATGGAACAATCAAGTGGCTCTTAATTGGGAAAGGAGTACATAAAGGCTGTATATCATCACCTTGCTTATTTAACTTATATGTAGAGTACATCATGCAAAATGCCAGGCTGAATGAAGCACAAGCTGGAATCAAGATAGACAGGAGAAACATCAAGAACTTTGGATATGCAGATCATATTACTCTAACAGAAGAAAACAATGAGGAATAAAGAGCCTCTTGATTAAAGTGAAAGAGAAGAGTGAAAAAGTTTTCTTAAAACTCAACATTCAAAAAACTAAGATCATGGCATCCAGTCCCATCACTTTATGACAAATAGATGGGGAAATAATGGAAACAGTAACAGACTTTATTTTCTTAGACTCCCAAAACACTGCAGATGGTGACTGCAGCCATGAAATTAAAAGATGGTTGCTCCTTGGAAGAGAAATTATGACCAATGTAGACAGCATATTAAAAAGTAGAGACATTACTTTGCCAACAATGGTCCATGTATTCAAAGCTATGGATTTTCCAGTAGTCATGTATGGATGTGAGAGTTGGGCCATAAAGAAAGCTGAGCATGAAGAATTGATGCTTTTGAACTGTGGTGTTGGAGAAGACTCTTGAGAGTCCTTTGGACTGCAAGGAGACCAAACTACTAAATTCTATAGGAAGTTAGTTTGAAGATTGAAGGCAGGAGGAGAAGGGGATGACAGATGATGAGATGGCTGCATGGCATCACCAACTCGATGGACATTAATTGGAGCAAGCTCTGGGAGCTGGTGATGGACAGGGAAGCCTGGTGTGCTGTAGTCCATTGGGTTGCAAAAAGTCAGACACAACTGAGTGACTGAAATGAATTGAACTGAATTGAACTCTGCCTACCAGATTTTTTTTTTCACAAGATTTAGCATTCCAGACTCTTTCTAGCAACACTTAACCATATAGCCCTTGTCTTTGTTCAGTTGAGCACTCAAACTTGAACACAGAGCAAGATATTACAATCATCTGATATATTCTTTGTCTACGGAATCAGTCTGGTATATGTTAACTTTAATGTTCCTACAACCTTATTTTATAATTCGTGTATCTTGGTGTAAGTAGCATAAGCACTATATTATTATAATTACCCAATGCTGCATACAAAAGTACCCTTAAAATAAACCAGGTTAATAAAAAAGTATGTTATAAGTGGTATTATTATAAAATGACAAATATTATTGTATCAGACAATTTCTGATGGTGAGAAATCTAGTAGGGAAATTAAACTCTATGCCTTGAATGGAAAAATTTGTGCAGATGATTTTAAAATCTCCACAGTACTGTCACTGAATTAGTACAATTTCTCTTTTTGTACACAGCTAAAACACTTTGTTGTTCTTTATATTTATTTTTACAAGGTTATTGAAATCTTTCTTGATTCACATCCTAACCTATTCCCTTCCCTTCACAGTATCATGTTACTTGCCTATTTGATACTCACACGTTGTATATATTTACCCAAGGTGTAAACCAAACTCTTGAGACAAATCCAAGCATGGGACTGTGACATGGTAATGCAGTAGCCCTCCGAGACAACAATAAATCATAGAATGCAAGATGCACTATCCTTTACAAGTTTATCCTATATAATAACATTATCTTCATATCAGGATATCATGTGACACCCTGGTGAAGTATTGCTCAGATATAATGTGCTCACCAGGTTTTCCCTCAGCTCTGATTCAGAAGTGTCATAAAAGGGGGAGGCTTAGCTTACTCTTTTTCTTCAACAAATGCATCATTAATTTTTGTCATAGAAACATCTTTGGCGATCAGTTTTGAAATACATCTTTCTCTATGATCAGTTTCAAATTTCTGTTATCTCTCCCCTCTTCCAAGACTTTCAGACACCTTCAAGATAACTTGTGCATTACTTTGAAATTCTGTTTATAAATTGAAACATAGCATCTGAAGGAGAATCAATCCACTTAAAGCCAATGAATCTATTTTTTAAAGTATTATATATTTCTATGTGTTTAGCAATTTCAGCACATACTTTCTTAAATTTCTTTTTCCATTTCTAAGAACTTTTCTTACTTCCTAATCATCATTAAGTGATGAATTATCAAGTGGAAGCCAAACTAGCCCAGAACTTTAAACAAGTAAAAATGATGATGCTTAGCTTTCTACCACAATAATCATAATATTGCTTTCTACTGTAAGAATGTATCATCAGAACATCAAATCAAATAGGAAGTCTGATAATAAGGAATTTTTTATCTAGAAAATAATTATAAAAAATATACATTTGAATCGGTTCTACTGAGATGGATGAAACTGGAGCCCATTATACAGAGTGAAGTAAGCCAGAAAGAAAAACAACAATACAGTATACTAATGCATATATATGGAATTTGAAAGATGGTAACGATAACCCTATATGCAAGTCAGAATAAGAGACACAGATGCATGGAACAATTTTATGGACTCTGAGGGAGAAGGTGAGGGTGGGACGTTCTGGGAGAATAGCATTGAAACATGTATATTATCGTATGTGAAACAGAACACCATTCCATGTTCGATGCATGAGACAAGGGCTCAGGGCCGGGGCAATGGGATGACCCAGAGGGATGGGATGGGGAGGGAGGTGGGTGGGGGGTCCAGGAAGGGGAACACATGTAAACCCATGGCTGATTCATGTCAATGTATGGCAAAAACTATTACAATATTGTAAAGTAATTAGCCCCCAACTAAAATAAATAAATTTATTAAAAAAAAAAATATATATATATATAAGGAACTTATTTTCTAGAAAATAATTATAACTTCCAGAAATTAAGATTTTCTAGGAGGTGTAAACATGAAATCCAGTCTGTTTGAAAATGTGGAAGATTCAACTTTTCTTAGAAGTTAGGCTCTAATTTCCCAAAGTAAAACCTGAAGTCTAGTTTCCAAGAGAAAGCATCCTACATAAATTTTATAAATATCTACTTAAGGCAGTAAATTTACATCATCTCATCATCCAAACATATCTGACAAACGATGTCATTCTATAGATCATTTCACGGCTCTTTTGATGCCTCTATCTTCTGCAAAATTCAGTATCAATGCACAAAAAGAAAAAAAAAAATCAGCCAAACGAAAAACAAGATCACATGAATCCAAATGAAACAAAACTAAAAAGGAGAAATTTAAATTTCAGCTGCACTGTCATACTCAAAAGTACTGCAACATAGTCTAACATAGAAAAATACTTCACATTGTGTTATCTTTTGAGGCAGGTCAGAGACAGTGCAGATAGGCATTTTTCTGTGACAAATTTTATGTACTAAACTTAGATACTGCAAATAATGTCTCATTAATTAAAAATTCAGTGATATACAGTAGCAACAACTGAAAACCACTGTCTCCTTGATCTAGAGAAGTGCTTATTATTGTCTCTACTTTCTCCAAATATTGTTTTTTCAATCTGATTGTCTAGAAATCTAACAACTTTGAGTGCTGTGAGTGTTGTCCCTGAATCAGGCACCATCGTTTGGAAAATTCCCAAGCAAGCAAAACAGACTCAATAGAAAAATACTTATTAAAATTACCCAGGAAATAGTTTTCACACACACACACAACAACAACCCATAATGGATGTCATAAAAGACTAATGATAATGTAACACTGACTATTCCAAGGGAGACATAATATTTCCTGGGAAGAAAATATATTTATTTCCTAAAATACCTTTTGGGAATAATATTCAGAATAGCAACCACACATACACACAAGCACACAAAATTAAAAAAAAAAACAAAAACAGAAAAACGGGAAAAGTAGGATTTAAACTGAGTAAAACTTTCCTGAGAATAAATGAGTTGTGAGTTATTTTTTTCTAGACCATATTGAAGTCTAGAATATGAAAAATAATTTAATTGGCTGCCTTTATGTTTAAAGTTCAGATTTGAATACAGAGTTGTAGCAGTAAGAACGGCTCATTTGCCCAAGAACCTGTTGACACCGAATGAACTGTCCCTCCCAAGTGCTCTCGTCTAACATTCTGTGGTTTTTTATACCTACTCTCGTAACATTATGTTCCTGCTTATTTTCTCTCCCCTCACTGAGGATTCTTGAGCACAGAGAAAGTAGTGTTCAATAATAAAAAGACGCTTGCTCCTTGAAAAAATTTGCGGCAAACCTAGACAGCATACCAAAAAGCAGAGACGTGATTTTGCCAAAAAATATCTGTCTTGTCAAAGCTGTTTTTTCCAAATCATATACAGATGTGAGAGGTGGACCATAAAGAAAGCTGAGCACTGACGAGTTGATGCCTTTGAACTGTGGTGTTGGAGAAGACTCTTGAGAGTCCCTTGGACTGCAAGGAGATCAAAACAGTCAATTCTAAAGGAAATTAGTTCTGAATATTCATTGGAAGGACTGATGCTGATGTTGATGCTCCAATACTTTGGCCACCTGATGCAAAAACCTGACTCATTGGAAAAGACCCTGATACTGGGAAAGATTGAAGGCAGGAGGAGAAGGGGACAACAGAGGATGACATAGTTGGATGGCATCACTGACTCGATGGACATGAACTTGAGCAAGCTCGGGGAGTTGGTGATGGACAGGGAAGCATGGTGTGTTGCAGTCCATGGGGTCACAAAGAGTCAGACATGGCTGAGTGACTGAACTGAACTGAGCTGAATAAAAGCCATCACCGAAAATATTTGCCAAGTGAGGTGATGAAAATAAACTTTATACACAAAACAACTAATGCATACTTACTTTTTACTTAGTTACTTAATGCATGGGTAGATTATTGGATATTTACTTCTAATAAATGAATTTCCATTTATTTTCAGTAGGTAGCAGAGGTAATTTTCATGATGATATTAAAAGTGTGGAAAATATGACACACAGGTAAAACTAAAGTTGGTACTTTGAGAAAACGTTGACAAAAGGGATTAAAAGAGGAAGACAACTTTTTCATAAATAAACTGATGAAGCACTTAAATTTTATGTAGATAGTTAATAAAATTACATGTTATTAGTAGCCATGTAAATTTGAGCTATGTTATTAGAGCTCAGATGGTAAAGAATCTGCCTGCAATGCAAGAGACCTGGGTTTGATCCCTGGATTGGGAGGATCCCCTGGAGATGGAAATGGCAACCCTCTCCATTATTTTGCTTGGAAAATCTCATGTATGGAGGAGCCTGGTGGACTACAGTCCACGAGGTCACAAAGAGTTGGACACAACTAAGTGACTAACCTTTTGTTTTTTTCTTTTTTCTTTCTATTATCACCTCTGGAGATACTACATATCTAGGTCATGTCCAGAAATCAGGACTGCTCCAGGATAATCCAGGCAAAAATTAAATTTCTATGCCAAGAAATGTTTGAGTCAAACCTTAGAGGTTATACTAAATACCAACATAGAACCTTTGTCCTTGTGATGTGACAGAGACTGTTTTGGGTGAGTTAGGCAGGTCTGTGATGATATCAGATTATTATCATAAGGAATATGGAGATGACATCTCTTCCTAAAATATAGAAACGGTCTGTATTCCTTTTTCTTATATAATCCCACTGAAGGATAAAAACAGATTTCCAAGGTACAATCTAAGAGAGCATGTCTCTAGTTCAGTTCAGTTCAGTTGCTCAGTTGTGTCTGACTCTTTGTGATTCCATGGACTGCAGCACACCAGGCCTCCCCGTGCATCACCAACTCCCAGAGTTTATCCAAACTCATGTCCATTGAGTCGATGATGCCATCCAACCATCTCATCCTCTGTCATTCCCTTCTCCTCCTGCCTTCAATCTTTCTCAGCATCAGGGTCTTTTCCAGTGAGTCAGTTGTTAGCATCAGGTAGCCAAAGTATTGGAGTTTCAGCATCAGCATCAGTCCTCCCAATGAATGTTCAGGGCTGATTTCCTTTAGGATGGACTAGTTTGGATCTTCTCGCAGTCCAAGGGACTCTCAAGAGTCTTCTCCAACACCACAGTTCAAAACATCAATTCTTCAGTGCTCAGCTTTCTTTATAGTCCAACAGTCACATCCATACATGACTACTGGAAAAACCATAGCTTTGAGACATAGTAAGTCTCAATCAGGCATAATTTTTGCCTCACTAAAGGAAAATTTGGCAGTATTGGATGAAATGTTTGATTATTACAGCTGCTGGGGTGATGCAGGCAGAGGCCAAAGATGCTGCTCAATATTTTATGATTCACAAGTCAAGCACCTATTCCCTATAGCAAACTATTTGGTCCAAAATGCCAGAAGTACTAAAGATGAGAAAAGGTGTTCAAAGGTAAATGTCTGACTATAGCTAACTGTGTAAATTGCATGCATGCTAAATTGCTTCAGTCATGTCCAATTCTTTGAGACCTGACGTACCATAGTCCAACCAGGCTCCTCTGTTCATGGGATTTTTGAGGCAAAAATACCATATTGGGTTTGTCATGCCCTCCTTCAGGGGATCTTCCTGATTCAGGGATTAAATCTGTGTTTCTTATGTCTCCTTCATTGACAGGTAGGTTCTTTACCACTAGAGCCATCTGGGAAGCCTAATTACATGGGTATATAACATATATTTATATATGCATACAAATAATAATATAGATAATATTTCCTTATCTGCATATAAATATAGCTGCTTACCTTATCTAAGTGGCTTGAATCAAGCTAGCTAAGTCTACTTCTCTATGAAGACATGGCTTTAAATGTGGTGTCACTACACCTACAGCTGCCTTGTTAAAATGTCATACTGCCAGTGCCTTCTTTTGAAAAGAAAACAAAAATCTGTTTTTGACTTTTGGTTCCCTGCCAACAATATAATCTTGATTAAACTAACAGCTTCTTTTCTCTTCAAAATAAGACCGAGTGTTTCTATGCAGTTGAGAGTGAATCACCTTAGCGTTTAGTCATCAAAAAATACTTATTATAAGCTCTTTAAAGTTAAAGCATAGTGTTAAATATACAGCAGCTTGCTGTCCCTCCCACATCGTTGTTAGTAAAGATAGAAAGACGTTTAAAAAGCAGGAGGCAATAAACACCACCTGTTTTTAAAGTACAGGGTTCCTGACATTTGCATTTCTGTTTGTGTTTAAAGTCTGATATTCACATTGAGTTATGTTGGTATTTGAAAACAGAATGACTTTTAATACAGTATATCAACTTCAAAAATGTAAAGAAGGAAATTGAATATTACTCATATATTTTCACATCTGCAAAATTAAACACCAAAATGTTAAAACTGGTTATCATGGAATGATAGGATTATGGCTATTTTAAGCATGGCATTTTCAATAATTAATAAATGTTTTATTATACTAAATTAGCAGGGGTCTTTTTTTATAAAGCTTAATGTAGCCCATAAATTCAGATTATTTGGTTTATAAAATGAAAACTGATAGTAATATACACTTTCAATCTGCTTTCTTGAGAAATACAAGGACTATTTCTTCCTTTCCCTCTTTACACTCTGTACTGCCTACCACATATATACAAACTCAAGTTTTAAACATTTTATGGCTACATTCCATTTAGAAATACACCAGATTTTGAATTTGTCCCCTTTTATTGGACATTTTTGTTGTTTACAATATTTTGCTCCAATATTTTTCAAAGAATATGCTGATTATCTATATCTATGTATCTTTGCATGTTTTCTTGATAATTTCCTTAAGATAAATTCCTAAAGGACACAACCCTGTGAAAGAAAGGAACTTTTTAAATTCTTCCAGTATATAGTGACAAACTGCCCTCCTGAAATATTTACTGTTCAATTTTTGAGAAGGTCCACTTTTTCTTATCATTAAAATATATATGATTTTCATATTTCAGCCAACTGATGAAATGATGTTAATAAATAGGTATATATATAATGCTCATTACTACCTACTCAAGGTTTTTTATTCAAATGAAAAATAATGTGTGTATCTTCCAAGATACTGTAAAATTCAATGAGGATATGATTATGGGTTCAAAAGGCATAATCTTGACCACTATATCATCCTCCAGGTTCCTCTGGTTTTCTCAAGAATCCTTTCTTTTATCCCTTTCACCTGCTTTCATATACGATCTTAAGCGACACTCAATATTGTAGAATATTACTTACAGATTTCAATGAACAGATATACTCTATGAAACAAAATATATACAGACATGATTCTACTTTCAAATGAAGATGACTAATAAATGATACAAGCTACAAACTAAAGACTTTATGGTCTGCTATGAAAAGTATGCCTTTCATTTGGGAGAAGGTGAAATATAATTCCCATTTATCTAAATCGATAATCAATGAAACATAAAACAAAATTTCCAAAACATAAAGACTAGAAGAAATAAAAATAAATGCACATTTCTAATAATAGATTCAAATATACTCCTATATTAATTGAAGGCAGCATTTTTGTTTATAAATGAAATTTTTCACTTCTTCATGTCTAAATATAGAGAAACAATAGATAAATTAGTAGTAATTATTAACGTTCAAACTTTTCAGCTTAATTCAATAAATTATGCTCTATTTGGGTCTTCTATTAGGCTAATTTACCAAATAGACTATGGCACTTTCATTTTTAGGTTATTGTTTAAACATCATTTCTAACATACAATTTTTCTAACACAGGTTGCTAAGCTTTTACCATTTTATTCATCTCAGCACTTTTCTGGGGCTTTAAAAAATATCTATGGTATTAAATTCTCATTCTTTTCAATAGGGCTATGGAGTTATATCTGTATCATTTAAATCAGGCATACTTAAAAACATCATCACTATATTTATAATTTGCTTTATTATTAATAAAGTGATTTCATAGACTTTTTGGGTAGCATAACTGGCTCAAAGGACATGAGTCTGAGCAGATTTCAAGAGATCGTGAAGAACGGTAAGACTGGCATCGCAAAGAGTTGGTCATGAATGAGCGATTGAAAAACAACAACAAAATGGACTTAAATTAGACTTCACCAAATCATCAAAATAGCCCTGAGAGGCAAGTTTTTTTGCTCTACTATATTTTCCATCCACCAGAGATTAAAAGAGGTGCAATCATTTATCTAATTTCACAAGGTCTTTATTGTTGAAGTTAGAACCATATATTTCCTGCTTACTTCTTATTCCATCCAATTTACTTCTGTATACATGTAAAATGAACTCTATATTACAAATTTTTGTTACTGTTTCTACTTTACATAACAGGTTACATGTATGAGATAAACCAATTAACACAATTGCTTTTAGTGTTTAAATATGAGAATTAGTCCCACCACCTTTTCTTACCATCATTTTTCCTTCTAACATTTTCTGTAAAACTAGAATAATAAAGGATGACACAAGCTGCCTTATACACTCAACAGTCTTGTCATAATCATTTGACATGAAATTGATCTAGTGAGTTGATGATCACTCCATTCCCTTGAGCCACTGTGAACCCAGAATCCACTGCTTCGTGGTTGACATCAATATGATTAACAGCAACAATATTATTCATTTCATCAATAGGATATAAACAATTAGCAGATTCAGTCAACTGAACAAAAAACCAAAAATGTCAATCTACATTTTTATCAACTAAACCAAACAACAATTGAGTGACAATATTAACTTTTCAAACAATTGCTTTGAAATCAAGTAGGATACAGCTTAATTTGAGCTTATTTTACTTAGAAACCCTATGTACACATCTAGTATAGAGATATTTTTTGGTGTAAACATTTTAGTAAAAAATTGTATTTATATAGAAGTATAAAACTTATTTTTAGTCATTTTAATCTTATACAATTCATATTTCTAGTGGCATTTCTTTTTCTCAATGACAACATTCTAGTGCACAAAACATACGTGTGTGTGTGGGGGAGAGAGAGACAGAGAGAGAAAGAATTGAGACATGTAGACAGTATTTTATATTTGAAATAGAATGTAGATCAGATACCTATTGCATGAATTTTGAAATATAATTACTTTACAAGTTAGTTTAGTTTATTAAATATATGCATATTTTTTCCTTAAAAAAATGAGCTAGTATTTTTGTCATAGTATTAGTTGCTTCTGAGACCATGGGCAATCCTTTAGAGCAAGAAACTTGGAGAACACATGTATGAAATATCAATCATAGAAGAGAAATTTAGATTTTAAAGTCACACTGTAGCTTCTCACAAGTATTCATCTGCAAATGTACATGTAAGTCCTACATTTTTTCCCTTGTTCACTAACTTTCAGAATGTGAGAAAACTCATCTGAGTGAAACTAGGGTAAAAATAGATAAAACAAATGCTACAGAAATAAAATAATTCTAATTAGGGAAAGGGTAAAGATGGTATTAAAAGGATTTGGATGTGCACAAAAATAGGACTGTCTTTAAATTAAAAAAAGAAAATCATATATACTTTAGCTAACCAGACATTTTACATGTCTTGTCATCTATAAATGCACTGTCAATACATCTGACTTATACTCATTAGCCTGATGCATTCATTTCCAACTTTATTGCTTTAAATTAGCAGTAAAATCTAGTAATTCTGATTAGCTCTGTGGTAAACTTGCTTTTCTTCAGATAGGTCAAATGAAGGTTCGCTCAGAGTTACACACCAACCCATATCACCCCACCTTCTGTGACTCTATATTTCATTATTTGTTGAATCCATTACAAGGAAGATAGGATTGGAGTAAACTGTATCTTACCTACCCCTTAATTGCCTTGATGAAAAATTCTCTGTTCCTGTAAAGACTGCCACAAGAGAGTCAAAAAGAGAGAGAATGAGTATGACCGACAATGCAACTTTCCCAACTTAAATATATGTTACTTCAAACACTTTATGCTACTACCTTTTGATTTCATCTCCATTAAAAAAGAAGAAGAAGAAGAAGAAAAACAGCTTAAGTTTTAGATCATCCCAAGGTTGTCTTAAATATACCCAGCTGCATCTTCAAAGTTCCATTGTTAATTTCAACACATACTTCAGAGGATAAAAGAACTGATTTCAACTTAAACCAAGAATATTCAGCACAATTATTTGTCATTTGTTAGTGCTTCTTTCTGATGAAATATGTTATTGACAAATGCCAGCTACTATATAATTCACTTTGCTTCACAGTGAGCACAAAGAGATACTAACGGCAAATAATTCATTTTATACAGTTTCATATTTCCTAGTGCACTAGTCATGGTACTAGTGTCAAAGACAAATAGGAAGGGTGCTAAATGTAAAAAAAAAATGCAACAGGGCATTCAGAAAAAAAGTTTTCATTAAATTGCTATTTTCATTTTGAGATTCAAGGATAACTTATTTGTTCAAAAAGATTCACAAAAAACTAACAAAATTGATGTTATGCTAAATCATTGAACTGTACTATTAATTTAAAGAAATTTTGAGCAAGACGCAACATCGAAATCAGATTGATTATATTCTTTGCAGCAGCAAAGATGGAGAAGCTCTATACAGTCAGCAAAAACAAGAATGGGAGCTGACAGTGGCTCAGATCATGAACTCGTTATTGCCAAATTCAGACTGAAATTGAAGAAAGTAGGGAAAACCACTAGACCATTCAGATATGACCTAAATCAAATACCTTAAAATTATACAGTGGAAGTGAGAAATAGATTTAAGGGACTAGATCTGATAGACAGAGTGCCTGATGAACTATGGACGGAGGTTCATGACATTATACAGGAGGCAGGGATCAAGAACATCTCCAAGAAAAAGAAATGCAAAAAGGCAAAAAGGCTGTCTGAATAGGCCTTACAGATAGCTGAGAAAAGAAGAGAAGTGAAAAGCAAAGGAGGAAAGAAAAGGTATACCCGTCTCAATGCAGAGTTCCAAAGCATAGCAAGGAGAGATAAGAAAGCCTTCCTCAGCGATCAGTGCAAAGAAATAGAGGAAAATAATAGAATGGGAAAGACTAGAGATCTCTTCAAGAAATTTAGAGATACCAAGGGAACATTTCATGCAAAGATGGGCTCAATAAAAGACAGAAATGATAAGGACCTAACAGAAGCAGAAGATATTAAGAAGAGGGGGCAAGAATACACAGAAGAACTGTACAGAAAAGATCTTCACGACCCAGATAATCACGATGGTGTGATCACTCACCTAGAGCAAGATATCTTGGAATGTGAAGTCAAGTGGGCCTTAGAAAGCATCACTACGAACAAAGCTAGTGGAGGTGATGGAATTCCAGTTGAGCTATTTCAAATCTTAAAAGATGATGCTGTGAACAGCTGCACTCAATATGCCAGCAAATCTGGAAACCTCAGCAGTGGCCACAGGACTGGAAAAGGTCAGTTTTCATTCCAATCCCAAAGAAAGGCAATGCCAAGAATGCTCAAACTACCACACAATTGCACTCATCTCACACGCTAGCAAAGTAATGCCCAAAATTCTCTAAATCAGGCTTCAGCAATAAGTGAACCATGAACTTCTAGATGTTCAAGCTGATTTTAGAAAAAGGGAGAAGAACCAGAGATCAAATTACCAACATCTGTTGGATCAACGAAAAAGCAAGAGAGTTCCAGAAAAACACCTATTTCTGTTTTATTGACTATGCCAAAGCCTTTGACTGTGTGCATAACAATAAACTGTGGGAAATTCTTCAAGAAGTGGGAATACCAGACCACATGACCTGCCTCTTGAGAAATCTGTATGCAGGTCAGGAAGCAACAGTTAGAACTGGACATGGGACAGACTGGTTCCAAATAGAAAAAAGGTGCATATCAAGGCTGTATATTGTCACCCTGCTTATTTTACTTATATGCAGAGTACATCATGAGAAATTCTGGGCTGGATGAAACACAAGCTGGAATCAAGTTTGCTGGGAGAAATATCAGATTTGCAGATGACACCACCCTTATGGCAGAAAGTTAAGAAGAACTAAAGAGCCTCTTGATGAAAGTGAAAGAGGAGAGTGAAAATGTTGGCTTAAAACTCAATATTCAAAAAGCTAAGATCATGGCATCTGGTCCCATCACTTCATGGAAAATAAATGGAGAAACAGTGGAAACAGTGGCAGAGTTTATTTTTGGGGGCTCCAAAATCACTGCAGATGGTGACTGCAGCCATGAAATTAAAAGACGCTTTCTCCTTGGAAGGAAAGTTGTCAGCAGCCTAGACAGCATATTAAAAAGCAGAGACATTACTTTGCCAACAAAGCTCCGTCTAGTCAGCACTATGGTTTTTCCAGTGGTCATCTATGGATGTGAGAGTTGGACTATAAAGAAAGCTGAGTGCCGAAGAATTGATGCTTTTGAACTGTGGTGTTGGAGAAGACTCTTGAGAGTCCCTTGGGCTGCAAGGAGATCCAACCAGTCCATCCTAAAGGAGATCAGTCCTGGGTGTTCATTGGAAGGACTGATGTTGAAGCTGAAACTCCAATACTTTGACTACCTCATGAGAAGCACTGACTCATTGGAAAAGACCCTGATGCTGGGAAAGATTGAGGGCAGGAGAAGGGGACGAAGGAGGATGAGATGGGGAATGGCATCACCGACTCAATGGAGATGCATTTGAGTAGACTCTGGGAATTGGTGATGGACAGGTAGGCCTGGCATGCTGTGGTCCATGGGGTCGCAAAGAGTCGGACATGACTGAGCAACTGAACTGAACAGAGGTGAACCGGGTAAGTAATAAGATACATATTTTATACCTGAAATTAGAATATGCAGGTTGACATCATCCAAATAACACTATGTGGGACAATACAATTATTCAATATAACTCCATATAGTTTGCTGTTCCTGGAAGCTAATTTATTTGAAAAGTGAATGTTGATATTTGGATAATTCTTTTTGATGTATACTGAAGACTAGAAAATTAAGCATTGGTTTTTTTAAGCACTGTCATGTGAAATCTTGATTAAAATATATTGATAATTTTAATATATTTGGAAATAGATGAGGTTAAGATACACAGCAATTTGTAGGATTATTTATACATTGAATGATACAGCTTTTTTAAAGAATGCACTTTTATTTGGAAAAAGCAACTTTCTTGACTTTGTTTGACTGGTCAATAAAGTACAGGTCTCATGATATGTGCTTCAATGAAACATCATGAAAAATCATGACAAAAGTGACATTTTTGTATTTTAAAGAACTTGAGCAGTGTGACGGATGGTTTGGCTTTTCAGCACATACAATAAGTAAATATTTCTCCAATAATTCAAAAAATTTCATCGCTGATAGTACTCCCTGATTTTATATCTTTTTCTTTTCTGATTTTGATTTCCTCCAGTGTTGAGATACACTGAAACATTATTGGTAAAAACGTACTATTATATGCTTCTCCAAACCTGTCAAGTGTACCACTCCTGAGTAAATGCTTATGTCAACTGTGATCCTCTGAAGATCTGAAGATCATAGTTTATAAATGAAAAAAATCATAAACTATTATCTTTAGCTAATAATAATGACTCAGTATTAGGCCATCAGTTGTAACAAGTAAATCACACTTAGGCAAGACATTAATAGTAGGGGAGGTTGTACACAGGACAAGAGGAAGTATATGAGAACTCTCATCCTTACTGTTAAATATTTATTTAAATCTAAAACTGTTCTAAAAAGTAGAATTTCTTATTTAAAAAAATACAATATTTTGGTTTGAGAGAACATACTTTGAATATTATTTTTACTGTACATCACTACATAATATTTTTGCAATGTGTTATTACCATTCATTTTTAAACTTCTTTTGTGCTTTTTGGGCTTCCCAAGTGACGTTAGTGGTAAAGAATCTGCCTGCCAATGTAGGAGACACAGGAGATGCCAGTTCGATCCCTGGGTCGGGAAGACTCTATGGAGGAGAGCATGGCAACCTACTCCAGTATTCTTGCCTGGAGAATCCCATGGACAGATGAGCTTGGTGGGCTACTGTTCATAGAGTCACAAAGAGTTGGACGCAAACCATTCATTTTTTAACTTATTTTTGTACTTTTTAAATGACTAGAGTGTGAAAAATTCATTAATTTCATTTGGGTTTCTAAACAGTCTATTTATTTTTAATGGTTATATATTTTTTAATATAAAAAGGTGATCTTTGATTAATTTTTAAAAGCAGTATTCTTAAAAATTAGGAAGATAATCTCAAGAAAAGTTTTGTACTCATTTTTTTTTAAAGGCATTTCTTTAAATATAGGCCCACTGCTAGGATATAGTTTTCTACATTGCTATACATATGCAAATACTGTATTAAGTAGAATTGGTGCTGATCTTTACAGAATGTTTGAATGTATTTCAGCAACCCAGTGAGTGAAATGAGAGGTCGACACAATCATCATAGAAGATGAAGTCTCTGGACGAGGACAGTGAAGGATATTGCTTCAGATGCTCTCATTTGTGCTATGGCTTCTGGTCTCTTCCCTGGATGTCTGGTTCTGCAGCCCAGATTGGCTTGCCTTGGTCCACTACCTCAAGATATCTGAAGTGTTCTTAAACAGCTCACACTGCCTCAGTAGGAATGCAGTAACAGCATTTCTGTTGCTTTTGTTATTACTTTTTCCATTTCTCCTTCTAATTCTGTTTGGTTTATCTATGAAATGCAGGGGCTATGGAATACTGCAACCCTTCTAAGTAGCTATACTGAAACCTGTCATCTAGACTAAGGATATGCAAACTCTTGATTGATCACCAAAATCACTGAAATAGTTTTGAAAAAATATAATACATATGTCTTATCCAAGGCCAAATGAGTCAGTTATTTCCAGAAGTGGGACCTAAAAACCCCTATTTTATGAAGTACCTAAGTACAACAATAATTAGAAACCATTGCCTGGGAATGTAATCACCCACAAAACAAGATCATTGTGAATGTGTGCATGTGTGTGTTTGTATGATTACTACCCCAAAACTCCACATTGTTAGGCAATGTTCTTTCTTCTATGCTTATTTCTTCTCTTCTAATATAAATACTGTCAGGACAACTAATTGTTTTCCTAATCATTTGATCTAGGCTTTATATTTTTTGATATTTATACTTAGCTTGTTATTAATTTTTGTTATTGCTGTCTAGCCAAATAAACATAACAGTAAAAGTATGAACAGTCCTTTAGGTCATGTCTTCTAATCTTTATGGAGACCACAAAACAAGCAGAGAAGTTTGCCCTGAGAGGTCCTAGAGGGGTTGTTCGACTCAAGGCAACTCATCCCCTTAAACTCATATTTAATGTATATCATGTTACATTAAATACATTTACTAACTTTTACATTTAAAATAAGTTTGCATGCTGCTGCTAAGTTGCTTCAGTCATGTCCGACTCTGTGCTACCCCATAGACGGCAGCCCACCAGGCTACCCCGTCCCTGGGATTCTCCAGGCAAGAACACTGGAGTGGGTTGCCATTTCCTTATTGCCAACTATTTTTATTTAATTAACTGCAAGTGTAATGGAAACACAAAACTTTAAATATTTTTATTTTCTGGAGCTTATGGTCAACATCTCATACAGTCTGAAATGGATTGAATAGCCATTGGGTTGAAGCAACTGAAAACCTTTTCTTACCTAGCTTTTAAGAAAAAAAAAAAAAGACGTGTTTTCTTTAACATTGATTAAATTAATTCTAGAAATCTATAAGCACACTAGATAAATATTGTATTACTTCTTTTGTTAAAACCCTGCTGCACTTCCAAATAGACAATCATATACTAATAGTGGCTTTCTTGTTTAAGAGGGATATTCAGTTATAAGTAGAAACTGAGCCCTACATAGGAAAAAGGAAAGAAAAGGCAAGTGCAGAAATCCAGTAAGTAACGGGCCACAAAACCCATAGGTGCCGTGCATAATGGCCATGGGGTCAGCCGCTCCAAGCCCTCCATTTGGATGAATAGAAAAAGCCAATCTATTTCTGTTTCCCAAAGCAATCCCTAGCAGTGTACATGGAGCAATAGCTGTAAAATGGAGTCCCGATAGACTTATTCAAACATGCAAATTAACAGCGTTGAAAAGCAACATACAGTAATCAGGTCCCATTCAGTCTTGTAACATCATCTGGGACACAATAGATGTCTGTGTATCCTGTAGACAGTTTGTGTTGGTAATAGCCACCACATGAGTAATTAAGCTCTTTAACCAAGTCAACCATTTAAGCTGTCCTACAAGTTAGGAGTGAAAAGCAAAGCTGAAACAAAGAGCAATACAAGGAGCCATTAGCCTTGAAAACACTGGTCCACCCAAAAGCAAATGTTCCCCCAAATGAGAGCAGATTGTAGGTCTCACCTGCACTTCAGATGTTTGCTTCATTAGAGCTCTACACACCGGGATAACTTAGATCCCAAATACGTTTTAGTCTAACTAAAAATAGTAATTGGTGATGATCTTTTTCTAATTAATTTTGTATTTTTGAATTATTTAAAGATCTGTTTAATAAATAGTTTGCTTCCAAGCTTGGTCCATTTTTCTAACTGCATGATTAACGTTTAGATTTATAAGCTGATGTACCCTAGCACCTTTTTCCCCCCACAGATCATAAGGCTAGTGTTGCAGGAGTCTGTGATTCCCAGTGTAATCATACACAAGAGCTTTGGATAATCAGACTTAATCTGTTTTAACTTCTGGAGTATGTACTGGGATAGAATGATGGAGTATTAATAACATTTTTTTTTTCAAATTGCCTGATACTACAAAAGATCACATTTAAAATATCCGCAGTTGTTCAGTTTTGCTAAATCATGTCAGACTCTTTATGACCCCATGAACTGCAGCACATCAAGCTTCCTTATTCTTCACTCACTCCTGGAGTTTGCTCAAATTCATGTCCGTTGTGTCGGTGATGCCATCCAACCGTCTCATCCTCTGTTGCTTCCTTCTCCTCCTGACCTCAGTCCCTCCCGGCATTAGGGTCTTTTCCAATGAATTGGCTCTTTGCATCAGAAAGTATCTGCAGTACCATGTGCTCCTTTTCAATCGAGAGGATATTGTAGAACCCAATTTTCTAAATCATCCCTGATGTTAAAATGATGTACTGTTGATTGCAGTGGAGCTAACTGAAGGACAGTTGCTTCACTATTTGAGATCATCATTCTATTTATCCTCAGCCTTTATTCCTCAAGGCTAAATAATTGAAATCCCTTTAGTCTTTCTGCATAAGTCTGTGTTTAAAGTACTTTATCATTTTTGGGTATGTGAACCTTTTCTAATTTATTCATCTCTTGCAGCTGCATCGGTATTTTAGTATGTCCTTTGCCCCACAGCAATCCTGCCAGGTCACCATGGTCAGTGTTCCCTCTAATTTTTTCCAGTCATGTATAGGTTGGGTGACAAGGGAGTTACCGAGAGGGTAGGGTCAGGTCACAGCGTCAGTGAGGTTACTGAATCACCTGGATTTGATAGCTGGTGCAAGAAAGTGGACCAAGAGAACCTCCTGAGGCTTCAAACCTGCTATAAATGATGTATGAGCCTTTCTTACAGTCACTTCTGAGTTACCCCCAAGGGAGTGAAACTTTACCAACTGTTGTATGGAGGTCCAATTTAATAGTGACCCACAGATGTCAACCATCACAAAACTTCTTTACCTTATCCTTAACCTCACCATTAAACATTCAGCCTCCTGCTAGGTAGCCAGGAGTTTAGCTTTGAAGATTTGACTTGTAATACATAACAGTGGAGGACTTTTCAGGGTCTCCCTAGGGAAACAAGAGAATGCTCATTAACTTTGATTCCTCCAATGCCCTCTGCAGTGGTTTGATGGGTTCGGCTCAAAGTAAAAATTGTCATTTTTATATTATTCACTCAATTGCCTTGAACTTCAAGATCTACTATCTTCCCTTGTCAATTTGTCTAAAACAGTTAAACATGTTATTAAAGATTCCAGTTTTTATTGGATTATAGATAACCTAAAGTGATCTCATATTAAAGCATGAAGGAACAGGATAGAGGTAAGTTTTTCAAAACATACGAGTTTAAGAAAAGGAGAAGAAAGGTAGCAAGATTCCAATGAGAAAGAAGCCAAAACAGCAGGTAGGAGGTAATCTGCGCCTAATTGAGCCTTGGAAGTTGAGGGAAAGTCCTCATTTAGCAAATATGGTTTTTAGAAAGAAGGGGTACAAGACAATAATAGGGTAGATGTGTGGATTAAAGCGTATGAATGGGTTGAAAATCAGGTTGAATACTATTGCATGAAGCAAGAGATATTGTGCCACTAACCAAAAATAGTAAGAAGCAAGATGTTAGAACTAGTTAAGAACATTTTGATACTGTGTCCCTAACATTTCAGTGGGATCAACTGGAAACTTTGCAAAAAGTAACCCTTCCTATGAATGAGAAAAATTGTCTTTCAAAACATTTGCTATGTGGGCCATGGCCAAACAGTTCCTGGACAACCAGTGTAGAATTTTGGTAATAACTCAATGAAATTGCATACTGTTGCTAACTTGTAAACATTAATGTAGCCTGAAAAAGCACATAGATTCCCCCTTTTAATAATATCAGCTAAAATTATGCAATCTATATTTATTTATTTTATCTAAACTACATATACTCAATAATACTGTCATATTAGCTAAGGCTATGATGAATGTACTGGAAAAAAACAAAGTAAAGTTGTGTATGAAGAGATAAAACGATTCAATAACAAGGAACTCTATGAGGGTCAGAGGTACTTCCCCTCACTGGGAAATAAAAGTCAAAATAATTGTGTAATAGCAACTTTAAAGGCCTTGCTCAGCATTAGATTAAAACTTGCTATCCCACTTGACTCATTTTATAAGATAATTAAATTAGATTGAAGCAGTTGATCTAAACATTTTTGCATGAGAACTGCATGTTCTCTTCTCTTTTGTTTCTAATTGTTTTTAACGCATAATTTTATATTTCTGCATTATATCTAATTTCATTATAAACAAAAATTTAATCATACCTGTATCTTTCTTCTAATGGGAGGGAAAGGAAAACTTTAAAATGAGATATTTTCTTTTAACAAAGCAATTTCAATCATCTTACCCAACACAGGACATCTTAATTAGAGTTTATGATAACATTATTTCATACTGAAAGCTGTGCTAAAACCTATGATTCCTATTACTGGGCAGCATGTTCGTTTCCAATAAAACCAAGATGATTTGAGAAAATTAAAACAAAATGTCAATACAGGCTAATATTTGTTCAATAATAAAAATATTAAAATTCTAATGACTAGTAAATTGAGACATTTTATATAATTCCTTCATATTGGCCACTTATGCTTTGCATGAAATATTTATCATGCTCTTCTTCTCAGGTTCTTTAAATGCACTAAAATAGAGCTTTGCTAGATTTAATGGGAGAAAGAATAGTTTATTTCATGGCAATTATTTGATTAAGACATGTAGACCTGCGATTTTGTTTCTTTTCAAACGTAACTGTTTTGATATCGATGAAAATAGTCTCAAACATGGAAAAAATAGAGAGTTTTTCTTTGAAAGAATAAGGAGAAGTTAGGTTGACGTTCTGGCCCAGATGCATTACTATCCTTACTTCACCAAAGAGCCAAGCAAACTATTCAATGGATGATTTCAAGAAAACTCAGAGCAAATTAGCTTTTGCAATTTAATATAATTTATCTTGGGAAAACACAGTGAGTATGGCTGTAAGAATCGTCTGACACCCATGATTTATCTTTTTCCATTCATTAAATGATTGTTTCTTAAAAAAAAAAAAAGTTCATATGTCTCAAGTCTCCTTCAGTGCTGTTACACATGCTGTTCTTTCTGGTTGAAACACACTTCTTACTTCCTTGTTCACTTAGCAGGTATTTATTCATATTTGCCAAGACTGTCACCTCTTTTCACAATCCTTCCTGGATCCCTAGCTCCCTTGTGAGGTTATCATACTATCTTCTATAGACTACTAGCATACTGATTACAACTATTATCATTATTTCCTCAGTTAATTGTCATAGTTTTCTATGAGTCTGTAGGAAGTAGCACATAAGTTTGTTGAGTAAAAAATAAACAATAAACAGAAAGTGTCAAATGACAAAATAAATTGAAAGCATATTGTTGTTAAATACAGTATAGTGTTCCATTGAGGTTAATCGATTTATTCTATTTTTTTTTTTCAAATATTCAGAGCTGTCTTTGAAACATTCTTACTGGTTTGTTAAGAAATAATTTTGAGAATTTGCTCTCAACAAACACTATTGTCTGCTTTTTACCCCATGTCTACAACATATATAGGATTATATATAATGAAAGCTATCTTAACATTTCAATTTTTTAATGCAGTTGGAAAATCTCAAGAACAAGAAAAGTAAGACAGGTGTTGACTTCAGCCCTGTTCTTTGGTTGGAAAGCATTAAGAGAATATTCGCTTTTAATTCTAAATATAACACTGCCGCTGCTGCTGCTGCTGCTAAGTCGAATCAGTCGTGTCCGACTCTGTGCGACCCCATAAACGGCAGCCCACCAGGCTTCGCCGTCCCTGGGATTCTCCAGGCAAAAGTACTGGAGTGGGTTGCTATTGCCTTCAACACTAGGGCACCTAGAAATATATAATTACAATAAATGTTTTAAGCAAATAAGTAAGAATTTTCATTATTAACATACAGAGATATGGTCTCATTTAAATGAATCGTGATCACCACAATGATCTTTTATGCGTATTGGAACAAAAAAGCAATCATAGAGATCAAATTGTGACAGATGCGACATTTGCTAGCAAAGCAGTGCAATGCACACTCAAGGTGAGAAGTAACAAAATATGTTCAATGGATGCAGAAATGTGATCTTTGGTATTTAACAAACATAGCAAACATGAACAGCCATGCAATTTCCCTAGTGAAAACCCTTAGGGCAACTGTTATTCACTCATTTTCCACACACTTGGCCATAAATGTGGATTTATGTTTTCTCCAGGGATTTTTTGTGTGCTAACAGTATTTTATTTTTCTCTTTTTTTTATACTAATTAATTCCATTTTTATAGTCCTCATGCTTTACCATCTACTCTCCTTTGCATTATCTATAATCTTCCAGGATTATCTGATTAAAAAGCAATTGTGACATTTTATATCTTTCTTTTCTACATTCTTATGTAAACTTAGACAAACAAATAAGCAGATATTTGTATAAATAAATGAGACAATGATATTATATGTATATATACATATATTTTTTGCTGATTATATGCTTATAATCAATGCATCCATAAAAATACCAGCCAAGCAGTTTCCCTGGTATCACAGTGGTTATGATGCAGGGGATGTGAGTCTGATCCCTGGTTGGGGAGCTACAATCCCCCGTGCCTCAGGGGCCAACCCCCCAAAACAAAAACATAAGCAATATTGTATCAAATTCAATACAGACTTTAAAAAATGCTCCACATCAAAACACATAAAAACAAATGCCAGGCATGGTTAGGTGTATTTGGTTGGTTTCAGTTGGTAAACATCCTTTTATCATATTTGCTGACACATTCTGCCTTCCTTGGAGTAGCTCTTCCAAACTCTTTTTCTCCACAAGATCCCATCCACATTCATTTACTTTTCACTTGTCTCCCTTAATCTTAAAGCTTCCTCCCAGAAATGAAGTTTCAAGAAATAAAATGTGGATAACTATTTAATTTGTTAGTGTTTAGTTAAAGAATGAATGTACCAAAATATACAAATTTTGCTTGATTTTGAATGGATTACTGTTAAAATATTAGCATTCATATGAATCCCAGTCAGAAGACAAATATCATCATCATCATACAATGAAATCAGAAACTGAAGAATAAATGTAGTGTTATATAAAAAAATAACAAGTAACATTGTATTAGTAGATTACATTAAAAAAAAAATGATATAATGGAGAGACGACCATTTCTTAGATTAGTTAGCGCTAAACTGACTCTGTCTTCCCTACCCTGAGTGTTTACAATGCCAAATCAATGCTTCCCTTCACTGGGGATCAGTTGTGAAGCACTGTCTCTGGATCGTTCAGCAGAGGCGGGACACTGCTCACGGTAATATCACCGAAGCAGTAAAATGCCCTTTCTCTTTCATAGGATCTGATTTAAGGAAAGGCTATTTTCTTTAATGGCTGTGATACACAGCAATTTCTATACAGGAAAATAATGTTATCTAATTAATATTCTATCTTCAAAAAGAATCCTATGTCCTTTCCAAAGTTATTGAGCTAATGTGCTCATTCTTAATATTTATATGTTGCCAGCATATATTCATATTTTCAATCACTTTTAAGTTTATTACTAATATTTTTTAAAATAGGATTATTAGTGTTTGAAGTTGTAGTTAATTACTGCAATATTTTACTGCTTTAATATTAAATATACATCTAGACTTCAATTCACTGATAGAATTTCATTATATAACACACTATGAAAGTTTTTTACTGTATCAGTAATCTGTATGTGAAATAGATATCAAGAAAATTGCAGTAAGTTTGAGGGATGGCTGACTTTGTTTTAATCACCAGCATTGTAACTAGTTATATGATGAGGAGTACTTATCAAAGCATGTCAGTTTCTAATGGACATCACATAGGATGAATCAAGTAGATGGGCAAAGTCTGAGATCAAAGTCAAAGAATCAGAGTTGCCTATCAATATCTCTACTGTGTTTATCTCTAATGTGTCTATCTCAGTAATATCTTTGTCCGTGGACAAAAAACAAACAAACAAACAAATTTGTAAGGTTGTGTTTTGAAGGAAATAGCAGAAAATCATGCATTAGAATGGCAACTGCCCCTACTCTATTATTTTCTCTTCACTCAGAATACTTCCTTATGTTCACTCTTCCTCTATTTTTTTGCTTTCATCTGGCAGAGAAGAACCATTCCCTTTTTACCTCCTAAAGTGTTCCAAATGGTGTTCTCTCCTCTGTATATTTGAGTGTGTAAGTCTTGCTCTTTTTGTTGTACCGTTACATTTATCTTTTCTGCCAAATAATCCTATTTCTTTCTAAATCAAAATAAGCTCAGATCACTACTTTTAACACAACTGACTTTTTTGAACCTAATACTTCTTTCAGTCTGCACTCCTTTTTTCCCTAAAAATAGTTTTTATCTGCTATCTCCAGTTCCTCATCATCTATTTACTTGAGTATCTTGAAGCTGGAGACTTCCTTGATGGTTCAGTGATAAAGAATCCACTTATAATGCAAAAGATGTGGATTTGACCCCTGTGTTGGGAAGATCCCCTGGAGGAGGAAATGGCAACTCACTACATTATTCTTGCCTGAAAAATCCCATGGACAGAGGAATCTGGAGTGCTGCGTTCCAAAGGGTTGAAAAGAGCTGGACATGGTGGAGCGACTGAGCACACACACATCTTGAAATTATCTTCTCTCAAAGTTGGCTAAGTTTGTTTTTAAAAATTATTCATACAGGTACATATTTATAATAGCAAAGAAATGCATGCATGTAATTGTTATCATACCAATAGTTTTAGTTCAGTCTTTTGAATTTTTTCCCTTCAGCTTGCTACACCTATAATCCACGTTACTATTCACTCTATATATATTAATTCAAGTTGTTTCTCTATGGTCTTATAATATACTCCCTCCCCAACTCTGTTTCTCTATCTCTCTCTCTCTTGCATACATACCTATTCACAAGAACACATACATAATTTAAATACATCTACATATATATTCAGTGTTCTATTTAGTGAATGTTATCTTTAAAATCATTATTGTGAAAATTATACATTTCAGTATCTTGATTTATTCAGAGGAAAAATTCATAGGTAAATTTCCTGCATCTATATCTGTAATTCACTCCTGTTAATACTCATACAGGATGTTATGATTTATGTACACCTGATTCATTTAATCTTTCCTCTACAGATGGTCGTTCACATGATTTCCTTTTTTTGACACTACCAATCACACCGCGATAAACATTATTGTACATATATCCTTAAGGTTTGCTATTTTTATTCCAAGAGATATTGAAATATTTAGTCACTCATGTGGTACTAATGATAAGGAATACATTTGTGAGAAACACCTTCATTTCTATGAATAGTTTTGCATGAATGGAATTGCTGGATCTCAGGGAAGTCACATTGGTAATTCTAGTAAATGCTTCCAAATTGCTTTCCACAAAGATATCAGTAATTCTTAATTTCTTTCAAGAATCAAAGTTAATACATTTTAACAAGCATTTCTTCTCTCAGTTAGTGATATCAGTTTTTACATTCTTTTTAGTCTGATCTGTACTGTTGTTGCATTGTTACTTTAATTTGCATTCTCATTACTAATACTATTGAGTTTGAACTTTTCTATCTCCACCTTCCCTCTCTCCCCTCCCTTCCCTCGGTATCTTTTTTCCCTCTTCTCTCTTCTGAGGAAAATGTTTTCATGTTTTCCCCATTATAACATTTGGATATTTGATTTATCCTCTTATCGTAGTATCTTAGAAGTTTTGAGTAACACTACTCTTCATCTCTGTCTTTAAATAGTTTTTTCCAAATTTATTAAGCATCTAATGTCTCTCTTTGGAGTACTTTGTCATAGAATTTTAAAAAGGTTTTACAATTGATTAGCATTTTAAAAATAAATTTTCAGTTCCCTACAATATTAATCTGCTTGAGCTGCTATAACTAAATACCATAATGACAGACATCTATTTATCTCAGTTCTGGAGCCTGGGAATTCCAACATGAGAGTGTTGGTAGATTTACTTCCTGGTGAAAGCCCTCTTCCTGGCCTGCAGAAAGCCCTCTCTTCTTTGTGCCTTCATGAGGCAGAGAGAGAAAGAGAGAGATGTAGCTTCTTCTTACAAGGACAGGGATCTCATCACAGGGTCCAATGCCCAAGATCTCATCTAAGCCCAATTACTCCCCAAAGTGCCCACCTCCATATAGCATCATATTTGAGGTTAGGGCTTCAACATATAAGTTTGAGGAGTACAAATACATTTGGTTCATAGCATTCTACCCCTTGTCTCCATAACACTTGTCTTTTTCACATGCAAAGTATAGTCCATTGGAGAAGGGAATGGCAAACCACTTCACGATTCTTGCCTTGAGAACCCCATGAACAGTATGAAAAGGCAAAAAGATAGGACACTGAAAGATGAACTCCCTAGGTCGGTAGGTGCCCAATATGCTACTGGAGATCTCTGGAGAAATAACTCCAGAAAGAATGAAGGGATGGAGCCAAAACAGAAACAACACCCAGTTGTGGATGTGACTGGTGATAGAAACAAGGTTTGATGTTGTAAAGAGCAATATTGCATAGGAACCCAACCCATAGAATGTTGGGTCCATGAATCAAGGCAAATTGGAAGTGGTCAAACAGGAGATGACAAGAGTGAACATCGACATTCTAGGAATCAGCGAACTAAGATGGACTGGAATGGATGAATTTAACTCAGATGACCATTATATCTACTACTGTGTGCAGGGAATCCCTTAAAAGATTGGAGTAACCATCATAGTCAACAAAAGAATCCAAAATACAGTACTTGGATGCAATCTCAAAAATGACAGAATGATCTCTGTTCGTTTCCAAGGTAAACCATTCAATATCACAATAATCCAAGTCTATGCCCCCACCAGTAACACTGAAGAAGCTGAAGTTGGACAGTCCTATGAAGACTTACAAGACCTTCTAGAACTAACAAACAAAAAAGATGTCCTTTTCATTATAGGGGACTGGAATGCAAAGTAGGAAGTCAAGAAACACCTGGAGTAACAGGCAAATTTGGCCTTGGAGTACATAATGAAGCAGGACAAAGGTTAATAGAGTTCTGCCAAGAGAATGCACTGGTCATAGCAAACACCCTCTTCCAACAACACAAGAAAAGACTCTACACATGGACATCACCAGATGGTCGACACCAAAATCAGATTGATTATATTCTTTGCAGCCAAAGATGGAGAAGCTCTATAAAGTCAGCAAAAACAAGACAGGGAGCTAACTGTGGCTCAGATCATGAACTCCTTATTGCCAAACTCAGACTGAAATTGAAGAAAGTGGGGAAAACCACTAGACCATTCAGGTATGACCTAAATCAAATCCCTTATGATTATACAGTGGGAGTGAGAAATAGATTTAAGGGACTAGAACTGATAGACAGAGTGCCTGATGAACTATGGATGGAGGTTCATGACATTGTTCAGGAGACAGGAATTCCCAAGAAAAAGAAATGCAAAAAAGCAAAACAGCTGTCTGAGGAGCTCTTACAAATAGCTGGGAAAAGAAGGGAAGCGAAAAGCAAAGGGGAAAAGGAAAGATATACCCACCTGAATGCAGAGTTCCAAAGAATAGCAAGGAGAGATAAGAAAGCCTTCCTCAGCGATCAATGCAAAGAAATAGAGAAAAACAGCAGAATGGGAAAGACTAGAGATCTCTTCAAGAAAATTAGAGCTACCAAGGGAACATTTCATGCAAAGATGGGCTCAATAAAGGACAGAAATGGTAGGGACCCAACAGAAGCAGAAGATATTAAAAAGAGGTGGCAAGAATACACAGAAGAACTGTACAAAAAAGATCTTCATGATGCAGATAATCATGATGGTGTGATCATTCACCTACAGCCAGACATCCTGGAATGTGAAGTCAAGTGGGCCTTAGAAAGCATCACTAGGAACTAAGCTAGTGGAGGTGATGGAATTCCAGTTGAGCTGTTTCAAATCCTGAGAGATGATGCTATGAAGGTGCTGCACTCAGTATGCCAGCAAATATGGAAAACTCAGAAGTGGCCACAGGACTGGAAAAGGTCAGTTTTCATTCTAATCCCAAAGAAAGGTAATGCCAAAAAATGCTCAAACTACCGCACAAGTTCACTCATCTCACACACTAGTAAAGTAATGCTCAAAAATATCCAAATCAAGCTTCAGCAATACACGAACCATAAACTTCCAGATGTTCAAGTTGGTTTTATAAAATGCAGAGGAACCTGAGATCAAATTGCCAACATCCGGTGGATCATTGAAAAAGCAAGAGAGTTCCAGAAAAAAACATCTATTTCTGCTTTATTGACTATGCCAAAGCCTTTGACTGTGTGGATCACAATAAACTGTGGAAAATTCTGAAAGAGATGGGAATACCAGACCACCTGACCTGCCTCTTGAGAAACCTGTATTCAGATCAGGAAGCAAAAGGTAGAACTGGACATGGAACAACAGACTGGTTCCAAATAGGAAAGGGAATATGTCAAGGCTATATGTTGTCACCTTGCTTATTTAACTTTTATGCAGGGTACATCATGAGAAACTTTGGGCTGGAGGAAGCACAAGCTGGAATCAAGATTGCCAGGAGAAATATTATTAACCTCAGATATGCAGATGACACCACCCTTATGACAGAGAGTGAAGAAGAACTAAAGAGCCTGTTGATGAAAACGGAGAGTGAAAATGTTAGCTTAAAACTCAACATTCAGAAAACTACAATGATGGCATCTGGTCCCATCACTTCATGGGAAATAGATGGAGAAACAGTGGAAATAGTGGCAGACTTTATTTTTGGGGGCTCCAAAATTGCTGCAGACGGTGACTGTAGCCATGAAATTAAAAGACACTTGCTCCTTGGAAGGAAAGTTATGACCAACCTAGACAGCATATTAAAAAGCAGAGGCATTACTTTGCCAACAAAGGTCCGTCTAGTCAAGGCTATGGTTTTTCCAGTAGTCATGTATGGATGTGAGAGTTGGACTATAGAGAAAGCTGAGCGCCAAAGAATTTCTGCTTTTGAACTGTGGTGTTGGAGAAGACTCTTGAGAGTCCCTTGGACTGCAAAGAGATCCAACCAGTCCATCCTAAAGGAGATCAGTCCTGGGTGTTCATTGGAAAGACTGATGTTGAAGCTGAAACTCCAATACTTTGGCCACCTGATGCAAAGCACTGACTCATTTTAAAAGACCCTGTTGCTGGAAATGATTGAGGGCAGTAGAAGAAGGGGATGACAGAGGATGAGATGGTTGAATGGCATCACCGACTCAATGGACATGGGTTTGCGTGAACTACGGGAGTCAGTGATGGACAGGGAGGCCTGTCCTGTTTCGCATCTATGCTGCAGTTCATAGAGTCGCAAAGAGTCGGACATGACTGAGTATCTGAACTAAGTGAATATATTCAATTCATAGCATTCTCCCTCTTGTCCCCATAATGCTTGTCTTTTACACATGCAAAATATATTCATATTCCCACAAAGGCCCTCAACTTTTAACACATTCTAGAATCATTTTAAAGTCTGCAGTCCAAAATCTCATCCAGATATTATTTAAATCAGATATAGGCGAGACTCGAGGTATAATTTATCCTGAGGCAAAATCTCTCCTCTCTAGTTGGGAACCTATGAAACCAGGTAGGCCATGAGCTTCAAAAATATAGTGGTGGACAGACACAGAACAGACATTTCCATTCCAAAACACAAACATCAGAAAAAAGAGATGATAGTCACCAAGGAAGCCCCAAAACTATCAAGGCAAATATCTGCAGATTGTGAGACTTGAGATTAATCCTCTTTGATTCAATGTTTTGACTTCCTGACTCACTGAGGTTGTAGTCCCATCTCTGCTAGAACAGTGGCTACGTTTCTGAAAATCTGATGAGTGACCTGCCCTCAAGGCTTGGGAGTGACTGCTGCCTGGTCTGTTGAAACAAAGGTCATGCTCCCCATTTCAAACCAAGGAGACAGTTCTGATGACTTCCAAACTACCTTTCTTTCAAGACTACATGTCTTGAAGACCAATGCCTGTTCACAGCCAAGCAGTTTTATGATCTGGTGCTATAGTGTGGAGTAAGTCTGACAGCCTTCCTTCATTCCATCCAGTCTCCATCCTCTTTCATTAAAACTGGCCATGTTGCCACTGGTATAACTGATTACATTCATGTTTTGCACCAACATGGATCTCTTTATAAAATGATTGTTAAGCTACACTCTTGGTGTTCTTTTCCAAACACTCTCACTTTTACCTAAGGATAGGGTGAGAATTTTCCAAATCTTTAAGTTTCACTTCCTTTTTTTTTTGTAAATTAATTTATTTATTTTACTTGGAGGCTAATTACTTTACAATATTGTAGTGGTTTTTGCCATATATTCACATGAATCAGCCATGGGTGTATTGTTCACTTCCTTTTTATTTAACAATTACTTCATGAATTTATTTCTCTCTTCTCACAGTTTATTTTAAGGAATCATGAGAAAGCAAGTCACTCCTTCAACTCTTTGGTTAGAGATCACCTCAGTTAAATATTCAACTTCATCTACTGCATCTTCTACCTTCCAAAAGGCATTAGAACAGGAGCAAAGTCTAGCCAAGTTCTTCAACTTTTATAGCAAAGATCACATTTTCCACATTTTCTCCATTGTCCACTAACAAGTTCCTCATTTCCATCTGAAAGTTCATTAGAATGTCTTTGCCATTCATATTTCTATAAATTCTTTTTATGTTTATTTAGATTTTCTCTAAGAAGTTTTTCTTCCCAACTCTTTTTTCAGCCTGAGTCCTCACCAGAAGAGTCTGTAGCAGCCCTTGCATGACAATATCAATATTTTTTTCCATGAATCTCAAAACTTTTCCAGGCTCTAGTCATTTCCAAAACCACTCTATATTTTTAGGTCCATATTGTTACCCCAGTGTCCCACTTCTTAGTACCAATTTCTTTCTTACTGTGCTTAGGTTTCTATAATAAAATACAATAAGTAAATTTGTTAAAAAAGCAGACACACTTATCACAGTTCTGAAGCAAGGGTTCTAAGATCAAGGCATCAGCTGATTCAGTAACTGGTGTGGACTGTCTTCTTGGTTTGCAGATGGCTAACTTCTTCACATTGTGGAGAGAGTAAGAGCTCTAGTCTCTTCTTCTTATAAAGACACTTATTCCATCATGGAGTCCCCACCCTTATAATGTAATCTCAAGCTAATTGCTTCCAAAGGCTTTGCCTCCAAGTATCATCACCTTGGAGGGTTAGAGCTTCAATAGTCAGATTTGGGGAGTGGGACACAAACATTAAATATATGAAACCTACTTTGATGGAGAAGTTCTCTCCCAACTGTTGATTCCATGTAGTCTTCTACAGTTATTTCTATAATATTTATTATGTTTTCAATTTACAGTCTATTTACAAGTGAATTTAGGATTTTATGTAAGACATGTGTTGAGCTTTCTTTTCCAAAATGGTACTTAGTTGTCATCATTTGTTAAATAAATCATGCTTTCTTTCCCATTCAACTGAAATATTATTTCTATTATTTATTAGTTCCTTCCTTTTTGTGATATATTTGTGAACTCTCTATTTATTTAAGTTACATAATTTTTCTTTTCTTTTTTTTTTTTTTACTGTTTGATAGCCAAATAAACTTTATTAGAGTGGCTCTATAGTGTTTTATGATGTTCAGTAATCTCCAATTTTCCTTTTTCATATATCTATTGGAATTGTCACAGGCTAAGACATTTCTTAGTCATAACTGTTGGTATTAAACCATTACCTCCCAGAATAGGGGTTTCTTTTCATTTGTAAAGATCTTGTCTTCAATACTGCATATGATGGTGTATTATTATATAGACCCTTTATATTTCTTGCTACATTCATCCTTGTATATTTCACACTTTTCCTAAGAATGGACTAAAGTAAAACATTTATTTTACAATTTGTCCTGTACCCATGTTTACCTCAAAATAATCTATTGTTAAGTGTAGCAGTTTTTACTAATGCCTTTTGAGTTTTCTAGGTGTATGATTATTACATCCACAATTAAAACAACAAAAACATTGTACCTCCTCTTTTTCAATTTTTAGGCTGCTTCTCAATTATTTATCTTATTTAATTTGACTTTTTTAAATTAAATTGAAACATAATTTAAATAAAATGGAGTTCTAATAATTTCTTAATGATTCCATTAAAATTTCATCAAAATGTGATAACAATAATGCCTATCTCTGTCCATATCCTTTATTTAATTAATATGATTCTCCAAATTACAGTAACATTTACTATATTTTTTGTAAACAGGCTTAATAATATTTAAGAAGTTTCTCACCTTCCCTTGAATCCAAAAAGCATATAAGCAACTTTAAGTCTATCCCATCTGTAGCCTATAAGACTGCTCTGTCCATGGGATTTTCCAGGCAAGAGTACTGGAGTGGTTGCCATTTCCTTCTTCAGCAGATCTTCCCAACCCAGGGATCGAGCCCGGGTCTCCCACATTGTGGGCAGATGCTTTACCGTCTGAGCTACCAAGGAAGTCCCTTGAGTCTACCAGTGAGAATCATCTTCATGACGATGAGATTCAGAAATAGTTCATAGAGCAATGACTTCTTATAGGGAGACTGATGTTAAAAATGCAGTGAAATTCAATTTGGGCAGTGGTGGCAGAGGCGAACCTGCCACAGAGTCCTGCAATGTCTAAGATGCTTAGAGGTAGTGACAATGTAATCAAGGACTTCTAAGTTCCCACACTAGTAATAGTCATTTTGGGCTGCTAAAACAAAACAACACAGGCTGAGGAATAAAATTTAAAACAACAACAACAACAACAGAAATTGACTTCTCTCAGTTTTTGAAGTTGAAAGTCTGACTTTGGAGTGGCACCCTGGTCAGACGAGGGCCCTCTTCTGGGCTGCAGAATGTCTTCAGATGATGGAAGAGTTTAGGGATCTCTCTAGAGTCTCCTTATAAGAGCACTAATACCATTTATAATATCTTCATCCACATGACCTAGTCACTTTCCAAAGGTCCTGCATTTTAGTAACATCAATTTGGATATTAGGATCTCAACATGTGTATTTGAGGGGGACCCACTCAGAGCATAGCAAGTATAAACTGTATCCTTATGTCTCCAATCCAAACCAGTTGAAAATTCTCATTTCTTGCAAGGTTCTTTGCATCCTTTCTTGTTATCAATTATTATGTTGCACAGAATTGTGAGGTGTGAGCAACAAAACACTGCTGGGTCAGCTTAAACAGAAAATGACCTTGTTAAAGAATGACAAGGAGGTAATACCTGCTAGAGCTGTATGTCTAGCTAGTTATGCTAGAGAATATAGCAACATGGTCAAGAAACATATCAACCACTGAGAGGACTTTCAACCTGAAAACTACATTGTCACTACCAACTCTGTCATGTGAACTCACCCCCTCAAAAACAAACCAACAAAAGTAATATTGTGCTATTTACAAAACAACAACAACAACAGCAGCAACAAATAGACTGGTGTCTCTTTGTGTTAGTATTCACCGCTCACAAATGAGGAATCAACTTGCATTTTGCATTTGAATTATAAACATTTCTCTCTGTAAATATGACCAAGTACTCCCCAAACACCATATTTTTATTGATACTATTTAATGATATAAGTTCATTCAGCATCCAATTAGTCAAGTCAGATTTCAAATCTTAATGATATAAAACACAGTATCATTACAGTAATTAGCACTATTGTAAATTGTAATTTAAATACTCAGTTTTATCTTAGAGATAATCTTAAATGGACAGTTTCTACTATTAAAGAGACTTGTAGAAGGCAAAGTGTTAAGAAAAAAAAAAACTAATATAAAAATTAGGCAAGAAGTATCCACATATTCTATGTTGCCTGACTCATCTAATGCAGTTGACCAAAATGATCTTGTCTTTCACTATTTTTTGAGGTGAGTTTTTGCATAACAGTTTTCCATCACACTACTTTAACTACAGTTAAAGGATATTATTGTACAGGCTGTGTACAAAGATTGGAACAGGGGATGTTAAAATTTGTTGTAAAAACTTGAATTGTGTCCTTTAGAGTTGTGTGTGTATTCCCAGTTGGTGCCGGTGGTAAGAATTCACCTACCGATGCAGGATACATCAGAGATGAGGGTTTAATCCCTGTCAGAAAGATACCCTGGAGGAGGAAATGGCAACCCACTCCAGTATTCTTGCCTGGAGAACCCCATGGACAGAGGAGCCTAGGGGGCTACAGTTCCCAGGGTTGTAAAGAGTCAGACACAACTGAAGCAACTTAGCATACAAGCACACAGAGTTTTGTGAGGAGGGCGCAGAGATCAGAGTGTGATTCTATATCTACAGAAAACTCTAGATGAGAAGGAGAGACTGGTGCCACCTCTGATACCAAATTACAGGAAAGGCTGAAACAAGCGCCATCCAGACTCCAGGTTTTGTGGGATTTTCTATGGGCTGGAGAGGATGCCTGAGGAAATAGTAGTGTTAACTTGAAGTTCTAACAGGATGCCCAGATATCTGGTTAAACATTATCTGGGTGTGTCTATGAGGGTGTTTCTTGGGGGAGATGAAAGGATGAACTGAGTAAAACAATCCTCCCTAATGTGGGTGGAATCAGCCTGAACAAAAGAAAAATGTGGAGTAAGGCAGGATTCTCTCTCTGTCTCTATTTCTCTTTCTGTTTTCCTGGAGAACTCTCATTGAAGTAAGTCATTTTGACAAAACCAGTCCAAGGGTCCTGCTTGCTGAGGTACCCTTCCACCAAAGCTGGGTTGGGTGAGAGCAGAAGCAAGAAACAGAGATAGTAGATGCATATTTTTTTGCCCCAAGAAATGATTACAGAGGGGGTGCTCCTCAGGGTTGGGGGAGGAAGAAATTTCCGAAGAATCCATCAAATTGTCACTTTAAGTAGGGAAGTGAACAGTTAATCATTTAGAGGTTAAGAAAAGAATTAGCCTTTTTGTCTGTCTAATCGCCGGCTTCCCTTGCCCCAACCATAGAGACTCTGGAAGCTTTTGATAAACAGAAACAGGAAAAGGGAGGTCGCAGGGTGACAGGCCTAACTATTCTCCCCTGTGCACGGCCAGACTGTGGGATACTGTGTTAGACTCTGCCAGAGCGGGGATACTGAAATCTGGCTAAGAAAGAGAAGTTTTGAAATCGATTCAGACTAGACTTTCTCATATCCAAATATAAGTGTTTTATACCAAAAAGTGAGCTGCAAAGATATGGGGGACCTGATATATCAGAAACATATTTAAAAAGAGTATTACAGAAAGTATAATATTATAAGCAGGATTATAACATTACTGCTTGAATTCTGTTGAATCTAGTCTGCTCATATAAGTTCAACAAGTAGTTGATTTTTTTTTCCCCATTCCCTTTCAGAATACTTAACACAGGAAATAGTCACAAATTCATAAAAGCATATTCTCATGATCTAGGGTTTTGAAAAACAGGACTCTGGAGACTATGAAGGATAAGAAGGAAAAATGATGCACAGGCAGAATAACATAAAAGTGTGGTTCCTAAGAATCTTCAAAGCATAATTGTCCTCAGAGCTAGTCAATTTTGTTCTAGGGTAAGGGTGAATAAATTGGAATTTCCCATCTGTGTTTTTCTGTTTTTGCATAAGAAGGTCTTTGAGCACAATTAAAGTGTATCTTTTTTCAAATAAGTGGCTAAGTTCAGTTCAGTTCAGTTCAGTCGCTCAGTCATGTCCGATTCTTTGTGACCCCATGGACTGCAGCACGCCAGGCCTCCCTGTCCATCACCAACTCCTAGAGTTTACCCAAACTCATGTCCATTGAGTAAGTGATGCCAAGCAACGATCTCATCCTCTGTCGTCCCCTTCTCCTTCCACCTTCAATCTTTCCCAGCATCAGGATCTTTTCCAATGAGTCAATTCTTTGCAACAGGTGGCTAAAGTATTGGAGTTTCAGCTTCAACATCAGTCTTTCCAATGAACACCCAGGACTGATCTCCTTTAGGATGGACTGGTTGGATCTCTTTGCAGTCCAAGGGACTCTCAAGAGTCTTCTCCAACACCACAGTTCAAAAGCAGAAATTCTTTGGCGCTCAGCTTTCTTTATAGTCCAACTCTCACATCCATACACGACTACTGGAAAAACCATAGCCTTGACTAGTCAGACCTTTGTTGGCAAAGTAATGTCTCTGCTTTTTAATATGCTGTCTAGGTTGGTCATAACTTTCCTTCTAAGGAGCAAGTGTCTTTTAATTTCGTGGGTGCAGTCACCTTCTACAGTGATTTTGGAGCCCCCAAAAATAAAGTCTGCCACTGTTTTCATTATTTCCCCATCTATTTGCCATGAAGTGATGGCACCAGATGCCATGATCTTAAAAATAGTAGAAAAAGTGTGTTTCACTTGAAATTAGAGGAAAGCTAAAAATCAATGCCTCTTTTATCTAGGATCTGGCAAATTTACATACAAGCATTTCTGGAATTACCAGCAATGGGAAAAATCAATCTCTGAATGTAATATAAAAAAGTAATATTTTAAGCAAATTAGGAAACATGATTATCCTCATATAAAAAACTGATTTCATTAATGAAATTTGAAAAGGAGTTAGATATAGATATGTAGGTACAAATACAAATATACATACACACATTCAGGTATACAGTCCTATTCTGGTGTGTACACACAATTTAGGTGCATAAAAGTTTGGTATTTGTACTATAAAGTAGTTCCTCTACAGTATTAAAGATTGTTACTCTGTATTTTTTAAAAATTCTTTTCCATTTTTCTCTAAAAGCTGAAATTTTGCTGAAAATCATTGGAAATTATTTGTTAAAGAAATTAGAGGAAAACTTAGCATTACACAAATGTATATTTAGAGAATTTTGAATATAACATCATTAAAGCTCTGGTGTTAGTTTTGTTTGTTTTTTTTTAGTACAATGTAATCAATCAATTATTTCGCGCTCTAACTTTCAGTGGATAACAATGACATTCAGTTTCAAATATTCAAGATTTATTTAGTTGCATTACTTGATACGTTTTCCTTTGAGTTTTTCACCTAATTTCTCTATGACCTCTGTAAAGAAACCCCATATAATTGAATATCTATATTTTAGAATCAGGAGATTATTATGCAATAAATTCTCAAAGCATATCTATTTCACTGAGCTGCTCTAAACTCTTTAGTTACTTATATAATCAATAATTAAGCAATGGTTCTCAAACCTAATGGCATATTAAAGTCATCTGGGTACCTTTTTACAAAATGCATATGCCCAGTATCCATCTTATGTAAATGGACCAGGAAAATGAATGTGTGAAAACCTTTCCAGGTGTTCTTCACCTGTGGCCTCTAAATTAGACTAAAGCTGCAAGATTTGTAGTTATTCTTACCTACAGCCCTTAGTCTTTACATCTCACTCATCTACATTAAAAAAAAAAAAAGTATACCTGTGGGATAACGAATTTATCTGTTTTTTTTATAGACTTTAAACTATCCCTCAAAAATGGTTTCCAGAATACTTAGAAAAGTAGATTTAATGGATATTGGAATAGAGAAAGATAGTGTTAACATGAAGGACTCTGATTTAGTTATGATTGCTTACAAAGAAGAGATTGTGAGAGTATTGGAAGTGGTATGATAATAAAACTGAACAAAGAAGGAGGAAGGGTTGAAGAATTACCTGAGATATGTCAATGAAATTGGCACTAGTGAAGAAAGTAATGAATGAGAAAAAATAGGGTAAAGGAGAGAAGAAATTCCTTCTGAACAATGTATTGGGTCCGTATCATATCTCAAATGCTACTTTGTAAAAAGTCTTGTAGCTTTCTGTTAAGAGTTTGTGGGCCCCTAAATTTCCTTTGTGTGAAGGCTGGATCCTTCTTTATTTTGTGCATTCTCTGAACAAGAATCTCATTCCAAGATTCAATCAGAATGAATACATATGTAAATACTATCTCAATTGTTGTTTCATACTATGCGTTTTACTTATATAATTTTAGCTAACTATAAGCATTTTAATCCTTTTTGAAAGCTAAACTGAACATGATATTTAATTCTATTTAATTTGTAAGGAATCAGTAATCATCTGAAAATCAAAAAAAAAAAACATACATACAATATAAAAGAGATATTAAGTGTAATAAGAAAAAAACAAGAAAAACTAGAATATCATGTACAAATTGTGTTTGGTTGTGATTCCTCACAAGTGAAAAATGCCAAGGACATGAGCTAGTTGACTACAGTGTGTTTAAGTTGTGACATGAATTGTTCCTGATAGCTTTGCTTAAAATATAATTGAACAGGCAGTGGGAAAACAGGAAATTGCCTGGGTTAGGTGTGGGCTGAGGCCATCAGAGGAGAATAAAAGTATGAAAGTTCAACAAATTAATGAATTAAAGATATTATAGCTGGTAAATATCTTTCCTTGAGAGAGCAGAAGAAATAATTGCAACTCTCATATAAAAGATAAGATGAAGATACTAACATAGAATATAGATGTTCTCAAATCAATGAACTCATATGACTTCAATTAAAATATTTGTATTTTCCATGACACCAAGACTCCAGAGCTTATTTCTTCATGTCAACAAAGTTTGGTAAATTTATCCCCATTAAGGAAAAAAAAAAGGTCTATCCAATAAAACAAAATATCTATCCCATGAATAAAGTTCATATAAAAATAACAAAATGGAAAAACAATGAGGTTAAAATGCAGTGATATTTCAGGATTTTTCACATATAACAAACACAAAAATCGATAGAAATATACAATAGTGGATTCATAGAGAAAAGAGTGCAAATGGCACAGAAACATCAAGAGTTCAGTGTGACCAATAAACAATCTAAGAAAGCAAATGAAATAAACTGTAGCATACAATTTTCTTTTTAAAGATTGAAAATATCAATCATTTCTAATGCTGTGAATGAGAGAGAAAATGCTTAGGTATTAATAATGGAGATATTTGTGTGTGTCTTTAAATACCGGTTTGTATATTCAATGCAATTTATGATATTCTTACAAAACTAAAATTTTCACTTTTATTAATATCACTTTTTCATGCAATAATTTATATACAAGATTTGCTCATCTCAACATAGTTTATTGCCTATGTTTTCTTAAACTACTTTCTTACATATATGTTTATGTAATTATGATATCTTAAATCTCCTGCCCCATCCAATAAACAAACTCTTTAAAACCTGAATTCAGGGATGAAAATCCTCTAATGTGGAAAAGGAGTTTTTAAAATACCTGGAGGAAATAAATGAGCTCTTATAAAAAATAAAGGAATCAATTGATGGGTGTCAATAGATACTGACAACAGCATTTGCCAAGAAGAACATTTCACTCCTGAACCTCTGCTCTCCTGTATGCACACCGTATGCAAGTGGGTCTTGACATTCCACAGCTGATGTTGTGAGTGACAGATGTGAGAACATAATTGGTCCTCATTCAAAATCATGAGCTTGAGCTTGAAATATACACTTTAGAAGGCTCAGTTAATTTGCTAATGACTAGCTCTGCTTGATTGTTTGAACATAGTGAGCAAGAAAATTTATGGTATGTAGATCACAGAGGAAATCTAAGGTAAATTCTTTTTAATCACACACCTTGAAAAGCTGCTGCATTTATTTAAAAACTTTACATCCTGATGAGTCCAACTTTAACAAATGTGAATGTTATCCAATTCTAATAGCTTCACTAGAGTCAATCTTGTTAATATTAGAAAGCAGTTGTTTTTTTTTTGGTGATCTTTTCTTCACTCTACAGTCTTTTTTATTATTTCTCACAAGTTTTGGACAGTCTTACTCCGTAGAATAACAATTTGATAAATTAATCCATGAAAATCAAAGCTATGATTTTTCTAGTAGTCGTGTAGGTATGTGACAGTTTGACCATAAAGAATAATGAGCTCTAAAGAATTGGCACTTTCAAATTGTGGTGTTGGAGAAGACTCTTGAGAGACCCTGGGAAAGCAAGGAGATCAAACCAGTCAATCCTAATGGAAATCAACCCTGAATATTCATTGGAAGTACTGATGCTGACTCTGAAGTTCAAATACTTTGGACAACTGTTTTGTGAAGAGCCGACTCATTGGAAAGGACCCTGATGCTGGGAAAAATTGAGGGCAAGAGGAGAAGGGGGTAATAGAGGATGAGCTGGTTGGATGGCATCACTGACTCAATGGACATGAGTTTGAGCAAACTTAAGGAGATAATGATGGGTAGAAAAGCATGGTGTGCTTCAGTTCATGGGGTCATACATGACTTAGCAACTGAACAACAACAAACTCATCCACACAGGCTAAGTTATTAAGATCACCCTGTCATACTCTTACCTCTCAGAAGGCATTATGGTAGAAAAAAAGAAAGGTACAGATGATTTCAACATATATGAGTAATTTTACAATTATGGAATTTATGAATTTCAGGCTAGATATAAAGAAAATATTCTAAAACCACCCCCAAATCTCTCTTGATGCTTGTTTGCGCCAACCCTGGTAAGCCTCCTGTTTTCTAAATCAGTAAATAGTCATCATCACCCTTCCTGTTGTATAAGCCAGCTGTCTCAAAGTTGCCCTTGATGTCTCTCAGCCATGTGAAATCCAATTCCAAGTTGCATTGATATTTATTTCCCAAATATGCCTCACCTAATTTCACTTCCATCCATCTCCACTCTCTCCAACTTTGCCCAGGCTACATGTTTTTCAATAGATTCCCTAAATAGACACGTTCAGATGATTTACAAGAGCAAATGGACATTTTAAGCACAACTGGAAATTGTGTTTTGAAAGGAAAAAAAAAAATGCAGACAGAAGATGAGCTGGTTCTTCAAATTCTGGTAATATAAAGATTTTCTCAGTCTCGTTGGTGGTTGTATTCAGTGTAAGGCTTCTTTTTTAATATTTCAAAGGGGAGAAATATTTCAGGCAATAATTTGATAAATCTAGTAAAACTGAGCTTTTTTATTTTGTGTCCACCTAATTAAAGCATCAACTAATCTTAGTAGAGAAGATTTTTTTAATTTAATTAAGTTTGCCTAAAGCCATCTAAGAGAATTTATGATCTACAAAGTATTAGTCTAGTAGCATGCAATTTGGCAGCATTTCTAATTGTTTTCCAAAGATCTTTTTACCCAAGTGATTAAGAAATGTTTCATTTGGTGCATTGCCCCCATCCCTGTGGCCAGGTGTAACAATCTCCAAAAATGTCATGCCTTTGTGCTGTGTTCGGTTGAATAACTCATTTTAAGAATTGGAATTTGAATTGTTGGAGAGTAATAGTACTGAGTAAAATATTACATAACAGTATACTTTTGGAATTGTGTGTGGGGGTTACTTTCTGTTTTGAACCCCATGTGCGTGTATTAGTCACTCAGTCATTTCTGACTCTTTGTGACACTGTGGACTGTAGCCCACCAGGCTCCTCTGTTCATGGGATCCTCCAGGCAAGAAAACTGGAGTGGGTTGCCATTCTCCTTTCCTGGGGATCTTCCCAACCTAGGGATTGAATCCAGGTCTCTTGCATTGCAGGCAGATTCTTTACCACCTGAGCCACCAGGGAAGCTTCATATTGATCCCCATAGCAGTTGTTTAGGTAGGTAAATTGATAGAAATTACTACAGTTACCAATTTATATGTGAAGAAATTAAGTCTTTGAGAAATTTCTTGATTTACTTTAGATCTTAGAATATATGAGAAACATACCACTCAGAGGAAAATAAGGAGCTGAGTGATCACAGACTTGCAAACAAAACTTGATAGAGGCAATTCTTGGAGCTTAATGATTAGGTAAAGGCTTTAAATAAGTTCTCTGAACTAAATAAAAATACGTCTCAGCACAAACAAATCAGAGTAGCCTCTATTATGCTCTTCAGAATGAATTTTGAAGTGCTTTTCTGCATATAGTTATTTTTGATTTGTGTGTGTGAATATGCGTGTTTATGAATGGTAGAAGTTCCAGGTCTACTTGAGCAAACTTTAACTTCTACTTTAAATAACTTGAGAATCTGTACTAATTTTATACTATTTAATGTCTACACTTGACACATTTTGGGTTAGCAAATACCATAATCCGTTTCTTGTATAAGTCAAAGAAAATAAAAGTAGTCAGGACAAGAATAGATTAGGGCAGCAAATCTTGTGAGAGCAGATGAACTGTGGTGTTGGAGAAGACTCCTGAGAATCTCTTAGACTGCAAGGAGAGCCACCCAGTCCATTCTAAAGGAGATCAGTCTGGAATAGTCATTGGAAGGACTGATGCTGAAGCTGAAACTCCAATAATATGTCCACTTGTTGCGAAGAACTGACTCATTGGAAAAGACCCTGTTGCTGGGAAAGATTGAAGGTGGGAGGAGAAGGGGATGACAGAGGATGAGATGGTTGGATGCCATCACCCACACAATGGACATGAGTTTGAGTAAACTCCCGGAGTTGGTGATGGAAACAGTGTCAGACTTTATTTTTGGGGGCTCCAAAATCACTGCTGATGGTGATTGCAGCCATGAAATTAAAAGATGCTTACTCCTTGGAAGGAAGGTTATGGCCAACCTAGATAGCATATTTAAAAGCAGAGACATTACTTTGCCAACAAAAGTCCGTCTAGTCAAGGCTATGGTTTTTCCAGTGTTCATGTATGGATGTGAGAGTTGGATGGTGAAGAAAGCTGAGTGCCGCAGAATTGATGCTTTTGAACTGTGGTGTTGGAGAAGACTCTTGAGAGTCCCTTGGACTGCAAGGAGATCCAATCAATCCATCCTAAAAGAGATCAATCCTGGGTGCTCATTGGAAGGTCTGATGTTGAAGCTGAAACTCCAATACTTTGGCCACCTCATGCGAAGGGTTGACTCATTGGAAAAGACCCTAATGCTGGGTAGGATTGGGGGCGGGAGGAGAAGGGGACGACAGAGGATGAGATGGTTGGATGGCATCACTGACTCGATGGACATGGGTTTGGGTAGACTCCAGGAGTTGGTGATGGACAGAGAGGCCTGGCGTGCTGTAATTCACGGGGTCGCAAAGAGTCGGACACGACTGAGCGACTGAACTGAACTGAACTGAAGGTTGCATTGAGAACTTTTGCAAAAAAAATAGATAGCAAATGGATCAAATGGATTCTAAATTAGGAGGCTGTAAGTCAATAATTATTAGAGGGCCTTTAAATGACATATTAATTAATTAACTAATTAATTAATTAAACCATAATAACATATTTATGGTTTAATTTTAGTATGTGTTAAGGAATTTGGTAAAATATAAGATTAAAGAGAACTGTATATAGATGATAAAGCCTTATGTATGATATCAAAGATTTACAATTTTTTCCCATGGTTAAGGTTGTGACTGCATGCCAACTCTGATTGATTGATAGTGACTGCCAATTGATAGTACCAATCCCTGGTACTGAGAAGCATTCAGAGCATCAGGGTGAGCTTAGAGATGTGTTTGATCAGCAAGTCTTTCATAGGTGAAGGAGGGTGTCAATTGAAAAAAAAAAAAAGAAATGCACAACCTAAAAGTTGAGTGCTCAGTCGTGTCCGACTTTTTGTGACCCCATGGACCATAGCCCACCAGGCTCCTCTGTGCATGGGATTCTGCAGGCAAGAGTACCGGAGAGGGTTACCGGGCCCTCCTTCAGGGGATCTTCCCGACCCAGGGATTGATCCCATTCCCTGTGTATCCTGCATTGCAGGTGGATTCTTTACCACCGAGACACTGAGGAAGCCCAAAGTTGAGAGCTATGTTTTATTTGGCCGACATTCTGAGGACTTCAAGCTGAGGAGACTGGAGTCTTAAGTTGCTCCAAGGGACTGCTCCAAAAAGGCAAGCAGGGGAGGCAGATATACAGGAACTTTTGCAACAAAGACCAGGTAGCTGAAACATTAAAGATTACAGCTAACTAAAGAAAATTAGATATTTCTTAAAGAATTTAGTGCTCTTCTATGCATGAGAAGCTGTAAGAGTCTGGCCTCACTGAAGTCATTCCTTTGACATGTAACTCAGCTATCTGTGGCCAGTATCCAGTGTTTTCTCATCCTGAGTCCCCTCAGGGTGCTGAGTTGGGAGTAAATGCAATGGCTGAGGGTTTGGCAGTGGGCAGCCCATTTGTCTCCACCCTGAGTTCCCTCAAGGCTCACCATTTGGGTGGCTATAATGTGATGGCTTGATGGCGGCAACATCCTTTGTTTACTCATATGGCGGGCAGTATTTTTCATCCATAAGGGTTTGCGATGGAATTAGGCATGGGACAAACGTAAAATAAGTTTGTTTTCATCCTGCCTCTTCCTTCAACCATGCTACATCAGATCTCCCTTCCAGACTCTTTCTAACATCTAGATAAATCTTAGAGCTTTCCAGTAACTTTCTGTGGGGAGAGAGCAAATTGGCCAAGAGGGTATGTTCAGTCTCTCTTGCCCCACGTTTTGCAAATAATGACTATGTAACAGCTGAGATTTGTAGCACTGCACGTGTGTGTCACGAGGTACTGTCTTGGTCACAGGCTACTCTATGTGGTATGCACGTGTGAGTTCCACCTAGAAAGTGGTGAATGACTTCTGCCTCATGGCTATGTCCACTGGGTCAACCACAGGGCAGAGAATATAATGTATCTGCTGCTACAGCTACTGCATCAGCCAGGAGGGAGGCTGTGTGATGGCTGCTGAGCCAGCCAGGCGAGAAGAAACGTGTCTGCAGTTCTGATGGCTCCTCAAGTCTTCTTCCAGCCTCTTAGCTCACAACTTGCCCACACTGGGTTCAGCAAACAGTGAGGACATGTGAACAGTGAGACTGTGAGCAGGATCAACGATACACTTTCCATTATGAAACCCATAAAATTGTGCTCTCGTTCAGATTTTTAAAACATCAAATCTAACTTGATCCACTTTAATTTCTAGCAAATTCAACATACTTACCTCTTTCTGTTACCTGATAGGCAAGTAGCTATGGATGGGTCTTGCCAAAATTGTTCAAACCAGGTAACTTTTCTGGCCCATAGTTTTTGGACCAGAGTAAATTGACATATTTTTGCATAGATAGACATAATATATAAATGCTACCCAAGAAAAGCCTTAACAGCTTCAGTGTTAGTTTACCTAGAGAAATTTTTGCTTAATGTCTTATTTTAAGCTTCATCAGCTGGGCATTTATATATACATAACTCACACTTTTTTTTCCAACTCCTCTTCATTCACTCCCCATATTATGTCTTATGTGATTGTCTCCCACACTAGAAGTTTCTTTAAGGACAGCAATTGTCTTTTTTTAATGTTAGATTATCAACCTCCCCACAGACACCCCCAAGTCCCAGTACTAGTAAAATGCTTTCCCTAAAATCTCTCTATAATAAGTTACTTTTAGCACAAAAATGAAATCTGAAAATTCGCAATACCATCTGCGGAGGATTTTGTTTTATCTTCATTTCTTTTTGTCCTTGAAACATTTGAGGAATACACAGTATAACAAGTCGCTAATCATTATTAAATTGGTGGGTATTCATTATAATCATTTTAATGTAGACATTACATGGTACCCTACATGCATGCCCTTGTAAGTTAACTTCATTTTGCGGCCTTAAAATAATTCCCAGAGAAACACTTTGGTATATAGAAATTTCAACTCCTTTCCTATCAATTATACCCCTAATTGTAAAGATCCAAAAGGGAGATGATAGCGGACAAAACAGAACCAATTTCTGGCACTTGTAAACGGCACTTAGTCTATAATCTTGAAGAATTCCTCAAAAGGTAGCAGATCTCTCCTTTAACTTAATCTATTTAATTGCGTAAATATCGCTTGCCAAATATGGATAATTGTACTAAGGTTTTCAAATGCTATGGAGTGTTAGAAATGAACTCTTACTTTAGAACATTAACTTTCTTCTGCTATCTAATTTTCTTTTTTAAAAGAATACTTTTTAACTTGCAGAAAATTTTGTATTGCAAATTATCACTATTCAAAAACTAAAAAAAAAAATTCATGAGATAATTGGTTAAAAGCAGACACTAAGCCTCTTAAATTAAAAAAAAAATGCCTACAATAATAATGAGAACTCATATTATTCTATGCTTATTTTGTGCTGGGCATTTTAAATACGTGAGATGTGCTGTCTCATTAAACCCTCTTAACAAACTAATAGTAAAGATTCTGTAATACTCCCCAATTTACAGGTGTGATAATTCTTTGCAGTTCAGCACTTTAACAAACATCATTGAGCTGATAAGCAGTAGAATTGAACTATCAGTCTAGGTGGTCAAAAATAGACCTCTAAATTGCTATAAACAAACCTCTAAATCATTATAAAGAAAAATAAGCATGTTGCTGGAAAATTATGCTTGGATTTACATTAGAATTAAGAAAAATGAATCTTACATGTGCTTATTTGTTTTAGCAAATGTTATTTGTTATGTACAAACATATTATAATTACACATTGGAATAACATTGACCACACCATTTGTTAGTCATTATTGACTTAGGATGGTTCTAACTGTTAAATCAGAGATAATGCCCTCCATCTATAGGCCCCACTGGGCTCTTGCATTAATTCCATCAACATGGGAATTCAAGCTTCATGGGGTCAGAGCACCCTGCCTTAAGTGTAACTTTTCTCAGTGGTATGTTGCTGTGGCTACTTGCTAGAGAGTTGAGTAGCTTGCAGTTTGGCCATTACAGATTGTGGAACCTGGAATAGCACCTTTAAATTTCAAAGGGCAGTAAAAGCCTGGGATTGGTGTGTTAAACATCTTCATTGTCCTCCATTATATTATCATCCTGGAATTACTGTCTTTTTTTCTCTTCTTTATGATTATGCCTGTTCCATTCTGCCTTCCTTACCACCTACAACTCTAGTTCATTTCTCCTCTCCCCACCATCTATATATCTTCTCTATTTCTCTCCTCCACCATCTATTATATACCAACAGTACTTATTACTTCAATAAATGAAAGAGTGGAATGTAGTTTGTTCCATCTCTAGAAAAAGAGCTAAGTGTATACTTTAATAAATGTATCTCTTCCCCTTGATTGCTAAAACTCCATGCAAAGTAGTTTTTGAAGTAGGAATAAAATCTTAAAATTAATCTGTCATATATAAATAATAATATTTCCAAAAATACTTAACAAAATATTTTACACTTATTTGTGTTATATAGTCATAATTTTAAATGATTTCTAAAAGAATGCACACAAGAGATGCTAATATTGGTATGATACTCTGTATATGAGATACAGTTGTCTAATATTGCATTAAAAAATCACAGTATATTTAAAAAAATATTTTTTTATGATTTCAGCAAGTCAGCAATTCTGACAGGGCAAGTAGAGACTATTTTTTTCTCCTCCACGATGTTCAAGCCTCAGCTGGATGATGTGAAGATTGGGAGCTGTGCTCATCTGAAGGTTGGTTCACTCAACATCTGGTGGCCTATACTTACTGATGAGAGATCTCAGGTCTTCTCTACACAAACCTAAGGGGCTTCTCACTGTGATGGGAGCCCTCTCTGAGCTTCTTCACCACATGCATGCTACAAGAAGGTCTTGTAGGTCTTAACAGAGCTGGTCAATTTCAGTTTCTTCAACATTACTGGTTGGGACATAGAATTTGATTACTGTGATGTTGAATGGCTTTCCTTGGAAATGGTTTGCCCTGAAAATGAGCTTCTCCACAGAGAGTGTGAACATCCTGAAATGTCACCAGCCTCAGAAAATGCACAGCACTGGCTCCACCATCCCCTATGGTTGAGGCAGTCACAAGTCCCATCCATGTTCAAAAGGAGCAGAAAGAGAGTCCTTCTCGTGATGGGAAGTGCAAGGTTCTGGAGGGGAAGGTGAAACCAAAAATATCTCTACACCATTTTTTTTTTTTTTGGAAAATATAATCTGTTTTCTGTTCTCCACTTTATATACAAACTTTTTACAGCAAGATGTTAACAGTGATTGATTCTCTATATGGACATGAGTTTGAGCAAGCTCCGGAAGTTGGTGATGGACAGGGAGGCCTGGCGTACTGCCGTCCATGGGGTTGCAAAGAGTCAGACATGACTGAGTGACTGAACTGATTCTCTTTATGGGAATCATGATTCAGTTTCATTTCTTTGGATTTTTTATTATACGCTTCAAGTATTTATTCTGAGATAATGACCATGTACTACCCTTGTAAGAGAAAAAAGAGAAAATGAAGGTGCTCCTTGTATTCTTTAAGCCACATGGAAAGAAAAAAGAAGAAAGCAAAGCTCAAGATCCTCGACGAAGTCCTTACAACACTCCATTTCACTTGCATTGCCTCCTCTTTTGCCTTTACCTGGTGCTCTTGCTTGAGTCAGCCTAGATTCCTTCGTAATCACTTGCCTATGTTTCCACAGCATCTAAGGCGCATGTTACACCTGCTCACCTCTGCATCTGTCTCCAGGGAGGGGCATGAGGGGCAGCTCCAGAAGGAAGATCAAGATATTAAACAGACAACAGCCAGCCCTTGATCAAGCCTATCTGGGCATAACAGAAAAAAAAAAAAAAAGTAAACATTACTGAGAATAAATATATGAAAAAAATCAAATACATGTTTTAAGTTATCTTTCCTTTATTCTTACTTAATTTCACTTTCAGGCTTGGGATTTGTTTCTTTCAGAAATTATTGTGCCCTTAAAACTAGTGATGTTCATGTGTAGAGTCATTTCTTGTGTTGCTGGAAGAGGGTGCTTTCTGTGACCAGTGCATTCTCTTGGCAGAACTCTGTTAGCCTTTGCCCTGCTCCATTTTGCGCTCCAAGGCCAAACTTGCCTGTTATTCCAGGTATCTCCTGACTTTCTACTTTTGCATTCCAGTCCCCTATGAGAAAAAAAGACATCTTTTTTTGATACTAGTTCTAGAAGATCTTGTAGGTCTTCATAGAACAGGTCAATTTCAGTTTCTTCAGCATTAGTGGTTGGAGCATCATAGACTTGGATTACTGTGGTGTTGAATGGTTTGCCTTGGAAATAAACAGAGATCATTCTGTCATCTTTGAGACTGCATTTAAGTACTGTATTTTGGACTCTTTTGTTGACTATGAAGGCCACTCCATTTCTTCTAAGGGATTCTTGCCTTGGAAAAATCAGTGATTATACTTGTGATAAATAAGTTCCAAAGATGAAACATATCTCCTAATTTCTTTCTAGCTTGAAATTGATAATCTGATGATAAGAATGACTCCAACTGATAGTACCTATATAGTGCTTTCCAATTTGAAAAAAAAAAAATTATATACATATGCAGTTGTATTCAACAAACTTCCCTGTTCATATTGCAGAGTACTATTCTCTGTCTTCAGACACTCTGTCTTCAGAAACAGGCTTTAAAAGATTTGCCCAGGTTACAAGTAAAAGAACAATGAAGGCAGTCTACTTTCTTTCATGGTGCTAAAGGAGAAGGCATTATTTTAGATCTAAATTGACATTTTTCCCTTTTCTTCAAGACATAATGACCAGCGGTAAAGGCACAGAAGGTAGCATATCTCATATTGTAGACATATAATTCCAGGAATAAACACTGGAGAGTGTTCCTTATGGTGTGTGTGTCATCAACGTGAAAGGGTCTTAGTTTTCCAGTCCTGTGCTTGAGTCGGTACTCAGAGAATGTGGAATATGGATGCTTGTAACTATGTAACTGTTACTTTCTTATACTCTGCACTTTGGTACAAGGCAAAACACCCTTTGTAGGGAAGGTTGACTCAGGTGATTACCACTGGGGGAAGCCCAAGGGCTGCAGTGAACTACTGGCAGAGAGGGCGGTACTCTTGGATGGCTGATTAACCATAGTCATTATTAGGGTAGCTATTGCTTTAAAACTATTTCTAAGCGTCCCAGTTATTTTCAGGTTCCCTGTTCCCCTTCCCCTGCCCACTTGATTGGTTTTAAATTGCAACTGTCGACTACAGCTTTCTATAGCACTTACTCATGGCTGCTCCAGCTTTCCACTTTCTCTCTCCATTCAAACAGCTAAATTGGAAGTGTATGGTGCTTGATTTATATTTAGATGTATTTTTTAAATGAAGAGTTAAAAGTTAAAAGTCTGCACAGCTGCAGGAAACATTATTGAAAGTCCTTTAAAACCATTATGTAGACTCACTCAAATGCCTGCTACAAATGCACGTTATAAAATCGGCCTTTTAGCTGTTAGTATTTCATTGGAGTTTGTACTATTTTCCTTTGCTATTGTCAGTATTTAATGGTAATCATTTAGTATCATAAAGCTAGGCATGTTCCTTTATCTAACTATAATAATGGCACCTATGGAAAAATAAGTGAGGAAGGAAGGACATTTAAAAACATGGTAGAGAATTGAGATTAAGGGTTGCACCAAAATTAGTTTACAACAATGTTGGAAAAAAGTGACTTAAACTATGAGTATGCTTATCATTTTAAGAAAGTAGAAGTCCGTGTGGAGTGCGGGATTCAGGATTAGTAGACATAGTGTCTTAGGGATGATCAATCTTTCGACTCTGTCACCTTGAACATCAGCTTCCTACAGGTCTGGTTCTCTCTGTAGAGGTAAAAACCTTTTTGGTATCTGCAAAGCTGCTGGGCTGCTTGCTTCCTTTCACATGTTCAACAGGAGAGAAGGGAGTAAGATCAAGAATTGGGAGTAGGGAAAAGAGGGAGAAGGAGAAAAAGGAAATTGGAGGAAGAGAGAGGAAAGAGTGGAAGAAGGGAGGCAAGGAGGGTACAATGGAGGGAGCACAGACAAGTTGGGATGCAGGACAAGAGGGATCCTTTCACAAATCTGATGGGCTGATTTCTCAAGGAGGACACTGGTAATCGTGTATGGACTGCCTCAGTGTAAGACTCTGACCCGTCATGGGTGAGAATCATGCCAACCATGAATGGAATATAGCATCACATCAGGACTTTTCCTGGAGCTGCACACTATCAGCATCTTCTGAGTCTCTTGGGGAACACTGGAAGAGGTTGGGTCCCTTAACAAGTTTAGATTCTTAAAAAAAAAAAAAAACACAGGGCAGTCAATATTGCCAGGGTACCACCAATATTGCTATGGTGGTATCACTATAGATATTGTTATGGGTAGGCAGGATTAGAAATCAGGCAATGGACTTAGTCACATACAAAAGGACTCAACTATTTTTTAAATATCCAGTTCCAGAATCATTTAGGAATATCTCCCTAGAAATAATTCAACTAATTATTGTAAAATAAGATATAATAAAGTCACTAGCTTATTTAACGTATATGCAGAGTACATCATGAGAAACCCTTAGGCTGGATGAAGCACAAACTGGAGTCAAGATTGCCGGGAGAAATACCAATAACCTCAGATAGGCAGATGACACCACCCTAATGACAGAAAGCGAAGAAAAACTAAAGAGCATGTTGATGATAGAGGAGAGTGAAAACATTGGCTTAAGACTCAACATTCAGAAAACTGAGATCATGGCATCTAGTCCCATCACTTCATGGGAAATAGATGGGGAAACAGTGACAGATTTTATTTTGGGGGGCTCCAAAATCTCAGCAGATGGTGACTGCAGCCATGGAATTAAAAGACACTTGCTCCTTGGAAGGAAAGTTATGACCAACCTAGACAGCATATTAAAAAGCAGAGACATTACTTTGCCAACAAAGGTCCATCTAGTCAAGGTTATGGTTTTTCCAGTAGTTATGTATGGATGTGAGAGTTAGACTGTAAATAAAGGCTGAGAGCCGAAGAATTGATGCTTTTGAACTGTGGTGTTGGAGAAGACTCTTGAGAGCCCCTTGGACTTCAAGGAGATACACCCTGTCCATCCTATGGGAAATCAATCCTGAGTAGTCATTGGAAGGACTGATGCTGAAGCTGAAAGTCCAATACTTTGGCCACTCGATGTGAAGAACTGACTCATTTGAAAAGATCCTGATGCTGGGAAAGATTGAAAGCAGCAGGAGAAGGGGACGACAGAGGAGAGATGGTTGGATGGTGGACTCAGTGGACATGAGTTTGGGTGGACTCCGGGAGTTGGTGATGGATGGGGAGGCCTGACTTACTGCAGTTCATCGGGTTGCAAAGAGTCGGACACAGCTGAGTGACTGAACTGAACTGAACTTGCAAGTCACTAACACAAGCACTCTTATTTATTTGTTTTTCTTTTACTTGAGAAACTTGAACTGCTATAATTTATTATTTACTTTTATTGAAAAAGAATATAAGAACATTTCCTTTTCCTCTAGGAAGAATTGCTGCTGCTGCTGCTGCTACAGCTGCTGCTGCTGCTGTTAAGTCGCTTCAGTTGTGTCCGACTCTGTGACCCCATAGACAGCAGCCCACCAGGCTCCCCTGTACCTGGGATTCTCCAGGCAAGAACACTGGAGTGGGTTGCCATTTCCCTCTCCAATGCATGAAAGTGAAAAGTAAAAGTGAAGTCGCTCAGTCATGTCCGACTCTTCGCGACCCCATGGACTGCAGCCTACCAGGCTCCTCTCTCCATGGGATTTTCCAGGCAAGAATGTTGGAGTGGGTTGCCATTGCCTTCTCCCTAGGAAGGATTACAACACTTTTAATTATTTCGTCTTTCCATTATATGAATATAGTTTCAATATTATCATGATAATTATGACCCTAATGTATTATTCAGTTAATTTGCACTTGATAAATACCTACATCAGAGTATAATGTTAGGTATTCAGAAATTATAAAAATAATACAGAAAGGGATTTGGTCCTAAACTGTTTATGGTATAATCAGAGATAAGATGTACGTAAATAATTCCAGTACAAGGTAGAAAATCAGTGCAGAGAAGTGTAGACAGAAGATAATGAGTTTTTTCCCTTTAAAAGGACAATAATTTTCTGGGGAGACAGGACAAAGTTGCAAAATCTATAACTCTCTATACCTTTATTTGCCTCTTCATTTTTCCCTTTAATCAGTTCATTTTTAAAGGCAGTAATTCTCGAATACTTGTCAGTTGCCATAGATGTGTAAATTATAATGATCTGTTGTATATGTGTGTATGCATGTGTGTATCTTGTGCAAATTTCTGTTGCATGTGTATTGCTTCTGTTATGTTTCTGTGAGTGTTGTGTGTATATGAGTGTGTGAGCCAGCGTGTGGATAACTTGCAGATAGAAGTCTGTGTTGTTCAACTGATGTACTTGTTACGAGCCTCCTAGACTCTGTTAATGACATGGATCAGTGAAGCAGGCCTTTTTTCTGTTTGCAAATTACTAGTTGTCATATGGTTCCTCTTCCCCTACAAGGATTGCTTTCCTAAATAAATGCATAGTAATGAAAAGGAGAATATTCAACAATAATAAATCATCTTTATAGAAGAAATTTTGTGGCCTTTGTGTTCTTCATTCCTGAGGAATAGAAATATGATTAACATTTCCAGCTGAACCAGCATGCGGTGTTAGGAGTGTTTGGATTACTAGCTTCTGAAAAATTTTCTAAAAAACACATTGGAAGACACTGCAATACCCTTTTGCAAAAATATTTGTAGTTTAGTAACAAAATATACAGTTTAAATGTCACTGAAGGAAAAAATATAATGTTGTTATAATAGTCTACATTTTCTAAATACTCAATTTTTATTTTTTATGTTAAAGAGTACTCTTAGAGTAGCTTTAAGCACACAGCAAAACTGAGATGATACAGCAATTTCTTAAACATTCTCTGACTCTAAACACATGTAGCCCACTTCCACTGTCAATGTCCCCCACCGGAGTGGCACAGTTCTTATAATTATTGAACTTACACTGACACAGTGTAATCAACCAAAGTCCGTAGTTTATATTCGGGTTCATGCTTGGAAGTACATGCTATGGGTGTGGACAAATGTATAGTTACAGGAATCCATCATTATAGTCTCACACAGAGTATTTTCACTGCCTTATCGATCTTCTGGGCTCCACCTATTCATTCTTTAACCTACATCAACCTCTGGCAAACACTGCACAGTTCATTTTCCCCACAGATTTGCCTTTCCCAGAATGCCATATGGTAGAAGTCACACAGTATGTCCCTGTTTCAGATTGGCTGACTTTATTTACTGATATGCACTCAAGTCCCTCCCATGTCTTTCCATGGCTTGATAGGCCATCTCTTTTTAGTGCTGAATACTATTCCATTGTCTGGATGGACCACAGATTATTTATCCATTCATTTACTGAAGGGCATCTTGGTTGCTTCTAAGTTTTGGCAATGATGAATAAAGCTTCTATAAACATCCATATGCGGGTTTTTGTGTGGACATAAGTTCTGAGCTATTTTAGGTAAATACCAAGATGTGTGATTGCTGGATCATATGGTAAGAGTATATTTAGTTTTGTGAATATTTTCCTTCAAACTGTCTTCACAAGTGACTATATAATTTCGCATTCCCATCAGCACTGAATGAGAGTTTCTGTTGCTCCACATCCTCTTCCTCACTGCTGTTAGGGTTCCAAAATTTGGCCGTTCTGATAGACATATACTGGAATTTCATTGTTATGTTCATGAGAATTCCCCTAAGGACATATAAATGTGAAACATCTTTGTATATGTTTATTTGCCATCTGTTTATCTTTGGTGAGGAGTCAATTAAGCACTTTGGCTCATTTTTAGATTTTTCTCTTATTCTTGAGCTCTGTGAGTTGTCTATTTTCAGTAATATTAGCTATGAGATTTTTTTTTTTAAATATTTTCTCCCAGTCTGTGGCTTCTCTCTTATTCTCTTGATGTTTTCTTTTACAGAATACAAGTTTCTAATTTAAAGGAGCTACAGTTTATCATTGTTTTCCTTCATGGATTGTGCTGCATCTAAAAAGTCATGTCCAAGTTCAGGTAGGCTTTTTCTATGCTATCTCTTGGAGCTTTATAGTTTTGGTTTGCATTTAGTTCTAGCATCCATTCTGAGTTAATTATTGTGAAGGGTATACACTCTGTGTCTAGATTCTTTTTTTTTTTTTTTGATATCTGAGTGTTCAGTTATTTCAGCACCATTTGTTGAAAAGACTATCTTTACTCCATTGTATTGCTTTTGTTCCTTTGTCAAATATCGGTTGACTATATTTGTTATTACTGTTGTTGTTCAGTCACTCAGTCATGTCTGACTCTTTGGGACCTCATGGACTGCAGCACAGCAAGCCTCCCTGTGTCTCACCATCTCCTGACTTTTGCCCAAGTTCATGTCCATTGAATTGGTAATAGCATCTCATGTCATCTCCTCCTTCTACTCTCAATCTTTCCCAGCATCAGGGACTTTTCCAACGAGACTGTTCACATCAGATGATGAAAATACTGGAGCTTCAATTTCAGCATCAGTCCTTCCAACAAATATTCAGGGTTGATTTCCCTTAAGTTTGACTGATTTGATCTCCTTGCTGTCCAAGGGACCCCCGGGGATCTTCTCCAGCACCCCAATTTGAAGGTATCAATTTTATTTATATGGGTCTATTTCCAGATTGTGTATTTTATACCATTGGTCTATTTCTGTATTCTTTGACCAGTAACACATTCTCTTGCTTACTGTTGGTTTATTAGTTGTTAAATATAGTTTTTCACGTTTTGATCAGTACATAGGCTGAAGACTGGTGAATGTGGAATATTACATAGAATTACCTAGAGAAGTAGCCAAGATGCTAAAATTCATAATGCAATGAGTCACCACTTTAGCTTCAGGCTCTCATTTAAAGAACTTTCTTAGATGCTTCTGGGTGTATCATGGACCTTGTGTATGTATGTGCTTGTGTGAGTGCTTGTGTATGCACGTGAATTGGGATCCAGTACATCATTTATAGGTTGCTAAAGCATTCTACTCATCCTTGTCAAGGCTACACCAATGCCACTTACTCAAAGTGGATGTGCTTTCCTTTGTTATAATCTGCTTGAATTGATGGTTTAGTCTCTAAGTAATGTCTAACGCTTGAGATTCCATGGACTGTAGCCCATCAGGTTCCTCTGTTCATGGGATTCCCCAGGCAAGGATACTGGAGTGGATTCCCATTTCCTTCTCCATGGAATCTTTCTGACCAAGAGATTGAGCTCAGATCTCCTGCATTGCAGGTGGATTTTTTTTACCAACTGAGCCACCAAGATATGTGCTTGAATTAAGTATCATTAAAACTCAAGGAAGTGTTTTTCTTTGTTTATAATTAGATCACACATGATATTTGTTTATACCTTATTAAAATAGAGAACATTTTTGGAAATTTGTTTCCAGGATTTTTCTATCTGAAATATGTATGGCTATTACATCTAAAATGCAATTTTAATTGATATTTACTAAATATTATTTCAATTCAAGATTACTATAACTTTTTCCTTTATCATTTAATATTTCTTTACTTCTTATATCATATTTTTATATGTAGTGAAAATCAGATTCAACTAGGCTATCAGTTTATTTTGCATGTCTGTCATAACCAGTTCAATCTCATTACAACCCCATTAATCTACCAAGTAAAGACTCTGCCTGTTGGGAGCCGTTTTGGATCTACTGCTGGATGACAAAGTCACGGCACCACTCAAGAAGAAACTGCAAAGCGGTTTCTCTCCGGGATCGGAACCTTCACTCCTTCCTGTTTCTATGCCTTTGTTGTGGCTAGCTGTGTTTCTTTCCTTGTTGGCAGGATTAAAGGGGCTTCTGCAGTGATTTCATGAGAGTTTAGGGAAAAGAAAAACGATCCTCTGTCCCAAATATTCCCCAAATGATTAAACCTACTGAGGCCCCTGGCTGATGGATCCCTAACACTCAGCCAGGGAGTAAGGCCATGTTCATTTAAAAAACAAGCCCTAAGCCTATTGTGATTTGGCCTCATGAGGAGATTATTATTGATGACTGAAAACTTGGGTCATGTATTAAGAAAAATTACAGAAACTAATCCAATTGCCTTTTCTCATAAAGATTGGGATGCTAGAGATATTTGTGCCCCCTCAGAACCTGAACACAGACAAAAGGAAATATGTGAGTCATATTGCAGGTGGTTTCAGGGTAGACTGGAAAAGATTTGTTTTTGCCACAAATAGTCTTATGATATGTGGGTAGATGGTAAACGGACCCCCACAGACAATGGCTGTACTATGAAAGACTCTTGACCTTAAATCCCGCTATAGTGCTTATTCCCTGAAGCAAGATGCTGTGTTCGCTGAAGTAGATAGAACAATATGATTTATGACATCATGGATCATGTTTTTAGTAAAATAAGAATAGGTTTCGGGGTAAAAATGTAACCAAAATGTAACAAAAGACCAGGAAAGGATATTTACATCTTAGAATCAAGAGATAAATCATCTGAATAGGAAAATATTGCAAAAGAATCATTACAAAAGTGACTGACCTAAAGCATGTGCCATATACGTAGAAACTTAGAGCAATAAAGAATCTTCTTCTCTGAACCTTCACAAGACTCTGTGTCTTTCTTTCTTTCTTTTCGCGACGCTGTTCATCCCTTGGGTACCCCTGGACCAGCTGGAGCAGGACTCTGGCATCTGCCTCAGATCCAGGATGGAGTTTTGGTAACAGTATTCAAAGAACTATCAGAGAAACCTCATTGATTCTCATTTTTGTTAGACTGGCAAATTAGTGCAAATTCTGGTTCTCTTATCCAAAATAAAATATAGAATTCAAGGGAAACTAATTTTTTGTAAGAGTCAATTTTATTGTGATAAAATTTTCATCTAATAAAATGAAAACTTTATTTCATATTCTCAATCACTTACCTTTTTTCAAAATGGTATATTTATTGAATATATTTGACATATAACTGTGTAAATTTAAGGTACACAATATATTACTTTGATACATTTATGTATCATGACTGCACTGTAGGGATATGTATCACATCGCATGACTATATAATAGTGCAGTAATATAGTCTGTTTAAGTATAAACTGTGAGGCTTCAAGCATTTAAATGTAAGTTTGATGACTTTTAAACACATACTACATGTTTAGTACCCTAATCATGATATGGAAAGTTCCCTTATGTCCTTTGCAGGCAGTCTACACACCCTTCTTACCCATGACCCAGGCAACTATTGACATGATTTCTATCACTATGGATTTGTTTTGAGTGTTGTAGATTTTCAATATATGGAATCATACAGTATTTATCTTTTTGTCTGACTTCTTTCACTTGTTTCAAGTATTCATCTGTGATTATGTATTTATCAGTAGTTTGTTCTTTTATTTTGGTGACTACTATACTCTTTGAATTAAGATAATAAAATGTCTTTATCAATAAACTTAATGGACTTTTTTTTCCCAATATTTTTATTCACAAATAAAGCTCCTATGAGCATTCCTTGTATTGACATCTATTTTTCAGTTTTGTGTAAATACCCAGGAATTAAACTGCTAGGATATATTGTAAATGTATACCTAAATTTACAAGAAATGGTTAAATTATTTTCAGAAATGGTTATTTTATTTTATAATGCCAATTTTACTTTTTAATCCATTCTAGTGGGCTTGACATTGAATCATGCTGTTGTTTTCATTGGCACTCCCTGATGGCTAATGATGCTGATTGTCTTCATGGGTATGTTGGTTATTTGTATATCTTTTTTTTTGTGTGTGTGTGTGTGTGTGAAATATTGGTTCCTGACTTCTCGTGATTCTTTTATCTCAAGTTGATTTATGTCTGTCCTCAGACCAATAAAAGAACTTCTCAGTGTGTTTGCAAAAATACTAATTGCATTATTTAAACAAATGTATACACTGGTGGCTCGGAAGGTAAAGAATCTGTCCACAAAGCGGCATACACGAGTTCAGTCCCTGGGTTGGGAAGATCCCCTGGAGAAGGGCATGGCAACCAATTCCAGTATTCTTGCCTGGAGTATTCCAGGGACAGAGGAGCCTGATGGGCTACAGTCCATGGGGCTGCAAAGAGTCAGACATAACTGAGTAACGAACACTTTCACATAACACGTATGCATATATTGCATGGATATGTACTTAAGTATTCATCTTCATACATGGTTCATAACCTGAGCAAAACTGAAGAGTTAATACAATTAAAAAAAACTACTTATTTCTTTGGGTGCAGTCTACAGTTTCCTAAACTGTTAACCTTGAAAAGAAAGGCACCAAGGAGAACATGCTATTAAATTTCCTCATTCAACTGCTGAGGTCACTTAGAATTGGATACAATAAGACTTGCCGCATATCACACAGTATTAGCAGAACTAAAACTGTAAGTAATTTTGTAATGTGAACTGCTAGGTTCTATAATCAATGCATTAGTGCTTTGCTATTAAACATCTTTTGTAGTTTGCTTAATAATCATGTATATTAACTTCTGCCCCTATGACTAAAAGTTTCCAGGTGGCAGGAATGGGCCCTTCACATTTTTATTTTTATTTTTTTTTATTTTTCCATGTAATTGAATTAATCCCAGACACAGAAAAAGCACTCAGAGACAGAAAATGAGGATAATGGAATTTATGATCCTTCAAATAATGCATATTTCCCACACCATTCTTTCCCCTATTTATTTCATATTCACACTCAAGGGGAAAAAAAAGTATATATTACAGCTTTATTATATATTACTACCTTTTAATATATATGAACACAATTAAAAAAGAGAGAGAGGAAAAAATAAAAAGCACTCAGTAAAAACTTGAGCATCGATTGTTGAATGGACACGAGAGCAAGCTGGCAAAGTCTTTCATAATGTTCAGTAGCAGCTGCACTGCCTGCAGCAGAGGAGGACTGTTGCAGGAAGTCCCGCTGCCAACCTGAGGCTAATTCCTCATTAGAGGTGGCTTCACTGGGGTCAGAATTGTGTCATGTGTTTAATTCTCTCCTACTTTTATTTAGTGACAACCTTACTTAATTTCTAAGAGTACGATCGCTTCCGCCAATATTTAAAATTTGTCCTCAGCCGTTCATCTTCCAAAGTGCACCCAAGTGTTGACTCAGGGATTTCCAGTAGCTGGGTGGGGCTTTGCGTTCTTCCAGTCCCACAAAGAAAACCTCCTCTAGAGAAGAGTAAGTGAATGCAAATCTGTATCTCTTGTAATAGCTTCTAACGACCTCCTGAACCATGTACTGTAAGTGGAGATGGGTATACTTTATTTGAAGAGGAAACATTTTGCATCCCAATTATTTATTTGCCTTTGTATTCTGGGTGAGATTTAATTTTCTCACTTGCATTTGACATTGTCTTTGACATCTTCATCAACTTCATCATTCGCAGTCCTGATTCTGATGAGTCAAAAATGGTGAAGTGCATGAAGGATGAGCTGGTTTTTATTTTACTCACACTTTTATTATGTATGCATTTATGGCTTATATTTGTTCTGATTTATTATTTCAATAGCTAAAAGTCTTCAGGCTTCACCAGCCCATGGGTACAAATAAGGTCAATTTAATAAGATATCAAAGTCCTTATCTATGGAAAGACAATATCTCAGATTTGTATTGAAGGTTCTTTTTTTGCTTGAAATGTCTGTATGTGCGTCTCCCGGTTTCTTCAGTGTTACTGATTTCTGTCCTGTTGATCACTCTAGGCTATCTCTTATGCTTGCTTTCCCCGGGCTGCGCTGTCACGGGTGACGCTGTGAAATAAAATTTATATTTTATGGCAAGACACAAAAAATTGCAACAACAACAAAAAATTCTTCTCTACTCTTTGAGCTCCTCTTTTCCTGTACTCTGCATTGTGTATCTGCATTATGCATTGACCAAACCTCTCCCAATCCTTCTCAACCGTAAACAGCAGCATTCTCCCAGCATCAAGACAACTCCTGGGAATTCCCTGGTGGTCCAGTGGTTAGGACTTGGTGCCCTCACTGCTAGGGGCCCGTGTTCAATCCCTGATTGGGGACTTAAGATCCCGCAAGCTGCAATGTATTTCCCTCCCCTCCTCACCAAAACAACAACAACAACAAAGCAGGTAACTCCTTAAAAGATCACTTTTTTTTTTTTTTTGTAAGGGATCATATGGGCAACAACCATGATGCTTACGTCTGGAATATGTAAACTGTCAATAATACATCATTTGATGTACAGCCTTCTGTCTCAAGGAGAAGGAAATGGCAACCCACTCCAGTAATATTGCCTGGAGAATTCCACAGACAGAGGAGCCTGCCAGGCTACAGTCCATGAGTTTGCAGAGTCAGGCATGACTGAGCAGCTATCACTCACTTCTGTCTCAAAACATTTATATAAACTGTCTTGACTTCTAACTGCTGGAACAGTTCTCGGAGCTTTCTGAGATGATCTTCCTGAGTTATCATCTTCAAATTTGGCTCAAATAAAATTGCCTCCTTTATTCCTAGATCACTGATTAATTTTTGATCTATACCACCTTGCCCAGAGCTCTCCGCCGACTTTCACAATGGTTGTGACTGTAGTTATGACTAATACTATCACAGCAGTGGTAGAATAGCACCTGAAGCTATTGAAGACCATCATTTTCTGCATTCTGCTTCTACAATCCGTGTAGCGGAACTGTCTCTTCTACTCTACTAGGAAGTTCTGGCAAAGACTCTCTCCTTAACCAAACTCTACTCAGGCTCCTCTGAGCTATCAGCTCAACTGAGCTTCACCTGGGGTGTCCTCTTCTGTCCTTGCAGAGTCTAGTTTTAGTAAGAATCCTACTATGCCACTGTGAGAGAATCTTCCCAAACTTGGCATCGAGATAATTTTCCCATCCTTCATCATCCCCCTATCGATATATGATCACCCTGACCTGGTAGATCAGTTTAGCTAGAATCCCCTTACCACTTATGCCTCCACCCAGTGACTTGTTGACTATAAATTCTCATTTTTCCTAAATAAAGTCTTCCTTAACATTTTATTGTGTCAGAATTTTTTTATTATTATTATTTGACAGTTACACTTTCTGTTAGGTTTACTATGATGGTTTGGTGGTAGCTTTTTAAAGCACAGACCTTTCCTAAACAGGTCAACCCAGATAAATTCTATCATCCAGAAAGAAATCAGAAAATTCACCACGGTCATAAGCATGCTCTAAATAACTCATGGAGCAATTATAGTTCTTCTGATATGTATATCTTAAAAGCCCTATTAGAAGGTTATATTTATCTTATATATCTCAACTGCTGGCACCAAGCATTTACAAATTTCCAGAAATAATTTCCTCCAAGTTTAGGTGAGTCTCTAAGATGGAGCTCTAAAATTCTAAGATGGGGAGGATAATTCTATGATGAGGAGCATATGCATGATAACACAAGCATATACCTGATTCTATGAAAACTAAACTACTATTATTGCATGTACATACATTAGAATACACATGTCTATATATTCATATATGATTTATATACATTTGTGTGTATATGCAATAGTCCCATAGTCTTTCTAGAATCAATATGGGGAGGATATAGCCAACAAGTCACTGGGTGGAGGCATAAGTGTTAAGGGGATTCTAGCTAAACTGATCTATCAGGTCAGGTTGATCATATATCAACAGGGAAATGATGAAGGATGGGGAATTTAATTGATGCCAAGCTCCCCATCTTAGAATATCTAACATGATAACCTCTAAGATGCAGCTTTAAAATTCTAAGATGGGGAGCTCTAAAATTCTAAGATGGGGATGATAACATTTTAAAATGGGGAGAAATGTTCAGTATTGAACCACACTTCCCTACCAATGAATGCATGCACACAGACAAACACATACATATGCCAGATTCTATGAAAACTAAAGTACTATTGCATGCACATACATTACAATAAACAGGTTTATGTATTTGTATATGATTTATATGCATTTGACAGTAGATGCTGGAGTGGCGGCTGCCCAGTTCCAGAGCAGCTGCTGGGCAGTGCTGGAGCAACTTTGAGGAGATACCCTATGTCCAGGGAAAAGGAGACGATGGTAAGAGGGGTGAAATCACATTTAGAATTAAACCCCATACCTGCCAGAGATGCTCAGAAGACTCAAACATACATTGTGCACATCAGGAGACCCCACAGAGACTGAGACAGAAATGCGTTTGAGTGTCTCCTGAGGAGGTACGGGTCAGCAGTGGACTGCCACAGGGGCAGGGGTTCTAGGTGCAGTAGACTTGGGTATGGCATAAGCCCTCTTGGAAGAGGTCACTATTAACCCCATCATAGAGCCGCCAGAACTTACACAAGAGTGAGGAAACAGAGTCTTGGAGGAAACAAACAGAACTTTGTGTGCAACAGGACCCAGGAGAAAGGAGCAGTGACTCCACAAGAGACTGACCCAGGTTTGCCCATGAGTGTCCAGGAGTCTCTGACAGAGGTGTGTGTTGGCGGTGGCCTGCTGCAGGGTTGGGGCCACTGAGTGTAGCAGTGCCTGATGGGACTTTCTGAAGGAAGTCGCCATTATCTTCATTAACTCCATCATAGTTTGACCTCAAGTCAAAAAACAGGGAGGGAACACAGCCCTGCCCTGGTAGTCATTAACAGAAATTTGGATTAAAGATTTATTGAGTGTAGTACTGTCCATCAGAAAAAGACCCAGTTTCCCCCTCAGTCAGTCTCTCCCATCAGGAAGCTTCCATAAGCCACTTATCCTTCTCCATAAGAGGGGAGAGAGAATGAAAACCACAATAACAGAAAACTAATCAAACTGATCACATGGAACATGGCCTTGTCTAACTCAGTGAAACTATGAGTCATGCCATGTAGGGCTACCCAAGACTGACAGATCATGGTAGATAATTCTGACAAAACATGGTACACCGGAGAAGGGAATGGCAAACCACTTCAGTATTTTTAACTTGAGAACCACATGAACAGTATAAAAAGGCAAAAAGATAGGACACTGAAAGATAAACTCCCCAGTTTGGTACAAACCCAATATGTTACTGGATATCAGTGGAGAAATAACTCCAGAAATAATGACGGGATGGAGCCAAAGCAAAAACAACACCCAGCTGTAGATGTGACTGGTGATGAAAGTAAAGTCTGATGCTGTAAAGAGCAATATTGCATAGAAACCTGGAAAGTTAGGTTCCTGAATAAAGGCAAATTGGAAATGGTCAAACAGGAGATGACAAGACTGAACATCGACATTTTAGAAATCAGCAAACTAAAATGGAATGGAATGGGTGAATTTAACAGAGATGACCATTATATCTACTACTGTGGGCAAGAATTCCTTAGAAGAAATGGAGTAGCCATCATAGTCACAAAAGAGTCCAAAATACATTACTTAGATGCAATATCAATAATGACAAAATGATCTCTGTTTCCAAGGCAAATCATTCAGTATCACGGTAATCGAAGTCTATGCCCCAACCAGTAATGCTGAATAAGCTGAAGTTGAATGGTTCTATGAAGACCTATAAGACCTTCTAGAACTAACAGTCAAAAAAAGATGTCCTTTTTATTATAGGCGACTGGAATGCAAAAGTAGGAAGTCAAGAAATACCTGGAGTAACAGATAAATGTGGTCTTGGAGTACAGAATGAAGCAGGATAAGGGCTAATAGAGTTTTGCCAAGAGAATGCACTGGCCATAGCAAACATCCTCTTCAAACAACACAAAAGAAGACTCTACACATGGACATCACCAGATGGTCAATACCGCAATCAGATTGATTATATTTGCAGCCAAAGATGGAGAAGCTCTATACAGTCAGCAAAAACAAGATCAGGAGCTGACTGTGGCTCAGATCATGAACTGCTTATTGCCAAATTCAGACTGAAATTGAAGAAAGTGGGGAAAACCACTAGACCATTCAAGTATGACCTAAATCAAATCCCTTATGATTATACAGTAGAAGTGACAAATAGATTCAAGGGATTAGATCTGATAGACAGAGTGCCTGAAGAACTATGGAAGGAGGTTCATGACACTGTACAGGAGGCAGAGATCAAGACCATCTCCAAGGAAGAAATGCAAAAAGGGAAAATGATTGTCTGAGGAGGCCTTACAAATAGCTGTGAATAGAAGAGAAGCAAAGGCAAAAGAGAAAAGGAAAGATATACCCATTTGAATGCAGAATTCCAAAGAATAGCAAGGAGAGATAAGAAAGTCTTCCTCAGTGACCAATGCAAAGAAATAGAGGAAAATAATAGAATGGGAAAGACTAGAGATCTCTTCAAGAAAATTAGAGATACCAAGGTAATTTTACATGAAAAGATGGGTAGGGATCTAACCGAAGCAGAAGGTATTAAGAAGAGATGGCAAGAATACCCAGGAGAACTCTACAAAGGAAGTCTTCATGATCCAGATAATCACGATGGTGTGATCACTCACCTAGAGCCAGACACCCTGGAATGTGAAGTCAAGTGGGTCTTAGGGAACATCACTATGATCAAAGCTAGTGGAGGCGATGGAATTCCAGTTAAGCTATTTCAAATCCTAAACGATGATGCTGTGAAAGTGCAGCACTCAGTATGCCAGCAAATTTGGAAACCTCAGCAGTGGCCAGAGGACTGGAAAAGGTCAGATTTCGTTCCAATCCCAAAGAAAGGCAATGGCAAAGAATGTTCAAACTACCGCACAATTGCACTCATCTCACACACTATCAAAATAATGCTTGAAATTCTCCAACCCAGGCTTCAACAGTACGTGAGCCATGAAATTCTAGATATTCAAGTTGGATTTTGAAAAGGCAGAGGAACTAGAGATCAAATTGCCAACATACACTGGATCATCGAAAAAGCAAGAGAATTCCAGTAAAACATTTGCCTCTGCTTTATTCACTATACTAAAGCTTTGACTATGTGGATCACAATAAACTGTGGAAAATTCTGAAAGAGATGGGAATACCAGACCACCTGACCTGCCTCCTGATTAATCTGTATGCAGGTCAAGAAGCAACAGTTAGAACTGGACATGGAACAATAGACTGGTTCTAAATTGAGAAAGAAGTATGTCATGGCTTTATATTGTCATCCTGCATTTATTTAATTTATATGCAGAGTACATTCTGAGAAATTCTGGACTGGATGAAACAAAAGCTGGAATCACGATTACCAGGAGAAATATCAATAACCTCAGACATGCAGATGACACCACCCTTCTGGCAGAAAGTGAAGAAGAACTAAAGAGCCTCTTGATGAAAGTGAAAGAGGAGAGTGAAAAAGTTGGCTTAAAGCTCAACATTCAGAAAACTAAGATCATGGAATCTTGTCCCATCACTTCATGGCAAATAGATGTGGAAATGATGGAAACAGTGACAGACTTAATTCTTTTGGGGTCCAAAATTCCTGGAGAAGTTGACTGCAGCCATGAAATTAAAAGACACTTGCTCCTTGGAAGAAAAGTTATGACCAACCTAGACAGCATCTTAAAAAGCAGAGACGTTATTTTGCCAACAAATGTCTCCCTAGTCAAAGCTATGGTTTTCCCAGTAGTCATGTATGCATGTGAGAGTTGGACTATAAAGAAAGATAAGCACTGAAGAATTGATGCTTTTGAACTGTGGTGTTGGCGAAGACTCTTGAGAGTCCCTTGGACAGCAAGGAGATCCAACCAGTCCATCCTAAAGGAAATCAGCCCTGAGTATTCATTGGAAGGACTGATTCTGAAGCTGCAACTCTGATACTTTGGCCACTTGATGCTAAGAACTCATTTGAAAAGACTCTGATGCTGGGAAAGATTGAAGGTGGAAGGCAAAGGGGACGACAGAGGATGTGACGGTTGAATGGCATCATCGTCTCATGAGTTTGAGTTTGACATGAGTTTGAGTAAACTCCGGAATTGGTGATAGACAGGAAAGCCTGGCATGCTACAGTCCCTTGGTCTCAAAGAGCTGGACACAACTGAGTGACTGAACTGAACTGAACTGTGTGTATATGCAATAGTCCTGTAGTCTTTCTAGAATCAATATGGGTAGAGTATATGATATTTACTTGCATTACTGTATTCAGTTTCATTTCAGGAAGGAACTTACAATAAACATTATTCAAAATAGTAAAGCATTTAAAATTACATTAAGGTGGAATCAGGTATTTTTGCAATCTTAATAGAGCAAGAAAGCAGCATGAAGTTAACAAAGGGCTGCACAGCAGGAAATTTATGCCAGTAAAGAAGCAATTCACACCTGTTAACTACTGTGAATAGAATGAGACTCAGCACCATCAAAATACAATGCTATTTATTTTGGGTTTTCTTTCTTAAAAAAAAAAGTCATTTTTAATGTTTTTTCTTTCAAAAATACTGCATGAATTAAACGAATCAGCATATGGAATAATGTAAAAAGATGCTTAGACAAGGAATAATGCAGGAAGAAATGCAAAGATGTAGAACAATGAACAAAATATGCCATTATATTCTGAAAAGAATTGAGTTAAAAAAAAAAGAAAGTCGTGATCAAATTTTGATTATAAAAAGTGCAGACTCACGATAGTTTACTGATTATATGTCAATATAATGAAATATAGGAGATAGTCTCTTGCATTGTTATAATAGGGAGTTGGTGATGGACAGGGAGGCCTGGCGTGCTGCAATTCATGGGATCGCAAAGAGTCGGACACGACTGAGCGACTGAACTAAACTAAATTACAGAGTCAATGGTTAGAAAAGACATAGCAGGTCCTCAGCATCAAGAGAACCACACATTGCTAAAAATAAGACTCCCGATGCTTACTTCATAAGAGAAAAATTCTTGGAATGCAACAAAGTAAATATTTGCCCTAATGATATTTCATCTGCAGTGTTGAAGTAAAATTCCTTATCAATGAATGCACAGTGAAACTGCAAGAAAAGAAACACGAAACTTCTGATTCTGTGCATTGCCTGTCTCATGCGCCTCTTTGATATTTTCATTTGGGTATTTAGTTTTCTTTGAAGCATTACTCATAGTTGTTTAAAACTGAACAGTCGTTATTTGCAAAGACCAAAAAGTTCAAAGAGCAATTTAGAATAGATCTATGGAGATATAAGAGAGACTGAGCACAGAAACAAATAGTTAAAAGATAAAGGGAGATGTATGAAATTTTTAAGGATTTATTTGAACATGTATTGATTTGAGTTAGGCAGTGTTAACCTGGAAGTGCTTAGAAGTGCATCACCAATAGGAGTTCAGGGAATAGCTGAGAAAAAAAGAAGAAACAAAATAAGAAAGTTATTGATTGACTATAACTTTAAGCTGGCTATTTCTTATTAAAAGTTGGATGTTTCTGATTGATGTCCTTGGGTTTTGACTTTCTAATCTTGAATCATTTACAGGTTTGGATTTTGTTTTGATTTCTTGGGAAACCAAGTTATTAGAGCACCTCCATCAAATGGCTTCTTTGCTTCATCAATTTCACAATATTTAATCAGGCTCATGCATACATGTGCATCCTTACTCATTCAGCAGTGTCTGACTCTCTGTGATCCTTTAGACTGTAGCCACCAGGCTCCTTTGTCCATGGGACTTTTCACGCAAGAATACTTGAGTGAATTGTCATTTCCTCCTCCAGGGAAACTTCACCCCAGGAATTAAGCCGTCATCTCCTGTGTCTCCTGCACTGAAGGATGATTCTTCACCTGTTGAGCCATTGGGGAAGCCCATAGCTTTCTTAAAAGACATTTTACTTTTGACATTATTTTCCCTGTTATTTATGAAACAAAATGTATGACACAATGTGTTTCATGGTTAGGTAGGCACAGTTCTTCACTCAGGAAGTCTCACCCTAAGAAGAGCATCTACAGGGGAAGACAGGAGATGAGAACATAGGAGAAGTACAAAACAAAGAAGGTTGCTCACAACCCAGTTCTACAAGGATTGAGTCATCAGCCACTGCAGTTGCTAATCAACAGTGTATCCTGAGAGGAATTTAGGATGAAAACAGGATGACTTTGTGCTGTGTTTTGGAAAATCAGGCCTCTTAGATAGATAGATATCTCAGGTAGAATATTAATGAACCTCGATGTTTGCATCTTCTCATGTATATGAAAACCACTAAAATCATTAACTGAGAAATTCGTTTCTTGTGACCAATAGTAACCTTTTACTGAATTGTACACTTGACTGTTCATATTCTTTAGCCAAAATCTTACTGACTTATTCCCAACCTCCAGAGAGTAGTCCCCTTAGATCTATAAAGAAGTTGTTTTCTGGGCTACCATCCTCAGTAAGACTCTGAGAATAAACAAAGGTTTAACTCATAGGTCTCATGTTGTATGGTTTTCTATAAGTCAATGGAAGCATAGTGAGAAGTTGTCTCCTTTTATACCAAGACTATTCAATTCCCAAGGATGAATGGATTCTTCTCTCCATTTTCAACACCAGCTGAGGCCTAGGGGAAACAAATAACTCTATCATAGTTTTCTAGATGATCCCTCCCTGTTGAAGAGTTCTGTATTCACTCAGATAGTTTGCTGTTCCTGAAAGAGTATCATCTTCATCATTTTGTAGGCTTACTTTTCTTGAACATGTTAGGTAGTTAGAATAGGAAAAATGAGTCCAGAATGGCAGTGGCTAAAAGACAAGGAAGGGAAAAATAGAATAAAGGAAGGTCTGAAGACCAGAGTGAGGACCTCAGGTAAAACAAACAGCACTCCTGGATAGCCCAGGAGGAGGAGAAAAAAACATAAAAAAGAGGAGCCAAAATTGGGCTGGGGACCTCTCTTCTCTTCATGTCTTTTGGCTCGGCATGCCCTCATGCCTTGAAGATGTATTTTCCTTTACTTTCTAAATAAAACTGAGCTGTAATAGAGAACTGTAACACTGGTCCATCCGAGGGCTGTAACACTGGTTCATCCGTCGCTCCAAATGTTTGTTGTGATGAGACTGAACTGAGGGAATTACACACTCCCCCAACAAACACATGCAAGAGAATCTGAACCTTGACTAAGCACTAAAGGACAACATCAGTAGACACCACCACCCTACTTTTTCATTCCCTTCTTAGAAGTTCCCTCCCACTGTCCCTGTGTACTTATTTTGCCCACATTTATTCTGTGCCCTTCACTCTTTCCCCAATTCTGCATTGTGACTATGGACATTTCCACTCTGAAATGATTCCTCTCCCAAAGGAAAAATATTTTATTTTCTGTAATACTATCATCAACTATTACTGTGAACTCCTACATTAAATTATTTTAAATAAGTCTCAATATTCCTATAGGAATGAAGGAAAACAGACACTGTGAAGATGAGCATCATGGCCAATACATGTCTTCAAATCAGCATCAGTATTTTGTTCTAAACTTTAAAGTCTTGTGTACTTTGAATACCTTTGTAGAATTTCTTTACTTTTATGCTAGTCTCTAAATTCTCAGACAATGTAATAAAGTTATAGGACATCTCTATTTACCCGGAAATCAAGAATTTTTAAAGATGAGATACTTTCACAACTAAAACTGGAAAGATCCCGGGCAAACTGGAAAAAAAAAAAAAAAAGACTAATATATTACGTAAAGTGATATAGTAACAGTAAAATAAAATCAGCACATTTTTAGCACCTGGTAAGCACATGTTTAAACATTTTGTTGAATGGAAACTTCATGGAAATGAAGGCCGTTTCTAGTCCAACCTTGTTATGGCCCTATAATATGACTATATAGTCCTTTAATTTTTAAGGTTATGTTATTTGATTAATGCTTTGGGCTTTACAGGTGGAACTAGTGGTTAAAAAAAAAAAATACAGGAGATGCAGGTTCGATCCATGGGTCAGTAGGATCCCCTGGAGGAGGAAGTGCAACCGGCTCAAGTATCTTGCCTGGAAAATTTCATGGATAGAGGAGCCTGGTGGGGGTACATTTCATGGGGCAGCAAAAAGTCCCACAGAACTGAGTGTGCATGCAGACACTCGCAACTTCGGGAAGATAGTCTTTGGGGACTGATAGAGGAAGTTTAGTAAAATCCTGGCAAACCAGGTGTAAGACACAATAGTTGAGGTAAACATAACTAACATTGACACTAAGTATGTCAAAGGTAGTTGTTGTTTAATCAATAATGCTTTTATGGTGCTTATGATAGCATTGTGGTAAAGAGTGGGCCTCTCTTTTTAGATTGCCTCTATTTAAATGTCTCTATCACTCAGAACTTTAGTTTCATCTTTCTTTTTACATTTTTCCAGGTTTATTGAGGTATAACTGAAATGTATATATTTAAGATGTATATATTTAAGATATACTATGTGATAGCTTGATATATCTATACATTGTGAAATAATTATCATAGTGAAGCCAGTTAATACATTTTTCATCTCATATATTTGATCTGTTTTTATGTATGTAGTAAGAACAATTAATATCTACTTTTCTCAGCAAATTTCAAGTATATGCTACAGTGTGTTAACCATCGTTAGTTAGAGTTAGTTGCTCAGTTGTTTCTTACTCTTTGTGACTCCATGGACTCTAGCCCACCAGGCTCCCCTGTCCACGGAATTCTCCAAGCAAGAATACTGGAATGGGTAGTCATTCCCTTCTCCATGGGATCTTCCCGATCCAGGGATTGAACCTGGGTCTCCTGCATTGCAGGCAGATTCTTTACCATCTGAGCCACCAGAGAAACCCCTATATTAACCATAGGCATGCTGTATATTCAGCTTCCCCTGTGGCGCTAGTGGTAAAGAACTGCCTGCCAAGGGAGGAGACATAAGAGATGTGGGTTTGATGCCTGGGTGGGAAGATCCCTTGGAGGAGAGCATGACAACTCACTCCAGTATTGTTGCCTGGAGAATCCCATGGACAGAGGAGCCTGGCGGGCTACAGTCCATTGTGTCTCAAAGGGTTGGACACAACTGAAGCAACAGCCTGCACATGCCGTATATTAGCTCTCTAGAAAATAGTCAACTTATAACTGAAAATACATACCCTCTGATCTACATCTCTCTATTTTCCTCACCCTCAGACCCAAGAAACCACCAGTCTGCTCTCTTCTTCTTTGAGTTCAACTCTTTTGAATTCCACATATAAGTGAGATTATACAGTATTTGTCTTTCTGTGACCGCTTTATTTCAAAAAAGATAGTCTCCTCCAGGTTCATCCATGTTATTACACATGGTAGATTTCCTTCTCTTCTCTGGCTGAATACTGTTTCACTATATACATATTTTTTGCCTTCATCCATTTATCTGTTGACAGACACTTAGGCTATTTCTATATATTGGCTCCTGGAAATAATGCTGCATTCACATGGGAGTGCAGATATCTCTTTGAGATACCGATCTCATTTCCTTTGGATATAAACACAGAAGTGAGATTGATAGATCATATGATATTTGTATTTTAAACTTTTTCGGAAACTTCACACTGTCTTTTATAATCACTGCAGCAATTTTCATTCCCAACAACAATGTATAAGGATTCCCTTTCTCTGGACCCTCATCAGCACTCGTTGTTTCTTCTTCTTCTTCTTCTTTTTGATAAATCACTCTAACAGGACAAAGTAAAGTCTCATTGTGATTTTGATTTGCATTTCCCAGAATTTTAGTGATGTTGAGCTGATTTCCATGTTCCTGTTGGCCATTTGTATCTTTTATTGCCTATTCAGCTCCCTTACCTATTCTTCTTCCTTCTTAAATCTATTCATTTGTTATTGGGTTGTATGAGTCTTTATGCACTTTGAATATAACCCCCTCAACATATATTTGGCTTTAGCATATTTTGGGTGCTAATAGTAACTAGTTCATTGTGCTCTTCCTAGTTTTAAATGAATGATACTTATAAATGGATAGAAAAGTACCTGTCATATAGACAACTGATATTGATAATAATGATGATAATAATAGGGATGGCATTGCTCATAAAACTTAACTAGCTGGTTTTGACTATTGCTTTAATAAGGAATTCAGCAATGCATGTATCCTGATAGATTAAGCAGAAAGAATTTGAAACATGGATCAAAGGCTAACTGATGTAGATTGGAATATGACATGAATAATACATAAATAAGGATCACCGAAGATAGCCTGAGTACTCTCAATAAATTATTGCAACAAGACTATCTGGCTAAATTTAATAGTTTTATATGTTCATGTGTGTGTATATATATCTTATATCTTATATCATCCAAAGTAAAATAACAGAAAAGGAACAGAAAAGTCAAATCTAGAAAGACAAATAGAATAGGAAGGCAGACAATAGTGTTAGTCGCTCAGTCGTGCCCAACTGTTTGCGACGCCATGGACTACATCCCATCAGGTTCCTCTGTCCATGAGATTTTCCTGGCAAGGATACTGGAGTGGGTAGCCATTTCCTTCTCCAGGGGACCTTCCTGACCTAGGGATTGAACCCGGGTGTACTGCACTGCAGGCAGATTCTTTACTGACTGAGCTACAAGAGAAGCCCAAGTAAAATAACAGAAAAGGAATAGAAAAGTTAAATCTAGAAAGACAAATAGAATAGGAAGGCAGACAATAGTAGATAAGAAATTCCAACAAAATTATGAAAGGTGAATAGTTGTTATAAAGGAAGTATCCAAAGTCTGTTCTCTGTGTCTGTGTCTCTATTCCTGCCCTGCAAATAGGTTCATCCCAGAGCCATTTTTCTAGATTCAATATATAGCATTAATACACAAAATTTGTTTTTCTCTTTCTAACTTATTTCCCTCTGTATAACAGGCTGTAGGTTCATTCACCTCACTAGAACTGACTCAAATGTCTTCCTTTTATGGCTGAGTAATATTTCATTGTGAATGTGTACACAACTTCCCTATCCATTCATCTATTGATGAACATCTAGCCTGCTTCCGTATCCTAGCCATTGTAAATAGTGCTGCTATGAACATAGAGGCACATGTGTCTTTTTAAATTATGGTTTTATCAGGGTATATGCCCAGTAGTGGGTTTATTGGGTCAAATGGTATTTTATTCTTAGTTTTCAAAGAATATCACATCAGGGAAAGGAAAATGTGGGTAAATTGAGAGAGCAGCTTTGAGATATATATATACCTACATGTGTAATTTAGGTAACCAGTAGAAGCTGTTTTATAGGTACAAGAGCTCAACCTAGTGCTCTGTGACAACCTAAAGGTGTGGGATAGGTGGGGGGGGGGGTTCAAGAAGGAGGGGAAATATGCATACTTATGGCTGTTTCACACTGCTGTTTTTGAGAAGTCAAAACAATTTTATGAATCGATTATCCTCCAGTTAGAAATTTTAAAAAAAGTATGAGATAAGTCTTTTATTGTAGTTTCAATCACTCATTCTCGTCCAAATTTTGCGACCCAATGGACTGCAGCACTCCAGGTCTCCCTGTCCTTCACCATCTCCCAGAGCTTGCTCAAAGTCATGTCCATCAAGTCAGTGATGCCATCCAACCATCTCATTCTCTGTCATCCCCTTCTCCCCCTGCCTTCAATCTTCCTCAGCATCAGGGCCTCTTCTAATGAGTCAGTTCTTCATATCAGGATACCAAAGTATTAAAGTTTCCTCCTTCTAATGAATATTCAGGACTGATCTCCTTTAAGATTGACTGCTTGGATCTCCTTGCAGTCCAAGGGACTCTCAGGAGTCTTCTTCAACACCACAATTCCAAAGTATCAATTTTTCAGTGCTCAGGTTTCTTTATAGTCCAAATCTCACATCCATCAATAACTACTGGAAAAACCATAGCTTTCACTATATAGACCTTTGTTGGTAAAGTAATGTCTCTGCTCTTTAATATGCTGTCTGTTGATCATAGCTTTTCTTCCAAGGAGCAAGTGTCTTTTAATTTCATGGCTACCATCACCATCTGCAGTGATTTTGGAGCCCAAGAAAATAAACCGTGTCACTGTTTCCAAAGTTTCTCCATCTATTTACCAGGAAGTGATGGGACCAGACGCCATGATCTTAGTTTTCTAAATGCTGAGCTTTAATCATACTTTTTCACTCTCCTCTTTCACTTTCATCAAGAGGCTCTTTAGTTCCTCTTCACTTTCTGCCAGAAGGGTGGTGTCATCTGCATATCTGAGGTTATTGATATTTCTCCCGGTAATCTTGATTTTGGTTTGTGCTTCATCCAATCTGGCATTTCTCATGATGTACTCTGCATATAAGTTAAATAAGCAGGGTGACAATATACAGCCTTGACATACTCCTTTCCCGATTTGGAACCAGTCCATTGCTCTATGTCCAGTTCTAACTGTTGCTTCTTGACCTGCATACAGATTTCTCAGGAGGCAGGTAACGTGGCCTGGTATTCCCATCTCTTGAAGAATCTTCCACAGTTTGTTGTGATCCATACAGTCAAAGGCTTTGGCATAGTCAATAAAGCAGAAAGAGATGTTTTTCTGGAACTCGCTTGATTTTTCTACGATCCAGCGGATGTTGGCAATTTGATTTCTGGTTCCTCTGTCTTTTCTAAATCCAGCTTGAACATCAGGAATTTCTTGGTTCACATACTGTTGAAGCCTGGCTTGGAGAATTTTGAAAATTACTTTGCTAGTGTGTGAGATGAGTACAGTTGTTGGGTAGTTTGAGCATTCTCTGACATTGCCTTTCTTTGGGGTTGGAATGAAAACTGACCTTTTCCAGTCTCTGTCCATGGCCTCTGTCCATGGAATGCTCTAAATAACAATACTGCAGTGGGTTGTCATGCCTTCCTCCAGGATCTTCCCGACCCAGGGATCGAACAGATATCTCCTGCATCTCCTACATTGTAGGCAGATTTTTTTTTTTTTTAATTGCTGTGCCACCAGCGAAGCCCAAACTGTTGCGGTGAAGGCAGGAAGTATTTCCATATGAAGGCATGTGTGCTTGCTAAGTCACTTCAGTTGTATCTGACTCTTTGCGACTTATGTAGCTTGCCAGTCTCCTCTCTCCCTATGATTCTCCAGGTAAAATGCTTGAGTTTGTTGCCATTTCCTCCTCTGTGGAATCTTCTCAGCTCAGGGATCAAACCCATGTCCCTTATGACTCCTGCATTGGCAGGTGGGTTCTTTACCACTAGTGCCACCTGGGATTCCTGGCACAGGTAAAAATCGACTACTTGTGGAGGAAGGAAGAGAATGGTCTGTACCCACAGAGAAGACATGAAAATCTTATCATCTCAGGATACTGCTGTGGAGAAAAGAAATAAACTGCTCTTGTAGGTGAATGGGAGGAGAGTTTGGGAGCAATTTTGTTTCCAGAGGGAAGGAACAGGTGGCTGATAAAACCATACCTCTGAAGGGCAGACTCCCTGGGTTAAGTGACAGTTATAAACCAAGATCGAAAGCCCTCAGCTCTTCTGACCTAGGAACAAATCATAAGCACTAACATCAGTGGTGCTGAATGTCCTGAAGACAGGGCATGACCAGGAAAGGGATCCCTGCAACTCAAGAGGGACTGCTAAACTGATCAGTTCCCTTATTCCTGAGCTTTGAGCTTTGAAACTCAGGAAACTTACAAACTCAGTTCATTTTTTTTTTCCTTTCTTGGCACTGTTTGCCCTGAACTATCTGTTATGAGTACTAGAAAACATTTTCATTATGTTTGGTCTAATTATTCTTTATGGTGAGGAATAAAACATATCTCAGTAATTCCATCATGGCCAGAAGTGGAAATCACATTGATGTTTTTCTGTGTAATTAGCTTTGGGGGAGGGGCGGTGTATATGTGCTATGTTTGGTACTGACCTGCAAGTGTGGGTCAATATGTTGCAGAAAAAATAAAAATAATAATTAAAAAAAACCCAACATTCCTGGAGCCAGAGGGGATCCTAAAAACAGAGCAAAAATCATTTAGAAGTATGTTGCTTCTCATGGAACTAGAAACTGAGGCACTCCTATCTGATCTTCATGGTAGGATTAAATTCAACTTGGAGTAAATAACTATCCTCTATCTATCTATCTGTCTATCCATCTATCTATTAATCATATATGTATATCTATGTATCTACTATCTTCTATCTTGGCTTCCCAGGTTAAGAGCCTTCCTGCCAATGCAGGAGATGTTAAAGATGTGAATTCAATCCCTGGGTCAGGAAGGTCCCCTGCAGGAGGGCATGACAACCCACTCTAATATTCTTGCCTGGAGAATCCCATGGAGAGGGAAGCCTGGTGGACTATCGTTCTTAAGGTTGCAAAGAGTTGGACACAACTGAAGCAACTTGGCATGCACGCACATCTGCTATCTATCTATCTATGTATCCATCCAACTATCTATCTTTCTATTTGTATTTACGTAGGTATTTACCATATTACAAAATGACAAGCATATTGCACATATTAATATTTAATATTACACACTGCAAAAGCTAAGGTAATATTACACATAACTAAGAGATAGCTCAAATAATTACAAAAAAGATATCAAGAGAGTTAAAAATTGAAGTGTAATATAAAAGTTTAAGTTGATTCATGTAATATATAATACATGAATCTAGAATTTAGAAATCTAGAATATAAAAATATATAACAATTTAAGTAATTCAATTAATGCTCAGTTTTTCCCATATATGTCAAGTAGAAGTATGACTCTGAGGCTGGAAATAACTAGATGATTGTCCAAATTTGTATTTATTTTTCTTTTTTTGGCATACTGATACCATCAAAGGTTTGAATTATTAGATTGCTATACAAGAACCTAAACCAGGGAGAAGTAGTTGCTTAAAATGTAATTGATTACATCTGCTATAAAGTAACTTCAGATCATATTTCCAGCATAATTCTTAAGGCAGAGTGATGTGAACAAAATCCAGGGCCAGCTTTATGGGTTTGTGACCTGTAAATATTGTCACATAGATCCCCATGCCAAGTTTTTGCCCAACTGTTACCATTTTGAAATTCTTAATAACTTTTGATAAATGGGCCCCATATTTTCAATTTTTCACTGATTCCCACAAATTATGTAGCTCTTCTTTACTAAACTGAGGGGTTCTCAGGCAATTGAATTTGCTAAGACAAGAAAACATTGCTGCATACCCTAGAAATGAAAAATGTTCTAAATAGTGAATATGTGATTTTGTTTCAATAGTTGGTGCCCTGAGTCTCATAACTAATTAGATGTCAAAAATGGCATATTAAACAAACATTCTGACTAAACTGAATAATTCAGTATTTTCCAGGACCAGTCTTGTTAAAATTTGGTGATAAATTTTGTGAAGCCTCACTGGAACACAACAAGGTTTCCTTCAAAGCAGATGCTAATTTATATTTTAAAGCCACAGTGTTTCCACTTGCTCAAACTAAAATAAAAATGTTAATTGCACAATTTATGTAGAAAATTTTATTGCTACTGTCCATTAGATTCATAGATGTTGACAGTACACAGGATCAATCTGAGGCTTGTTACAGGATGCATATAAACAGAAACTAAATGTAATTTAATCAGATCATGAAGATTCTCTACTAAAGCTAAAGAGAGATGGATGGCTAAGTATAAATATCTGGAATGGTAAGCAATTGAGATGAATGGAAAACTCTTTTCTCACTCGTAGTAGAAATTAAATTCTATTTTGTGTTCACATATTTCTTAAGTAACTTTTTCTTTTCTTCATTCTCTTTATTTCATGATTTTCAATTTTCTTCACTAACAGATCTCTTTTCTTTTATTTCAAGACTAATTTTCTTTTAAATAGAGTTCCATAAAAGTAATTATGTCCATTTTATAATTTAGGATGATTTTCTAGGGATCTATGCTCAAATGTACTATTTGTGCTTTCTTTGATGGGAAGGAGAGGGAGACATTTGCCTGCAATATCCTAATCATTTTGCATATTTAATAATAGCCATAGTTATCCCAAGAACACAACTTAACAATTTTATATATATTCTTACTGGGTGGTTTTGCTGTTTGTATACCACTCTTTGGTGCACTACTAAAGAGAATGTTCCTATTTAAACACTTTTTTGAAAACATATTTGAAACTTATTTAGATGATAAGTTCCAGATAATTCACTTATTTTATTTGCTGATATCAATTGAGTACTCAGTATAATTCCTGTGAAGATTTCATATATACGGTTCAATGTAACAGTATTATCAATGTTTTAGAAATGATACATTAATTTTGGGGAGATGACTTGTGCTTATATACAAGAGAACTTAAACAATCATTTAACCTTACAAAATTAGCAGTAGCAGAATAAAGACTTAGACTTGTGTCTACCATATTTCAAGCCTATGCCCTTTCTTTACTGTTATAAGAAAAGTGGAGATGGTTGGTCCATAATGAGATAACTGGAACACTACTGGATTAAAGCCTCAAAGTGGTCAGTTTCAACATTTGGAGTCAGTAGAATGGAAAGAAAATGAGTTTGCATCATAAAAAGTTCATGGAAACAGAGTACTTCTAGATATAATATAGATTTTCATGAAACTATTCATAATTGAATATGTTTGTTACATGAGAAATGTCTATATAAAAAATCTATTTCTCATCTAAAATTTTACTAGATATATACCGTCCAATGAATGATGTAACACAATGTAGCTACAGTCCAGTTCTCTTTGATAGTCATTATTAACTCATTTGGATATTTCTCATTCAATTCTAGGAATGTTTGGTAAAATCTGAGGGCATACTATAATATAGAGGTTAAAATATCATCCTCTTGGATTGAACCATTTGGGTTCAAACTCTGTTTCATTATTTGCAAGTTATTTGAACAAGTAGTGCAATCTTGCTAAGCTTAGGTTTCCTTACCAAAAAAAAAAAACCTTTCTAGTAGTAATTTTTGTGAGAATAAAAATGATGTAGTAAGAAGAACTATTCTAGAACATAAGGTGAACTCAATATATTGGGTTGGTGAAAAGTTCATTTGGGTTTTCTGTAACATCTTAATGAAAAATCCAAATAAACTTTTTGGCCAACCCAATATGTTGGCTATTATAATCAAAAGAGGCTTAAAATTCCTAAAATTTCTGATCATATTCTGCAAGTTTCAGTTCAGTTCAGTTCAGTCACTCAGTCGTGTCCAACTCTTTTCAACCCCATGGACTGCAGCAGGCCAGGCCTCCCTGTCTGTCACCAACTCCGGTAGCTTGCTCAAACTCACGTCCATTGAGTCGGGGATGCCATCCAATCATCTCATCCTTTGTCGTCCCCTTCTCCTGCCTTCAATCTTTCCCAGCATCAGGGTGTTTGCCAATGAGTCAGTTCTTTGCATCAGGTGGCCAAAGGATTGGAGTTTCAGCTTCAGCATCAGTCCTTCCAATGAAAATTCAGGACTGATTTGCTTTAGGATTGACTGGTTTGATTTCCTTGCAGTCCAAGGGACTCTCAAGAGTCTTCTCCAACACCAAGTTGCCTGCAAGTTTAGACAACCAAAAAAGAGTTTGAGAAAACACCAAGTTTTCTGCAAGTTTAGACAATCGACAAAGAGGTGGGATAAATTCCAATTGCTAAATTATTCCAAATCACCTGAAATAATCATAATAAATACAACTGAGTTACAAAAATGAATAGATAGAAATAAAGTACAGTGGTGCAAGGTCAAGATACTTTTTACAATGAAATCTTGCATATAGAGAAATCATGCAGGTGTCAGAGGGCTAATGTATTTCATGTGCATTTTCTATATGTCCTCTTCTCTGCCAAAGTCATTCTCAGAGTCAAAATATTGGTGTCAAAGTAAGAGTTCCACATCAATTAAGCATAGATCTTAAGTTACATGATATATTTACATAATATTCTGAATTTCCTTTACAGAACTACTAAAATATTGCAGTTTTAATAGAGTCCCGTGGATTAGGAAATGCCAATCCACTCTGATATTCTTGCCTGGAGAATCCCATGAACGGAGGAACCTGGTGGGCTACAGTTCATGGGGTCTCAAGAGAGTTGGACATGACTTAGAGACTAAACAACAACAAATAGAGTACCTACTTGGCTCTTTGTTCCTTTTACAGTCTCTTAAATTCTTTGATATCAACTACTTAAAAAAAGATTTTTAAAAAAGAAATGAATTATTCATAGAATAATTGTTTTTTAGTTTAATTACTTGTAATACTGAAAATGCATTATAATGCATAATTATGTTTTCCAACATAATTACTAAGTATAATGACAATGTATGATTCTTTATGCGACTACCTGAAGAAAACTGAACTGCTCATGCATGATATTATAATAGTTAAACTTTGTTATTCCAAAGGCATATTACAATTTGTTGTTTTAAACAGACCATCTGATCATTTCACAAATGGAAAAGAAAAATGATTTTCTGTTTAGGGTGAGTGAGATAGCACTTTGAAAAGGAAAACTTTTAGAAATCTCAGTATCGTGGTGTACTTCCAACTCATGAGTTTTTATTGATACTATAGGATAGTATGATATAATTTATAAGAGTAAAATTTAGTTTGTATTGAAAGATATAATACAAAAATTTTCGATGAAGTAAAACTTCCCTGTACAAATCAACTACGCTAAATGAACACGCAATAACATGAAATTACATTCTTCCAGGCCAAAGTAGGAGTAGGAAATGGCAACCCACTCCTGTATCCTTGCCCAGAAAATCTCATGGACAGAGGAGCTCGGTATGGAGTCAGCACACACATACATAGGAACAAAGTATCTGTTGGTGTTATGTAAATACTTTGAGAAAATGATATCTCCTCTTTTTGGTGGTTAAAAATACTTCACTAACTGATTGCTCCAGTAAATTCAACTATACTAAATTATGCAAAGTCCTCCAGTCTATTTTATGGTTAGTTAACAAGCTAGGACATATGAGCAATTCCAGTAATGGTGAGGTTTATAATTAGGAAACAGTTTCTCTCACCTTAAAATTCAAAAGAATATCATCTCAACAGTAATCTCAAATTCATATCTTCCATATAACACAGTTCAACTGTGTCTAAAGATGAATGGCTTTGAATTGTTTTATCTCATTTTTTCTACAATAAAAGTACAAATTCAAAGATAATTCTAGTTTAATAGACATCTTAAAAATGTCAACTTTATCACATATGTGCCAGAGAGCTATTGCATTATTTGTCAAGGACACTGTCCACAGCTGTATCAAATATGCAGTTTTCTAGGGTTTTTTATTTGTCTGTTTTCAGGAAAAAACAAACAAACAAACAAACAAACAGACTCATTACAGATGTATTAAAAGTACACAGTTTAAAGGAGATCTGTGTAAATGGCTTGGAAAGAATCTAAGTCACATCACGCATGAAAAGCACAGAACACAGAAATAATCTAAAACCATCCATTATCTCTTCATTTAGGCAAATCTATTTCCAGATTTATCTAAATGCCAAACTTGAACTTTTAAGATAATTTTTTTTTTTTTGATCTTTGGTTTGGGTACAGTTCTTTCTGCTAGCATACAACAACAAAATGTTTCATACACAATGGATATTAGTTAGCAGTAGTAACAATACTACTAAATTTTCTCTTCAAGAGAGGAGTTTTATTGATTATTTGGATTTATTTGAAATAATATACAAGCATATAAGCAGTGTTGAAAAACTGAATGAGTTTCCATGAAGGACTGGTTGGAGATTTCACCCACAGAATTAAGAAATCGGCATAAAGATAATTCAGAAGCTGGTTAAATCTTCATATAAAATTCAGAACTTGCTATTGGAGTAGAATATTCTCATTGTTGTTGTTCAATCACTCAGTCATGTCCAACTCTTTGCTATCCCATGGGCTGCAGGACACCAGGCTTCCCTGTCCTTCATCATCTCCCCAAGCTTGCACAAACTCAAGTCCCTTGAGTCAGTGATACCATCCAACCATCTCATCCTCTGTCGTCCCCTTCTCCTCCTGCCTTCTGTCAGCATCAGGGTTTTGTACTGCAAGGCCAAACTTGTCTGCTACTCCAGGTATCTCTTGACTTCCTCCTTTTGTATTCCAGTCCCCCATGATGAAAAGGACAACTTTTTGGGATGTGAGTTCTAGAGGATCTTGTAGGTCTTCAGAGAACCATTCAACTTCAGCTGCTTCAGCATTACTGGTTGGGGCATAGACTTATATTACTGTGATATTGAATGCTTTGCCTTAGAAACGAACCAAGATCTTTCTTTCATTTTTTACACTGCACACAAGTACTGCATTTCAGACTCTTGTGTTGACTATGAGGGCTAGTTCATTTCTTCTAAGGGATTCGTGCCCACAATAGTAGATATAATGGTCGTAAATATTCTCATAATTAAACAAACAAAATACCTGTTTCTAAATGTGAGGTGAAATTAAAGTCAGTAACTGAAAAAATATGGTGATTACACTGACCAGAACTTAAAAAAAGAGAAAACTGAAAGTGAAAAAAAAAATATGCAGAGAGATTTTTTCAATCAACAAATTAATAGTTAATCAGGCTTATACTTCACAAATTTTGTTTTTCTTTTTAATATGTTCATTTCAATACCTACAGCTAAATATAACATCACAGAATATTATAATTTGGTAATACTGTAGCTGATGTGTAGATAAATAAACAAGTTCATCTATACTTATTTGTATCTATGAACTTGAATTAGGTTGATTTAATTCACAAAGTCAGAAGCGACTTAGCATGTGACACTTTTGGGTCTTTTCAGGTGGCGCCTGTGATAAAGAACCTGCCTGCCAAGGCAGGAGATGTAACAGATATGGGTTCGATTCCTATGTCAGGAAGATCTCCAGAGAAGAGCATGACAACCCACTCCAGTATTCTTGCCTGGAGAATCCCATGGACTGCGCAGTCTGGTGGGCTACAGTACATAGCGTCACACAGAGTCAGACATGTCTGATGCGAGTTAGCATGTGTGACAGCATGTGAACTCGAATTGAAGAAGCAATTCCTAGGGCCTGGACTCCATCTTAGGCCTGTTCATGATGATCATGCTCGGCCACCTCTCTAATGGACTCTAAACTCTGTGCTTAGTGTTTGCGGAAAGGACAATAGAAGGATAAGACCTCCTCCGGACAGGGGAACCTTGAAGATCGTATCCAGGTTACTCATCACCTAAGAGAAAACATACTCTAATTACCCCTGTCTCCGGACAGGCCATAAATTTTTCTGTACCTATTGGAGTGCAACCTCGGGCTTATTGATTATTGGCCAGTTGTTTAACTGTTTGAAAACATAATACATGATTGATGGGATTATTGTGATTGTGTTTACCCTTTGTTTATGTAAGTCTCAAGGAATTTGGAGTGGTGAGTTCGTACACATACAATGGGGTATAAAAGATTTTCACAAACGCTGCTCGGGGTCCTTGGCTAAGAGAAGACTCTGCCTTGGGCCCGCCGGTGTAATAAACTGCACTCCACTACCTGCATTGTCCTTCTGAGCGAGTTTGTTTCCCAGAACGCGTGGCTACAACAACATTACCTGGCTCCCCAATGGTGAAGATAATTGAGTAAATACAGTGTTAAGATTGTGTTTAGCTTCTATAAAATGTGATTAAGTGTCACATTAGACATTTAAGAAGTATGCCAGTGAAAGAACTCTCTGGACGTATGCCTGGTGACAGATTAGAAGGGATCAAGGTTAATGGAGTAGTTGGAAATGATATACATGATGCAGGTTGCAAATGAAAGGAATACGTAAGAAAAATATTATGTTAAGAAGTAAATGGGAAGAAAAGCCTTCAGTCAGGCACTGAGGTTTCAAATTTTCATAGAATGTAAAAAGCAAAGAAGAGTATTTAATGATGCACCTATAGAAGTAAGTGATTTTTCCCTCTGGGTACATTCAAATGTCATTAGTGTTTTCCAAACTAAGAATGTGAAATGGAGTATTTGGGAATTAATATAACTTGTTTTAAAAGTTGTGTTTCAAAATAAGTTTCATTTCAACAATTTAATATGCTATACCTTGGATAAATTTGAGTTTGTCTGTACTTATTCATATAATCACTAACTCATCCTTATCATATACCTTCCTATCTCTTCATGTGTTCTAAAGCAGCAATAGTGCTTTCAATGGGCTACTTGAAATCCAACATATTTGGGGAAAGTGCTAATAATAGTTTGCCTGAGTAGCCATTAAGCTTATAAATATATTTGAATTAAAATAGTTATAAAATTGTTATGTATTATTCACAGTAGAACTATTAGCTATAGTGGTGAAAAATTGAGGATATAAGTAAAAATTGAAAACAAAATTCCATTTGCAATAGGTACTGTTGTGGGTATTTTGAAGTTGCTTTGCTCTGTTAACTTCACAACACATGGCATAAAGTTTGAAAGGGACACTTTGGAACTGTTCTTAATGAGTTTTTCATACAAATGACATCAGTGAACCTTGAGGAATATCTAACTCTATTATAGTTAAAGTTTAGTAAGAGTCAGAAAAGAGACTACCAAAAATGGGAAAATTCTGTGTTCCTGTGTTTTCAAGATATTTTTGCCTCTTCAAAAAAGCATGTCCCTCTATGCTAAGGTTTGTTCCATATAATTTTTACTAGCAACACATTTTAACTGAAAGATATATAATGACATATATTTGAAAGAAAAATATACTTCAGTCATTTCACTTCTCAAGTTAGCAATGTCTGACTAACTCAGAGAGGAAACTCTTTAAAATAACATCAAGGACAAACACATTCTCAGGCTTTATGGCAGTTTTCCTATTATTTTAAAGATATAACTCTGTATCAATACATGATATATATACATGCTACTTGCCAGGAATAGCCACAAGGGAAAAGTAATTTCACTAAAATTATATATGGAGATTCTTATTGGATAGAAAAACATCAAAGAATGAATAATAAATTGAAGTTTCTAAGAACTCTAGTTTGATTAATGGAGACCCTTTTAAAGTGCACTTATCCAAAGTATACACCACTATTTCTAATCATGACTTGGATAGCTGAGAGATTACTGTTCACTTCAAATACAGAAGTTAATGTTTTAATAAAAGAAAACAAAAGCTTCATATAGTTCTAGAATATGGAGAAAATGGTCAAAATGTTTTGTTTTGTTTTTTTCTTTTCCCTTATGGATTTAATTGCAGTTGAATTGCTCTGTTGCTTTTGAGCTTTCTTTTGTTTCTGGAAAGAACAAATCTTATACATGACAATAAAGTTTGCAATGGAAAGCTTGTCCTGCGTATCCGCATTATCACAGAGCAGTGTTCCCCCACCCCTGAAACCACAAGACATTCTGTTCCTCTTGCTACTAAAACCTGTCAAAAGGATGTTCTTTATCAATCACTAGTGCCACCTGAGAAGCCCCAAAGTGTCACACCTGGGCACAATTCTTGAAGCAGATTCCCATGGAAAAGTAGAAGTCTTCAAAAGGGAGTGAGACTAAGAATGTGGACCTTAATATTTTGTAACTAGGGAGACTAGGGGAGGGATTTAACTCTTTGGTGTTCCATGAGTATTAAGTTGGAGCCTTCTTCACGCAATATGCTTTCTCCTCCTTCCTGAATGGGTCTTTGGCCTTCTGTTCAACCAAGACAGTCTTGGAAGCCAGCCTGGCCAGTTCTACTGTGTCTAATGGAGAGCTTGTCACTATGGAAAAAAATTGACCACCAGACATGCATTGCTTGCTGAATTTCTAGTGTGTCTGATTTTAACCTTAGTTCTCCACCAGTAGAGAAGCCAAGCACTAAACTGCACACACTTTCAGTAAAGCATGTTTTCATTGCATTGTTTCTTCCAAACCCCTTTCTTCAAGGACAGAGCTAATTTCTAACATAATGATAGTGACCTCAGTTATCCTTTATCCAGACTCGACTTACCCACAATGAAGAGAATGGCAACCTTATATAAACTTTTGGCCCTTCCTAATAGTGGTGATGATTCTTTGTGAACTTCACAGAAATGAACAGATTACGTTCTTCCAGGAGGAGAAGATCAGACTGTTTCAACACAGGATCACATGTATTTGCTGCACACAGGACAGTTACAGAAAGAAGAAAAACTGGATTTGCTTGTTCAAATCCAGATTTTTGAGGCAAGAGTAGTTTTTATGAACTAGAAACATGATGGAATAAGGTTCCTATTTTTCATTCATTTAGTTCTGTATTTGGAAAGAGAATAGAGAAGTTCTGAGGCTGTTCATATTTACTTAATACCTTTAAGAGCCTGCAATTAACACCATTTTTGTTCACAAAGAAAGAAGGATTTTACTGTTAGTTTCTGTCTTAGAGTTTTAAATTAACATACTCTAAGTATTTCATTAAGTAGAATAATACTGAAAATTAAAAAGCATGAAGAGGCAAACATTTATTTTGAGAGTTCCTGAACTTTAAATGTCCTTGACTACTGATTTTTCTTCTTTTCTCTACCCTGGACTGTCTTCCTGCCATTTTCTCTGAGAAGAATTCTACCATTTATCACAAGAGATCTCACTAGACTGTTGTTATAGTGAAAAAGTCAGGAAAAAAAGAAAAGGAAAAACCAGAGGGAGACCTAATATAGATAAGGGGAAATACAGAAGAAATAAAGTGTTGGGGCTAGCGTTAGCTGAAGCATATTGAGGAAATTTTTCTTTTAAGAAGGCAAAGTGAAAGAAAAAGATTGGACAGCAAAGCTTACAAAGTGTCATTCTGAACTCTACACCCATCCACACTGTATGCTGCTTAAATAACACAAGGAAAATTTGGCATTTCTCAAATTGTGGGGTTATGTTTGGACAAAACAATCACTCTGGAGTTAGATTATGTGAATTATAATTTTAAAATGTTTAAAAGACTCAGGTAAGCACATAGTATATTAACACGTGCATTTATTTCTTTGATCTGTCAGGATCCCTTTCAAAGATATTAAGTATATTTTTTTAAATGATATTAACCTGTAGGGAAAGAAATAGCAACCCCATTCCAGTACTCATGCCTGGAAAATTCCATGGACAGAGCAGCCGGGTAGGCTACAGTCCACAGAGTTGCAAAGACTCGAACGTGACTGAGAACACACAGCATAACCATCAGGAATAAGGTAATGAAGAGAAAGAGAGACAGTCTAGCATCTTGGGGTGGCAGAAAGGAATCTGGGAATCTAAGCTTTGAAGATTATGGTGAGTTACATTTTGTTACATGTGTTGTCAATTATTAATGTTTCATGATATCCAACTGCACACAAAGGGAATTTTCAGAAGTAAGCTAAATTATGTTTCTAAAATTAGGCAAAAAGAAAATAATTGTGTATGGCAGATCAACTCAGAATTGATGTGAATAAATAAAATGAGTATAAAAAGGCTGCTATAAAGTTTTGTACACTTGCTATAAAAAAATCAAAATATAATTTTCAGTTCAGTTCAGTCGCTCAGTCTTGTCCAACTCTTTGCGATCCCATAGACTGCAGGAATCCAGGCTTCCCTGTCCTTCAGCTCCCTAACCATGTCTAAATTCATGCCCATCGAGTTGGTGAGGCCATCCAACCATCTCATCCTCTGTTGTCCCATTCTCCTCCAACCTTCAATGTTTCCAAGCATCAGAGTCATTTCCAGTGAGTCAGTTCTTCACATCAGGTGGACAAAGTATTGGAGCTTCCACTTCAGCATTAGTCCTTCCAGTGAATATTCAGGACTGATCTCCTTTAGGATGTACTGCTTTGATCTCCTTTCTGTCCATGGGACTTTCGAGAGTCTTCTCCAAAACCACAGTTCAAAACGTCAACTCTTTGGTTCTCAGCTTTCTTTAAAGTCCAGCTCTCTCATCCTTACATGACTACTGGAAAAACCATAGCTTTGACTATAGCGACCTTTGCTGGTAAAGCAATATCTCTGCTTTTTAATATGCTGTCTAGGTGGGTCATAGCTTCTCTTCCAAGGAGCAAGTATATTTTAATTTCATGGCTGCAGTCACCATATGCAGCAACATTGGAGTCAAAAAATGTAAATTCTCTGATTGTTTCCATTGCCATGAAATGATAGGACATGATGCCATGATCTTAGTTTTCTGATAGTTGAGTTTTAAACCAACTTTTTCACTTTCCTCTTTCACTTTCACCAAGGGACTCTAGTTCTTTGCTTTCTGTCATAGGGTGGTGTCTTCTGCATACCTGAGGTTATTGATATTTCTCCCAGAAATCTTGATTTCAGCTTGTGCTTCCTCCAGCCCAGCGTTTCCAATGATGCACTCTGCATATAAGTTAAATAAGGTGACAATAGATAGCCTTGACGTACTCCTTCCCCAATTTGGAACCAGTCTGTTGTTCCATGTCCAGTTCTAACTGTTGCTTCTTGACCTGCATACAGATTTCCGAGGAGGCGGATCAGGTGGTCTGGTATTCCCATCTCTTTCAGAATTTTCCACAGTTTGTTGTGATCCACACAGTCAAAGGATTTGGTGTAATCAATAAAGCAGAAATAGATGTTTTTCTGGAATTCTCTTGCATTTTTCTGAGCCAACGGATATTGGAAAATTGATCTCTGGTACCTCTGCATTTTCTAAATCCAGCTTGAACATCTGGAAGTTCACGTATTGTCAAATCCTTGCTTGGAGAGTTTTGTGCATTACTTTGCTAGCGTGTGAGATGAGTGCAGTTGTGTGGTAGTTTGAGCATTCTTTGGCATTGCCTTTCTTTGAGATTGGAAGGAAAACTGGCTTTTTCCAGTCCCGTGGCCACTGCTGAGTTTTCCAAATTTGCTGGCATATTGAGTGCAGCACTTTCACAGCATCCCCTTTTAGGATTTGAAATAGCTCAACCGGAGTTTCCATTAGCTTTGTTCGTAGTGATGCTTCCTAAGGCCCACTTGCCTTTGCATTCCACGACGTCTGGCTCTAGGTGGGTGATCACACCATCATGGTTATCTGGGTCGTTAAGATCTTTTTTGCATAGTTCTTCTGTATATTCTTGCCACTTCTTAACGTTTTTTGCTACTGTTAGGCCCATACCATTTCTGTCCTTTATTGTGCTCATCTTTGCATGAAATGTTCCCTTGTTATCTCTAATTTCTTGTAGAGATCTCTAGTCTTTCCCATTCTATTGTTTTCCTCTATTTCTTTGCATTGATCATTGAGGAAGGCTTTCTTATGCTATTCTTTGGAAGTTTCCATTCAAATGTGTATGTCTCTCCTTGTCTCCTTTGTCTTTAGCTTCTCTTCTTTTCTTAGCTATTTGTAAGGCTTCCTCAGACAACTATTTTGCCTTTTTGCATTTCCTTTCTTGAGGATGGTCTTGACCACTGCCTCCTGCACAATGTCACAAACCTCCATCCATAGTTTTTCAGGCACTCTATCAGATCTAATCCCTTGAATATAGTTGTCACTTCCTCTGTATAATAGTAAGGGATTTTATTTAGATCATACCTGAATAGTCTAATGGTTTTCCATACTTTCTTCAATTTAAGTCTGAATTTGGCAATAAGAACATCATGATCTGAGCCACAATCAGCTCCCAGTCTTGTTTCTGTTGACTGTATAGAGCTTCTCTATCTTTGGCTGCAAAGAATATAATCAATCTGATTTAGTTATTGACTATCTGGTGATGTCCATGTGTAGAGTCTTCTCTTGTGTTGTTGGAAGAGGTTGTTTGTATGAGTAATATGTTCTCTTGGGAAAACTCTGTAAGCCTTTTATCTGTTTTGTTTTGTACTCCAAGGCCAAATTTGCCTGTTACTCCAGGTATCTCTTGACTTCCTACTTTTGCATTCCAGTCCCTTATAATCAAAAGGACTTCTTTTTTGCTTGTTTGTTCTAGAAGGTCTTGTAGGTCTTCGTAGAACCACTTAACTTCAGCTTCTTCAGCGTTACTGATCGGGGCATAGACTTGCATTACTGTGATATTGAATGGTTTGCCTTGGGAATGAACAGAGATCATTCTTTTGTTTTTGCGTTTGCATCCAAGAACTGCATTTCAGACTGTTTTGTTGACTATGAAGGCTACTCCATTTGTTCTAATGGATTCTTGCCTGCAGTAGTTGATATAAGGGTCATCTGAGTTAAATTTGCCCATTCCAGTCCATTTTAGTTTGCTAATTCCTAAAATGTTGATATTCACTCTTGCCATCTCTTGCCACTTCCAATTTACCTTGTTTCACGGACTAACATTCCAGGGTCCTATGTAATATTGTTCTTTACAACATCAGATTTTACTTCCATCACCAACATACATCAACAACTGGGTGTTGCTTTTGGTTTAGCTCCATCTCTGCATTCTATCTGGAATTATTTCCCCCTCTTCTCCAGTAGCATATTGGGCAGCTAACGACCTGAGGAGCTCACCTTTCAGTGTCCTATCTTTTTGCTTTTTCATACTGTTCATGGATGAAAAGTATGAAGAACCCCAAGGTTCTCAATGCAAGAATACTGAAGTGGTTTGCCTTTCCCCTCTCCAGTGGACCACATTTTGTCAGAACTCTCCACCATGACCCGTCCATCTTGGGTGGCCCTACATGGCATGGCTCATAGTTTCATTGAGTTAGTCAAGGCTGTGGTCCATGTGATCAGATTGGTTAGTTTTCTGTGATTGTGTGTTTTCTTTCTGTCTGCCCTCTGATGGATAAGAATAAGAGACTTGCGGAAGCTTCCTGATGGGAGAGACTAACTGAGGGGGAATCTGGGTCTTGTTCTGATGGGCGGAGCCATGCTCAGTAAATCTTTAAACCAATTTTCTATTGTTGGGCTGGGCTGTGTTCTCTCCCTGTTGTTTTACCTGAGATCAAACTATGGTGGAGCTAATGAAGATAATGGCAACCTCCTTTATAGGTCCTGTGCACACACTGCTGCACTCAGTGCCCCCGACCCTGCAGCAGGTCACCGCCAACCTATCCCTCTGCTGGAGACTCCAGGACACTCACAGGCAAGTCTGGGTCAGTCTCTTGTGGGGTCGCTGCTCCTTTCTCCTGGGTCCTGGTGCACACAAGGTTTTGTCTGTGCCCTCCGAGAGTCTGTTTCCCCAGTCTTGCGTAAGTTCTGGTGGCTCTATGGTGGGGTTAATGGCAACCTCCTCCAAGAGGGCTTATGTCACACCCAGGTCTGCTGCATCCAGGGCCCCTGCCTCTGTGGCAGGCCACAGCTGACCCATACCACTACAGGAGACACTCAAAGACTCAAAGCCAGCTCTGCCTCAGTCTCTGATGTGCACAAGGTTTTCTTTCAGCCCTTTGAATGTCTCTGGTGGGTTATGGGGTATGATTCTAAACCCATGATTTTGCCCCTTCCTATCATCTTGTTGGGGCTTCTCCTTTCCCCTTGTATGTGGGGTATATTTTTTTGGTGGGATCCAACATTCTCCTGTTGATGGTTTTCAGCAGTGAGCTGTAATGTTGGAGTTCTCACAGGAGAAGCTGAGCACATGTCCTTCTACTCTGCCGTCTAGTAGACAAGATTTTCAGAATCCCTACATTACTAAGGTTAGAAAATAATATTTCTATAAAAGAACAAAATGAAAATTACTTTTAAATAATAGAAAGTGTAAACAAACAAAAATATTTTCCAGATGTTATAAAATACTATGTATTGTAGAAAATTTCCTAATTTTTTATTTTATAAATTTAATCTATTCTGTTAATATGTGCTTTATCTTCTAGGTGTGGGAATTCTTTTTATTGTAAAAAAACATAAGTAATGACTATTTTTGTCTATTTTATATATTTCTGTATTAGCATCTTTTTCTTATTCTTCATCATTTTATATTACCATATAGGAAAACTTACAATGGAAACATCAGTAGGTAGTAAATTATTAAACAATATTTGAATGACTTTTTGAACAGTGCAGATTGTTAAATATGACTTGATCAAACAACTAATACTAAGGTCTAAGTCTTATTGAAGTCTCCAACTAAATCACCTAGGAGATTTAAACAAAAGCTTCAAATGCTTGTGGGATTTTATGAGAAAGCTCCTGGTGGCTCAGATGGTAAAGAATCCACCTGCAATGCAGAAGACATGGGTTGGATCCCTGGGTTGGGAAGATCCCCCTTGAGCAGTGAATGGCAACCCACTCAAGTATTTTTGCCTGGAATCTCCATGGACAGAGGAACCTGGTGGTCTACAGTCCACGGGGTCCCAAAGAGTTGGACATGCTTAGCGACTAAGCATCATAAGAAAGTCAGTGCCTACATTTTAAAAGATGATTTACTGCTATAGTAATTGCAGTTTAAATAATTTATTGCTTATTTGTTTAAAGAAAATTAAATTTCCTACAGTTTTCAAGTGATAAAAAAATCAAGAAAAAAGAATGCTTAAACATGCAAACTCCAAGTGCTTAGAAGAAAGTATTATAGAAAACAACAAAAGAAAAAGATTCTAACAAGCTCTGTGAATTTTTAACATGAAATTGAGATAATATTTAAAAAGCTATTCTAATAAATAATTTCACTTTAAAAAATAAATAAACTTTTATTTTTCTCCATGTTATTAATCACTAAACTGTATTCTAAATTTAAGAAATGTTACCTAAAAAAAAAAAAAATTGGTATGTTACATCCTTAAACATTTACAAGAACACCAGTAGTGTATATATCTCTGTTTTTTCACTCCACCATTTGTATTCACTATGTATATTTTATTGTTTTCAGTGTTGTTTTGTGAGCTCCTCTGTTCCTATAAACCACGTCTCTAAATTGTTTCAGGAATATGTATCTATTCTTTAATCATTTCTCCCAAGTATTTTCAGACATGATTACTTATTCTACTTCATAAACAATTCTGTACTGTACTGATACTTTTTATTTGTATTTCTTCTTTCTTAAAGTTAGCTTCTGTGTATCCTTTATTTCTACCTAACCCTTGAAACCATGTATCTCTTTTATGTGTAGCTTTTTAAAAACGAGACTATGCTTACTATAATTTAGTTGAGAATATGGATAATTACTTATCCGAGATCACCCCGTATTTCCTCAAGTAATTATTTTTTCCTATATGTTCTAACTGTCTTCTGTGCTCATTTTCTCTTTTTCCCCATGCATCTATATCTATGCAGGCTTCCTTGGTGGCTCAGATGGTAAAGTGTCTGCCTACAATGCAGGAGACGCGGGTTCATTTCCTGGGTCGGGAAGATCCCCCGGAGAAGGAAATGGCAACCCACTCCCTTACTCTTGCCTGGGAAATTTCATGGACAGAGGAGCCTGGTAGGTTACAGTCCATGGGGTTGCAAAGAGTGCCACACGACTGAGTGGCCTCACTTTCTTTCTTTTCTATACATATACGTGTGTGTGTGTGCTCAGCCACATGCTCATGCCCAACTCTTCGCCACCACATGGACTGTAGCCCACCAGGCTCCTTTGTCCATGGAATTCTCTAAGCAAGGATACTTGAACAGGTTGCCATTTCCTACTCCAGGGGATCTTCCCAACCCAGGGGTAGAGACTGTGTCTCTTAAGTTTTCTGCATTGGCGGGCAGACTCTTTACCACTGAGCTCCCTGGAAGCCCCTATGCCTAGTTCTCATGAATTGCTGTGTTGACTAGTGTTTCACTATAGGTGGAACAAATAGGATATACATTTTTACAAGTGAGCTGGAGCCATTAGCCTTTCTAAGTTGTGTCTGTTGTCTCTCCATGTACCTTAGTGTATGTGTGTGTGTGTGTGTGTGTGTGTGTGTGTGTGTGTGTGTGTGTGTGTGTGTGTGTGTGTGTATGAACACACGTGGTTGTCACCTCAGTTTTTCAAACAACGTATATTCCCTCTCCCATCACTACTGACCTTCTGGTTAGGATATTATAATCACTATATTCTTTCCTCTCTCCTCCACCTTCACCAAGCAGTATCCCAGAACAGAGGCTATAGTAAAGAATTAAGGCCATCTACTTGCAATCTGGAGAAGTATTTGCAGCTCTTTAATCATCTCCCTTCCACTTGGTGAAGGCTTCACAGTTTTGGAAGATATGTTTTATAAATTCGACTGTCTCTATTTTTTTTTAATATGAAGTTTTTCTTGTATTTTCATTGTTTTTTCTAAAAGAATAAAAGTAGATTTTAAAAGTCTATATGAAAAGATTCCCCAGCAATTAGATTAATTCAGAAATTCTACAGATATTTTAAATTGGGTATATAGTAATCACATACTATTAAAACAATCCTCTCTGTGAAGAGACTTAATGACAGAGATAATAATAATGCATAATGCCAAGAGCCTATTGCTCTTCTTATTCTTTTAACCACCTGAGCATAATTTTCTTCTTTTATTAGACAAATACTAATCGACCATCTATATTCACCTTACACCAAACTAGTTGCTGTGTAAGTCACAAAGATGAATGAGGCAGAGATCCTAAACTCTATGTCCATGGAGGAAATGTGTTTCTGGCTTTAGAAAAAGGAAGAGTTTTTATCACAAATGGTTTTGCTTATGGCTTTAGCTTAAGGAAAAGAGAGAATTTGTGTCATAAATGGTGTCACTAGTGACAGAGACAAATACAAAACACAGTAAATCACATTAGAATGGTAACTTAGCAAACAGCAAATATACAAGAAGAAGATATCTGTATGTACTAGAAAGGTGCTCAGTGTGGTAAAAGCTGGTACTTGCTAGAAAGATGTCATATAAAAAAAAAAATCAGACCAATAGAACAACAGTGAGATGAGTGAGCAAAAACATCAACTTGACATGTGAATGACAGAGTGGTAGGAGATTTGGAGGGATCCACAGGAAAGTGAAATTTTAAGACAGGTAAAACTAAGAACACTTAGTGGTAACTGGAAGTAATAGCCAGATGTGTCAGTTATTCAAACCAAAAAATATATATATATATACACATATATATATGGAACCTGTGTAAAACTAGCTTCCAATAAGTGTTTCAACATCATTTCAACTTTCAAAAGATATTTGTCAACCTCCCTAAAGGGGGAAAAAAAAAGAATGTCTCAAAAATAGATAAAATAAAGACAGTTATTTATAAATGTATCATTTCTTAAACATTTCTTTCTCGCTCTCTCAGTGCTTATGGTGAATATCCTGTTCACACTTTCTTGACCCCTCAAATATCCCTGCTGTTTCTCTAGACCTGTTTTCTGTCTCTCCTTGTTCCTTGAGTCAGTGAGACTCACCAAACATGGATTTGAGGAAACTCCTTCATGGATCACAGCCTCATCATGGCAAAGGGGCTTGCATAACTCAATGAAGCTATGAGTTATACCATGTCTCTGATATTCAGATGATAGCACCCTAATGGCACAAAGTGAAGAGGAACTACAGAGCCTCTTGAAGGGGATGAAAGGGGAGAATGTAAAGGCTGGCTTAAAGCTCAACATTCAGAAAACTGAGATCATGCATCCAGTCCCATCACTTCATGGCAAATAAACGGGGAAAAGTAGAAGCAGTGACAGAGTTTATTTTCTTGGGCTCCAAAGTCACTGCAGATGGTGACTGAAGCCATGAACTTAAAAGACACTTGCTCCTTGGAAGAAATGCTGTGGCAAACCTAGACAGCGTATTAAAAAGCAAAGACATTGCTTTGCCAATAAAGGTTCACATAGTCAAAGCCATGGTTTTTCTCAGGTGTCATGTCCAACTGTGAGAGTTGGACCATATGGAAGGCTGAGCACCACAGAATATGTGCTTTTGAACTGTGGTTTTGGAGAAGACTCTTGAGAGCCCCTTGGACAGAAAAGAGATCCAACCAGTCCATCCTAAAGGAAATCAAACCTGAATATTTACTGGAAGGACTGATGCTGAAGCTGAAGCTCCCATGCTTTGGCCACCTGATGCAAAGAGACAACTCATTGGAATAGACCCTGATGCTGGGAAAGATTGAAAGGAAAAGGAAAAGAGGGCAGCAGAGGATGAAATGGTTAGAGGGCATCACCAACTCAGTGGACATGATTTTGAGCAAACTTTGGGAGACAGTGAAGGACAGGGAAGCCTGGCATGCTGCAGCCCATGAGGTCACAAAGAGTTAGACATGACTTAGCCACTAAACAGCAACCTTGTTCCTTGCCTTTATATACTACCTTTTTCTGCTGTGGTTTCTTCTCAGTAATGGGAGTTGAGTTCTTTCCAGAAACTCTGGTATTTTTCTTAGTTCACTATCACTTTTTGAAAATAAAGTTCAAGGCAGACTGCAGAATCAAGATATCTTAGCAGGGGAAGGAGAAATTATTTCAGTGTTAGTAATCCTGTCACAAAAGTAAGCAGTGTTTCTAGAACTGATTTCTTGAAATCTAGGTTTTCAATAATGACTTTTAAGTTTGACCAAAATATTAATATGTGCACACTCTGAGTTATTTGATTATCTGATAACCAAATATTGACCTGTGCTTTCAGCCAATATTTTCATTTGTATTCATTATTCATGGTTAATTTTCAATGGCATAATGAATAAAGTAGTGATCCTAATGTAACTGATGCTTTCTTGCCAACCAGAAGCTAAACAATACCTCTGCTAGGCCATCTAATTATTCATAACTGAGAAATATTGGTGTAACCAGTTTTCACTATTCATCTGAGTGGTTTTTAGAAGTTATTAATGATTAGAGTATTGATTTCAACTTTTAATAGTAAAAATGAGTAATGTAACTTACATATTTTCTTGTTAAAGTGAAAACAGTGATAAGCATTAAAACAGTGTATGTGCATGTGTGTAGAACTACCATGATCCATGTATGGTAAAGCTCAAACTCTCCTTTAAGCTGATGTAAAAGTCTTCAAATATTTTGACCTTTTCACTTTTCTATCCTGCCTATTTTTCTTTTTTTTCCATTCCTACTAATGTTATTTGCTTTTCTTTAGTTAAGAATGGTGTACTTAACTGTTTACACAATTTGTTTTTCTTCTTCCTTCCTCTTATCAATGTTCTCTACTTGCCTAAAATCAACCTTCCTCACCAAAACAAATCAAAATGAAAACTACAATTATGTCTAAATCCAGCAGAGACACACTTTATGAACATGTTTCTTCTTTCTTTGCTACCATTCAATCTCTGTGAAAGATTTTGAATGGCATCTGACTTGAACCACAAACACAAATATATAAGAGAGTAGAGTGGGGCAAATTGAAAGCGTAGTATTGACATGCATACATTACCACGTGTAAAATAGATAGCTAGCAGGAAGCTGCCATATATCACAGGGAGCTCAGCTTGTGCTCTGTGATGATGCAGAGGAGTGAGCTAGGGGGATGGGAGAGAGGCTCTAGAGAGAGGGTATATATGTGCACAGGCTCAGGTGGTAAAGAATCTGCCTGCAAGCCAGATTCAATCCGTGGGTCATGAAGATCCCCTGGAGAAGGGCATGGCAGCTCACTCCATGGGTGGAGAATTCCATGGACAGAGGAGCCTGGCGGGCTACAGTCAGTGGGATCGCAAAGAGTCAGACACGAGTGGGCAACCAACACTTTCACACTTTTCACTACATAGTCGATTCATTTTGTTTTACAGCAGAAACTAACACAACAGTATAAAGCAATTATACTCCAAAAAAAAAAAAAGATCAGAGCAAATAAATGAATATCATAAGTAAAAGAGAACAGGGGCCTTCATGCTATGCAAAAAAATAATAAATGAAATGAAAAGGAAAATAAAAATACAGCATGATCTCTTAGCTTATAAAGTATTTAACCTAAAGTTCACTCACTTTAATTTATCTCACTCAAACAGGAGACAACTGACTTATAACTGTATGCATAGTTAAGCTTATTGATTTAACAAGATTGGTTGTCTGGTTTCTTGCTCTTGACAGCAGATTACAAGAAGCTTCTCTGATAGCTTAAAGCATTGAGCTATAACAAAGAAGCAAGAGATAAGAGGGGTGGATCACCAATTAGAAATAAATCTGTGTTCTGCTCTTAAATAGCTTACAAACTTCTGAGGACATCATTCTATAGACTCTGATACCAAAATTAATAATAATTAAGATATAAGTATGAAGTATTTATAACACCTTTTTTAATGTCTTATTTAGAAATATGTAAAAGACATAATAAATACAAAATTAGAACACTGTACACTATTTGGATCAATCATAATATAACCTAGAACAGCAATTTCTTCTTTATTATATATACCACCTTACATTTTCTTGAATACTTCAGAAATCAGATTATTCCCTTGGTGGGCAAGTCCAATTTGATAAAAAATCATTCTTCATACTCATTTCAGCCTTGCTTGTCTCTAACAAAATAATTGATTCTACATCTTTTTTTTTAATAAAATGACTCTGAATATATTTCATTTCTAAATGAATTTAAACTTTTAAAATAGTTATATCCAGCTTAAGAAGTTTATTTCTTTAGTAGAGTTCATTAGTTTCTGTAACAATTCTTCTATTTGCCTTCAATTGTTCCTAACAGATATTTCCCAGATTTATTTATCAACCTAGTTATTTTCTTCTGCATAAATTCTAGTGTTTAGGATCTTTTTCCAAAACATAACAAGATAATCTCAATATTACAGATCTCATCAGAAATAGGAGTAATAGCCATTCATCTGATGAAGAGAGCTGTAGAATGAAAACCTTATCTAGACTGACTTGCTTCTTTTCACTTAATTTTATCAAATGACTTTTTCTTTTTACTTCTTAACACAATTATATGTTTTATATATCTTGATTTAACAAGATCAACTTTTTTGACAGAATCTATATTTTATTAATTTTTTAAGTACTTGGCATATAGTAGGCAGTTGAAAATATTGTTTGGGGAATGTGTGATCAAATGAAGCATCTAAAAATATTTAAGTTCATTCTAGTAATTTCATTCCATTATTATTTTTTTATCTTGTCCATGAAATTTTAATGTAGTTTTCAAGTGTTTAAAGTTTGTCATATTCTCTCTGATCCTGAATTTGTGAAATTGATTTTTAATCAGAATTCAAGTCTACATTTGTTCTTAATTAAATTTTGTGAGATATCAAAATTATTGAAATTCCATAAAACCTTGATTTGTCATCAATTTTATAATATACTATACTATTATAATTTTATAATATACTATTTATAGTATACTATTGTATACTAGCTGGCAAGTCACAATAAACTGCAGAAAATTCTGAAAGAGATGGGAATACCAGATCACTTGACCTGCCTCTTGAGAAATCTGTATGCAGGTCAGGAAGCAACAGTTAGAACTGGACATGGAACAACAGAGTGGTTCCAAATAGGAAAAGGAGTATGTCAAGGCTGTATATTGTCACCCTGCTTATTTAATTTATACGCAGAGTACATCATGAGAAACACTGGGCTGGAGGAAGCACAAGCTGGAATCAAGATTGCCAGGAGAAATATCAATAACCTCAGATATGCAGATGACGCCACCCTTATGGCAGAAAGTGAAGAAGAACTAAAGAGCCTCTTGATGAAAGTGAAAGAGGAGAGTGAAAAAGTTAGCTTAAAGCTCAACATTCAGAAAACTAAGATCATGGCATCTGGTCCCATCACCTCATGGGAAATAGATGGGGAAACAGTGCAAACAGTGTCAGACTTTATTTTTTTGGGCTCTAACATCACTGCTGATGGTGATTGCAGCCATGAAATTAAAAGATGCTTACTCCTTGGAAGGAAGGCTATGACCAACCTAGATAGTGTATTGAAAAGCAGAGACATTACTCTGCCAACAATGGTCCAACTAGTCAAGGCTATGGTTTTTCCAGTGGTCATGTATGGATGTGAGAGTTGGACGGTGAAGAAAGCTGAGCGCCAAAGAATTGATGCTTTTGAACTGTGGTGTTGGAGAAGACTCTTGAGAGTCCCTTGGACTGCAAGGAGATCCAACCAGTCCATCCTAAAGGAGATCAGTCCTGGGTGTTCATTGGAAGGACTGATGTTGAAGCTGAAACTCCAATACTTTGGCCACCTGATGTGAAGAGCTGACTCATTGGAAAAGACCCTGATGCTGGGAAAGATTGAGGGCAGTAGAGAAGGGGACAACAGAGGATAAGATGGTTGGATGGCATCACCGACTCAATGGACATGGGTTTGGGTGGACTCCGGGAGTTGGTGATGGACAGGGAGGCCTGGTGTGCTGCAGTTCATGGAGTAGCAAAGAGTCTGACTGGACTGAGCGACTGAACTGAACTGAACTGATACGGTAGTATACAGATTTTTTTTTCTCCATTACTGTATCGATTCCTGTTAAGTAAAAGCTGAATATATTTGTTCATCAAATACATAAATATCATCCTAAGTAGGTTGAAGGTCCTTAAACACTGAGATCGAGTTCTCCAGTATATATGTCTTGCTGCTGCTGCTATATGTCTTAATCACTCCATAAACATAGATCACATAAGCTGAACTAAATGTAATTGTATGATTTGCAGGTGTGTGCTGCTATGTCTCTTCAGCTATGTCTGACTCTTTGTAACCCACTGCTCTATAGCCTGCCAGGCTCCTCTGTCCAAAGGTTACTCCAGGCAAGAATACTGTAGTGGGTTGCCATGCCCTCCTCCAGGGGATCTTCCTGACTCAGGGATCAAACCCATGTCTCTTGTATCTCCTGCATTGGCAAGCATCTTTACTACTAGAGCCACCTGGGAAGCCCATGGTTTGCATACTATGTATTTATTTTAGCAGAAGATTAATCACTTAACACATATCATATATTTTAGAATATATAACTGACCTTCAAATACGATGGATTATTTCATATAAAGGAGGAATATAAAGGATAATAATTTATCCACTAATAGTTATAATTCTGGGGGGTGAGGTTAATTACTTACTGAATTAATCTATGAACTTTCTATTCAGTTTTATTTCTGAGAGCCTGAAAAAGTCTTGAAATTGTGAATAATTATTGGTACATATTGTCTGTTAAACTGGTATAGTTTTAATACACATTTTGTTCTAATATATGGGTGAATGAATATATTGTTATTTAGTGGTAAATAAAATTCTATAATTTACTTTAATAAAGATTTCTTTCTATGTGAAAGATTTCTCTATATTCAACTTGTTCTTGCTATAATGCTTTTCTTCTTAATCAAATCTGCACACTTACCTCTGGTGGAACGTTATTAATGCAATGCTTTGAGACTATTAACTAGCATTTTAATACCTAACACTTAATGAAAATTTACTTTGAAAGATTATTGTAAATGTTGGTTCAGGCTTCAGACATAGAGAAAACAGACTTCAAATTGTCTTTTAAATACTCCACAGAAAAGGATTCCCTGAGATCAGAGGACATTAAAGGTTTCCTGGGAAACTAAACAGAATCCAAACTGCTGTGCCCATGTTGTCTATTACCTCGAGGTCTCTCCATAATGGGGGAGGAGCCAAGAACCAAGGAAGAAGGAAGTGAACACCTGGACCAGAAAAGAGAACTGGAAAACGCAAAGCTGTTGACAACTGAATTGGAAATCCTTGAAACAGTCTGTATCTATTTTCAGGCTAATCTTCATATTCTATAGAAGTCCTTTCTGTGCATAACCTAGACATAAAGCAAAATTTCTATCTCAATCTGTTTCTTCCATCCACTATTAGGGAATAGCAGTCATGACAGTTTTTATTGTCTAGCCATCCACAATCTCTCGAGTGTTTTTTTTTTTAATGTTGTAATTTTACAGAGTATCATTATTCTGACTAAGAAATGGCCACCCATCCAGGCTGTCATGTATTACCTGCCATTTGTCAGAGTTCTAAGATCTTAGATACCTATATCTGTATTCATAATCTGACTTGTCAAATATCACCCATTAGGGAATAAAAGTACATTCAATTACACAAGTGAAAAGTATAAAAATCAAGTTAATAAGCAACAAGATGACAAAGATACAATCAGATTATACATTTTATAAAATGTGCAAATTTTTCTATGAGATTTCATATTGAAGCATAGAATGCCTGTAAAGGAATATATGATCGAGCCAGATATTAGAGTTCAGACGTAATTTCAATTGGAAGTGATTTGGAGTAAGGAAGGAACACTAATTATAATTCAGTTTTACCATAGCTTAAGTTACATATAATGGACAGTTATAAGACAAAACTAGAAAAGTTGGATTGCAACCACTTTAAAATTTTAGCATTTTTGAAATTCTTCGTGGAGGAGTTTATAGTTAATTCCACAGGAAATGAGCAAATATAAGGAGTGAGATTCTCTTAGAAAAATCCCCATAATACCAGGATCTGTTGTCCCACCCACAAAACAACATAAGGATCCCATATCAGGTCTAGGGTATCAGGGTGTTTTCATTATGATTGAAAATTATTATATGGGAAGGTTTGTAATCTGAGAGTAAATATGAAATTTTGTATGCTATTTATAAGATAGAGGAAATCAAATAAAAATAAATGTTGATAAAGCATGTAGAGTGGTAGCAGGAAAGAAATTTGACCAAAACATTCCAAAAGTATTATGGAAATTAAAGATTCAAAACAGAACCAGAGGTTAGTAATATGAAGAACTAATAGATAACAATATGAAAGCTCTCAAGGAGACTGAATTAAGAAAAGTGGGGAAGGAGGTGCTGAAGATGGGGTTAATTGATTTCCTCTCTGGTGGCCCCTTTCCCCCTGACATCTATGTGTCAGGAACTCAGGTGAGCTGGGGGAGAGAAAGCGAGCAGAAATGTCAGGTGTCAGAGTTGCCAACTGAAGTAGCAAGATAAAAATGAGAGTTAAGCCTTTAATCACTTACTGCCGTGGTATAAGCAAGAGACTGAAACAGAAGTAAATGCCAGAATGCCTGTTCCCTTTTCCCCGTAGGAAAGGCATATCAGTTGGGGGTAGGGTAGGCCAGTGCAGAACAGAGGATCCTCTCACTGTTGAGGGAACCCAGGACAAAAGGCTGTGGCAGTTTTATGGATCCTAAAATGGAGTGTTCATTGGAAGGACTGGTGCTGAAGCTGAAACTCCAGTACTTTGGCCAGCTGATGCAAGAGCCACCTCTTTGATAAAGACACCGATGCTGGGAAAGGTTGAAGGCAGGAGGAGGAGGGTGTGACAGAGGATGAGATGTCTGGATGGCATCATCAACTCAGTGGACATGAGTTTGAGCAAACTGGGGAAATGGTGAAGGACAGGGAAGCCTGGCGTCCTGCAGTCTGTGGGGTTGCAAAGAGTTGGACATGACTGAGCAAATGAACAACAGCAACAAAGGTGGAAGGAGGGAAATTCGGGAAAGCTAGGAGTGGAAAATTACTGGCTTCTAAGTCAGAGGATGAAAGTGTCTTTATCCCCCTGCCAGGCCAGCATGCTCATCCTAAGGAGGTTTCAGCAGAGGAGTCTGGAGACAACTTCTGCTAAAGGTCTCAGATCAAGGGACCTTACAATGAGGGCTCCTAGGAATAGGGTATATGAAGGGCATGACTAGCCAGAGGCCTGAATCCTCAATCAAAACTCCTCTGAGAAACTAAAGGCTTGGTTGTGCACTGAGTCAGCTGTGGGGAGAACAGCTTTCCTCAAGAGATCTGCTAGTTAAATTTTCTGTAATCATCTATGATGCCTGAAAAATCACACCTACTGGTTAAAAATCAATCAAACTGATTAAAAACTCCTCACTGTACCATGCAAAGAGGGAGAAAACATACTTTGATCAAGTTGTTCAAGGTTAGGGAAACTCCAGACTCTTTCGAGGACCTACTGTTTGCTGTTCTAATGGACCAGCCCGGCTACCCAACAATTTAGTTTACTTCTTTAAACAACCACATAAGCACACACACACAACTACACAATACACAACTCCACACTCTTTCCTCCTGCCCTTTTCTTCCTCCCAGTTCTCAAACTATAGGGATTTTAATAGAAATGAGACTTCAATAAAACCATTTTTGAGAGAGACTTAAGCCTATTTTATGGAGACGGAAATAGCAACCCACTCCAGTGTTCTTGCCTGGAGAATCCCAGGGAAGGGGGAGCCTTGTGGGCTGCCGTTTATGGGGTCACACAGAGTCGGACACAACTGAAGTGACTTAGCAGCAGGAAGTCTATTTTAAGGTTCTCTATCTTCTTGGTTTTCTTCTTGGTAAGAACTTTTTAAAAACAAAGAAGTGTGAGGACCCAAATGAGTTGATCAGATTTCCTTTTTAAAACCAATCATCACCAACTTCTTGTGTTATAACATCATAGAAAAGGGTTTATCTTCTTGAATGAAAGTCTGTAATGTAGTTCTGAATGGATTGAGATAGAGACATTTGAGACCCTATCAATTAGGAGGCTACATTAGTGGTCAGGGACAGTTAAAAAAAGAGTTGAAATAAAGTTGTTTTAGTTGAAAGGAGAACTGAAAAGACCTGAAAAAAAATTGTATTAAAGATCATTCAATAGGATTTGACACCCACTAGATATGAAGGAGCAGAGAGAAATGTTGCAAAAAGTAGCTGAGAGAAATTACCCTATCAACAAACAAAAAAACAGAAGTTTGCTTGAGGACAGAGGCTTTTTCTATTAAAATATTTTTGATTTACAATATTATCCTTGTTTCAAGTGTGCAAAGTAGTGATTTTTGTACATTATACTCAGTTTAAAGTTATTATAAAATATTGACTATATTCCCTATGTTACATAATACACCCTTGTATCTTATTTGTTTTACAACTAGTAGTTTATATCTCTTTATCTCCTACTCTTAAGTACCCTCCATGATCCCCCCCCACTGTTAAGTCTAAGTTTGTTCTCTGTATCTGTGAGGTTGTTTCTGTTTTTCTATATTCATTTAATTTTGCTATATTTTAGATTCTACATATAAATTAAAATATATAGTATTTGCTTTTCTGTGTATGACTTACTTCACTAAACATATTAATAAATCCTCCAGGTTCATCCATGTTGCAAATGGCAAAATTTCATCCTTTCTTATGGCTGAGTAATACCATGTTCTATATGTAAACAATGTATTCTTTATCCATTCATCTGTTGATAGACATTTAGGTTGCTTTCATGTCTTGAAAATTGTAAATAAAATTACTACTGACATTAGGGTGCATGAATGTTTTCAAATTAGTGTTTTAATTTTCTTCAGACATATACCCAGAATTGAAATTGATGGATCGTACGGTAGTGTTATTTTTTTCTTTTATTGAAGAAATTCTATATTGTTTTCCATAGTGGTGATGCCAATTTTCATCCCCACCAGTGGTGAACTAAGGTCCCTTTTTACACATATCCTCACCAAGATTTGTTATTTGCTGTCTTATTGATAAGAGCCGTTCTGACAGATATGAGGTGATACCTCATTGTGGTTGTTAACTTAGGTTTCTCTGGTTAGCAATGCTCAGCATCTTTTCATGTGTGTTTTGGCCATCTGCATGTCTTCCTTGGGAAAATGTCTATTCATGTTTTCTGCCCATTATAATCAGGCTGTTTGCTTTTTATTTTGAATTTTATGAGATGTTTATATATTTTAAATATTAACCCTTATCAATCATGTAGTTTGCAAAATTTTCCTCCATTTAGTAGGCTGTCTTTTCATTTTGTCAGTGTTTTCTTTTCCTCTGCAAAAGCTTCTAGGTTTAATTAGGCCCTGTTTGCTTATTTTTGCTTTTGTTTCCTTTGCATGAGGAGACAGATTTAAAGAAGTATTGTTAAAATTGATGTTAAAGAATGTACTGCTTATGTTGTCTTTTAAAAGTTTTATGATTTCCAGTCTTACATTGGGTCATTATTCTATTTTGTGTTAATTTTGTATATGGTTTGAGAAAAGGTTCTAATTTCATTCTTTTACATGTACTTTTCTGTTTTCCCAGCATCACTTATTGAAGAGACTGTCTTTTCTTTATTGCATATTCTTACCTCCTTTGTAATAGATTAATTGACCATATGTGTCTGCATTTATTACTGGGCTCTCTATTATGCTTCATTGATTACTGTGTTTGTGTTTTACAAGTACCGTGATGTTTTGATTACTGTAGCTTTGTACAATAATCTGTCTAAAGAAATGATACCTTTAGCTGTGTTCTTTATTTTTTTTTCTCAACATCTCTTCAGCTATTCAAGGTCTTGGGAGGTTTAATATAAATTTAAAAAATTATTTGAAGTTCAAACTAACCTCAGATATGCAGATGACACTACCCTTATGCCAGAAAGCAAAGAGGAACTAAAGAACCTCTTGATGAAAGTGAAAAAGAAGAGTGAAAAAATTGAGTAAACGTAAATAAATAAATAAATAAAAATAAAACTCAACAGTAAAAAAACTAAGCTCATGGCATCTGGTCCCATCACTTCATGGCAAATAGATGGGGAAACAATGGAAACAGTGACAGACTTTTTTTTTTTTCCAGGGCTCCAAAATCACTGTATGGTGACTTGCAGCCATGAAATTAAAAGACACTTGCTCCTTGGAAGAAAAGCTATGACAAACCTAGACAAAAGCAAAAGTATTATTTTGCCAACAAAGTCCATCTAGTCAAACCTAGTAGTCAAATATGGATGTGAGAGTTGGACAAAAAAGAAAGCTGAACACTGAAGAATTGATGCTTTGAATTGTGGTATTGGAGAAGACTCTTGAGAGTCTCTTGGACTGAAAGGAAATCAAATCAGTCAATCCTAAAGGAAATCAGTCCTGAACATTCATTACAAGGACTGATGCTGAGGTTGAAGCTCCAATACTTTGGCCACCTGATGCAAAGAGCTGACTCATTGGAAAAGACCCTGATGCTGGGAAAGATTGAAAGAAGGAGGCATAGGGGGCGACAGAGGATGAGATGGTTGGATGGCATCACTGACTTGATGGACATGAGTTTAAGTAATCTCTGCAAGTTGATGATGGACAGGGAAGCCTGATGTGCTGCAGTCTTTGGAGTCTAGGACACAGAAGGAACCTTAACAAATTTAAGAGGATAGAAGTTACATCAAAAATCTATTTGGATTACAGCAAAATCAATTATAAGAAGAAAAATGGGAAAAACACAGACATATGGATACTAAAAATGAAAGAAAAAAAGCACAGCTACAAAGCTTGACGTAACTTCTATCCTCTTAAATTTGTTAAGTTTTCTTTTGTGGCCTAGGATGTGGTATAACCAGGAGAACGTATTCTCTTTTTCTGATATGTAATGTCCTGTGGGTATCTATTAAGCCCAACTAATCTAATATTCCATCTAAGACCACAGTTTCTGGTTATATAATTCATTTCTTTGTCTTTTATTATAGATTATGTTTTGCTACCCCAGCTTTCTTTTCATTTCTATTCACATGGAATGCCTTTTTCCATCCTCTTCCTTTTAGCCTGTCTGTGTCTTTGGCTCTGTCTGAAGTGTCTCTTATAGGCAGCATACAGACACATCTTTTTTTTTTTTTTTTTAAATCCTATCAACCACCCTGTGTCTTTTGATTGGAGAATTTAGTCTACTGACATTTTATAACTTGTTTTACAGTTGTTTATGTAGTTTTTATCTATTCTTTTCTTCTTCTTTTAGTCTCTCCCCTTGTGGTTTGATTTTTCCTTTACTGTTATGTTTGTGTTCTTTTCTCTCTAAGATTTGTGTATCCATTATAGGTTTTTGATTTGTGGCTATTATGGGTCTCATATATGTTACTCATGTTTGCTCAATCATGTCTGTCTCTTTATGACCCCATGGACTGTAGCCCACCAGGCTCCTCTATCCATGAGCTATCCCAGGCAAGGATACTGGAGTGGGTTGCCATTTCCTTCTCCAGGGGATCTTCCCAACCCAGAGACTGAACATGTGTCTCTTGCATTGGCAGGATTCTTTACCATTGAGCCAGCTGGGAAGCCCTATACCTATACCTACTTGTTTTAAACTGAAAGACACCTTTTTACCTGTTTTGTACTGGTAGCCACCACCTTGGTGTGAAGCAGTGCAGGAGATGGAAGGGGACACACCAGAGTCAGCTGTGAGCCAGAGCTTCTGCTATCCTCAATGACAGTTATCTTCTTACCAGGCGTGAGTTAGGGTTGCAAAAGGCTAGACAAGAAGGCTAAGGGGATGGGCTCCTCTCCTGTGTAATGAAAGCTTCCTCTTTGGGGAAGTGGCGAGGTCTTAGAGCTTATGCACTTTTGTACTGGATTCACTTTTTCCCTGCCTGAGTGCTCCTGTCTTAGATACTGGGTTAGGTGCTAAAGAGGTTGGCGTCACACTGCTGAGCTGAGCTCACCCTTGCAGACGGTGTCAGTCTCTGTGCTGGACAGAGTCTTCTCGCCCTAAAGATGGGTGGTCATGTGCTCTCTGGCAGTGCCTGCCTCTGCACATACCTGAAGTGGGGTCGGCTCTGAGCTGGTTCAATTTCCTCTAAGTGTGTGCACTCTCCTTAACAATGGCAACCTCTGCCATAGTGTGGGGCAGCACAAAAACAAGACAGGCTAGAGAAAGGATCTGATATGGTCTGGGATGTGCATTAATGTGGTCCCAGCAAACTGACCAGAGTCTCAGATAATTTTTAATCTGCAGTACATACTGAGAACAGGAGTAAGCAAGGGCGTCCAGACAGCCTTCAAGAGCAAAGTCTTGGTTTCTTATAGGCCTCTGGTAACCCACACTGGTTTTCAGACCAACTAAGAAGACTCATCTTCCAGACGTCAGACCCCTGGTCTGGGGTACCTAATATGTGGCTTGAATCTCTCACTCTTCACTGAGGGTCCTTGGGCCATTGTATCCCCTTCCTTTTCTGGGTTCCCCACAAGAGGTGATGTTCCTGACCATACTATAGATCAGAGCTCCTCCGTTCCTACCAGACTCTGTGTGAATCTTTCTTTACTGCCTAAGTCATAGAAGAGACTGGCAGTCTCTAGGTTGTTTCTGGTGAGAGTTGCTCCACATGGTTGTGCAATTTGGATGTGTTCATGGGGGAAGTGATCCCAGCATCCTCCTACTCTGTCTCTCCACTCTGACATTTTTTAACTGTACATGCTAAATTTATGGTACTGGAAAAGTATCAATATGATATTCAGGATATTGTTAGAAGTTTCAGCTACTAAAAATAATCTAATAAACATTTTAACTAAAGTTTTGAACATAGCATAAATTAAAGAAACATGAAAACAAAGGAAAGGAAACTCATGGTTTAAAAGACTAAAAAAAAGTACAGAAACCTCCATTTTTCTAAATTTAATATTAGACAACGAAATCTTATCAAAATTTTAACCAGAGTTTTTAGACACAGGAAAGTCTGTTATAAATGTCATATGACAAGACAAAAGACATTGCATATCTAAAACAATTTTGAAAAAGAGCAGTCAATTTGAAAGAATGAGTCTCCTCAGTGTTATTATATAGCTACAATAATGAAGATTGTGTTGTATTGTTGAAGGGGTAGAACATAGAAATGGAACAGACTAAAAAAATAGTTAAAACAGCAATAATATATCACTACAAACCTATTAGAATGGATAAAATGAACTTTAAAAATACCGTTAACAATAAATGTTGGAGAGGATATTGAAAATGGTATCATGTATACCCTGATGGTGGGAATATAAAATAAAACAACAGCTTTGGAAAATAGGAGGGGAATTTTATATAAAACCAAACATACAATGATAATACTATCCAGTAATTTCATTCTTGGGCATTTATTCCAAGGAAGTGAAAGTTTATATTCACATAAAAATTTGTATAGACAAACTGAAAGCCACAATCACAGAAAACAAATCAATCTGATTACATGGAACACAACCATGTCTAACTCAATGAAACTATGAGCCATGCCATGTAGGGCCACCCAAGATGGTAGCGTTGTGGTGGAGAGTTCTGACAAAAAGTGGTCCACTGGAGAAGGGAATGGCAAACCACTTCAGTATTCTTGCCTTGAGAACCCCATGAACAGTATGAAAAGGCAAAAAGATAGGACACTGAAAGATGAACTCCCCAGGTCGGTAGATGCCCGATATGCTACTGGAGATCAGTGGAGAAATAACTCCAGAAAGAATGAAGAGATGGAGCCAAAGCAAAAACAACACCCAGTTGTGGATGTGACTGGTGATTGAAGTAAAGTCTGATGCTGTAAAGAGCAATATTGCATAGGAACCTGGAATTTTAGGTCCATGATTCAAGGCAAATTGGAAGTGATCAAACAGGAGATAGCAAGAGTGAACTGCAACATTTTAGGAATCAGCAAACTAAAATGGACTGGAATGGGTGAATTTAACTCAGATAACCATTGTATCTACTACTGTGGACAATAATCCATTAGAAGAAATGGCGTAGCCATCATAGTCAACAAAAGAGTCTGAAGTGCAGTACTTGGATGCAATCTCAAAAATGACAGAATGATCCCTGTTCATTTCCAAGGTAAATCATTCAATATCACAGTAACGCAAGTAATGCTGAAGAAGCTGAAGTTGAACGGTTCTATGAAGACCTACAAGACCTTCTAGAATTAACACCCCAAAAAGATGTCCTTTTCATTATAGGGGACTGGAATGCAAAAGTAGGAAGTCAAGAAACACCTGGAATAACAGGCAAATTTTGTCTTGGAGTACAGAATGAGGCAGGGCAAAGGCTAAGAGAGTTTTGCCAAGAGAATGCACTGGTCATAGCAAACACCCTCTTCCAACAACACAAGAGATGACTCTACATATGGACATCACCAGATGGCCAACACCAAAATCAGATTGATTATAACCTTTACCCAAAGATGGAGAAGCACTATACAGTCAGCAAAAACAAGACTGACTGTGGTCAAGCTGACTGTGGTCATGAACTCCTTATTGCCAAATTCAGACTTAAATTGAAGAAAGTAAGGAAAACCACTAGACCATTCAGGTATTACCTATATCAAATTCCTTATGATTATACAGTGAAAGCGACAAAGAGATTCAAGGGATTAGATCTCATTGAGAGAGTGCCTGAAGAACTATGGACGTAGGTATGTAACACTGTACAGGGGGCAGGGATCAAGACCATCTCCAAGGAAGAAATGAAAAATGACAAAATGATTGTCTGAGGAGACCTTAAGAATAGCTGTGAATAGAAGAGAAGTGAAAGGCAAAGGAGAAAAAGAAAGATAAAACCATTTGACTGCAGAGTTCCAAAGAATAGCAAGGAGAGATAAGAAAATCTTCCTCAGTGATCAGCACAAAGAAATAGAGGAAAACAACAGAATGGGAAAGACTAGAGATCTCTTCAAGAAAATTAGAGATACCAAGGGAACATTTCATGCAAAAATGAGCACAATAATGGACAGAAATGATATGGAGCTAAGAGAAGCAGAAGATATTAAGAATAGGTGGCAAGAATACAAAGAAGAACTACACAAAAAAGATCTTCATGACCCATATCACTATGGTGTAATCATTCACCTACAGACAGAAATCATGGAATGCGAAGTCAAGTGGGTCTTAAGAAGCATCATTATGAACAAAGCTAGTGGAGGTGATGGAATTTCTGTTGAGCTATTTCAAATCCTAAAAGAGGATGCTGTGAAAGTGTTGCACTCAATATGTCAGCAAATTTGGAAAATTCAGCAGTGGCCACAGGATTGGAAAAGGCCAGTTTTCCTTCCAATCCCAAAGAAAAGCAATGCCAAAGGATGCTCAAAATACCACACAATTGCACTCATCTCACATGCTAGCAAAGTAACGTTCATAATTCTCCAAGCCAGGCTTCAACAGCACATGAACTGTGAACTTCCAGAAGTTGAAGCTGGATTTAGAAAAGACAGAGGGACCAGAGATCAAATTGCCAACATCCGTTGGATCATCAAAAAAGCAAGAGAGTTCCAGCAAAACATCTACTTCTTCCTTATTGACTATACCAAAACCTTTGACTATGTGGATCACAACAAACTGTGGAAAATTCTTAAAGAAATGGAAATACCAGACCACCTGACCTGCCTCCTGGGTAATCTGTATGCAGGTCAGAAAGTAAGAGTAAGAAATGGACATGGATCAACACACTGGTTCCAAATCAGGAAAGGAGTACATCAAGGCTGTATATTGTCACCCTGCTTATTTAACTTATATGCAGAGTACATGATGAGAAATGCTGGGCTGGATGAAGCCCAACCTGGAGTCAAGATTGCTGGGAGAAATATAAATAACCTCAGATACGCAGATGACACCACCCTTATGGCAGAAAGTGAAGAAGAACTAAAGAGCCTCTTGATGAAAGTGAAAGAGAACAGTGACAGAATTGGCTTAAAACTCAACATTCAGAAAACTAAGATCATGGCATCTGGTCCCATCACTTCATGGCAAATAGAATGGGAAGCAATGGAAACAGTGGCTGACTTTATTTTTTTAGTCTCCAAAATCACTTCAGATGGTGACTGCAGTCATGAAATTAAAAGACACTTGCTCCTTCTAAGAAAAGTTATGACCAACCTAGACAGCATATTAAAAAGCAGAGACATTACTTTGCCAACAGAATTCCGCCTCGTCACAGTCATGGTTTTTCCGCTAGTTATGTATGGATCTGAGAGTTGGACGACAAAGAAAGCTGAGCACCGAAGAATTGATACTTTTGAACTGTGGTGTTGGAGAAGACTGTTGAGAGTCCCTTGGACTGCAAGGACATCCACCCAGTCCATCCTGGACTGGTTGATTAGTCCAGGAGATCAGTCCTGGGTGTTCATTGGAAGGACTGATGTTGAAGCTGAAACTCCAATACTTTGGCCACCTGATGCAAAGAGCTGACTCATTTGAAAAGACCCTGATGCTTGAAAAGATTGAAGGCTGGAAAAGAAGGGGATGACAGAGGATGAGATGGTTGGATGGCATCACCAACTCAACAGACATGAGTTTGAGTAAACCCAGGGGTTGGTGATGGACAGGGAGGCCTGGCCTGCTGCAGTCCATGGGGTCGTGAAAAATTGGGCATAACTGAACGACGGAACTGAACTGAACTATTAACAATAACCCTAAACAGGAATGTTATTAAAGTGGGTGAGTGGTAAAGCAAACATTGTAATGAACAATTGATATATTTGACAACTTAGATGTGCCTCCAGGGCACATCTTTTATACTGAATAAAAAAAAACCAATATCAAAAAGCAACATACTTTTTGATCTATTTTATATATCATTCTCAAAAATCATAAAATTAATGAAATGCAGAATAAATTAATGCTTGCTAGATGTTAGGGGGAAAGGATGGAGAGACAAGAAGCTGTGGCTCTAAAAGAGTAGCCCAAGCAGTCCTTGTGGTGGAAATACTCTATATCTTAATTGTCACAGTGGTCACAGTAATATACACATGAGATAAAATTTGTAGAAATACAAAGGATTATGAGAGTAAGATGAATAATTACATGCCAAGGAATTGGATAACTTAAAAGAAATAGGTGAACTTAGAAACTTATAATCTCTCAAGACCAAATCCAGAAGAAGTGGAAAATCTCAGCAGATTTATTACTGATAAGAAGATTGACTCAGTAGCTAACGATCTCCCAATGAAAACTGCCCAGGACCAGAGACTTCCTGGGTGAATTCTATTATTGTTATAGTATTTATACCAATGTATGTATAGAGGAGATCATGGCAACCCACTCCAATATTCTTGCCTAGAAATTCCCCATGGACAGAGGATCCTGAGGGACTTCAAGACATAGGGTCTCACAGAGTTGGACATGACTGAAGCAGCTCAGCAAGCACACACATATACCATGTATAATACAAAACATGTAAAGTCAATTTAACATCAATCTTACTCAAATTTTTCCAAAAATCTGAAGAAGCCTGAACATTTCCAAATTTATTTTATGAAGCAGGTATTACCATAATATCAGAGACAGAAAAAAAGACATAACAAGAAAAGAAAACTTTTGCCAATATCTCTGATAAATTTAGATGCAAAATCCTCAACAAAATACTGGAAAACTAAATTTACAGCACATTAAAATAATCATGAACTATTACTAAATGAAATTTGTCCCTGAGATAACAAGGATGGCTCAATATTAAAAAATTGCTCAATGTGATTTACCACATTAACAGAATAAAGGATTAAAATCACATGATCACTGCAAAAGATACAGAGAAGGCATTTGATAAAATTCAATGCACTTTCATGATAAAAAACACTCAGTAAACTAGGAAAGAAGGATATTAACATTTTACTCAATGGTGAAAACTGAAGCATTCACTCTAAGATAATGCACCAAATATCTATTAATGGATAAATGCATAAAGAAAATGTGGTATATACTTTCAATGGAATATTATTCAGTCATAAGAAAGAAGGGAATCTTGTCATATGCCATAGGATTGTTGCACCTTGAGGACATTAAGTGAAAAAACCAAGAAATATTATGATAAACTGCACCTATATGGTACATCTAATATAGTAAAATTCACAGGAGTATAAAGTAGAATGTTGATTACTTAGGGCTGGAGTGTTGGGAAAATGAAAAGTTACTGCTCGAAGTGTATTGAATACCAGTAGCTCAAGATGAAAAATTTCTAGAAATTTACTGTACAACATTGTAATGAATGATGCACTTATAAAATTAAGTATATATCATTTTTTTCTATAATAAAAAATAAAAACTTCATAGATACAGAATAGTAATAAATGATACAGAAACTTCTGTTTATCATTAACCAGATTAAACAAATATATAGTTTTAATTTTCATAATAATTTTAGAGAAATGCATTATTATTTTTATTGCACTTATTGTACACACAAGGTAACTATAGCCTTATCAAAGGCAATTGTGATAGTTTCTGATATGTAAAGAATTTACACTTCTCGATGTGATTCCAAGAGCCCATGGAAACCAAAGAGCATAGTTCTATAGTATCATAGATCAACCGCATCCCAGTCTAAAGTAAAAATCGCCTCAAAGTTTTCCGAAGACACTTCTTGTCTGCCAAAGCATTAGTATTAGTTTTCAAGGAAGTTTTGAAATCTCAGATTTATTAACTGGAAGGTCATATTTTTAAAATACCTTACGATTATTTTTTAAATAGTTTTAGGTTCACACCAGGAATGCAAGGTTTTTTTAACATCCGCAAATCAATCAATGTAATACACCACATTAACAAATTGAAAGAAAAAAACCATATGGTTATCTCAATAGATGCAGAAAAAGCCTTTGACAAAATTCAGCATCCATTTATGATTAAAACCCTCCAGAAAGCAGGAATAGAAGGAACATATCTCAACATAATAAAAGCTATATATGACAAACCCACAGCAAACATTATCCTCAATGGTGAAAAATTGAAAGCATTTCCCCTAAAGTCAGGAACAAGGCAAGGATGCCCACTTTCACCACTACTATTCAACATAGTTTTGGAAGTTTTGGCCACAGCAATCAGAGCTGAAAAAGAAATAAAAGGAATACAGATAGGAAAAGAAGAAGTAAAACTCTCACTGTTTGCAGACGACATGATTCTCTACATAGAAAACCCTAAAGACTCTACTAGAAAATTACTAGAGTTGATCAATGAATATAGTAAAGTTGCAGGATATAAAATTAACACACAGAAATCCCTTGCATTCCTATACTCCAATAATGAGAAAACAGAAAGAGAAATTAAGGAAACAATACCATTCACCATTGCATCAAAAAGAATAAAATACTTAGGAATATATCTACCTAAAGAAACAAAAGACTTATATATAGAAAACTATAAAACACTGATGAAAGAAATCAAAGAGGACACAAACAGATGGAGAAATATACCGTGTTCATGGATTGGAAGAATTAATATAGTGAAAATGAGTATACTACCCAAAGCAATCTATAGATTCAATGCAATCCCTATCAAGCTACCAATGGTATTTTTCACAGAACTAGAACAAATCATCTCACAATTTGTATGGAAATATAAGAAACCTCGAATAGCCAAAGCAATCTTGAGGAAGAAGAATGGAACTGGAGGAATCAACCTGCCTGACTTCAGGCTCTACTACAAAGCCACATTCATCAAGACAGTATGGTACTGGCACAAGGATAGAAATATAGATCAATGGAACAAAATAGAAAGCCCAGAGATAAACCCACGCACCTATGGACACCTCATCTTCGACAAAGGAGGCAAGAATATTCAATGGAGAAAAGACAATCTCTTTAACAAGTGGTGCTGGGAAAACTGGTCAACCACTTGTAAAAGAATGAAACTAGAACATTTCCTAACACCGTACACAAAAATAAACTCAAAATGGATTAAAGATCTAAATGTAAGACCAGAAACAATAAAACTCCTAGAGGAAAACATAGGCAAAACACTCTCCGACATAAATCACAGCAGGATCCTCCATGACCCACCTCCTAGAATATTGGAAATAAAAGCAAAAATAAACAAATGGGACCTAATTAAAATTAAAAGCTTTTGCACAACAAAGGAAACTATAAACAAGGTGAAAAGACAGCCTTCAGAATGGGAGAAAATAATAGCAAATGAAGCAACAGACAAACAATTAATATCAAAAATATACAAGCAACTTCTGCAGCTGAATTCCCGAAAAATAAACGACCCAATCAAAAAATGGGCCAAAGAACTAAACAGACATTTCTCCAAAGAAGACATACAGATGGCTAACAAACACCTGAAAAGATGCTCAACATCACTCATTATTAGAGAAATGCAAATCAAAACCACAATGAGGTATCATTTCACACCAGTCAGAATGGCTGCTATCCAAAAGTCTACAAGCAATAAATGCTGGAGAGGGTGTGGAGAAAAGGGAACCCTCTTACACTGTTGGTGGGAATGCAAGCTAGTGCAGCCACTGTGGAGAACAGTGTGGAGATTCCTTGAAAAACTGGGAATAGAACTGCCATATGGCCCGGCAATCCCACTGCTGGGCATATACACCGAGGAAACCAGAATTGAGGGAGACGCGTGTACCCCAATGTTCATCGCAGCACTGTTTGCAATAGCCAGGACATGGAAGCAACCTGGATGTCCATCGGCAGACGAATGGATAAGGAAGCTGTGGTTCATATACACAATGGAATATTACTCAGCCATTAAAAAAAATACATTTGAATCGGTTCTACTGAGATGGATGAAACTGGAGCCCATTATACAGAGTGAAGTAAGCCAGAAAGAAAAACAACAATACAGTATACTAATGCATATATATGGAGTTTGAAAGATGGTAACGATGACCCTATGTGCGAGACAGAATAAGAGACACAGATGCATGGAACAATTTTATGGACTCTGGGGGAGAAGGTGAGGGTGGGACGTTCTGGGAGAATAGCATTGAAACATGTATATTATCATATGTGAAACGGAGCACCATTCCATGTTCGATGCATGAGACAAGGGCTCAGGGCCGGGGCAATGGGATGATCCAGAGGGATGGGATGGGGAGGGAGGTGGGTGGGGGGTCCAGGAGGGGGAACACATGTAAACCCATGGCAGGTTCATGTCAATGTATGGCAAAGACTATTGCAATGTTGTGAAGTGATTGGCCCCCAACTAAAATAAATAAATTTATAAAAAAAAAAAAAAAATTAAGAGAAAAGTACAGAAATTTCCCATTGCCCCCTGCCCATACATACAGAGTCTCTCCCATTATAGACTACTCCCAGAATATAGTAGATTTGTTACAATTGATGAACCTACATTCAGTTCAGTCACTTAGTCATGTCCGACTCTTTGTGACCTCATGAACTGCAGCAAGTCAGGCCTCCCAGTCCATCACCAACTCCAAGAGTTTACTCAAACTCATGTCCATTGAGTCAGTGATGCCATCCACCATCTCATCCTCTGTCGTCCCCTTCTCCTCCTGCCTTCAATCTTTCCCAGCATCAGGGTCTTTTCCAATGAGTCAGCTCTTTGCATCAGGTGGCCAAAGTATTGGAATTTCAGCTTTAACATTAGTCCTTCCAATGAACACCCAGGACTGATCTCCTTTAGGATGGACTGGTTGGATGTCCTTGCAGGCCAAGAGACTCTCAAGAGTGTTCTCCAGCACCACAGTTCAAAAGCATCAATTCTTCGGTGCTCAGCTTTCTTTATAGTTCAACTCTCACATCCACACATGACTACTGGAAAAACCATAGCCTTGACTAGACGGACCTTGGTTGGCAAAGTAATGTCTCTGCTTTTTAAAATGCTATCCAGGGTGGTCATAACTTTTCTTCCAAGGAGTAGGCGTCTTTTTATTTCATGGCTACAGTCACCAACTGCTGTGATTTTGGAGCCCAAAAAAATGAAGTCTGTCTCTGTTTCCACTGTTTCTCCATCTATTTGCCATGAAGTGATGGGCCTGGATGCTATGATCTTTTTTTCTGAATGTTGAGCTTTAAGACAACTTTTTCACTCTCCTCTTTCACTTTCATGAAAAGGCTCTTTAGTTCTTCTTCACTTTCTACCATAAGGGTGGTATCATCTGCATATCTGAGGTTATTGATATTTCTCCCAGTAATCTTGATTTCAGTTTGTGCTTCATCCAACCCAACATTTCTGATGATGTACTCTGCATATAAGTTAAATAAGCAGGGTGACAATATACAGCCTTGACATACTCCTTTTCCTATTTGGAACCATTCTGTTGTTCCATGTCCAGTTCTAACTGTTGCTTCCTGACCTGCATACAGATTTCTCAAGAGGCAGGTCAGGTGGTCTGGTATTTCCATCTCTTTAAGAATTTTCCACAGTTTACTGTGACCCAAAGAGTCAAAGGCTATGGCATAGTCAATAAAGCAGAAATAGATGTTTTTCTGGAACTCTCTTGCTTTTTTGATGATCCAGCAGATGTTTGCAATTTGATCTCTGGTTCCTCTGCCTTTTCTAAAACCAGCTTGAACATCTGGAAGTTCACGGTTCACATATCCCTGAAGCCTGGCTTGGAGAATTTTGAGCATTACTTTGCTAGCGTTTGAGATGAGTGCAATTGTGTAGCAGTTTGAGCATTCTTTGGCATTGCCTTTCTTAGGAACTGGAATGAAAACTGACCTTCTCAAGTCCTGTGGGCATGCTGAACTTTCCAAATCTGCGTATTGGGTGCAACACTTTCACAGCATCCTCTTTTAGGATTTGAAATAGCTCAGTGGGAATTCCATCACCTCCACTAGCTTTTGGGGAAGGCAATGACAACCCACTCCAGTACTTTTGCCTGGAAAATCCCATGGACAGAGGAGCCTGGTAGGCTGCAGTCCATGGGGTCGATAAGAGTTGTACATGACTGAGCGACTTCACTTTCACTTTTCACTTTCATGCATTGGATAAGGAAATGACAACACACTCCAGTGTTCTTGCCTGGAGAATCCCAGGGACGAGGGAGACTGGCGAGCTGCTATCTTTGTGGTCGCACAGAGTCAGACACGACTGAAGCGACTTAGCAGTTCGTAGTGATACTTCCTAAGGCCCACTTGACTTCACATTCTATGATGTCTGGCTCTAGGTGAGTGATCACACCATTATGATTATCTGGGTCCTGAAGATCTTTTTCATACAGTTTTCTGTGTATTCTTGCCACCTCTTCTTAATATCTTCTGCTTCTGTTAGGTCCCTACCATTTCTGTCCTTTATTGAGCCCATCTTTGCATGAAATGTTCCCTTGGTATCTCTAATTTTCTTGAAGAGATCTCTAGTCTTTCCCATTCTGTTGTTTTCCTCTATTTCTTTGCACTGATCATTGAGGAAGGCTTTCTTATCTCTCCTTTTTAATCTTTGGAACTCTGCAGTCAAATTGGTATATCTTTCTTTTTCTCTTTTGCTTTTCGCTTCTCTTCTTTTCACAGCTATTTGTAAGGCCTACTCAGACAGCCATTTTGCTTTTTTGCGTTTCTTTTTCTTGGGGATGGTCTTGATCCCTGCCTCCTGTACAATGTCATGAACCTCCTCCATAGTTCATCAGACACTCTGTCGATCAGATCTAGTCCCTTAAATCTATTTCTCACTTCCACTGTATAATCGTTAGGGGGTTGATTTAGGTCATACCTGAATGGTCAAGTGGCTTTCCCTACTTTCTTCAACTTAAATCTGAATTTGGCAGTAAGGTTTTCATGATCTGAGCCATAGTCAGCTCCTGGTCTTATTTTTGCTGACTGTATAGAGCTTCTCCATCTTTGGCTTCAAGAAATATAATCCATCTGATTTTGATGTTGGCTATCTGGTGATGTCCATGTGTAGAGTCTTCTCTTGTGTTGTTGGAAGAGGGTGTTTGCTATGACCAGTGCATTCTCTTGGCAAAACTTTCTTAGCTTCTGCCCTGCTTCATTCTGTACTCTAAAGCCAAATTTGCCTGTTACTCCAGGTGTTTTTTGACTTCCTACTTTTGCATTCCAGTCCCCTATAATGAAAAGGACATCTTTTTGGGGTGTTAATTCTAGAAGGTCTTGTAGGTCTTCATAGAACCGTTCAACTTCAGCTTCTTCAGTATTACTGATTGGGGCATAGACTTGGATTACCATGATGTTGAGTGGTTTGCCTTGAAACGAACAGAGATCATTCTGTCATGTTTGAGACTGCATCCAAGTACTGCATTTTGGACTCTTTTGTTGACTCTGATGGCTGCTTACATTAACAATTATTATTATCCAAAGTCCATAGTTTATATTAAGATTCATTCTTGGTGTTGTACAATCTATGGGTTCAGACAGATGACAGGTAACCACTAATATAGTATCATAGAGTATTTTCACTGGTCAAAAGATCCTCTTTGCTCTATCTTTTCCTCTCTCCCTCACCCACCTTCCTGGCAACTACCTACCTTTTTACTGTCTCCAGAGTTTCACATTTTCTAGAATGTCATATCATTGGAAACATACAGTAAGTAAATTTTCAAATTGTTTTTTTATTTTGTGTGTGCCTTAGTTTTCTCCATGCCTTTTAGTGACTCTATAGCTCATTTCTATTTAGTGTTTGATAATAGTCCGTTGTCTTCATTTATCAGAGTTTGTCTGTTCACCTACTGAAGGACCTCTTGGTTGCTCCAAAAATTGAGCAATTTTAAATAAAGCTGCTAGAAACATTTCTGTGCAGGATTTTGTGTGGACAAAAATTTTCATCTCCTTTGGGTGAATACCAAGGAATTAGACTTCTATATGTTAAGTTCTGTTAAGAGTATGTTAATTTTGGAAGAAACTGACAAACTGCCTTTCAAAATAGTTATACCATTTTCTATTCCCACCAACAAGGAATAAGAGTTCCTGTTGCTCCAAATACTTTAGAAAGTCACTTTTGAATCTAAGCCTCAATTAAATAAAAATCAAACTGTTAGAGTCATTCTCACCTGTTTATACATTAAATTCCAAATCTAGGCTGTTTGTCTCGCCCACATTTATATTTTATTTTCTTGGTTCTAAAAGGTATAAATGACTTCCCCAGTGGCTTAGCGGTAAAGAATCCACTTGCAATGCAGGAGACACAAGAGACGTAGATTTGATCCCTGGGCTGGGAAGATCCTCTGGAGAAGTAAATGGCAACCCACTCCATATTATCGCCTAGGAAATCCCATAGACAGAGAATCATGGCAGGTTACAATTGATTGGGTCACAAAAAAGGCAGCACAACTTAGCAAATAAACAACAACAACAACAACAATGCCTATCATACTATTTCCATATTAGAATCCTGTTGAAATTAACTGTCAAGATCCTATAAATAACGGAATAATCTACCTCTTCCTACAGTTGACATTGCAGGTTTCCTCTGAACAATTCTGAGATTAACCATGATGAGGGTCTTTGAGGCAATAAGTCTGTTCCTTTGCCCCTTGGATATAATACTATTGCATTTGTTTTCTTTGCTTTTAAGCACAACAATATGTCTTGAGCTTATCTTGTATATTCATTGACTGGAGGTGGAAATAAATCATTCTCCAAAAAAGTCTTAGTTTATTTCATGGGAAATAATATTTACAAACCATAAGCTGGACCTCACGTAGAATAATACAAGAATTATTAAATTATATCTTTTATCTAGCCATTCCCAAACTTAGACAATTTTTATGGTAACAATTTTCTCAAGAATACTTACTGTAATTATAGAAGGCAGAACATCAGAAGTCTCTAGACTTCACTTGTATTTATGAAGCACCTATGCTGAAAATTTTCACACATTATTATATTGCCATTTTTAATATTTATTTATTTTTCTTTTTTTAATTAGTTTACTTTCTATTTTTTAACTTTACAATATTGTATTTGTTTTGCCACACATTGACATGAATCCACCATGTGTGTACATGTTTTCCCCTTCCAGAACTCCCCTTCTGCCTCCCTCCCCATCCCATCCCTCCAGGTCATCCCGGTGCACCAGCCCCGAGCACCCTGTATCATGCAATGAACCTGGACTGGCGATTAGTTTCACATATGTAAAGCAGTTTTAGATTTACAGAAAAAGTGAGAAGCTAGAATAGATAGTTTCATCTGTCCCGCATTCAGTTCTCCCTATTATTAGCATCTTCCTTTAATATATTTTAGTACAATTATAAACTAATATTAATACCTTGTTATTAACTGAAGTCGAGAAGGCAATGGCACCCCACTCCAGTACTCTTGCCTGGAAAATCCCATGGACAGAGGAGCCTGGTAGGCTACAGTCCATGGGGTCGCTAGGAGTCAGACACGACTGAGAGACTTCACTTTCACTTTTCCCTTTCATGCACTGGAGAAGGAAATGGCAACCCACTCCAGTATTCTTGCCTGGAGAATCCTAGGGACAGCAGAGCCTGGTGGGCTGCCATCTGTGGGGTTGCATAGAGTCGGACACGACTGAAGTGACTTAGCAGCATTAACTGAAGTCATTATTTTATTTATCTTCTTTTAGTTTTTACCTAATTAAATTTTTCTGTTCTGGAGTCCCATTCAGGATACCACATTACATTTAGTTGTCATATCTCCTTAGGCCCTGCTTTACTGTAGAAATTTCTCAGACTTTCCTCACTTTTGCTGACTTTAGCAGGTTTGAGGAGTAACAGTCAAGCATTTTGTAAGATGCTCCAGTATTGGAATTTGGTTGATGTTTTTCTCTTGATAAAATTGATGATACAGGTTTTAGGGAAAAAGTAAACAAAATAAAGCACCATTTTCATCATACAATATCATGGCTACATACATGATTTTTGACAATTGATATTAAATAATGCAGTGTTGTCAGGTTTATTCACTGTAAAATCATTTTTATTTATCTTCTTCTTTTCTCTACTATATTCTTTGGAAGTCTCTAAGTGAAAGGATCCTTACTCCTTGAGGGTGGAGTAGCAACATAAATGTATGGAGGATTTATCTCTTCTCTCCCATCTATTAATTTATCCAACCTTAATTTTTATCAGAATGGACTCATAAATATGTAGTTTACAATTTGGATTATAATCCAATGCTATTTTATTTTTTTATTTTAGTTCACACAACCTTCAGCTTTATCTATTGATAGTGATTCAGTTGGAGCATGTGCTCCTTTGACATACCTTCATCTACACACTTGTTTTTTTGCTTTTAGCACTTTTTTTATGGCACAACAAAATGCTGCACACTGTTGAATTATATATATTTATTGCCTCAGTCTAGAAACAGCCACCCTGGTTCCTTTTGCTGGATAATGATGTTAGAAATCAAGGTCTGGTTGCTAGTTCTGTCTATTGTCATTGGATTGTCATTTACTTTAAGACTTCAGAGCTGGTAAAATACATAAATATATGACAAAGCATTTGTTATTTGATTGTGGAAATCTATGTCTATGAGAGATAATTTAAATATTTCTGATTATTTTGGTTACAACTGACACAAATAACGTCTTGAATTTTGGGACTCACCTTTGGTATGAAATAGCATTAAGTCAGCTTGATTGTATCTTTCTAAACTTAGGCTGAGTTATTGCTGTTGTTCAGTCACTCAGTCATGTCTGACTCTGTGACCCCATGGATTGCAGCATGCTAGACTTCCTTATCCTTCACCAGCTTCTGGAGCTGAGTTGTTCCATAGTAATACTCATTCTAGCTTCATGACCTTCAGTCATAACCACCATTTTCAGTTTCTTGTTCTATAAGTCCTTCAGCGGACTTTCCCCAAAACTGTAAAATTTGACTTGGCCAAGAGATCTGCTTCAGCATGAGGTCTGCATAAAAAAAAAAAATCAAAGAATTTCACACACACACACACACACACACACACACACACAGAGTAATAGTTTTACAGATTTTTAAAAGTGAAATTGAAATGCAACTTTACATGTTAAGATTTCTATTTTAATTTTTGTTTAAGTTAATTGTTAACTGATTAATTGCTATTTCCAAAATCCACCAAACAGCTATTAGAATAAAAAAAGTTAATTAAAACCGTGTTTCTGATAGTACCTATAGAAAATATAACAACATTGTTATTGTTGAATTTCAATGACCCAATTTGTTACATAATTTGCATGATGCATATTAGATTCTAAATTATCAAGAACTCAGTTTCCTTTACATCAGAAATTGTAGAATTCTAGAGCTTCTGAACTACTACAGGTGTGTGTGTGTGTTAAAATAAAAAAAAAGTTTTTATTCAGTATAGATGAATATACTACATAAGTTGAAAATGATAAGCAGTCCTTAAACTGTACTTTTGTTTGTATAGGTTAAATTAAAAGACAGGATGGTCTTGAACATCTACTTATGAGACTACAAGGTCACTGAAATTATTTTAATCCAATATCCTTTAAATGTCTTCCTCATTCTTATAAGATGCATGTAGTACACATCCATTTAGCACTTGTGTGATGGACACATAATGATCGTGATCATCCATTTCAGATAATTCTTTGTAAGTTGTCAAATCTTGCTGAAAAGGCATACTCTGGAGAAGTGACTTTTTTTGCTTGCCTTGCACTTCACTGACTTTGATAGGGATTTACTAGAAGTTGTAATTGTCTCTTCTGATCAACAATGAAGAGCACATTTCTTACTGCTCTATGTTTGTGGATTGATAAATGCTGTGAAATATGGTAGCATACCGATGTGAAGCTGGCTGATGTGAAAGGAACGTGAGCTAATGACTTACCAAGCACTACAGGGTGGCAGTAGATTGAATTTTTTGCCCATTTCTTTACTTCTTCATTTCCTCCTCTTCTGGAAAGGTTTTTAATTTTTCCAGCTCAATCAACAAAATAAGAACTGTATTTACCTAACATATGATACATAGCTTGGTTGTATTGGGTCATTTCTGATGGGAAAAGGCAGTAACCATTTGTTAAATGATACTCTTGGATCCTGGAAAAAGTTAACAAAATTTCCCGCAAACACCTCATCTCCTTCAAATAAATCATTTATATACTGAAAGAAACTGTCTTAATGATTATCAACACTAGGCCTAACACTTTACAAAATTGACACATGTACCAAATTATTTGATTACCTATCCAAAACCTCTAGAAAGAAATTTTATGACAGACCTATCTTAAATTAATTTAAAATAGCGAATTCCAAATATGGTACAGAATGATTCTTGTTTAATAGTATTTTTTTTTTCAAAGAAACATCTTCTGCAGAGTAAACATTTTTATGATAAGACTTTAGGTCTACAAATTAGCTTTAATTTGTGAATGTTTATAAGCTATAATTACTGATTAGTTCTGACCTCCTTTTTTCTTGTAAGTATATTCTTTAATCCCCATTCTCTCAGTAGGAATCCAAAATGGCAAAGTGATTTTTTCCCCCAAAGGCTTACTTTCATCAATAATAGAATTAGGAATGAACCTCACAAATACCAGGTGTAACTTGCTTACTTATCCCTAGTACATAATATGCATAGAGAAATGCACACAGAGACAGAAGACACATTCATAAAAAATAGAGAGATCTATGAATTTTTCTTTCTCTTTTTCTTTCTTCCTTTTTCCTTTCTCTTTCTCTTTCCTTCCTTCCTTCTGCCTATTATGTCTATCTTTACTGTATATATAATATGCAATTATTGTATGGCAATACATAGTAAATACTAGTGTGGTTTTTTTTAAGTAAACCATATTAATTTAACATACCAAAAGCCTAAATATCATTTGCAATAACTCTTGCTTGACTTTGCTTGATTATAAAAAAAAGAAGGTGTTTCACTGGAACAAAAAGCTCTGCCATTAACTAATTCAAACAAAGATAATGTGACAGGTTGAAGTAAGCCTACATCAGAAACTATTTTAAATTCCATAATATAAATGTGAAAAACATTTGTTACTATTATAGTAATTGTTTATGTTCTGAATTTCAATTTTTTCATTTTCACTATAAAGGAAAAAGGCAGCCCAAGACCAGAAAAATAACCAATTTAATGCTTCTCTCTAGAGGGTAATTCACCATATTTGCATGATCTAATTTAATCTCATAGCAGTCTGTCAGGTAGAGAATGTTATTGCCATTAGTAGATGAGAAAAATATGTTTTGTAATATTTAAATCAATAGTCTAAAGAAAAGAAATAGCAAAAAATGTGCTAAATCATGTTGACACCATCTTTGATCACAATTATTATCTTCTTATAAATATTGTTGACACTACTGCAAAAACAGGGGTATAGTGACATAAAATATTCTGATTATTAAATAATGAAAGGTGCACAGAATTTTCTGAAGTAGTTACAAAACATCTTAGTTATTACTGTTTCTTTTACCAAAATATTTTCATACTACATGCCTAAACTTTTTTAATAGAAAAATATTAAAATAAGACCATACCAGATAAACAAAATTGCATTTCAATAGTGATATTTCATACTTCCTTATCAGAGCTAAATCAGAGATTATAATTATAGTGCATTTTCTCCTTAACAGATCTGGGACATAAAGATTTGTGAGCTGACAAGGAAACTCTACTTTAAAGGCTGTGTTAAAATTTGCTTCTTTCATTTCTTTTCAAAGGTTAATACTAGATCAGTTGTATAACTACATCTGGGGAAAGCACTGTGTTCTTTTTCATCTGGCAAGAGAGAAACTGTGCATTTTCTATAATCAAAGAGAAAAAAAAACAAATATTTAAAAGCCATTAATTTTTTTTTTAACAATTGCATTATATTTTTCCCTAAGATACATTTGCAAGTTGAACAGTTCTATGAAGACATACAAGACCTTTTAGAACTAACACCCAAAAAAGATGTCGTTTTCACTATAGGGGACTGGAATGCAAAAGTAGGAAGTCAAGAAACACCTGGAGTAACAGGCAAATTTGGCCATGGAATACAGAATGAAGCAGGGCAAAGATAACAGAGCTTTGCCAAGAGAACACACTGGTCATAGAAAACACCCTCTTCCAACAACACAAGAGAATACTCTACACATGGACATCACCAGATGGCCAACACCAAAATCAGATGGACTATATTCTTTGCAGTCAAAGATGGAGAAGCTTTATACAGTCGACAAAAACAAGATTGAGAGCTGACTCTGGTTCATATCATGAGCTCCTTATTGTCAAATTCAGACTTAAATTGAAGAAAGTAGGGAAAATCATTAGACCATTAAGGTATGACCTAATCAAATCCCTGATGATTATACAGTGAAAGTGAAAAATAGATTTAAGGGATTAGATCTGATAGACAGAGTGCCTGATGAACTATGGACAGAGGTTTGTGGCATTGTACAAGAGACAGGGATCAAGACCATGCCCAAGAAAAAGAAATGGAAAAAGCAAGCAAAATGGCTGTCTGAGTAGGCCTTACAAATAGCTGTGAAAAGAGGAGAAGCGAAAAGCAAAGGAGAAAAGGAAAGATATACCCATTTGAATGCAGAGTTCCAAAGAATAGCAAGGAGAGATAAGAAAGCCTTCCTCAGCGATCAATGCAAAGAAATAGAGGAAAACAATTGAATGGGAAAGAATAGAGATCTCTTCAAGAAAATTAGAGATACCAAGGGAACATTTCATGCAAAGATGAGCTCAATAAAGGACAGAAATGGTATGGACCTAACAGAAGCAGAAGATATTAAGAAGAGGTCAAAAAAATACACAAAACTATACAAAACAGACCTTTATGACCCAGAAAATCACAATGGTGTGATCACTCACCTAGAGCCAGACATCCTGGAATGTGATGTCAAGTGGTCCTTAGGAAGCATCACTACCAACAAAGCTAGTGGAGGTGATGGAATTTCAGTTGAACTATTCTAGATCCTAAAGATGATGCTGTGAAAGTGATGCACTTAATATGCCAGCAAATTTGGAAAACTCAGCAGTGGCCACAAGGACTGGAAAAGGTCAGTTTTCCTTCCAATCCCAATGAAAGGCAATGCCAAAGAATGCTCAAACTACCGCACAATTGCACTCATCTCACATGCTAGTTAAGTAATGCTCAAAATTCTCCAAGCCAGGCTTCTGAAATACATGAGCTCTGAACTTCCATATGTTCAAGCTGGTTTTAGAAAAGCCAGAGGAACCAAAGATCAAATTGCCAGCATCTGCTGGATCATTGAAAAAGCATGAGAGTTCCAGAAAAAAAAAACAAAAACATCTATTTCTTCCTTATTGACTTTGCCAAAGACTTTGACTGTGTTGATCACAGTAAACTTTGGAAAATTCTGAAAGAGATGGGAGTACCAAACCACTTGACCTGCCTCTTGAGAAATCTGTAGGCAGGTCAGGAAGCAACAGTTAGAACTGGTCATGGAACAACAGACTGGTTCCAAATAGCAAAAGGAGTACGTCAAGGCTGTATATTGTCACCCTGTTCATTTAACTTATATAGAATACATCATGAGAAATGCTGGGCTGGATGAAGCACAAGCTGGAATCAAGACTGCTGGGAGAAATACCAATAACCTCCGATATGCAGATGACACCCCTTATGGCAGAAAGTGATGAAGAACTAAAGAGTCTCTTGATGAAAATGAAAGAGGAGAGTGAAAATGTTGGCTTAAAACTCAACATTCAGAAAAGTAAAATCATGGCATCCAGTCCCATCACTTCATGACAAATAGATGGGGAAACAGTGAAAACAGTGGCTGACTTAATTTTTGAGGGCTCCAAGATCACTGCACTTGGTGACTGTAGTCATGAACTTAAAAGATGCTTAATCCTTGGAAGGAAAATTACGATCAACCTAGACAGCATATTAAAAAGCGGAGACATTACTTTGCCATCAAAGTTCCGTCTCGTCAAGGCTATGGTTTTTCCAGTAGTCATGTATAGATTTGAGAGTTGGACTATAAAGAAAACTAAGCACCAAAGTATTGATGATTTTGAACTGTGGTGTTGGTGAAGACGCTTGAGAGTCTCTTGAACTGCAAGGAGATGAAACCAGTTCATACTAAAGGAGATCAGTCCTGAGGGCTCTTTGGAAGGAGTGATGTTGAAGCTGAAACTCCAATACTTTGGCCACCTGATGCGAAGAGTTGAGTCATTTGAAAAGACCCTGATGCTGGGAAAGATTGAAAGCAGGAGGAGAAGGGGACGACAGAGGATGAGATGATTGGATGGCATCACCGAATCAATGGATATGAGTTTGGGTGGACTCCAGGAGTTGGTGATGGAGAGGGAGGCCTGGCGTGCTGTGTTCCGTGGGGTCGCAAAGAGTTGGACACGACTGAGTGAGTGAACTGAACTGAACCAAAGATACATTTGCAATTTTTGTTAAGTAAAATTATATCAAATATAGAAAGAAACTAATATTAATAAACCCAGTCACACCCAAGTTGGCGTGAAAGGATTGCATGATTTTTGTTTCTGTTTTGTTTTCAATAAACCATGTTTTAAATAATATGTTTGCTACATGTAGCTGGTTCACTACATTGTAGAACAGAAACTGTATTTTGAAGATATTATACTCCAATTTATAAAGAGAAACTATTAGATTTACAGTGTTGTCAAGTTGTGAAGTACAGAAAGTTTACATAGACCCCATACCTGGTTTCTCTACTATGAATATCTTACACTAGAATGTTACCTTTGTCATAACTCATGGACTTACATTACTAAGCTATTAGTAAATAAAAGTTGAAACTGAAACTGTTAGCTGCTCAGTGATGCCCAACTCTTTGCCACCTGTGGACTGCAGCCCGCCAGAATCCTCTGTCCATTGAATTTTCCAGGCAAGAATAATGGAGTGGGTAGCCATTCCCTTCTCCAATTATTAAATAAAATGAACAATCTATTCAAATTGTCAGTTTTACCAAACATCCTTTTTCTGTTATGGTATTCTAGAGGATACCATATTACTTTGAATCCTTATACCTACTACTTTGATAATTTTGATTCTCCCTTAGCAAGCTAACTCTAAATTTATTTTCACATTTACACATAGAACCACTAGATGCAGATATATATCCTAGCACTTGTTTGCCAAAACAATTGCGTCACATCAGGCAAGGTGATCCCCTAAGTTATTCCAATAGTTATGTATTTCATCAGAGCTCTGTTTACATTATCATTTGTTTCTGTAAAATGAATAATGTCTAGCACAGTCTTAACACACCTGCGTTAACTTTACTAGAATGTAGAACATTACATATATGAACAAGTGTGTCTTAGGTGTTGGCATGAAGTAAAATGAAATGATATTATTATATGTGCAAATTGGTAGATTGTTTTCGAATTTCATCATACACTTTATGAAAGAAGAAAATTTTGAAAAATAATATTTGTTGATGGAAAAGATGAAAATTTCTATTAACTAGGCAATTTTGATCACTTTTTTTCAGATTATTGGTCTAGGTGATTGTCTTGCCTCCAATAATTAAGACTCATTAGAATATAACACTTTATTTTTCTCAAGGGTTAATCTCTCTTGCTGAAAAAATTAAAGATATCCCACTTTCAATGAATTATTTTGTTTCTTTCTTGTCATCCTGGATACTTTCTTTGTAATTGTTCTGTTCGTAGGAATCCTAGTGACTAAAGAATATGTGATATTGTATGCCATGTCTAACGTGAGTGGACATCAGATTGGAAGTAAATGATGTTGTTAAACAAAAGCCATATCATTTTGCTTTAAAACTCTGGTTTCTTTATTAAATATTCAGCATATTTTAATAAAATTGAGGTGAAGATCAGAAATATTTAATGACTAATAAGTATTTCTAATCCTCACATGCCATTGTAATTTTATAAATTGGATTGATTCTTTATAATCGTCCTGATTCCTTCCATCAGCTTTCTTAATGAATCTCACCCAAGGTTCAGTAGTCCAGAGAAGATGAGAGTTCCCACTCAGATAAAACAAGCTTTGAACAAGAAGTGAGGAAACTTACTTGGAAGAGTGAAGACTGATGCATGGCTTTCTACTCTTTATTGACTTGGGGCCACTTAAAATCTGTTTCTTCGTGTGTAAAATGGACTTGATATATATCTTTGAAGTTATTAATAATTAGAAATTGTGTAATGTATGTGAAGAATATTAGATAGTCTTTGATAAGTGATAGACATTTAAAGATAACAGTTATTTATTATATTATTTTAGAATATATAAAAATAAATTGTTGTTTTAATAATACTATGGTACTGCTACTATTTGGGGCTTCCCTTGTGGCTCAGCTGGTAAAGAATCTGCCTGCAATGTGGGAGACCTGGGTTCAATCCCTGGGTTGGGAAGATCCCCTGGAGAAGGGAATGACTACCCACTCCAATATTCTGGCCTGGAGAATTCCATGGACTGTATAGTCCATGGGGTCAAAAAGAGTCGTACATGACTGAGAAATAGACTTTACCATCAGCATGCACTAATTCAATGAATATTTACTAGGCATCTTCTAAATACCATGAGCTAAGTTCTAGGGATTTACCAAAGAACAAAACACAGAAATCTCTGTTTTTATGCTTTTATGACCTAGCAAGAGTGAGATCAGAGTGAGCAATGGAAAATGAGGAGGACTAGGTATACAGACAATATATCACTGGGTGGTCAATGAATACTAGCATAATAGCACTATTGACAAAGGAGATAGAATATGCAATGCAAAAAAGATAAGCTCTTCAATAAATGGTGCTGGGAAAACTGGAGAGCTAACGTAAAAGAATGAAATTAGAACACTTCCTAACACTGTACACAAAGAGAAACTCAAAATGGATTAAAGACCTAGATGTAAGACAAGAAACTACAAAACTCTTAGAGGAAAACATAGGCAGAACACTCTATGACATAAACTGTAGTACTATCCTCTTGACCTCCTAGAGAAATGAAAATAAAAACAAAAATTAAAAAAAAAAGTTACCTAATTAAACTTAAAACCTTTTGCATAGCAAAGGAAACCATAAACAAGATGAAAAGACAACTCTCAGAATAGAGAAAACAATTGCAAATGAAGCAACTGACAAAGGATTAATCCCCAAAATATATAAGTAGCTCATGTAGCTCAATATCAGAAAAGCAAATAACTCAATCAAAAAAATGGTCAGACGTTCTCCAAAGACCTAAACAGACAATCTCCAAAGAAGATGTACAGATGGCCAAAAAACACATGAAAAATGTTCAGCATCACCAATTATCAGTGAAATGAAAATCAAAACTACAATGAGTATCACCTCACACTAGTCAGAATGGCCCATCATCAAAAAATCCACAAATACTAAATGCTGGAGAGGATATGAAGAAAAGGGAACACTTTTGCACAACTGGTGGAAATGTAAATTGATATAACCACTATGGAGAACAGAATGGAGATTTGTTAAAAAAAAAAAAACAACACAAAACAAAAAACAGCAACTAGGAATAAAACTAGAAATGACTCAGCAATCCCACTATTGGGCATATACCTGAGAAACTGTAATTGAAAAAGACACAAGTACCCCAATGTTCATGGCAGCACTGTTTACAATAGCAGGACATGGAAGCAATGCCCATCAACAATGTCCATCAACACTGAATCAAGAATTTGTGGTACATATATACGATGCAATATTACTCAGCCATAAAAACGAATGAATTTGAATCAGTTCTAGTGAGGTGGATGAATGTAGAGCCTGTTACGCAGAGTAAAATAAGTCAGAAAGAGAAATATATATATCATAATGCATATATATGGAATGTAGAAAAATAGTACTGATGAACCTATTTGCAAGGCAGATATAAAGACTCTGGCACATAGAACGGATTTGTAGATCCAGTGCAAGAAGGAGAAGGGGGGGCTAATTGAGAGAGTAGCATTGAAACATATACATTATCATATGTAAAATAGAGAGCTAGTGACAAGTAGCCGTACAACACAAGGAGCTCAACCCAGTGCTCTGTAACAACTTAGAAAACTGGGAGTGGGGGTGGAAGAGAGGTTCAGGAAGGAGGACACATATGTATACCTACAGCTAATTCATGTTGTTGAAGGCAAAAACCAACACAATATTGTAAAGCAATTATCTTCCAATTATTTTTTTAATGTAAGTTGTCACAATAATATAAAACAATTTTATATGAAAAAAATCAATAAGGGAAAGGAATAGAAAAATCATCAGTTCAGTTCAGTCACTCAGTCATATCCAACTCTTCGTAACCACATAGACTGCAGCAGGCCAGGCTTCCCTGTCCATCACCAACTCCTGGAGCATACTCAAACTCATGTCCATCAACTCAGTGATACCATCCAACCATCTCATCCTCTGTCGTCCCCTTCTCCTCCTGCCTTCAATCTTTCCCAGCATCAGGGTCTTTTCAAATGAGTCAGTTCTTCACATCAGGTGACAAAAGTATTGGAACTTTAGCTTCAGCATCAGTCCTTCCAATGAATATTCAGGACTGATTTCTTTTAGGATTGATTGGCTGGATCTGCTTGCAGTCCAAGGGACTCTCAAGAGTCTTCTCAAACACCATAGTTCAAAAGCATCGATTCTTCAGCACTCAGCTTTCTTTATAGTCCAACTCTCACATCCATATATGACTACTGGAGAAACCACAGCTTTGACCAGATGGATGTTTGTTGGCAAAGTAATATCTCCATTTTTAATATGCTGTGTATATTTGTCATAGCTTTTCTTCATGGCTGCAGTCACCATCTGCAGTGATTTTGGAACCCAAGCAAATAAAGTCTCTGACTGTTTCCTTTGTTTCCACATCGATTTGCCATGAAGTGATGAGACCAGATGCCTTGATCTTAGTTTTTTGAAGGTTGAGTTTTAAGTCTGCTTTTTCACTCCTCTCCTTCACTTTTATCAAGAAGCTCTTTAGTTCTTCTTCCATTTCTGCCATAAGCGTGGTGTCATCTGCACAACTGAGGTTACTGATATTTCTCCCACTGCTCTTAATTCCAGCTTGTGCTTCATCCAACCCAACATTTTGCATGATGAACTCAGCTTATAAGTTAAATAAGCAGATGACCATATGCAGCGTTGTTGCACTCTTTTCCCAATTTGGAATTATTCTGCTGTTCCATGTTCAGTTCTAACTGTTGCTTCTTGACCTGGAAACAAATTTCTTAGGAGGCAAGTCAGGTGGTCGGGTATTCCCATTTCTTTAAGAACTTTCTGCAATTTGTTGTGATCCACACAGTCAAATACTTTGGCATAGTCAATAATGGAGAAGTAGATATTTTCTGGAATTCTCTTGATTTTTCTATGATCCAACGGATGCTGATAATTTGATCTCTGGTTCCTCTGCCTTTTCTAAATCCAGCTTGAATATCTGGAGTTTCTTAATTCATGTACTGTTGAAGCCTGGCTTGGAGAATTTTGAGCATTACTTTACTAGCTTGTGAGATGAGTGCAATTGTGTGGTAGTTTGAGCATTCTTTGACATTTCCTTTCTTTGGGATTGGAATGAAAACGAACCTTTTCCAGTCCTGTGGCCACTGCTGAGTTTTCCAAATTTGCTGGCATATTGAGTGCCAAACTTTCACAGCATTATCTTTTAGGATTTGGCATATCTCATCTGGAATTCCATCACCTCCACTAGCTTTGTTTGTAGTAGCACTTCCTAAGGCCCACTTGACTTCACATTCCAGGATGTCTGGCTCTAGGTGAGTGATCATACAATCGTGATTATCTGTGTCATGAAGATATTTTGTATATAGTTCTTCTGTTTATTTTTGCCACCTCTTCTTAATATCCTTTTCTTCTCTTAGGTCCATAATGTTTCTGTCCTTTATTTTGCCCATCTTTGCATGAAATGTTCCCTTGGTATCTCTAATTTTCTTGAAGAGATCTCTAGTCTTTCTTATTCTGTTGTTTTCCACTATTTCTTTGCATTCATCACTGAGGAAGGCTTTCTTATCTCTACTTGCTATTCTTTGGAATTCTGCATTCAGGTGGATATCTTTCCTTTCCTCCTTTGCCTTTTACTTCTCTGCTTTTCTCAGCTATTTGTAAGGCTTCCTCAGGCAACCATTTTGCCTTTTTGCATTTTTTTCTTGGGGATGATTTTGATCCCTGCCTCCTGTACAATATCTTGAACCTCCCTCCATAGTTCATCAGGCACTCTATCAGATCTAATGCTTTGAATCTGTTTGTGACTTCCACTGTATATGTAAGGGTTTTGATTTAGGTCATCTTTGAATGGTCTAGTTGTTTTCCCTACTTTCTTCAATTTGAGTCTGAATTTTGCTATGAGGAATTCATGATCCTGGTCACAGTCAGCTTCTGGTCGTATTTTTGGTGACTGTGGAGAGATTCTCCATCGTTGGCTGCAAAGAATATAATCAACCTGATTTCAGTAATGTCCATCTGGTGATGTCCATGTGTATAGTGGCCCTACACAGCATGGCTCATAGTTTCGTTGAGTTAGACAAGGCTGTGGTCTATGTGACCAGTTTGGATAGTTTTCTGTGATTGTTGCTTTCATTCCATCTGCCCTCTGATGGATAAGGATAAGAGGTTTGTGGAAGCTTCCTGATGGGAGAGACTGGCTGCAGGGGAATCAGGGTCTTGCTATAATGGGTTGGGCCATGCTCAGTAAATTTTTAATTTAATTTTCTGTTTATGGGTGGGCAAACTGTGGTGGGTGTAATGGAAGTAATGGTAACCTCCTTCAAAAGGACTTATGTTAGCATTGTTGTATTCAATGCCCCCTGACACTGCAACAGGCCACTATCTACCCACACTACCACCTGAGACTCCTGGACACTCTCAGGCAGGTCTGGCTCAGTCTCTTGTGGGGTCGCTGCTCCTTTCTCCTGGGTCCTGGTGCACAAGGTTTTGTTTGTGCCCTGCAAGAGTCTGTTTCCCCCGTCCTGTGGAAATTCTGAGGTCAAATCCCATTGGCCTTCAAAGTCAAATCCCCTGGGGTTCTCAGTCCCTTTTGCCAGATGCTCAGGTTGGTAAATCTGTTGTGGGTCCTGTAACTTTCATAACAGTGTGAGAACATTTTTGATATGATTGTTCTCCATTTTGTGGGTCGTCTGCTTGGTGGCTCTATGGTGGGGCTAATGGTGACATCTTCCAAGAGCACTTATACCACATGCTGCCATGCCTCCAAGGTCTGCTGCAGCCAGAGCCCCTGTCCCCCCAATGCTGACCCACGCCTCTGGAGGAGACACTCAAAGGCAGGTCTGGCTCCATCTCTATGGGGTCTCTGGGCCCTGCTGCACACAAAGTTTTGTTTGAGCCCTCCCAGTGTCTTTGGCGGGTATGGGTTTGATTCTAAACTTGATTTCACCTTTCCTACCATCTTGTTGGGGCTTCTCATTTGTCTTTGCACATGGGGTATCATTTTTTTTTTTTTTTTGTGGGATCCAACATTCTCTTGTTGATGGTTATTCAGCAACTAGTTGCAATTTTGGAGTTATTGCAGGAGAAGATGAGCACACATCCTTCTATTCTGCCATCTAACCACTAAGGTAATGCTTGGTGAGGATCATATACAAATTTAAAAGAGTTGTGAGGGCACACTGAAAAAGATGTTCCCTAACATTAGAGTATATTCACATACTAAAAAAATAAAACAAAAAAAAACCCTTCAGAATAGGTTAGTTGAAAAAATAGTAAAATGAATAATCTTACAGTCTACCTAGAATCCTCAATTTTTATATTTTTTGGCACATTTGCTTTCTTGTAACATTGTTTTGACTTTGTTGACATAGGATATCACAGACAGTTCATTATCTCTTGCACCACTGAACGTTTTAGTCACTTAAAGCAATAATTATTTATTATTTCATGTGACTCTGTTGATCTGAGACCTTGGCAGATTCAACTGGTTTTTGCATTTGCTGTACATGATACACAATGGACATGAGTTTGAGTAAACTGTGGGAGTTTGTGATGGACAGGGATCCCTGGAGTGCCGCAGTCCACGGGGTCGCAAAGAGTTGGACATGACTGAGCAACTCAACTGAGCTGAATTGTACATGATACCAGCTGAGTTCACTCATGACTGCATTCAGCTAAGAGTTAGCTGAGACTGAAATATCCAAAATGGACTCTCACCTCTTAGGACGTTTCTCCATGTGGTCGTCAATCACTTGGGAGTGTAGCCTGAACTTTCTTAAAATATATCAGTTGGGATCCAAGAGCAAAGGCTGAAGGTTCTTGGCTGAGGAAACTAACATTCAAGCCAAAAGCCTTACCTGAAGATAGATACTGCTTTGTTTCTGCTGCAGTCTATTGCTCAGAGCAATTCATAAGGCCAGCTGAGGTTCAGGGAAAGGGAACAGACTTTACTTCATGATGGAAGAAGAGACAAAGAATTTGTGGCCATTTAAATTCTATTACATCAAGGATCAATCATTTCATTAAGCTGCAGCTATGCTTTATCTAATTTTAATCTAGAACAGCAATGTTCTTCTTTTTTTGTTTGTTTTGTTTTCATTGTCAGTCAATGTATTTCAATCAGTTGTATTCATTATTCTTTCTGATACTCAAATGATCTCACAATTGGTCAGTAGGTTCTCCTTTGAATTCTATGTCCATTAAATATATATTGACTTCTATGATCATTAAATATATAGTTAAATATATGTAATTTATGAACACTAAAATAAGATGTTCTACACATGCCCTGCGTTGTTTTTTAATTCCTTTTTTAAAGCATGTAACACACATAGATCAGCTTTTCACATTATGTGAATATTAGCTCATTTTTATTTGTAGACAAAGGTAATGCCAAAGTTTTTATATGTATGAATATATTATTCTCTTTATGTTATTTCTTTTTTTAACTACATATTAATTTTATTGTATTTATGATTAGACAGGTGAAAAGTACATTATTATGAGTTCTCATCAATTTTATTTTTCAGAAACTTAGAAATTAATTATGTATAAATTATTTGTATGCTTGAAATAGCCTTATACAATGCATATTTTACTTCTCTGTGTTACATGGAAGATTTTGCTCTAATATAACAGCAATTAATTTTGAGCATTTAGTCTAAGAAGAACTAGAAGTTAACACTGATCAATTACTGCTGGTATATTGGCACATTTTTCAATAAATATTAAAAATAGTAAGATTAAACAGTAAAATTATTATTTAATAATAAATATGGAAAAACTCACAAACTCAACCATCCATCTCTTTTTTTGTATACCTATAAAGTATGAAGTATTAAAGTGCATCCTAAACTTCTAAATATATCTCAGAATTATACAGTTATCTGAACATAATAAAGATGTCTTTTCAGAGAAATGAAGATTTAAAGGATTTTTTCTTGTTGTTTATATGGAAAGATTTTTTCTTGTTGTTTTTATGGAAAAGTTTTTTCTTTTTTCCCCAAATGAGCACTACTAATTTGACGGAGGATGTTGTAAAGCTTCCATTGATGTAGTCCCTCAGTCAACCACATTTAGATTGCAGGTAAGTACCAGGCGTAGCAATCAAAGTCATCTAGGTGTGCATCAAGGTTAATTTTAAAAGGACTGGATACCTAATGGTCAAAAATAGAAGGAAGAAAGAAAGAGGGAAGGAAGAGGAACCAAGGGGAACCTACTGTTCCCCTCAGCTTACCTAAATTTAGAGGGCCTCCTTCCTTACCCTAGGCCACTGACATCCTTCTTCTTAGAGTATTTTCTTTAGAAAAAAATCAGCAGTAAACCCTCCCTCTGCTCCTTTGAGGCTTACATCTTTTAGAAGACCTTTTGCTAGCTTTACTGTTCAGGACTCTCTAAGGACTTGGGAACCAAATCTTTACCATGTAATCATAAAGGAGCATCATGACTATATTCCCCAGATTCTGTGGGAAGGTAGGAGCTTAAACTCCTAGGCTTCTTGATCCTATTTGTAAAACTAAGTCTTGTCACGAAAGTAAGGCAAATTTACGTTTCTTTTGGGTAAGGCTGATTATCAAATACAGATGCCAAAGAGTCTCCCATTGCTGCTTTTAAACTCTCCAGCTTTTTGTTTCAGGGGAGATGATCCTTCTTCCCTATTACAATAGCCTTGAATAAAGCCTGCCTTGTTTTTTAACACTGGCAGGTACAATTTTTGCTTTGTCATTTGGAAGGAAAGAGTAGAGAAGAGACAGAGACAGAGAGAAAGAAAAATCTTTATTTTTGAAGCATGAGAACAAATCTTCCTAAGTGTGACTTAAAGTTCTGAAGCAAAAAACCAAAAAATTGATATACTTCAATACATAGGATTATTTTATATCTCAATAAACAAGCAAACAAAAAAGCAAATGTAAGCAAAGAAATAGATCAAATAAACTGATGAAAAATTGCACTTCATATCATAGAAAGAAGGCAAATATCCCTAATGTAAAAAGAACACCTAAAAATCAAAAAGACCTCTACGTGGCAGAAGAATTGGCAAAAAGAACAATCACATCACATTAGAAAAACATTAAAAATACTTATATATATATATATATATACATGAAAATGATTGACTTTTCCATAATAACAGAAATGTAAAATAAAATTGTGTTAAGATACTTTTATAAACCTATTAATTTTTTAAGTGTCCAAATTTAGTAGCACTCTATTGTCATTCTCTGTGTGTTTGTCTATATTTCCTTTGATACATTTTTTGAGTATGTAAAACAAGCATAAATTATCAAAATAAATACTGTGTAAAATTATTATTATGAGGGTTCTCAATTCTGTCTCTGTCCCCCCTACACTTCTCTTTTCTTACTTCCATTGTAATAATTTGTATTAATTTTTATACACCCTTTTAACTTTTCTTTTAGCAAATTTGTGTGTGTGTGTGTGTATACATATATATATATATATATATATATATATATATACACATATGTCTATACATACATACATGTCTTCCTCCCTCTTTTTTGCATAAAAAGCACAAATATTTCTTACTCTGCACTTTTTGCTTTTCACTTTGCAATCTTACCTGGAGATCACTCCAAGTCACTGTGGAGCCTTTTAAGGGTGTGGAGTGTTTACATATGCTGAACCATGAATTTTTCAGCTACTCCAGCATTCAGATACATTTGGATTATTTCCAAGAATTTATAATTATTTTGGTATAATTACAGATTATACCATAATAAAAAAATCAAATTTATGAGCTTTTTCATAATTTTGGCAAAGTTTCCTAGAAATGGGCTTGCTGGATCAAAAGCTGAATTCATATATGATATTTCTAGAATCTTCTAAATTCCTCTCTATCAAGATTGTGCTGTGTTTTACTCTGACTGGCAATGTATTGGAGAGCTTGTCTCCCTCATGGTCTCCACCAACCTAGTATACTGTCAAACATTTGCGTCTGGGCCCATCTGTTAAATGCTGAGTTGTTATCTCTGAATAGTGTTATTTGCACTGCTCCTATTGTGAGTGAGATTGACTCCAAATGCTGGCCAGATTTCATACCAATTCTTAGTTGAAGAATGCTTCTCATTCATTGAGATAACAGACTAAAGAGGATGATATTTCTTCCACTCCTAATGTCTTCTTACATCTGTGTTTATCCACTATACCTACACACTCTACCTTCAGATAATGCAGACAATGGCTTATTCTAATCTCAAAAGCAAGCAAGCAAACAAAAAAATCTCCTTCTTGGCCTTCCTATCTCTTCTACATATATCCCTGCTTTTCTTCCTTACAAACTAATTTTCAAAAATTGTCCTCATTCCCTGCCTTCACATCCTCTCCCTCTAAAGTACACTCTTGTCTGTTCTTTGGACCTTACCTTGTCAATGTTCTTGCTGTCCTCCATGTTGCTAAATCCAAAAATCAATCTAGAGTCTTTCTTGTTTGATCTATCAGCAATTTTGGACATAATTGATCACATCCTTCTCCTTGTCCACTGTCTCTGCTTCTAAGACAACACAACTTACTCATTTTCTTTTATAGGATGCTATTTTTCCACTCCCTAGTCTGATTTTTTTTTTTAATCAATTCCCTTAATTCTGGAGTTTTCTAAGGCTCAATCTGAGAAAATCTTCCATTTTCTCCTGACTTTTGGAGATCTCACTCAGTTTTATGGCTTCCAAGACTAGCTATGTGATGACTAGTTGCCAAGAGAACCAATAAGCATGGCTAATAGATCCACAAACTCACTATCCATGACTAGCCTTTTGTCCTTGAAACAAACACTTTGTTTTTTAGCTTGTTCACTGTAGAATGTTGATAATTATAGTATCTTTATTCATAGAAATCTTGTATGGAATAAATGGCTCATAAATAGAAAAAAATAGTTCCTGGCACATAATCAGTACAAAATAAACATCAATTCATACAATTACTATAGTTTCAGAGTGATTCTCTCTTCCCAATATGGCACACTAGTGCATTTAGCTGCTTATTGAACACCTGCACTTGATTAATTTATTAAGGATTCCAAAATTAACATATATAGAGTGTTCTTGATTTATGCTTCCTATCTGTCCTAGCAGTCACCCCCCTTCTTCACAGAATTCCCTATGAGGGAATTCTGTTCTTTCAGGTGAACAAGTCTTTCTCTCACATTTCAAATCTGGTAAGTCAGCAAATCCTTTCTGAATTTGCCTTGAAAATGAATCGACAACCTGACCATTTCTTACCCCCTCCATCGCTAGCACTCTAGCTGGAGAGAGCCACCTCTTATCCCTTGATCTTCTTTAAAATATGGTTCCACCCAGCAGCCTAGAATATATATGATCACTTCTTCCTCTGCTTAAAATACTCCCATGAGTTTCCAACTCAAAAAGCCAGTTTCATTGTTTTGGCTCACAAGATTGCAGAGACTATGCTATCACTTGCCTGACCCCTTTCACTCCTGACTCTGTGATTCTCCTCCTCCACCCTCCAGGCATTCTGTCCCAGGATATTTTTTTCCTGTTAGTCTCTCTGGCAAGCTCCCTCCATAGATATCCACATGGTCTGAGTTTCTCATCATCTTAAATTCCTTACTCAGAAATTGGCTTAATGAAGAGGACTTCTTTCATTGTACTACTTAACATTGAGTTTCCTCCCTCTGCTACCTCTGGACTTCTATCTCTGTTACTTGTTTTATGTCTTTCATTAACACTTTTAGCATCTTATATATTTTACTGATTTTTCTCATTTATTTTAAGTCTTCTCTAGCTAGAATATAAGTTCCATGGGGACTCCTAATTTCCCCACCAAGTTTAAATCCTCAGTATCAGAACTGTACCTGGCACAAAGACACTTATAAATATTAACTGAACAAATGAATGAATTAAGTAGACAGCCAATTGCAAAAAAATCATAATTTTTGTAGACCTTTATGTATATGAAAGGCAATTTTCAGAAAAAAGAACAAATAAAAGTGTGCAGAGATTTTTCATATTTAATAAATTAATAAAATATGTTTAATACTTTATTTATAAATCATTATTAAAATAAATAAAATTATTAAATAAACTTAATAAATTAAATTCATATTTGATGGATTTGTCTTCATATTTAATAAATTAATCAAAGAGAAGAAAATAAAAGGGTACTTTCATTCTCTATATATACTATATATAATATATGATTATATACATATTCTAACTATGTGTATCAACTTACATATGTTTATGGTAGAAAAAATAAAAAATACTATATCAAAATAGGTCAAAAATATGTCCAAAAATATCCCTCCATACAGAAATTACTGTATCATTGTTGATATTTTAGTACATTTATAGGGGCTTCAATGCTGGCTCAGTCAGTAAAGAATCTGTCTGCAGTGTGGGAGACCCAGGTTCAATCCCTGGCTCAGGAAGATCCTCTGGAGAAGGGAATGACAACCCACTCCAGTATTCTTGCCTGAAGAAAGCCATGGACAAAGCCTGGTGGGCTCTTGTCCATTGGATCACAAAGAGTCGAACTGAGTGACTAACAAACATACATACCACCCCCATACACATATATAGGAAATTTGAGATATTTATAAATACATAAACACTCAGTATAATTAGATATATCCCATTTTGACAGACATTCTGCTGGATACTTGCCAAAACTTATTTCATATTTATCCATTATTTACACACAAAAAACTGTATGTTATCTTCTTGAGTATAGATGAGACCATGTGATTATATCTGGCCAGTGAAATGTGAGCAGAAAAAATGAACATCATGTCCATGATGAAGAAAGAAAACGCCCTTCAGATTCCTTGCTGCAGGCTTTATAGAGTCCATGCAGCGACAGAAGCAGCAGCCTGATCTGAGTCAGCATATACAGACCAGAAACTCAGGAGTTGCCCAGAATGCTGTAGGCTCCAGTAAATGAGAAATAAACATTATTTTTTTTAAGAATTGCAGATTGTTTGTTATTTCAGCATAGTTTATTCCTTTTTGACTAATACACCCATGGTGATATTTTTCCCAATTTTCAGTTTTTTTCCTACATAATTATCTTTTCACAAATTCTCTCATAGATGCTTTAAAATCTAAAAGTTAATAAGGTAATAAAAATAAATGATGAAACTTAGCAACTTAACTTGTTTTGAGTTTGTGTAACAATTTATCCTTATGCTAGAGAAGTTACTAGCTCTCATTCTTAATTCTGATTTATTGTCCGTTGTATGAAGCACACTTTGTATTCTCAAGTAGAATAGAAAAATTTTAGTCGACCTCTCTGTGTGACCATAATGAGAAATCTCCTTGGGTATGAAGTAGCTTTCTCACTTTCATTCACAACTGAAGGAGCACACACTAATTTGGAGCAATCATTATTAATGGCTTATGAGATCCACTTGCAATGAGTATACCTTAATTTTGAGGCAGATGTTTTCCAATGAAACGAGACTTTTCTAGCATTTTGGTACAAAATCAACAGAAAAGCAGATGAAGTAAAAAGCCAAACAGATATACTGGACCAGGGTTAGAGTACTGATTTTGAAGCATGTAGAGTATGACAGAAATGTTAGCTTATCTAAGCTGAATAGAGGAAGCAATTAGAGAAGAATGGGGAAAAATGTATGATACATATACACATACATTGCATCTCCATCTCTGACTGGTAGAATTTGATTAATTCAAGTAAATTATTAATTCTTTTGGAATTAATATTGATTTCCTGATTAGATCTTTTTTTATATATAAATTTATTTATTTTAGTTGGGGGCTAATTACTTTACAATATTGTAATAGTTTTTGCCATACATTGACATGAATCAGCCCTGGGTTTACATGTGTTCCCCTTCCTGGACCCCGCACCCACCTCCCTCCCCATCCCATCCCTCTGGGTCATCCCATTGCCCCGGCCCTGAGCTCTTGTCTCATGCATCGAAAGTTTTGGCCACAGCAATCAGAGCTGAAAAAGAAATAAAAGGAATACAGATAGGAAAAGAAGAAGTAAAACTCTCACTGTTTGCAGATGACATGATCCTCTACATAGAAAACCCTAAAGACTCTACTAGAAAATTACTAGAGTTAATCAATGAATATAGTAAAGTTGCAGGATATAAAATTAACACACAGAAATCCCTTGCATTCCTATACTCCAATAATGAGAAAACAGAAAGAGAAATTAAGGAAACAATACCATTCACCATTGCAACAAAAAGAATAAAATACTTAGGAATGTATCTACCTAAAGAAACAAAAGACTTATATATAGAAAACTATAAAACACTGATGAAAGAAATCAAAGAGGACACAAACAGATGGAGAAATATACCGTGTTCATGGATTGGAAGAATTAATATAGTGAAAATGAGTATACTACCCAAAGCAATCTATAGATTCAATGCAATCCCTATCAAGCTACCAATGGTATTTTTCACAGAACTAGAACAAATCATCTCACAATTTGTATGGAAATATAAGAAACCTCGAATAGCCAAAGCAATCTTGAGGAAGAAGAATGGAACTGGAGGAATCAACCTGCCTGACTTCAGGCTCTACTACAAAGCCACAGTCATCAAGACAGTATGGTACTGGCGCAAAGATAGAAATATAGATCAATGGAACAAAATAGAAAGCCCAGAGATAAACCCACGCACATATGGACACCTTATCTTCGACAAAGGAGGCAAGAATATACAATGGAGAAAAGACAATCTCTTTAACAAGTGGTGCTGGGAAAACTGGTCAACCACTTGTAAAAGAATGAAACTAGAACACTTCCTAACACCGTACACAAAAATAAACTCAAAATGGATTAAAGATCTAAACATAAGACCAGAAACTATAAAACTCCTAGAGGAAAATATAGGCAAAACACTCTCTGATTAGATCTTTTGATCAAGACACAGGCCTGAAAACTGGCTACATTTCATATAATATAAGTCTCCTACTCTTTTCCCTCTATTAATGATTCAGACTAATTTTTGATGATCTATGCCTTTATTTCATTTGTTTTGCTCAAAATAGTTTTGCAAATACATTTGCAGTTTCCCAAATTGACATTAATTTTCTCTTTTTCTCAAACTCACATTTTTTTTTATTTCAAATTATATCCATAGATAGAAAAAGAATCAGATAATTATCACCTGGAATTCTAAAATTCATTGCTAGAAACCAGATAGTCTGATAATTGATTTGATTCTATGCTTACTGGTATAGTGACAATAAGCTGCTTTTCAGTTTATTAAATGATGCTGTTGAAGTTTTATAGTTGCAGTTCTGTTTTTTACAGAGAAAATAGTTTGACATTATTAAAATTCAATTATAAAAAACTAAAACAAATCAGACTTGTCATACAGAGTTCAAACAAATTCAGTTTGCTTTGATAAATTTGATCCTAGTTTTGATCAAATAAAAATGTGACACTACTTTACCAGTGATCATAAAAATGTAAACCAGTCTTCAGAAAAATCTCTTGGAGATAGTTAAAAGATATCTAGTGAAAACACAATTTATATTGTATCTTAATTTTATAGCCTAAAGGGAGAAGTTGACTGTCTATCAACATACAGATGATATGATTAACTATCTTCACTTCCAGAGTAGCTCAATATTTTCTTTCTCAAAGGAAAAAAGCCTTCTTGTTACTGCCTCACCCTAGGATGATGGTGATAGACACTATTATACTTGCTAAAACACAACACACATGCCTAGAGTTTTATCACACCTAGTAAACAAAATACAAAACAAATGAGAAACAAAAATGTAAAAATGCATATACTAAGCCAGTATATGCATACTGGTGTAAATGTGTCAGGCATGACTTAGCAACTGAACACCAACAAAATCAATATTTAAACAAATGCAAATAAATTAAACAGTTTAAAACTAATTTCATTAGTAAAACTGGGAATAGTAAAAGAAAAAGTGATCCCTGTTTTTAATGAGAATGTAGAAAAGTTAAAATCTCAGGCAGATAGTACAAGGGTAGCATTTCAGATATTCAAAAATGTTGTGTTTGCATATAAGAACGATCATTTCACACATGTATTGACTCAGAAATTCTACATAGAGAGATTAATTCTCAGAGGAAATAATTAAGTATTGTAGAAATATTCTGAAGCTAGGATGCTTAACAAAGTTGCTTATTATCAGAAATGTTTGAAAAAAAACAAAATAGACTTAAACAAAAACCAGGAATAAAAAATCATTAAATGGGCTCCAGTTTCATCCATCTCAGTAGAACCGATTCAAATGTATTTTTTTTAATGGCTGAGTAATATTCCATTGTGTATATGTACCACAGCTTCCTTATCCATTCGTCTGCTGATGGACATCTAGGTTGCTTCCATGTCCTGGCTATTGTAAACAGTGCTGCGATGAACATTGGGGTACACGCGTCTCTTTCAATTCTGGTTTCCTCGGTGTGTATGCCCAGCAGTGGGATTGCTGGGTCATATGGCAGTTCTATTCCCAGTTTTTTAAGGAATCTCCACACTGTTCTCCATAGTGGCTGTACTAGTTTGCATTCCCACCAGCAGTGTAAGAGGGTTCCCTTTTCTCCACAACAATACAGTATACTAATGCATATATATGGAATTTGAAAGATGGTAACGATAACCCTATATGCGAGACAGAATAAGAAACACAGATGCATAGAACAATTTTATGGACTCTGAGGGAGAAGGTGAGGGTGGGACGTTCTGGGAGAATGGCATTGAGACATGTGTATTGTCATATGTGAAACAGAGCACCATTCCATGTTCGATGCATGTGACAAGGGCTCAGGGCCGGGGCAATGGGATGATCCAGAAGGATGGGATGGAGAGGGAGGTGGGTGGGGGGTCCAGGAAGGGGAACACATGTAAACCCATGGCTGATTCATGTCAATGTATGGCAAAAACTATTACAATATTGTAAAGTAATTAGCCCCCAACTAAAATAAATAAATTTATAAAAAAAAAAAAAAAATCATTAAAATCTAAGTGAATATACTCATATAATTCCTTACTTTATTATTGTTGCATTGTAAAAAAATATTTTCTTCCTTGGAAGTATGTTCCTATTAAATCAAATAGCAAGTCATTATGTTATTATTCTTTGGTATTCCAGTGTGTGTGAATATATATACATATATATATATGTATGCACACAAAGAAATGGTATCTATTATTGATAATGATTATCTCTGGTGTTTGTATTATGAGTTATTTTAATTTTCTTTTTGTTTTTTAGTGTATATCTTGATTTTTAAGAATTGCGGTTTAATTAGAGCCATTACTCCAAGTCATCTTAATTACTCCATAGCGTAAATACATGAAAATGCTACCATTTTCAGTGTTTCTATTCCCTGTTGCATTAACAGAGAAAAAGATTATATGACATATCATCGCTCTGGCTCTTCAAGGTATACCCAGAAGTTAGACATGGCCAAGGCTGGTCTCTTTAAAGGACATGGAGATCATCCTTTCTACCCTGCATTTGCCTATAAGAATGAATACTTGAGTTATTGTGAACCGCATTCAGGACTCCCATACTGATAAGGTAAGAAACAATGACAGAGGAAGGCGGCAATGAGGTATTTTGATTACAGTAACTATTTTTTTTGTTTGTTTTGTTTTCTACTGATAGAAAATCATTCCTTGTGTGATAATTACAGTTCTCTCCCTGAAACTTGCTTTTTAATTAGTTAGATTTCTTGTCATGGCTTTTGAGAAACCCAAAACTACCTTGCTTGCAGTTTCATCTAAGAGAAAGAAAACTCATTGAAATAAAATCAAGAGAAAGTTCATGAAATTTTAACAGAAAACATTACATTTGAGTTCCATGACCTTATTTTTATAAAGTTCAGCTTAATCTTTATTGTTTATACAGTTGTGATTATCCATTTTGCTTTGGTTTGCTTTATAATTATATAACATATTTAATTGACGGTAACAAGTAAGGATAAAAATGCTGAGTATTTCCCTTGTTCTTGTCAGCCAATGGCCTTTGATATATGATGGCTTTGATTTAAACAAACAGAGAGCATAAAATAAAGGTTTCTCTTAGCTTCTTGATGAGAACTGTCATCCCTGTGGAATTGCAGAGGTTAGCTGTTTCCTATCAAACAATAGATTTTTCTTGTGGGCTAGATAAATAATGTCTCCCTCAACACGGAAGGAGAGAGACTAACCTTTAGAAAGACACAAGGCATCTGGACTCATCAGAGAGAGAGTATTTCCCCAACAGAGAAGCTAGTGATTGAAGGGAAAAGGTGCTCATCTTCATAATATAGAAACCAGCACAGTCAAGGTGAATAAAAGAACTCAAATGGCAATATAAGAACTCTACGAGTTAGAAAATGTTTGATGCACAGATATCAAAGGATAGGCCTGTTAGGTCTGTGAATTAGAAGAAAAAGCACAGTTTAGTATATATGTCAGTCATTAAAAAGGAATGCATTTGAGGAAGTTCTAATGAGGTGGATGAACCTAAAGCCTATTATATAGAATGAAGCAAGTGAGAAAGAGAATAAAAAAAATGTCATATATTAATGCATATATATGGAATCTAGAAAGATGATGCTGGTGAACCTACTTTCAGGGCAGCAGTGGAGACACAGCCATAGAGAACAGACTTGTGGTCACAGGGTGGGAAGGACAGAGTAGGAGGAACAGAGAGAGTAGCTTTGAAACACATACATTATCGTAGGTAAAATAGATAGCTGGTAGGAACTTGCTGTATGATGCAGAGAGTGCAAACCTGGTACTCTGTGACAACCTAGAGGGGTGAGATGGGGTTGGAGGTAGGAGGGAAATTCAAAAGGGACAGGACATATGTATGCCTATGGCTTATTCATGTTGATATACAGCAGAAACAAGCACAATATTGTTAAACAAGTATCCTCTAAACAAAAATAAAAATTTTTTTAAAAAGGAACAAAAATGGGAAAAAAAAGATCAATTGTTTCTTGGTTATTTGAACAAGCACTGAAAATCTAGAAATAGTAGTAATAAATATGTAATCAACCACCTTCAAGGGGAGTGTATAAGAAGGCTACAACACATCTTACCATAGACAATAGCTCTATAAAAGGTGAGATCAATTAGTCAGTAGATTCGATAACAAAACAGTAGGACTTCATGAAGTGGGCAAAAGAAACAAATTTGGTCCAGAGATAAATATCAACTTACCTTGGAGCTTACTTCAGTTCAGTTCAGTCGCTCAATCCTGTCCGACTCTTTGCGACCCCACTGACCACAGCACACCAGGCCTCCAAATCCAGAGTTTACCCAAACTCATGTCCATCCAGTTGGTGATGCCATCCAACCATCTCATCCTCTGTCGTCCCCTTCTTCTCCCGCCTTCAATCTTTCCCAGCATCAGGGTCTTTTCAAATGAGTCAACTCTTTGCATGAGGTGGCCAAAGGATTGGAGTTTCAGCTTCAACATCAGTCCTTCCAATGGCTATTCAGGACAGATTTCTTTTAGGATGGACTGGTTGGATCTCCTTGCAGTCCAAGAGACTCTCAAGAGTCTTCTCCAACACCACAGTTCAAAAGCATCAATTCTTTGGCGCTCAACCTTCTTTATAGTCCAATTCTCACATCCATACATGACTACTGGAAAGCTTACTTAGACCTATAACTTATATTTATATATTTAATTTGACTATTCAGTATTATTTTATGCATAATAAGTCCATAAATTAATCTAATGGGTTCCTTTTCTTTAAAAGTCCAAAGCAAGTAGCTTTTATACAAAAAAAAAAAAAAATCTGATCCTAGAGTAAGATCATCCTTCATGCCTAAAGCTCTCCTATCCACCAGTCAAAGAAAGCTCAGAATTAAGTCCAAACTGAAGCTGTTCAACTTAACTTACATGAAATTCACTCTCATAAAGACATGAATGAGAAATGTAGCTAATTTGAATTCCCTTTGGAAATGAATTCTTTTTGTGGTTAATTATTTGCCTCCTGGAAAGACTGCAGGCAGCTTTGAGTGCCATGTGACTCCCACAGGGAAACATTTATTAGGGACAAGGACACAAGATGATAATGACATGCAGGCATCAGTCCTAGAAATGCAGTGTTTCAAATGCATGGTCTAATATGGCTGGCAGTAAAAATATAAATGTTTTTATGCAGAAAGGAAATTGGGAAAGTTAGACTATTTGATGTTACTAAAAAGAGTCACATGCTAGTATTGAGTAATATGGTGATTATGGTTAATATTATTATTAGGAATTATAATGCCATCTCAAATAGAAGAGTCATTCCAAATCCACCACTTGGAAAAACTGTATTTCGTCTAATTAGGAACTTTAGGGCTTTATTCACACAATAAAAACACATGAAATGCATGAATGGGACTGTTAATTATGATATATTTCAACTTCTGAGAGACTTTAGCAGGAATGAGGACACCAAGGAAAGTGTTAAATTCAAATTAAGGTAATTAAGAGTTACAAAGGATTACTTATATTTGCACTTTCTTAAAGTTACAGTCTTCCAGTGCACAAATCCCTTCTTGCAATATTACTTTATATTTTCTGGATTACTCTTAACTCTCGCTGGCCATGGTTACTAACACAGCATAGCAAAGAATATATTTTCTAAAAACTGTCCAGTAGATGCTTAAAAACAGTAGGGTGTTATACTGAAAGACAGTAGAGTTAGCATATTCTTAGGGAAATATATGCTCTCAATGCCAAATTATTTTGCTAGTCTTAGGAAAAGTACAACTATCGCTGATAAATCTGTATTACTATTATGCAGCAGTAGCCAAAGAAATGACTTTTTTACCAGCTACTTAATACACTCTGGTGTTTCTGAGTTGCTTGTGTCATAATATGGGGTAATTTTTTTCCAACTATATGCCACTGGTGTAGAACAATATAATTGAATGATGCTCAGTTGTTGCTTTTTCTGGATTACAGGGTATATAATCAGGAACCTCATAAACTGATGCTTTTGAATAACACTTTCAGAGATCTTCAGTAAATTCAATACTCAATATTATGCTTTAAAAGAGATGTGTATTAGCCTTACTCCAGAGAACATTACCAAAATATATTTGTCTATGCCTGAGAGTTGAAATCCAGCACTGATTATTCATAACAATAGAATACTTATTTATGAGAAGATAAGGAGGCCAAAAGACATATTTTATCAAAAAGTATCGACATCCTTCAGTAGTTCTCTAGAGCAAATACGGAGACATTTTTATTCTCAGCTTGCTCAAATAAACCCCACTCTCGCACTCCAAACTCTCAATTTGAAACCCAAAGGAAATATACAAATGGCAAATAATCAAATGAAATACTTAACATCAGCTGTTATTAAGAGTTATACATTAAAGCAATGAGATACCACTACACTACACAGCTATTGGGAAGGTTAAAAATCCAAAAAAAAACACACCAAATGCTGGTGAGGCTGTAGAACAGCAGGAATTCTCATCCATTGTTCCTGGAAATGTAAAATGGTACAGCCACTTTAGAATATAGTTTGCTATTTACAGAGCTGAACATAGTATTGTCATATGATTTTGCAATCACATTCCTAAGTATTTGCTTAAATGAGCTGAAAACATGTCTACTTGGAATCATGCACACAAATAATTATAGTAACTTTATTCATAATTGGCCACATTTGGAAACAACCAAGATGTCCTCCAATAGGTGAATGGATAAATAAAATGTGGAATAGAAAGACCCAAGAAAGCCATAGAAAGACACAGTGGAACCTTAAATGTATCAATATATCACTGTGAAAGAAGTAAATCTAAAAAGGCTGTATGCTATATGATTCATATTATATGACTGTCAGAAAAGGAAAAGCTTCAGAGACAGTAAAAAGACCAGTGTTTGCCAGGGGTCTGAGAAGAGTGAAAAAGAGATGAAAAGCATGGAAGATTTTTTATGATGGTGAAACTATTCTTTATGATACTGCTAATATTTGCATACATACCTTTATACTGTCATCAAAATCCATAAAATGTACCATACATACATACATACATACAAAAAATGCACCATACAAAAAAATGCACCCTATTACTAAGCTTGGACTTCAGTTAACAAAAACATATTGATTCATCAGTTGTGATAAATGTACCACAGTAATGCAAGTTGTCAATAATAAGAGGAACTGTGAGGGAATGTGGGGTAGCTGGGAGAGCAGAGGGGTATCTCGGAACTCTGTAATTTTTCTATAAATCTAAAACTGTTCTTAAAAAATAAAGTCATGCAATTTTAAAAATTCACTTTGAAGATTTTGAACCCCAGATGAAACTCTTAGGGAGATAATAACAACAGATTCTACAATCTAAATTCACTTCTGCTCCCCTTGGGTAAGTCATTTCATAACTTTTCTCCTCAGCTTTCAACCTGCAAAATGGAGTAATAATAGTACCTACCATGTAATGTCTTTAAGAATTAAAACCAGAAAAGTGCTGGTAATAAGTGATGAGTTTATTCTTTTTTGTACAGTCAGCTTCCATGAGAGACTCTAAAAGTGAAGTAGAAGAAGAGGGTGGTATGACTGTGAGGAGAAACATGTCACAGATATGAGATTCTAAGGCCAGACGTCATTCCTGGTTTTAGAAGTCTCCACAGTGAAACTGGCAAGAGCGGTCATTGGTAAGCCTTGCACTATAACTGGTTAATTTCCCACATGGACATGTCTATTTGTTTTGTTCATGTAGTGTCTATAAGGTCTATGGAGTCACTCAATAAATTTTGGGAAGACCACGAAGTAATAGTAACTACTAGAATTTACTCAGCACTTTTTTGTTTGGCCTCACTGTTCTAAGAGCTTTGCATCTTAATTTTTACATACAAATTAGATAGGTGTGCCTATTCTTTTCATGTTACTGAAGTATAACTGAGGATAGCTGATTTAGCTTACTCATGGTTACACAACAAATAAGCAAAAACTGAAATTTGAAACTAAGCAGCCTAATTCTAAAGTCTGAATTCCTTACCATCTTATTATGTTGACACCTTTATAATATTTTCATCCTATATATGCATTTTTGTTGTTTCCTCTTCTATAAGATTTTAACCTTACTCTACAGCTTATTAATTTTGTGTCCTTAAGCAATTTTATTGGCTTCCATAGGGACAATGATATTAACAACATCACAGAGTATTGTAAGGATTAATGACCAAATATATGTAAAAGACTTTGAAAAGTACTTGAGAAAGAGAAAGGATATAGTACATGCTATGCTTGTTATATTTTCATTATTACTCAATCATTTTTTCACTATCATAATACATCTTTATTACCAACTATACCAATAGCAACCTTTACATTTTTGTATCCTTATTATATATATCAAAATATTTATATATTTGTGCACAATATTTGATAAAGTCTTATACCATCAACCGTCTCTAATATAGATGGGGCTAAAGATCATTAACACTATGGTTTCAAGTAGAGAAGTTCTATCATCAGAGAAGAATAAGTGATAACACTATATTTGGTATGGTGCCTTGTCCATAGTAGGCTCTTGATAAATATTTGATGAATTGATGAGTAAATAGCACTCACTGCAACAGTACTCTAGCAGAGAACAAACAGAGGATATGACAGTACCAGCCCTAACACCATGGTTAACCACAATCACAGGAGGAAGTTCAGCCCAACTGAACAAGTTTCACATACTTAAATCTAAAACACTTAGTAAATTCATTCATCTTACAGAGATCCAAAGAAGTTCCTAGCGAAACAATGGTGGAAGAGTCACAGAGAAGTTAAGATTTAGTAGATCTGATAGATTAATAGAATTTACTGAGGGGCAAGATGCCCTATTCATTAAGCCATGTGCGTCATAAGTAAAAGCATTACCACCTAGTGCTAGAATTATTATACTGAGTAATAATTAAATATCCATTTTTTAATATCATGATCTATTCAATATATTAGATAAAATCAATATTAGATAAGCATAAATTTATACAAAATTTTACTCAACCATTGCTATAGTTAGAGCTTCCCTGGTGGCTCAGATGGTAAAGAATCTGCCTGCAATGCAGGAGACGTGGGTTCGATCCCTGGGTCTGGAAGATCCCTGGAGAAGGGACTGGTAAACTATTCCAGTATTCTTGCCTAGAGAATTCCTTGGACAGAAGAGCCTGGAGGGTTATAGTCCATGGGGTCACAAAGAGTTGGACACGACTGAGCAACTAACAATTACTTACCTATTGATGCAACAAAGCTGCCTAACAGACCACTGCAAAATTCAGTGGTTTGGAATGCTCTTCCATTTACTAGATATTTCCTGATTCATGAATCATTGAATAAAGCCAATTAGACCTTCAAATTAAACAAAAATATATTGGCTTAAACAACACACCTTTGTTCTCTTGCCCCTCTGACTTGAGGCCAGTTGTGGTTAATCCTATCTATGCTGCATTCTACTCATGGTTCTACCTTCAAGATGTGAGTCAAACAGGCTTGGTTCCAAAGTCTGTGTTAGATTTAAACCTGTTCTGATTTCCTTTCATCCCTCTTAGCACAGGGTCAATCAAAGAAATGCTTTTCATGGCAAATGACAGGAAGTCAAGAGGTCAATCCAAAGACTGTTTCTGTTAGCGCAAATAGCTTATTTTTGGCCAAATCAAGTTAGTCAGGTGCCCCAGTGGTAAAGAATCCACCTGCCAATGCAGGACATGCAGGTTCAATCCCTGGGTCAGGAAAATCCCATGAAAAACGAAATGGCTCCCCTTTCCAATATTCATGCCTGGAAAATCTTATGGACAGCAAAGCCTGGCAGGCTACAGTCCATGAGGTCACAAAAGAGTCAAACATGACTTAGTGATGACAACAACAAGTCAGTCATGTGGTCAAATTCAAGTACAATGATGCTTTGAAATGTCCCCCACTCTCTCTCTTCAGTGCACCGGAAGAAGCATGACCTTTGATCCAATAACCGTAAGTGTACCTATATTGGCATTTTGAAGAATAAAAAAGAGATAGACTACCAGTTCTTCCTCAGGAAAGAATGGTTGACTCTGAAATCAGCAATAATCAAAACATTTAGTCAACCGAGTTAGAAAAAAATTGAAAGTTTGGAGAAATTTGAGTCCCAGAAGTAAACCTAAAGTATTACTCTAGAAAGTACATTTGAGACACTGCCTACTCTGGGAGTAGAAACATGTAAGAATTGTAACACGAGGTCCAAGTCAGGCAAAGAAAACCTGGACTAATAATTAGCTGGGCTCCAATATCAAAGCAGTGAAATCTAGAAGTTGAGATTCTTCTTAAACTAAAATGCACATCCCTCCTACTAAATCACTCTTACCTATTTGAACAGAATTTGTAATGCCAAATAGCACTGCTGTTTGTTTGTAATAATATAATTGTATTTCATGTGATAGGCAAAATTCTGAGATGACATACACCTATTTCTAATCTCCTCTTGTGTGTGGTGGAATCTATAACTTGCTTCTAGCCATCTAAACATGACAAAGGTGAAGGAATTTTGATAATGTAATCAAAGACTCTAATTGGTTTACTTTAAGTGAATCAAATGGGAGATTATCTTGAGTGAGCCTCTCTTAATGAGCTCTTAATATAGAGTCTAAAAGTCAGAGTCTGAAAGCAAAACACCAGAGAGCCTTTCTCCCCCTCCCATCTCTTTCTTTCTATCTGTGTATGTGTGTTTATGTGTCTCCGGCTGTATTTGCCTGCTAGCTTTGAAAAAGCAATATACCATGAGATCTAACAAATTCTGCCAATAACCTGAGGGGCTTGGTAGAGATATCCTTCCCTAGATGCACCTTCAAATGAGAACACAGCTTGTCTGACACCTTATGTGCAGACCTGCTGAGAGCCTTAGCAGAGGACCAGCCAGGCTATCCTCCTGACTTGTGGAAACTGAGTAAAAACTGTGTTATGTTTTAAGCTCCCGAGTTTGTGATGGTTTCTCAAATAGCAATAGAATGAGATTTATGTTGCATGAAAATAAAACAACATGGACAATATCACAAGTCAGTAAATATTTAGTAGTGGTTTCCCAGGTGGTGCTAGTGGCAAAGAGCCTGCCTGCCAATACAGGAGACATAAGAGATGCTGGTTCGATCCCTGGGTCAGGAAGATCCCTTGGAGGAGGGCATTAGCAACCCACTCCAGTATTCTTGCTTGGAGAATCCCATGGGCAGGAGACCGGCTACAGTACATGGGCTCACAAAGAGTCAGACATGACTGAAGCGGCTTAGCACAAAAGTATAGCACACAGTGGATAGCTGATTAAAGAAACCATTCATTCCATTAGATGATCACATACCTGAAAGGACACCCAAGTCCACGATCTCAGAGTAAAGCCTGGATGATTCTTCTGTTCACCTGGTGAAGCTACTTGATTGTTTAGAATGTGTAGTTAGTAAGACCATTTTACGTATCAGTATTAATATGACTACAGGTCCCTATTAATACTCAAAATGACAAAAGGCAAGTGTTATCCTTTGCTTACATGCAAATTTATTTCATTTGTGTTCTTATCTTTAATAAGCACCTCTCTATACTGTTTATGTTGGGTGTATATGTTGATACAATGTAATAAAATAAAATTATTTTAAGTACATCAGAAATTTTGAGAAGAAAAGTTGAAAAAGTTGAAGGGTTGCATATTGTTATGTCTCCACCACCATCACCACCCCTCCCACATAGTTCTGAATGTTATATCACTGATCAGATTTCCTGGGGAGCAGGTGCCTGAGACAAGATATGGATGCAGGAAGATTCTTGTAAAGTGCTCTTTGGATAAAACATTTCTGGAGGAAGAGAGGAATCAGGATGGATGGAGTAGAAAAGTGTTGCAATGTAATGTCAACAGAAACCTCAACTGCTCCCATGGTAAGCTCTAAAGCTGAGCTGACACTTTAGAGATGTCCTCATCTGAGACCAAGGGTTTGACCCTTGTATTTGCTAGAGAGATCATTAATTGGATGCTAGCTATGCAGGGAAGACAGTCAACTGAGACCTAACATCTTGTATTGCAGCTGGAAGAGTAGTTCTTCCTTCCTAAAGGGTTGGGAGGAGCATAATCACATTCAGGATATATCATTTACTATTTGATCATCCTTTAAACTAAGCTGAGAATGGTGAGTAGAAAGTAAATAAGTGCCATTTTGTTTTCTAAAATAAGGACGAAACAACTATTTTTCTTCTTTTCTTTTCCTTTGTTTTTCCCATAGATAAAATGAGAATAATAGGAGATATGCCCCTGGCTGACTTCATGGGTGTGTTCTTTGGATTTAAAAAACAAAGAAAATAAAATGCCAACAAACCAAAAAACAAAACAAAACAACAAAAAAACACACACACCTTTAATGGTCTTTGAAGAAGACAATAAATCTGAATTATGCTGAAATTAACAATCATACATTGGTATTAAAGGGATGTATTTTAAAATGGCAAACTTTTAACTCCTTGGAAACCAATTTGCAACTAGAAATTAACTCCTTTGTGAGTCTAATATCAGGATTCTAACTAAATCGGGGACAGTCCTGTGTTTCTGAATATACTTACTGATCTCTGGACACGGAATGAAAGAAAATGCAGTGGCAACCAGGAAATGTCTAATGTGGCCATCGCAGTTCAAGTGATTAAGAGGCTTGTCTTTCACCTTGAGCCTTACACTTCTGCCCTGCGAGGTCTAACACCTCACCTCCAGACTCGGTTAAGTCCCAAGGGCCTGTGAATTGACATCACAAGCACACCTCCAGATTTAACAAGGGAGAAAATAAGGAGGTACATTGGGAGGGGGTGGGAAATGCGAAAAGCAACTTTTGAATTCAGGTAAAAGAATGAGGAAAACCTTAATGAAATCATTTTAGGAGGTCATTAAGGAAAGAAACCAAACAAAACACGACTCTCCTGTAACCGAAGATCAGGCCGCCAGGGGAAAGCTCAGCTGCGTCCAGATAGAGTACTATCATCCTTTACCTTAATGAACTCTGTACTGACAAGTCTTTTATGACAAATTTTGTGCTCTCAGCAGCTTCAGATAGGTATGAGATTCGGAGCTCCGTTTAAAGCCCTATCTGGCCCTGTCGTACTTGTGTGACAAGTTCTCACAGTCCTCATCTGGGTCACTAAATGGAGATCCCCTGATAGAGAAAGCCGACAGCGCATCCATCTTGCTTTGCATGAGTGCGCCTCTGTCAGGCAAACTACATAACAATGCGAGTTTTATATGCTCTCCAGGAACGCAGCCATGAATTGGCTTCCAATAGCCGGAACAGAAGCAACTGGCAAGCATCAGTTTAGAAGCACATTGTTCCCCTAAACTGGAGAAAAAAATAAAAATAAAAGCCAGCTATTACTCCAACCCTATACCATTCAATACTTCAAAGTTTTGTACATTACTTTGGTAAGGAAAGATTGTTTTCCCTACTTTGAAATAAGGAAAAAACAAATATATAGAAATAAAAGAAATTATTTGAGAGTGGGTGGTAAAAATAATTCATGTGCAGTTAATCAAATTTTATTAACATTTTACTTCCATTGCTTAAAGGGGGAAAAATATTGCCAACGGTTAAAATGGAAAAGATTTCATCTTTGAATTGTGACAGTCTTTGTGTAATGATGTGTCTTTTTTTCCCTCTAACTTTTTCTATATTTGCTTTATCTGTAACATGGGTTATTCAATTTTCTCTAAAGCAATGTTAAAAAAACAACATGAAACAAAGCCCTACAACCTCAGTGTTTTCTCAGAAGACCTGAAACATCTCACAGTAAGTGTAAAACTTGAATCTCTAGGACTCCATAAAACATTCTGAATTTTTAATAAAAGTTATATTGCTCTAAGTGATTCCTAAATGGTATGTAAACCAAATTAAAGGTGACATTGTCATCTATACAACAAAATGACTGGTGCACATAATGTTTTTAAAAAATTCATCATGAAGATCTCAAACTCTCATGTATTAATTCCTCTTTATGGTAAATAAGAGAAGTCAGAGAAAACTGCCCAGACCCTTATGGAATCTGGAAATAATAAACAGAGTACAAAACAGGTCTGTTCAACTACAGATGCTTATTAAAGATGAGCTTAAAATGGATTGTAAACTTACTTGGCTCAAATAGCAATAAAAAGAACAATAATTGAAAAATATATAATGAAAAGCTGCATTTTATTATTAAAAAAAAAAAAAGTAACCACTGTATCAAAAAGGACAGGGTTGCAATGTCTAAGATTTTGAAATGCCTTTTAGAAATAATATCTTGGCTCCCAAGATTTTCTCCAACATATATTTTGTTATAATTCCTTCTGACCTCTTGCCCTTTGAGCTGCTGGAATCTGCAGACGAAATTTCATAGAAAGTATCCCCCTGAAAGGAAGGAACAACTTACTTTTGCCCTTCAAGGATATAAACTATATTGAAAGCAATTTTATGTTGCTCATCAGCATTTAAAACACCAAAATAAAACCCCACCTTTACCTGCCTCTTGAAAGCAACAAAATAGAATTTCTTAACATGGCTTCTGATATCTATTTTGTTTAGATTAAATGTAGGTTAAAGTGTAATCTTTCTGTAATCTGATCACAGGTTGCAACAAATAGGATGGCTAGGGGCAGGACATGAAATAGAAAAAATCCAAATTGTTCTAAATGTGTTCGTATCTAGACGCTGAAACAGAGAGTCCCCAGAGGTTTCCGGTGCCAACCTTGCATCTTCAAAACACACGGTTTCTCTGAGTGAACTCCTTCTGAACTCCACTTGTCAAAGTAATGGCAAAATAACAATATCACGTAAACAAAACAAGAGGCTGTATAGCTTCTATTGTTAGCATCATTAAAAATTAATAATGGCTGATTTAGATCAAATATTTAATGGGACAACTCCATACTTTGCAATGGTTTCCCTCTAACACGGAGAGTTGTTTTTAAAATATTCTTCAAGCAGTCATGTTTTTCTTTTGAAAAACTGTAGTTTATTCCCTTTGTCCTATGGTTATAGTTTTGTTTCACGTCACAGACCATTTTATCTACAGACATGAGATTTCTTTAAACATATCAACTTAAGGCATAACAGCATAATATCTCTTATAAAAACTAACAGTATTTCTTTACAAAGTATTAGTATCTGTTGGAAGTTATATATTAAAAATACTTAGATACATAAAATTGTTTGCATAAAACTCCTAATTGGATTCTGAAATATCAAGAAAATCATGCAAGATTTAGTTTAAATGTTGAAACAAGTGTTCTAAATAGATCTGTTAAAAAGCGTATTGGAAATACCTGAGAAAGACTGTCTCTCAGAGTGTAGTTTTGAGGTTCTCTTGCTTATAATGTGTTTTGCAGTATCCCAAGTTCATAGCCCTATTACTGGTCTTATTTTCTGGAGAAATATTAAACTTAATCACTGCTGACAAATTAGAACAAGTGCTCCAAGTCAAGTGTTATGTATCTACTCTCTCTAACTCCATTAAATATGAATAGTTTATTCCTCCTATGCTATAAATATCAGCAAAATAAAGTGTTAGAATCCTGGAGGCATTTGCAGTTTGACAATTAGAAAAAAATCCTGTAGTAAGCAGCATGAAAGTACAGTTGTGAAATCTGAGTTCATATGATTGTTGTCAAGACTGGGGTGATTTAGGAGCTTCCCAACAACTATCTGTAGAGTCATGTAATTAGCCCTTGTGTCCTTTGGGCCAACAAAGAGAGAAAAATATAAGATACAAAGAAAAATTCTCAAATAAACACAAATTTTAGAAGTGAGGGATATAGAACTGACACTGAAGCGATGATAGACTACACATGTTTTTTCATAGACTATTATTTTTTTAACTGAATATATGCCTTTGCTTCACATTCTATTCTCCACTGTTCCCCAGTCCATAAGTTATGCCCTGCTTTTTTCTCTTTGGTTTTTTGCACATTCTGTTTCCTCTCTTAGGAATTTTCTTCTTCTATCTTTACTCTGGGCTTCCATGGTAGCTCAGCGGTAAAGAACCCGCCTGCCAATTCAGGAGGCATGGGTTTAATCCCTAAGATGGGAAGATCCCCTGGAGAAGGAAATGCAACCCACTCCAGTATTCTTGTCTGGTAAGTCCCATGGACAGAAGAGCCTGGTGGGCTATCATCCACGGGGTCGCAAAAGAGTTGGACATGACATAGCAGCTTAAACGACAACATTTACTCTGGCAAAACTGTGTTCATACTTCATTTTTCAGTTTAGACAAACCTGTAGCTATAAAACAACTGACAGACCCACCTAAGGGTAAGGACGGTGCCAACTCCTATGCCCCTTTTCCTACCTGAACACTTTTGCATGGTGTCATTTGGGGACCCAGACACCACTGATCTTATCCATTGCTGTCATATTCTCAGCACACAACACTGTGCCTGGCATGAGGCTGGTTCTTGACTGTCCAAGTGCCATCCTATGAGTCTTGTTGTTGCTGTTCAGTCACTAAGTAGGGTGTGACTCTTGCCAACTTCATGGACCACAGCAGGCCAGATTTCCCTGTCCTTCATTGTCTCCTGGAGTTTGCTGAAATTCATGTCCATTGAGTCAGTGATGCTAATCTAACCATCTCATCCTCTATGCTGCTACAGTCCACATTTGATCACTCCCTCCTCTGTGCTACACTCTCTAGTCATTTGGAACCTCTTGTCATCCGTCAATGATCTGTGCTCTTTCTTATTTCCAGGTCTCAGGTCCTTTTGCCCAGAATTTCTTTCCATCTTTCATCTCTTGTCCCACTCATCTGGCTAGTTCTTACTACCCTTTAGGATCAACTCAGTTATCACTTTATCTGGGAAGCCACTGAACCCATTGTTGACAAAGATGCTAGTCTCAGTGTCCTCTTGTTACCTTCAATCAAACATCACAAATATAATGCTATTTTCAAATCATCCAAAATGTCTGCCCCCCCCCACTCCCAACTTGACTGAAATATTTCAAGGGCGAAAGTTCTGACTCACTTCTCTGCCCACTACTGTATTCCTTGCATAGAAGGCATTCAAATACTTAGAAGAAGTTCGGCTGGATATCCTTGTCCAAACTTTACTTCTTATTGTATAAAATTGTATCTTTGGCAAATGAGTCAATATTTCTGAACTTTATTTTTCTTAGTATTGTTGAAATGGGAACGCTAATACTGATGAGTCCATGGATAAGCATGTTCTCTCCCCTGACATCACGCTTCTTTGTGGATAGAGTTCATCTGGAGCAGCAAGTCGTCTCTCCCCACTCCTTACTCACTCATCTAGGTGGAAGAAGTGACCTATCTGGGTGATGAAGGTAGTACATGTTTATTTTTCTAGTCTTCTTACTGCTGTGCATACTCCACACTTCAGAAAGAGGCTGTGTGGGTAAATAAATGCTGTGTGCTTCATAGGTAAATGTAAGGAAGCTCCTTTAGTCCCAGTCCTAAATCTGCATTCACCAGTAGGCTTTCTTCCTTGTAAAAATAAAACGTTTTATCTTCATCTGTTTACCCATATCTGTGACAACTTTCCAGGAAAGGAGAATATCACTGAATTAGGAGTACAGCAAATTTGGGTAGGGGAGATAATATTTTTGAAAAGCATGAATTTGCAAAATTGAATAGGAGGGACAAATTCACTATGACGCAGACTGGAGATCATTTCTGCAAATCCCAAGTGAGTCCATTAAAGCACTTAGACATTAGGTAGAAATGGCTAGGCCTTTGCTCAGGCATGGATGCTGTGTCTTCTGTAGAGTGTGACCTTGGTTCTGAAGCAGAAGCACACCCAGGCCTGAACAAGCCAATTCTTGGTGCTGCTATCTAGCAGCAGTTCCTATAGCTGGCTGTGTGCAACCCATCCTGGCTTGAAGTAGGCTTTGAGAAGTGCATCTCTGTTTCTCCCGCATTTGCCATCAGTCTCCCTCCGTGGACTACAGGTTCCATGAGTGTATGCTATTATTGTTTTATTCACTGCTTTGTCACCAGTTTCTCTAAAGAGTACCAAGTACAAATGAGTTAGAGAAATTGTTTGCTGAATGAATGAATGAATTTATCTGATTTGTATGTCCCTCTCTCATTTTGTTCTAAACTTTCGCAAAGATAAAGGATGCGATGTACTGTATCCCTTCAAGTTCTACCATGTATATGGCATATTTCTTAGTATTCTGAAAGGATCCTATTCAATAAAGTATTTCACTTTATATTAAACATTGCAAAGCATTGCACAAATGTCCAAAATAAATACTATTTAATGACATTTTAAATTTACTATCTCTGTCCTTTTATTGTATTTTTTAATGATTGATATATCATATAATTGATACAACTGAGATATAACTGAATATATCAATTTTAGGTGTACGACATAATGGTTTTATATATGTATATGCTTTGAAATTATTGTTTCACAGTAAGTTCAGTTAATATCTATCACTTCACATAGTCACAATTTTTTTCTTGGTGATGAGAACTTTTAAGATTGACTCTCTTTGTAACTTTTAAATATACAATACAATATTATTAACTAGAATCACCATGCTATACATAAAATCCCAAGGACTTGTTTATTTCCTTTATTTTCAAATCAATTACTGCTTTTAATTCACGTTCTAGTTTAAAGAGTGCCAGGTTTTGCTTTTCATTTTATTTGTCACAACTGTAATACTTTTTACTCGTTCATAATTATTTCCAAAAAAAAATAATAATGGTCATGCTACATGAAGAATCATAGATTAAATTCAAATTGGGAATTATTTTCTAGAAAAATTTATATAGAATATTTTTATATTTTTATATGAAAAGTTTGAAGACAGTGGCTATAATGAAATGTAAATTTGTCAATGACAGTCAAAATGAGCTCTGTTTTGCACTCAAAACAAACCACACCTGCTGATCTTCTATTCTTTCTAAAAGGCATCAAAAATCACTGGATTCAGGCCGACTCTTGGACCCTTTTTCAGAGGGATATCATTCCGGACAATCTAAGTTACCATGACCATGACCTTGCCCACCTATGCCATCTTTTTTAGGAAACTTACAACTTTTCAGTTACCCCTCATGCTTCATTTCTTTCTTAAATATCTCTCACTCACGTTATCAAAATATATCTACACACCCTGGGAAAACACGGCACAAAAAGTATTAACCGCTGCAACTTTTTAAGAATATTTAATCTGTAGATCAGGGCTTCCCTAGTGGCTCAAGGGTAAAGAACCCGCCTGCCAATGCAAGAGACATAAGAGACACTGGTTGGATCCCTGCATCGGGAAGATCCCCTGGAAGAAGAAATGACAACCCACTCTGGTATTCTTGCCTGGAGAATCCCATGGACAAAGGAGCCTGGTGGGCTGTAGTCCATAAGGTCACGAAGAGGCAGACCTGACTGAAGCGACTGAGCAGCTCACATGAAGTAGCCCCCGAGTTCTATTCTAGAATGGAAACTCAGTCCTCGTTTGAGAGGAAGCTGTATCATCATCAGATTCTTAATTCTTACAGCTGCCAGCACAGTGACTTTACTTAGAATGTCCTAAAAATGATTACTGAATTGATAGAAATGGAAACTTAAATTCTATTGCCACCAATAAGGAAAAGATACACTGAGAATTAAGTTACAGGCAATTATTAATATTTTTTAACTATATTCTCTATCTGATTTGATATAATACTTTCACTTAATTTGTTGTATATGCAAATACTCTTTTCTAAATAGAATGTATCTGGTATTTTCAGTCTAATTCTATACAGCTGCTTTTACAAAAGAGCAGAAGCAATTATCGGCCTGATATTCTTTGCATTTTTTAGCATCAACTTTAGATATTGCTTACCTCTACAAAAAGAAAGAGCTGGCACCACATAAAAAACTTATGCCTGCTGTCATAACTATTGTCATAGGCCCCTTTCTTTCTTCAAAATGGCAGCAGAAAAGCTGTATGTAGAACAGAATCCTGAAATGTGGGAGCTTGCCCAGGCACCCCATTGTCCTTTCTGTCAGACTAAAAATGAAACAAAGAGAAAGCACAGGCAGTTGGCTAAAGATCTGACTGCCAAAAGTAATAAATAAAATGTTTAAGGGTAGGTCTTTTTCAAATGGGAATGTCTTGATAATCCACAAAAGAGACATATTAATTCTAACATACAGTGAATCGTGTACAGTATCAGCAAATTTCCTGATACATATGAAGAATTAAATTCAGTCCTCAGATAACAAGTCTTAGAAAACATGTGAAAAGGTATGATATAACAGGGAAAACTTGTCTTTGCTTCCAAAATTCCAACCTTGTACCCAGGGTTATTCCAAGTCTAATTTTTTTTTCTTTTTTAAAATTTTTATTTTATATCATAAGATAGGTGATTATTTTTAATTTATTTTTTATTGAAGGATAATTGCTTTACAGAATTTTGTTGTTTTCTGTCAAACTTCAACATGAATCAGCCATAAGTATTTAAAAGTTACCTTGGAAGGCTAATAGGAGTGATAAGATAAAGTGGAACAAACATTGGTTTGCAACCCAACAGAATCTGATTAGAATCCTGGTTCTCGTGTTTCATAAGTGGGAAATATGGTCTTGACGCTTCACTCTCTAATCTTATTTTTTCAATTTGTAAAATGAAGATAATATTGAGCATGTTGTATATAGGTTACAGCTAGCAGAGATAGTTTTGATATCTGAAATGTAGATGTGCCAAATGATAGCTACTTCTGTTAATAGTATTATCGCCATATATGTAAAATGTCAGCAAGAACAATGGCAAAAGACATAAATGTTCTGAAGTACAGCTTGAGGAAATAAACAGGGAGTTTAGGAAACTGCTAATAGTTCCCTCTAAGCTGAAAATAACACCATCTTCTTTCCCTGGTTCTCAGGGGCTCAACTCTGATGAGTGGATTCATGCCCTCAATTTAAGAATTGAAGTAAAAGGACAAACAAAAAACGTGCAAATCAGAGAAGAATCACACCTTGGAAGGAGCCTGAAGCTTTTTTCCCTAATTATTTCTGATTTCCTATTCCCTGAGATAATTACCCATTAGTGTCCACCTCACTAAGAAGCCGCAGTGTCGTTATAATGCAGAAGAATGGCGGCGGTCCTCGCCGCTATCCCATTTTTAATATGGGGTAAAGAGGACACTCCGTCTATACTTATTAGCGTTTATCTTCAACAAATCACTCTGTAACCTATTCTTTAACTCAGTTTTTCTTTCTGCTAACACCTACCAAGTCTATCTCCATTATTCTCTCTTGGAGAATCCCATGGACAGAGGAGCCCGACAGGCTACAGTCCTGGGGATCGCAAGAGTCGAACACGACTTGGCGACTAAACAACCACCACCACCACCACCAAGTATATGCTGCATGCATCGACTTGGGTTTTGTTCTTAAGATAAAAAAAAATAGATAAATAAACTAAATAAAATTAAAAAATAAATAAATAAATAAATAAAACAGGAGTAGCAAACTTAAAAAAAAAAAGAAACCAAAAGGTTCACCTGAAAGAAGTGGGTAGGGTGGGGGAGAAGCAACTTGTCCAGAACCAGGTTAGGCTTCTGTAAAACAATATAAGGAAAAAAAAAAAAAAGTGTTTGGGGGGGAGGTCTGTTAACACAAAAACTAAGCATATGATCTGCCTACATTTGATACAGATGGCTCAACTGGAATTTATAAGCTAAATCAGAGCTTCTGATTCATACTTAAATTCCATTTTTGGTCAAAAACGATGTGGAAAGCATAGAAGAGATTGTTAAAAAGAATACATTTGAGAAAATGAAGAGAAAATCTAGATGATTTCAAATCAAGAAACCCAGATATGGTTCATAGCAAAGAACTGGGATTATTTGCAGAAGTGCCACAGAACCACTATTGGCATTATTTGTTGAGCCTAGGAGAATAAGAGTCACCAGATGGTTGAACGCTATCAAATGTTCCTACATGGAAAAAACTAAAATCTCAGGTATGGAGGTTTCAGCAACTTGTTTGTAACTCTCTAGATGTAAAAAAACATGGCTATTAGCTAGCAACATATATTCACACAGAAAAGAAGCCGTCTCACCCTTTTTCTTTCAAAATCCTACATTTAGCAATATTTTAGGCCACTGAACCTGGGTTTTATCAAATGGTGTGTCAGGAATATCCCCTGGAAGAGGGAATGGCAACTCACCTGAGTATTCTTGCCTGAAGAACCCCACGGACAGAGAGCCTAGTGGGCTACAGACCACAGGGTTGCGAAGAGTCAGATATGACGGAAGCGCCTGAGCCTGCACACATGGACACTGACAAAAATCTCTCTTCAGTAAAACATTTTGAAGAGTTTGTAGAGATGGGTCAAAATACTGATTGTACAACTAGGTGGTTTTAAGTGTACACTGAGATGAGTTAATGAGAAAATTTCTAAGTGGAGTCTGTAAGTTTATGCCTTCCTTCAAACTTGTCCAAAATTTTGAATAACATAAATTTGAAAGGGCTAATTAATACATTCTATATTATAATCAGAATATCAAAATAGCCAAACAGAAAATTAAATCTAGTATAATAGAAGTAATTGGGTGACTCTAAATTAATATATTTAGTGACATAAACCAAACTATCCTGGTACTATATTATTAGGTGAAATTTCCCACTTAAAATAGATATTTCCTCCTGACTAATAATTAATGAACTCTTAGTTTTAGTAGAGAAGATCATCCTTCTACAAATATTACTTGGATCCCTTTGATATAAAGTTTCAGAGGGAAGTAAAAGTGATCATAAGTAAAACCATCATACAATGTACTAATGACATATAAGTGAGGAATCACTTATAAAATTGTCCCTAAACTACTATTTCCAGCATAACATTGACTTCTATATTAAACAAAGTTTCTTGTTGATTGTCAAATATTGTACAACTTGATTACACACTGAAATATATTGGAAATTTGATCTAAAATTAAACACATATTTTAAAAGATGTTAGATTTCACACATACACACACACACAGACACACACACACGATAAAAATGAATGATGGTGAATGCTTAGATTGCATGGAAAGCCTTCACAAATGAAGATCAGAAAGTTAAACCCAATCGACTTTAAAGTGGCAACGTTAAAAAAAAAAAATAACATTCTGAATACTTCCAAAAAGAATGAGACTGGAGACTGGAGTAGTTTATGGAGTGTATTACAGTGTCAGAAACCATCCTTTTCATGATCATATTGCCAAAGTAATCCATAAGTTGAAATATATCATGTTAGGCTACTATAAATTTGTTAGAAAAGTTACATACACACTCAAAATATACCATCACTTGATTCATTCTAAGTCAGCTCATAATTTCCAAAGCTTAAAATTTGATGACTATCATATAAAATGTCTATTTTGGTAATTTTATTTTTAAGACAAAATTAAAAAATCATTTTTTTCACTCTTTACTATGATTTTTTTTTTCTGTTTGCCTTTAGAATGCCCTTCTCTAACACTAGCTATGCTTAGCAGTTATTTTGTCTGCTATCTACTGAGAAACCTCATTCTGTTTTTCAACAGGTCAGACTTTCATATTTTATTACATATCCATTCATTACTGTAATTCAAAACTACTTATTGGATTACTTCCATGGTGCAGATTTATTTGCAAAACCCGAGGTGGAGCAGTGAATAAAATACATACAAAGCTCTCTCCTCATACATTTCATGCATTGAGTCAACATTTTATTTTATTCCCCTGTCTTAAATTTTATATAAATTTAATGTTATATAATATAATTTTATATAAATTATAAATTTAAAATTTAGAAATAAATTTTATTTAATTATTTATTTTACTTTATTGAGGCAGCATTTTAGTCAGCACTTAATTCCCTTTATATCTTTTGTCCACTCTGCCTTTTGTAACAATACTTAAATCACCCCTACAACATAAAACTTTTCAAATATTTGAAAGCAGTTGTCATGTTTCCCTTTAATCTTGTTTTGTTACTGTTAGAAATGCCCATGTCCTTTAGTCATGCTTTGCTTGACATAGTTTTAAAACCCATAACCAACCATTGACTTCACTGGAGGCAACCATGATTTCTAGATAACTTCCCATCATTCTTTTTATCCTTCTCTAGTGCCCTCCAGTTGTCTGAGATGTTTTCCAAATGTAGTTTACCAAAAGTAAATTTGATAGATACACAACATGAACAAGTAGAACCCAGAGTAAATAGTATATTTCTCTCAAGATATTATCTGTACAGATTAAAGTTGTGCTCACTTTTTTTTTTTTCAGAGATGCATCAGTACTTAGGGCTAAATTAAGATTTTCTTCATCTAATTCACCCACCATGGGTTAGCTGTAGATGTTGCAAAGCCAGTTATTTGCAATCCTATATTTTTTTGAGTAGGAGGTTTTAGCAGTGCAACACATCATATTTATATCTCTTAAACTTCATTCTGTTGATTTCAGCCTATTGTTTTAGTCTTTGAAGGTGATGTTTATAGTTAATCCTAAAAATATTAGTCCCAATAATATTTGTAATATTCTCCAGTCTTGTGTCATCTACAAATTTAATGATCATATTTTGACTCTAAACATCATACGTAAAAATAATAATGATGAAACTGATGCAAGAATAGGACCCTATGGCATGCTGCTGGAAACTGCTACTCCCTAACTGTTTGCATGAGCATGTTAAACCAGGTGTGAATTTCCCTTTCTCTGCCATTACCCAATTTATATTCCACAAGTTTACAGTCAAGCAATCATGGATGCATTTATAATACTTTTCTGAAATTGGAATACACAGTAGTTAAAATATGCTCACTAATTTCCCCCAGAAGAATTATGTAGCTCCTTTCCCTGTGAGAGACTTTATTTTGGGGGGATCCAAAATCACTGCAGTTGGTGACTGCAGCCATGAAATTAAAAGATGCTTGCTCCTTGGAAGAAAATCTATGATCAACCGAGACAGCATACTAAAAAGCAGAGACATCACCTTGCCAACTCAGATCTGTCTAGTCAAAGCTATGGTTTTTCCATTGGTCACGTATGGATGTGAGAGTTGGACTATAAAGAAAGCTGAGCACCAAAGAATTGATGCTTTTGAACTGTGGTGTTGGATAAGGCTCTTGAGAGTCCCTTGGACTGCAAGGAGATCCAACCAGTCCATCCTAAAGGAGATCGGCCCTGGGTATTCATTGGAAGGACTGATGTTGAAGCTGAAACTCCAGTACTTTGGCGACCTGATACGAAGAACCAACTTGTTGGAAAAGACCCAGATGCTGGGAAAGATTGAAGGCGGCCAGAAAATGGGATGACAAAGGATGAGATGGTTGGATGGCATCACTGGCACGATGGATATGAGTTTCAGTAAACTCTGGGAGTTGGTGATGGACAGGGAAGCCTGGTGTGCTGCAGTCCATGGGGTTGCAAAGAGTCTGACAGGACTGAGTGACTGAACTGACTTTCCTTTATTACACTTTTTATGTACCTATAGTATAAAGCCTACTCGGATTATATGAGAGTCATTTGTTTGCACAGCAGGTCATGAAGTGGTGCTCAATATTTATTAGGTGAATGAGTAAATGACTGGTACGTGTTTGTGCTAACTTCTTAGTCAAGGACCCTAACAGAAAACGGCACAGGACTGTTGTACATACTGAATGACTGCTGACAAACTTAAGGTCTTAGCTAGCAGGATTCAGCATATGAAGATCATCACATGATTATAAGTTGTGTAGATGACAGGAATTGCTACTCACATTTAGAGCTAGTGAAACCAGAGTAACTAAAACTTATGACTGCCCCAGGGTCTATGACAAAGCAATTTAAAATAGTACTCACACGTCCTACTTTATAGAAATGTTCCACTCAAATCAGGGACACATCTGTCAAATCAGAGCAACTGCTTGAGGGTATATCATGCTTTGCCAATGCAAATTAAAGTAGCAATTTGGAATTAATGTTTTGTGTTACATGATTTCTTTTGTTTGCTAATTTTTAATAATGGTGTATGAGACTATTTTTATCACTACATATTTACCATGTATCAGCTATCTGTAGGTATTCTGCTATGTATGCATAACATTCTGTAGGCTCTATAAGAGGCATTAAATACAAGCTATTTGATTTGCTATTTTTTTTTACGTAGATGTACAAATATTTCTTCTTGCTCTTAAGAGCTCACCATCAGTTTGGGGAAGAAGCAAGCATGGGAAAACTAAACAGGCAAACGGGTACACGACCAGTTTATAATGTAACAATAATCACATCTTTACTTTCAATTAATTAATGATTCAGCATATATTTAATGAGTGGCTACTATATATTTGTTATGAAATTACTCCCCTGAACAAAACAGTGATGAATCCTGCACTCTTATCACTTTGCAACTTAACAGTAGCTACATTACAGACCTCGAAAGAGGAGCTATTTGGTCAGGTTGTGTGATCAGTAGGCAATTCATAAGGATGTTGTATCTGCACTGCATCTTGAAATCTGAATAGTCACAGAATGGAGGGAAGCTCAACCCCAGGCTAGAAAAAATTGGCTCTGCTTATGGAAGAAAAACAATGACAAAAATAAATGCTATTTCTTAAAAAATACTATGATGGATTTTTTTCCTTCTTTTGTTCAATCCTCCAGATAGATCAAATGGAAATGATAATGATATAGATTTCAATTGAGAGAGGCCAAAGTTCTAAGAAGGATGAGGACAAAACTGTCTTCTGATTACATGAGTCTTAGCATCCTTTGAAAAAGTAAAATATTTATTGCTCTATTACATAGAGAGTTTTTTTGTTTTTTTTTTTTATTTCAGTGTCTTTATTGTTCACTTAATTTCCCTGACTGGCATAGAGAGTTTTTTAAGTTCAAAACCCGAAGATCTCATTTATACCCTCTGAATCTAAATCTCAAACCTGTTGTGAAGATCAAAATAAAACACGACTTAAAGAGAGAAAACTGTCATACCCCAAGCTTCCAACTCACCTAGGAAAGGCCACTGCAGTGTATTCTCAATGCGGCTTGTCATTCACTTTGTAAATTACAGGTCTTCCACTGAACACTGATGATCCATCACTGCCATGACAGAGGTGCTGCCTTAGTGACAGTCACTGCTGGCAAGAGAATGACACACTGCTTAGAAATACTACAGTTTGGAGATTAGTGTAAATTCCAAACAAAGCAACATAATGAATCACACTTTGGAAATGCAGTTGAAGTATGACAATTTGTGGAAAAATACATTCCAAAGTTGCATGTATTAAAATTTATCTACTTTATTGAATTCAAACTTTAAACTTTTACTTAATAATTTTTAACATGATGGTGCATCTCTTCTTATCTTTAATCAGAATTAAGAAAAATAGAATAAGGATGAAGCATAGAAATTTCTCAATTTAAGCACTACAGTTTGAACAAATTTTAATAAATAGCAGTTTCCCTGGGTGAGAGATTAGAGACATTTTCCAATCATCATTACTTTATCATTTCATAGATAAAAATTAAATTTTTTGTGACTGTTCAAATTTATCTTTTAATATTATATTTGATAATTAATTGTGCTAGTGAGGTCAGGTCAGGTCAGTTTCTCAGTCGTGTTCAACTCTTTGCGATCCCATGAATCGCAGCACGCCAGGCCTCCCTGTCCATCACCAACTCCCAGAGTTTACCCAAATCCATGTCCATCGAGTCGGTGATGCCATCCAGCCATCTCACCCTCTGTCATCCCCTTCTCCTCCTGCCCCCAATACTTCCCAACATTAGGGTCTTTTCCAATGAGTCAACTCTTCACATGAGGTGGCCAAAGTATTGGAGTTTCAGCTTCAACATCAGTCCTTCCAGTGAACACCCAGGACTGATCTCCCTTAGGATGAACTTGTTGCATCTCCTTGCAGGCCAAGGAACTCTCAAGAGTCTTCACCAACACCACAGTTCAAAAGCATCGATTCTTCGGCACTCAGCTTTCTTTACTGTCCAACTCTCACATCCATACATGACCACTGAAAAAAACCATAGCCTTGACTAGACAGACTTTTGTTGGCAAAGTAATGTCTCTGCTTTTAAATATGCTATCTAGGTTGGTCATAACCTTCCTTTCAAGGAGTAAGCATCTTTTAATTTCATGGCTGCAATCACCATCTGCAGTGATGTTGGAGCCCAGAAAAATAAAGTCTGACACTGTTTACAATGTTTCCCCATCTATTTCCCATGAACTGGTGGGACCAGATGCTATGATCTTAGTTTTCTGAACGTTGAGCTTTAAGCCAACTTTTTCACTCTCCTCTTTCACTTTCATCAAGAGGTTCTTTAGTTCTTCTTCGCTTTCTGCCATAAGGGTAGTGTCGTCTGCATATCTGAGGTTATTGATATTTCTCCCAGCAATGTTGATTCCAGCTTGTGTTTCTTCCAGCCCAGCATGTCTCATGATGTACTCTGCATATAAGTTAAATAAGCAGGGTGACAATATACAGCCTTGACGTACTCCTTTTCCTATTTGGAACCAGTCTGTTGTTTCATGTCCAGTTCTAACTGATGCTTCCTGACCTGCATATAGGTTTTTCAAGAGACAGGTCAGATGGTCTGGTATTTCCGTCTCTTTCAGAATTTTCCACAGTTTATTGTGATCCACACAGTCAAAGGCTTTGGCATAGTCAATAAAGCAGAAATAGATGTTTTTCTGGAACTCTCTTGCTTTTTTGGTAATCCAGAGGATATTGGCAATTTGATCTCTGGTTCCTCTGCCTTATCTAAAACCAGCTGAACACCTGGAAGTTCACGGTTCATGTATTGCTGAAGCCTGGCTTGGAGAATTTTGAGCATTACCCTACAAGCGTGTGAGATGAGTGCAGTTGTGTGGTAGTTTGAGCATTTTTGGCATTGCCTTTCATTGGGATTGGAAGGAAAACTGACCTTTTCCAGTCCTGTGGCCACTGCTGAGTTTTCCAGATTTGCTGGCATATTGAGTGCAGCACTTTCACAGCATCATCTATCAGGACTTGAAATAGCTCAACTGGAATTCCATAACCTCCACTAGCTTTGTTCGTAGTGATCCTTTCTAAGGCCCACCTGACTTCACATTCCAGGATATCTGGCTCTAGGTGAGTGAGCACACCATCGTGATTATCTGGGTCATGAAGATCTTTTTTGTATAGTTCTTCTGTGTATTCTTGCCACCTCTTTTAACATCTTCTGCTTCTGTTAGGTCCATACCATTTCTGTCCTTTATCGAGCCCATCTTTGCATGAAATGTCCCCTTGGTATCTCTAATTTTCTTGAATAGATCTCTAGTCTTTCCCATTCTGTTGTTTTCCTCTATTTCTTTGCATTGATCGCTGAGGACGGCTTTCTTATCTCTCCTTGCTATTCTTTGGAACTCTGCATTCAGATGGGAATATCTTTCCTTTTCTCCTTTGCTTTTCATTTGTCTTCTTTTCCCAGCTATTTGTAAGGCCTCCTCAGACAGCCATTTTGCTTTTTTGCGTTTCTTTTCCATGGGGATGGTCTTGATCCCTGTCTCCCGTCGAATGTCACGAACCTCTGTCCATAGTTCATCAGGCACTCTGTCTATCATCTCTAGTCCCTTAAATCTATTTGTCACTTCCACTGTATAATCATAAGGGATTTGATTTAGATCATACCTGAATGGTCTAGTGATTTTCCCTACTTTCTTCAATTTAAGTCTGAATTTGACCATAAGGAGTTCATGATCTGAGCCACAGTCTGCTCCCAGTCTTGTTTTTGCTGACTGTATAGAGCTTCTCCATCTTTGGCTGCAAAGAATATAATCAATATTTATGTTAGTACTTTATGAGAAAATAAAGAAGAGTTTTAAAACTATATATTTGAGAAAAGAAAACCATTTAATGTGCACTTCTCTTTAAAAATCTATTACCTCATTTTAGTTTTGGGTTGCATAAGTGAAAAGGAATATGTGTGTGGAATATAAAACATGTAACTGCCCTTAGTTTCTTGAATTATCTATAAATTTCCACTTGTCACCATTTGAACATCTTAAAGTTGCCTTTAAGAGTATAGTGAATAACTGGAAATGTGACTCAGCTTAAAACAATAGTGGCTTTGGGGTTCCACTCTGGAGGAAGCTTTATTTTTCTATACTACTCATAGGAGCACTAATCTTACAACAGTTTGTATTGTTATTTCTTTAGCGTGTCTCTTTTTTTTTTTTTTTCAATCAGCTTGAGAAAAAAAAACCTATTATCTTTGTTCATTTGATTCCTTTATGGTGCTTAGAACCTTGCTGAGTACATCATAAGCATTGAATATATACTAGTAAAATTCAACTGAACCTTATTGAGAATAGTTCTTACTAGTTCACAGTTTATGGTGAATACCACTTTGAGAATATGTGTTAGGTCTTAGTACAAAGTCCTTTGTTTCATCGGAATCACCCCATTGGGAGACACCGTAGTGCTTTGAATATAATCTCTCAGTTTGTCTGCCATTCAATCCTCACCAGTTGTCAATACAGTTTATATTTAGACACCTGCCTTCATGACTTTAGACAAACTCTTTAGGTTACCCATTCTACATTAAAGATGATATTGTTAGAAACTCGTTAGAACATTTGTTTGTTTACCAGAGGCTTTGATCTTAATTTCTTCAGGCTCAAGAATGCATCAATGTAGATTATTTCAGTAGTAATAATTTAGAATTTTCTCCAGAGGGGAATCAAGTTGGTTAATGAATAGAGATTCAGAAGTGAGTGAAAAAGTTGTGTCAACTCTGAAGAGTTCACAGTAAATAAAATAAAGATGCTATATTTTAATTATATGTATATGTATATATATATATATATATATATATATATATATATATACCCACACCTAGACATTCAGACATTTGTACATATCTACATGAATATATACATGTATTTCTCAGGTTATAACCTATTAATGTAGTTCTTGTATGTTACTAGTAGAAAACTGGACATTGCTCATGGTGGAATAGTTACTTATTGGCAGACCCAGGACTCCACCTCAGGTTGTCCTCTGCAACACTGACCACAGTATATCAGAAATCTCCAATCACGGGAAGAAAAAAAAAAATTCTCATTGAGGGACAGTCTACAAAAATACCTGAGCAACAACCCTCAAAATTGTCTGTGTCACTGAAAACAAGGTAAGTCTGAGAAACTTTCAGCCAAAAGGAGGTTAAGGTGGTGAAATTTAGAGGTAATGAAGTATATCAAGGAACAGACAAGAGACATTAGGGGAAAACTGAAGACATCTGAATGAAGTGTAGACTTCAGTTAACAATAATGTATCAATTATGGCTCATTAGTCATGATAAATGTACCATACTAAAGTAAAATCTTAATAATGGGGGAAACTGAGTGTGAGATATTTGGGAACACTCTCTGTACTTTCTTCACAGTAGTTCTCTATTCAGAGAACTGCAGTAGAACAAGATTATTTTTTAAAATGTAAATTGCAGAATAATCTTTATAATATCATTCTATTTTTGTTAAAGAAAGCCAGTCTTACAAATACATGTGTTACTCGCTCAGTCATGTCTGACTCTTTGCAACCCCATGGACTGTAGCCCGCTAGACTCCTCCGTCCACTGGATTCTCCAGGCAAGAATACTGGAGTGGGGTGCCATTCCCTTCTCCAGAGGATCTTCCCAACTCAGGGATTGAACCCTGGTCTCCTGCATTGCAGGCAGACTCTTTACCGTTTGAGCTACAGGGAAGTCCTATAAACACATAATATTTACTATATACATACATATACATGTTTTGTTGTTATTGTTTTGGAAAAATGTGCAGAAAGAAAAAATCTAGCTATGAATATTGTCACAGACATCGACTACCTCAGGGAATGGAAGAAAGATATTTTAAAAGGAAATTGATCATTTTTTGTTTACATGTGTGATTTTGTATTTACTGAGCCCTTTAGATATGTTTTTTTCTTTTTTCCTGAGCCAGAACTTTCCATGGTTCTTGAAGACTTGGATATTGATATTCCGTTCCCTTTCTGACAAAAGCAGTTGTCAAACAATATTCAACCTCTCCCTCAAAGTAGATGTCTTTTTGTCATGCAAGTTGTTTTAGACACCAGACTTGAAATATTCACTCAGTGATTAGGTCTTAAAGCTGAACTTTTTACAAGTCCTACCAGTTTTCCATTTCAGGAAAGAAAAAAAAAAAAGTGTTTTTACCTCTTTGCCTTTTTTTGTTTATTTGTTTTTTATCTTCCTTGCAAAAAAATGATGGGCTTTAGAAATTTAAATTAAAATTCTTTTTGGCTTTAGTTGAGGTAAAATAATAAACTGAATAATCTACATACAAAAATTTAACACTACCAACCAAAATAATATCTATATCTAAAAGGTTTCCACCAAGTGTTTTGTTAGAAAATTTGTATAATTTCCAACAGTACCTTAGAGCTCATTTTTCACAGAATGTTGAAGGGATGCTTGCATTGCATCTTTTGATAAATGTCATCTACTAGTCACAGATAAAAAAAAGTGTTTTTACATGGTGGTATGTCAGGAGTTTTCATCCTTATTTAAGGATTTTTGAAAGATTACCATAATAACATGTAGATAGGTACAATCATCATATATTATTCAGATATATTAAATATAAAATAAAATAGATAGGATAAAGGAATTTGCTATAGGATTATATATTGCTTAAATAAACCAAATTCAAAGCAGAGAAGCTTTACAATAGCTATACCAATTTCTAAAAATACTATTTGAAACTCCTTCTCTATGAACATTTTTTTTTAATTTTTGGATAATGCTTAAGATAAAGCAATGTTACTGTAAAAACATGCCAACAAGTGAGAATTCATTCTTTTATCAGTCAATATACTACTTAAAATTTCTCGGTAGTTATAATTTTCCCCTTTATATTCTCTTTAGCAAAAAAAATCCATAATCAATGGAAAATTCTCTGTTGAAGACAAAAAGTACTTTATCTGCCATATTTTCAGGCTTTCAAGAAAGCAAAAAAATTTTAGTGGCATAATTAAGAATTCAAATTATATTTTAATGAAATTAATAATTAAAATAGGAACAATTTAAATAGTAATAAATTTATGGATTATGTGTATCATTTCCTGACTTGTTTACAGCCATTAGGATTAGGATATTCCTTAAAAGTACAAACACTCTGGGGATTTTCTTGAAGAATTTTATAAGATTATAAGCATTCAAAAGCTAAATAATATAATCATAGAAAGAATAGTGTCATAGGGGAAAAACAGTAAGAAAAATGTGTAGCTTAAGGGCAGCCATTTTAAAAATATTATTAGAAGACTTGGAACATCTCCATTTCTGTCGTATACATATCAACTTCACTTTTTTTTTTTTCAAACATCTGTGTAAGATGCAGTCATAGCTTATTTTTCTGAAAAAATTCCAATGAATACAATATCTGGTATGATATTTATTTAATTATGTTTGCATAAGTACTCACGTGATAATATTGCTCCTTTGATTAACTTCCAGGAAGTTATTTATCTTTTCAGAAGAATATGTTTTGTTTTTTTTTATCGGATCATGAAATCAACATAGTCTCATCACTTGCCTCTTTTTTGTTTTAACTGTTAAGAAACTCAGAAAATTTAATGGCCATTTGCAATAACTATGAAATCTTGTATTAAGAAACATTTTCCAAATCATTAAGGACTGCCTATTTCACTTAAATGTCTATTAAGTGTATGTAAATGTCTTTTCTGTAATCATAAGAGGTCTTTTTCTATTTCCCCTTTCCCTGTTGATAAGCTTCTTCTTTATTCGTGATATATTTCTGCTTTTCTTTTACTTTATTTAATAGTGTCTTCAACTATGTCTTTCTTATGCCAATTTTCTAAAAATGTCAATGCTAACCTTGCTTAGGATTTTCACAAGGGGATCTCTTGGTGATGATGTTTCAACATACAATCAAACTTTTCCTCCCTTGAAAAATGATTCCCATTACTCCATTTCTTCTCTCACTTAACAATACCAACAACATTCAGGTCAAAGATTCAAGCTAGAAACTTTGGATTTACTGCTTATTTGAGTAAATTTTTTTTTTTTTTTGCTGTTATAATACTATACCATATTCATGAGATTATTATATTTCAGATACTCAGTTCTCATGCAAAGTATTTCAATTTTTCTAAAATAATTTATCTTCCTGTAATCTCTGTCTCCCCACTTTCACTCTCTACAATGCCATTGGAGTTAGGATTTAACACAGAGATATAATCATGATAATTTTATTTAAATCTCTTTATTGTCTCCCCATTCCCCACTAGAATAAATACAAATATTTGCATGGCTTTTTCAGACTCTTCACACATTTTCACCACCCTGCATTTCTTACCATACTTTCTGTGCTCCATCACATTACTTTTCCTTTTCATTCTGTGCCTTTTCAAGCACCCATTACTGTTCTGACTGACAAAGAACTACACTTTATTCAAGACCAAACAAATAAGAACATAAAAATAATTATAATGATTATAAACATTTAATATTTATTGATATTTTATCCTTGATCAGGACTTGTTATAAGTGCCCATGTATACAATTTTATTTAATATTCATAACAACTATGTTAGGTAAGCTGTTAGTAAAAGACAAAATCTTACTCAAAATGCAAAATTATTTCTCTTAAAGTTCTCTGAATTTCTTTAAGCCTTGTATAGGCTTCAGTTTCCTCACCTGAAAACCTGGGTCGATGATTGTAGCCTATTTCTTAGGATAAATATGAAGCTTTCATGAGTTCACATAAGTGAAGCTTTTGGAATAGTGACTGGCACGCAGAGAGCATGAACTAGCGGTGTCTGTTATTCACTAATATACATTACCATCTTACTCAAATTTCACTCCCTGTAAAATTTTTATGACCGCTTTGCTTAGAATAATTTTTTTCTATATTGTTCCAGCATTTAAACTCGAATTCTGTGCCCATCCAATCACGGGGTATGGGGCTTCCCTGGTGACTCAGACAATAAGAATCTGCCTGCAATGCAGGAGACCTGGGTTGGATTAGGAAAATCTCCTGAAGAAGGGAATGGCTACCCACTCTAGTATTTTTTCCTGGAGAATTCCATGGGCAGAGGAGCCTGGTGGGCTACAGTCCATGGGATCACAAAGAGTCAGACAGAACTGAGCAACTAACACACACACACACACACACATACACAAGCAAATTTTATATATACATTATATAGATATAATACATATAATATGTTATGAATTATAATTAGTTATATATTAATATACTTAATTATATATAACATATATATGCATTATATGTTATTATATAATACATATTATATATGATATACATTTAATTATATCTGTATTATATTTATTATATTTAAGCATACATATTTATTACTATTACTATTATTATTTATTATCATTAATACTATTATTTATTATAATATATATTAAATATATATAACAAAATATATAATATATAAATATATTATATATAATTATATTATTGTGTGTATATTAACATATATAATATATATTATTAATATATATACCATAATATAATAATATATATAATATAATATAACATAATATATTATAGGTTATATATATAAATATATATTATTATATATTACATAATTATATATATTATATAGTTTATTATATAAATTATCATATAAAAGACTGATTTTCTTTAGGGTGAAATGGTTTGATCTCCTTGCAGTCCAAGGGATTCTCAAGAATCTTCTCCAACATTACAGTATAAAAGCATCAATTCTTCGGCACTCAGCTTTCTTTATAGTCCAACTCTCACATCCATACATGACTACTGGAAAAACCATAGCTTTGACTAGATGGGCCTTTGTTGGCAAAGTAATGTCTCTGCTTTTCAATATGCTGTCTAGGTTGGTCATAACTTTTCTTCCAAGGAACAAGTGTCTTTTAATTTCATGAATACAGTCAACATCTGCAGTGATTTTAGAGCCCAAGAAAATTGTCTGTCACTGTTTCTATCGTTTCCTCTTCTATTTGCCATGAAGTGATGGGACCAGATGCCATGATTTTAGTTTTCTGAATGCTGAGTTTTAAGCCAACTTTTTCACTCTCCTCTTTCACTTTCATCAAGAGGCTCTTCAGTTCCTCTTCACTTTCTGCCATAAGAGTGGTGTCATCTGCATATCTGACGTTATCATATTTCTCCCGGCACTTTCTGTATGTTACTATAGAAAATTTATTTTGTAGCAATAATGATTAGATACAGGTCAGACAGAATTGTTGTTTAGTAGCTAAGTCGTGTCTGAATGTGTGACTCCATGGACTGTAGCAATCCAGGCTTCCCTGTCCTTGCTATCTCTCAGAATTTGCTCAGATTCATGTTCATTGAGACAGTGATGCTCTATAACCATCTCATTCTCTGTTGTCCTCTTCTTTTGCTTGCAATCTTTCCCAGCTTTAGGATCTCTTCCAATGAGTTGGCTCTTTGCATCAGATGGTCAAAGTATTGGAGCTTCAGTTTCAGCATTGGTCCTGCCAATGAATATTCAGCGTTGATTTCCTTTAGAACTGACTGGTTTGATCTCCTTGTAGAATTAGAGCAAGCTGGATTTTCACTAAACAAAAAGATAGTATTGACTAATGATATTCAGTATTCTACTAAATAGAAGCATCATTTGAGCATTTTCTCATTAATTCTATATTCATCTAGTCTTCATATTCTTAGAAGACAAGTTTTATCACTTAAAAGCAAATTAAAAATGAACAAACAAATAAGAGAGCAAATATGTCCATTGTGTTTTCTTACTAACAAAAATGTTTGCAAGATTTTCCATGTAGATGTTCACTTAGTATTATTAAGTGCTAAGTCATGACAATCTTCTAATAGTGATTTTTTAATCAGTTGCATAGCAATATTATGTCTATCATTTCCTAATCAACACTGAAGTTATATCAACTTTTATAAACTATGCCAGACCCTATAAGTATTGCAAATGATTCATCTCCTATGTCCATCTACTTTATTATTTAATATTAATAATAAAATATTTATATGTGATGTTTAAATTTTATCTTTCAGAATGTGATGACTACAAAAGAATTCTGACTAAAAGAGATTCTCAGCTGTTTCCTTGAAAATAGCTAAGCTTCAATGGTCAGCTAACTTAGACATCTCAGACTTAAGGGGAAAGTAAAGAAGCATACAAAGATTGAAATGATAACATAAAACAGATACAAATAGACAAATTAAAATTTACAACAACTTCTATTGGCAATTTTATAAGTGTTTGGGTATCTGAAGGTTTTCAAGAAAAATTCATTTTTAAGGAAGTGGTTCATTTGAGAATGTATGCAATGTAAATCAACGTGAATAGTGACACCTGCAAGAGAAAATAAAGATTATTTACAATATTTTATATGAAGAAAGTAGTGAAGAGCTTACCCTCTTACATTTATTTGCTTAATAGAGTGATAATAAAGTCTTTCTATGTATTTATCAAAAATAAAAAATAAAGTATTCTTAATCCTTTCTAATGAATGCAAATCTTATAAAATGCAAATGATTAAATTCAGCATGCATTCAGAAACATGGGAATATAGTTACTGATATATACAAACTAATAATGCTATGTAATTTAAATATGATATGATATGAATTTAAATATAGCTTTTAATTATGTAGGTTGATACTCAGCCAATTAATTTATTTATATTTAGTTGCATATAAGAAATTATGATACTTATTGTACCGTATTTTTAGGTTTATTCTGTGTTGTAAATGGGCTTCCCTGGTGACTCAGATAGTAAAGGATCTGCCTGCAATGCAGGAGACCTGGGTTCAGTCTCTGGTCAAGAAGATGCCCTGGAGAAGGAAATGGCAACCCACTTCAGTACTTCTGCCTGGAGAATTCCGTGGACTAAGAAGCCTGGCAGGCTATGGTCTATGAGGTAGCAAAGAGTTTTATCTGTGTTATAAACAGATTGATCATCTTGGTGTTTTGGTTCTAAAACCTAAGCCAAAATGTTTCAAGTATGAGGACAGGAGATATAGCAAGAATCAGGCTGAGATAATAATCTGCTTAACTCTTGATTGTGATTTGAAGATGAGGAGCAAACAGGCTCATAAAGCATCTTTCAGGGAGCAAAAGCCTTTACAATGGACACAAGTTTTCCAGAGATGCTGTATAATCAACTGAAGAGGGGCTCGATTTTGTACACTTTGGCAAAGAGAAAAATTAGAAACTTCTATAACTTTATTTCACCATTTACCTTTAAAAATCCAGACCATAAGAGCTTTAACTAATTGTTCCTTTCTTTAAAAGGCAGGTTGAATCAGTTCCTCTTCAATTGATTACTTTGGGGAATAGTTAAAGCAATCTAAAATCTGATTTGCAGAAGTTCTTCATTGGCTCAGAAAAGTAACATTAAATGAGAGCTGATTTCACAAAGTTTCGTTTTAAAAATTTTCACCTAGTAACAAGTGAGAAGAAAAAAAACAGATGAGTTTTTAATTTAGAAAATGGATACTGCTAAAAGTCATGATTTGATAAAATAAATGCCTAATGTTTATAGACAAGAAAACAGTGATTTATTTATCCATCTACCATTTTTCCTGTCTGTTTCACATAGATCTAAGCACATGATGCTCTTCATATATAGAAAAATTATAGAAATGGAGAAAAAAGGAAGGAATGAAATAAAGATAAAATATGTGTGTGCTTAGTCGCTCAGTCACGTCTGGCTCTCTGTGGCCCCGTGGACTGTAGCCCACCAGGTTTCTCTGTCTATGGAATTTTCTAGACAAGAATACTGGAGCAGGTTGCCATTTCCTATCCCAGGGGAGCTTTCCAACCCAGGGACTGAAACTGTGTCTTTTGCATCTCCTGCATTGGCAGGCAGATTCTTTACCATTATTATCACCTGAGATGCCCTAGATATAAAATACAATCCATCTTAAATTTAGTTTCTATGTAACCAGTCTGGACATAGGGTTCATACATTTTTAAAAATCTGACATTTCTAAAAGAGCTGAAAATATTTATGTAATAGGAAATCAGTTTAAATTTTTTAAGATTCCTGCAAATGCACAGTGTAATTCCCTTCTCAATACAAGCAGAATTATAATTCTCAGTTTCTTCTAATTTTTTTTCTTATATTATACTTAACATCCACAGTATATTATCTAGGGTTTCTAATGTCAACCCAAATGCTCCAAAATTTCCTTCAGACACTGACTCGGTGCTGACAGTTTTCTCACCTTTCCCTCTTTCTCTATAACTTGACATCTCTTTTATCAAAAACTATGTCCCTTGAGAGTCCCTTGGACTTCAAGGAATCCAACCAGTCCATCCTAAAGGAGATCAGTCCTGGGTGTTCATTGGAAGGACTGATGTTGAAGTTGAAATTCCGGTACTTTGGCCACCTGATGCGAAGAGCTGACTCATTGGAAAAGACCCTGATGCTGGGAAAGATTAAGGGCAGGAGGAGGAGGGGACGACAGAGGATGAGATGGCTGGATGGCATCACCGACTCAATGGACATGAGTTCGAGTAAACTCCAGGAGTTGGTGATGGACAGCGAGGCCTGGCGTGCTGCAGTCCATGGAGTTGCAAAGAGTCGGACATGACTGACTGACTGAACTGAATGGGTGACCATTGAAAATCACAGTGGTCTGGTATCTCTCAATCCTTAACACTTAAGTTATCCTGGTTATGCACTGTAAGTACCTAGGAATTTAGCAAAAACTCGCTTTTGTATAACTGAGAAAGGAATTTTGTGAACAACGTTATTATGTTAATTTTTCCAATTTACACTCACAACAGAGAGCCTATGTGCGTATACATGATACTGTCAATTAGGAAGATCAAGTATCATGTAGTGAGTCAAATAAACTTTAAAGATGGGCAAAATAAAGGCATTAGTGCCATTTCTGTTTGATTGACCTACAATACAGACTTGTCCTCAGTGAAGATTTTTGCTTTGATTCCCAGACTTAGTTATTAGCCAATAATATTGAGTTTATTTTAAAAATTACAATATTAAATAGTGTGGGACATTTTCTTATTTTACTGTTGGACTGCAGTCCATGGGGTCACAAAGAGTTGGACACGAGTGAGCGACTAAGCACAGCACAACATTGTCTCTGTATACTGCTGCTGCTGCTGCTGCTGCTGCTGCGTCGCTTCAGTCGTGTCCGACTCTGTGCGACCCCATAGATGGAAGCCCACCAGGCTCCGCTGTCCCTGGGATTCTCCAGGCAAGAACACTGGAGTGGGTTGCCATTTCCTTCTCCAATGCATGAAAGTGAAAAGTGAAAGTGAAGTCGCTCAGCCGTGTCTGACTCTTCGCGACCCCATGGACTGCAGCCTACCAGGCTCTTCTGTCCATGGGATTTTCCAGGCAAGAGTACTGGAGTGGGGTGCCATTGCCTTCTCCCGTCTCTGTATACTACTATTGTATAAAACATATGAGCAAATCTTGTACAACTTGAACAGTAATGTAATAATTTTCCTAAGGTGCTAATTTATAACATAATAACATTTCTAAGCAAAACAAAATTACTTTCATTTAATTAACATATTTATACAAATAAATATGTAACACATCAATTAGAAAGGTTAGCACCAGATGACAGTTGACATCAATATTTGTGGATCTGACTGGGATGAGTGGTCAGGTGAGATTTTTATTAATATTTGTGGCCTAACTTATAAATATAATACACATATGTGAAAATGAAAGTGAAAGTCACTCACTCAGGTCTGACTCTCTTCAACCTATGGACTGGAGCCTATCAAGCTCCTCTGTCCATGGGATTCTCCAGGTAAGAATACTGGAGAGGGTAGCCTTTCCCTTCTGCAGGTGGTCTTCCCAACCCAGGGGTTGAACCTAGTTCTCCCACATTGCAGGTGGATTCTTTACCATCTGAACCTCCAGGGTAGCCCAAGAATACTGGAGTGGGTAGCCTATCCCTTCTCCGGTGGATCTTCATGACCCAGGAATGAAACTGGAATCTGCATTGCAGGTGATTCTATACCAGCTGATCTATCAGAGAAGCCCATAACAAAGCCGATAAAAATATATATATGTACAATGACAACATACATGATTGGTTATTTATGTAAGAATGGGATGTTAATCTGACTGAGAATATCAGGTAATAAATACTTCCTCCCATTTCTGAAAGCAAGGTGCCAGACTGCTTGTTGAAATTTGCCCAGAGAACCATACTGTGTGGCTTCCCAGGCAGCACCAGCAGTAAAGAACTCTCCTGCCAATGCAGGAGACATAAGAGATGCTGGTTCAATCCCTGGTGGGGGAGATCCCATGGAGGAGGGCATCAAAACCCACTTCGGTACTCTTGCTTGGGGAATCCCATGGACAGAGGAGCCTGGTGGACTACAGTCCATAGGGCTGCAAAGAGTCAGCCAGGACTGAAGCAACTTAGCTTACACTAATGCAAACCAAACTTCATTCTGTCAGCATCCTGCCGTCACCTGACACTCCCTAGAGTGATGCTAATGTGTTGCGCATTCCACTCGACACCTCCCATCACAAAGTCTGAGTGGAAGGACTTCCTGTCCACTCAAATTCAATCACATGAAGAATGCTTGAAAACGAATATTCAGAGATTAGCTTTAACCTCTTACTCTTGAGAGACATACAAAATGGTCTGTTTCAATGCCTGAAAAGTCTAAATGTGAGAAAGTATGATTGGTCAGTTTAAGTGGCACAAGATAAGTGTCTGCTTTTGGAATGGCCAATAAACCCAGGGGTTTGTGGCCAAAGGATGTGTAAGGGTTTCTACATCAGTAATGGACCTCATGAAAGAGAACTACTTACATTTCTTCATAGGGATTGTATCTGAGAGGCTTTCTGAAGATGTCAGGTGATTTCAACAAAGTTGCAAAATCAGAAACTAGAGCTAAGAGAGAAATCTTTAAATCTCAGGAATTTTCACATGTCCTTAAGAGATCTCAAGAAATAAGGATCTCCTAAGAACCCACAACACATGCATGAGAGGAAGAATCAGTGTGTGGATGGATCTCCCCTCAATGGGCAGTATGACCAGATTAAGCCCATATTGAGGTAAACTCTTAACTGTTATCATCTCTCCAGATTCTTCCTGTATCAAAGTTGTGATGCCTAAAATAGCATCTAGCAAATGTATGGGAGCCTAAAGCAGCAACGAGAAGGTAATGGAGTGAGAATGAGAGAAGAAATCAACCATATGCTGCTCTCCCAGTGCAGACTTCTCAGCCTAATCTGAAGGAGGACAAAAATAAACCATATGACATTTTGGAACTTTGATATTATACTGGGTTGGATTTTTATATGTGCACAAATAAAATATTCTTTTGCTATCTATAAGTGACTAAAACAGCAACGAAATGTGTCTAAGATTTTTTCCCATAGTGGCTAAATTAAATCCATAGAATAAATGTAATGAAACATTAGCAAGAAATACTAAACTGCTTTCTGTTTTCATCTTTCAATGCAGTTCATTCAATTAATTGGTTACATATAAATAAAAATTTAGAAAAAAAAGTATGGAATGAAAACAGCTTCCCTGGTGGCTCCGATGGTTAAGAATCTGCCTGCAATGCAGGAGACCTGGGTTCGATCCCTAGGCTGGGAAGATCCCCTGGAAAGGAAATGGCAACCCACTCCAGTATTCTTGCCTGGGAAATCCCATGGACAGAGGAGCCTGGAAGCCTACAGCTCATGGGGTCAGAAAGAGTCAGACATGGCTAAAACGACTTAGATAAGCACATAAAATAAAAGCATTATTTTTTTATGATTTCTAAGGAAATAGCAGTGGTATAAATATTCTGTTATATAATCAGAAATTTAAAATAAAGCACAGTAAAAAAGCAGATACAGAGAATGTATATCAGGAGAATACAAAATTGGATCCAAATCTCTGTTCTAAAATAATGCACTTTTCTACAAATAAGGTTGATTACCTAGTGTCTAAAAGAGTTTCAGTTCAGTTCAGTCACTCAGTCATGTCCTACTCTTTGTGACCCTATGAATTGCAGCATGCCAGGCCTCCCTGTCCATCACCAGCTCCCAGAGCCCACTCAAACTCATGTCCATTGAGTCGGTGATGCCATCCAACCATCTCACCCTCTGTCGTCCCCTTCTCCTCCCACCCCCAATTCTTTCCAGTATCAGGGTCTTTTCCAATGAGTCAACTCTTTGCATGAGGTGGCCAAAGTGTTGGAGTTTCAGCTTCAACATCAGTCCTTCCAATGAACACGCAGGACTGATCTCCTTTAAGATGGACTGGTTGGATCTCCTTGCAGTCCAAGGGACACTAAAGAGTCTTCTCCAACACCACAGTTCAAAAGCATCAATTCTTCGGCGTTCACCTTTCTTTATAGTCCAACTCTCACATCCATACATGACTACTGGAAAAACCATAGCCTTGACTAGATGGGCCTTTGTTGGCAAAGTAATGTCTCTGCTTTTAAATATGCTATCTAGGTTGGTCATAACCTTCCTTCCAAGGAGTAAGCATCTTTTAATTTCATGGCTGCAATCACCATCAGCAGTGATTTTGGAGCCCCCAAAAATAAAGTCTGGCACTGTTTGCACTGTTTCCCCATCTATTTCCCATGAAGTGGTGAGACCAGATGCCATGATCATAGTTTTCTGAACGTTGAGCTTTAAGCCAACTTCTTCACTCTCCTCTTTCATTTACATCAAGAGGCTCTTTAGTTCTTCTTCACTCTCTGCCATAAGGGTGGTGTCATCTGCATACTTGAGGTTATTGATATTTCTCCCAGCAATCTTGATTCCAGCTTGTGCTTCTTCCAGCCCTGCGTTTCTCATGATGTACTCTGCATATAAGTTAAATAAGCAGGGTGACAATATACAGCCTTGACGTACTCCTTTTCCTATTTGGAACCAGTCTATTGTTCCATGTCCAGGTCTAACTGTTGCTTCCTGACCTACATACAGGTTTCTCAAAAGACAGGTCAGGTGGTCTGGTATTCCCATCTCTTTAAGAATTTTTCACAGTCTAAAAGAGTTTAGTTATTCTAATTAATGTTAGCTAGCAAAACTATTAGGATTAAAAGTCCAGTTCTTTCACATGGATGGCATTTTTAAAATGCTACTATTGTGAGTAGAGTTCTGCAAGGAAAACTCACAGAGTAAACAGTCTTTATAGTTTCAATACTTGCTTAATATTTTACATAAAAGTTCTAAATATATGGATACTTTAGCATAGTCTTATTATGTTTCCTAAATATTTAAACTCTCTAAGATTTCTAAATTCTGCTTTTAGATATGTAAAAACATAGTTTGTTGTTGTTCAGTTGCTAAGTTGTGTCCAACTCTTTGGGACTCCATGGACTGCAGCATGCCAGGCTCTGCTGTCTGTCACTATCTCCTGGAGTTTGCTCAAATTCATGTCCCTCGAGTTGGTGCTACTATTTAAACATCGCATCCTCTGCTGCCCTCTCCAACTAACAAATATTTTAAAAGTACTTGACCAGAGCCTGCAGACATATTTATTTACTTTTTAAAATCAAATATCTATTGACCTGAACATTTCAACTAACTATGCATTTAAAGGTAAATTTCAATGATGAAACTATATGCATAGACTTTTGTGTGTGTGCTAAGTTTCTTGAGTTGTGTCCATATCTTTGAGACCCTATAGACTGTAGACCGCCAGGCCCCCCTGTCCATGGGTTTCTATAGTCAAGAATACTAGAGTGGGTTTCCATACCCTCGTCCAGGGGATCTTCCCAACCTAAGGTTTGAACCCACATCTCCTGCAGCCCCTACATTGCAGGCAGATTCTTTGCCTCTAGGCCACCCCAGGTTCCTCTGTCCATGGGATTCTCCAGGCAAGAATACTGTCTGAGCTACCAAGGAAGCCCTTACATGTATAGACTTTTAAACTATGTCAATTCATGAACAATTTTAAAATCTTATATTAAGGCTTTAAAAATAATAGAATAAGGTGCAACAACACGTAAGGAGCAAAGGGATTATATCCTTCTTACTTGAGAATTGCATATCTACATAGTTTTTTTCTTTTTGTTGTGCAGCAGATTTATGTATTCTCCCTATTCATTTATTAATTAAATCACTTGTTTTAGTAGTGTGGATTCATTGATATTTATTTTATATATTAGATTATAATCAGATACTACTTTATTAACGTTCTTGTTGAAGTTGTTCCAGCTTTGCGTTTAGCAGTTGGGTCCTGTGTCCCTTTGACATTCTCAGTCATTGTTTTTTTAATTTATTTTTTGTTGCTGTTGTTTGGTTTTTCTTGCTTATTAGTAAATCCCTTCAGAGAGTACAGTGTAGAGGGAAGAAAATGAGAAACCCTACAGTGAAGAAACTAATAAACACTATTTCAAGCCAGGTGATTAAGGTCAGCACCAGCAGTGATAAGTCATCTTGATACTACATACTGCTGAGAGGAAGAGAATGGCACCTTGCCTCTCTGGTTTTCCACCATAAATCCATAATCCAAATCGAATCATGAGGAAATATCAGAAAGATGCCAATGATATTTGATACCATTGCAAAATAACTGACAAGTATCCTCAAAACTGATAAGGTCATCACAACCAAGGAAAACGTAAGGAAGTACCACCAACAGAATCTATGGAGATATGGAGACTAAGGTGATTGGAATTGTGGGTGGAATCCTGAAACAGAAACAGGATATTAAGTAAAAATAAAATAGAATAAATTATGGAATTTAATAAGTATAACAATATATCTGATTATTTTAATGTATTTTAATTAATTGTGGCAAAATACATGGATGTATGATATTAATAATGAGAACAATTGGTTTGAGGTATATGGGAATTCTGTCCTCATAACTTTTTATAATATAAAAATGTTCTAGAATAAAAGGTTATTTAAAAGAAACTGTTAGAATAATTTGGAGAAGGCAATGGCACCCCACTCCAGTACTCTTGCCTGGAAAATCCCATGGACGGCAGAGCCTGGTAGGCTACAGTCCATGGGGTCGCTAAGAGTCGGACACGACTGAGTGACTTCACTTTCATTTTTCCCTTTCATGCACTGGAGAAGGAAATGGCAACCCACTCCGGTATTCTTGCCTGGAGAATCCCGGGGACGGCGGAGCCTGGTGGGCTGCTGTCTTTGGGGTCGCACAGAGTGGGACACGACTGAAGTGACTCAGCAGCAGCAGTTAGAATAATTAATGGTAATATAGTATATCAATATCTGAGTAGATTCAAAGAAAGCCTAATAGAAACTTTGCATTTATAGTTAAACCTGGTGGCTCTGATGGTAAAGAAGCTGTGCAGTGTGGGAGATCTGGGTTCAATCCCTTGGTCTAGAAGATGCCTGGGGTAGGAAGTGGCCACCCACTCCATTACTCTTGCCTGGGGAGTTCCATGGATGGAGGAGCCTGGTGGGCTAGAGACAATGTGGTCACGAAGAGTTGGACACAACTGAGAAACAAACACAGCATTTAATATTTACTTTTAAATAAGGTGCCCAAGACAAATAAGGACTTAATTCTTTAAACTCTTCCAATCATTTTCCATAGGGAAAAAGATTTATCTAAAGGCAGAATAGTGAAATGAATATTAATAATGCATATAAATATTATTTAAATTATAATAAATCCTGGTGCCTAAAAATCTGTCATTAAAAGCAAAATTTGGAGGAGGGAGAACTTTGCATGCATTTAAATATTTGTAATGGATATTTTTCAATACATGTATCACATGTGTACCTGTGTGCTAAGTCACTTCAGTCATGTCTGATTTTGTGCAACCCAGATTTTCCCCACTCAGGGATGGAATCTGCTTCTGTTAAGTCTCCTGTGTTGACAGGTGGGTTCTTTACCACTAGCACCACTTGGGAAGCCCCATATATCACATACTTCTAATTTTCTATCTAAATTTATTGCATCATACTGTGGTTGTGGTTACAGAGATATATCCAAATTTATATTGCATAAGATGAGAGGGTGAAACCCACTAGCTCTCTGCCTATATGTTAGAATCATTTGGGGAACATCACAGTCCAATTGGGCTTCCTAGGTGGCACTAGTCATAAAGAACCACCTGCAAATGCAGGAGGCATAAGAGACTCGGATTCAATCCCTGGATGGGGAAGACCCCTGGAGGAGGCCATGGCAACTCACTCCAATATTCTAGCCTGGAGATTTCCAAAGACAGAGGAGCCTGGGCAGCTATAGTCCATGGGGTCACAAAGAGTTGGACATTCTTGAACGACACACACACACACACATACACACACACACACACAGTTATTTTAAGATATAGTCTATTTTCACCCATTCTGAGTAGCACACAAATCAGATTGCATATTGAGGAGCTGATGCAAAATGCTGTTCCCATACAGAATGTGAACTTCCTTGTGGTTCTTCATCATTGACTATCTTCTTATCTACCATAGTTTACAACGGTTACATTTATATATAATCTTCATCTCTCATCAATATTAGTTCAGTATTAAAGATACTACTTTAATTTGTTCTTACAAATGCTTCTGATGCTGTCTTCTCAGGTATTTTTAAAGGCTTCTGCCACTTGCTGTCTGCTTAGTTTGTTCATAGGCTTATCTTCTATTTTCTTGTGTCTTCTGTCTCTCATTACTTTACAAGAATCTACAAAGTAGATTCAAAACTCTGATCTTTTTATAGGTACAAATAGGCAAATAGAAAATTCTTATACTTGTACTGAATGACGCAAACTCACTCAGAGTACATTAAAAATTGATGCTGAATTCTTGTGGGTGGCTCAGCTGGTAAAGAATCCACCTGCAATTCAGGAGACCTGGGTTCGATCCCTGGGATGGGAAGATCCCCTGGAGAAGGGAACGGCTACCCACTCCAGTATTCTGGCCTGGAGAATCCCATGGACTATATGTATAGTCCATGAGGTGACAGAGAGTCGGACTTGACTGGGCAAATTTCGCTTTCCCTTTCACTTTCTTGCAACCTTGGCTAAATTTGCATGATTATTTCTGTGCTGCTTGGAAATAAGGTCCCCCACCCACTGTTGTTACTGTTGCTATTGTATTTGGTGTCAGAGACATTTGAGTCAGTGCCAAAAAGTTGGGACCTATTTGGTTCCTGGTATAACATAATAGATCCTGATTGTCTCACAGAATCTTATGAGATTAGTGTAATATTATATTATCTTATGAATCTCTGTTCACAATTATATATTTTGCATATGACTTTTGTAAATAATTAAAGTTATAATAGCAAATCCCCTGCTTCATTGAAACCCAACTCTATGGCAAGACATGAGCTTTTTAGGAAGGCTGGGGAGAGTGGTAGTCAGCCCCTTTAGGTCTGGGAGATCATGTTTTTTGAATTTCTGATTTGTGCTTAGAATGGTGAAGAAACCAGATGATTGTAGATTTTTTATGAAATCTTGGCAATAACATAAATCCTTCATATAAATTAAGAGAAAGTGAAAATGAATTTGTAGACAAAATATTAAACATTATTTCACTTTTAAAGAGGTAAAGAAATGTGGAGTGGTAAAAGTATATAAACATTCCTACTAACTAAGTGGAACTAGTTCAAACACAGATCTAGCTTTCTGCATGATGGATTCCAGAATATATTTCCCTCAGTTTTGTTCCATCATTCTCAATAACGATAATTATAGAGAAAGGGCTATGCAAAAATATTCCTGAATATATATGTGTATCTGTATGTGTGTGTGTGTGTGTGTGTGCTCATAGCAGTGGTGCATTTCATTTGTTTTTACACACTAACTTTAATCTACCAAATACTTTAAGAAGTCATGTTAAAAAAAAGATGTATCTTGTCTATGAATCTACATATAATTCCACAGAGCAAAAATGCATATGCACCATCATATATATATATATATATATATATATATATATATATATATATATATATATATAGCTGTGTAATGAACCAGAGTTCATTTTTTATTTCTAGATTATGAAATATGAGAGCTATTTTTAATTAATTTAGCAATAATATAACTTCAAATCATATTATTTCCTACTCAACATTTATTAAATATAAGCAAAAATTCATATTTAAAGTTTCAGGCATCTTGTATTTAGCTCTTGTCACAATGATTATGGAATTTTTGATGCCTTGATAGCATAATATAATAAAGTCAATCAGCTCAAAAGAGTATAATTTTAGAGTTAGAATTTACCTATCGTAGCAGCTAGTCAATATTCTTTATTTAATGGAAAAGAAACTCTAAGAAGTTAAGTAATTTGCCTAAGTACATATATCTGGAATAATTAAAATCACAAATAGCTTTGTTCTCATTTGCTCACCACAAAGTAGTCTTTTACATTTTTCCTGTCCTGGTACTCTCTTTGCTACTGCCATTTTATCACATCTCTGACCATAAAAAATTTATCCAAGCAGGAGATTTAGATTTATTTGAAGTGCATATACAAGTTCTTTTTAGAGAAATATTTTCTGTGTGAAGAATATTATTATCATCTTTAGTGTTTTTGTTCAAGGCTAAGTAATTCTAATGTCATCAACTATTTTTAAATGCTATTTTATGATTCTTCAAATGTCGTCAATATTCCTTCTTCTCTGGAGAATTTTCTCTTAAAGACCTCCCTGTCACCTACATACCCTAATATTTCATCTCAGAAGGACATCAAATTATCTAATAAAAGCTTTTAAACAGATTACAATGGCAAACTAAAAATACTGAAGTCACCAGCCATCATTTTGTTATTATCATAACTTTGTACTTAGTTACTCAGGCCTTATGCATCACCTTGATTTTCTCAGTTTTATAATCATCGTCATTTAGTTATCCTCAGCTAGCATACAAAATATCTAATTACTAATGTAGAAATATAATAATCATCATTTACGAGCTGTCTGCTTCTTTTATTTCTTAAGCAAAATTTTTCTGTCTAAGCTAGATTATTTTCACATGCAGTTGGCAGTAAATCTCATAGGATGATAATTTGGCACATAATTTTTATACTATATAATTCCTTTACCAATGTGAACTTGTATAGTATCTGATTTCACATTAAGATAGCATTTTTATTTAGCTTGTATGACTTTTGCATTCTTTTTTCCACTTTTTTTCTTCCCCTTTCAGCTTACTTCAATGGGCTTTTCATCATTCTTCATAATGATAAGTAGAATACTAAAGTACAAAACATTGTAAGTCACAAATTTGGGCTTGAAACAATTTAAATGTAAATTAAATATATGCACTTAAAATGTAGAAGAAACATTGGCTTACAGTGTGTAACATAGCAGGGAGTAATAATAATATATATAATATTTCTCCACTTTTACTTATGGCATATCAAGCCTGCTTTATTGTTGATGGCCTAGGATAAATCTTTTTCAAAGCAATTTTACTATTTAGCATTTAGATAAAAAGAAAAGTATGTATGCATAAATAGAGAAGTGTTAGGGTTTTATCAATAACTAGATAGGCGTGGGTGCTTATTTGGTCATATTGTTTTAATTTACTCTTCTTTTACACCTACACTAGTAATTTCTGTGCTATTGGATTTCTCTGATCATTAGTTTCTCTTCTGGAATGTGAGAACTTAGGAATTTTGGTCTCTTAGCCACACTGAGACTTACATTTATAGTGCTGTGAAGTTGTTTGTATGTCTCTTTCACATTCTTTGAGATCTATTCCTCAAGTGTCTTTTCTTTTTCTTTAGTACTTTTATTGTCTCTTTCTTCTGAAGGCTTTCTCACATACACAGAAGACATCATAGCTTTTCCACAACCTCTAGCGTTTCCAACAAAGACACTTTCTTTTTTCAACTTGAAAATTAGATTATGGACTGGCTCAAAAATATACCTGGTGATACCAAAATCATTGTGTACCTTAACAACATTTGTTTTCCTATTCATGTTTTCCCAGAAAGTTTTACGGCTAGAGAATGAGAAGTAGACAGTGACAAAGGAAACAGAAGGTACAGTTCTAGTACTTAATTATGAATGGAATTATTTATGAATGGACTTACATAGATTACTCCCTATAGCTGTGGAAATTCCAAATACTTAAAATAAATAGGGAAGGTTGTAAGAATTTTGGATCTCCACCAAATTCATTGATTTCAGCAGCATTTTAATTCCAATTAATTCCCAAGTAATATACTAATGTAAAAATATTCTTCTGTATAGAACTGATTTTGCACCAACTCACTGAGTAACACTGGGTAATATTAGTAGTATAAAGTGTTGTGTATGTTTGTGAGTAGTTTGTGTGTTGTGTGTGTGTGTGTGTATGTGTGTGTGTTGAATTGGGGAGCACTTCCTGCAGAACAAATCATAACCAAGGGCAGTCATAATAAGTCATAACCTTTCTAATACAAGATATGTAAAATTGACAAGGGCAAATATATTTGTGTTGGCACCCATTGATAGCTTAAAAGCCTATACTACAAAGCTAAATTTTATCAAAACAGTATGGTACTGGCATAAAAGGAGATACATAGGTTGATGGAGCAAAATAAAGAGACAGAAAATGCATCCTCTCACATACAGACAACTAATATTTGACAGTGAAAGCCATGTGTACCAAATGGGGAAAGAGAATCTCTTCAAAACATGTTGTTGAAAAAATTGGTTAATCATTCATAAAATGATTAAATTAGACCCTACTTACATCACATAAAAATTAACTTGAATTACATTAAAGACTTAAAATAAGACCCAAAGTTTTAAACCTTCTAGAAGAAAGCCTAGGTAAAAAATCTTCTTGACATTGGCCTTGGCAAACATTTTAAAATATGACACCAAAAACAAAAACAGCAAAAGTCAATGTCATCAAGTGGGACCATATAAAACTAGAAAGTTCTGCACAACAAACCATCAACAGAATAAAAAGGCAATCTACAGAATGGGAGAAAATACTTTGCAAATTATAAACCTGATAAGGAGTTAATACCTAAAATATATGTGTTACTTGCTCCATTGTGTCTGACTCTGCAATCCTATGGACTGTAGTGCAGCAGGCTCCTCTGTCCATGGGATTCTCCAGGCAAGAATGCTGGAGTGGGCTGTCATGCCTTTCTCCAGGGGATCTTCATGACCCAGGGATCAAACCCAGGTCTCCTGCATTGCAAGCAGGTACTTTACCATCTGAGCCACCTGTGACACCCAAAATATATAGGAAACTCTTACTATTCAAAGGGTAAAAGCAAAACAATCTATTTTCTCCTTAGCCTTGCTAGCACTTATTGTTTGTAGATTTTTTGATGGTGGCCATTCTGACTGGTGTGAGGTGATACCTCATTGTAGTTATGATTTTCATTTATATAATAATTAATGATGTCAATTATGTTTTCAAGAGACTCTTGGCCATCTGGATGCATTCTTTGGCGAAAAGTCTATTTAGATCTTCTGTCCATTTTTTTCTTGGTTTGGGGTTTTTGTTTGTTTTTTATTGAGCTGCATAAACTGTATATTTTGGAGATATGCTCCTTTGTGGTCACTTCATTGGCAAATATTTTTTCCCATTCTTTGGGTTGCCTTTTCATGTTGTTTATGGTTTCCCTCACTGTGCATAATCTTTTAAGTTTAATTAGGTCTAATTTATTTATTTTTGTTTTTATTTTCATTACTTGGGGAGGTAGATCAAAAAAGATCTTGCCGTGATTTATGTTAGAGAATGTTTTGCCTAGTTCTTTTTCTAAGTTTTATAGTAACCAATCTTAAATTTACCTTTTAAACCATTTTGAGTGTGTGTGTGTGTGTGTGTGTGTGTGTGTGTGTGTGTATGCTGTTAGGGAGTGTTCTAATTTCACTCTTTTCCTGTAGCTGCCCAGTCTTTCCAGCATCACTTATAGAGGAGACTGTGTTTTCTCCATTATGTATTCTTGCCTCCTTTGTCAAAAATTGACCATAGTTTTGTGAGTTTATCTCCAATCTTTCTATCCTGTTTCATTGATTTACATTTCTGTTTTTGTGCCAGTACCATACTATTTTGATTACTGTATCTATAAAGTAGAATCTAAGGTCAAGCAGCCTGATTCCTTTAGCTCTCTCTCTCTCTCTCTACATATATATATATATATATATATATATATATATATATATATATATATATATATATATATATTTAAGACATGAAAGCAAACTAAATGTTCATTAACAGAGAAATGATTAAAGAAGATGTGTTACATACATGTAGTGGAGTATTATTCTGTCATAAAAAATAATGAAAATATCCTATTTGTAGCATCATGGATTGATCCAGAGATTGTCATACTGAGTAAAGTGAGAATGACAACTATCACATGATATCACTTCTATTTGTAATCTAAAAAGCAATGATGCAGATGAAACTATTTACAGAACAGAAATAGAATTACAGATGTAAAAAATGAACTTAGTTACCAAGGGGAAATTGGGGAGGGATAAACTGGGAGAATGGGATTATCATATCCATACTACTAGATGTAAGTAGGTAATAGTTAAGAACCTACTCTATAGCACAGTTGGTTAACTCCTTACATGTCACCACTCATTTAGGGGAGTGCTGTGCTGGTGCTAAGGCGCGTCAGTCATGTCCGACTCTGTGTGACCCCATAGAGAGCAGCCCACCAGGCTCCTTTGTCCCTAGGATTCTCCAGGAAAGAATACTGGAGTGGGTTGCCATTTCCTTCTCCATGATTTGATTGAGTTTTCCATTATAGAGGGATAACCTGTACAACCACGATGATGTGGTCACTCACCCAGATTCAGACATTCTGGGGTGTGAAGTCAAGTGGGCTTTAGGAAGTGATGCTGCCAATAAAACAAGTGGAAGTGATGAAATTCCAGGAGAGCTATTTAAAATCCTAAAAGATGATGCTATTAAAGTGCTGCACTCAATATGTCAGGAAATTTGGAAAACCAGCAGTGACCACAGGACTGAAAAAGATCAATGTTCACCCCAATTGCCAAAAAGGGCAGTGCTAAAGAATGTTCAAACTACTGGACATTTGCACTCATATGCAATGTTAGTAAGGTTGTACTCAAAATCCTTCAAGCTAGGCTTCAATATTACATGAACTAAGAATGGGAATACCAGGCTATCTACCTGTCTGCTGAGAAACCTGTATTTGGGTCAAGAAGCAACAGTTAGAACATTGTATGGAATCACTGGCTGGTTCAAGATTGGTAAAGGCGTATGATAAAGCTGTTTATTGCCATCCTGTTCCTTTAACTTAAACACAAAGCACAGCATGAAAAATGCCAGGCTGGGTGAGTCACAAGCTGGAACCAAGATTGCCAAGAGAAATAGCAACAACCTCAGATATGCGAATGATACCATTTTAGTGTTAGAAAGTGGAGAAGAACTAAAGAACCCCTTGATGAAGGTGAAAAAAACTGGCTTAAAACTTAATATTAAAACAAAACAAAACAAACAAACAAACAAACAAACTAAGATCATAGCGTCCGGTCCCATCACTTCGTGGTAAATAGGAGAAAAGGTGGAAGCAGTGACAGATATCCTCTTCTTATGCTCTAAAATCACTGCTGATGTTGACTGAAGCCATAAAATTAGAGGATGATTTCTTCTTGGCAGGGGAGCTATGACAAAACTAGATGGTGTGTTAAAAATGAAAGGCATTACTTTTCTGACAAAGGTCTGCATAGTTAAGGTCTTTCCAGTAGTCATTCACGGATATGAGACCTGGACTATAAAGGAGGCAGAGTACACAAGAATTGATGCTTTCAAGCTGTGTTGCTCAAGAATACTCTTGAACTAATAAAAAATAAAATAAAATAATAATAATAAAAAAGAATACTCTTGAGAGTCCCTTGGACAGTAAGTTGATCAAAGCAGTCAATCTTAAACGAAATCAACCCTGAATATTCATTGGAAGCTCCGATGCTGAAGCTAAAGCTCCAATACTTTGGTCACCTGATGTGAAGAGCCAACTCAGTGGAAAAGACCCTGACGCTGGGAAAGATTGAAGGCAGAAGAAGAAGAGGGTGACGGAGGATGAAATGATTGGATGGCATCACTGATTCAATAGACATGAACTTGGGCAAACTCCAGGAGATGGTGATGGACAGGGAAGCCTGTCATGTTGCCGTCCACAGAGTTGCAAATAGCTGGACATGATTTGGTGACTGAACAACAACAAATAATAGGGAATGTTAATCCAGATGGTAAATAAAGATGTGGAACTCACCTATCCCACAATCACTTCAGACATACATCACAATGTGAAACACTTCTTACTGAAAACTGACTGCAAACTGGCAGCAAGACTCATATACAACCAAATCTGTAAGAAAGGTCCACATGAAATTGGGTAAGAAGGGAAGACAATCGTATTGGGACCTGTGCCCAAGGGACAATACTCAGAGGAAAAAGTAGAATACATTGGCAGAGATCTTCCCTGAAGAGTGAGCAATTGGAACCATATACTGGATACCCCAAGTCTTGGGTGTGACATAGGGAAGATGAGCCTTTTTGACTGTTTGGAAGGCCACTGGGATTAATAGGGGAGCTGTGGGGAGCCTGCACTCCACTTCTGAGGAGCACGCAAACACTGACTTGTCCCCAAGTCAGGGCAGAGAGAAGACTGGGGTACTCCAGTCTAAGATTTCCCACAACTGTTTCCATGCATGTCCCAGCCTGGGCCAGGCAAGCACCCCAGCCCTGTTTATTTGACTTCACAGTCCCCTACTGCAAAGAACAACAGCTGCCATGATGGGGTGAAGTTCAGCCATGGAACTCAGAGATGACTTTGATCTGAGGCCACATCTGAGCATGGTAACATCAGCTGTAGCTGAAGCTTGCATGGGTACCTCATCACTGGCAATCCTGACTTCTGAAAATGCTCTGACTGCCACAGCCCACCCCCCCATGCATGCCTAGAGCCTACGTGAGTACCACTTTCCTTGCCATGTGGTTTCACGATAAGTAGGTGGGTGAGGAAGAAAAGAATGATCAGCTCTTAGGGACAAAGGAGACTCAGATACCGGGAAGTAGCTATTTCTGGTGGTCATACAGGTAGTGTATCAGAGACTGGATTTCTGTCTCTAGCCAGCCTGCTGAGATCACAAGACTCTTTTTTGCCAAATACTGCTTCTCCCCAGAGCATGGATATTAATGCTTGGAGAGGGGAGATCAAATACTTAAAAGGAACAGAGCCAGCTTGGACCTAACTCTCAGGGTCTAAAGATTAAACCAAAGAGACACACACCAAGGCATACGATAATGAAAATGACAAAATTTAAAGACAGAGAAAGAATTCTAAATGCAGCAAGAGAAAAGCAGTCATGTACAAGAGAACTACCATTAGACTACCACCTGATTTTTCTGAAGAAAGTTTACAGGCAAGAAGGGAGCGGCATAATATATTCAAAATGCTGAAAGGGAAAAATCCTGCAACCTAGAATACTTTATTTAGCAAGACTATCATTTCAAATTAAAGAGAGAAAAGAACTCCCCAAACAAGCAAAAACTAAAAGAGTTCATCAATATTTAATCTACCATAAAAGAAGTGTTAAATGGTCTTCTCGAAGTGGAAAAGAAAGAGCTATAACAAGAAGGCAATATCTGTAGGAAAGGGAAAATTCCAGTAGAAATGGAAAATATATAGCAAGGGTTGAGGATCAACCACTTAAATAAACTGGTATAAAAATTAAAAAAAACAAAACTTAAAAAAACAACTATAAGTAAAATTAACAGCTAAGTGATTATGTAAAATGGACATCAAAAACAAGAAATGTGTGGGAGAGAAATGAACATTGTAGATTTTTTACAATGTGTATAAACTTAAATGACTATTAGTCAAAAACAAGTACATATAGTTAATTATATGTCAACATAAGTGAACCTCATGATAACCACAAATCAAAAATCTAAAACTGAGAGACAAAAGCTAAAAGGAAAACAACACAAGCATACTCTACAGAAAGCCATCAAACCACAAGGCAAGAAACAAAAAAGAAATGAACGAAGAACTACAAAAACAAAGTAATAAAATGACAATAAGAACATATCTATCAATAGCTAAAGGCCAATATATATGCTGCTTACAAGAGACTCATATCACAGCTAAAGACATACACAGAGAATGGAAGAGGATGGAAAAAAGAGTTTGTGCAAATGGAAATGACAAGAAAGCAAGGATAGCAATACTCATACTGTGAAACATAGGTTTTAAAAGCAAGTGTATAGCAAAAAACACAGAAGGGTATTACATAATGACAAGGGGTCAATACAAGAAGAGAACATTATACTCAATAACATCTATGCATCCAATACAGGTGTATCTAAATAAACAAAGCAAATATTAATAGGTATAAAGGGAGAAATTGGCAATAACGCAATAATAGTAGGGGATTTTAAAATCCTATTTGCTTCAAAGAAAAGATCACCCAGAAAGATAAATAAATATGACAATAGTGGTCTTAAATGACACAATAAATCACTTGAAAAAAGAGATGTTTATATGACATCCCACTGAAAAGAAGCCGATACATATTTTTTTCTTCAGATGCACATGGAATGTTCTCCAGGATAGACTACATTCTTGGCCACAAAACAAGTCTCAACAAATATAAGAGAATAGAAATAAATGAAGCAATATTTTTGGTCACAGTGGAATGAAACTAAAAATCAACTACATAAAAATGTTAAAAGCATAAACAGATGGTAGCTAAACAACTACTAAAAAAAAATGAGAGAAAGGAGAGAGGAAAGTAACTCAGGACAATTGAAACTAGAAAAAGAATTTTCCAAAATCTATAGGACACAGCCAAAGCACTTTAAGCTTATAGAGGTACAAGTCTTCATTAACATAGGGAAAATCTCAGTAAACAACCTAATGTACCATCTAAACAAATAAGATAAAAAAGAACAAAGTCCAAAATCAGAAAATGAAAGTAAATAATAGATATCACTGTGTGCTGTCTGTGTGTGTGTGTGTGTTCCTGCTCAGTTGTGTCCAACTCTTTGTGACCCCATGGACTGTAATCTTCCAGGCTTCTCTGTCCGTGGAATTTTATAGGCAAGAATAGTGGAGCAGGTTGCCATTTCCTACTCCAAAGGATTTTTCTGACCCAGGGATTGAACCTGCATTTCTTGCATATCCTCTATTGGCAGGTGGATTTTCTACCACTGCATCACCTGGGAAACTTAAAGATTGGAGAGGAAATGAATAAAACAGGTACAGAAAGAGAGAGACAGAGAAAAAAATCAATGAAACCAAGAGGTGATTTCTGAAAAGATAAATCAAATTTATGAACCTTTAGCAAGCCTTATCAGGAAGACAAAAGAGAGGACCCAAATAAAATAAAAAATGAAAGAGGAGAATAAAAACTTAAACCACAAAGATACAAACACAGAAAACATAAGAATACTATAAACATTTATATGCCAACAAATTAGACAACAATTCTACAAAACCTGGCATGACTGAATCAGGACTAAACAGAAAATCTAAACAGACAAATCACTAGTTTAGTTCAGTCAGTTCAGTCACTAAGTCGTGTCCAACTCTTTGTGACCCCATGACTCGCAGCAGGCCAGGCCTCCCTGTCCATCATCAACTCCCGGAGTTTACCCAAACCCATGTCCATCGAGTCAGTGATGCCATCCAGCCATCTCATCCTCTGTCGTCTCCTTCTTCTCCTGCCCCCAATCCTTCCCAGCATCAGGGTCTTTTCCAATGAATCAACTCTTCGCATGAGGTGGCCAAAGTATTGGAGTTTCAGCTTCAACATCATTCCTTCCAATGAACACTCAGGACCGACCTCCTTTAGGATGGACTGGTTGGATCTCTGTGCTGTCCAAGGGACTCTCAAGAGTCTTCTCCAACACCACAGTTCAAAAGCATCAATTCTTCAGTGCTCAGGTTTCTTCACAGTCCAACTCTCACATCCATACATGACTGCTGGAAAAACCATAACCTTGAATAGACGGACCTTTGTTGGCAAAGTAATGTCTCTGCTTTTTAATATGCTGTCTAGGTTGGCCATAACCTTCCTTTCAAGGAGTAAGCGTCTTTTAATTTCATGGCTGCAATCACCATCTGAAGTGATTTTGCAGCCTAAAAAAATAAAGTTAGCCACTATTTCCAATGTTTCCCCATCTATTTGCCATGAAGTGATGGGGCCAGATGCCATGATCTTAGTTTTCTGAATGTTGAGCTTTAAGCCAACTTTTTCACTCTCCTCTTTCATCAAGAGGCTTTTTAGTTCTTCTTCACTTTCTGCCATAATGGTGGTGTCATCTGCATATCTGAGGTTATTGATATTTCTCCCGGCAATTTTCATTCCAGCTTGTACTTCTTCCAGCCCAGCGTTTCTCATGATGTACTCTACATATAAGTTAAATAAGCAGGGTGACAATATACAGCCTTGACGTACTCCTTCTCCTATTTGGAACCAGTCTGTTGTTCCATGTCCAGTTCTAACTGTTGCTTCCTGACCTGCATACAGGTTTCTCAAGAGACAGGTCTGGTGGTCTGGTATTCCCATAACTTTCAGAATTTTCCACAGTTTATTGTGATCCATAGTCAAATGCTTTGGCATAGTCAATAAAGCAGAAATGGATGTTTTTCTGGAACTCTCTTACTTTTTCGATGATCCACCGGATGTTGGCAATCTGATCTCTGGTTCCTTTGCCTTTTCTAAAACCAGCTTGAAATCTGGAAGTTCACATTTCACTTATCACTGAAGCCTGGCTTGGAGAATTTTGAGCATTACTTTACTAGCATGTGAGATGAGAGCAACTGTGCGGTAGTTTGAGCATTCTTTGGCACTGCCTTTCTTTGGGATTGGAATGAAAACTGACCTTTTCCAGTCCTGTGGTCACTGCTGAGTTTTCCAAATTTGCTGACATATTGAGTGCAGCACTTTCACAGCGTCACATTTCAAGATTTGAAATAGCTCAACTGGAATTCCATCACCTCCACTAGCTTTGTTCATAGTTAAGCTTTCTAAGGCCCACTGGACTTCACATTCCAGGATGTCTGGCTCTAGGTGAGGCATCACACCATTGTGATTATCTGGGTCTTGAAGATCTTTTTTGTATAGTTCTTCTGTGTATTCTTGCCACCTCTTCTTAACATCTTCTGCTTCTGTTAGGTCCATACCATTTCTGTCCTTTATCGAGCCCATCTTTGCATGAAATGTTCCCTTGGTATCTCTAATTTTCTTGAAGAAATCTCTAGTCTTTCCCATTCTGGTGTTTTCCTCTACTTCTTTGCATTGATCGCTGAGGTAGGCTTTCTTATCGCTCCTTGCTATTTTTTGGAACTCTGTATTCAGATGAGAATAGCTTTATTTTTCTCCTTTGCTTTTCGTTTGTCTTCTTTTCACAGCTATTTGTAAGGCCTCCTCAGACAGCCATTTTGCTTTTTTGCATTTCTTTTCCATGGGGATGGTCTTGATCCCTGTCTCTTGTACAATATCACGAACCTCCGTCCATAGTTCATCAGGCACTCTATCAGATTTAGTCCCTTAAATCTATTTCTCACTTCCACTGTATAGTCATACGGGATTAGATTTAGGTCATACCTGAATGGTCTAGTGGTTTTCCCTACTTTCTTCAATTTAAGTCTGAATTTGGCAATAAGCAGTTCATGATCTGAGCAACAGTCAGCTCCTGGTCTTGTTTTTGCTGACTGTATAGAGCTTCTCCATCTTTGGCTGCAAAGAATATAATCAGTCTGATTACAGTGTTGATCATCTGGTGATGTCCATGTGTAGAGTCTTGTGTTCTTGGAAGAGGGTGTTTGCTATGACCAGTGCGTTCTCCTGGCAGAACTCTATTAGCCTTTGCCCTTCTTCATTCTGTACTCCAAGGCCAGATTTGCCTGTTACTCCAGGTGTTTCTTGGCTTCCTACTTTTGCATTCCAGTCCCCTATATTGAAAAGGACATCTTTTTTTGGGTATTAGTTCTGGAAGTTTTTGTAGGTCTTCATAGAACCATTCAACCTCACCTTCTTCAGCATTACTGGTTGGGGCATTGACTTGGATTACCGTGATATTGAATGGTTTGTCTTGGAAATGAACAGAGGTCATTCTGTAGTTTTTGAGATTGCATCCAAGTACTGCATTTTGGACTCTTTTGTTAACCATGATGGATACTCCATTTCTTCTAAGGGATCCCTGCCCACAGTAGTAGATATAATGGTCATCTGAGTTAAATTCACCCATTCCAGTCCATCTTAGTTCACTGATTCCTAGAATGTTGATGTTCACTCTTGTCATCTCCTGTTTGATCACTTCCAATTTGCCCTGATTCATGGACCTAACATTCCAGGTTCCTATGCAATATTGCTCTTACAGCATCAAACCTTGCTTCTATCACCAGTCCCATCCACAACTGGGTGTTGTTTTTGTTTTGCATCTATGCCTTCCTTCTTTCTGTAGTTATTTCTTCCCTGATCTCCAGTAGCATATCAGGCATCTAGTGACCTAGGGCATGGGCGGCTGTGCCGGCACTCAAGTGCACCACGAGGAGCTACCCCAAGTCCGAGGTCAGAGGCAGCAGCCCGGAGGATCTACTCCACGCCAAGGTCAGAGGCGACGGATGGGAAGATCTACCCCACTCTAGAGGTCAGGGGCCATGGCTGGGAGGAGGTACTCCACATCTAAGTAAGGAGCAGTGGCTGTGCTTTGCTGGAACAGCTATGAAGAGATACCCCATATCCAAGGTAATAGAAAGCCAAGTAAGATGGTAGGCACTGAGAGAGGGCATCAGAGGGCAGACAGACTTAAACCATAGTCACAGACAACTAGCCAATCTGATTACATGGACCACAGCCTTGTCTAACTCAATGAAACTAAGCCATGCCGTGTGGGGCCACCCGAGATAGACGGGTCATGGTGGAGAGTTCTGACAGAGTGTGGTCCACTGGAGAAGGGAATGACAAAACACTTTAGTATTCTTGCCTTGAGAACCCCACAAACAGTATGAAAAGGCAAAAAAAATCACTAGTAGTAGAATTAAATTCTTGATGCAAACTCTCCCAACAAACAGAATTCCAGAGTCAGATGACTTCTTAGGGGAATTCTCCTAAACACATAAAGAAGAGCTAATACCTATTTTTCTCAAATTATTCCCAAAAATTGAAGAGAAAGGTGCACTCTCAAATTCATCTATTATTCCCCGTTAACCTGAAACCAAAATTAGACAATGAAAGTATAATAATAATAATAATAATTACAGATGCTTATTTTTAATGATTATTGATGAAAAAAACCTTCAACAAAATACTAGCTAACCAATTCCAACAATATATTAAAAGTATCATATAACTTAATTGAGTGAGATTTATTCCAGGGATAATAGGGTGGTTCCATATTCACAAATCATTACTGTGATAACCCTCGTTAACAAAAGGAAGAATAAAAAATAACATGTCCATCTCTATAGATGCAGAAAATGCATCTATGATTTGGATTTGACACATTTCAATATCTATTTATGACAAAAGTCTATTCAATGGGTACAGGGGGAAATAGCTCAACATAAGTCCATTTACAAAAAACCCACAAGTAACATCATACTGAATAGTGAAAAGTTGAAAGCCTTTCCTTAAAGTCAGGAATAAGACAAGAATACTCAATCTCACCACTTCAATTTGACATAGTATTGAAAGATCTTATCACAGTCATTCGAGAAGAAAAAGAAGAACAGTCATCCACATTAAGAGTGAAGAAGTAAAACAGTTACGATTTGCAAAAACCATGATACCATATAGAGAAAACCCAAAAGTCTTCACCAAAATGCTTGTTATTGTAGTTGTTCAGTTACTAAGTCAAGTCCAACTCTTTGTGACCCCATGAACTGCACCACTCAAGGCTTCTCTGTCCTTCACTATCTTCTGAAGTTTGCTGAAACTCATGTCCATTGAGTCAGTGATCCCCACCAACCATCTCATGCTCTGTTGCCCCTTTCCCCTCTTGCCCTCAATCTTTCCCAGCATCAGGGTCTTTTCAGTGAGTAAGCTCTTCACATCAGGTAGCCAAAGTATTGCAGCTTCAACTTTGGCATCAGTCCTTTCAATGAACATTCAGGGTTGATTTTCTTTAGGATTGACTGGTTTGAACTCCTTGCTGTCCAAGGGACTCTCAAGAGTCTTCTCCAGCACCACAGTTTGAAAGTATTGATTCTTGAGTGTGTGGCCTTCTTTATGGTCCAACTCTCACATCCATAGATGGCTACTGGAAAAAAAAAAATTTTTACTAGACCTTTGTTGGAAAAGTGATGTCTTTTTTTTTTTTTTTAATACACTGTCTAGATTTGTTATAACTTTTTTTTCAAGGACCAAGAGTCTTTAAATTTCATCTGCAGTAGAACCCAAGAAAATAAAATGTCTCACTGTTTCCACTTTTTCCTCATTTATTTGCTATGAAGTGATGGGACCAGATGTCATGTTTCCTTTGTTTCTTTAATGTTGAATTATAAGTCAGCTTTTTCACTCACCTCTTTCACCCTCATCAAGAGGCTCTTTAGTTCCTCTTCACATTCTGTCATTGAAGTGGTATCATCTGCATACCTGACATTGTTGATATTTATCCAAGCAATCTTGATTCCAGTTTGTGAGTCATCCAGCCTGGCATTTTGCATAATGTACTCTGCATAGAAGATAAATAAGCAAGGTGACAATATACAGCCTTGACATACTCCTTTCTCAATTTTGAACCACCAAAAAGTTATTAGAACTAATAAATGAATTCACTAAAGTTGTAAGATACAAGATTAATATATAGATATCTCTTGCTTTTTTGGGCTTCCCAGGTGGTGCTAGTGGTAAAGAATAGGCTTGCCAATGCAGGAGACATAAGAAACAAGAGTTTGATCCCTGGGTGGAAGATCCCTTGGAGGAGAGCAGATCAACCCACTTCAGTATTGTGGCCTGGGGAATCCATAATAATTTAATAATAATTATAATTTCAGTATAGAAAGGCAAGACATGCATGCCAAATCATTTTAGTAGTGTCTGACTCTGCGAATCTATGGACCATAGCCTGCCAGCCTTGTATGCATGTCTTGCTTTTCTATACAGAAATAATAACTTATAAGGAAAAGAAAGTAAAAAAATAAAAATAAAAAATAAAAATCCCATTTAAAATTTCATCAAGAATGAAATACATAAGAATTTACTTAGCCAAGAAGTTAGAAAATCTATGCTCTGAAAATTGTAAAACAATGGTGAAGGAAATTGAAGACAGTAAAAATAAATAGAAAGATACTCTCTATTCTTTGCTTGGAATAATTAATATTATTATAATACCCATACTACTCAAAGCAATCTACAGATTTAACGCAATCTCTATCAAAATAATCATGATATTTTTCAAAGAACTAAAGCAAATATTCCTAAAATACATACATAACTGCAAAAGACCTGGAATTCCCAAATTAATCATCTAATCTGCCACCTTAGGAAACTACACAGAGAAGAGCAGATTAAATTCCAAGAAAGCAATACAACAAAAAATGAAATAACAAAAATTAAAACATATTGATGGCATTGAATATAGAAAATATACAGAGAAAATCAAACAAGTCAAGAAGATCAACAAAGTCAATAACTCTCCCATATTAACTAAAGCTAAAAGAAAGCTCACACAAATTCCAGTGTCAGAAATCAGTGGCTGCCACAATAACTCACAAAGACTTCAAATGATAATAAAGGAATACTATGTGCCACTCTATGTCTACAAGTTTGATAACATAGATACAATGGACTGATTCCTTGAAATAAATACTTCTCCAAATTTCACAGAAGAACTGGATAATATGATGATGTATATGCATAATAAAAATTGAATCAGCAATTAATAAACATTCAAAACATAAAGCATCAGGCTCAGATAGGTTCACTGGTGCATTCTATCAAATATTACATAAGTAATTATACACATTCTCTATAATCTCCTTCAGAAAATAATGCAGAGGGACTATTTCTTAACTTATTCTATGAAATCAGTTCAGTTCAGTTCAGTCGCTCAGTCGTGTCCGACTCTTTGCGACCCCATGAATTGCAGCACGCCAGGCCTCCCTGTCCATCACCAACTCCCAGAATCTACACAAACCCATGTCCATCGAGTCGGTGATGCCATCCAGACATCTCATCCTCTGTCGTCCCCTTCTCCTCCTGCCTCCAATCCTTCCCAGCATTAGGGTCTTTTCCAATGAGTCAACTCTTTGCATGAGGTGGCCAAAGTATTGGAATTTCAGTTTCAGCATCAGTCCTTCCAATGAACACCCAGGATTGATCTCCTTTAGGATGGATTGATTGGATCTCCTTGCAGTCCAAGAGACTCTCAAGAGTCTTCTCCAACACCACAGTTCAAAAGCATCAATTCTGCTGCGCTCAGCTGTCTTCACTGTCCAACTCTCACATCCATACATGACTGCTGGAAAAACCATAGCCTTGACTAGATGGACTTTTGTTGGCAAAGTAATGTCTCTGCTTTTAAATATGCTATCTAGGTTGGTCATAACCTTCCTTCCAAGGAGTAAGCGACCTTTAATTTCATGGCTGCAATCACCATCAGCAGTGATGTTGGAGCCCCCCAAAATAAAGTCTGACACTGTTTCCACTGTTTCCCCATCTATTTCCCATGAAGTGATGGGACCAGATGCCATGATCTTAGTTTTCTGAACGTTGAGCTTTAAGCAGTACTGCCCTAATATCATAACCAGACTAAGAAATTATAAGAAATGTACAGACCAATATCTATCATAAATCTAGATGCAAAAATCCACAACAAAATATAAAACTTATCAAATAACGTGTAAAAAGGATTATACACCATGACAAGTGGGATTTATCTCAGGTATGTGAGGTTGGTTTAATATTCAAAAATAATTTAGTGTAATCCATCACATCAAGATTCGATGGAATAGCAATCATATGATCATATACGTAAAGGTAGAAAAGCATTTGACAAAACATAAATTCCACTTATTATAAAAACTCTCAGTAAACTAGGAAGAGAATGGGAATTTTTCTAAACTTGATAAAGAATACTGACCAAAATCAAACAGCTAACTATTACTTAATATTGAAAACTTTCAAGTCATTAACACCAAGTACAATGCAAGGAAGCTTTTCTCACTGTTACTTTTTAACGTCATAGTTGAAGTCCCAGCTAATGCAATAAGAAAAAATAAATAAAGCTAAACTGATTAAGAAAGAATAAATAAAATTCTCTTTGTTCTCAAATCATGATCAATATAGAAAATCCAAAAACTGGCTTCCTTGGTGGGTCAGATGGTAAAGAGTCCACCTGCAATAGCAGGAGACCTGGGTTCGATCCCTGGGTTTGGAAAATCCCCTGGAGGAAGGCATTGCCAGTATTCTTGCCTGGAGAACCCCCATGGACACAGTCCCATGGGGTTGCAAATAGTCGGACACAACTGAGTGACTAAGCATAGCACACATGGAAAAGAAGAGAGGTAAATTGTACTGAATTTATTATTAAGGATAAAAAATTCCAGAATTGAATTCAAAACAAAATAAAATTCTGACTGTATTTGCCAATGAAAGCTTTCTTACCTGGATGACTTTTTCAACTATGAATTTGTTTGAAGAGAAAGACAAAATTGTTTCACAGTAATTGATAAGGTAAATCCCTATTGTCCCTTTAGAGAGAACTTTTTGTGTTTGTGTGGGTATATGTTTGTGTGTGTGTGTGTGTTTGTGTATGTTCATTTTATAGCCAGCTTCTATTAAATGTTAAATAAAAATATCTATCATTTTTATGGGCTTCATTATTTCTGTAATTGAACATTTGTGATGAACCTTCTCAATGCAATTGACATAATATTCTAATATTCAACAGATTTCTATGTCTTCAAAGTATGTTTACAGTTCCCAAGAATAATTCAAAATGATTATGTTATATTTACAATGTTTTTCAGACCATAAACCTGGATGTCAGGACATCACTCTTAAATTGTTCCACTTTCATACCCTGCATCCAGTGTATCACAAACTCATTTCCAGTATACCTCCAAAGCATGACTCTGATTCATTATTTTTATTTATTCTCCACTGTCCATTTCCAAAGACAAATGTTTTTCTCTTTCCCCAATTTTTTTTTTGTTATTACTAATAAGTACAGAAAGTTGTTTCTCACTCTTTCAATCCTATTTTACACTGGATGAGGAATTATCTTCAATAACAACAAAATTTCATGTTAACTCCCCTGCTTAAAAATTTCGATGACATTTCATTGCTTTTAAGAAAATGTTTAAACTTCTATCATAAGTTATAAAGTCTGGCATCTTTATTTTCTAGATTGGCTCACTTTTTTATGTCTTTTTTTAAAAGAACTTGTAGAGTTAGAAACTTGGTTTATAAAAGCCCTCTACACATTATTTTCCTTCTAACAAAAAAAAACTAAAATGAGCATACTTACCACTTATGTATCACATACTCATTTTTCAGATTATATATTACATGTTATCTTGAATGTCTATCCATAGCACCTAAAATCTCCACTGCATTTATTATAGCACCTATCACATTGTGTTTTAATTTCTTATAAATTTTTCAATATCATTTATTATACTATAACAGGGAATAAATTTCATAATCAGTTCCCAACACAATGTTTTACACAGGAAATGCACTAAATAAGTTTACAGTAAGAAAGAAACAAAGAGAAAGCTAATTTTTACTTTTAATAGCTGTATGCATGAAATACTCTAACACATCACATGTTCAGGACTTTTTCATCTAAAATCTAAGCTGGCTTCTCAGAATTCATAGTCTACATAATAATTATATACTTGATAGCTTATCTTAATAAATCCATATTAAGAGCTGACAGAATATATCTGATACTGTGGAGATCTGTTTATGAGCTGAGACTTTCTGGGTCAATTGAGTCTTGGTCTTTTTATTTTAAATATTTTAGAGTATAAATAACTCCATTAGCTCTTCAATTTTCCCTGTAGAAAATAAAGGCAAATTCAATGTCTGGATTTTCTTCCAAAAGTGTGTGTTCTTGTTGTTGTTCATTTATGAGGTTGTGTCTGACTCTTTGCAAACCCAATGACCACAGCACGCCAGGCACCCTTGTACTTCACTATCTCCTAAAGTTTGCTCAAATTTGTGTCCATTGAGTCGGTGATGCTATATAATCATTTCATCTTCTGCTGCTCCTTTCTCCTTTTGTCTACAATCTTTCCTAGTATCACGGTCTTTGCCAGTGAGGTGGCTATTCACATGAGGTGGCCAAAGTATTGGAGTTTCAGCTTCATCATCATTTCTTCCAATGAATATCAGTTGGTTTCCTTTAGGATGGACTGGTTTGGTCTCCTAGCAACCAAAGGGGTTCTCAAGAGTTTTCTCCAGCACCACAATTTGAAAGCATCAATTATTTGGTATTCAGCCTGCTTTATGGTCTAGTTCTCATATCCATACATAACTACTGGAAAAATCATAGCTTTTATTATGAGGACCTTTGTCAGCAAATTTGCTAAGTTTGGGGTAATTTTTCTTTAGAGGAGCAAGCTTCTTTTCATTCCGTGGTTGCAGTCACTGTCCTGTCCCGCAGGGATTTTGGAAACCAAGAAAATAAAATCTGTTACTGCTTCCATGTTTTCCCTTTCTATTTGCCATGAAGTGATGGGACCAAATACCATGATATTAATTTTTTGAACATTGAGTTTTAAGCTAGTGTTTTCATTCTCCTCTTTCACCCTCATCAAAGGCTCTTTACTTCCTCTTCACTTTCTGTCATTAGAGTGGCATCATCTGTATATGTGAGTTTGTAGATATTTCTCCCAGCAATCTTGACTCCAGCTGTGAGTCATCCAGCTTGGCTTTTTGCATGATGTACTCTGCATATAAGTAAATAAATGATTAGGGTGGCAACATACAACCTTGTTTTACTCCTTTTCCAGTTTTGAAACACCCAGTTATTCCATGTCCAGTTCTAACTGTTGTTTCTAGACCTGCATTCAGGTTCTCAGGAGACAGGTTAGTCTGTTAGAAGACAGACTACTAGTCTTAGAGACTAGTATTCCCATCTCTAAGAATTTTCTACAGTTTTTTGTGATCCATACAGTCAAAGGATTTAGCATAGTCAATGAAGCAAAAGTAGATATTTTTCCTGGAATTCCCTATCTCTCTCTATGATCCAACAAATATTGACAGTTTGATCTCTAGTTCCTCTGCCTTTCTAGATCTAGCTTGCACATCCTGGAATTTCTCAGTTTACATACTGATGAAGCCTAGCTTGAAGGATTTCGAGTATAATCTTCCTTGCATGAGAAATGAACATCAACTTTGAGGATTTTAACTAGCTCAACTGGAATTCCATCACCTCCATTAGCTTTGTTCATAATTATGCTTCTTACCGCACACTTGTCTTTACACTCTAGGATGTTTAGCAGTAGGTGAGTGACCACACCATCGTTGTTATCCAGGTTATTAGGACATTTCATGTCTGTTACTTGCATATCCTTGCCACCTCTTCTTAATTTCTCTGTTTCTGTTAGGTTCTTACCATTTCTGTCCTCTTTCATGCCCATCCTTACATGAAATTTTCCCTTGGTATCTTCAATTTTCTTGAAGAGATCTCTAGTTTTTCCCATTCTATTATTTTCCTCTATTTCTTTGCATTGTTCATTTAAGGAGGCCATCTTACCTCCCTTGATATTCTCTGGAACTCTGCATTTAATTGTGTGTATCATTTACTTTCTCCCTTTCCTTTCTTCTCTTCTTTTCTCAGCTATTTCTAAAGTCTCCTCAAACAATCACTTTACCTTCTTGTATTTCTTTTCCTAAGGATGGTTTTGGTGATTGCCTCCTATACAAAATTATGAACCTCCATCCATAGTTCTTTAGGCATTTTGTCTACCAGATCCAATCTATGAATTTATTCATTACCCCCAACTGTATAATCACAGGGATTTGAGTTAGGTCATACCTGAATGGCTTAGTGGTTTTCCCTATTTTCTTCAATTAAGCTTGTATTTTGCAATGAAGAGCTCATCATAAACACAGTCAACTCCAGGTCTTGGTCTTATTTTGCTGACTGTATATATCTTCTCCAACTTCAACTACAAGCAACATAATCAATCTGATTTCTGTATTGATCATTTGGTGACATTCATTGGTAGAGTCATCTTTTGTGTTTTTGGAAAAAGGTATTTGCTGTGACCAGGGTGTTCTCTTGGCAAAATTCTGTTAGCCTTTCCCTGCTTCATTTTGTACTCCAAGGCCAAATTTGCCTGTTGCTCCAGGTCTGTCTTGACTTCCTACTTTTACATTATAGTTCCCTATGATGAAAAGGACATCTTTTTGGGGTGATGGTTACAAAAGGTCTTGTAGGTCTTCATAGAACAGATCAACTTCAACTTCTTTGGCATCAGTTGTTGGAGCATAGACTGGAATACTGTGATGTTGAACGGTTTGTCTTGGAAACCGAGATCATTCTATAGTTTATGAGGTTGTACCCGAGTACCACATTTTGGACTCTTTTTGAGTAGAAGGGCTATTCCATTTCTTTAGAAGATTCTTGCCCAGAGTGGTAAATATAATTGTCATCTGAATTCAATTAACCCATTCCCATTAATTTTATTTCACTGATTCCTAATGAAGAGGAAATGTTAAAATTTACAATAACTTCCTGCTCATTCTGCTTCTGTAACTCGGTTTGCTCCTTGCAAATTCTGGATCACATAGGACACATAGTCTCAAAAAAATGGAGACTTACAACAGTGCTAGGAACTGAAGCTTATCTCACTCACCCTTGCTCTTCTTTTGCAATTACCTAGCCCCTGTAATCCTGCTTAACCATGCCTGGCTGTGTAAAGGTCAGGCATTCCCCCGTCCTAATCACTGTTCCTGCACGCACAATAACCCTAGTTTAAACCAGCCTATTAACAGTTAGTGTTGCCCACTATAGTCTGATGTCATGCACTGTTTATGAAAACTTTGTAACTTTTTTGTTCCGGGCTTTGATCTTGGACTGTTAACTGCTCTGGGCCTGCTGGTGTAATAAACCTGAATTCTCCAACTTTCTGAGTGCTGCTTGGCTTCTCAATTACTGGTTTCTGCAACTCTAAGATTTCGAGGTTCACTCTTGCCATCTCCTGCTTGACCAAGTTCAATTAACCTTCATTCACAAACCTAACTGCAGGGACCTATGCAGTATTGTTCCTAACAGCATGGGACTTTAGTTTCACCACCAGACACATCCATAAATGAGCATCAGTTCCACTTGGATCCAACCACTTCATTCTTTTTGAAGCCTGTAGTAATTGCCTTCCAGCATACTGGACACCTTCCAACCTGGGAGGCTCATCTTCAGGTGTCATATACATTTGCTTTTTCATACTGTTCATGGGGTTCTTGCTGCAAGAACACTGGAGTGATTTGCCATTCCCTCCTCCAGTGGACCACATTTTGTTAGACCTCTTCACTATGACCTGTCTATCTTGGGTGGCCTTTGTGAAATGAAATATTTCCTTGCTCTAGGCTGTATTCATAAACAAGCCTTTTCCAAATGCAAGTTTCTGAGCCCAGGTTAAACAGAGCCAACTACTTGGAAGACATCAACTACTTCCCCCCAGTAAGTGCTGAGGACCTGGAGGGATAGGAGGGGTGGCCAGCCACCACATTGTCATCTCTTATAGCAAACAATAAATTAGTATGTGAGCAATAAAGAAAGAAGGATTGGCCCCAGATAGTTAGATGCATATTTAAAAAAAAAAAAAAAAAAACAACATTCAGGAAGCTGGGACACTTGCATCTTCCCATACAGAAGATTGCTAAATCTCTTCATGTGAGAGATTTAATTTTCTCTTAATTAACAACAGTCTTTTCATATTCAGATTACTTGCCCCTTGCTGCAAACTTGTATATAACCTGGCTCCTTCCCTGCCTCTTTGGAGTCAGCTCTCTTGGGTCAACTGACAGACTGTCTCCTGGGCTCAAGTCCTGACATTCTCACTGAATAAAACCTAACTATCAACTTTTAGGTTGCACATTGTTTTAGTCAACACCCTGCATAGCATGGCTCATAGTTTCATTGAGTTACACAAACCCCTTCGCCATGACAAGGCTGTGATCCATGAAGGAGTGAAAGTGTGTGTTCCTTCCTTTTTTCTCTCTTCCAAAAGAGGTTGAACCTCAATCTTGAGATTACTAAAGATTGTCATGTATATAAAAGAGACTTGCAGTGCATTTCAAAATTACATGTAATTCTACATGAGCATACCACTATGTGTACTACTAACAGATTTTATGAGCCATGTAAATTCTCTCCAGCTATGGTAGCATATTACTGTGAATTCTCCTATCTCTGACAAATTGAAATCTAAAGATTTAAGAGGCTGTGGTTCTGCTCTGCATGTTTCTGCATTAGGTGATAGTAACACATTGTCTCCATAGTAAAAATAAAAAAAAAATATTGCTGCTTTTATTTCTGTTTTTCTTTGTTCTTCAATTAGTGAAATGTTAGTAATTCAAACTTGGAGGTTTTGTTTTTATGCCTAAAGTATACATATTTGAATTGATAAATTTTTGAAACTAGCTGAAATTTTGGATTAGATTGTTCCTAGTAAGCAAAGAAAGAAACCAACTAGTTTATCCATAGAAAACACTACTCTTTTCCCAAAATATCTTCAGTAGCTGTATCCCATATTTAAAATATTGATAGAGCTATTTGGTTGCATTAGTCTTGATCTGAGAACAGAGCATAAATTGAATACAATTATTTTAAGTCACTATTTCCTCATCGTAATCTCTTGCTTTGTCTTTTTGAAATATTTAAATTTCCCTCCTTAGCAGTAATAGAAATACATTGCTTTAGGTCATCTTTTTTTCCCCTTCATTAAACCTTAATATCCTTCTCTTCTATCTCTATTTACCGCTGCGGTTACTAATAGTAAAGATAATAAATAAGCTACTTTGTTTAACATCCTAGTTTGCTAGGCCTTTCATTATAACATAATGAGTTGTGGGGTTTATAAGAAAGCAATTATGTTCATTGTAAAAGAAGTTTATGAATGCATAGGAAAAAATGAAGCAGTGTTTCCTGAGGAAATCACTGTATCTAAGATTAGCCATTTATGACAAATTGGTAGTCGAGAAAATGTCTCAGAAAATGCAAGAATCATTGCCTTTGCCATGTTGAAAATAGGCCGGCTTTTAGAATTCAACAGATCCAATGATAAGGGTAAGTCATAGCCTTGTGTAATTTCAACTTGAATTTATAATACTTTTGAAATATTGCAACATAAAAAGCTATAGTGCCACAATCGTGTTTTCTGCCAAGAATTGCTTTTAGTGTGTAATTAACCTCCAAAATGATAACATATTTTCCAAAGGTTGTCTTAGGAGGTCACACTTTGGGTACAGCAAATAGGGTATAATGGCTGACATTATTCACCAGCTACTACTGCTGCTATTTGTTTGTCACATAATGGTCTCTCATTTTGTCATTTATGCAACTGGTGATCATTAGCATACAGGTTTACAGTACTTCATGCACAATAAAAGGGGAAAGAGCAAGTGAGTAAAACTAATTTACTTATAAAATGGCAACTTGAGGAAAAATGACATTTCCTTGAACTCATCTTTTCATAAGTTCCATTTTTAAGGGCCTTTAGAAAGAGACTTCAGTGTTCCAGTAAAATTACTAGAGTGGTAAATGCTCCATCAGATAGGCTTTCTTCAATCCTCTACTTAAGAACTTCAAAATAAGTATAATAATCACAGAAATAACATGTTGCTATTAAATTTTCACCACAGTTCTTTCTAAGAGCTCATAATACACTGTGTGATCACAGTGACTGCATTCCTAAAAAAATCCCTTGTGGAACACTATGTATTTATAAACATGTATTATGGCTTTAAGGCTCCTGAAGAGGATGAAAAATCTGAACTTATTTACTGGTTTCCCTGGCAAAGTTATATTAGTTATTTGCAAGATTTCTCAGGTTAAATGACAGGTGCCTTATTAATATTTATAGGCCATCTTTGTTAATGATTTTTCCAAAATGTTTTCACATTATCAATTTTGTTAGAATGATATTTTTCTTTTTAAATGGTTTTACCCTGACTTATAAAGAGAGAACACTATGTGGAAAGGAAATTGTATTGATTTTTTTTCTGTGAACCACATTGACTACCAAATTCATCAAAGATGGTAGAAGCGTGATGGTTTTAACAATATTATTTTATAAAAGGTACCTGGTTCTATTAGAACATATGCAAATATCTTTTGACTCTCATAAATGGCTTAATTGAAGTCTTAAGAGCTCTGACCTCCTTTGAAAAAGACCTACATAAACACAAGGCAATCAACACAAGCACTGGGAAATTACATATGAGTTAATTCAGGACTTCATTAAATAGGGCTGAGATGAGATCACCTGGGCAATATTTGGCATGGTTTTTGATTATTCTCTTCTGCATTTTCTGGTCATGCCATACTTTGACAGAGCTGCTGTATTTTTCTTGAACATTTTCAGTCATGTGGTGATTTAATCTTTAATATCCATATTTAATTCTAATATACAAATAACATGTTTAACTATCAAATTTTGTCATTTTTTTTTGCAATATATTACCTGTTGAGGTTGAATCTTCAAAGAGTAGCTATTATTTGTTACCATTTCTCTTATTTTTATCATAGAAAAACTCAGCAGTGGCCACAGGACTGGAAAAGGTCAGTTTTCATTCCAATCCCAAAGAAAGGCAATGCCAAAGAATGCTCAAACTAACGCACAATTGCACTCATCTCACATACTAGTAAAGTAATACTCAAAATTCTCCAAGCCAGGCTTCAGCAATACGTGAACCATGAACTTCCAGATGTTCAAGCTGGTTTTAGAAAAGGCAGAGGAACAAGAGATCAAATTGCCAACATCCGGTGGATCATCGAAAAAGCAAGAGCGTTCCAGGAAAACATCTATTTCTGCTTTATTGACTGTGCCAAAGTCTTTGACTCTGTTGATCACAATAAACTGTGGAAAATTCTGAAAGAGATGGGAATACCAGACCATCTGACCTGTCTCTTGAGAAACCTGTATGCAAGTCAGGAAGCAACAGTTAGAACTGGACATGGAACAGACTGGTTCCAAATAGGAAAAGGAGCACGTCAAGGATGTATATTGTCACCCTGCTTATTTAACTTACATGCAGAGTACATCATGAGAAACGCTGGACTGGAAGAAGCAAAAGCTGGAATCAAGATTGCCAGGAGAAATATCAATAATCTCAGATATGCAGATGACACCACCCTTATGACAGAAAGCGAAGAAGAACTGAAGAGCCTCTTGATGAAAGTGAAAGAGGGGAGAGAAAAAGTTGGCTTAAAGCTCAACATTCAGAAAACTAAGATCATGGCATGTGGTCCCATCACTTCATGGGAAATAGATGGAGAAACAGTGGAAACAGTGTCAGACTTTATTTTTGGGGGCTTCAAAATCACTGCTGATGGTGATTGCAGCCATGAAATTAAAAGACGCTTACTCCTTGAAAGGAAGGTTATGGCCAACCTAGATAGCTTATTGAAAAGCAGAGACATTACTTTGTCAACAAAGGTCCGTCTAGTCAAGGCTATGGTTTTTCCAGTCGTCATGTATGGATGTGAGATTTGGACGGTGAAGAAAGCTGAACAGTGAAGAATTGATGCTTTTGAACTGTGGTGTTGGAGAAGACTCTTGAGAGTCCCTTGGACTGCAAGGACATCCAACCAGTCCATCCTAAAGGAGATCAGTCCTAGGTGTTCACTGGTAGGACTGATGTTAAAGCTGAAACTCCAATACTTTGGTTACCTCATGCGAAGAGTTGACTCATTGGAAAAGACCCTAATGCCGGGAAGGATTGGGGCAGGAGGAGAAGGGGACGACAGAGGATGAGATGTCTGGATGGCATCACCGACTCGATGGACATGGGTTTGTGTAGACTCCGGGAGTTGGTGATGGACAGGGAGGCCTGGCATGCTGCAGTTCACGGGGTTGCAAAGAGTTGGACATGACTGAGCGACTGAACTGAACTGAACTGAACCTTTGTGATCAGTTGAGATGGGGTCAGATATTACACAAAGGGCCTTGAAATTTCTCTCTTTTTTTTAATTAATTTTCTATTTTTTAACTTTACAATATTGTATTTGTTTTGCCATACATTGACATGAATCTACCATGGGTGTACATATTTTCCCCTTCCAGAACCCCTTCCACCTCCCTCCCCATCCCATCCCTCTGGATCATCTTGGTGCACCAGCCCCGAGCACCCTGTATCATACATTGAACCTGGACTGGCGATTCGTTTCACATATGATAATTTATATGCTTCCATGCCATTTTCCCATATCATCCCGCCCTTGCCCTCTCCCATAGAGTCCATAATATTGTTCTATTTATCTGTGTCTCTTTTGATGTCTCGCATACAGGGTTATCTTTACCGATTGACCAAATACCATATATATGTGTTAGTATGCTGTATTGGTGTTTTTCTTTCTGGCTTACTTCACTCTGTATAATAGGCTCCAGTTTCATCCACCTCATTAGAACTGATTCAAATGTATTCTTTTTAATGGCTGAGTAAATATTCCATTGTGAATATGTACCACAGCTTCCTTATCCATTCATCTGCTGATGGGCATCTAGGCTGCTTCCATGTCCCGGCTATTCAATGTATTCAACTATGAGACTTTGACATCCTCTTAGCCTTGACCTACATATCTTTAAAATAGTAATAGAAATAAGTTGCTTGTTTCTCATAAGTAGTGACAAAATTACATAAAACATTGAAAATAATTTATAATGGAATAAAGCTGCTGTAAACTTTCATGTACAGGTTTTTGTGTGAACATGTATTTTTATTTCTCTGAGATAAATGAACATAAGTGCTAAGTTGTATGATAGTTATTACATGTGTGCTTTTTTTTTAGGAAACTGTCAAGCTGTTTTTGAGCAAAGCTGTACCATTTTACATTTCTATCAACAGCATATGAGTAATTGATTTTCCCTAAATCTTCATTAGATTTTGGAATTGTGGTTATTGTTTTCTTTCAGCCATTCCTACAGGTATATGGTGGTTTTAATGTACATTTTCTTAATCACTAATTGATTTGAATATCTTTTCCTGTACTTGTTTGGCATATGTATTTCCTCTTTGGGATTCCCTGATATCTCAGCTGGTGAAGAATCCACCTGCAATGCAGGATATCTCGGTTGAATTCATGGGTCAGGAAGAGCCCTAGAGAAGGGATAGTCTACCCAATCAAGAATTATTGGGCTGCAATGCAGGAGACCTGGGTTCGATCCCTGGGTTGGGAAGATCCCCTGGAGGAGGACATGGCAGCCCACTCCAGTTTTCTTTCCTTGAAAGTCCCCATAGACAGGGGAGCCTTGGGGCTCAAAGAGTCAGACACGACTGAGCAACTAAGCACAGCACAACACATTTCCTTTATAGTGAAATATCTGCTAATATCTTTCATGCTTTTTCTAAATGGATTTTTTTCTTTCTTACTGTTGAATTTGAGAGTTCTTTATTTTTTCTAGATTTTGCAAATATTTCCTGTTAATTTGGAATTTGTGATCGTCTCAACAGATTCATTCACCAAGCAAAAGGTTTTAATCTTGATGAAGTTCAGTTTATCATTTTCTTTTTTTTTATGGATCACATTTTGATGCCAGGTGTAAGAACTCTTTGTCTCATTCCAGTTACCAAAGTTTTGCTCCTATTTTTTTCTAGAAGTTTTATAATTTTATATTCGCAACCAATTCCATGATTAACTTTGGATTAGTTTTTATATATGGTGTGAGATTTATGTCAAAGCTTATTTTTTGCCTATTAGTGTCTAATTACTTCACAACTATTTTTTTTAAAAGGTTAGTCTTCTTGAATTGAATTACTTTTGCTCTTTTGTTTAAAATTAATTGGATGCATTTATGTTGATTTGTTTCTTAATTTTGCATTCTACTCTATTGATTTAAGTCTGTTCCTCTGTTAGCACAACACTGCCCTGAATACTGCATCTATATAATATCTTTTAACATCAGGAAAAATTGTTCCTCTATTTTATTATTTTGAAAAATCATTTTAGCTATTCTAGGATCTTTTTTATTCCTATATAAATCTTAGAATAAGCTTGAATATATCTGTAAATATTTGATGATATTTTGATAGAATTTTGAAAATTGATACCTTTGCAATGTTGAGTCTTCCAATCCATAAACACTACATCTATTCAATTACTATTGAATATATCTTTTCTAATTTCTTTCATCATTTTAATCATCATATATAATCCTATACATATTTCTCAGTTTTATGTTGATTCATTTAACTTTCTTTGAAATAATCATTAATAGTATTGAATTTTAATTTCAGTTTCCACTTATTTATTGTCAGAAAAAAATGATTATTATATGTTGATTTTATATCCCATCATATCACTGAAATCACTTCTTATTTTTAGAAGTTTTGGTAGATTCCTATGCAGTTTCTTCAAATAAAATTATTTCATCTCCAAATGCAAGTAATTTTATTTCTCCTCTTTGCCTTATTGCCATTTTAGAGGGAAAGTTTCTAGTCTCCACCCGTTAAATATAATTGAAGTTATGGATACTTTGTAGATAGTCTTTATCAAGCTGAAGATGTCCACCTCTATCTCTAATGCAATATCTTTGTTTTTCTTAAAATCAGGAATTAAAACTGAATTTAGTCAATGATTTTACTGAATCAGTTGATATTATATGGTTTTCTTCTTTAGTTTCTTTATATGGAAGATGTTATTGATGGAACTATTAACCAGGACTGTATACTGGTAATAAATTTCACTTATCATGGACTGCTATTATTTTTACATACTGGTGGATTAAATTTGATGATATTTGTTGAAGATTTTTGCATGAAGTCTATTAGACATATTGACATATAATTTTCTTTTTCAGGGTTTCCCTTACTTATTTTGATATCAGGGTAATACTGGTCTGAAGGACTGATGTTGAAGCTGAAATTCCAATACTTTGGCCACCTCATGTGAAGAGTTGACTCATTGGAAAAGACCCTAATGCTGGGTAGGATTGGGGACGGGAGGAGAAGGGGACGACAGAGGATGAGATGGTTGGATGGCATCACCAACTCGATGGACATGGGTTTGGGTAGACTCCAGGAGTTGGTGATGGACAGAGAGGCCTGGTGTGCTGCAATTCATAGGATCACAAAGAGTTGGACACGACTGAGTGACTGAACTGAACTGAACTGAATACTGGTCTCATGAAATTGATTGGGAGGTGTTTCCTCTTTTTATATTTTCTGGAAGACATTGTGTAAAATTGATGTCAATTTTTTTTTTCCATATTCATCAAAATTCTACTGTAAAACCACCTGATCCTTGATATTCCTTTTTCAGTAGTTTTTTGTTTTGTTTTGTTTTTAATTGCACTTTATATTTGTTTACCGGTTATATGACTTCTTAGGTTATTTGTTTCATTTCATTTTGTCTTAGAGTTTGTAGCTTGAGTTTCTTAGGAATTAGTCCTTTTATTCCAAGATGTTGAGTAGATGTGTCAAATTATTATAAACCTTTATTATCATTTTAAAGCAGCATGTTTTATAATGATACTTGTTGATTCATTTTTTATATTGGTAATCATGATTTTTTCTCTTTTATTTTGTCAGTTTTACTATGATTTTATTAATTTAAAAAATGTACTTTCAAAGAAGCAGATTTTGCTTTAATTAGTTTTCTCTATTTTTTGTTTCTATTTTCAGTTAAATACTTTCTACTCTTTGGGTTTATCTTGCTCTTCTTTCTTTAGTTTCTTGAGATTCAAAGGTAGATTATTGTATTTTTCCTAATTTCTAATGCAAGCATTTAGTGTTATAATTTTTCCACTCAGCACTCTTTTGCAGTACTCCATAAATTTTAATATGATGTGTTTTTATTTTCACTCACTTCTATGCATTTTTAATTTACTTTGAGATTTTTTCTTTCTCCCATGGGTCAATTATAAGTGTTTTATTTTCAAGGTTTGGGGATGTTCCTATTTTACCTCTATTATCAATTTTCAGTTCAATCCCTTATGGTCTGGGAACATATTGCACATACTTTAAATTCTTTTAAAATTTTATAGCTCTTTTCTCACAAGTTATTATCTATCTTGTTGAATGTTTTATAGGCCTTTGGGAAAAAATGTGTATTCTGCCATTGTTGGGTAGATTGTTCTATAAATATCAAATATTAATAGATTCTTTTAGCTAATGCTGTTATTGAATTCTACATCCTTCCTGGTTTTCTGTGTAGTAGTTATATTAACCACTAAGAGTAGGTTTTGAAGCACTAACTATAGATGCTGATTTGTGTATTTCCTATTTTATTTCCAGTAGTATTTTCTAATGCATTTTGCAGATCTATTTTTAGTGCATGCTCATTTAGAATTGTATTTTCTTGCTGCACTGACTCTTTTATTATTATATGGTATCCCTTGTAATTCTCTTTGCTCTGAAATATACTTATTTTATATTAATACAGCCAGTCATGGTTTTTAAAATATTTGTTTAGTGTATATTTAGTTGTCCTTTTACTTTCAACTAATCTATGTTGCTAAGTTTGAAGTGAATTTCTCATACACAACTATTTTTTTTAATTCAACTTGGAAGTCTTTGCTTTTTCATTGGTGTACTCAAGCCATTTACATTTAAATAATTACTGATAAGTTAAAGTTTAAGTCTGTCATGTATTATTTATTATTTGTTTGCTTCCTCTGCTTATTTTTTTTCGTATATGTTGCCTTCCTATTGGTTGCTTGAACTGTTTGTAGAATTCTATTTTAATTTAAGTATTATATTTTCAATATATTGTTCTGTAGTTTCTTAATAAATTTTCTACATATTACCATATGCACAAGTTGTTTATCACAATCTATTTGTATTAATATAGAAAGTTTACCTCCATTTAGGTCACTTTATTCTCTCGACTTTTATATATAATTGTAACAAGTGTTTGTTTCTTATCATTACATTAAGAATTATATCTTAACTTTTTAAAAGTTTTGCTCCCACCATAAAATATGATTAAAGAAACCCAATAGTTGAAAAATTGCCTGTTATGTTTTATTTCTAATTTTACTCATTGTGAGGTGTTTCTTTTCTTTGTGAAGGTTCTACACTTCTTTGGTTATCCTTCCTTTTCTCTGTAGTTTCCTTTGGCTATTTTTAAATGAAAGGTCTGCTTGCTGCAAATTTTATTTATTTTTAATTCATTCTTGAAGAATATTTTTTCAGGATACATAATTCTGAATTGATATCTCTTCTTCCAGCATTTGAAAATGTTGTTCTACTTCTTCCGGTCAGTTACTGTAGGTGATACATCGACTGTCTGGTGTTTCTCCATAGGTATTGTCTCACTTCTTTCTGGATATTTGCATGAATTTTTTGTCCTTACTGTTAATAATTATGATATATTTTGGTGAGAATTTTTAAGCTTATCCAACTTAGCATTGCTAAGTTTATTGAATATATAGTAACTAAATGTCTTTCATTGAATTTGGGAAGCTTCACCCATTTTTAAAAATAATTTTATTTTAATTTTGGTTGTGCTGGGTCTTGTTGCATGGGTTTTTCTCTAGGTGCAGTGATGAGGGGAGGGGCTGCTCTTCATTTCAATGTACAGGCTTCTCACTGCAGCGGCTTCCCTTGTTGAGGAACATAGACTCTAGGACCCACGCACTCTACAGCACAGGCTCAATAGTTGTAGTGCATGGGATCTTCCCGGATCAGGGATCAAAAACATGTTTCCTGCATTGGCAGGTAGATTCTTCACCACTTAGCCACCAGGTAAGCCTCTCACTCATTTTTTTAAAATATATATATACACACACACACACACATATATTTTATTCCTATTGTCTTTTCTGCTGACGTTCTAGTGATATGAATGTTGCATAGTCTGCTGTTCCACAAATTCTTGAGGCTGATTCTCTAAATTTTATTCTCTGTTGTTTACAGTAAGTATAGTCTATTGATCTATCAGTAAATCTCTGACTTTATCCTTTTCATCTCCACTCCAGTATCACATTCACCCAGTAAATTTTATTTGTTATGTTAATTTTTGTGTCTGTAATTTTCTTTTAGTCATTTTTTAACTTCTACATCTTTCCTGAGATTTTAAAAAGTCATTTTATTTAAGTCTTTCTTGTAATGCTGTTTAAGTCATGATAAGGTAATTCCAACATCTGGTTCATCTCAGCATTGGCATCAATTGACTGTCTTTCATCATTTAATTTTTTTTTTTCTGGTTCTGGATATAATGAGTGACTTTTTATTCCATCATGAACATTTTGAATATTATGCCAGTAGATATTTGACTGTATTCTATGCAAGGTAAGCAGATAGATTTTGATCCCTTTTGTGAGCTATATTCCCCATGACTATTTAATTTTCAGAGCTCTGACAATATTATTCTGTCCTTCTTCCTTCTTCAGTTGCTACTGATGCTCCTGCTCAAACTCTGTCAATGTCTCCTTCTAAAGCAGAAGCTACTTTCCAAAGCTGTCTATTGTTAGTGGGGAAATCTTCTATGTATGAAGGAGGTAGGGTGGGGTAGCAGATATGGCAGGGAAGAGATAGACTAGGTTTTTGTATCCTTGTGCTACTACATAGAAGGTCAAGACACCCAGGGCTCTTCTGCTGCTTTCCCTGTGGGTGGATCTGCTTGGTCACTGGTGTCCCAGGTTTGAAGCAGGGTGGTTCAGGATATTAAATCTTTGAAGTTGCTGCTGCAAGTGAATTCAATATGTTAGATGTGGAACAAGCATTGACCTTTGTGTTTCCTGATTCTCTGAGCAGAGAAAGTACTTTATGGTTTATTTATTTATTTTTATTCCAATGGATGGGTTCAGATTATAGAAGTCTCCAGTGACCACCATATTTAGAAAATAAAAATAAAACCCAAGGAACTATTTTCTTGTTCCTTAAGGATTAATATTCCTAGCCCATCCTTTTTTATAGCTTTCAAAATACTTTTATCATTGTCTTTTGAATTATTCCTGGGGCATTTAGTTGTAATTATAAAATCATGCTAAGTCACTTCAGTTGTGACCAATTCTTTGTGACCCTATGAACTATAGCCTGCCAGGTTCCTCTGTCTATGGGATTCTCCAGGCAAGAATACTAGTGTAGGTTGCCAGGGGATCTTCCCAACCCAGGGATCGAACCCTAGTCTCTTTACATCTCCTGTACTGCAGGTGATTCTTTACCACTAACCCCACCTGGGAAACCCAATTAAAAGGGAGGATCAGGGAAAAGTGAGTCTATACCATGGTGATCCAGTGCTGGAATTGTCACCTGCTTTTGTAATTAAAATTTTATTGGAACATAGCTTACTTGTTTCACATTTGTCATGGATGTCTTAGGACTAAAATGGCAGGACTGAGAAGTTGCAAAAAAGTCCACATAGTCCGAAAAGTCAGAAATATTTACTATCCTGCTTTTAGACACAGGAAAAAAAAAAATGACCTCCATTTTGAGTATGCCGCTGTGAAGAAAGAAACTATGACACATTTAATTCTCCAAATAACCGGAAAGAATATTTGATGTTGGATATGGTGTCAATCTGACATGGAAAGAGAAAACACTGACTGGAGCCTTAAAGAAATAGTTGCATGCTTGTTTTCTATGGAGTATAAATCCCTAAGTCAATCTCATGGTCTTCATTAATACTCACGTGTCTTACTTTACAAAAAGTAAGTTTTCAGTAAAAAAATTACTATAAATTAAAATTATATACACTCAAACGTATGATATACCAATTAAAAAATAACTACAGCTAGTTCATTTACCATTATCTTCATTAATTGATAAATAATAATAAATAATTAAATTTTATTATCACTGGAATTTCCTCTAAAAAGGTTATCATTTTGTGGGTCAATACATTGATAAGCTTCTTAGAGTGATGACATTATGGATAATAGCTGCTGCTGCTGCTGCTAAGTTGCTTCAGAGAACATTTGAAGAAAAGGACAGAATTTTTTTTTAATGTCTAAGGGGCTTCCCTGCTGGCTAGCGGTAAAGAATCCAATGCAGGAGATGAACGTTCCATCCCTGGTTTGGGGAGATCCCACGGAGGAGAAAATGGCAACCCACTGCAGTATACTTGCCTGGGAAGTCCCATGGACAGAGGAACTTGGTGGGCTACAGTCCATGGGGATACAAAAGAGTTGAACACCACTTAGTGACTAAATAACAATAACAACGTGCTAGATAAGGCAGATCTGGTTTGGAATAATAAATCTAAGTGAATACGAATTTATAAAGTAAACTTTTATGCAAAAAATGATTTTATGTAAATTTCCACTTTATAGAGTTGATTTGCATAAAGGACTACATTTTTAATTTTTTTTTATTTCAATAGCTTCAATTTTTAATTAAAAATACTGCCACGGCACGACTTGGATGCGTCTGTGAAGTCAAAGCTTTTAAGATTATCTTGTGAGCCAAGATAGGAAAATCAATGACTAAAAGTGGGCATTGAAACATGATGTCTAAAACAAATCACATAAGGTTAATTTGGTACTAAGCAATTTGTAAGATATAGAATGATCATAGATTTCTATGAAATAATGTAGGGTGCCAGTTTAGTAAGAAAATGGAAAGACAACAGAATACAATCAGAAAAATGAAAGAAAAGAACAAGAACTACGCAGTAAAAGGAAAGAGAAAACATAGCAGAGAGTGAAATAAAAATGTATTTATATGGTAGAGTTTACCTTAATGGACTATGCTAATTTTTTGTGAGTGTTAGAAACTTTGTTTGTTTGTTTTGCTTGTTTTTCATAATAGCTAAAATGATCTTTTCAGGTAGCTTGCTATTTTTTTCTCAGTAACTATGATTTATTTTCACCTTTCAGACAGGGGAACAGAAAAGATAATTCCAGTAGCTGATCAAGGAATATGTAATGGCAAAGATTCATACCCAAGAGCATTTCATACGAGAAATGTTTTCTCTCCTTAATAGAGAAATAGTCACATATACTTGCATGCATGCTAAGTCACTTCAGTTCTGTCCGACTCTTTGTGACCCTATGAACTATAGCTTGCCAGGCTCCTCTGTCCATGGGACTCTCCAGGCCAGAATACTGGAGAGGGGTGCCTTTTCCTTCTCCAGGGAATCTTCCCGATCCAGGGATTGAACCTGAGTCTCTTACATCACCTGCATTGGCAGGCAGGTTCTTTACCACTAGTGCCACTTTGGAAGCCCCATATATTTAATACTTTTTAATTGTATAGTACTATTCAAGGACTTCCCTGGTGGCTCAGTGGTAAAGAACTTGCCCCACAATGCAGGAGACATGGGTTTGATCCCTGGATTGGGAAGATCCCTGGAGAAACAAATGGCAACCTACTACAATATTCTTGCTTGGGAAATCCCATGGACAGAGGATCCTGGCAGGCTACAGACCATGGGATCTCAGAAGAGTCAGATGACTTAGTGACTAGCAACATCAAGTACTATTCCATATGGCCATGAAATCTTTGGATAAGCATGGCTTGGGGAGTCAAGTATCCAATCTAAATGAAAAGAGGAAAATATTGCCTTTTGAGAAGAACCAAGCCTCTGCTCAAACATCTCCTTTTTTTTCAAATTTAAAAATAAACTTGCAAAATTATTTTTGTAGTCCATGCTTGTTGAAGAAAAAAATTCAGAAAAAAGATAACAATAAAATTATACTACATTACCTAGAGGTAGTAACTGTTAATTGTATATGTGTGTATCCAATTTATTCCCACTATGTATATATACATACACTGTAATAAATTTTTTAAAAACGTTAAAATTATACATCTGCTACTTCTTTTCAAGCTGATATTTTTGTTTTTCAACAATACGCTTGACAATATCTCCATGTATATAATACTTCCACAACATAATTTTTAAAGGTTCAAAGAACTTAATAATAAATGTTTATTCACCAACATTGTATTAATGATATTTAAGCTTTTTCAGAAACTACAATTAATAAAACCCAAGAAGATCTTCTATCTTAGAAGTTAAGAGAGCCAAGAAAGGAAGCCATCAAGGTGACTATAATTTGTACTATCTAATGAATGAGCACGGTTAACTTTTCAACTTAATTATATATACATATTAAATGCTCAATAATGTAAGATATATTTATACTGTGTATATAATTTCTTGTCCTGACACTTTATGGGAAATGATAGGATGTTTACCTGAGATAGTTAAGGGCTTCCCTGGTGGCTCAGATGGTAAAGAATCTGCCTGCAATGCAGGAGACCTGGGTTGGATCCCTGGGTTGGGAAGATCCCCTGGAGAAGGGAATGACTACCCACTCCAGTATTCTTGCCTGAAGAATTCCATGGACAGAGGAGTCTGGTCAGCTATAGTCCATGGGGTAATGAAGAGCTGGACAGAACTGAACAACTAACTCTTTCACTTTCAACTTTTGAAATAGTTAAAAATAGGAAGTGCATGTTTAATATGAATTTATAAAATAAGTTTTTGTTAATAAAATAATATTAAAAAGAAATAAGTCTTCCTGTTCCTTTTTTTTTTTCTTTTTTTAGTTCTGCTTTTCCTTCTTCTCTGTTTTTCTCTCTTCAGCATATTCTCTCCCCAAAACCCACAGCCCCACATCATGGTTTATATGCTATATTTGAAATGCAATTGGACACACTTCAGTAGAACTTTGAGAGAGGGTGAAATAACTTTGAAACAAATCATATAATTATTCAGACAACATTTTTATCAAAGGTACATTTGTTATTTCAGATCATTGACTCTGTGCTTAAAGTGTAACAATTATTCAACTGCTGATAGACAGCTTTATCCATTGACCTCCGTTTAATACTAATTATCTATTCTAGTTATCATGTCTTACCTCGTCAACTTATTTTCCATGTATGAAACTATAACTATTCCCTTCCATATATTTCAACTCCCTTTCCCTTCATTTCTTATGTTCTACTATATAAGCAAGTGCTTCCTAGGTGGCTCAGTGAATAAAGAATCCACCTGCAATGCATGAGACGCAGGAGACATAGATTAGATCCCTGGGTTGGGAAGATCCCTTGAAGAAGGAAATGACAACCCACTCCAGTATTATTTACTGGAGAATCCCATAGCCAGAAGAATCTCGCAGGCTACAGTCCATGGGTTGCAAAGAGCTGGACACAACTGAAGTGACTGAGCATGCACACATGCACTATATAAGCAAAACCCTTACTCTGATATAAACCAATTATTCTCCTCTCTGGGCTTTTATTCAATATCTGACTTGGTTGGATAAACTGAATACTGGCTACATGTGTTTCAATTCATGATTCCATACTCAAGACTGCCATGAAATTCTACAAAGATTCCAAAATAAGTCAACTGTTTAATATCCAAGATAATAATTTCAGACTTCATCTCTCATCTCCTCTCAATTGATAGTTTTACATGATATTCTACTGAGAACAAGGCAAAGAAATGGATGAACTTTTATCTTAATTTCACCACCACACTTGTCATCATTGTGTACTATATTCTCTACCAAGTTTCCAGTTCCAAGGAAAACAATGACCTACTCCAGCCATGTTTTGATCCTTAAAGATATTTAAAGTATACAATGTGATGGTTTGATATACCTATACATTGTGATTTCTTCCATTGAGATAATGAACACATCCATCTTCTCAAATATTTACCTTTTCGTATATGTATGAGAGGATTAAACTTCTGTGCTCTTAGCAAACTGCAATTACACCATACATGTGATTTTGCCATATGCTAAAATCTGAGCATTACTGTTAATACAACATGATATTTATGTCTTAGGGGCTTTGTTTGTCCTTTTCCACAGCAGGCACATTCCTCCTCTGGCTCTTATCTTGGCATGTTTCTTAAGGTTCAGTATGTGCTGCTAAATCTAAAGGAGACTCCATTCTTGTAAAACATGATTGAATCACTTATTTATTGTATTATCTGTCACTCTCTCTCAAATACAAACTGCGGCATGGCAGGGCCTTGTCATTCTCATTTAGTACTCTAATTATACCAGTAGTACAACGTCTGACACAGAGTGAGAACTCAGTAAATGTGTGTAAGATGAGTGTATTCATGGAGGGAATCTGTAAATAGTCATTTGATTAGTTGATAGTTCTGTAAAACCTGCCAAATTATCTGACATTTATTTTCAATTGAAAAGAAACATCTTCCATTTCCCTCAGAATGACAAAAAAATAAACTTCACTAATGTAAACTAAATGTGTGTTTTAATGAAATATTGCGTTATCCATTTTCTCAATTATCAAATTAATCAATGTTTTGATTCAACCTTCAGTGTTAGCACTGAGCCATGTGTCACTGGTTACAAAACTATCTTCAAATTAACATTTCAATTAGTTAGGAAAGAAGAAATTTATGTTATTCTCTCTCTACATATATATATACACATATATATATATATTTATATTTATATGTGTGTTTATATTGTCACACTTATCATATAAAAATAATACATATATTACCACTATTTTAAGATGCTGTAATCACTTTGGCTTCAGATAATTTAAAAATGTTGCTGGATGATAACAAAAAAGGAAATCAATGGGTATTACTCTAACCAGGAGATGATTCATAGAGTATGTACAACTTAAACTCATGGAAATATAGGGCCAGAGGCAACACATGTGGTAGGAATTGTATGTCTAAATTTAAGTTGAAAGAGAGAAATGTGGCTGGGGCTACCTTAGTCAAATCTTATCTGGGGAAATACATATGTAGTTCGTGACTTAGAGCCCTCTGAGTTCTTGATCTAATATCTCAGCCTCTAAGTGGGGTTAATGACACCATGAGCTTTCCTACAGAAAGACGGTACAGCACATTGTGGTCTGTATGCTCTCCCCACTGTTCTGCTGAAATTATTTCCATTACTGTCACCAGTCAGCTCCATCTTACCAAAGCCAAGTGACACCTTTGAGTGCTATTTTATCCAGTCTCTTAGGAGCCTGTGACATCATGAGCCACTCCCAGTACTAGATTTTGCTGGTTTGTCACGTGTCTTTGGTTTCTCTTTAATAATTTTCTTTACAAACAGTTTGTTTCTTGAACAGTTTCCCCTCGAGTTTCTGGCTCAGTTCCTATGGTCTCCATTACCCTGAGCAATTGTACCCACAGCCACAGATTCTATTATAATGTCTATTCTGATTAATTGTCACAGTGTTTGTACAACTTGGAGTTGACTACTGAGGTACAGAACAATACTACCATTGTCTCCTAGACATAATCACATGGAGGCATTAGAGGAACATCTAACTCAACATCTCTAATAAGAGATGGAAGGAATGGTGTCCCCCTCAATTTTTGTTGTTGTTGTTGGAGCCCTAACACCCAGTATCACAGAAAGCTGCTTTATTTGGGGATAGGGTTTTTAAAGAGGTAGGCAAGCTAAATGGAGTATTAGGCTAAACTCTTAAATAATTTAATTGGATCCTTGTGAGAAGGAAAACTTTAAAGGCAGAAATGCACACAGAGAATATCATGTAAAGATGAAGGTAGAGATCAGAGTGACGTTTTAACAAGCCCAGGACCCCAAGTATTGGCAGAAAACTGCCACAGACTGGGAGAGAGACATAGAATAGTTTCATGACCCTCACAGAGAACCAGTCCTTCTGATATCTTGATTTCAAACTTATAGTCTCCACAACTTTTTTTTTTTCCCGAGTCTGTGTACTTATTGACCACAACAGACAATGCATTTCTGTTGTTTGAGCCACTTAGTTTGTAATACATGATTAAAGCAGTCCTAGCAAACTAATACAATCTTCAAGCTCAATAAATATTTAGGCAAATGTTTTGAATACACACTTCATGAAAATAGGTAGACAGATAATGAATACACAGTGGTCCTGTACTCTACATCACTTGTTGCTTGAAAATGCAAATTTAAACTGATGTGTAACGCCATTATCTACTAAAACTGCAGGGCACTGATATGCAGAGTACATCATGTGAAATGCTGGGCTGGATGACTCATAAGCTGGAATCATGATTGCCAGAAGAAATATCAACAGCCTGAGTTATGCAGATGATACCACTTTATTGGCAGAAAATGAAAAGGAACTAAAGAGCCTCTTGATGAAGGTGAAAGAGGAAAGTGAAAAAGCTGGCTTAAAGCTTAACATTCAAAAAGGGAAGATCATGGCATTTAGTCACATCACTTCCTGGCAAATAGATGAGGGGAAAATGGAAACAGTGACAGATTTCATTTTCTTTGGGTTCCAAAATCACTGCGGGCAGTGACTGCAGCCATGAAATTAGAAGACAACTGCTTCTTGGCAGGAAGCCTATGACAAACCTAGACAGTGTTCCATAAAGCAAAGATATCACACTGCTGACAAAGTTCTGTATAGTCAAAGCTGTGGTTTTTACAGTAGTCATGTATGGATGTAAGAGTTAGAACATAAAGAAGGTTGAGCGTTGAATAATTGATGCTTTCAAACCGTGGTGTTGGAGAAGATTCTTGAGAGTCCCTTGGACAGCGAGGAGATCAAACCAGCCAACCCTAAAGGAAATCAACCCTGAATATTCACTGGAAGGGCTTGTCGGAGTCCAGCTCCAGCGGGTCCAGGAGTACCCAAGCGATGAACGACGAAGGCGAGAGGAAAGAATCACACGGGGTCTCTTGAAGGTTCAAAGATAATCTTCTTTTTTATGCTTTCAGTTTCTACTTATATAGCACATGTTTTTCTTCATAATCACTCTTACAATGTTTTTCCATTCAGATCAACATCCCCTGATTCTAAGATGTGTTGAAGGATTTTTTTTTTTTTCCTGGTCCTTTGTCACATTTTGGTTACATGTTTACTCCGAAACCTATTTTTATTCTACTAAAACATGGTCTGCTGCTGCTGCTAAGTTGCTTCAGTTGTGTCCGACTCTGTGCAACCCCATAGATGGCAGTCCACCAGGCTCCCCCGTCTCTGGGATTCTCCAGGCAAGAACACTGGAGTGGGTTGCCATTTCCTTCTCCAATGCATGAAAGTGAAAAGTGAAAGTGAAGTCGGTCAGTCGTGTCCGACTCTTAGCGATCCCATGGACTGCAGCCTACCAGGCTCCTCCATCCATGGGATTTTCCAGGCAAGAGTACTGGAGTCGGATGCCATTGCCTTCTCTGAAAACATGATCTATGATGTCATAAATCATATTGTTCCATCTACTTATTCCGTACAGACTGCTACTTCAGTGAATACAGTGTCTTGCTTCAGCGAATATGCACTGTAGTGGCATCTAAGGTCAAGAGTTTCTCATAGTACAGCCATTGTCAGTGGTGGTCTGTTTACCATCTACCCACATACCACAAGAATATTTCTGGAAAGGACAAGTCTTTTACAGTCTACCCTGAAACCACCTACAATAAGCCTCACATATTTCTTTTTGTCTGCGCTCAGATTCTGGGGGGCACACATATCTCTAGCACCCCAATCTTTTGAGAAAAGGCAATTGGCTTAGTTTCTGTAATTTTCCCTGATACATGACCCAAATTTTCCAGTCACCAATAATACTCTCCTCATGAGGCCAGGTCACAATAGGCTTAGGGCTTGTTTTCCAAATGAACATGGCCTTATTCCCTGGCTGAGTGTTAGGGACCCATCAGCCAGGGGCCTCAGTAGGCTTAATCATTTTGGGAATATATCTTTGGGGCAGTGGATCATTTTTATTTTCCCTGGACTCTCATGAACTCACTACAGAAGCCCCTTCAAATCCTGCCAACAAAGAAAGAAACACAGCTAGCCACAACAAAAACATAAAAACAGAAAGGAGTGAAGGTTCCAATCCTAAAGAGAAACAGCTATGCAGTTTCTTCTTGAGTGGTGCTGTGACTTTGTCATCTGGCAGTAGTTCCAGAACGGCTCCCAACAAGGGCTGATGCTGAAGCTGAAGCTCCAATACTTTGGTCACATGATACAAATAGCTGACTCACTGTAAAGGATTCTGATGCTGGGAAAGATAGAGCACAACAGAAGAAGAGTACAACAGAGGATGAGATGGGTGGATGGCATCAGTGACTCAATGGACATGAGTTTTAGAAAACTCAGGGAGATAGTGAAGGGCAGAGAAGCTGGACATGCCACAGTTCGTGGGGTCACAAAAAGTTGGACACAACTTGGGGATTGAGCAACAACAACTAAAACTGCAACAAAATCAAATGTAAAAGTAATAAACCTCTGATAATACCAAGTACTGCTAGAGGATAAGAGCAAATGAAGCTCTCATATATTGCTAAAAGTCTAATTCTCTGGAGGCTCTAGGAAAGAATCCACTCCTTGCCTTGTCCAGCTTCTAGTGGCTGTTAGCATGCTGTGGCTTCTGGTCATACCTCTCTCGGTTCCAGCTTTACATAGACTTCTCTGTGTTTCTGACAACACCCCCTCTGCCTTCTCCTGTAAGAATGTATATTACTGCTTTTAGGGACCACACATATAATATAGAATAAGCATGGGAGTGTGCATGCTAAGTCGCATCCAACTGTGCAACCCCAAGGAATGTAGCACCCTGGTCTCCTCTGTCCATGGGATTATCTAGACAAAAATACTGGAGTCAGTTGTGGCTTCCTCCTCTAAGGGAATCTTCAGAGATCAGAGGAACCAAAGATCAAATTCACAACATCCGTTGGATCATCAAAAATCAAGAGAATACCAGAAAAAAAAAAATCTACTTTCTTGATTACACCAAAGCCTTTGACTGTGTAGATCACAACAAACTGGAAAATTCTTCAAGAGATGGGAATACCAGACTACCTTACATGTCTCCTGAGAAATCAATATGCAGGTCAAGAAGCAACAGTTAGAACTGGACATGGAACAACAGACTGGTTCCAATTTGGGAAAAGAGTACATCAAGATTGTATATCATCACCCTGCTTATTCAACTTATAGGCAGAATACATAATGTGAAATGCCGGGCTGGTTGAAGCACAAGCTGGAATCAAGATTGCCAGGGGAAATATCAATAACCTCAGATATGCAGATAACACCACCCTTATGGCAGAAAGAGAAGAGGAACTAAAGAGCCTCTTGATGAAAGTGAAAGAGGAGAGTGAAAAAGCTGGCCTGAAACTCAACTTTCATAAAACTAAGATCATGGCATCCGGTCCCATCACTTCATGGCAAATAGTTGGGGAAACAATGGAAACAGTGAGGGAGTTTACTTTGGGGCTCCAAAATCACTGCAGATGGTGACTGCAGCCATGAAATTAAAAGACACTTGCTCCTGAGAAGAAAAGCTATGACCAACGTAGACAGCATATTAAAAAGCAGAAGCATTACTTTGCCTTAAGAGGTCCGTCTAGTCAAAGTTGTGGTTTTTCCAGTAGCCATGTATGGAGGTGAGAGTTGGACTATAAAGAAAGCATGCTTTTGAACTGTGGTGTCAGAGAAGATTCTTGAGAGTCCCTTGGACTGCAAGGAGATCCAACCAGTCAATCCTAAGGGAAATCAGTCCTGAATATTCATTGGAAGGACTCATACTGAAGCTGAAGCTCCAATTCTTTGGCCACCTGATGCGAAGAACTGAATCCTTGGAAAAGAGCCTGATGCTGGGAAAGATTGAATGTAGGAGGAGAAGGGGACAACAGAGGATGAAATGGTTGGAGGGCATCAGCGAATCAATGGACATGAGTTTGAGCAAGCTCCGGGAATTGGTGATGGACAGGGAAGTCTGTCATGCTGCAGTCCATGGGGTTGCAAAGAATTGGACATGACTGAGCAACTGAACTGACTGAACTGAATGGAATCTTCCTAACCAAGGAATCAAACCCACTTCTCTTGCAGCTCTTATATCGCAGGCAGATTCTTTACCACTTCACTATCTGGGAAGTCCCAAGCATAAGCACCTCTCATTATTATTCTTTTGCCTGTAAGGCATGTTCCAATCATTAAGATACAGACATACCTTTTGGAGGTCACCATTTAGCCATCCACATTAGACAAACAGCAACAGTCCTGATCTAGATGAAATAAGCCAGTTATAAAGAGTACATTATCCTTTTAAAGTATTGTATTATATTATAGTTGATCTACAACATGTTGTGTTAGTTTCCAAAGTGCAGCAAAATGATTAATGTGTATGTTACATACATACATATATTCATTATTTTTCACATTCTTTTCTCTTACAGGTTATCACAGAATATTGAGTAGAGCTCCCTGTGCTATACAGTAGATCCTGGTTGGTTATATATTTTATAGACATTAGTGTGTGTATGTTAATCCCAAGCTCCCAATTTATTATCCCTCCATCACACTTCCCCTTTTGTAACCATATTTCTTTTTCAATATCTGTAATTCTGTTTCTGTTTTGTAAAGAAGAGCACATTATTCTATTTGCATAACTTTTTAGTGGCAGAACTATAACAATAGACAGCAGCTCAGTGGTTCTAGAGACTGGAAGTGGATGGTGTGAGCAGGGAGAGGTGCATTGACTGCAAAGAGATATGAGGAAGCATTTCAGGAAGATGAAGATATTCTATACCATAATAGTGATAAGAAGTAAAGGGTCATACATGTTTGTCAAAATTCACCAAAATGTTTGCTTAAAATTGATCAGTTTTATACTGCATAATTTTGCCTAGTTTTAAAAATCAGAAAGTGGCAACATTTTAAAATTTTTCCTTTATGAAAGTTTCTGTTTACTTCTTACTCCTAATTTGTTCTATTAATAGCTTAGCCTCTGTGCTTATCAGCAGTGGAAATACTGGACTTTATTTCATGAGTTTTCTACTAAAGCTGACATTTTGAAATATAAGAGTGCAACAATATAAAAACTGTAACAATGTCTGGTGCCTTATTACTAAAATAGAGTCATATTTTCTTAAGGGAAAAGAGAGAAAAATAAAGGAATTATTTGCTTATAAATATTGCCTTAAGAGGAGGTGGCAAGAATACATAAAATAATTATACCAAAAAAAAAAACTTTATGACCCAGATAATTATGATCATGTGATCCCTCACCTAGAGCCAGACATCCTGGAATGTGAAGTCAAGTGGGCCTTAAAAAGCATCACTACGAACAAAGTTAACGGAGGTGATGGAATTTCAGTCAAGCTTTTTCAAATCCTAAAAGATGATGCAGTGAAAGTGCTGCACTCAATATGCCAGAAAATTTGGGAAGACTCAGCAGTGGCCACAGGACTAGAAAAGGTCAGTTTTCATTTCTATCCCAAAGAAAAGCAATGCCAAAGAATGCTCAAACTACCCCAAATTGCATTCATCTCACACGCTACCAAAGTAATGCTCAAAATTCTCCAAGCCAGGCTTCAGCAGTGTGTGAAGTGTGAAATTCCAGATGTTCAAGCTGGTTTTAGAAAAGACAGAAGAACCAGAGATCAAATTGCCAACACCCGCTGCATCATTGAAAAAGCAAGAATGTTCCATGAAAAACATCTACATCTGCTTTATTGACTATGCCAAAGCCTTTGACTATGTGGATCACAACAAACTGTGGAAAATTCTTAAAGAGATAGAAATATCAGACAACCTGACCTGCCTCCTGATAAATCTGTATGCAGGTCAAGAAGCAACAGTTAGAACTGGACATGGAACAACAGATTGGTTCTAAATTGGGAAAGGAGTACATCAAGGCAGTATATTGTCACCCTGGTTATTTAACTTATACGCAGACTACATCATGCAAAATGCCAGGCTGGATGAAGCACAAGCTGGAATCAAGATTGCTGGGAGAAATATAAATAAACTCAGATACATACGTGACACCACCCTTATGGCACAAAGAGAAGAACTAAAGAGCCTCTTGATGAAAGTGAAAGAGGAGAGTAAAAAAGTTGGCTTAAAACTCAATGTTGAGAAAACTAATATCATAGCATCTGGTCCCATCACTTCATGGAAAATAGATGGGAAAACAATGTAAACAGTGGAGACTTTCTTTTCTTGGCCTCCAAAATCACTACAGATGGTGACTGCAGCTATGAAATTCAAAGAAGCTTACTCCTTGGAAGAATATCTTATGACCAACCCAGACAGCATATTAAAAAGCAGAGACATTACTTTGCCAAAAAAGGTCCATATCAACAAAGATCCATCTAGTCAAAGCTATGTTTTTTCCAGTAGTAATGTGTGGATGTGAGGATTGGATTATAAAGAAAGCTGAGCACCAAAGAATTGATGCTTTTTTACTCTCCTCTTTCACTTTCATCAAGAGGGTCTTTAGTTCTTCTCTTTCTGCTATGAGGGTGGCAAATAGATGGGGAAACAGTGGAAACAGTGGCTGACTTTATTTTTTGGGGTTCCAAAATCACTGCAGATGGTGATTGCTGACATGAAATTAAAAGATGCTTGCTCCACGGAAGAAAAGCTGTGACTAACCTAGACTGCATACTAAAAAGCAGAGACATTACTTTGCCAAAAAAGGTCCATCTAGTCAAAGCTATGGTTTTTCCAGTAGTCATGTATGGATGTGAGAGTTGGAGTATAAAGAAAACTGAGTGCCAAAGAATTGATGCTTTTGAACTGTGGTGTTGGAGAAGACTCTTGAGAGTCCCTTGGCCTGCAAGGAGATTCACCCAGCCTATGGAATCTGGATCTTCCTGACCAGGGATGGAACCCAGGTTTCCTGCACTGCAGACAGATTCTTTACTGCCTGAGCCAACAGGGAAGACACAGTCAATAAAATCTAGATTAAATATGAAAGGATAGATAAATGAAAATATTTAGTTAAAGTAACTTTAGAAAACAAACAAAACAAACAACTAAATATGCAAATTTCCTTCATCCTAAAGGAAATCATCCCTGAATATTCATTGGAAGGACTGATGCTGATGCTGAAATTCCAGTACTTTGGCCACCTGATGTGAAGAACTGACTCATTTGACAAGACCCTGATGCTGGAAAAGGCTGAATGCAGGATGAGAAGGGGACAACCGAAGATGAGATGGTTGGATGGCCTCACTGACGTAAGTGGCATGAGTTTGAGTTGGTGATGGACAAGGAAGCCTGGGGTGGTGCTGTCCATGGGGCTACAGAGAGTTGGACGTGGCTGAGCGACTAAACTGAAGTAAACTGAAATGTTGGCTGCTGTTTAGTTTTTTGCTTTTTATTTTGGAGGCTCATGTTTGGAATGAATAAGGAGAGGTTAAGAATATATGGGATCTGGAAAAAGCAGAGATGATTAACAGCCCTAGCAAATGGTGAGAAAGGCATTCAACCATCACAAGATGGCCTTTTCAAATTTGCTTGAAGATTTTGATAGGAAGATACAATAAATATATCTTCAAAAATAAAGTAGATTATGTAATAAAATAACTTAAGAAGGAGATGATAGTATATAATGGAATAAAGCAAAATGAAATGTTAACATTAGCAATACATGAGATAAGAAAAAACATAGTCAACAAAGTGTTATTTGCTCAGTCATGTCCAACTGTTTGTGATCCTATGGACTGTAACCCACCAGTCTCCTCTGTCCATGGAATTCTCCAAGCAGGAATACTGGAGTGGGTTTCTGTTCCCTTCTCCAAAGGATCTTCCTGACCAGGGATGGAACCCAGGTTTCCTGCACTGCAGACAGATTCTTTACTGCCTGAGCCAACAGGGAAGACACAGTCAATAAAATCTAGATTAAATATGAAAGGATAGATAAATGAAAATATTTAGTTAAAGTAACTTTAGAAAACAAACAAAACAAACAACTCAATATGCAAATTCAGTTAATGTCATAGTAAAAAAGTGTACAATTTTTGTTCTTGTTCAAAGTTTTTTCTTTTGTTTATTTCTCATCAATTACTCTTTAATTACTATTATTTCATACTTTAAAGTCCAACGATACCTAACTGCATGCTTTCCATCATCTCCCAGGAACATACATCCACACTCTTCCCTCTTGTCTTCTTCCTTCCACCATGCCTCCTTTCCTTCTCCTCTTCCTCTCTCTTTCTCGTTCCTTCTTCCTTCCTTTCATTCCTCCAGCTATCTACTCTCCAGATATGTCGTTTCAATCTCCTCCTTGACCAGCTTCATTCCTATTCATTCCTTAAGCCTCAGATTCAGTGTAGTTTTCAGGACTAACCCTGGATTTGTTGTGTTGTTGTGTTAGTTGCTCAGTTGTGCCTGACTCTTTGTGACCCCGTGGACTGTAGCCTGCCAGGCTCCTCTGTCCATGGAATTTTCCAGTCAAGAATACTGGAGTGGGTAGTCATTCTTTTCTCCAGGGCATATTCCCAACCCAAGGATCAAACCTGGGTCTCCTGTATTGCAGGCAGATTGTTTACCATCTGAGCCACCAGAGAAGCCTCAACCCTGAGTTTAGGTTCTGTTTGTCCTTGTCTTCCTAGGTTATCCCACTCCTTGCTAATGTAAAGTGTACCACTTTAGCTTCCTCAAAAGAACCTATAATCATCTCTTCACTAACAACTATCATTTATAGTTGTCTGTTCTCTCACTTGTCTCCCACACATCTACGGGCTCCTGTCTCTAAGACTACTTTATTCATCTTGTTGAGTTAACAGTAAACCCAGGTCCTGGTATATGTAGAAGCAATCAGTAAAATGTATTTAATGAATAAAAACACCTAGGGTAAAAGATGTTTCTAAACCAAAGTGAGCAAGGAGGATCCATGGACTTGAATTTAGGAAGCCAGGATTCATGGTGAGGCATCTAGGGAATAGCTTTTAGAGAACCTGTTGGAAATCTGAGTTGTCTTGGCGGATGTCTCAACAAAAGTCATTGAGCATTTAGTAGGTATAGAGGACTCTAGTAAGTCCTGGATTCTAGTAAGAATATACTTACTCTATTAGACCTTCAAATAACTGCCTTTAGCAATACATATTTAAAATTTAAAAAAAGAGAGAGAGAAAAAAACATTTTTAGAATATGTTTAGTTTCATAATCTATTTTGGTTCAGAAGATGCTAACTCATTTGGATAAGGATGGATATTTTCTAATTTTTCAAAAGATTATAAATTCTAAATGTATTGTTAGAAGTAGAACTCTTTTCTTAAAAAAAACACACATTATTATTTATTTTAAACTCCCTTTGCTTATTTCTATATTCATTAATATGATGAACTACTTCACCTTACTTCACCTCTGGAGAACAAATACTGAATAGTGTTACAAACTGTTACAAACTGTGTAATAGTTGTAACTACAAAATAGTGTTACAAACTGTTACAGACAGTAACACTGTCTGTAAAGATGTTTGTAATTAGTGATTTACTTGGAGAAGGATATTTTAAGTACACATTTATGGAAATATTCATAGGATAAAATTTGGTGTTTTATGATACACGTGTTTTAATGTTTGTTTTCCTAATGTGTATTGCAGATTGGAATTCACAGCTTGAAATCTTCCTCACATCATAAACTCCTTACATTGCCCAAAGTAATAAAAATCTATGCAAGAAAAGGGATGAATTGATTCATATAGTTAATTAATATAGTAATAAACAAAATTAATAGCATTAAAAACCTGGAATTAATGTAACAAAACTAGATAAAGAAATAAAATTTAAATATATGATTTTTTTTTGTCATTAAGATTAAGAAAAAGAGTTATAGTGCTGCAATTTTAAGCTATATATATTTATAAATTAAAGTATATGTACACCTAAATATACAATATATGCTTATAAAATATATGCATTTATATTTAAACAATTTTAAGTTGAGAAAATCCAACTAAAGAAATGTCCAAGCAATGCAATTTAATTAATAGGCCCAATAAATATTTGCTCTCTATCTAATTCATATCAGATATTCTTCCAGTTTCTTCAGAAATGAAAATCAGTGTTGATGATGTCCCTGTATTTACACAGTGCATATTTTAATAAAGTACCTATAATAATAAAGTCAAATAATTTTATTATGGCTGGAAATATTACTATTGAATAGTTGTCTATCTCAATCTTTGTACCTGTCACCTTGGTTTTCTGCTTGTTATTATATTATCACACTTTTGCAATTTTCTAAAGTTCATTTTTACAGGCTGCTTCTTCCTTAAAATCTCTTTAACCTTCTATGTACATTTATATTCAATTTTAAAGTAGATTTAATTTAGACTGGATATATGATCTTTTACTCTTAGTGTGACTATTTGAATACATACAAAGGAGTAACAACATTATCACATTCAAGTCTACTTATTAGGCAGGTAATAATAGTGGTAGACGTCACATAGGGCTGATCTTTTATTTCAGTAATGATTAGTTCCATCCCATTGGTCAGCTAGTTGTAGTACAGTATCTTTATTCATTCATTTATTATTTAAGAATTGGACCTCCATGTGTTAGACAGGGGAATAAAAAGCTGATCAGATTACATACAGGTTTATCATCATGGAGCTCACAAAGTAGTAGAGAAGATGAAAGGTAATCCAAAAGCAAAAGCAAACAACTGTATAATTGTAAACATGATCTCAACTGAATCTTCTAATCATGGACATAATCTTCTGAGTAAATCTTAGAACTCACTGTAGATCCTGAGAAAGTGTTTCTCATGAATTTCTTGCTTTTCAATAATCACTTTGTTAATAACTGGATAATCTATATTAAAATTTTAAAAACAGCTCTGCCTTCTTAAAATTATTTTTCAGGTACATCAGAAAAGAACTGCCCCTTCCTGAATTAATTTGGCCTATATTTGTGTGTCTTTTTTTTTTTTTTTTCAGAATATGAAATCACATGCTTTAAATGAGAGTTGCAATGATACAACAATTTAAAGTTACCAGTTTTAAGTGTTATGATTTATACATTATTAAGCACATTTTTGGGCTTCCCTGGTGGCTCAGCTGGTAAAGAATCTGCCTCAATGTTGGAGACCTGGATTCAATCCCTGGGTTGGGAAGATCCCCTGTAGAAGGGAAAGGTTATCCACTCTGGTATCCTGGCCTGCAGAATTCCATGGACTACATAGTCCATGGGGTCACAGAGTCAGACAGGACTGAGTGACTTTCATTGTCACTTTCACGCACATTTTTAATTGGGTTATGATTGATTAAGATACAAGCGTGAAGATATGCGTATTAACTTCCATACTTCTTGTTCCACTTTTCACCGCCTGCCCACTACAGACTGAAAAACAAAAAAAATTCTCTCTCTAATATTAGTGAGATTCCCAATTAGATCCTAAGACATTCTTGAAAGAACGATCCTAATTTTTACTTTCTTTGTGGTAGCAGTGATATCTATTAAACCTTTTGTTAACTTTTGCTGCCTCAGTTATGCCTGACTGATCATTCATGATTTCAAAATATACATATCTTAAAGGTATTTCTATAATAGTAATTCTTTCAAACATTTTATAATTGAAAGCATTACTTAGCATATTTAAAGCATTTTATGAATATTTTAAGAATATATAGGCAGTTTATTTCATTTCAGTTTGACTAAGTGAAGAAAATGATTGGATTTATAATAGTCACAGGATACAGATGAGCTTCCCTGGTGGTTCAAATGGTAAAGAATCTGCCTGCAATGCAGGAGGCCCAGGTTCAATCCTTGGATCTGGAAGATCCCCTGGAGAAGGGGATGGCTACCCACTCCAGTGTTCTTGCCTGGAGAATTCCATGGACAGAGGAGCCCGGTGGCCTATAGTCCATGGGGTTGCAAAGAGTCAGACACAACTGAGCAACTAACACTAAGATACAGATGAGAAAGTGATAGAAAATCAAATTCATCTTAGTTCCAAGGGCAAATGCTCACTTGGCTTTATACATCTATAGAATCAATAACTCTGACATACGATGTTTAGATTAGGCTTGCTGTATTTGGTTATGAATTATCTTTATAGAGTCAGCATGTGGAAGCTAAAAGTTGAATACTAGAAGCCTAATTCATTTCTTTCAGAAGCATGCAGCTTCCACCACAGCTTCACCCATGAAGATCAAACTGTTATGTGTCTACTGAAAACGTGATCAATCTCTAGTCTGCTTATATCTTTCCCTCATTTCTTTACGTAGCTGCATCTTTGTAAATCACATTTAATAGATTATAAGCAAGTAATTGTGTTTAGTCTACTATCTTCAACTTATCAGATTGCTAAAATGTTCATTTTTTTTTTTTCCATTTCCTTTAAAAGAACACACATAAAGCAATCATTTGGACGCCCTGGTGGCTCCAGGGTAAAGAATCCACTTGCGATGCTGGAGACACAGAAATGCGGGTTTGATCCCTGGGTCAGGAAGATCCCCTGGAATAGGAAATGGCAACCCACTCTAGTACTCTTGCCTGGAGAATTCCGTGGACAGAGGAGCTTGGTGGACTACAGTCCATGGGGTCACAAAGGGTTGGACACGACTGAGCACATACACACACACGTTGATTTTATTGTATAAATGCATGCATGTCATAATGTCATTTTATTGTATAAATGCATGCATGTCATAATGTCATATGTACTACTTTTTATTTTTCATGAATTTTGCTCTTAATTCTCTATGATTCTTTTCTCCACTTTTCCCTCCTTCTCTACAGATTGTTCACACCCACAGCCAACAGGTACACACAAATATAATCCATTTGGCATATTTTGTCCTGCATCTTTATGATTGCATAATTATATATTATACACGTGTAAATGAGTGAGTGAAAATCTCTCAGTCGTGTCTGACTCTTTGGGATCCCATAGACTGTAGCCCACCAGGCTCCTCTGTCCGTGGAATTCTCCAGGCAAGAATACTGGAGAGAAAAAAAAGAAAAGAATACTGGAGTGGGTTGCCATTTTCTTCTCCAGGAAATCTTCTCAACAACCCAGGTATTCAACCTGAGTCTCCTACATTCCAGACAGACTCTTTACCATCTGAGACACCAGGGAAACCCAATGTGTGAATATCCCTGTGTAAATATATATACCTATGTGAATTTACATAAGCATATATAATAAATATTTATATATAATTATGCACATATGTATTGAACAGGATTTATTATAATTGCTTTATAAAAGTGGATTTGTCTACATTTGTCTTCATTTTTAATTTAGTTATAACCTATGCCATTATTTCAAAACACTCAGTATTTTTTCCGATTCACTTTTATTCATACACAATATCCTAATATGTGGTTATACCATAATACTGTAATTTAAACAATTATTACCTTATTAATAGAAATTCACTTTATTTCATGATTCCTTGGAACTTTAAACAATGTTATTACAACCTATTTTCTTCCTGTCTTTACCAGTAGGCACTTTTGTGTCTGTGGGATAGGTTACCAAGAATGGGGCTGACTGGTTAACCAGATGTGTCCCTATATATTTCCCAAATACTTTGCTAAAATGATGTAACAATTTACATTTGAAGAGTGATATATGAAAGTACATTAGTACACATATACTTTTTTACCAAAAATATTAAAAGAGATTTTAATTTTTGTTAGTCTGATTCCCATAATCTGATAGCTTGCTGTTACTTTATTTTGCATTACCCTAAATGCTAATGAGTTTAAGCATCTTTTCATGAGAATTCATTTTTCTATGAATTGCCTCTTTAGATACTTTGTGCATGTTCTAATATTTAATAACTTCTTGTCACTTATCAAGTACTATTATAGAGATAACACTATCTTCAGCATTGCTCATATTTTAATAATTTATTGTCTTTGTGATCTGTTCATATTGTTTTCTTCCCATGCTCATATTTTTAAATCAGATATGCCTATCTTTTCTTCTTTAGCTTCTGATTTTTCAGTCTTGATGAGGATATCCTCCCCAACACCTTTGTCACTCATATAGTTTCTTTTTTTTTTCTTTTTATTTATATTTGAGAATTTAATTTGCGTATAATTCAGTTTCATAGATAGTGAAACTCTTGGTACAATCATTTTCTTCTCAATGAATATAAATTTGTATATTTTCTAACTGACTTGGATATATTACTAAAAATATATTGAACTCTCTAAATTTCTTATCATTTTTTTTCTTGATTGGCCAATATAATTTCTAGATTTAATCTATATTCTGATGCTGGGAAGGAAAATGTTTTTAACTATTTTTACTTGGCTTTACCAAGGACATTTATTCTTATATAATAATACTAAAATAATGCTATTCAATTAAAATAAATAGAAACTTTGTTGGGATTTTAACTGAAATAGCTTAAGTTAATATACTAGTTTTATAATAACTGATTTTTTAATATTACTGTGTTTATATATAAGAACATAAATGTTATTGACATTACCCAGACTTCAATTTACATCTTAAACTATGTTGATTTTATTCTTTTATTATAAGATTTTCTAAATTTAAAACATTATCATTATTCTGTAATAGACATTATGTCTTTTACTTCTGTGCATATTGCTAAAATGGAGAAAAGCATTTGTTACAGTGCTCAATTAACATCTAGTCATAATAAAAAACTTTCATGTATAATTCTAGTTTCTATTTAACTGAACAATCATAATAACAAAGGGGGATTTATTTTCTCTTTTTGTGATTATTCCATTCTTAATATCTCTATTGATTTACAAGAATGTTCAAGTAAAGTTAAGTAATAATGGTGATGAAGAAAATTTTTATCTAGATATTGAAATTTGTTGAATCTTTAACATTTTCACTAAATTTTATTTCTATTCCATTTTACCTAGAATTTTATTAGTATTTGCTTGTTGGCATATTTTAGCAAATACTTTCAATCATCAGTAAAATCATATGTCTATTTTTCTTCATAAAATTGTTGATATAATAAATTATTGTAGCAGACTTCCTGATATTAACTTTATTTTACCTTCAAAAAGCAAATTATACTTACCCATTAATAGTGCATTATTTTCATTTTGAATTTTTCATGAAATCAAATATTAAATAATTTATTATCTATTCATACAATTACCTAATTTGTTTATGAATAATATTTTATTTTTAGGGTTTTTTTCATTGCTTCTATACTGATAATGCAGTTATTCCATTTTAATAAAATGAATCAGGTTGGATTTTTAAATTTAAATGTCTCAAAATAAACATAATCTAATAAAGTAGATTAATTGAAATAATTGTTCTTTAAAGAACTTAAAGTTTTATTTTAATCACATTTGTTGGTCCCTGTACTTTTTTAAAGGTATATCTTTAACAATTTTATAAATATTCTGTGATCCTTGTGAATTTTCCAACTTCTTTTTGGATAGGTTTTTTTAAACTAAGTTTTTCTGTGAATATAGAATTTTCAAATAACTTTTTAAAACCTTTACCATACATTTACATATAATAGGGACTTAATAGTCTTATAATTGCCTCTGATCTGTGATGATATACCTTTTGTATTGTTTGACATTTCTCTATCTTCAGTTCAGTCTCTTAGTCGTGTCCGACTCTTTGCGACCCCATGGACTGCAGCACAACAGACTTCCCTGTCCATCACCAACTCCCAGAGCTTGCTCAAACACATGTCCATCATCAGTAACGCCATCCAAACATATGACCCTCTGTCATTCCCTTTCCCTCCTACATTCAATCTTTCCCAGAATCAGGGTCTTTTCCAAGGAGTCAGTTCTTTGCATCAGGTGGCCAAAATATTGGAGTTTCAACTTCATCGTCAGTCCTTCCAATGAATATTCAGGACTGATTTCCTTTAGGATGGACTAGTTTGATCTCCTTGCAGTCCAATGAGCTTTCAAGAGGCTTCTCCAAGACCACAGTTCAAAAGCATCAATTCTTTGGTGCTCAGCTTTCTTTATGGTCCAACTCTCACATCCATGCATGACTACTGGAAAAACCAAAGCTTTGACTAGAGGGACTTTTGTTGGCAAATAATGTCTCTGCTTTTTAATATTCTGTCTAGGTTGGTCATAACTTTCCTTCCAAGGAGCAAGTGTCTTTTAATTTCATGGCTGCAGTGACCATCTGCAGTAATTTTGGAGCCCAACAAAATACAGTCTGTCACTGTTTCTATTGCTTCTCCTTTCTTTGCCATGAAGTGATGGGACCTGATCCTATGATCTAAGTTTTTTGAATGTTGAGTATCAAGCCAGCTTTTTCACTCTCCTCTTTCACTTTCATCAAGAGGCTCAACAGTTCCTCTTCACTTTTGCCATATGTGTGGCATCATCTGCAAATCTAAGGTTATTGCTGTTTCTTGTGGCAATCCTGACTCCAGCTGGTGCTTCATCCAGCCCGGGATTTCACGTGATATACTCTGCTTTGTTGACTATGCCAAAGCCTTTGACTCTGTGGATCACAATAAACTGTGGAAAATTCAGAAGGAGATGGGAATACCAGACCACCTGACCTGCCTCTTGAGAAACCTGTATGCAGGTCAAGAAGCAACAGTTAGAACTGGACATGGAACAACAGACTGGTTCCAAATAGGAAAAGGAGTACGTCAAGGCTGTATATTGTCACCCTGCTTATTTAACCTGGATGCAGAGTACATCATGAGAAACGCTGGGCTGGAAGAAACACAAGCTGGAATCAAGATCGCCGGGAGAGATATCAATAACCTTAGATATGCAGATGACATCACCCTTATGGCAGAAAGTGAAGAAGAACTAAAGAGCCTCTTGATGAAAGTGAAAGAGGAGAGTGAAAAATTTGGCTTAAAGCTCAACATTCAGAAAACTAAGATCATGTTATCTGGTCCCATCACTTCATGGCAAATAGATGGGGAAACAGTGGAAACAGTGTCAGGCTTTATTTTTCTGGGCTCCAAAATCACTGCAGATGGTGATTGCAGCCATGAAATTAAAAGACACTTACTCCTCGGAAGCAAAGTTATGACCAACCTAGGTAGCAGAGACATTACTTTGCCAACAAAGGTCAGGCTAGTAAGGCTCTGGTTTTTCCAGTGGTCATGTATGGATGTGAGAGTTGGACTACTAAGAAAGCTGAGCACTGAAGAATTGGTGCTTTTGAACTGTGCTGTTGGAGAAGACTCTTGAGAGTCCCTTGGACTTCAAGGAGATCCAACCAGTCCATCCTAAAGGAGATCAGTCCTGGGTGTTCAATGGAAGGACTGATGTTGAAGCTGAAACTCCAATAATTTGGCCACCTCATGTGAAGAGTTGACTCATTGGAAAAGACCCTGATGCTGGGAAGGATTGGGGGCAGGAGGAGAAGGGGACGACAGAGAATGAGATGGCTGGATGGCATCATCGACTTGATGGACATGAGATCGATAAGCTCCGGGAGTTGGTGATGGACAGGGCTGCCTGGCGTGCTGCGATTCATGGGGTCGCAAAGATTCGGACATGACTGAGTGACTGAACTGAACTGAACTGAACTCTGCATATGTTAAACAAACAGAACAGCATATACAGCGTCTATGTACTCCTTTCCCAATTTGGAACCAGTCCATTGTTTCACCTCTGGTACTAACTGTTGCTTCCTGACCTGTATGCAGATTTCTCAGGAGGCAGGTAAGGTGGTCTGGTATTCCCATCTCTTGCAGACTTTTCCACAGTTTGTTGTGATCCACACAGTCAAAGCCTTTAGTGTAGGAAACAAAGCAGAAGTAGATGTTTTTCTGGAACTCTCTTGCTTTTTCTACGATCCAACAGACATTGGCAATTTGATCACTGGGTTCTCTGCCTTTTCTAAATCCAGCTTGAACATCTGGAATTTCTCAGTTCACATACTGTTGAAACCTAGGTTGTAGATTTTTGAGCATTACTTTGCTAGCGTGGGAGATGAGTGCAATTATGTGGTAATTTGAAGCATCTTTGTCATTGGCTTTCTTTGGGATTGGAATGAAAACTGACGTTTTCCAAACCTGTGGCCTCTGTTGAGTGTTCCAAATTTGCTGGCATATTGAATGCAGCACTTTCACAGCAGCATCTTTTAGGACTTCAAATAACTCAGCTGGAATTCCATCACCTCCACTAGCTTTGTTCATGGTGATGCTTCCTAAGGCCCACTTGACTTCAGACTCAAGGATGTCTGGCTCTAGGTGAATGATCACAACGTCATAGTTATCTGGGTCACGACCTTTTTTTGTACAGTTCTTCTGTGTATTCTTGTCACCTCTTCTTAATATCTTCTGTTTCTGTTAGGTCCATACTGTTTCTGTCCTTTATTGTGTCCATCTTTGCATGAAATGTTCCCTTGATATTTCTAACTTCTTGAAGAGATTTCTAGTTTTTCCCATTCTATTATCTTCCTCTATTTCTTTGCATTGATCCCGAGGAAGGCTTTCTTATCTCTCCTTGCTATTCCATGGAACTCTACATTCAGTTGGGTATATCTTTCCTTGTCTCCTTTGCCTTTAGCTTCTCTTCTTTTCTCAGCTATTTGGGAGGCCTCCTCAGACAACCATTTTGCCTTTTCGGATTCCTTTTTCTTCGGGATGGTCTTGATCTCTGCCTCCTATACAATGTCACGAATCTCCATCTATAATTCTGTCACTCTGTCTACCAGCTCTAATCCCTTGAATCTATTTGTCAATTCCACTGTAAAATCGTGAGGGATATAATTTAGGTCATACCTGAATAGTCTAGCGCTTTTCCCTACTTTCTTCAATTTAGGTATGAATTTGGCAATAAGGAATTTCATGATCTGAGCCACAGTCAGCACCCAGTTTTGTTTCTCTTAACTGTAGAGAGCTTCTCCATCTTTGACCGCAAAGAATGAAATCAACCTGATTTCGGTATTGACCATCTGGTGATGTCCGTATCGAGAGTCTTCTCTTGCATTGTTGGAAGAGGGTGTTTGCTATGACCAGTGCATTCTCTTTGCAAAACTCTGTTAGACTTTGCCCTGCTTCATTTTGTACTGCAAGGCCAAACTTGCCTTTTACTCCAAGTATCTCTTGACTTCCTACTTTACTTCTCTCTCTTATCCCTTTATTTAGACTATTAATCAGCAAATATATATTAAACGTGTATCTTTGCTCTCAACGTATTTTATACCGGTGCTATCAAATGGAACTGTCTGTGATGAAGATAATCTGTAATATCATGTCCATTATCGCAGCACTAGCCACATATTTCTATTGAACACTTGAAATGTGACAGTCTAACTGAGGAACTAAATTTTCTATCTTAATTAATTGAAATTTAAATACCTACATGTGGCTAGTGACTAGTTTAATCAACCTTGAAGTTTACATGTGAGGAATATAGTAGTGAAAAAAATAGACAATGTATCCATAGTCTTGGAAATTGTTAATAAAATAAAATCACATTTTTCTTATGAATAAATTTTAAAAAGTTGATATATACCTGATCAGAAGTTGATATGTAAAGAAACAAAATAGAGTAAAGGGGAAAAAAATTAGCAGAAAGGAAGAAATAGTATTTTTGCTTGTTTGCCTGTTTTTTGTGTTTTTTTCAAGTGATTATTTAGGGACTCCTGTTTTAAAAAGTGACATTTGATCAGACACCTAAAAGAAGTGAGAATGCAAACTATGGAAAAGTATGTCCTGGACAGAATAAGAAATGATTGTTGGGAATTCCCTAGCAGTCCAGTGGTTAGAACTCTGTGCTTTCACTGCCAAGGGCCCAGGGTTTAATCTCTGATGGGGAAACTAAGATCCTGCAAGCTGCGCAGTGCAACACCCCTCCTTCCCACCCCCCCCAAAAAAAAGAAAGAAAAGGAAAAAAAAGAATGCAAAAACACACAGGTGGAATTACACCCGTGTACAAGAGGAAGAGAATAGCTCTGTAATTTGGGGGAATATTTTGAGAAGAATAAATGTTAACTCTTCTCTAAATTTTTGTTGAACACACTTGTGAAGCCTGGATATTTCTTTGCTGTGCATTTTGTTGTTGTTGTTAGTTTTCACTAACTCAGCTTCATCACTGATAACTAGTCTGTTCATATTTTCTATTTTTTTTTTTTTACTAGTTCAGTCTTTGGATGTGTACATTTCTAGTAATTTGTCTTTTTCTTCTAGATTTTCCATTTTACAAGCATGTAGTTGTTAGTATTATCAATAATCTCTTCTGATCCTTTATATTTCTGTGGTGTCAGATGTAACTCTTCCTTTTTCATTTCTTATTCTATTTACTTGGATCCTTTCTCTTTTTTCTTGATGAATCTGACTACAGGCTTATCAATTGTGTCTATCTTTTTAAAGGACCAGCTCCACATTTTATTGATCTTTTCAATTTTTTTGCATGCTCAGTCACTTCAGTTGTGCCTGACTCTTTGTGACCCCATGGACTGTAGCCTGCCAGGCTCCTCTGTCCATGGGATTCTCAGGCAAGAACACTGGAGTGGGTTTCCATTTCCCTCTCCAGGGGATCTTCCAGACCCAAAGATTACACCTGCATCTCTTATCGCTCCTTCATTGACAGGTAGGTTCTTTACCACTAGCACCACCTGCAGTGTTTAATTTCTTTCTGTTCTGATCTTGATGATTATTTTCCTTCTACTAACTCTGGGCTTGTTTGTTCTCTTTTGTCTAGGTTTTTTTTTTTTTTTAATGTACAGTTATTTATCTGAGATTTTTCTTCTTTCCTGAGAGATAATATTCTTTTAAATGTGTAGACTGGGCATACCATGTGAAAGAGAAGAATCAGATGTTCCAAAAGGATGGGAATTGACTGCAAGAATGTAGCTGATGCTAATGAAATGGGGGAAGATGCAACATGAACAAATTTTAGGTAGGGCCCATGATTAGGAGATAATGTGGCAAATAATCTAGACAAAGTTACCAATTAAACAGTGTTTTCTCAATGAAAATGTAAACATTTTCTGGTAAATGGCTGTAAGCAGTAAAATTGTATAAATCTACTGATGTTTCCACATTAAATGAAGTCAAATTTTAAATTCAGGTTATTTTGAATACAGAAATTCTCCCTCCCACAAATGCTTAACAGAATACTCAAAAGTTATGGAGGCTGAAAAAATAATTTTGTTTGAGTGGACCTGTCATGTACATTGTAATATTCTTAGTATCTCTCTGTATTGCATAGACAGAAATGTACATATTCATGCAGAACAAATTAAGATGAGCCAAGTTAACCGCTGAGAGCCAATGTTAAGGACATTTAAATTTTATGTATGTTGATTCTTATTGGGATGTTTATTTCCCCACAGAATCTAAATCCAGTGTATATTAATATAATTTAAAGGAAGGATATTTAATGTCATCATTTAAAATTCAAAAATAATCATTGTAAGTTATCATTACAAACAAGAACATGCACATTTTGAAATATATATTAAACTTTCAGTTTATCACTTTGAACAGTCAAGAGCTATTTAAGTAATTGCATTCTTAAGACACTAGTGGAAGTGGAAGTGAAAAGAGATTGTACATTCTGTGTGCTTTGTGTATGTCATTTATAATTGAGTGCAACATATTGCAAATAATGCTTAGTATTCATATTCTGAATTATATACATCTTAAAATTTTATTTTGTGTCTCAGTCTCTTTCTCAGTGAATGAATATTAACTTTTAAATAAGTTTGGATAAGATGATAAAAAATAAGAGATTAAAGGGGAGAATAATAAATGTTTTTTAAATGTTATATTTCAATTTAAAACACATCAAGGTGTTTATTTTCACCAACTTTTAATGGGTACAATAATTACAGAGAAAAATTTAGAAAACCCCTACTGTTGTTACATGTTTTTCTTTAAAATGGAGCAATAATTTCAGGTAATTTTTAAAATACTGTGAGTGTATCATCTTTGTACTAGATAAGAATGGAAGATGAGATATCTATAAGTTAGAAACAATATATGCTTAATAAAATGTCTAAATATGGCAAATACAAAATCTCCTGATAATCAACTTTTAACAAAAACTAGAAAAAGTCACAGAATTGTCATTGCTCTACCTAAGAGAAATTCCAAAGGAAAAGAGCATTGTGAATGCATTAGAAAGGAATGCTATTCAAATGTAGCTCAACAAAAATGCAGTGGTCAAGTTATAAACAAATAATATAAAAGGCAACTGTTTACTTATATTTATTAGAAAGCACAAAATAGTTTATATGTGTATATATATATATATATATATATGTGTGTGTGTGTGTATGTGTGTGTGTGTATATATATATATATATATATTTAATTGGTAGGTAGATAGATGAATTTAAATTCATCTATCTACCTACCAATTAAATTTCTTTATATAGGTTATTCCCAAGTTATGTAAAACTTAACTATTTTGGATTAAAATACTTTATGTAACTTATATAGTATTGAATTATATCTATTGCTTGATGCTGTTGCTTGGAGGACTTTAATCAAATGAGTTGTTACTATGATCTAACTCCAAGTTAAGTCTTGTGGCAAGGTAAATAAAAATCATAAAAATTAAGTCTACTGAACTCACTGGGAAGCCAACAAATTACAAATATATACATTATTGTCTGAGAGAAATGATGTGAATTATAACACATTTATGTGTGTTTCTGAACTTAGTAAATCAGTTCAACAGATCTTAAGAGAATTTTTTAATATATTATTCCTAACTTTTCCATTTCATGTTTTTGAAAACAGGGCACACCTTCCGTTATAATAAATGCTCAGGTTTAATAATGCTGACTCTTTCTATCTAATAAAAAAATGTTATTCTATCAATATCTAATATATTCTTATTACTAGCTATGGCATGCAAAGCTTGGCCTGCATTTCTTAAATATACTATTCGTCTTACTATCTAGTAGTATGAGAAAATGTAATAGATTTAAATTACTTTGCATGATTATCCTGATGACCTGCCTTTAAAATAAATATATCTGCTTCTATGTAATTAGCCATCTTTGCAACTCAGCATCTGTTATTTGCTTTTCTTCTAGAATAGGTTCAAATAGATCTTTCTGCTTTAACTTTTATATCAATCCACTCTTTATGAAACATAAAAGCTGATCTTTTAGAAGTTAAGAAATCAGTTTGTAAGGAATTCCACTTCATCTAAATTGGAGTAAAAAGAAACAGATTTACCCTTCTGCTTAAAAAGTACTCCATTGCCCACCCATCCTCTCAAAGCATACACTCCAAAAAAATATGAAAAAGTAGTTTTCAAAACAGTGGAAATTTGGCAATAAAAGACAGTGGTTCTTGAGAGATGAGAAAGAAACAAAATAAATCCTATGTTTTCCCCAGCTCAATGTCCTAAGACATTTTTCAAGATTTATGCAGACAGGAAGAACTGAGTTGGAGCCCAGAGGACTTCTTGAACCAAGGAGAAAAAATTGAGAGCTGGGAAGAGCAATGCAGTTAGATTTCAGAGGACAGAGATGAGAGAGTCAAGAGGTACATAGCTAAAAAAAAAGAAGAAGAAAACACACAAACAAAAACCCCAGCATTATCAGTAAATATAGATGAGGAAACTGCGTGAAGCCAAGGAAAGAAATATCCAAAATGACTAGAAGGAACAGAACGCTGTGCCTGGAGTTATGTATGTTCCCACTAGTCAGACTGAAGGAAACTCACAATTCACAGGAACTGGGCTGAGTCTAGGACCACTTAACAAATCATAAAACCTACTCACTAAACACTTTCCAAGTAGCTAACTGCATCCCAGAACAAAGTTCAAGATTTATAGGCATATGAAAATATCCAGCACTCAATTAGGTAAAATTGACAGCATCTGATTTTCAGCCAAGAAGAACCAGGCATGCAATGAGGAAGGAAAACATGAGTATTCAGTCCACACAACCTGTGTCAATGATGGAAGAAGCCCTTGCTCAGCGTCCCGTCTTCCTGGTGGAGCCTTACCTAAATAGCTTATGATGACCTCACTTGGAGAAGTGGCCTTGGAAGAGGATGAGAGTTCTCTGCAAGACCTTCCCACTACATTTGTTGTCTCCACTTAAGGACTGTGCATTTATATGCATATATACATATATACATACTGGTAAGGAGGAAGGTGTATATTTTAAAACTATCTCAGAAAAACTGCATATTAATACCTATATGCCTAACCTACTGCAAAATTCTGCAAGATTCTGTTTTTGTTGTTGTTGTTCTGACAACAATTGTGTTATTGTGTCTGACTCTTTGTGACCTCATGGATTGCAGGACTCCTGGCTTCCCCGTCCTTCATTATCTCTAAGCGTTTACTCAAACTCATGTCCATTAAGTCAGTGATGCCATCCAACCAGCTCATTCTCTGTTGTCCTCTTCTTCTCCTGCCTTCAATCATTCCCAGCATCAGATTCTTTTCTAGTGAGTGGGCTTTTCACATCAGATGGCCGAACTATTGAAGCTTCAGCTTCCACACCAGTCCTTCCAGTGAATATTCAGGGTTGATTTCCTTTCAGATTGACAGGTTTGATCTCTTTGCTGTCCAAGGGACACTCAAGAGTCTTCTCCAGCACCACAGTTCAAAAGAATCTATTCTGTTTTATATCAGTATACATATTGTAGGTATATGAGAGAATAGATTCAGAAACTGTTAAGCCAAGGAAGAAGAAATATAACTTAACAGACATTTATCTTCAGTGGATTTGATTGTTTTCTATGTTAGTTAACTAAAACCAGCACCCAAATTATCACTTTGTTAAATGAGTTTAAGACATTAGAAATTTCTTATAAGTGTAAAAGAATTAATCCAAAATATTCACAGACTGGAACATAAAATATATATTATGTAAACCCCATAACTGGGTACCCCCCAAAGTTTAGAGTAAAATGTATCCACCAAGGCATTACAAAGCACATTGATGAAAAAGTCTGCTTATCTCTGAGAAGAAATGTAGTTGTTTTCTGTAGACAAGGGATATGTTGCTATTTCAAAATCTCTGTGGTTTCAATGAGGATGATTGACTTTCTTATGACAGGGATATTAGGTGTGGCACTTTTCTGGACAGTAGATAATCAGATGGTTTGATAACATTTAATAAGGAGAAATACTATGCATGGTCTCATATTATGCCCATTGGCAAACTTAATAAAGTACTCTCAGTTCTGCATATAGAAGGAAAGAAAGAAGGAATGAAGGGAGGGAGGAGGGAGGAAGGAAAAAAGGTAAGCAGTGTATGTCAAATGAAGTCAAGTCAGTCACAGCCTTTCACTGAATCCCAAGGTTGAGTCAGATCACAAAGCAGAGTCACCTGAAGGAAGGAGAAGTCGTAGACTGTTGAGGAAGAATCATGTAGTAATAGTAACACCACAAGAACCACCGGCTCTCCTCCTACTCTTAAACTTCCCCAAAGGATGTGTGGCATTCAGTGGGTAAGTGTTTAGAGAACTGGCCTTTAACTTTCTTTGGAAAGAGCTTTAGTATAAACTTTGGGTAGCCAAGGGGGTGGATCATGTCAGATAGATAAACAGCTCAGGATCTTTTGCAATCTTCTAGTAAACATCTAAGTATGTATACACACACACACACACACACACACACACACACATATATATATATATATATATATACACACACACATATATATTTAAAGTTAATAGTTATAAACACATACTTTAACTTGCTCCTAGGGAAGAATAAGTTTGAAAGTTACATTTCATTGTCTTATAAATGATCCTCAGTAAAGTAGTTCTGTAGCTGATGACTGCAGCGGCAATTTCTTGGCTGAGAAAAGGGTGGCTTCTTTAACTCTCAACATTGTCATTTTTCTAGAACCAGCAGCTATAGTGTCTTCTTTTCAAGACTGTTTCAGATCATGGTAGAAACAGCTGATTCCTTGGTGGTCTATTCCATGTATGACTCTGGAAGTCTTCTCTAATGGTCATGTTAACATTTTTTCAAACTATGTTAACATTTTTTCAAATATGTTAGAGCTTCCCAAAGCGATGGGAAAAGAAGCAGACCACACTGATCTGCTCCTGTATTTCCTGAAAGTATTTTAAAAAGTAATGTATCCCTTATACTTTTAAGTTGACAGCTAACATATTTCATGGGAAGGTAGAGTTGCGAAAATATATATTTCCTGGTGTCATGTAAATGTTGAAATTTTAAAACTGTTACATCACTCTTTTAAGCATATTCAGTGTAATTTAAATATGTATGAATTTGACACTCATCATCTATTTACAAAAATAAATGAATGCATTATTTAGTTAAGAAATGTGTTAGTGTACTATGTATAATATGCCAGTAGATGGATAGAGATGGGTTACTGCAAGTTCAGTCGTGTCCAACTCTGCAACTCCATGGACTGTAGCCCTCCAGGCTCCACTGTCCATGGATTTTCCAGGCAAGAATACTGAAGTGGGTTGCCATTTCCTATTTCAGGGAATCTTCCCAAGCCAAGGACTGAACCCTCCTCTCTTATGTCTCCTGAATTGGCAGGTAGATTCTTTACCACTGCACTACTTGGGCAGCCGCATATTATTATGGATGCTTTAATATTGATTGCTGTCATTCACTAGGCATTGGTTCAGGCCTGAGGGTGAAGTAGGTCAGAGTCCCTGAGACAGGCTTTCCTGGGCTTGAGTGTTCCATGAGGTGTGAAGACCTGTGATCCATATGAGACCTAATGCAAGCCATTTAATTAAATGTCATAGATTCCTTTCTGCTAAAACTAGTTAGACTGCTTTTGTGGGTTTTTGTTTGTTTTATTTGTTTGTTTGTTTTTATCTGACAAGTTATCAATACAGTGATAGTTTCTGGAACATCCCTGTATTAACATGGCTGCTCCAGAAACTAGGTCAGAGGACTATGTGGCATTGCTTTCTTAGGGAACACGAGCTTCAGGAGTAGAATGTAGGAAGAAGGAGGCAAGTATGGAGAGAGTATAAGAGTTGGTTAGTAAGCTAGTCTACAGCAAGTGGGACTGACTTCCTGATCCCGTGGAACAATCTCCAATAAACAATTTAAACCATGTTCTAGGGCAATGCATAACGAGGGAAAAAGTGGGGAGAAATTTACTCATTACCTGCTATTTCCAACAGTGAAAGTTCTGGCCCAGTAAGGTTAAGTTCCCTGCTCTTATAAGTTATACATTTGTGAGCCTTGAGTAGAGTTTAGTGGCACCAAAAGAGAAGCCATGGGTTGGAAGCAAGGCATATGGCAGAAGGATGAGATGCTGCTGCTGCTGCTGCTAAGTCGCTTCAGTCATGTCTGACTCTGTGCGACCCCATAGACCGCAGACCACCAGGCTCCCCCATCCATGGGATTCTTCAGGCAGGAACACTGGAGTGGGTTGGCATTTCCTTCTCCAATGCATGAAAGTGAAAATTGAAAGTGAAGTCGCTCGGTCATGTCCAACTCTTAGCGACCTCATGGACTGCAGTCCACCAGGCTCCTCCATCCGTGTGATTTTCCAAGCAAGAGTACTGGAGTGAGGTGCCACTGATGCCTGCAAAAGGTCAATCGAAACCCATGTAGGTGTTATCCACTCAGGAGCAGCTTGGAACAAAACACAGATGAGGCTAAAAGAAGTTGAAATTATGCATAAAGGACTCCCTTTTTACACGGAGACTTCACTTAGTTTTCCAGTTTTCATGAATTACACTTCCCTTCACTCTTACTAATTTCTCTTCATGCTTTGTGATTCATCTTAAATGTTACTTTCTTAGAGAATTCTTCCATGGCTCACCTCTCTTTCTCCAGGGTGAAGACTAACTGTTAAAATAGCTTGTCACACCATTGTGTCTATTCCTCTAATGAGCACATGTCAGGATTTGTATTAATGTGTGCATTTGTAAAAATATTTAATATGTTTCCACTAGTTTTATTATCCATGAGAATAATGGTAATTTTGCTTTAATAATACATCCTCTACACCAAGAACTGTGTATAAAATTTAATAGGTGCTATCAAAAAATGTGTGTTAAATTATTAAATGAGTTATCTTTACAATGACTACATCTTTATCCCAATCTTCTAAAGAGACGAGAAAGTGAAAGTTGCTCAGTTATGTCTGACTCTTTGCAACTCCATGGACTACGTAGTCCGTCGAATTCTCCAGGCCAGAATACTGGAGTAGATAGCCTTTCCCTTCTCCAGGGCATCTTCCCAAACCAGGGATCAAACCCAAGTCTCCCACATTGTGGGTGGATTATTTACTAGCTGAGCCACCAGGGAAACCCAAGAATACTGGAGTGAGTAGCCTATCCCTTCTCCAGCTGATCTTCCTGACCCAGGAGTCAAACCGAGGTCTCCTGCATTACAGGTGAGTTTTTTACCAACTGAGTTATCAGGGAAGCCCAAGAGAAGCAAGGATGAGTGTGAAATGTGTTTATGTAAGATACATTGAATATCTTTACTCCATGGATAGTTTCAGGACAATATGGTATAGAGTTAAGGCATGACTGAACAGGTTCATGGTTTACAGGTAAAATCTGGCAATCACATAGGACATTTTGTTATCTTTTGAATTTTGTTTTTCCCTCACAAGCATCCAAAGGCTATCAGTATGTCAATAAATATTATGGTAATAAAAATAATTTTGTTTTATAACTTTTTGTCAAAAGTCATTGTTGATACCCTTCAAGTTCAAAGAATAGAACTAACATAATGCACATTACCAACTCATACGAGAAAATAAAAATGTTAATTTATTTTCATTTCAATAGTAACTATTATTAGCATTAATTTCTTAACTGTAGGCTTCCCCAGTGGCTCAGAGAGAAAGAATCCACCTGCAACGCAGGATACACAGAAAATGGCGGTTCAATCCCTGGGTCAGGAAGATACTCTGGAGGAGGAAATGGAAATCCAGTTCAATATTCTTTCTTGGAAAATTCCCCAAACAGAGGAACCTGGTGGGCTATAGTCAGTGGGGTTGCAAAGAGTTGGACATGACTGAGAAATTGAGTACACACACTAGCTCAGCTGGTAGAGAATGGGGCATAGGATTTAACTGTAGCTGAAATAATGGCAAAATAATCCCTACTATCACTAAATAAACCTTAAAGTTGCAGATATTATGCATAAATGATATGGGGAAAACATTATAGAGTATTTGTGACGTGTATATGTACAGTTATGAGAATTTGAGTTGGAATCCTGGTTGTACTTATTTCACTTTAATCAGTCTTATCAGCCTCCCTCATCATCTTTTTCTTTTTTTTCATAAAGAAAACTGGCATCATTGCCATATATCAGGGCTCCTAAGATGCTATATAGTTTAAATATTATTACAGTATTATGTGTTCAGTTCAGTTCAGTCACTCAGTCGTGTCGGACTCTTTGAGACCCCATGAATTGCAGCACCCCAGGCCTCCCTGTCCATCACCAACTCCCGGAGTCTACCCAAACCCATGTCCATCGAGTCAGTGATGCCACCAACCATCTCATCCTCTGTCGTCCCCTTCTCCTCCGGCCCCCAATCCTTCCCAGCATTAGGGTCTTTTCCAATGAGTCAACTCTTCGCATGAGGTGGCCAAAGTATTGGAGTTTCATCTTCAACATCAGTCCTTCCAATGAACACCCAGGACTGATCTCCTTACAATGGACTGTTTGGATCTCCTTGCAGTCCAAGTGACTCTCAAGAGTCTTCTCCAACACCACAGTTCAAAAGCATCACTTCTTCGGCACTCAGCTTTCTTCACCATCCAACTCTCACATCCATACATGACTACTGGAAAAACCATAGCCTTGACTAGACGGACCTACCCATTAGCAAAGAAAAAACCTCAACAATTACATAAGGTCATTCCATTAATTATAACATAAATATCTGACTTGAGAGAGGCAAAAATATAAAAGAAAGAAAAAAAACATAATTAATTGTCTGAAATTTGATGAAATGGGCTTTTTTGAAAATTAAATGAGGTAAATGCACAATTCTTAACACCAGCCTGATATATCAGAGGTCAATTATACTAGCAATACAAATCTCTGGAAATCTACTATCTTTAAAATAGGTGAGAAATGTAATACAACTCATCTAAATTTTTTGTCATTATTCTATATCATATATTTTTCAAAAGTTTTCTTTATAATTGTGTGTAGCAAGCACTGGCATAAATGCTTTTTTTGGATCATTTAATTTCTTTTGTCCTTTCCAATTCATTTCATTTGGTTTCAAAATCAGCTGTAGTGTTTTTGACTTAACAATAAAGGGAAACAGAAAATGACTAAACTGAAAACATTCTCTAAATAGGTTTGCAATCCAAAAGTGTCTGCCTTAGTTTGATGTATAAGTTTATTTATTATGTTGAAACATTTTTGCATGTTTAAATAGATATCATACTCTATTTTTGCTTGTCATTTATACTTCTAACCATGCATCATATTTGTCAAATATTTTCAAGATTCAGGCATGTGACACAATCTTACTTTGATGATCACATGTACATTTTCTATATATTTGCATTTTTGAAAATCAGCCAGAATCTAAATTAAAAAAAAAAACTCACTATAAATAATTTTGTGCAGTCCTATTATTGTAGTTGTCTAGTTTTGTAAATCAAATAGTTTTTACCTCATTGTAACAGCATAAACTGATAGACCTACCTGCTGCTGCTGCTGCTGCTAAGTTGCTTCAGTCATGTCCGACTCTGTGCGACCCCATAGATGGCAGCCCACCAGGCTCCCCCGTCCCTACATTACAATAAATTGCTTTTGTTTTATAGATATTTTTTGTAATATATGAAATGTCTGAATATAACACTTTCTGAATTAGCAATAAAACAAGATATATCTCTGGTTCCTTTGTATACTTAAAAAGAATAACCTTAGTTGCCAAAACTAATAACTAGTTTTGCTTTTACTGATGTTACATTTTATATTTGCTTAGACATTTTCATGCCATAGGTCAATTTTAGTCATTCCCTTCTACTTTTTATTTATGTCTTCTCTAATGGCAAAAAAGTGAACAAAAAAATAAGTGTGTTATTAAAACAAAATGTTGCAGAATAGTGCATATATGTAATAGTAAGAGTTTTCTACTAACAATGACAAAAATATATTACCAACCACCATTAGAAAAATGCTAGCCTCTATTAAAATTTTTAATTGCTTCATATTCATATACTTAAGGAAATAATGAGAGCTTCAATAAAATCATGAGTAATGATATCAATACGACAAAGCACTGTGAAATGAATGAATTACCTATTTGGAAAATATTTGCCAGTATTATTAGCTATAGTCATAGCAAAATGTGCTGATACATATATATATATATATATATATATATAAACCCATATTCCATACACACTTGCTAAAACATCTACATAAATAAGCAAAAATCAGGAATTATTGAAAAAAATATTTTATATGTCTCCTTTTTAAATGTGGAATAGTTGGTAATGACATAATAAAATATTGTCTCCAAGCTTCTACTATCCCTTTCTTCCTAGATGACAACAGTCCATATATATATATTTTTAACTGAGCACACTAACTTTTTAAATAAAAGTTGTACATCCGAGTCCCATTTATAACTAGGAATGGACAAATGACTACTGTGAGTTAATTTGAGCAGATATGATTAAGGGACATCAAAGAACGAGGGTATATTTTTCCTCACTTCTTCTCCTTCCTGTGTATAGAATGTAGAGAGTTGGAGATGGAAAAATCCTTATGGACTTATATGCTGCCTATGGCGTGTATGCAAGATATGACATCCTGGGTCGCTAATGCTGGACTGGACCCACATCAGCTATGGAATACTTTGAATCTGGGGATAGAAGTAAATGTTTTTTTTGTTTTTTTTTTTTTTTCCTGTGAGGCATATTTTGTTTTAGGTTTTCTATCACTCACAGCTTCTCCTAATATTGACAGAGAGGGTGACAGCTCATTTGCTGTTTTGTTGTTACAGACCAAATTTATTTTTTAACTGGACAATTAGAATTGTCTGAAGTATATTGTTTTTTGTTCAATTTCCTATCCCCACATTTTTGTTCTTTGAAATCTGTAATCTACTCGGTTTTGCCCCTAGGATATAGAAAGCTGCAAAGAGTACTGCTCCTAGTGTGAAAGCAAACCAACCAAAAAAAAGCCCAGCTAAAATATAAAATCATAATTTTTATTGTACCTATAAAAGAACTGAAGTTTCAGGCAACCAAATAGCCTGAAATTTAAGGCGAAATGGATAACTCCAGTTAGAGATACAGTGTGAACATAGGCTTACCAGTGGCAGAGCACAGGAGGAAAAGACACAGGGAATTGTGTAATGGAACAAAAAAAAATGCTTTTTTAGTGAATAGCTAAAGTGTGGGACATGAAATTGAGCAAACTCAGGGAAATAGTAGAGGACAGAGGAGCTTGGCATGTCGCAGTCTATAGGGTCACAGAGTCGGACACAATTTAGCAACTGAACAACAACAAAAGCATGGGTAGGCATGACAGGGATAGAGATTGTATGGAATAGAAGTCAATAGCAGAGTTATCTCTAAATATTATGAAATTAAATAATGGAGTTGTAAAAATCAAGGTCCAAAGGAAAAGTCACACAATAAATGAGAAAATATTTTTGAAATTGAAATCAAATTAAATCTGAAAGTGAAAGTTGCTTAGTCCTGTTGGACTCTTTGTGACACCATGGACTATAGCCCAACAGTCTCCTCTGTCCATGGTATTATCCAGGCAAGAATACTGGAGTAGGTTGCCATTTCCTTCTCCAGGGGATCTTCCTGACCTTACCCAGGGATTGAACCTGGGTCTCCTGCATTGCAGGCAGATTCTTTATCGTTTGAGCCAACATATCACAATTTGTGGAATACAGTTGAAACAATACTTAGAAATTTGCAGCATTAAATACTCAGAAAAGAAAATAAATCTTAAATCAATGACCTAATTTTCTACTTTTAGACCCCAGAAAAATAAGAGCAAAGTACACTCAAAACAATTGGAAAGAAGTGAATAATGAAAATAAGAACAGTACTCAATGAATTGAGGCAAGAAAGCAATAGAGAAATTTAATAAAACTGAAAGCTAGTTATTTTTTAGAACAGCTTTATTGAGGTATAACTGATATACAATAAACTGCACAAGATTAATGTGGACAATTATATCACCTTTGATGTAGGTATACACCTGGTGAAATCATCACCATAATCAAAATACTGAGTATATCCCTCACGCCTAAGAGTTTGGTGACCATTTGTTATCCCTCACTTCTGCCCATCCTGTTTCCACTTTACTATAGCTCCAGGAAACCACTGAGTCCCTTTTTGACACTATAGAATTGTATACATTTTGTAGAGATTTATATGAATAGAATCAAAGAATATATATTCTTGTGTGTGTGTGTGTGTTTGGTCTGACCTCTTTCATACAAATAGTTATTTGGAGGTTCATCTATATTATTGTTTTGGTTCCTTTATTTCCTTGCTGATTAATATTCCATCATAAGTATATAACACAATTTGTTTATCCATTCAGTGTTGACAGACATTTTGGTTGTTTCCCAGCTTTTGACTATTAATAAACTGCTATGAACATTGATGTGTACGTAATATACATTTATTTCTCTTGGGTAAATGCCATGAGGAAAATAACTGGATCATATGCTGCAAATATGTCTAACTTTTTAACTAATTTCCAAAATATTCTCTGAAATGATTGCACTATCTTGCATTCCACCTGCCGTGTTTGAGAGTTCTAGTCACAAAACATCTTCATCAATTTAGTATGACCAGTCTTACTAATTGTAAACATTCTAATTTTGGTGCAATAGCATCAGATTTAAGATTATTTTACTCTTCTCCTAATGACTAATAAAATGATGTGAGAAATGCGGCCTCCTCTCCTATTTTTAAGTGCTTATTTGCCATTGACATTTTTATGATGAGATGTCATTAATTTTTGACCTTTTTCAAATTAGATTTTTTTCTTTTATTATTGTTGAGCTTTGACATTTCATTAGTTTGGGTAAAATCCTTTATCAAATATGGGATTTGCAGATAATTTATCTGAGTCTGTAGTCTACCTTTTAATTCTCTTAATAGTATCTTTTAAAGGATAAAGTGAAGTGAAGTGAAGTCGCTCAGTCGTGTCTGACTATTTGCAACCCCATGGACTGTAGCCTACAAGGCTCCTCTGCCCATGAAATGTTCCAGGCAAGAGTACTGGAGTGGGTTGCCATTTCCTTCTCCAGGGGATCTTCCCCATCCAGGGATCCAACCCGGGTCTCCCGCATTGTGGGCAGACGCTTTACCGTCTGAGCCACCAGGGATAATAGTTTTTAATTTTGTTAAAGTTCAACTTATTTAGTTTTAAGATTTTTACTTTTGGGATTATATGATTATTCACATTAAAGTTAATGTAAAATCTCTAAAATTTTATCATTTTTTTCTCTGAGTTTTAATATTCACAGACAAGCACATCTAGGGGAAATCTTCCATTTTTATGGCATATCTTATGATTCAACATATTTAATCCCACTAGAATCTCTGAGCCATTACAACACCATTCTTTTCTTAACTCATATCTTTTCCCCCAGTCATGTCTCCAACCTTCCCTGGTGGTTCAGACGGTAAAGCATCTGCCCACAATGTGGGAGACCCGGGTTCGATCCCTTGGGTCTGGAAGATCTTCTGGAGAAGAAAATGACAAGTACTCTTGCCTGGAAAATCCCATGGATGGAAGAGCCTGGTAGGCTACAGTTTATGGGATCGCAAAGAATCGGACACTACTGAGCGAGTTCAATTTTCACTTTCTTTTCTTAACTCATATCTTTTTCCCCAATCACGTCTTCAACCCAACCAACCCACAAATATTACCAAACCAAGATTCAACTTTCCAATAAAAATACCTTCCCTAAATCATATCTGATATGAATATATTCTTTCTGCTGAAAAACTTCCTTTCCCATCCAGATTGCTTAAAAGCTAAGGTTAAAATTTCAAGTATTGAATATGCTGCTGCTGCTGCTAAGTCGCTTCAGTCGTGTCTGACTCTGTGCCACCCCACAGATGGCAGCCCACCAGGCTCCCCTGTCCCTGCGATTCTCCAGGCAAGAACACTGGAGTGGGTTGCCATTTCCTTCTCCAAGTATTGAATATAAAATGTCCTAAAAGCTATACTTCTCTCTGGAAGAGGGTAGTGTGAACTAACTCATTTAGTACACATTCCACACTGCTAATATGTAAGTAAGTAACCCTTCTTTATTGCATGATCTGTACTGTCAAAAATTCTCAGGATCTGGATTCTGGATTGTAATTCAGTTTTTCAATTTATATGCATCCATTTGATATTTGGAAGGTAGAAGAGAGATGAATAACATTTTCTCACTGCTGCTGGCAATCAAAATCTCAGAGAAGTGATAATCAAGAAGCAGTTGTGATAATGTCTTGCAGGATTTAGCCACCACCTTCATGAGAATGACAATTGTAGTTATTATTTCAATCAAAGATTATTTTCAAATGTATTATCAAACAGTCCATTTTCATATGGTTTATCAAACAATTGGTGACTAATACAATGGTGGGGGAAGTGAGTCTCAATCTGCATTGCAGCTATATTCAAATGGTTGTTTTGAAACTCAAGTAGACTCAACTCACTTTCCTCATCTTTTTATTTTTGCTTGCACCTAATTCTATGTAATAAATTTGTTTTACTTTAAAATACCTTAGGGAAGCTTTATTTACTGCAGCAGCTTTGTCTCAGAAATTGGGACAGACACTGATTATCTGACTTGACTGAATGTGTGGGCAGTGAAACCAATCTTGAAATCACTGGAAAATAAAATACTGGTAGTCTATGGCACAAGTAGCCAAACAGTTATGGAATTAACCAATGGTGGTCACCTGCATAAAGTGCCTGTTAAAGACAAGATTTGGCAAGCCTCATGTCTACTTCAAAGGTTGTTATGGGGAAATAAGGAATATAAATACTCTGGTTTATTCCACTGTTCTTGAGTACATAGGAGAAATGAAGAAAAAATAAAAAAAGACAAGCTCAGTGTTTTACACTTTTGATTCAGGATATGTTCAAAGTAAATTTTGTGATTTCCCAGAATCACTTCCCACTTCACCATGGTTTATGTATCTAAAAATAAGGTGTGAAATATGACTTTACAAATTGCTGAATTCGCATATTGGTGGAAGTCTCTCTTGGTATTTCTTTTTTTAATCTTTTTTTTTTTTTTGGTGAAATTTATTCACTGGTTGAAAAGAAAATGAATCTGAGAATTCTATTTGAGGTGAGAGCTTTGAAATAACAAGCCCACCTAGCTTTCCTTGCCAGAGGAACACCTTCTAACACTTTCTGATGTGACAAAATCTATCTTGTCTAGAAGTCATGAACTGGTTAATTTGAGATAACTTTCTTGAAAAACGCTACAGATTCTCACACTCTACCCCATATCCCATTCATATCTCCAAACATAACTAGAGTTAAAAGCCAGATTGTGACCCAGGGAAGCAAGAATTACATCTAAAAAGGAGAATACATAAACCAAAAGAGCTGTAGGATTTTGTCAATTTATATCGAAATAAAGTTGGTAATGGATTCTAAGGATTCTAGAGGAGGAAAAAACACATCTCCAAGTTGTTATTAACATGCTAGCCCAAAACACTGGACTTAACATCAGAGCATAAGTAGATGAAAGGGACAATATAATTTTAGTTCAATCAGTTGACTAAAACTGGATTCAACTTTGGTTGACATTGAATGCAGCTAAAGTATTAGAAGGAATTGATAAAATGTAGAGAAGAGAATCCCGAATTCTAGAAAGTTAAGAATGTACAATTTATGACTCATTCACTATCATGTTTCTCAAGAAAAAGCATGGAGGAATACATAGATAAAAAGAACATAAATAACCTTGTAAAGAACTGTTCTCTATAGGCCCCTGGTGAAGATAAAGGGTGCTGGCATTACATATAACTAATTCTCTTCATTGCACAGCAGTAACTAACACGACTTTGTTAAGTAGCTATACTCGAATGAAAATAAACAAATAACATTGATGAAAGACTCTCAAAAATAGTACATCTTTCATAGCAAAATCCAATCGCTAAGCCATAGACAAGGTGGCTACAGCTACCTTAAAAGAAGAATCAAACCAGAAATTGCATCCATGTTGAATTTTGATGATGTCTAATTCATTATGCCATTATAGCACTGAAAAATATGGGTTCTTTGTGAGTCAAACATCTGAGAAATCTCTGCATGGTAAGCAAGAGACTGAGTTCAACTTTATGTAATAACTATGGTTTTATACTCAATTACAATCAATTACATATATGATCCAAATCATAGATCCTTATCTCATCAAGTTAGAGAAAGTTGGGGACTTTTGAAGAAGAACCCTGTGACACTGATATAAATACGTGTTTGCTTTTTCCAAAATGGCATTCAGATATTTTCTAGGATAGGTGTATACTGAGAAAAGAGAGCAAACTATCTTTGGAGAGATTTTTGTATACATTTTCATTAATTCCAGTCTATAAGAAACCAAATGTCACTGGGGTCCACCTCTGGGAATCAAGTGGACAAGTAATTCAAGTCTGGCTTCGTCTTGCTGTAGAACAAGAGTCCATCCAGTATATATGCTCCAGTCTCTGTGTGAAGAGTTGGGATATTCACACATTAATTTGGGGCCTATTTATTGAGGCAATTAGGAGCAAAGAGTAATCTGGAGACCTCTGAGGCTGCATCTGTGCCAAAACAATGATACAAAATAGGAAATGATAGACCAGTGTCAAATGAGATTTGTCATATTATATATTCCCAATAACTCACTCATTTGGTTGATGCAAAGACAGGGAGTACTTAAGAAATGAATGACAATGGAATACACTGAATTATTCAAATGATTAATCCTACTACAGATGACATTCCAGATGTGATTTTTAAACTAGAGTAATTTGACTTTGTTGCCAGTACCCAGTGTATGTCTATTTACCTATAATTGATTACTATTCCCCTACGGCAATGAGACAAAAAACAATAATGGTTGATCTCCACCATGTAGCAACTGAAGTACACCTTCAACCAGTTACTTTAGGGTTATATTAGCTGGTTGACCTTATGCCCATTTATTTTTGAGTAAGAACAATGGGGTATCATAAATGCTTTGACAAGATACAAGCACATTAGAGAATAAAAAATGTAAGTAAATATTTAAGGACTTGCATTTCAGTGAATTTTGTAGTTTGCAATATAGTCTAGAAAAGGTTCAAATAGCCCCTCCAGGGAAAAACAAAATTTCACCTCTTGATCTTCTGACCACTTAAAATACAATGATTCCTAAGATTCTGAATATTGAAGACAATATATCACACTTTGGTATATTGCTCTGATTCATTCACTGAGTGAGTCATAAAAGCTAAAGTAAGAGAAAGCAGTTCATCTAGGCTATAGAACAACAGTGGTTGAGCATATTTTATGTAGAAGTTATCAATAATGATAAACATTTGCAAAAGTATATCTTTATATAAATGTTTATATAAAACATTTGCTATCTCTATATATAAAAATCATCAATTATTTTAACAAATATAAATCTTCAATATAAGATTCATATTTATATAAACATAAATCTTGGTCATTTTTCTTTACTATCCCCATTATTTAATATAAGATGTAATTTGAAAATTGTCTTTATAATTTTGTAGTCTTATAAGATAGTAAGTAGAAATTTGATTGATCCATAAGAGGAATAAATAGCATATGGGGTTTACATGATGACTGACAGGACTCAGAGTATTTCTTATTAGGAACAAAATGAATGAGTCATCATTTATAAAATGAATGACTTTATAATGATGCAGGTATATTGTTACTACTTTACTACTGCTATGCTTTAGGAGTAAAAGTATGTGTGAAAATATAAAGATATAAAATATAAAGTATGTATGAAAGTATTAAGATACTGAATACTCAAAGAGATGATGTTTGGATAATACGATCCGTTTTTTCAATTTTTTCTCTAGAGTGCCTTGCCCTCACATACTTAAAAGACATTGTAAAGTAGACTCCACAAGGTAAATTAATTTCAGTGATATTTGGTAGATAAAGTCAAATACATCCTTCTATTGTTCTTTCAGCTGGCAATAGAAATTGTGAGGAGATTCCTATTAAGAGGAAATATCAAGGGTTGGATTCAGCAATGTAGTAACCGATTTATGAAAATGAAAGGCCATGGCTGGAGTAGCAGCTTCTTTATTTCTGAAGAACAGCTTCAGTAAAATAGTTTGCTCTGGAAAGACTACTCATTCAACCATCTCAATGAATTTGTAAACTCCTAATTTCTTGTATTAGATCCTTTCTCTTTAAATGCCTAAAGAGAATAATATTTCTTACACCTGTCTCATTTCTTCAACTCTGCCTTTACCTACACCTCATGATTCAAGTACTAGACTACTTAAAGATGTATTTCTCTGTGGCTCAGGTTTTAGCACACATCATTCTAACTGCCTCAATATCCCTCTTAACCATACGGAAAATATGTTCTCACTTTTAAATCAAATAACATTGTTTTTGTATGTGAAAACATTCTTGCAGAATGCCCTTTGCTTTTCGATGTTCTTTTACATGTTTAGACAGCACTTATCCATCTAGTTCTGTCATTATTAGTTTAACTTTCTTTGCCTATGTAACATTTTAAATTTACTGAGAAAAATAAAAAAAATCCATGCTAGTTTTAATGTGTGAATATCTAGCGCAGTTCCTGCATGGCACAAAATTCCCCACATTCAGTATTTTCTTTCTATGGGCACCTAAAAGGATGCAATTTCTAACTTTGTTTATAAGTTTTAAACATTATTTATACTTTTATCTTTGTGTTTCTTCAATGGCTCAGCAAGTAAGGAATCTTCCTGCAAGACAGGAGTCTCAGAAGATGAGGGTTTCATCTCTAGGGTAGGAAGATCCTGGGGAGAAGGGAATAGCAACCCACTTCAATATTCTTGCCTGAAAAATCCTATAGACAGAGGAGCCTGGCTGGCTACAGTCCAAAATTTTGCAGTTAGACACGACTGAGCAACTAGGCACACATATTATTATCTTAACTATTCTTAAAATATTTACTATATTATACTTTTTATTACTTGCTTCTTATATTAATACCTTATGTATGTAGTTTTGTGTGTCACCTAGAATTAGAAATTAAGAGATTGAGAAAAATACTTTATATGAGAATACATTTCTAATTCCAGTTAGTTCAAATGACTGGAGTGCGTTAAGTGGTAAGGGTTAAAGGGGTTAGTTGTTTTGAAAATAGTGTTGGGGGAATGTGTAATTTCCTTGTTTCTGTCTTGTTGCAGCAAAAATTTGAAGTGGTGGACCAGTGTTACAGCTCGGTTACAGCTCAGTTTAAATGGCAGACCAGTGTTACAGCTTGGTTATAGCTCGGTTTTATTTGGTGAGCAAAGGAAAAAACATCCTTGAGAGGTAAGGGCAGGTCAACCCCAAAAAAGAAAGGGGTTCAATTCTGGTTCCTCTTTTTATATGTTTTTCTCCTCCCCCTGAGCCTGGCCTATGTAAGTTGAGATAGCCAAGAGGACTGTTTTACCTGAGGTTCTCAGTCCAGTCCTCGGACCTTCCTTTGTTCTATTTTTGAGAGCTTTTTTCCTTCTTTGTCTTTTAGCCACCGCCATTCTGGATTCCTTTTTCCTATTCTAACTACATAACACTTCCCCCTCAAGAGATAGGAGGCCCAATTCTTTGAGAATAGGGACACTGAGTTCTCTCTGGCTGCTTCCTGCTGAGCTGGGATGGAGAGGGGCATTGAGCCTCCCCCTCTTGCTAGTCTCAGGCCTCAGAGTCCTATAGCAGTGTCCATCTAAGGGTGAGTGATATTTTCCATGGTCAGCTGTAGTTTTACATATCCTTGTTGAACTGGCACTGCATGTTGTAGCTTGTTTACCTGCGCAGAGACAAAACAGGTTAGACAATTGATAATACATGGAGCAATCATAAGCAGTATCAATATGGTGATAACAGGGGTTAATAGGGGCATTAGCCAACTCCAAATTCCCCCGTGCCAGGAGAAGGATCCCCCAAAGAGAGATTGTAGCCATCCCGAGAGCTCTCCAGCAAATTCTTTGAGATCTTGTAGGATCTTGATGTTTTTCTTAAGAACTGTGAGGCTTTCTTTAACTTAGCTGGAGGTATTTACCCAGAAACAACAGATCTCATTCAAGGTGGCTCAAGTCCCTCCTTGTTCAGCAATCAAGAGATCCATCTCCTGTCTGTTTTGTAGTACAACCCCTTCCATGCTGTGTGGGATCTTTAGAGCTATCTTAAGAAATCTTATCCCCAGAAATTTAATTTTGGCACTACAATGGCACTTATTTGTAGTCCTGAATAGGTGTCTGAGACCTCCCAGGGGCTCACAGGTGTTTTGAGTGTCCTCTTCTGTTTTCTTCCATGGGTTGACTTGTGAGTAGTGAATCCAGGAGTTGTGCCCTGGTACCTTGATTGCTGTGGGGGTAGAAAGTATTACAGGGTAGGGGCCGTTCCATATGGGCTGGAGTTGAGCCTTTGGGGACCCATCTTTCCAGACTTTAGTTAGGACTTGAGCCCCTGCAGCATATAGTGGTTGCTCTTTAGAATCTTTTGCATCCTGGTTTGACACCCAACAATCTTATTGGAATTGCCCCATGGCCATGGTATAAGACAACCAGGGTCTGAGCCTCTGGATCTAGGAAGAGGTCATTGACATAAACAAAAGGTCTCCCCTATAGCATCTCATGAGGACTAAGACCAACCTGTTCCTTAGGGGCAATAGTGGTGCAGAGGAGAGCTATTGGTAAACCCTCCTTCCATCCCAGGGAGGTCTCCTGAGTTATCTTTTTTATTAATGATTTTAAGAATTGATTGGCTCTTTCCACTTTTCCTGAAGATTGAGGCTTCCAGGCACAATGGAGATAATAAGTAATTTCCAATGCTTTAGAGACCCCTTGGGTGACCTTAGAGGTAAATGATGTCCCATTGTCACTTTGTAATGACCTGGGTAGATCAAATCTCAGAAAAATTTCATGGAGCAGTTTTTTACCACCTCCTCAGCCTTCCCCCTCCAGGTGGGAAAGCCTTCAATCCATCCTGTGACTGTACCTATCATGATTAATAGGTATTTATACCCTTGAGAAGCTGACATCTGGGTGAAGTCCATCTGCCAGTCCTCTCCTGGATAGGTCCCATGTTTTGGATGGGCTGGGCCAGCTGGGGTCTTTGAGCTCCTTGAGGCTGTTTAATTGGCAAGTGGGACAAGAGGAGACCTCTTGCATTATAGTCATTTGGAGGCCTGTTCCTCTGAAGGAACTTTGTAGTAATTTTTGGAGGGCCTTCTCCCCTAAATGAGTGGTGACATGTAAGGAGTTAACCAACTTCCATTGAAGATTCTCAGGCAGAGAAAGGAGCCCCTTCTGTTGCAACTACCCCATATGATCCTCTTGAAAGCCCTCACTATTAGAGGCAAGAGTGAAAGGGGAGAGAGCCCTCGGGGGTAGGCAGGAGGGTAGCTGGGCTGAGAACCTCACAGAGGAATATAGTCAGGCCCGGATTTTCCATCAAAACTACTTGATATCTGAGGATCCTTTGATTGAACATCCATAAATGGCCTCTCCCATTCAGGAGTTGCTTCACTTGTTGGCTGGTAAAAATAGTTAGTTTGCCCCCAAGAGTGAGACTTAAAGCATCTTCTATCAGGACTGCAATAGCTGCAAGATTTCGAAGGCAGGTAAAGTTCTCTTCCTAATAAGGGAGTAGGACACTCAGGGACCACAAGAAACTGGTGGGAAAATATTTATCCATCCCAGCAACAAAGTTCTCAGGTGAATCTTTTTGTATTTTTTTTTCCCTCTAGCAGCCAAAATGATATAGGTTTTGAAGGAGAAGGCTCTGGAGTAGGAGATCAGGACAGAGTAGGTAGCCCCTGTGTCAACCGAGAAATTCTGCCTACCTACAATATCCAGTTTCACCCTCCATGAAACTCTACCTTATTGATGGTTATCTCTGACAGGTGGGATGGCTTCAGTCCTGTTGAACCACCATGAGGAAAGGCTTGGTGCTTGACCTTGAGGCTCTTGGGTCCTGAGGGCAGAGTGCCGCCCAATGTCCCAATTAATGGCATCTGTAGCAAGCCATTTTAGGAGACTTGCCACTGTTTGGAAACTCTTTGGCCCAGTGTCCCACCTGTATACAGATTAGGCATTTGCCTCTTGCCTTGTTCTTTAAGGACTCAAGGTTTGCCATAGGGCTTCCCTGGAGGGCAGCCAACATCTGGGCATGCCTTGTCTCTTTCTTTTTCTCCCTTTCCTCGGTCTTGGCCTCCCTCTCCTGTTCTCTGTTATAAAAGGTATTCGTGAATATCTGGAATATCTGGACTATCTCATTTAAAGAGGCAGCAGGGTCCTGCTGCTGTAGGTGTTGTAACTTTATCTTTATGTCTAATTCACATTGGAAGAGGAATTTGTTCTTTAAAATCACCTATCCCTCATAAGAGTCTAAGCCCAGATTGGAAAACTTTTTGAGGGCCTCTTTTAGATTTTCCAAAAAGGCAATGGGGTTCTCACTGGACTCTTAAGTTATTGCCGAGACTAGTCACATTCCCACAACTAATAGGCTTCTTTCTATTTCCATGGTTGGACTTCCTTAGGGGTGAGTCTTTGTGAAGCTTATCCAACCCAGTACTGTTGCAACCTGAGAGCCAGGCATCCCTGGGTCAGGGGGCAGATCCCCAGGCAAGCTGAGGCATGACATCCTCCTGGAGATCGAATTCCCAGGCAGGTCAAGACATGTCAGCCTCCCAAGAATTGGGTCCCTGGGCAGATCGAAGCATGTTGACCTCCTGGGACCCCTGGACTTGTGGATCCCCAAGCAGATTAAGGTGTGACAACTTCTCAAGGACCAGATCCCTAGGCAGGTCAACCTTCTGGGACCCCCGGACTAGAGTTGGATGTCCCCAAGGTCTCCAGTGTGACCAATGCTGGGTAGGATTAAGGGGTTGTAATTTTAAATCATTGCTAGTTTGCCAACGGTGGATGGGAATAGATATCGTTATGTAAAGCAATCCGAGCCTGTGCCCTGAGACTGGGAACCTGGTGAAACAGCCATAAGCCTTATCCTCTTACTGCTCTGAGATGATGTAAGTCACTTATTTCCTCCCCTAGTCCTTGAATAGAGCAGCTTAGGATGTTTCCAATGGTAAAGAGTTCATTGTCAGAGACCCACTTTAGGTAACAACAGAAGTAATGACAAAGGAGTGGGTTATCTGGTCCTGTTAGGGGCACTAAGAGTATTTTAATAATAAGCAGTGTGAAGCAATGTTGACTACAGAAAGTGAAGGGTCCTGTTTGTAGGAGTTAGTAAGTGGCTTAAGAACAAATTGATAAGAGGCAACAGACCAGATATTCCATAAAAGTGGAGTAGAGATATGATAGAGGGTATGTTTGTAACTTTAGGAGAAGAGTGGTAAGGGTTTTGGCCCAAATGGCCTGCAGAGCTAACTCCCAAAGTGGCAAACATTGTCCTTGGAAGCCCATTTGCCCTTGAAGGGATGTTACCAACAGATGGACTTCTAGCAGGCATTGTGTGCCTGTCTCCCACCCTAGTGGATTCACTGAGAGATGCTGTTGTTGCACACATTGGAGGAAACACGGAAGATGAAGGCCTGGATATTTAGAGGGACTGAATATTATATAGCATTTCCCTCCTAAGGGCAAGCTGTTTTCTGGTTGTCCCTCCAGAAGATTGTAGAGGCAACATTGTGGGCCCAGATGGAACTCAGGAAAGAGCACAAAACAGGAGCTAATGGGACAGGGCACAACTTTTGAAAGAATGACATAGCCCAAGGGTATAACATAAACTGGTTAAAATCAAATGGATCCAAGATGACAAGTCAAATTCAGCTAAACCTTGATCCTCACTCTTCAAGCTAAATGACACACCCAGAGGCTCCTTGACAGTTCCAAGATACTATCAAAAGACCAAGGAGTGGGTGGTTCCCCAGTTGTTGGAATGATCCTCGCATCCATTAGCATATGAAATCAACCAGCCCATAAAAAACTAACCACACCACATTTCATGGCCCACACCCTGTGGAGTGTGTGTCTCTCTGAATCCGAACAAATCTACCTCTTACCTATCACTGTGTCTCTCAGTGTTGTTTTTTGTTTTTTTTTTTTTTTGCAGTGATAAGTCAAGAACCTGAGCTTCATTAGGTCCTGAAACCAGGTCAAAATCTGGTTTTGAAACCTAGGTCCAAAACCAAAGGTTTTGGGCAGGCTCAAGTCCTAGTCAGATATGACTGAGTAACTAAGCATATAGCACAGAGTCTCTGCCACATGGATTTGAGTCCCAATCCTAGGTAAACAGATTCAAACACAACTTTCAGAAATGCGAAGATGATGACCTGCCGAATCCTTTGTAAGCAGAGGCATAGATGGAGAGAGAAGCTGAAGAATAGGAGGAAAAAGCAGTGGGAAAAACATGCTGAGGAATCCCCTTCATGACCTGCTGGAAAATCTGCTAAATGCCTTATCTGTGCTCACAGTTTTCATTGGCCTGATCCTTGGCACAAAGAAGATTAAGGACAAAAGAACCCCCACCTGCTTGGGCAACAACTACTAAGGTGCAGCAGATAGTGGTGTCTTCAGGACATATGGGAGTAACCCCTGCCAGAGATCCTCAGCTTCACCCACCACAGATCATCTATTCACAGGGGATTCAAGGAAACAAGAAATGAGAGACTGTAAAGTAATTAAGATTTTGTTAGCCATATGTCCTTCCAGCCATAGGAGCAAGGACCTCCTACCTTAACCAGAGGTCTTCTGGAATCTGAGACTGAGCCACGTGAGTTTTATGCCGAGTTTGCTTTTGCTGTCCCAGTTTCCAGCACGCTGGACCTCTTGTCACTTCCACCGCTTTGGGTTTTCTTCGCATTCAGTTTCTACCACGTGAGCTTTTGCTAATTTGGGCTCCTTCTGTGCTTGTCCTCTCCCTCGCACGGGATGAGCCGAGGTTGTTTCAGCCAGGTTAAATCCAAGAAATGGCACCAGATATGTCAGAGGAGTTTGTAATTTCCTCGGTTCTGTCTTGTCACAGCAAAAATTTGACGTGACAGACCAGTGTTATAGCTAGGTTACAGCTCAGGTTAAATGGTGGACCAGTTGCACAGCTCAGTTACAGCTCAGTTTTATTTGGCAAGCAAAGGAAAATACATCCTCGAGATGTAAGGGCAGGCCAACCCAAAAGAAGAGACGGGCTCAATTTTGGCTCCTTTTTTTATATGTTTTTTTTCTCCTCCCTCTAAGCCTGCCCTATGTTAATTGGGTGGCCAGGAGGGCTGTTTGTTTCACCCGAGGTTCTCACTCTGGTCCTTGGACCTTCCTTTGTTCTATTTTCATTGGCTTTTTCCTTCTTTGTCTTTTAGCCACCGCCATTCTGGACTCTTTTTCTTATTCTAGCTACCTAACAATAGGGAGAAACTAGGGTATTCTTAGTTTTAAAGTTACAGATAGGGAGGAGTCATTCAAATTTGGATTGGTTATTTTCTGCCAAAAACCAGTGAGGTTTTTAAGTCCTCTCCCACCAAAGCCACAGATGGTATTTCTGGAGGACCACAGGAAATGTTGACAGACATATTGTAAAACCTGGGCAAGAGCCACAACTCCAGCATGTTCACAGGTGTATGGAAAAACAAGTCTATAAAGGAAAGAATTGGAACAACAAGCTTTTACTTAATGGAATTTCTATGCCTCAGGTACCCTAAATTGACTAATTGCATGCATAGTTTGATTCATTTCTCACCCTGGGGCTGTTGAATGGGGCTTGCCAAAGAGGTCATTTTCCTTCATGCTGTCAGAAAGACAAGTTGTTGGATTTCTTCCTTTCAGTAAGGATTTGTAGGTCAAGAAAGGTAAATTCCAGAAGACTAAGTGCCAAATGGCCAATTCAAATGTCATGCCAAAAGGATCACAATAGCAACAAATGGGAAGCAAATTTTGAGAGCTAAAATGCAAAGCTAGAGTAGGTTTTGAGAACAAAGAAATTATAGAACATAGAGCACTTGGGCAGGTCACAAAAAATAAGTGTCATCATAGATTAACAAAACAGAAGATGTGATCAATCATTAAGGGAATTAAGAATTTTGGAAGATTAAAGCTTGTGTGGTGAAAGGAAATGACCTATCTCCCTTGGATTATTAACATAGGAACAGGAGTGCAAGCTCCTTTAAGAAAAGACCCTGAGGAGAATCAATGCTGAAAGAATTCTCTGAAAATTTTCTGTCTAAAGTATGCTAAATATATGGCATAATGATTAAAAAAAAAAAAAGCACTGTGCTTTCAAATTCTGTATTTGCTCTGTGAACTTTGTCAAGGTATATAACCATTCTAAGCCTCTGTTTCCTCTTCTAGAAATTGTACTAACACAATTAATCTCTGAATATTGGTTCTACTTGCTGAATGTAAGCAAAATGTGTATCAAGGTATATTTATAATTCATCCCACGTTGTCAGTTCAGATATTGCACCTATTTATTTTTGTTATTGTATAAGTTTTTAAGTTAATAGAACTCTATCAAGTGAAGTTAAGGTGAAGTATTTTAATTGGGTATACATTGCATTCAAATTTCTTTACCCATGTGTGGAAAACCAGGCTAATACTATCTTTTACAAAATGATTCCTAAAACTATTCTTGTTTTGAGGTGCCCTTCATTACTTCAGGCATTGACCATCAAGTGACTATACTCTTGATCTATGTAAAACTAAATATTTATATAGTAGTGAAATATAAACCTCTCATTACAGAGTCAGAGAAAATTTAATCCCCATTAAATTGAGCTGCCGGTTCAATTGATGGTCCTTTGAATCATATTTACTCAAGGAGTAAGGGTAAGCTTTTCTAAGGCCAAGTATTTTCATGTTAATTAAACTTAAATTGTAGCTTTGGAATCTGTGAGAGAGCTGGAGTCATGTAGAAAAAGGTCCCTGGTAAGTTTAATGTTTGCTCAAACTCAAGATGAGCCAGATTTTTGGCTTTAACAAGATGTAACCAGTCAGGAATTGTACTGTTGAACTATTACCCAATATCCAATAAAGTAAGTAGATAATCAACCAAATTCATGAAGAGTAATGGCATATTGATTAATCAGTTTTAGAATCTATTCTTTTTTTTTTTTTTTAGATTGCACTCAAAGGGAAGTGCTGGAAAATCAATGATAAACTGAGAGTCAAATAAAGAAAATCTTTAGTATTTCCATTGATTCTATAAGGCACTTGAAAGCTTAACATCCATCAGAGGCCCTATCAGGATGTTTTGATACTGACTATCTGAGAAGTTGATCAAAATGTAAGTAAAGTTAATACAAAAAATATTATCTTAAATTTAAATAAACTTAAATACATAAATTTCTATACAATAAACTTCTTGCAACCTGCATTCTAGTATTTTTTCCAGGTCAATGTGATATTATAGTGTTGCAGAAACCTGTAATCGAGAAACCCAGCAGCACTCGGAGAGTTGGAGAACTCAGGTTTACTACACAGGTGGGCCCAGAGGATTTAACACTCCAAGCTCTGAGCCCCAAACAAAGCAGTCACAAAGATTTTATAAACAGTGCATGACATCAGACTATAGTGGGCAAGGCTAACTGTTAATAAGCTGGTTTATACTGGGGGTTTCCCTGGCGCCGGAAAAACAGTTAGGACAGGGCGAGGGAAGGCCTGACCTTTACACAGATAAGCATGGTTAAGCAGGATTACAGGGGTTGATAATTGCAAAAGCAGGGAAAGGGTGAGTGAGATAAAGCTTTAGTTCCTAGCATTGTTGTAAATCTCTATTTTCTCAAGACTGCTTGACTTTGTAAGGAGCAAGCTGAATTACAGAAGCAGAATGAGCATGAAGTTACTATAAGTTGTAACTTTTCCTCTTCAATAGTATGTACAAAATGAGCTTATTTACAACTCTGGCTACCAGATGTACATTTATACATAATGCATTTGAATATACATATATGTGTGTTTGTGCATACACACATACATTTATATAACATATAAAGAAATATAATTGTGGTGTCCTAAGGACAAAATGATAGAACAAATAAACAAACAAAAAAAATCAAGTCGGGCCTTGGAATGAAGGAACTGAAAGAAACAGACCTTTGTCATCCATTTTTCCCTCTGCTGTGTATAATCTGTCATCCCTCCAACACCATAGGGAGAAGGTATTTGCCTTACTCTTCCCCCACTCAGTATCTGTGCCTCATCCAATCAGCAAATGACCCACAAGACCCATGTTCCTCTCCTTGTACCCTGGGTATAAAAATGGACTAAGGACCCCTGTTCAGTGTTGGCTCTCCCTTGAGCTGGCCCAATGTTCTAACAGTATCTCCCACTCGAATAAGCTTTATTTCCCTCTCATTCTGTCTCACGTCTGGAAATTCTTTTCCAATCCATGAACGGACCATGACAATAATTTTTAGTTTTTTCAATATATCATCTGAACTTAGAAAAAGTTTATACTCCAGGTGTCAAAAAACATGTGTACCATATAGCATAGAATCTAGTGCTAAATCCAACATTTATTAATGTTAGTACTGCAGACAGATATCTATGTTTATTATTGCTGTCAAAACATCTGTGCAAACACTAAAGAATATCTGTATATATGTAATGTTAGTACTGCAGACAGATATCTATGTTTATTATTGCTGTCAAAACATCTGTGCAAACACTAAAGAATATCTGTATATATGTGTACATGTAAGTAAAATTTTGCTTTAAATAATACATAAACATGGTTTCAATATTTTTAAGACCATTTCATTCCATTTCAACTGAATGTGGAAAAAAGTATTATGGAGAAAAACATTTCCTTCATTTAAAATTATAAGGCAACTTAAAAAAATCTCTTCAACTTTTGAGAAAATAAAATCTAAAGAGAAAATGGACAATGCAAAAGAAAAAAAATATTAATTGTCTACTTCTTAGCTAACAATTTCTTTGAGCAGAGCAAACTTTTTTTTTTTTTGACCACTACATGCTACCTGAATGAGATATCTTGAGCAAGATTGAGTTCCAAGGATGTTATAAGAATTGTCTTCTTAAGATGGCACCAGAATGACTACCCTTTATCAATTCTCCTGCTCCTTTAGATAGATCTCTTTTGCTAAAGACCTTTCTAGCTTGTCCCATGTCAAAGAAAAATGACCCATCACAAAGCCAAAAAGATGGGAAATGTCTAGTATCCTATATAAAACCATGGGCCAACCTTCTGTAACCTTGACTGACAGCCCCCTTCTCCTCTAGAAACAAGAAATGACCTTCTAATAAAAATGTGTGCTGATTAGAGAAGATGAGTTTTCTTCACCATTTCTTAATGTAACCATTATTATTTCACTTTTAAAAACATATTAATAATTCTCTGTAACATGCCAACTGAAAAATCATCTCATAATTATAGAAATTCAGTTACAAAGGGACTCACATCATTCCTTTCTAAGCTGATGTCAAAGAAAAATTTCTCTGACAAGGAAGACTTTATTTAAGACTATTGCAATCGGGATCAAGATTATTGCAATAGGAAAGAGATATTGAACTTAATTTCTCTGAAAAAACAAAAAAAGCAGGAAATTTTTAAGGGCTACAGTTATCTTATAAAATCATATTTAAAATAGACAACTAAAAGGAAGCTGCTGTCTAACACAGGGGTCCCAGTCTTGCACAAGGTGATGACCTAGAGGGGCTAGAGGAGGGGAGGTCACAAGCGAGGAGATATATATATATATATGTATGTATGTATATATAATTATAACTGATTCATATAGATGCATGGCCACCACAGCATTGTAGAGCAATTATCCTCCAGTTAAAAAAAAAAAAGTAAGATGTAGATTAATGTCTGTAATGAGACCACTTGTGTTTACTAATTGGAGCTTGGTGAAGTTAGGCTCCTATCCTTTCACTGAGCCTAGGAGATAAAGACTCCATCTTTCCTGATGATTGTATTTCAAAGAGATGACTCCTAGATCCTTAAGAAACTGGTGAGAAACTGGCTTATAAAGCTGGTAGAAGCTGGGAGAGCATTTACAACTCAAATGAGCAGAATAGGAATTTACAATTAAAGTTTTTCTAAAATAAAACAAAAAGAAGATCAGGAGTCTATAGTCAGGAAGAAACCTGTCTAAATTTTACTGAGGCTGAATGAAGCAAAATCCATCTTGGTCACTGGCATGTGCATGAGATAACAATCTCTAAACCAGAGTTGGTTAAGATGCCACATCAAGATTATAAATGATTCCATAGCATAGGTAATGATTCAAGCCATAGCATAAGTAATACTCTGAAAAGGCTAAAACAAATTGAGTAATAAGGAGAAAAACACAAGCCTTCCACACAAAATTAATTATCTATCTATCTATCTACCTATCTATCTATATACTGATTTAGCTTCACATCCTCCTCTCTCTCCCCCAGCACACAATTTCAACACACTTGATTTCTTCTTTAGACTCTTCATCATATCCTCTCCACTTAGGAGTCTGCATCCTAGATGTCAAAATATAAATATAGCATGTAGCATGGACATATTGTTCTAAATAAAACAGATATTTGTGTTAAAGTTGTAGTCAAACAGCAATGCTCTTTATTATTGTTATAGGACATTGGTACAAACTCCATATAATTTCAGTCAAGAGCAATGAAAAAAAATGTGAATAATATATTTTTTTTTAATGTAGGTTACTCAAAGTCATATAGAAAAGGAACAGGAGAAAACATGAAAATAATTATGTTAGTCAAGTAAATTAAGGAATTCACAGTTGTTTTTTCCTGAAATTTGCTGGTAATTAGGGGTAATTTTTGTTTTCAATTTTCTTTTAGTTAATTAGAAAATTATTGTAATTTGCCAATTCATTTGCAAATTTATGTTTCTTGTGTAAACACAAATTAACTCAACTGAAAATTGTAAATGGAGTCAGTGAAACAAAAATTACAAAAACTTTGCCACTAACACTGTTTATCAAGTGAGAGTAACAGCCGTCAAAGATGATGTACTTCAAATATCACCCAAGAACCTAGAAAGAACTGTGGTCGTGTAAAAATCCTGGGATTACTGACACATCTTGTGAGGAAGTGGTGAGTGCAGCAGGTATCATCTACAAGAAGATGAACCTCACATTAAGGAACATTATCAGCAGCTTATGGAGTAAATGCCACATAAGCTGCTCTCTGAATGAGCCCTACCTTAACATGTCAATAAAAAAGGAAAATAATGTAATGTAAAACCGTGTATTTATATAGATCATTTCCTTGAAAAGCTCTTAAATCCTTAACAGATTCTGAGCTCATCAATCCTTAAATTCCAATGAAGTAATAATTATAGAAGCATGTAAACCTCAAAATAATTATTGAGTGATCCAAGAAAGACAATTTTCTAGAGGTTTTCTATTTTATGAATAGCTATGTAATCTTGATAAGGGGATTATATTTGTTAGAAAAAAAGCTCAGTCTCCAGAGAATTTGGAAACAAAGTGTATAGGGATTTATTCTATTTTCCTATACATATTTCCTTAAGATACCTTAAATCCTGTTGAGCTCTGTAGTAAATAAGTAAAGACAAGATCAGGAATGGGGCATTATTAGATTCAGGTGGAATTCATGATAATTCATATATAAATGATAGCATGAGTCTACCAGACATCCTGACTAGGAGTAATAGTTTTCCTGAATATTCATCTAATTGACATATAATGCTGCTTATCTATCTGATTCATCTTTTCCGTATTTTTATGTTTCTCCACTGTCAACACCATTATCTTGGATGACATCACTGACGTGATGGGCATGAGTTTGTGTAGGCTCCGGGAGTTGGTGATGGACAGGGAGGCATGGCGTGCTGCAGTTCATGAGGTCACAAAGAGTCGGACACAACTGAGAGACTGAACTGAACCGAACTGAACATCACTATCACACTTGAGACCCACTCAGCAACCCACATCCAACAATCAGGGTTTCCACCATCCCCAGAATGCAAAAATTTGAGACAGCAAGGATTTTTATGTTTGTTCACTGATTAATACCAAAGTACTAGAATAATACTTGATCACAAAAGACACTAAATACATACCTGTCGAAAGTTAGTAGAAGAATGCATGAATGGATGAATGAACAAATAATAAATGAAATGAGGTCCTTACATTTTTGGCTTGCACTTCTGCAACATGTTATACACCTAGTTTCTTCATTGTATTCCCTTATCACACACCAGAGTTGGTCTTTATTTTTGAAGTAATTCTTTTTCTCATTTTATTTATTTTTATTAAAGTGCTCTCTCAGAATCTTTTGCATGTAAAAATTTAATCAAACTCAGAAGATAAAACTGAAAGTCCAAATAAAGCACTACAACTTCTTACACTGTAGCCCTTAAGCACTGCTTCTTCTTGTCAACTTTTATTTGAGTTTATAATTGTTCCACCAAATAATTTCAAGTAATGATTTAGTACTATTAAATTGCTTGTGCCATAGACTATGCTCATAAAAAACAGGCTTCCAAAACATCAAGAAAGAAAAGAAAAATATACAGCACCAAAAATCCTGCCATTAAGAAATCACCTTTATTAATATATAATAATACAATTTGCTTATATAGATAAACAGATACATTTTTAAGTGGGAAAAAAGCATAAGAAAGGGAAAGAAGGGAAAATAAATGGATACATAGTTAATTTTTGAAATATTATCTTAATTTTATAATTTTAATTAGTTTAACTTTTAAAATTTATTATAATTTCTATTTTAATTGTTCTGATTTTGGCAAAAATCATTTTATTTAATCTTTTAATGTAAACAAATAAGTATCAGTAAGCTGAAAGGTAATTGGAAATTTTGCTGAAATATAAGCATTTCATCACAGCTAAGTATATTAATTCCTAACACTTCACTGTGAAACAGAAAAAACAACTCAAGTCCCTATGGCTTAAACATATTTGTTCTACACAAAACAACATTTCTTCAATAATAGGGATGTTATGAAATACAAAAAATATATTTTTCTAGTTTCTCTCCACTCAATCATGGTTTATCTTTTGTGAAGAGCCCTGTAACTGTTTATCTTTGTTTTCGTATGACTTTTATTTGCTCATCCATGGATGGATAGATGAATGGATATATGGGTGGATGGATGGAAGAATATCTCTCACACTACTACTGCTTCTATACTTTAGAATTTATTTATTTTTAATATTTGTTTGTCCATTTTATATTTACATGATTATTTTATTAAAACAAAATGGCTCAATGTAACTGAAGACACAAAACGTCTGACTTCTGCTTTTGTGTGTGCTAAGTCACTCAGTCATGTCTGATACTTTGCGACCCTTTGGACTATAGCCTGAAAGGCTCCTCTCTCCATGCAATTTCACAGGCAAGAATACTGGAGTGGGTTGCCATTTTTTTCTGCAGAGGATCTTTCCCATCCAAGGATTCAACTCACATCTCCTGCGTTTCCTGCATTGGCAGGTGGATTCTTTACTGGGGAGCCATCAGGGAAGCCACTTATTGCTTTTGTACATAAATGATATGTAGGCAGGATTTGTCACCTGAGGATCATGCTCTCCTCAAAAAAACTTTTTATTACCTTCAGATATTGCATTGATATGCTGAATTTGAAGCCCAGCTTATGCAAAAAATATATGCAGTGGCAAAAACTCATCAACAAACTGGAAGATGATGGGATGGTGTGAGTACAGGATAAGTAGATGTAGAAATAATCTTGGGATACATAGGGAACTTACTTTATCTGCATTCACTAGCATCTAGGTGGCTGAATATTAAAGTAATTCAGGGGTATATAGCATTCAAGAGGACCTTTGAAGAAGGCAAAGCAACCAACTCTAAGTTTCTCCTTTTTTTTCACAAGTTACACATATTTTATTCAGCAAATATATTGGTTACTTCAAATATTTTCCAATTACATATATGCAATCTGAGCAGATCATTTACTATAAACTCACTATGATAAAATAAAACAAAAGACAACACTAGATAGACACATAACAAGTATTTTTATTTTTTTTTATCTACATGCAAGCACCAAATTACTGCCTACAATTTCTGTATTGGAAAGGATTAAGGAACTACTGTTTATTTCAGTGAGAAAAATATATCATGATAGATTGGTAATATTTGTCATTGTGGTAAATATTGTGTATTTACCAACCTTATGTTGGAAGGTAGTATGTATAAATCAAACATGTTCATTCGAATGTATCCCATAATACCATTTTGACTCTTTGTCTTCTTTTGCTCATTTATTTTTCTAAATTAAAGACTAAGAGTATGTTGTCATGCTATAGTTATGACATTGCCCAAAAGATAGCACATATAGGGAAATATTTCAGTTCAGTTCATTTCAGTCGCTCAGTCGTGTCCGACTCTTTGTGACCCCATGAACCGCAGCATGCCAGACCTTCATGTTCATCACCAACTCCCTGAGTTTACCCAAACTCATGATAGGGTAATATTTACTGTAACATATAAAACAAGAATTGGTTCAATATAACACCAAATAAATTTGCACTAATCAACTTCTGACCTTCTTAATTACAGTTTAGCATTTTTCTCTATTAGTCATTTTCTCTATTTCCTCCATGTTTCCTCTCATACACATTGTTATGCTAGTAGTGAAATAACTTCAGTATGTCTCCTTTGTGAAGTCTGTGACATCATGACATTAATATCTCATAGTTTTCAAGGGGTAGAGTATATAGAAAAGAGCTTTCAGGAATTTTTTTGACCTAGGTGTCCAACTAAATCAGTTGGCTAAAAGTTAGCTAGGAGTATAAATCTTTAGCTCCCAAAGGAGAATTTGGGCACATGACATCATTAACAACAAAATTAATATCTATTAGCTATTTTGTATTGTATAACGATTGATCTGTTCCTCTATATCAGGTATAATCATCTTTATATTCTGTACTTAAGAGCATTTAGAATTTAAGAATTAAAACATATTACTCGAGCTTTCATAGTTAAGTAAAAGGCAGAATATTAATTTGGGTAATCTGAATCCCCAAATATAACTACTCTCTGAATATTTGTTCTACCTCATTTTGAAGCTTGGTATAATCTGAGTTAGCTATAATATACCTTTAGGATTTGTGGACCTGTTAACTAGAAGGCTATATTGTCATATCAGATCCCATACATTCATTTCACCAATTGCCTGGAAAATGAGTGTTGTTGCTTTATACTTGTGCCTGGTTGATTATATTATTGTTGCAGTACATCCTGTGATGTTTTACCTTTAAATCCTAGACTGAGAATGAAAGGTATGGGATTACAATACAGGCAAATTAGAGGCTAGACACAATTTTCTGAAACAGATCCACAATAGAAGAGTAAGTTCTTTTTCTTTTCTTTTTTTTTTGAGTGGATTAACATTTCTTTATTTCTCACAAAAACAGAACTGAAAATTAGTACAATACATTTCTTATGGAGTTTAAATGGAACTTGTTTCATTAGATCACTTTTTGAAGTCTTTTAAAACTAAATAAGTCAGCTCTGTGTCTGTATCTCCTACTAGTAACAAAGAGGATTCAACTGGGGAGTCAGATATAACTCTATATTTAAAAACAGTGTTAACTATACTTTTCATTTGAACTGTCTTTAGACCCAGAGCTACTAACTACATATCTCCAAAAAGGGCCTCTTCTATTCTTAATACTATTATTATCTATTTACCACTTTGCTTAAAATCTGCCTCAGCACAATATTGAATCTTGTCTTACCATGTTCTCCTACTCTTAGAGTGATTATCTATTATCCTTTCAATAGCTCACACATTTTTCTCTTATCTTCATATATATTTAGAATTTTGATAATTTTATGTAATCATTTTTAGTAGCTCTTCACAGTACCCAGTCTTGAAAACAACTCTTTCCATGTCAATTACTTATAGTCAATTTTTTTGATAAGGCTTGTACTTTCACCTTACATTGATACTCATAGTATGTTCTGTAATGCTCAACAAATTTAAAAGAATATGAATTTGATGATGTAACTTAAATTTTATTTTGGAAAAAAAAACATATACACCTCAAACAAGTAATTAACTACCAAGACTAAAAATGATTTTTCAAAATGAGTACTGATTAATATAGATTCAAAACAGTTTGAAATGCTTTAACAGAGAATTTACATGGAAACTGAATGTCAGGTAAAAGAAAATCATGAGGCTTGAAATATGGAAAGGAAGGAGATAGATAAGAAACACAACGTTATATATTTCAGGCTGTTGGATACTAGATGGAAGGTTGGAATTGTAACTAACAAAATATGAGTATACAGTAGAAGTGACAAATAGATTTAAGGGACTAGATCTGATAGAGAGAGTGACTGATGAACTATGGACAGAGGTTCCTGACATTGTACAGGAAACAGGGATCAAGACCATCCCCATGGAAAAGAAATGCAAAAAAGCCAAATAGCTGTCTGAGGAGGCCTTACAGATAGCTGGGAAGAGAAGAGAAGTGAAAAGCAAAGGAGAAAAGGAAAGATATTCCCATCTGAGTGCAGAGTTCCAAAGAATAGCAAGGAGAGATAAGAAAGCCTTCCTCAGCGATCAATGAAAAGAAAAAGAGGAAATAACAGATTGGGAAAGACTAGAGATCTCTACAAGAAAATTAGAGATACCAAAGGAACATTTCATGCAAAGATAGGCTTGATAAAGGACAGAAATGGTATGGACCTAATAGAAGCAGAAGATATTGAGAAGAAGTGGCAAGAATACAAAAGAACTGTACAAAAAAGATCTTCACGACCCAGATAATCATGATGGTGTGATCACTCACCTAGAGCCAGACATCCTGGAATGTGAAGTTAAGTGGGCCTTAGAAAGCATCACTACGAACAAAGCTAGTGGAGGTGATGGAATTCCAGTTGAGCTATTTCAAATCCTGAAAGATGATGCTGTGAAAGTGTTGCACTCGATATGCCAGCAAATTTGGAAAACTCAGCAGTGGCCACAGGACTGGAAAAGGTCAGTTTTCATTCCAATCCCAAAGAAAGGCAATGCCAAAAAATGCTCAAACTACAGCACAATTGCACTCATCTCACATGCTAGGAAAGTAATGCTCAAAATTCTACAAGCCAGGCTTCAGCAACACATGAACTGTGAACTTCCAGATGTTCAAGCTGGTTTTAGAAAAGGCAGAGGAACCAGAGATCAAATTGCCAATATCCGCTGGATCATCGAAAGAGCAGGGGAGTTCCAGAAAAACATCTATTTCTGCTTTATTGACTAGGCCAAAGCCTTTGGCTGTGTGGCTCACAATAAACTGTGGAAAATTCTGAAAGAGATGGGAATACCAGACCATCTGACCTGTCTTTTGAGAAACCTATATACAGGTCAGTAAGCAACAATTAGAACTGGACATGGAACAACAGACTGGTTCCATATAGGAGAAGGAGTACGTCAAGGCTGTATATTGTCACCCTGCTTATTTAACTTACAGGCAGAGTACGTCATGAAAAACGCTGGGCTGGAAGAAATACAAGCTGGAATCAAGATTGCCGGGAGAAATATCAATAACCTCAGATATGCAGATGACACCACCCTTATGGCAGAAAGTGAAGAAGAACTAAAGAGCCTCCTGATGAAAGTGAAAGAAGAGAGTGAAAAATTTGGCTTAAAGCTCAACATTCAGAAAACTAAGATTATGGCATCTGGTCCCATCACTTCATGGGAAATAGATGGGGAAACAGTGGAAACAGTGTCAGACTTTATTTTTTTGGGCTCCAAAATCACTGCTGATGGTGATTGCAGCCATGAAATTAAAAGATGCTTACTCCTTGAAAAGAAGGTTATGGCCAACCTAGATACCATATTTAAAAGTAGAGACATTACTTTGCCAACAAAGATCTGTCTAGTTAAGGCTATGGTTTTTTCCAGTGGTCATGTGTGGATGTGAGAGTTGGACGGTGAAGAAAGCTGAGCACCACAGAATTGATGCTTTTGAACTGTGGTGTTGGAGAAGAGTCTTGAGAGTCCCTTGGACTGCAAGGAGATCCAACCAGTTCATCCTAAAGGAGATCAATCCTGGGTGTTCATTGGACCGACTGATGTTGAAGCTGAGACTCCAGTACTTTGGCCACCTCATGCGAAGAGTTGACTCATTGGAAAAGACCCTGATGCTAGGAAGGATTGAGGGCCGGAGGAGAAGGGGATGACAGAGGATGAGATGTTTGGATGGCATCACTGACTCGATGGACATGGGTTTGGGTGGGCTCTGGGAGTTGATGATGGACAAAGAGGCCTGGTGTGCTGCAGTTCATGGGGTCGCAAAGAGTCGGACACGACTGATCCACTCAACTGAACTGTACTGAATACCGTGAGCAAATTAAGAAAAGCCATATAATTTTGGAAGAAGGAAGTATAATAGTTATTAGACTATAATTCTTATAGTTAATTGTGGATACTTAACTATTTTTTAAGGAAAATCAGGGAGGCAATACAGAAAAGAAATGGAGTGATAAATATATTTCAAAGATAAAAGAATTCTCAAAAAATCACAGACTAAATACCGCTATGACAGGCATCATGATGAGATGTCCAAAAACATAAACTCTGGGGCTACAGTGAAGTGCATAGATTCTAGGTCCAGATAGCATGGGTTCAAACACCACATTTGTTATTGAGCATGTTCCTTAAACTCTTTGACCACAGTCTTTTTTTTTCTATTATTTGGGAAGCTGTCTCTTAGATATATTAGGATTATCATGTAAATAATTATAGAAAATTTATAATAGTGCTCCCCAAATCATAAACTATTTAGAATTATTTGTAGATAGATGATAGATGGATAGAATCACAGATGATTCACAAGTTTTAAGGCTAAAGTTTTGATTGGGTTGGAAAATGTTTTGCTATGGGAGATAGATTTCAAATAGTGCTTCAAATTCTTCCCTTTCTATGATGTCTTGTTTTTGAAATGACCATACAATTTATTTTGACCGTTTTGTCATTAGCCAATATAAGACAAGCAGAGGTCTCAGAAATATATTTGCTCTGACACTTCCTCTTGTGCTGCTTACAATTCTGTGTGTGTGTGTGTGTGTGTGTGTGTGTGTGTGCTCAGTCATGTCTGACTCTTTAAGACACCATAGACTGTAGCCCACCAGGCTCTTCTGTCCATGTGATTTTACGGACAAGAATACTGGAGTGGGTGTCCATTTCCTCCTCCAGAGGATCTTTCCGACCCAGGGATCAAACCTATGTCTCTAGAGTCTTCTGCACTTTCAGGTGGATATTTTACCACTGCACCACCTGGGAAGCCCCATAATTCTAAGACTTCTAGTTTAAGAAACCAGAGCTATTGTGCTAGAGTGTGACAAATCACTCAGAATAGAACTAAAGCTACCTGATTGACAGCTTGCCAGACAACAGGATAGGCCATCTTAAACATTTAACTACTAGCCCATTATCTGCTAACCAAAAATACATGAAAGTAGCTAATATTATGAAAAGTTGTCCAGATGTGAAAATGTCCCTATCCTTGGCTACCCTCACACAGAAAATGAGTAAAGCCATTGAGTTTTGTAGTGTTTTGCTATGGAAAAGTGAATTGATAAAGAACAGGTACTCAGAGGTGAGGTAATACCACAACATAAATGTAAAATATGTAGAACTGACTCTGTGACTGAGTAGAGGCAAAAACTAGAAAAATGGTGAGGCAGATATAAGTGAAGGTATGAACAACAGATCTAGCACTGAAGAGAAGGGAAGGAAAGTCTCAGCTTGATATAAAAGCAAACATAGGATGAGAATGATGACAAAGGCCTGTGAGCTAATACGTATACATAGAGTAGGGAGCCAGAGACCCCTCAGAGTTGTATCCCAGGAAGTATAAATAGAACTGATGAGTTATCTAAATAGTTTTCATCTTAGAAGTAGTAGTGCTAGCCACATAGTCATGTCCAATTCTTTGCACCCCATGGACTGTAGCCCAACAGACTCCTCTGTCCATGGAATTCTTCAACCAAGAATACTGGAGTGGGTTGCTATGCCCTTCTCCAGGGGATCTTCCCGACCCAGGGATTGAAACCAGGTCTCCTTCATTGAAGGCAGATACTTCACCAACTTTTGGTTATGACGAATTGAATTTTGTCCCCTGAAAATGCATGTATTGAGGTCCTAACCTCCAATTTGATAGCAGTTGGATATAGGGCCTTGAGTTGAGAAGAAATCGGGCTTGGCTCCAATCATGAGGCTGAGGCTCTCATGATGAGATCAGCGCCCATAAGAAGAGACACAAGAGTACTTTCTCTCTCTGCTGTGTGAGGATATACTAAGAAGGCAACTGTCTACAAGCCAGTGAAGGGCAGTAGAATACAACCACCAAGAATGGACCACTTTGGCACATGGATTATTTCAAGCTGAAAACAATTAAGGCCCAGAAAACTTAGGAAGAGTTTTTTATTCCTTCTTAACTGCCTAAAATAACTTAGATAAGGGGCTTATACCAGGGAGACAGCTATTACCAGAGATAACTTTTTATATCAATAAGTCTAATCTCCATGGTATGGCAAACACTTGTTTAGCAAATATTTGCTTTTCTCATCTTCCCATATATTATCTTCCTCCCTTTAAAAGAGGCAGATCCTTAGCCACTCTCTTTAGATCAAGATGGCACATAAATTCCAATTACCTGACTGCCAAAGAATCTCATATTTTTGTGGGACTTCATACATATAAAATTAATTATTTTCTGCTGCTAATCTGTCTTATGTCAATTTAATTAGCAGACAAGCCAAAAAAACTAGAAGGGAGGAAAGGGAAAACGTTTCTGCCTTTACACCAGGAAAAGTGTTCTTAACAAAACCCTCTATGTTTGCCCCCGGATCTCAGTGCAAGGAAGTAACATAGAGCACAGGCAGTGTAGCCAATATTTTACACTTTATAGAGCATGTGATTTACAAAAATACTGAATCATTGTATTGTATACCTTAATCTAACAATCTTACAAGTCAACTATACTTCAACAGAAAACAAATTATGCAAAAACAAAGATACTTGTTAATCTGTAAGAGGCATTAAGGAAAGTCAAGAAGAGGCAGACATTTTGAGAATTTTGAGTGAACAGGCTTAGAGATGGTGGTCATTTCATAAGTCCAAAGCATTGCATCTTGAGTTCTTCAGAGACAGACACTAAAACAAATTTGGGGGTGCAAGATAATTATAAAGAGCAATACCTGTGAAAGGAATGTGCTGGTGCAGTAAATATTAAAGGAGGGGCACATCCCTGGTGGTCCAGGGGCTAAGATCCCACTCTCCCCATACAGGAGGCCTGGATTTGATACCTGGTCAGGAAATTAGATCCCATGTGCTGCAACTAAGGGTATACATGCTGCAGCTAAATATCCTGCATGTGGCATCCAAGACCTGGCACAGCCAAATAAATGACTGAATAGACATTTTTAAAAAATTATATGAGAGGAGATAGTAAAAAATGCAATACCGTCTGAACAAAGTGTTAGTCAGCCCAGAAAGAAGTTCTCGAGTAAGAAATGATTGTTAATAATATTCAACCTCACAGCAAAACAGTTGGATCGCTACTCTTGCATTTCTTAATTAGTGAACGTGGGCTACTATGGGGAGGATGTAACCTGAAGTTTGCTGATTCTTTGAAGGTAAAGCAGATACGGAGCTGATCTCTAGGAGGTGTTAACTACTGATTCTCCCTATGCCTGGGAAGCAAGTCCTTCTTTGGAGGGTATACGAGAAATGTATCTAGGAGTTTAGTCAGAAGATCCATGGCCACTACTAGTTCAGTTCACCTGAAGCCCTTAGTTGAAACTAATTTTATCCTTTCTGCACTATCCATTCTAGCTTTCTGCTTGATAACTTAGCAAGGGATGTAACTCAAACCTACATCTTGCCTGACCTCCTCTTGATCAGCATGTCTTCTTCAGAATGGGTAGATTGTATCCACCCATCTATAACACAACTGAGAAAGGAGTTACCAAGAAGCGACCAAGTGGATTATCTCTGTTATATACATTTTCTTCCTTGGCCCCTTACCTCCTCTTGGTGTTCAGGGTTAATATCACTGTTAATAAAGTAACTTCACTTATCGATTGCTAGTCCATGAACAACAAGGAAACCAAAGTACTATATTGACAATTGGCAACTGTAGTTTATAATTCATTGATATTCTTGTTGGAGCTCCTGGACCAAGACCACAAACACTGCAGAGGCCAAATTTGGTCATTGGGTATGACCATTCTTTCCACTGCTCTGTCCCAGACATATGTATTCATCTTACTGAGAACATAAAGCCACAGAAAATCCTCTGATACAATACATATACTATATCCAGTAGGATAGCACCACATTCTCAGAGAGTATTGTGTCCATTTGGCACTTCAGTTGTGCCTTTAACAAGTTATCCCAACTTTGTCTCAAGCCAGCATGATAAACCAGTGATGCATAATCCTAAATTCATGAGCCTACTCTTACATGGCTATAATTAATAAGTGGATCTCCTAGTCCAATGTGACATTATGTGGAATCTCAGGCTTGTAGATCAAACACTCGGTAAGATCCAGGATAATGCTGCTAACTGAGGACAGGGCTTGGAGTCAGGACAGGAAAAATGTATGTATCCTTCTGAGAAGAAACCTCTGGTCTTTCCCAGATGCAAGAGACCCAAAGCAGCAGCTTACCATCAAGTAAATGTTTGATATATTTTTTTTTGTTTTTTCAAGAAAGAGTGCCATATCGAGAGCTTAGCATAATTCCCCAAGCCTAACAGTCTGAGAAGATAGCAGCTAGGTCAATTTGTGGTTTGGAGTCTGTGCCTGGACTCCATTTATGTATTTTTGGCCACTTCATTTCTGTACCCATTTTGCCAGTCATGGGCACAAAGATAAAATCTGACTGGCACCAACTGACTGGGTCATTTGCTATACACTGTTATTTAGTGCCCTTTCTATAGTGAATGCTCTTTTGTGGTGGGTAAAAATCTTCACAGTTCTTGTCCAATTTCACACATACACCCATAAACCTCCACTTCAAGTCTCCTTATCCTGAGATTCCTGTCTTTTTATTTCCTGTCTTTCTTGTCACTTATTTTTTCCAAAAAATATAATAATAATAATTAAATGCTAGTGTACTACTTGAGGTATTGATGACTTAGAGGATTTTCCATCATAATTGTCTAAAAATGTACTTCTAGTGAAACTATAGTAAAATAGTCGTACATAATTGTTCTAAACCCACATATTGAGTTGACCTGTCTATAAACCAAGATAGGCCATAATCATCTTTATTCTGGTCATAGGTCCTTTTCATCTGGTCGTAGGCCTGAACAGATGGAAGGGGAATGATATAACAGTGGGTCCAGGCTACTTATGCACATTGCTTATGGCTCCTAATCAAACCAGGACTTAATCTTACATAGAAAACTTCCATCATACAGTGGACTATATATGGACTTTCTCAACTTTATGTTTTATGGATCTGATAGGACCACATTCATGATAATCAAGGCCCAGTAGCAGAAATATAGGGCTTCCCTGTTGGCTCAGATGGTAAAGAATCCCCCTGAAATGCAGGAGACCCCTCACTTCAGTATTCTTGCCTGGAGAATCCCAAGGACAGAGGAGCCTGGAGGGCTGCAGTCCATGGGGTCACAAAGAGTAGGACAGGACTGAGTGACTAAGCACACACAGTACAAATAGTTTTCTTTTTCTAAAAAATGTGTGACATTCCACTACAGATGGCATAGCCTTACTTCGGGGTAATTCTCCCACTAGTAACTTTGTTCAGAATCCGTGAATTGTGGTTCTCCCACTAGTTTGTCAAATCTCTACACATCATCATTTCTCAGCACTGATACTTCAAAAATCATTGGGTCTGCCAGATTATATGGCTCAAGTGTATTGGCATGAAATGCATAAACTGCCAGATATTTCTCCAGCAAGGAGAGGTTTTGGGGGTAGGTATCAGCAGAGAATTGCAATTTGGAGTCTGCAAGCACAGCCACCTATGTGAAAATTACCCTATGGCAAGGGAAGGAGAATGATTTTATAAAGAGAAAATGGAAACTGAGAGAGCAATGGTAAATAACCCTGGAGAAGGAAATGGCAACCCACTCCAGTATTCTTGCCTGGAAATTCCCATGGAGAGAGAAGCCTGGTGGGCTATAGTCCATGGGGTAGCAAAAAGTGGGACACAACTTAGTGTCTGAGCACACATGATAAATTAGAAGTATACGTCTTTTTATTGGCTGAGTTCTTGTCAGGAAAGAAGAGGAATCTCTCTCCTGTTGGGCTCTGCTATATTGTCAGGGTGTGAGAGCTCCCTGTTATGGTCTCCCAACTCTATCTAAATAAGATTTTGGTTTATTAATTCTTATAAGTGGTAAAGTGGCTTATAGGGGCTTTTCTGGTGGCTCAGATGGTAAAGAATCTCCTGCAATGCAGGAGACCCAGGTTTGGTTCTTGGGTTGGGTAAGATTCCCTGGAGAAGAGAATAGCTACCCACTGCATTATTCTTTCCTGGAGAATTCCATGGGCAGAGGGGTCTAGAAGTTACGGTCCATGGGCTCACAAAGGGTCGAATATGACTGAGTGGTGACTAACACTTTCACTTTCTTTCAAAGTGGCTTATACCATACTTTGAGCCTGATACAAAATATTTTTCTGTTCTGGGCCTCATTTGAAGCGGGCAGATTTTTATGCCACCTAGCATATTGGGCAGATGGAACATATTGGTTCTAAAACCTGAAGAGGCACACCTAATGTTATGCTTTGTTCTTTGGTTTAGGAACTACAAGATTTAATAATTATCTCTTAATTTAAAGGAGACAGTATGGTAACCCCAAGATCACCAGATACTTAAATCTTTATGGATGTGACACACCCTTGTTTTATTTCTTACCCTTAGAATGCTTGGGTTTTATCAAGTTCTCTGGACTACAAGTCTCCTCTTTCTGATTCAGTCCAATGAATATAATTGACATAATGAATCATGAAATATTTAATCTAAGATTGTCAAGATAATCCAGGTGTCTTTAGTCTGTGTTGTGAAAGATGAGAGAAATTACATAGCCCTGGACCAACTGTAACTATATATTATTGTCCTTTCTTTGGGAATAAAAACTTATTTTAACACTTTTCTGACTAGCATAGAAAAGAATGCGTCCATTGAATAAATGGCTGCATGCTTTGTATCTGGGACCTTACTAAACTGCTCTAGGAAACATATCATATCTGTCACAGTGTTTGGGACTGGAGCTACTATAGGATGAGCTTGAGGTGGTCTATATTCTGCCTCTAGAATCCATCTGGTTCTGCAGGAACAGGAGATAAATCAAACCAAGTTATAATGAGTCCACTATCCCTGCATATATCCTTAAGATTAGCATGAATCTTTACCACTTCTTACAAAATATAATATTGTTTTGGGGGTATTCAGTGTTGATAGACTTTCTTATTAAAATTGTTAAAGTAAGTTAACGAAGTAAAAATCAAAAACATTGCACTAAATCACAGAAACAAAAGTTGGTTTGATAAATCCTTACCAAAAATGATTTTAAAAAAAGAAAAATACAGTATCAATAATAGGAATAAAAAGGAGCACCACTATGAAGACTATAGGTATTTAACTCACAATAGAATAGGGTTAACAATTCTTTGTGTAATAATATTGAAAAATTAAAGGAAATGAACACATTTCTTACAATAATTGCTTACCAAAACAGACTCAAGAAGAGATATAAAATCTGATTAGTCCTATGTCCCTTTGAGACAGGAAGGAAGGAGACAAGGCATAACTGTTAAAAGAATGTACAGAGGGGCACAGCTGTTTGAGAAAAAATATAGGACAAAACTGGCTGGAACCAGCTGAAACCAAGAGGGCACCCAACACGGTGTGGTCATTGACATTTAGCTCATTATGCCTTCATTAGAATAGTAAAGAATACACTCCCCCTCACGCTATGACAATTCCAGGGCTGAACATAAAAGGCCAAAAAGTGGGCAATGGCCCAACTTCTAGAAACCCCTTACCCTTAACAAGAATATTCCTCCTACTCATTAATATGTGAAAATGTCATTGTTGTTGTTCAGTCATCCAGTTGTGTCCACCTCTTTGTGACCCCATGGACTGCAGCACTCCAGGCCTCCCTGTCCTTCACCATCTCCTGGAGTTTGCGCAAGTTCATGTTCACTGCATCGGTGATGTCCGCCCAGCCATCTCATCCTCTGATGCCCTCTTCTCCTTCTGCCCTTGATCTTTCCTGGCATAAGGAACTTTTCCAATGAGTCATCTGTCTGCATCAGATGACCTAAATACTGGAGCTTCAGCTTCAGCATCAGTCCTTCCAGTGGATATTCAGAGTTGACCTCCCTTAAGATTGACTGGTTTGATCTCCTTGCAGTCCACAGGACTTTCAGGAGTCTTCTCCAGCACCACGATTCGAAGGCATCAATTCTTTGGCATTCTGTCTTCTTTATGATCCAGCTCTCACAACCTTACATGACCACTGGGAAGACCATAGCCTTGATTCTATGGACCTTTGTTGGCAGAGTAATGTCTCTGCTTTTCAACACAGTGTCTAGATTTTTCATCATTTTCCTGCCAAGAAGCAATTGTCTTCTTATTTCATGGCTGCAGTCACCCTCCGCAGTGATTTTGGAGACCAAGAAGAGGAAATCTGTCACTACTTCCACTTTTTCTCCTTCTATTTGTCATGCAGTAATGGGGCTAGATGCCATGATCTTATTATTATTACTTTTTTAATATTTAGTCTTAAGCTGTCTCTTCCATTCTCCTCCTTCACCCTCATCAAGAGACTCTTTAGCTCCTCGTTTCTTTGTGGCATTAGAGTGGTATCATCCACATATCTGAGGTTGTTGATGTTTCTCTGGGAGCTTGTTACTCATCCAGCCTGGCATTTCTCATGATGTGCGTATATGAAATTACCCAGCCCATAAAATTAATAAACCAATAACTTGGGGGCAGCTCTCACCTTCTGAGATGTCCGCATTCTGCTGATGGAATGTGTATCTCTCTAACTAAACTGTCTTACTTTACTTTGGCTTGCTCTTGATTTTTCCTCTGTACAAAGCCTAGGGCCCTGATTGGCATCCCAGGATGAATGTTAAGTTATAAGCCAGCTTTTTCACTCTCCTCTCTCACTTTCATCAAGAGGCTCTTCAGTTCTTCTTCGCTTTCTGAAGTTCCTACAAGGCAAACTCCAGATAGTTTTCACCAAATTATAATACATAATATTCTTAAGTAATTTTTCTAGAATATATAAAAATATAAAATAATACATGTAAGTTATGAGATAGCCATCGACTTGATTCCAAGTCTTACAAAGACATTAAAATAAAGATAAGAGTCATCCTTAGCAAACCAAAGATGCAGCAAAGATACAAAAACTATGAACAAAGATTCAAAAAACCTAAATAAAATATTAGCAAATAATATGTAGCAGTACACTGAAAAGATAAAATATCATAATATCTTAGATTTATTTATACATTGGCTTAATTAATTAATGTTATAAAAAGAATTTCTTTAACTTGATAAGTCATATCTAAAAATATGCAAATATAAGCTTTTAATAGTGAGGTAATGATAGTTTTCTCTCTTAACTTAGGAATGTGAATGACCACTGTTAATAGCTTTGGTCATCACAGTACTAGCAGGGCCTTGCTAATTCATTAAGGAAAGCATAATAAATAGCATAAGGATTAGATAGGAAGAAAGTTTACAAAAAATATTATTTTGATACAATATGATTGTTTAAGCAGAAAATCAAAATAACATACAGATAAACTGTTAGAAAAAGTGGCTGAAATTGAGAATTTTATTGCATGCAAAACTAATACAATGCCAATTTTATTTCTACATACTAGCAACAAACAGAATATTTAATAAATAATATGCATCAAATATTTAGAAGTTAATGTAACAAAGGATTTCAAGACCTTTATTTATTAGAATTCACAATATAATAAAGACGTTAAATCCCCTTAAATTCATATATATATATATATATTCACGGCACAACTGATCATATCTGAGCAATGTTTTGCAAAAGAATTCTTAATTTATATGGAATTGTAATGCTCAAGAACAGACAAGAGTGTCTTGAGAGAGAGTATCAAATTTAGAGAATGTGCTCTATTACTTATCTGTATTTATCCTAACACCAGTTATACAAGTAACAGGGTAACAAGGAAGAAACATATAAAACACTGTAACAAAATAGAGCCCAGAAAAAGAAATACTATATGTTACCAAGTTTTTGATATACAACACTACAATGCACTGACAAAAGGGTAACTGTTAGAGTTTGGTATTGATGTGGGAAAAAATATCTGTGACTCTTCTCCAAGTATGCAAATATCAATTACACATGGATTAAGAAGCTAAAGTTCAAATGTAAAACAATAAATCATGAAGAAGTTAATATAGGACATTTTAAAAATGATTTTAGCTTTGGCAAAGATTTCTTAATTCTAAAACTGCAAGTTATGGATACATACTCAACAAAAAGATTACCATAAAAAAAATAGGAAGAATAATCAATGTTAAAATAGAGCAACTGAAACTTTCATACCCTGCTGGTGGGTATACAAATTACATCAGACAGTTTGAAAAGCTGAATGGGTGTGTGACCTCAGCCCATGAACTCCACTTCTCTGTATTCACATGATAGGAATGAATATATCCAAGCCTCCAAAGACAAATTTTTGTTTATAACAGTGGTATTTGTAATCATTCCAAATTATGTTTTACTCAACTGTCCATTAACTGTAAAATAAACAAAGCAATTATGGTATGTTTACAAAGTGGAATACTATGCTGCAAAGGAAATTAATAAACTATTTTAGCAACAACACCCAAGAATATCACATAGTGTTGTTGGTTAGTGAAAGATAGGCCAACAGCAGTGAATAAGCAAGTCGATGCATAAAGATCAGTAATAGGCAAGCAGTTTATGACAACAGAAGTCAGAAGAGTATTTAGCTATGGTAGGAAGTATTTTAACAGTACAGCAGTGTAAGGAAGAGTTCTAATGTCTATTTAATGTTCTGTGTTCTTAATCTTGTTAGTAGTTATGTAAATGTAGCAAATTTGTAAAAAAAAAAAAAAAACCAGACAGCATGCTTATAATTTGTATGTTTTTGCTCATTAATATTGCCCTTCAATACAAAACAACTTAAAATATTAACATAAAAAGAATTTAGGGCTAGAATTATTAGATTTAAAAATCAATGCTAGCTCAATAAATAAAACTCTAATGCAGACCTGCTTAATTGACTGAATCCTTGAAGGAAAAATCACTAATAGGATTGATCTCATTCTTTCACCTTGATGTGACTATACTTTTGTAGGGGTGGCCATTTTCAAGATGTTTTTCCTCTGCCCTTCATTCTCTCACCATGTACATATGAAGTTCCCTAAGTTACTCATGGTGTACCTTTTGAAGGCAATAATAGTCAAACATAATTTTTCATTATCTTTCATATGAACTTATTTTCTCTATGATTTCCTATGATCTCCTTTATCTTGGAGCTGGTTGCAAGATGAGAATATCTTGCTGTTTCGTTTCAGTTAAGGATGAAGAATTCTGTCATTCAGGATTTGGGGGTTAGGATAAAAACCGCATTTATTAACTGAGAACACTCTACTGGAATTTGGACCATAAGCTTGGTTAAAAATCAGAGATTTAGATCTTCTTTCAGCCGTGGTCCCGCTTGTGTGCACCTCCTTCACAATTTCACTAGGTCAGTGAGTGGCTAGACCACAGACTTATTCAGTGATCTCTTGGTCCATTGTTGAAAATACCATCAAATGGTGTCACAAATCAACAGAATATCCCTAACAATTTATTCATGCTGCAAGGATGAAATCTGATATACGCCTTCTTGGATCAGAGTACAACAGATGAGGCCTATATTAACACCTGTGAGGTGGCATCGAGAGTGTCCTAAGCCAAAATTACTTGTCTTAGTACGTTTTCTCATGCCAGAAAATATTCTACAATTCTAATGATGAATCAATATTGGACACACATGCTGATCTTATGGTAATAAATAAACACTCAAAAGGTGTTGTCCCTTAATTCCCCGTAGATACCACGTAGGTATGAAAGTATAAATAGCAAATGCTCAAAATGTAATCTATAAAAATATGAAAAAAGTGAAAGTGTTAGTCGCTCAGTCGTGTCTGACTTTTGGCAACCCTATGGACTGTAAGCCCACCAGCATCCTCTGTCCGTGAAGTTCTCCAGGCAAGGACACTGGAGTAGGTAGCCATTCTAGTGTTTTTCAATTGTCTGCCTGTGCTACTTATATAAACAGATGTTAAGAACAGGAAAGAAACGGAATGAGTCCTTTACTGCACTAGAGCCCACCATAGAGTAAAAGCAAAGGATTAATATCATGGCGTAATTAAGAAGACATCCAGGTCATAAACTTACACAGCTCTGTGGAACTGGTTTATGTTTACCCTGGCGCTACTGTCTGTGATGTGATATGGTTACTGCCTGACCATTTATCTGCCTCCTTCCGGAGGCCTGCTGTGTGAATATCATAAAGACAGTGGTAAAAAACAGAAACCAACCCCCAAATGAAGTCAGTTATGCAAAGCCCCACATTAACAAACCGAGGCTTCATATCTAACCTAACTACAGTTTCAGCTTCTTCCAGGCATGTAACCTTGAACCAGTCAAGCTGGAATTACCAGGTCAGCGTTAGTGAGGTAATCTTCCCCTAAAAGCTCCTTTGTCCCCTTGAGGAAGGTGACTAGCCTTCAAAAAATCCACTTTTTCCTAACAAACTTTTCTCTGCCTTATTTCCACCTTTAAAAATCTCTCCTTTTCTACAACTTTTTGGAGCAGCTTTTTATTTGGTAGGTGGGGTGCTTCACAATTTATGAATTGTTGAATAAAGCCAATTAGATCTTTTCATTTATTTAGTTGAATTTGCTTTGCTCATTTTTTAACAGCAGCAAGCAAGCATATGGTGAGGAACTTAAGTTCAGCCCTGAAAAGAGAATACAGGTTGTGTGAGGTTCTTGAGCATACACTACTTAGACAGGAAAACAAACAAATTAATGTAAGTTTTGTCTGTTGTAAGTGTTCATCTTCCTAAGAGTGAAATTTTGTTGTATTTGAATGTCTTTATGTAAGGTCCAATAAGTCTGTCGTTGTTTACAGGAATTTGGTCAAGAAGGATCCAAGTTTTCCATATTTCAAAGAGAAAAATAATTCTCAAATAGCAAATCACATCAGAATAAATATTATGAGATGTACAGTATGACTAGGCACAATACAATATGACTAGACTGTATACTCTTCAGAGCAAAACTATTCTGATGGGTTTATGCTCTTTTCCTCCAGAATTCCCTGGCCTGTCATTTGACCAATAGTTCAAATGCTCCCTTAGGACAGTCAGTGTATGTTGCTCCATGTGGAATTTCATCCAGCAATGCAATCACTTTTCATGCAGTCTACAAGGTCTCAGGAGTGTGGTGCTGGATACGTAATGTTATCAGCTGCTTCGGATCCATTAGCCTTTGGGACCTGTCAGCTCTTCACCACCATGGATCACTGTGCTTCTCCTGACCCTCTCTGCCCCTCTTCTAATCACCATAAGTTCAACTTATCCCCACATTTTCCTGTGTAAGCTCATTCAAATAGAAACGGCAGCTGAATAATTGACCTCTTAAATCCAAATATAATGCTAGTTCACATATATATTGTCTCACCCTTCATTTCCCCTTGTGTACTTTGGCAATTGTTTAGAAAGGAGGTTCCTCAACCCATAGCTTATATGTATTAAATGTTTTAATTAATGTGAATAATATTTGAGAGAACACAAATATGAGTTATTAAAATTAATAAATTCAATTAAATACATCTTTGTGCTTGACACTCTCCATCAACACTTAGATGTTAGTGTTGATACAAAGGAGCTGTATCAACTCCCTTGATACAGCAAATAGGATCCTGAGCCTGGAGATCAACTAAGGAGAGGAAAAATCTTAAGACTCATGTAGCCAGAATTTTTAGAACCTTTTCTACTTTTATCTAGAGGAAGGCAAAGTCTTTGACAGCAGGATATTTCCAGACCCCAGTGAAATTTCTGTAAGATCCCTTAAAATGTGAGAGAGATTCTGCTGTCAGTTCTTCTGTTTCAGTAAAATCTATGACATTGCCACTAATTCTGACACTGTTCCACACAATATTAAGCCAGTGACCTAAGAGCAGTTTGTTGCTGTTGTTCTGTTGCTCAGTCATGTCTGATTCTTTTCGAACCCATGAACTGCAGCATGCCAGACATCCCTGTCTGGCATCCCTGTCCTTCACTATCTCCCCGAGCTTGCTCAAACTCATGTTCATTAAGTCAGTGATACTATCCAACCATCGCATCCTCTGTTGCCCTCCCCCTTCCCTTTCCTCCTACCCTCAATCTTTCCCAGCATCAGAGTCTTTTCCACTGAGTTGACTCTTCCCATCAGGTGACTAAAGTATTGCAGCTTCAGCTTCAACATCAGTCCTTCCAATGAATATTCAGGATTGATTTCCTTTAGGATTAACTGGTTTAATCTCCTTGCTGTCCAAGGGAATGTCTAGAGTCTTCAACACCATAGTTGAAAAGCATCATTTCCTTGGCACTCAACCATTTTAGTGGTCCAATTCTCACATCTATACATGACTACTGGAAAAATCATAGCTTTGATTATACAGACTTTTGTCAGCAAAGTGATGCTTCTTTTCTTTTTTTTTCTTTTAATACTCTGTTTTAATACTCTGTTTAGGTTTGTTATAGCTTTTCTTCCAAGGAGCAAGCATCTTTTAGTTTCATGGCTGCAGTCATCATCCACAGAGATTTTGGAACCCAAGAAAATAAAGTCTGTCACTGTTTCCATTGTTTCCTCATCTATTTGCCGTGAAGTGATGGCACCAGATGCCATGATCTTAGTTTTTTGAATGTTGAATTTTAAGCCAACTTTTTCACTCTCCTCTTTCACCTTCATCAAGATGCTCTTTAGTTCCTCTTCGCTTTCTGCCATAAGGGTAGTGTCATCTGCATGTCTGAGGTATTGATATTTCTCCTGGCAATCTTGATTCCAGGTTGTGCTTTATGAAATATCTATACATTTTTTTCCGATTTCCTTCTTTCTTTCTTTTTTTTTGCTTGTAGTGCAGTATCATAATTTATAAGAAACATACTTGATCATTCAGATGACCAAAATATATTTTTCATATATTTTAGGTCTTCACCCAAGATTTCTGGTTCATGTCTCCCAAAACCCTTGAAATTCCCTTAATGATAAGAGCAATGAGAACATCTTTTGTCATAATATTTGGTCTCCAGTTCTCAGTTGCTGACATAATTTCAGAGTCATAAAGGTGAAATGAGTGTTTTGCTATTCACAGTAATACCCTTTCCACCACAACTGAGTTTATGTTAATGAGGCAACTTTTGGTATGGGGGCTGGCTTCCAAGGGAACCAACCAGAACAAAAGATTTTAACTTTCAGTCTCACCTCTAATTTATGGGGAGAGGAGAGGAACAGGAGATTGGATCAATTACTAATGGCCAATGATGTAGTTACCCTTGTCTACATAATTATCTTTATAAAAACCCAGAGGAGAAGGTTCCAAGAGCTCCTAAGTTGGGAAATAAGAACACTTCAATGTTCCACCATACTGGGCCACAAACTCCGTGAGGACAGATGCTCCTTTGTTTGGTTCCTCACCTATTTATCTCTTCATATGGCTGTTGATTTGTATCCTTTAATATCCCTTGTAATAAACCAGTAATCTTTCGAGTATATGGGGTTCTCTGAGTTCTGTGAGCTGCTCTACCAAATCAATCAAACCCAAAGAGAGGGTCATGGAAACCTCTGGTTTATAGCTGGTACCTCAGAAGTGAAGATAATGACCTGGGCTTCAAATCGGAGGGTAATTTTGTGGGATCCCACTGGTAGCAGGGATCTGATGCTGTCTCCAGGTAGTTAGTGTCAGACTGGGCTGAATTGTAAGACACCCCAGTGGGGTCCTGAGTATAGTCTGGTGGTGTGTGGACAATCCCCCCACACACGCATATGCTGCAATTGTTTAGCAGAACCACTAATACCTAATAATATATCCCATCCTCTTGCTCTTTAATTGCTCCAACTACAGTGGTGGGAGACAATGTGTTGAATGGTAAATAACACAAGATACAGAGTTTAAAGCATTAATGTCTATACTTAGAAATCTTTTTATCCTCAAGGAATGGCAGTCCATCTAAAATAAAAGTGTAATATTTGTTCTGTTGAAAATTTGGCATTTATGATAATCAGATGAGATGAAGCAATTTATGTGTCAGTGTATTTAAAATTGAAAATGTGTCCAAAATGTAATGAAATGTTATTAATATTATGCTTAATCCCTAGTATCTTGGAATAACAACTTTAAAAATTAAAAAAAAAAGGTAGAATTTATCAGTCAGGTAGTATAAGTCTCATAAAATAGTCTGATATGAGTCATTAAAAAAAAAATAAATAAATCTTAAAAGAATAAGGAAGACCTGTAAGATAAATTAACTTCTCAATATATATATCTCATTAGTTAGATGGTGTCATTAGTTAGTGTTCCTAGTGACAGGAATCAATTCTAGATGACTTAAACCAAAAAGTAATTGTTTATGAGGAATGGGAGAAAGATTGGGGAAGCCAGCAGAATCAAGCAGTTCAAACTTGAGGAGTCTTGAAATTAAAAAAAAAAAAAAGATGCCTGAGAACTAAGAGTTGACGTTGCCTGGTTGATCTCCTGCCTCTGTCATCACCTCTTCTTTCCCCTACAGTGGTCCTTACTGATCCAGACTCTGTTATCACCCGGTCACCTGGCAGCTATGGGCTGTCTCTAATGATGTGTAGAAGCAGGACTTTGCCCCCTGTGTTTCTGAGGTAAAAGTTTAAAGCGAAATAAAAAATACTCTCTTATCAAGACTACACTCAGTGGAAGAGAGGCAATTCCCTTTAAAGCAATCAGGTATTATTAGAAAAGATTAGTGCCAGGAAGCCCCAAGCTAATGAAGGAACCCTTTAGAAAGTCACTATTTTCTCTGGTCGCACAAGGGAATAAAATTTCTATTGAAGGGACGCTGTAAACTGGAACTTCATTAATAAGCATTCTATGGCGGTATCTAATTTGAAGTTCATTTACTCTTTGCATATGTTTCTTCCCCCTTAAAGTTACAATAATTTATTATTGAGAATAAGCTAAACATGTTCTCATCGGAAAGATGAATAGCTTGCCTACTGCTTATCAGCTAAAAGCAGTTTGTGGAAAATGTTCAAGAAACTTTGGAAATCTATTTTATTTTCTAAAGAACAGTATCTCAGCCCCTGTATTCTACTTACCAGAAAACTAATCACACCAATATTCTCCATTAGTTTCAAAGTCATATGTACTATTTCTCCTTATTTTTGGTCATGAAAAAATTATTAACTCCCTGAAATTTTCAGCGCTTTTATTTTTTTCCACTTTGCCTATTTCTTTGGACAGTTAAATAACTAGATTTCTAAATATAAATGTTAAAGATTTTTCTTTATTTTGGGGGATGAAGATGAAGGCAGAGATAGGGTCAACTGTATCAAGGAAATCCTGTTATTTTCAAGATGTACTTACTAAATAAGTAAGAAGATCAATTATTTTTCATTATACTGACTCTGATTATGATAGAAATTGTAGGTATTGATTAGCTAAAACAGTAACATTAATAGTTTGTACAGGGAAATAACTCAGAAACATCAGATAATAGGGGATAAAGTAGGTCTTCTAGAATTAAAGTTTTCTATGTAAATTCATATTCAATAGAGGAAAGACCAAATGACTTAGAAGGATTTCAGAGTCCAAATACTTCACATTTTCATATTTAGAAATAATAAAAATTACTGATTTCATAGGATAACTGATTTTCTTCAAACTGCAAGCCTTTTTCCAATGAAAAACTCGATCCAAGAACCTCGCTTGGAAGTTGTTAATGCCATTTTGCAAACATTTTGAGAATTTGGAAAAAGCAAGTACCCTCTACTCATGCTTCCTGTTTCAAATCTGTGCTTAGGGCTGCTTTTCAAATCTTCTAAAAGCCAAGAGTGTTGAATTCTTCAAGTAATGTGTTTATCAAGTAAGGTTGCTATTTTTTTTTGCAATGATGCCAGCAAATTCTTAGGCTGTTGAAGACAATTTATAATATGAAATTTTAATGTGTTAATCAGGCAAGGATTGCATTCATAACATTTTGGCATAGTCTATAGGAAAATTCAGTATGCTTTTCAAACACTTCAATGTTAAATACAGTATTTTTTCATATATTACATGTGAGAAAATTTTGTTATTAATGTTTATAGGCATGTTCATTTTTTCATGTTACTGTGAAAAAAAGTCATGAAAGAAACATACTTTGTTATGTGTCCTAAGAATCGTTTTTGTGGACTGGGAAATACCTGCATTATTTGTTTGAAAAACAAAACAAGAAATAACTGATCACATGTCACCAGCTTAAAAAAAACTAACAGTGAAGCAAAACATCAAATTAAAAATAACCAGAAAACAGAATAAAAATATACACAGAAATTATTACTTAAAAGTATGTTTAACTTCACTAATGAGCAGAAAATACTCATATTAATAAGTAAAGGAGATACAGTAATAGAAAAGTATAAGCTATCTTGTGGAAACAGGTTCTTAAAATTAGTTTTAGTGCACTGTGAATTTTGTATGTGGAAGTTATATTTTTGAATTTCAAGATATTGGGAATACTTCTTTATGAAACGGCTATTGATTAAAGTGTTCTATTTTCTGTTTTTATTAGTCCATTATTTTTCTATTTTCCATTTTAATGTATTCTGTTTTATCATAGTAAATGAAAATACTTTTTAAAAATAAAATATGCCTGGAAAATAGCATAAAAATTCTATAATGTACTTTTTTTTCTGAAAAGAACCTAGTTGTTCTCTAGAAACTGGCAATTATTCCCATCTCTTACCAGAACATATTTCAATTTTTCTAATATGTTTGATTATTTGCTAATGTATCCAAGATCTTAGGCAGAGTTTCTGCATCATCTTAGCTCCATCTGCTCTGTTCTTGCCATGTTTGGGAAGAGTTTTTAAACACTCAATTTAACTAATGAAAAATTATTACTCCACCATACTATTGATATTTAGATATTTTAGCTTCAAAAGGAAACATTTTAGTTCATATACTAAAGAGGCAACTTGCTTTGCCTTCTAGTAATGTTCTGTGATTTTAGAAAAGAAAGTTTTTTCTTAAGATATTTCTGCCAAATCTTTTGTATTCTCGTTTGAGAAATTAAAACCTTAAAAAACGCCGGTGTTAACCTAATAGCTCACTCTTTGGTCAAAAGCCACTAGGGTAAAAATCATTTCCCTGCTGTCACTGATCCTCTTGCATAGCATCTAGTTTTTGTGATACTGAAGAACATGTCTCCATTAAGAAATATATTCCATTTTCACATCATAACTGAAGGTTAGCATCATTAACGTGAGAAAAAATGCTGCCAGACTCTAGCTTGACACTGGGTCAAGTACTGTAGCTCATTTTCTGAAACACTTCCCATCTAGGTGATTTGTCTTTTTCTCACTACAACGATCTAAAATATCACCATCTAGACTGAAAAAGCCACAAGAAAATGGAAAATTTGATCATTCAAAAGTAAAAATGAGCATTTTACTTTGTCTACTGGAAAAGTGTACTACCCTTGCCTTCAAAAATGAAATTAAACAAAAAGAAAGGGTTTCTTATTTTCTAGTGTTTTGCATCGCTTCCTAAAGTGATAGCAAATGGAATGTAGATTCTCTGTGCCATTCTTACAAGCAGTTCTTAGAAATACTGTTTTCAAGTCAGGTCCTGGTTATTCCACTAACGTTATTTAAGATATAACTCAATATTTACTAAATAGCTCACATTTAATTTAAAATTTAATTATTTTATATGTTTGCTTATTAATATGTTACCTATTAGAAGTAAATATGATTATTTTGATTTTATCAGAATCTATTTGCCCCTAGTCACCATCAGATCTTTTATAAGAACAAATTAGGCAGTTACATGGGAGGCCTAGTGAATACACTTGTGAATCACCTCAAAAAAATTAGCTAGTATATCAATAAAAAATAAATAAATAAAAATACATTGGCTACTCAGATAGGATTTTAAAACTTTTCTTAATCAAAACTTTCAAATATATTATTTTAAAGTAAATATATCATAAATTATGTGCTTACACATAATTTTTCAAAACTTGGAATTTTTTAATGTTTGCAAATATTTTCATAAAAGAAAATCATTGATGAAACTGACTATAGCATCTATTTTTCTAACTTTTCCTTTATTTTATAGATTCAGAGTTAAGATTTTGATTCACCTTTAAGACAGCAATACTTATTCATGTGACATCAAACCATCACAGCTCTCTTTATTTGATGGAAAGAAAGGGATGAAAGATTAGTTTCAAAATCCGTACGTGCATGAACAAGTGATAAGTACAAAGAGGATGAAGAAATCCCACCAGCAGATTGACAACCAGGCAGTGCACAGTGTTGTAAATATGGATTGTTTACAAGATTGAATTTTCCATATGTATGTCCTAATTTATTTGCTATTTTTCCAAATGATTTACATTACTATGACTTTACCCCCAAACAATCCCAATATATAGAGTCAAGTATAAAAATTTACTCCAATAACATTTTGGCATAAATTTCATACATCTCATATGCAGTATTTTGTCTTCTGTGAATGTCTCTGTCTGCCTTTTCAGATAAGTCAACCTGCAAATTTCATCACAGAAAACTAAAATTTATTAATGAGCCATGTGAATTTTCTACAAAATACAAGAACACTAACACTTGAAATGTGAAGATAGTAAATGAGGTACAGATTAGAAATTCTGGTCAAACAAATTCAGTGTGTCCTTCTTTATCTGCACATCCGTGCTGTTGCCTTCAGAAGTAATAGCTCTCCTATTTCCTAGTTAAGTCAGGATTGCATGTTCATTGAAGTCAGGGGTTCTTTTTAGTGATACACATTTTTCATAATACAAACATCTGTATGAGTACACAATGGACACAGTTGGAAAGGTGTGTCATAGAAGATATTTCTCATGTCACTACATTGTTTTATACCTTGCCTTCTGAGTTCATGTAATTAGGGAGGTCAAAGAAATGCAGGAGATTTAAACAGAGATGAAAGGTGTCTAAGTATGATATATTTACAAAAGGAAAATCAATGCTATTTATTGTACTTAGATTAACATGTAAAGCCAGAATTTTAAGAAATTATTAATATTGTATTTACTAATAATTTTTAAGAAGAGAGAAAAATGGGGAATAATTTCCTACAAAATACTGACCAATATTTGCCTCAAAATAGTGACCAATAAAATATAATATTCTATCAACTAGAAATAAGAACAATTAAATTTTAGAAACCCCATGGTGTGATAGATTCAAAATTGAGTATTTGAGTCTTTTTTAGAATTAGTCTTATATATATAGTGAAGGTCACCTGCTTTTAGTCTGTTGTCTAAAACTAGCTGTGTGGTCACTAAAATAAATTGGATTTTTCCCTTCTAAGGAATAGATAAGTTTATTTGTGACTGTTGTTTTCTTTTAGGATCCATAGGATAAGTAAGCACACAGCCAATGATGTTGATGTTTTATTTGGGGTTTTGCACTCAGATATTAGGAGAAGGCAACTGCAACCCACTCCAGTACTCTTGCCTGAAAAATCCCATGGACGGAGGAGCCTGGTAGGCTACAGTCCATGGAGTCGCTAAGAGCTGGACACAACTGAGCAACTTCACTTTCACTTTTCACTTTCATGCATTGGAGAAGGAACTGGCAACCCACTCCAGTGTTCTTGCCTGGAGAATCCCAGAGTTGGGGGAGCCTGGTGGGCTGCGGCCTATGGGGTCACACAGAGTTGGACACGGCTGAAGTGATTTAGCAGCAGCAGTAGCACTAAGATATTATAATAAATACACATAAAGGCTAAAAATTATGATCATACAAAAATTGCTAATATTTTTAAACTTGTCAAGTGTTTTATATATAAGGAGCTAAAGAATATGAAAATAAACTATCTCCAGGAAAAAGAAATGCAGGAAGGCAAAGGAGTTGTCTGAGGAGGACAACAAATAGCTGAGGAAAGAAAAGAAGTGAAAGGCAAAGGAGAAAGGGATAGATATACCCAACTGAATGCATTGCAGAGAGGAGTGAGGAGAAATAAGGCCTTCTTAAATGAACAATGCAAAGAAACAGAGGAAAACAATAGAATCAGAAAGACTAGAGATCTTATCAAGAAAGTTGGAGGTCTCAAAATAATATTTCATGCAAGAAGGGACACAATAAAAGACAGAAATTGCAAGGACCTAACAGAAGAAGAGGTGGCAAGAATACACAGAACTATACAAAACAGTTTTAATAGCCCAGATAACGACAATGGGGTGATCATTCACCTAGAGCCAGACATCCTGGAGTGTGGAGTCAAGAAGACCTTAGAAAGAATTACTAGGAGCAAAGCAAGTAGAGGTGAAGGAATCCCAGCTGAGCTGTTTAAAATCATGAAAGATGCTGCTGCTAAATTGTTGCATCCAATATGTCAGCAAATTTAGAAAACTAGGTGGTGGCCACAGGACTGGAAACTTTACTTTTCATTCCAATCCCAAAGTAGGGCAATGCTAAAGAACATTCAAACTACCATACAATTTCACTCATTTCAGTACTCTTGCCTGGATAATCCCATGGACGGAGGAGCCTGGTAAGCTACAGTCCGTGTGGTCGCAAAGAGTCGGACAAGACTGAGCGACTTCGCTTTCACTTTTTAGATGTTAGCAAGGTTATGTTCTTAAAGAGATGGTAATACCAGACCACCTTACCTCCCTCCTGAGAAAGAGAAACCTGTGTGTAGATCAAGAAGCAGCAGTTTGAACCAAACATGGAAGAACTGACTGGTTCCAAATTGGAAAAAGAGTCCAAGAAGTTTGTACATTGTCATTCTGCTTATTTAACTGATATTCAGAATACATCATGTAAAATGTCTGGCTGGATGAATCACAAGCTGGAGTCAAGATTGCCAGGGGAAATATCAATAATTTCAGATATGCAGATGATACCACTCTAACAGCAGAGAGTAAGGAGGAACTAAAAAGCCTATATATGAGCGTGAAAGAGGAGAATGAAAAAGCTAGCTTGAAACTCAACATTCAAAAAAACTAATATCACAGAATCCAGTCCCATCACTTCATGGAAAATTGTAGGGGAAAAAATGGCAGTAGTGGCAGACTTTACTTTCTTGGGCTCCGAAATCTCTGTGGGTAGTGACAGCAGCCATGGAATTAAAAGATGCTTGCTCTCTGGAAGGAAAGCTATGACAAACCTAGATTTCGTATTAAAAAGAAGAAACCTCACTTTGCCACAAAGTTTCATATAGTCAAAGCTATGTTTTTCCAGTAGTCATGTACAGATGTGAGAGTTGGATCATAAAGAAGACTGAGCATTGAAGAGTTGACAGTTTTGAAATGTGGTGTTGGAGAAGATTCTTAAGAGTCCCTTGGACTTCAAGGTGATCCAACAGGTCAATCCTAAAGGAAATCAACCCTGAATATCATTGGAAAGACTGATGCTGCAGCTGAAGCTCCAATACTTTGTCCTTCTGATGTGAAGAACTGATTCATTGGAAAAGACTCTGATGTTTGTAAAGATTGAAGGCAAAAGGAGCAGGAGGTGGCAGAGGATGAGAAGATTAGATAGCATCACTGACTCAAAGTACATAACTCTGAGCAAATTCCAGGAGATAGTGAAGGGCAGAGGAGTCTGCTCTGCTGCAGTCCATGGAATCACAAAGAATCAGACAGAACTTAGGAAGTAAACAACAACAACCTCAAAATATTAATAGAATAATGGCACTTATCAGGAGAGTACAATAACAATTCTATGTTATATAAATTTAGAGAGTACAAGTAGCTAGAGCAAAGAACCAAGGGGTAAGTAAAACTGCTTTGGTTAAGTGGAGATGGTGACCCATGGCTTTAAGTAAATATGAAAAAATGAAGATAATTATAGGCATAAATAATAGGAGGCTATGAGAAAATCAACCTGCCTCACCAAATGTAGTAGATATCTTTAAATACATATTTTGAATATGAGTTAGTCATACACTCAATCTAACTGTATACTAAGAAAGCAAAATGGATATTTAGTATGAGAATTGTTAGATAGTTTTAGTGATAAAAAATTAAAAAAAATAGAAGAATAAAGACTAATGGCAATTGTCATAAATTTACAAGGGGTAAGGATAAATGCAACTCATAAGGTAATGTTTTGATTTATTGGACACATGGACATTATAGGGATAGAAATTCAATTACTCAATTATTGCATGATTTTTATTCATTTTTAGTTAGTGATTAATTGAAAATTACACCTTTGAAGGGTTCAGTGTGGAGTCCTTTTTTGAAATCTCTCATCCTTTCTTTTCTTCCATAATTTCTTGCAGGGGCATCATCATGGAGGTCCAAAAATGACTCGAATACACCTGATATGGGCTTCAGTCATGGCTCAGATGGTAAAGAATCTGGGGGCAATGAAGGAGACCCAGGTTCAATCCCTGGGTTGGGACGATCCCTTGGAGAAGGGAATGGCAATCCACTCCAGTACTCTTGCCTGGAGAATCCCATGGACAGAAGAGCCTGGTGGGTCCTGTCCATGGGGTCATGAAGAGTCAGACATGCTGCTGCTGCTGCTGCTAAGTCGCTTCAGTCGTGTCCGACTCTAGTGCGACCCCATAGACGACAGCCCACCAGGCTCCCCCGTCCCTGGGATTCTCCAGGCAAGAATACTGGAGTGGGTTGCCATTTCCTTCTCCAATGCATGAAAGTGAAAAGTGAAAGTGAAGTTGCTCAGTCGTGTCCGACTCCCAGCGACCCCATGGACTGCAGCCTACCAGGCTCCTCCATCCATGGGATTTTCCGGGCAAGAGTACTGGAGTGGGTCGCCATTGCCTTCTCCGAGTCAGACATGACTGAGTGATTAATACACACATACACACGATCCAGTGCTAGTTTGTTCAGTCATTTAAAGTGTAGGTCTAACGATCAGGAAAGGCTCTGTGCTCAGCCACTGCCTTATACGAACAGGAAGGATGAGTCTGCTCAGATGAACCAGCTGTCATAATAACACGACCACACAGGAGGGGAATGGGAAAATAACACATGCCTAAGAAAGTCCATCAACCTTCAATGGTCTTGTCTTACCAATTATGAACTATGGAATAAAGAAAGGCAGACACATGTAGACTAGATTGAAAAGATTGCCCACACAGTATGTGTGATATGACAGGTCTTTCCTATAGACGTAAGACTGAGATCCAAATAGTCTCCTCTTCCTAATCTATTCATAGATACAGATGCAGATTACAAAGTTTAGAATCATTTTTTTTCCCCCGTGCATGGCTTTCTCAAAAAACTGTATCTTGATGCCTGGTAGTACAAGATTTAAAAATATTTAGGTAGCTTTCTTCTGCTCCTTGTTCTGTGTTTATTTACTCAGTTTTTCAGTCGTGTCCAACTCTTTGTGACCCCATGGACCATAGGTAGCCTGTCGGGCTCCTCCGTCCATGAAATTTTCCAGGCAAGAAAACTGGAGTGGGTTGCCATTTCCTAATCCAAGGGATCTTTCCAATCCAGGGATTGAACCCACATCTCTTGCATCTCCTGTATATGCAAGTGGATTCTTTAACCACTGTGCCACCTGGGAAGCCCACTCCTTACTCTATTTCTCTTTTAATATTTGACTTAAATGCCTACTGGTTCTTAGTACCATAAAATCTTTTATTTCTATCATATGATTCAGAATGGTACTAAGAATCAGTAGGTATCTAGGTCGAATATTAAAAGAGACATCGAGTAGAAGAAAATGACCTAAATATTACAGGCTGCTCTAATGTAGGACAGTTTTCTGGGAAAACGTCTATGACTCATTGTACCAACTTGTATATGTACCACCTCAGGACTTCTGGTATAAGCCAGAATCATAGAATCAAGTGGCCATATTGTATGTACCTGGAACCACATATAGAGCTATGCAGGTAGTGAAGCTAAATCAAGATTTGACATGTATGGAGCAAGAAGTTTGTTTATGGAAAATCCTTCTAATAATCACAAAAAAGTACAAGCAGACAGTTTGAATATCAGTGAAAGCAAAACTCCTCTCCTGTCATGAATAAACTCAACGATGTGGTATATACAATTAAAAATGTACCATACCACACAATAAAAGTTTAATATATTTCTGCACCGTTAATAGGAATTATTTTGACACCAAAAAGCAAATCGTAAGAAAAAGTTTCAGATCATAATAAAAGCATACATTCAAAGACTTGGAACAGAAATAATGAATAAGCTCTTGAATTATAAGATAATATAATTAATAAAGATTGTAGCATATAAACATATTGAAGAATAATTTTAATTGAGTAATTTTAATTGAAATATTTCAATTTCTCCCTAAATGATAAAATAAATGCACAGAATGTAAAATGTATAGTATATTTCTAAATACAAAGTAATTGATTTAAAATGTGTATGTTTTTGCAAAAACAATAAAATAAATTTTTACATATAAAAGTGATTTGAATATGATTCATACTATGAAATATCAATGATTCTGATGATAATATAATAAAATAAAATAAGATTAAGAAAAAATAAAGTTGGCTTCTAGCTTTTATGATTAAGATTAAAATTCGGGTTAGCATTTCATGAATAGAATTTGTGTTAAAAATGTTAACAAGGAAAATTTTGGCAAAATAAAATGTTAACAAAGGTCATAGTTCTGAAGGAAAGCAATTTGTCTGAAGATTATTTGTGGATGAAGTCAGTTGCTCAGTCGTGTCTGACTCTTTGTGACCAGATGGACTGCAGCATGCCAGGCCTCCCTGTCAATCACCAACTCCCAGAGTCTACTCAAACTCATGTCCACTGAGTCGGTGATGCCACCCAACCACCTCATCCTCTGTAGTGGATGAGGTATAGGATATTAAACAGTTTGATCTTAACTAGTGTATATTATTTAGATAGTGGGAAGCCTTGGACCATTGTTGAGAAAGATAGTCACACAAATGTTGCTAACAATTTTATAACATTTTTATTACTGAAGACAATATATGTGGCTAAATGAAAATCTGATATGAATATGAGGAAATAAATTCACATTTTCAGGTGACTGAGCACGATACATTAATTCCAGGATAATTTTCCAACATTATATTCTACGGCTGAAATTTACTTATGCAAATGACATATAACACTGTTTAAGATATTTTAAAGCAAAACCTGTTTTTGATAATTTATTTATAAAAACAGAAATTTTCTTTTGGTAGTTAAAAACCATATACCTTACAAAGAGTATTAATATTTATAATGTGTTAAGAACTAAAGTTAAACCAATTTTTCCAATATTTATGTTGTAAAATGACATTATTTTTATATTCACTGGTACCTTTTTAGATTTTAAAAGAAATTCTGAACTGTTTCTATATATATTTGTTATTAGTAGTCAGCAATAATTTTTTTTTTTGACAAATCCTCCTTTAGTGACACTTTTCAACAGAGTTTGAGAGTTGGAGACTTAGAAAGTTTGCCTTATAAGAAATATGATTATGCTAACAAAAGTAAACTCAAGGATAACCATCAAATTTCAAAGTTCAACTTCTGATTCAACATCACAGATGCATTAACAGAACAATGATATGCTCATCCATGTTTACATTTATGTGTTCATGTGTGTAATGGGAGACAGATACTACAGTCTTAAAAATAAAATACAATTTTGTTAACACTGTATAATGGGCAACCTTTACAATGTCATTCCCAAACCTGTAAAGTTGACAGGAATTTCCTGTCATATCTTTTTGAAAAGTACTATTAACCTGAATATAGCATCAAATTCTTTATTGCATGTTTTCCTGCTATGTTGCACATTGAAGATCACACACCCTCCCTGAAACAGCAGACATTTAGTTGGTGGGAAATTTCTTGCCTGTCTAATTTTTAACAGAGAACATTCAATATGAATTCCATTTATAATTGGACTAGCAGCTCCACCAAAAAAACCTTTTAAGATTCTCTGAAATTGAAAAATTATAATTCAATAAATGCTTACTAAATTCCCTGCTATGTGTGAAGCATTGTGATAGTGATAGGGTATTCAAACTGTCTGCTTGTACATTTTTGGCCTGATTATTAGAAGGATTTTCCATAAACAAGCTTCTTGCTTCATACATGTCAAACCTTGCTTTAGCTACACTACCCACATTGCTCTATATGTGGTTCTGGATGCATAAAATATGACCACTTGGTTCTATGATTCTGGCTTATATCAGAAGTCCTGAGGTGCTATGCATATAATATAAGTGGATACAATGGGTGATAGACGTTTTCCCAGAAAACTGTCCTACATTAGGGCAGCTTGTACTATCTTAGGTTATAAGATCATATCTGTCTCTTTAAAGCCTAGTTAAATGCAGTTCCAACTAACCTTCCCTTAGAAAGATTTCAGTAATACCCGCAGTTACTTTCCATGATCACAAGGGAAAGTATGATGAAGCTGAAGTAGAGCAATTCAGTAGACTTGACTGATTAAAAATACAAGGGTTACATAAATGTATAATCATGAATATATTACAAGATTTATTCTTACCACTTTGTCTAGGAGCCTTGGAAAGGGCACACTGGTTCCCTTAACTTGAAGAATCTCTTGATGGTCTCTTGTATTTCAGGCTGCATAGTAAATCCACTGGGTATGTTCTATCTCCAACCTGGGGGGAGAAACAAGCCTTATTTACTTATTTATTTATTGACACATTAGCTTTCTCCTTCTTCCTGTCTGTATATTCCTAGCAACATGACTTAACACTCAACACAAAGCTTATGACATTTATTCACAAGAGGGTAGAGTAGGACAAGCTCTCATCTTCTCCTGTGAGAACTCCAAAGTTACAAGTCACTGCTGAAAAACCATCGACAAGAGAATGTTGGGCCCACCAAAAAAGATACCCTACATCTAAGAGCAAAGGAGAAGCCCCAGAAAGATGGTAGGAAGGGTGAAACTGTGTTTAAAATCAACCCCCCACCAAAAAAATAAAAAAATAAAATAAAATAAAATCAAACCCTATACCCGACAGAGACACTAAGAGGGCTCAAACAAAACCTTGTGCACACCAGGAGACCCCACAGATATTGAGCCTGGCTTTGAGTGTCTGAGTGTCTCCTGCGGAGGTAAAGGTCAGCAGTGGCCCGCCACAGGGGCAGGGACTCTGGGTGCAGCACACCTGGGTGTGACACAAGCCCTCTTAGAAGACCCCACCATAGAGTCGCCAGAAATTACAAAGGACTGGGGAAACAGACTCTTGGTAGGCACAAACAAAATATTGTGTGCACCAGGACCCAGGAGAAACGTGTATTGAACCCACAAGAGATGGACCCAGATATATCTGTGAGTGTCCAGGAGTCTCCAGTGGAGGCTTGGGTCAGCAGTGGCCTACTGCAGGGTCAAGGTCACTGAGTGCGGCAGGTGTGCATGGGACCTTTTGAAGGAGGTCGCCATTTTCTTCATTAACTTCACCATAGTTTAGTCCCAGGTCAAACAACAGGGAAGGAACACATTCCCACCCATTAACAGAAAATTGGATTAAAGATTTACTGAGGATGGCCCCACCCATCATAACAAGACCCACTTTCCCCCACAGTCAGTCTCTCCTATCAGGAAGCTTCCATAAACCTCTTACCCTTATCCATCAGAGGGCACACAGAATGAAGACCAAAATCACAGAAAACTAAAAAATCTAATCACATGGACCACAGCCTTATCTAACTCAATGAAACTTTGAGCCATGCCATGTAGGGCAAACCAAGATGGACGGGTGGAGATTTCTGACAAAATGTGGTCCACTGGAGGAGGGAATGGCAAGGCATTGCAGTATTCTTGCCTTGAGAACTCCACAAATAGTATGAAAAGGCAAAAAGATAGGATTGAAAGATGAACTCCTGAGGTCAGTAGGTGCCCAATAAGCTACTGGAGAAGAGTGGATAAATAACTCCAGAAAGAATGAAGGCTTGGAGCCAAAACAAAAACAATGCCCAGCTGTGGATGCGACTTGTGATGGAAGTAACATCCCATGCTGTACAAACAGTATTGCATACGAACCTGGAATGTTATGTCCACGAATGAAGGCAAACTGGAAGTGGTCAAACAGGAGATGGCAAGAGTGAATACTGACATTTTAGGAATCAGTGAAATAAAATGGACTGGAATGGGTGAATTTAATTCTGATGACCAGTATATCTGCTACTGTGGACAAGAATCCCTTAGAAATAATGGAGTAGCCCTCAAAGTCAACAAAAGAGTCTGAAATGCAGTTTTTGGGTGCAATCTCAAAAACGACAGAATGATCTCTGTTCATTTCCAAAGCAAACGATTCAGTATTATAGTAATCCAAGTCTATACCCCAACCACAAATGCTGATTCTAGAAGCTGAAGTTGAACGGTTCTGTGAAGATCTACAAGACCTGCTAGAAGTGACACCCCAAAAAGATGTCTGTTTCCTTATAGGGGACTGGAATGCAAAAGTAGGAAGTCAAGAGATGACTGTAGTAACAGGCAAATTTGCCCTTGGGGTACAAAATGAAGGAGGGCAAAGGCTAACAGAGTTTTGCCAAGAGAACACACTGGTCATAGCAAACACCCTCTTCCAACAACACAAGAGAAGACTCTACACATGGACATCACCAGATATCCATCCCCTTTTCCTCCCGCCTTCAATCTTTCCCAGCATCAGGGTCTTTTTCAACAAGTCAATTCTTCCCGTCAGGTGGCCAAAGTATTGGAGTTTCAGTTTCATAACCAATACTGAAATCAAATTGATTATATTCTTTGCACCCAAAGATGGTGAAGTTCTATGCAGTCAGCAAAAACAAGACTGGGAGCTGACAGTGGCTTAGATCATGAACTCCTTATTGCCAAATTCAATCTAAAATTGTAGAAAGTAGGGAAAACCACTAAACCTTTCAGGTATGACCTATATTAAATCCCTTATGATTATACAGTGGAAGTGACAAATAGATTCAAGGTATTAGACCTGATAGACAGAGTCCCTGAAGAACTTTGGATGGAGGTTTGTGACATTGTACAGGAGGCAGGGATCAAGAACATCCTAAGAAAAAGAAATGCAAAAAGGCAAAATAGTTTCTGAGGAGGCCTTACAAATATCTCGGAAAACAAGGGAAGCTAAAGGCAAAGGAGAAGAGAAAAGATATACCAATTAGAATGCAGAGTTCCAAAGAATAGTGGGAGAGATAAGAAAGCCTTCCTCTGTGATCAATGCAAAGAAATAAGGAAAACAATGGAATAGGAAAGACTAGAGATACCAAGGGAACACTTCATGCAAAGATGGGCTCAATAAAGGAGAGAAACGGTATGGACCTAACAGAAGCAGAAGATATTAACAAGAGGTGGCAAGAATTCACAGAAGAACAATACAAAAAGCTTTTGATGATGCAGATAACTACAATGGTGTGATCACTCACCTTGAGCCAGAGATCCTGGAATACAAAGTCTAGTGGGCTTTAGGAAGCATCACTGCAAACAAAGCTAGGGGAGAATTTGGAATTCCAGCTGAACTATTTCAAATCCTAAAAGACAGTGTTGTGTAAGTTCTGCACTCAATATACTAACAAATTTGGAAAACTCAGCAGTGCCCACAGGATTGGAAAATTTCAGTTTTCATTTCAATCCCAAAGAAAATCAATGCCAAAGAAGTTCAAACTACACAACAGTTGCACTCATCTCATATGCTAGCAAAGTAATGCTGAAAATTCTCCAAGCTAGGCTTCAAAAGTATGAGAACTGAGAACTTCCAGATATTTAACCTGGATATAGAAAGGGCAGAGGAATGAGAGATCAAATTGCCAACATCAGTTGGAACATCAAAAAAGCAAACACTCCAGAAAAATATCTACTTCTATTACTTCCACTTTATTGATTATGCAAAACACTTTGACTGTGTGGATCACAACAAAATGTGGAAAATTCCTCAAGAAATGGGAATATCAGACCACCTTATCTTCCTCCAGAGAAATCTGTATGCAGATTAAGAAACAACAGTTAGAACTGGACATGGAACAACAGACTGGTTCCAAACTGGGAAAGGAGTACATCAAGGCTCTATATTGTCACCTTGCTTATTTAAGTTAAATGCAGAATACGTCATGAAAAATGCCAGGCTGGATGAAGCACAAGCTGGATTCAAGATACAGTTCAGTTCAGTCGCTCACTCATGTCCAATCTTTGCAACGCCATGGACTGCCGTAGGCCAGGCTTCCCTGTCCACCACCAACTCCCGGAGCTTACTCAAACCCATGTCTATCAAGTTGGTGATAACATCCAACCATCTCATCCTCTATCATCCCCTTTTCCTCCCACCTTCAATCTTTCCCAGCATCAGGGTCTTTTTCAACAAGTTAGTTCTTCCCATCAGGTGGCCAAAGTATTGGAGTTTCAGTTTCACCATCAGTCCTTCCAATGAATATTCAGGACTGATCTCCTTTAGGATGGGCTGGTTGGATCTCCTTGCTGTCCAAGGGACTCTCAAGTGTCTTCTCCAACACCACAGTTCAAAAGCATCAGTTCTTTGGTGGTCAGCTTTCTTTATAGTCCAACTCTCACATCCACACATGACTACTGGAAAAACCATAGCTTTGACTAGATGGACCTTTTTTGGCAAAATAATGTCTTTACTTTTTAGTATGCAGTCTAGGTTTGTCACAGCTTTTCTTCCATGGAGCAAGCGTCTTTTAATTTCATGGCTGCAATCACCACCTGCAGTGATTTTGGAGCCCCCAAAAATAAAGTGTCTAGGTTTCCATTGTTTCCCTGTCTATTTGCCATGAAGTGGTGGGTCTGGATCCCGGCAATCTTGATTCCAGCTTGTGCTTCATCCAGCCCAGCATTTTGCGTATTGTACTCTGCATATAAGTTAAATAAACATGGTGACAATATACAGCCTGGACATACTCCTTGTCCGATTTGAAACCAATCTGTTGTTCTATGTTCAGTTCTACCTGTTGTTTCTTGACTGCATACAGATTTCTCAGGAGGAAGGTAAAGTGGTCTGATTTTCCCATTTCTTTAGGGATTTTCCAATATCAACACTGCAGGGAGAAATATCAATAACCTCAAATACACAAATGACATCACCCTTATGGTAGAGAGCGAAGAAGAACTAAAGAGCCTCTTGATGAAAGTGAAAGTGGAGAGTGAAAATGTTGGCTTAAAACTCAACATTCAGAAAACTAAGATCAGGCATCTTTTCTCATCACTTCATAGCAAATAGATTGGAAACAATGAAAACAGTGAGAGACTGTTTTTTGGGGCTCCAAAAATCACTGCAGATGGTGACTGAAGCCATGAAATTAAGAGCCATTTGTTCCTTGGAAGAAAAGCTGTGACAAAGCTAGACAGCATACTAAAGAGCAAAGACATTACTTTGGCAACACAGGTCTGTCCAATCAAAACTATGGTTTTTCCAGTAATCACATATGGATGCGAGAGTTGGACTCTAAAGAAAGCTGAGCAATGAAGAATTGATGCTTTTGAACTGTGGTGTTGGAGAAGACTCTTGAGAGTCCCTTGGATTGCAAGGAGATCCAACCAGTCCATCCTAAAGGAGATCAACTCTGAATATTCATTGGAAGGAATGATGCTCAAGCTGAAGCTCTAATACTTTGGCCATCTGTTGGGAAGAACTGACTCATTGGGAAAGATCCTGATGCTCGGAAAGATTGAAGGCGGGACGAGAAGGGGACGACAGAGGATGAGATGGTTGGATGGCATCACGAACTCGATGGACATGAGCTTGAGCAAGCTCTGGAAGTTGGTGGTGGACAGGGAAGCTTGGTGTGCTGCAGTCCATGGCGCCATAAAAAGTTGGATACAATGAGTGAGTGAAGCGATGACATTTAGAGGCATTTATAACAGCATTTCCTATAAATTTAGTTTTCAACATTCGTTGAAAATAAGTAGTTTGAAATGATGCAGGCCAATTTGTTTTTCTATAGTCTTATGTTATGTTATACCAAGCAGTCCCCTTTGTATTGCCTTATGATTTATTTTATCATCCAGAAAAAGGACAGCAAGTAAATATCTTCAAGTCAGTTAGGAGTTGGAGCCTTTACCATAACCAAGAGAGTAAAGTAAATACCTAGATATAGACTAGGGAATTGTTCAAGCTTAGAATGAAAGAAAAAAAATAATACCTTTTCATAAATGTTTAACATTTTATTTGTGTCATGGAAAACAAAAATTACACGAAATATTTCTAGTGCCAGTTCTCATGGCTCTACAGACATAGAAGTTGCTCAGTAAATGTTTTGATTGTTAGTCTGAAAATCTCTATTATCAAAGACACAGAGACAATAAACATTCTGTCTTCCATCGCATGGCAGTGAAGACCTTTTCTGCCCTTAAGCTGATGATTCTGGCATTCTCTTCAGTGTTCCCTGGAGTGAGTCAGCATTAAGGCTGATTAAGCCAGTTGTTAAAATTAAACTGTGCTTGTCAAAACAAATGAGTATGTGCCAACAAAAGTATCTGAGTATATTTTTCCTCATTCTTTTTGTTTTCTCTCTTTTCATAGCTATTTATTAAGGAGTGGTGATTAGTAGCCTCAACATATATATCAATAACTAGTAACTAGATGGATGGTGATAAGCTAAGAACATATACCAATAATTATTATATGAGAAAAGACAATGCATATGCTATTTTCTCCATATACTAAACAACAACAAAAAATGCTTTCCACCAACAAAGAATGTCTTTGATACATTTTTAAACTTTGAAAATAACTGAATGTCTCAGTAGAGGCAAGAATATCTTGTTTTGGGGAGATAACATGGCTTGGTGGAAGGAGCACTGTGTACTCCAAGGTAAAGCCAATGGTTGGCTTCCGGGCAGCAGGGCAGGGGAAGTGTGAGAAATTGTTTTAACAAGAATACAAGCTCTTTGAATTTGCCCAGTGAATTAAAATTTCTAGACTTCAATCTCTTAGAAAATATAAGTGAGAAACACTTTCACTGCACAGTGTATTTAAAAAAAAGGAAAAATCCATTGCTAATGTCTAATATTATTTTTAACTAATTCTCATCCATCTGCTTAATGAGAAATACACTCACTATTACCACTCCTTAGGAAGGTATAGTCTGATTTGGTGAATAATTACTATTTCATGTTAGGTGTTTTACCTTTAAACTTGAGAGGGCAGCATGTACATTTTATAAGCTTCTTCCTATTTCTTCAGTCTTTGGATTCTTTTGACAATTTCCATGAAAATAAAAAGATACCAATAAAAGAATCTTTGGTCTCTGAAAAATGTAACGGCCCATGGAATAGTAAATGTGACTCCAAGTCTGTTGATTCTGAGGAAAAGGAAATAATGGAAAAGTCAAGGATTCAGTTTATTAAGGGTATATTAAATGTTCTTCTAAAGTTAATTTTATTATTCCCTGAGAACTTATATATTGCCTACTTTATTAAGTTGTTAGGAAAAATTACTTCCAATCAATGGGCAAGTTATCTATTTTTCCAATTAGCAATTTAAAGTTTAAAGAATAACATAAATTATTTTTTTTTCCTATTGAGTAGCATCCATAATTTCTTAAAACTTTACTTTCTTCACAAACCACTGATATCATAGCTGAAAGACAGCGTATTTCATCAATTGTAAGCTGAATTTTTATTTATAAATTATGTTAACATTAATTAGCATTCCTATGTGCTCTCCCCTCTGCTTAACTACTTCAAAAACAATATATTACTTTGTTCTTGTTGTTCAATTCCTCAATTGTGTCCGATTCTTTGTGACCCCATGGACGGAAGCACCCAAGGCTTCCCTGTCCTTCACCAACTCCTGGAGCTTGCTCAAACTCATGTCCATAGGGTCGGTGATGCCATCAACCATCTCATTCTCCATCATCCCCTCTCCTCCTGCCTTCAGTCTTTTCCATCATCACTGTCTTTTCTGATGAGTTGGCTCTTCACATCAGGTGGCCGAAGTATTGGAGCTTCAGATTCAGCATCAGTTCTCCAAAGACTCTTCAGGACTGAACTCCTTTAGGATGGACTGGTTTGATCTCCTTGCAGCCCAAGGATCTCTCAAGAATCTTCTCCAACCTCACAGTTAAAAAACATCAGTTCTTCAGGGCTCAGCCTTCTTCATGATCCAACCCTCACATCCGTACATGAGCTTTGACTATACAGATCTTTGTTGGCAAAATAATGTCTTTGCTCTTTAATACACTATCTAGGTTTGTCATAGCTTTTCTTCCAAGGAGTAAGTGTCTTAATTTCATGACTGCAGTCATCATCTGTAGCAATTTTGGAGCTCCAAAAAAGGAAGTCTGTCACTGTTTCCATTGTTTTCCCATTTGTTTGCAATGAAGTGATGGGAGTGGGTCTCATGATCTTAGTATTTTAAATGTTGAATTTTAAGTCAGGTTTTTCACTCTCCTCTTTCACTTTCATCAACAGGCTCTTTAGTTCCTCTTTGTTTTTTGCCATAAGGGTGGTGTCATCTGTGTATCTGAGGTTATTGATATTTCTCCCAGCAATCTTGATTATAGCTTGTGTTTCATCCAGTGTGACATTTCACATTATGTACTTGGCATATAAGTTAAATAAACCGGGTGACACTATACAGCCTGATGTACTCCTTTCCCAATTTAGAACCAGTCTTTTTTACCATGTCCAGTTCTAACTTTTGCTTCCTAACTTGCATGCAACTTCCTCAGGAGGCAGGTGAGATGGCCTGGTATTCTCATCTCTTGAAGAATTTTCCACAGTTTCTTGTGATCCACACACTCAAAGGCTTTAGTGTTGTCAATGAATCAGAAGTGGATGCTTTTGTGGAATCCATTGCTTTTTCTATGATCCAACAGATGTTGGCAACTGATCTCTGGTTTCTCTGTCTTTTCTGAATCCAGCTTGAACATCTGGAAGTTCTCAAGTTACATACTGCTGAAGCCTAGCTTGGGGAATATTGAGCATTTCTTTGCTAGTGTGTGAGATGAGTGCAATTGTAAAGTAGTTTGAACATTCTTTGGCATTGCTTTTCTTTGGGATTGGAATGAAAACTGACCTTTTCCAGTCCTGTGGCTACTACTGAGTTTTGCAGACTTGCTGCCATTGAATGCAGCACTTTCACACCACCATCTTTAGGATTTGAAATAGCTCAACTGGAATTTCATCACCTCCACTAGCTTTGTTCATAGTTATGCTTCCTAAGGCCCACTTGACCTCCCACTCCAGAACGTCTGGCTATAGGTGAGTGATCACAGCATCGTGGTTACTGAGTCATTAAGATCTTCCTTGTATAGCTCTTCTGTGTATTCTTGCCACCTCTTTTTAATAAGTTCTGCTTCTGTTGAGTCCATATACTCTGTCCTTTATTGTGCCCATCTTTGCATGAAATATTCCCTTGGTATCTCTGATTTTCTTGAAGAGATCACTACTGTTTCCCATTCTATTGTTTTCCTCTATTTCTTTGCACTGATCACTGAGGAAGGCTTTCTTATCTCTCCTTGCTATTCTTTGGAACTCTGCATTCAGTTGGGTATATGTTTCCTTTTGTAAGGGATTTGAGTTAGGTCATATTTGAATGTCTAGTTGTTTCCCTTGCTTTCTTCAATTTAAGTCTGAAGTTTGCAATTAGGAGTTCATGATCTGAGCCACTGTCAGCTCCTGATCTTGTTTTTGATGACTGTATAGAGCTTCTCCATCTTTGGCTGCAAAGAGTATAATCAATCTGATTTTGGTTTTGACCATCTGGTGATTCCATGTGTAGAGTTGTCTCTACTGTTGTTGGAGGAGGGTGTTTGCTATGACCAATGTGTTCTCTTAGCAAAACTCTGTTAGCCTTTGTCCTGCTCATTTTGTACTCCAAGGTCAAACTTGCCTGTTACTCCAGGTGTCTCTCGACTTTCTCCTTTGCACTCCAGTCCCTTGTGATGAAAAAGACATCATTTTTGGTGTTAGTTCTAGTAGGTCTTCCAGGTTTTCATAGAACTATTCAACTTAATTTAAAGTATTACTTAATTTTCCCCTGAATTCTATTCAACAAATATCATTTCAATGCTTGAGAATAAGTTACAGGCCTGGGCACCAGAATGATAATGAATAAATAGAAAACTAAAGGGAAAAGAATAAATAACTCATATAAAGTTTTATTTATTAGAAAGTTAAAAGTATTAGTTGTTCAGTCGAGTCCGACTCTTTGTGACCCCATCAAGTGTAGCCCACCAGGCTCCTCTATCCATGGAATTCTCCAGGAAAGTATACTAGAGCAGGTAGCCATTCCTATCTCTAGTGGATCTTACTTACCCAGGTATCAAACCAAGTCTCTTGCATGGCAGGTGGACTCTTTATCATCTGAGCCACGAGGGAAGCCCTATTTATTAGAGGGGACCATTATTATTCTTGTCCTCCACAGGAAGAAACAAGAAATCAACAGAGACTAGGTGTCTACCAGTGAGTGAGTGACTTAGCCAGAATTTTAATCAAGGCCTGACTCGACTTGAAAGCTCTAACACTTTACTATAATACTTCTCACTTTGTAAACCTAGTAGATATTAAAAATTAACTACACTTCATCTCTTTTACTGAATAAAATTATTCATTTTATGTTTTAAATCTTAAAATATCAGATTTTATACTATCCAGTCACTTGACCCTCATTGAGCCTCCAGTGACCATGGGTTACTAAATTTGGGTCTTCAAGGATGGACAAAGGCCTGGTATATAACAGAATTTCCAAAAATATTGATCGAATTTGGGCTTTTACCTTGGATGAAGCCAAAACCTTAGAAGGTAGGGTGAGTTGTTCAGGATTGTACTGCTACAAACCTATGGTCATCTTTTTTTTTTTTTTTGAACATGCTATGTGTACCTCTCACTTTCCCTATGTGTTGCTATCTCAGTCCTTCATCGTTTCTTGAATTTTTCAAGCTCCAATTTTTCACCAAAAAAAAAAAAAAAAAAAGCTGAATGGTGACTGCATTCACCATTACTCCTACATTTTCCTAATATTTAGATCTCTCACCTCTCTGTCACTTTATCCTCATAACTCTCTCTACACTAAACAATTGGTAGTGGTGGTTTAGTCACTAAGTTGTTTCCGACTCGTGTTACCCCATGGACTGTAGCCTGCCAGGCTTCTCTGTCCATGGGATTCTCCAGGCAAGAATACAGGAGTGGGTGGCCATTTCCTTCTCTCGGGGACCTTTCCAACCCAGTAATCAAATCCAGGTCTCTTGCACTGCAGTCAGATTCTTTACCAACTGAGCTACACGGGAAGAAAGTTTACATTGCCTCAAATTGGAAGGGTTAGGTGAAGAGTTTCTAGATAAGATCTTACCACTTTTGACGTTTTTAGGCTCATTTCAGAAGCTGACGATTGTCTACATATATGCATATATATGCATATATATCAGCATTCAGTGTTAGTCATTCAGTCATGTCCAACTCTTTGCAACCCCGTGGACTAGCTTGCCAGGTTCCTCCGTCCATGGGATTTTCCAGGTAAGAATACTGAAATAGGTTGCCACTTCCTTCTCCAAAACAATTGGTACTCAAATGTCAGCATGTGCTACATAGCAGAAAGATTTTAAATTTATTAAATTATTTTCCAAAGAGTTAAAGACAGAGAGAGAGAGAGTTAGCACTTATCTCTTGCAAATTTTATTTATCATGTTTTGCCTTTTTAGAAATAATTATTTTTTTATATGGGTCTCTCACTGTCTCCTAATTTGTAATATGATATTTGGAATGGGATCATGTGCTATTTCTTTCTCTATGCTTTGCAGCCTATAGCAAGGAAACTCATGTGCAATAAATTCTCAAGAATTATATAATGAATTTTTAAGTTTTTCTTCAAAAATTTTCTGTTGGTGAATCTAAAATTTTGAGTGATCTGCTTGCTGCTGCTACACTAAGTCCCTTCAGTCGTGTCCAACTCTGTGTGACCGCATAGACGGCAGCCCACCAGGCTCATTTGTCCCTGGGATTCTCCAGACAAGAATATTGGAATGGGTTGCCATTTCCTTCTCCATGAGTGATCTGCTTAGGAAACATTAAACATTTTTAAATTTTCTTTATTTTTATAAACTCTGCTTTTCAAGTCTTTGATGAGCTAGTTGCTTTTCTAGTTTTTCTTTGCAACTAAAATGATAATTAAATGCCACTAAGCATTACTATTTATCTTCTATATGTTCATATCTTAAATTATCCATAAGTCTGTACCAGTTAAGAAATGTTATCAATACAGCTTAATTATGGTTTATTACATACCATAAGCCATGGTCAGTTCTACACAAAGATAAATAAATATCTTTTCAGAGAAGCAATGTTTTTAGGTCTTATTAATTTTTCTGAATAAATGACAAAAAAGAAAACAATTGAAATAGTATATGAATTAAGGTAAAGGTAAAAGAATATATAAGACATTTATTCCTATATTAGTTCTATATCCATGTGATTTAGATAGCCAGTTAATCAGTGAAAGATACAATAAATATATATTTAAACACCAGGTTGACCAAACAAAATTATTTCTATCATTATTAGTGCTAAAATCCATATTTTAAGATAAAGTACATATAGAAAATATCTCAAAACTCTTAATTCTGAATTTCTGAGTTCCTGAATACATTATCATGAGCCCCATGCAAAAGAGGATGGCAAGAAAACCTCTTATTCTAACCTCTGAAAGAAATTGGAGCCTATTATACAGAGTGAAGTGAGTCAGAAAGAAAAACACCAATACAGTATATTAACGCATATATATGGAATTTAGAAAGATGGTAACGATGACCCTATATGTGAGACAGCAAAAGAGACAGATATAAAGAACAGACTTTTGGACTCTGGGAGAAGGTGAGGGTGGGATGATTTGAGAAAATAGCATTGAAACATGAATATTACCATATGTGAAACAGATCACCAGTCCAAGTTTGATGCATTAAACAGGACACTCAAAGTCAGTGTACTGGGATGACCCTGAGGGATGGGATGGGGAGGGAGGTAGGAGGGGTTTCAGGATGGGGGACACATGTACACCCATGGCTGATTCATGTCAATGTATGGCAAAAACCACCACAATATTATAAAGTAATTAGCTTCCATTTAAAATAAATTAATTAATTTAAAATAATAGATGACCGAAATAGAAATCCACAAAAATCGACATAAACATAAAGAGAAGTATGTTGACATTGCATTTACTAAATATTGAAAAATAAAGATGATACTGAACACATTTCTCCATATTCAATATGTAAGTGTAATTTTTTTGGTTTCAAGATTTGACTACTTGGTGCTTATTTCCATGAAGATTCACTCCAAGGTCCCTGTTAAAACTAAATCCAAATGGTGACCTGATGGTCCTCATCTTTCATTCATCTGTGGTATGCAGACCCGCTGATTTCATTTGCAGTCACAATCTCTTCGACCAACCAAAAATAATGTGAATCAGTTAGAAGTTATTCTGACTGACCAAACATAGTCACTCACTGATGATTTCCTCTTACTACTTTATTTTTATAACAAATTAAGAAGCAAATTTGTCATGAGCTTAAACTGTCTCATTTACTTGCCCTGACAGCAGTTCATTCTTTGAACTACATTTTGATGTGTGAGTCAGAGTATTGCTCATTATTACAAATAAACTTCCAGGTTCTAACTATTTTAGGTCTTAGTTTTATTATCTGCTAGGAGAACAAACATGAATACTATCTTCAATATCCTTTCAGCTTTAGATTTCTGATTTATTTTCTATTCTTTAATCATGATTTAGTTTCAAGAGCTAAAGAGAGGTGGGAGGGGGGTCCAGGAAGGGGAACACATGTAAATCCATGGCTGATTCATGTCAATGTATGGCAAAAACTACTACAATATTGTAAAGTAGTTAGTTCCCAACTAAAATAAATAAATTTATTTAAAAAAAAAAAAGAAAGACTATAAAAGGTTCTAGTCTATATGCTCATTAAATATGACAAATTTATGTCTCATTCTTAGTTATTTTAGATAATCCAACTTGTTTTGCCTAGTACTATCACTTTTCTGTAAGATGCATTCAGTCAACTGACTACCCAAACTTTTCACATGGTGCTAGTTATAAACTCTATACTATTAAATTCTTGCAAACTGCTTGAGCCTTTTTTTTTCTTTTGCATATATTGACATTTTTTAGCACGTGGATGCTATACTACACTCTCCATATGTCATAATGAAGAAAGGGCAATTGACTTCTAGATTTGTTGCTTTCTTATCATGAGGTGTTTGTGGAAGAAAAGCCTCTCTAGAAAATAAAGGAAACACTTGACCTCTGAAAGCTCTTTGGAGCCTATAATTATAAGAAGAGCTATCTAGAAATGGTAAACCCTGCTCCAGTGTCACCAGGACACTAAAACAGCAGTTGTGATTATTTCAGGAAATCTGGTGGTGGATAAGGTTGAAGAGCAGTCCTCAGTGTCTTTCACATGTCTACCCAGAGACCAAAACTGAAAGAAGGCAGCCAACCGGGTCAAATTAAACCTACAGAAATGGAGTTAGTTTCCCAGTTTCAAAGATGTCTCATTAGAATAAGTGGCAAAAGTAAGAAAATCAAAAGGAAGAAAGAAAATAACAAAATTAAATCCCTTTAAGTTGAAATCATTGCCTTAACTCTTAGCCCTAAATAAAAAGAATTTGGTTGACACATCTTTTATCCTGAACCAAAGAGGTGTTTGAGAGTATACCCATAATCTAGCCACAAAGCACAGCACTGCCAAATCTTCAGGTTTGTCCCAGCGGAGACTAAATTCACACAGAAATATATCTGGAACTTAATTTAAACAATTTTGATAGAACATTGGAATTTGTAGTACAGATCATTTTATATTTTGCCCATTTGATTTGTGATGATGGAGTTATCCAAAATTTTAAGATAATATAAAGTGTTATTTAAGACCAATTGTACTTGAGAATATAATTATAACAAAGAAGTATATTAGAAATCTTATGAAGAAGGTGAGATCTACCTGTTCTGTGAAAGGGAAGAAATCAGGAACTTGGGTCAGAAAAGAGTATAAAGGATAATGCATTTGATTTATCTGAAGAACAATGCAATGATTTATCTGATAGCAAAACAATAATCAAGAGTGGGGTTTATCAGAAAAAAAATCAAAATTATTCCAGCAAGATATAGTTCAGAAATAAAATATTTTAGAATATTTTTTAAATTCCTCTATGTTTTCTCCTCTGACGTGCCCTTTTATATTTGACTTCATTCAGTTTCTTTCCTACAAATCCTATAGCATCTGGCACTTGATTTTGCTGCAGCAGTAACACCAGGATTTTTATATCATGCTAACTTTGCTGTCTCTTCAAATGAGCCTCTATTGCATGTTTTCTCAACATTTAACACAAGACCTATCACACAGCAGTTACTGAATAAGTTTGTCAAAAAATTGAATTGATACTGCACTTAAAAATCTTTAAAGTTGTAGTTAAAAGCAATTCAGTGATTAAAGCAGAGATTTCAAAAAGCAGAAAGTTCTACTATCCACAATTAATTTATGTTTTTTTTGTAAATTAACAGTAAAAGATAATATTCTTGTCCCTAAAATGGAAGTGATTAATATACATTTCTTGGCATTTTTTTTTCCTACCAGACATAACATTTTTAAAGACTCCATGAATAATTACTTTTAGGTAATAGTGGGTCAAATAATATTAAAATAGATTTCTTTCATGTAGGCTCTCTCTGCAAGTGGTCCAATAAAGGATAAGTAATTGCCAAGATTTGATCAAGAAATAACAACTGAAGGGCACATAGTTTTGAGGGCATTGCCTTGCTGCAGCCCCTTTTTTCTAGCAAAGCAATAGTGCGATTCTTTTCTACTTCATCCCCCTCTCAAAAGAAAAAAAAGAAAAGAAATGGCAACTGGAACTATGAATGTTTGTAACATTCTTTGGAGTTGTCTTCATCAGAAGATAATATGTAATTTGTACTACAGACTTGATAGCCTTTCTTTGATATCATATATATTTAGAATTGGGAGAAGGCAATGGCACCCCACTCCAGTAATCTCGCCTGGAAAATCCCATGAACGGAGGAGCCTGGTGGGCTGCAGTCCATGGGGTCGCTAGGAGTCAGACACGACTGAGCGACTTCACTTTTCACTTTCATTCATTGGAGAAGGAAATGGCAACCCACTCCAGTGTTCTTGCCTGGAGAATCCCAGGGACAGCAGAGCCTGGTGGGCTGCCATCTATGGGGTCGCACAGAGTCGGACACGACTAAAGCGACTTAGCAGCAGCAGCAGCAGCTCCCTGCATTTTGCATACACTGAAGCTTCAGGAATTTTTACATTATATTTATCTACCTCATTTGTATTTGCTTCTTTTACATTTTTGAAATTTTAGAGCAATTTCAGGTGCTGAGATTTCCCATATATTCCCTGCCCTAACACATGTGTAGCCTCCTTCGTTATCAACATCACTCACTAAGATGTTACATTTATTAGCAAGTATGTACCTACATTGGCAAATCATTAAGCTTTCTCTGGCTGATGTACCTTTTACGGGTTCTGTCCAATGTGTAATGAATGTATCCAACATTACAGTACATTCACTGTTCCCAAAGTCTCCTGTGCTCTGCTTATTCACCTTTCCCCTTCATACCACCCTGGCACTGCTGATCTTTTTATATTGTCTCTATGGTTTTTCTTCTTCCAGATTTCTTTCCAGGTTGCCTTTTTTCACTTATAATGCATATTTAAGATTCATGCATGTCTCAATAGCTCATTCATTTTTAGTTCTGAATAATATCCCATTGTTAGTAGATACCACAGTTTATTTCTCTGTTCACCTACTGAAGGACTTTTTAGTTGCTTCCAAGTTTTGGTAATTATAGGGCTGCTATAAACACCTGTTGGTGGATTTTTGTTTTTCTGTCCCAATGCCATACCTTGTCCAGAAATGTATACAAAAGGAATCGCAGAGCACATAATTCTGATTTTTGAATCCTTTTTTTTTTCCATTTTGCATAGTACACTTGAGACTTACCTATTGTGTATCACTAGTTTATTCCTTTTCAGTGCTGAGTAGTATTTCATTGTATGAGCCTGAGCTTTTTCATCTATTCAGTGAAAGTCAGTTAGATTGTCTTCAGCGGGAAGATTATGAAGAAAGCTACTGCAAATGTTTGTGTATAATTTTTTGGTACAACCACAAATGTTCGTTGCTCTTAGGCTGAGATTGCTGGGTCATTTGATGAGCAGATGTTTGTTTAACTTTGTAAGCAACTGCAACAATGTTTTTCAAAGTGACCTTAATATATTATAATCTCACCAGAAAGAAATGAGAGTTATATATCCTCTGATCCTGAAGGAACTTGTCATAATCAATTGCTTTTAGTTTTAACCATTCCATAGGTATATAATAGTATTTTATACATTTAATTTGTATCTCTCCTGTGTTACTAAAGTGAAAGAGAAAGTCTCTCAGTCGTTTCCAACTCTTTGCGACCCCCATGGACTATACAGTCCATGAAATTCTCCAGGCCAGAATACTGGAGTGGGTAGCCTTTCCCTTCTCCACAGGATCTTCTCAACCAGAGATCAAACCCAGGACTTCCACATCGCAGGTGGGTTCATTACCAGCTGAGCCACAAGGGAAGCCCAAGAATACTGGAGTGGGTAGCCTGTCCCTTCTCCAGCTCTGCTTCTCTTGTCCCTTCTCCAGTGCATCTTCCTGACCCAGGAATCCAACCAGGGTCTCCTGCATTGCAGATGGATTCTTTACCAACTGAGCTATTAGAGAAGTCAAAGATGCTGTCTTTTTGTGTGTTTCTTAGCCACCTGTATAATTCCTTTGACAAAGTATTTATTCAAATATTTAACTGTTTTTAAAATTGGGATAATATTTTATTATTATTTTAATGATTTTCAAAAGCTATTTATTTATCATAGATACAAGTGATTTAACACATATATTTATTGGAAATATTTTCTCAAGTCTACAGCTTTCCTTTCATTCATTCATTGACGTCTTTTGTAGAACAGAAACTGATAATTTTGATACTGTTAAGTTGACCATTTAAAATATATATCATGGTATTGATTTTTGTCTATCTTATAGTGTTATTTGATCTAAAAGATAAAAAAAATCATGTTTAAGCATGTATGTTGTATGCAAATTTAAACAGAAAAACATGCAAATATTCTACTAAGTAACACTATTTTTAAAGCAGTTCAAACAAATAATTATTAAATACTGAAAAAAAGAACTGTCTTCAAGATTGTTGAGGCTTATAAAATGTTCCTCAGGTTGAGCAGCTTATTCTACACTATTTCAATGAGAAATAGTCAAGTAATAGTCACAGAACACTTGCTTGAAACAAACTGCTCAAAATTTAATGATTGTCAAAGCATCTATTTGTGATTTTAAAAAGTGTCTTGATAATATCCTTAAAGTGTTATTATTACATGGGATCCTTCATTTTATTCATTTGTAACAGAGATGATTTTATCATATAATTTTGAGAATATGTGCAAGTTTTATCATTTACCATCTGAGATTACATTCAGTTCAGTTCAGTTCAGTCGCTCAGTCATGTCCGACTCTTGAGACTCCATGAATCGCAGCATGCCAGGCCGCTCTGTCCGTCACCAACTTCCGGAGTCCACCCAAACCCATGTCCACTGAGTCAGTGATGCCATCCAGCCATCTCATCCTCTGTCGTCCCCTTCTCCTCCTGTCCCCAATCCTTCCCAGCATTAGGGTCTTTTAAAATGAGTCAACTCTTCACAGGAGGTGGCCAAAATATTAGAATTTCAGCTTCAACATCAGTCCTTCCAATGAACACCCAGGACAGATCTCCTTTAGGGTGGAATGGTTGGATCTCCATTCAGTCCAAGGGACTCTCAAGAGTCTTCTCCAACACCACAGTTCAAAAGCATCAATTCTTCTGCACTCAGCTTTCTTCACCGTCCATCTCTCACATCCATACATGACCACTGGAAAAACCATAGCCTGGACTAGATGGACCTTTGTTGGCAGAGTAATGTCTCTGCTTTTCAATATGTTATCTAGGTTGGTCATAACTTTCCTTCCAAGGAGTAAGCATCTTTTAATTTCATGGCTGCAGTCACCATCAGCAGTGATGTTGGAGCCCCAAAAAATAAAGTCTGACACTGTTTGCACTGTTTCTCCATCTATTTCCCATGAGGTGATGGGACCAGATGCCATGATCTTAGTTTTCTGAATGTTGAACTTTAAGCCAACTTTTTCACTCTCCTCTTTCACTTTCATCAGGAGGCTCTTTAGTTCTTCTTCACTTTCTGCCATAAGGGTGATGTCATCTGCGTATCTGAGGTTATTGATATTTTTCCCAGCAATCTTGATTCCAGCTTGTGTTTCTTCCAGCCCAGCGTTTCTCATGATGTACTCTGCATGTAAGTTAAATAAGCAGAGTGACAATATACAGCCTTGTCGTACTCCTTTTCCTGTTTGGAACCAGTCTGTTGTTCCATGTTCGGTTCTAACTGTTGCTTCCTGACCTGCATACAGGTTCTTAAGAGACAGGTCAGATAGTCTGATATTCCCATCTTTTTCAGAATTTTCCACAGTTTATTGTGATCCACACAGTCAAACGCTTTGGCATAGTCAATAAAGCAGAAGTAGATGTTCTTCTGGAACTCTCTTGCTTTTTTGATGATCCACCGGATGTTGGCAATTTGATCTCTGGTTCCTCTGCCTTTTCTAAAACCAGCTTGAACATCTGGAAGTTCATGGTTCACGTTTTGTTGAAGCCTGGCTTGGAGAATTTTGAGCATTACTTTACTAGCTTGTGAGATGAGGGCAATTGTGTGGTAGTTTGAGCATTCTTTAGCATTGCCTTTCTTTGGGATTGGAATGAAAACTGACCTTCTCCAGTCCTGTGGCCACTGCTGAGTTTTCCAGATTTGCTGGCATATCGAGTGCAGCACTTTCACAGCATCACCTTTGAGGATTTGAAATAGCTCAACTGGAATTCCATCACCTCCTCTCAGCCCTGCTGTGCCTACGCAGCCGTCACTCCTTGGACGTGGGGTAACTCCTCTCGGAGTTATATTAATATATCTCAAAAATATTCACTGCTAAACACAAGATAGCCAAGGCACTATATGAGGAAACATACAGGGTTCCTGCAGTTGAACTAGATATTGTTAAGGGATTTTTTAAAGGAACTTCAATTTGAGAAACTGAAATAGCTGGAAATACATATGTAGTGTATGAATAAAAGGTTGTCAAAGTGAAAACTAATAGTAGAGGTCAAGATGACTAGTGGATTATGATAATAACATATTATGTATCAACAGAAAGAGTGAGAGACATTATCACTAATGTTCTTTTGAATTGAAGTAAATCATGTAGTTCGGTAAGTATATCTTATGATTATCTTTTTGGTGAACCCATGTCTCAGAGGGAATAATAAATAAAAGAGAAAAGTTAAAGGGCAGTATAATTTGACTTGTGACTATGCAGTTCAAAAATTAAATATAAATAAATGGGTAACATATAGATGATTAGAAGAAAAATTAAAATATCAAAACTAAGATGTGCACATTTTTTATCACTGTGAAGATTGTATAATCAGCAGATATAATTCATCAATCATTCTAGGTACAGTAAAGCTTCAAATCGTTTAATTTATATAATAAAATACAAGAATACAATTATGCTATGTTTGAGTCATATATGTTTATTTATCAAAATATTTTTTTCTACTTACCTGTAAACTTTATCAATGCCTGGGGAGTTCTTTAAGCTTCCTGTAGAAACTGCATTTAAATTTTCCTTACCTGATGGGCAATCTGTTTTCATCTTTAAAGAATAAATTAATTCAAATGTGTTGAGTCCTACAATTCTGAATAAGGATTTCTGGGTAAATTGTGTCCTTAGTAGAATTCAAAGATATTTTTTTCTTATATTTAAAATGCAGTTGGTCAGTAGTTACTGAGTTTTGAGGGAGGGCAGTTCTATTGGAGGACACTTACAAATGTTAGAAATCATAAGTGTATGGGGAAAGAGGAGTACAAAAAAAAGGAAACTACAGAAGTTGTCACATCTCACCACATGGGACAATGTCTACACTACCAAAGGTTATGTCAGATTTGCCATTCAAATTTACTCAGAAGTAAAAAGTTTTATTGAAATAAATGAAAGGAATAATTGTAGATTATGTTTATTCATGATTGGAACACCTATATCATATTTAGTAATAGGATATGATTAACATATAGTATTAAATGTGTACTATAAGGGAGGTGGGAGGGGGTTCAGGATGCCAAACTCATGTTCATCCATGGCTGATTCATGTCAGTTCAGTTCAGTCACTCAGTCGTGTCTGACTCTTTGCGACCCCATGAATCGCAGCATGGCAGGCCTCCCTGTCCATCACCAACTCTCAGAATCTACCCAAACCCATGTCCATCGAGTTGGTGATGCCATCCAGCCATCTCATCCTCTATCATCCCCTTCTCCTCCTGTCCCCAATCCTTCCCAGAATTAGGGTCTTTTCCAATGAGTCAACTCTTCGCATGAGGTGGCCAAAGTACTGGAGTTTCAGCTTCAACATCAGTCCTTCCAATGAACACCCAGGACTGATCTCCTTTAGCATGGACTTAAAAATATCTTGCAGTCCAAGGGACTCTCAAGAGTCTTCTCCAACACCACAGCTCAAAAGCATCAATTCTTCTGCACTCAGCTTTCTTTACCGTTCAAATCTCACATCCATACATGACTATTGGAAAAACCATAGCCTTGACTAGACGGACCTTTGTTGGCAGAGTAATGTCTCTGCTTTTAAATATGCTATCTAGGTTGGTCATAACTTTCCTTCCAAGGATTAAGCATCTTTTAATTTCATGGCTACAATCACCATCTGTAGTGATTTTGGAGCCCAGAAAAATAAAGTCTGACACCGTTTGCACTGTTTCCCCATCTATTTCCCATGAGGTGATGGGACCAGATGCCATGATCTTAGTTTTCTGAATGTTGAGCTTTAAGCCGACTTTTTCCCTCTCCGCTTTCTGCCATAAAGATGATGGCATCTGCATATCTGAGGTTATTGATATTTCTCCCAGTAATCTTGATTCCAGCTTGTGTTTCTTCCAGCCCAGAGTTTCTCACAATGTACTCTGCATATAAGCTAAATAAGCAGGGTGACGATATACAGCCTTGACATACTCCTTTTCCTATTTGGAACCAGTCTGTTGTTCCATGTCCAGTTCTGTCATTGCATGGCAAAAACAACTACAATATTGTAAAGTAATTAGCATCCAGTTAAAATAATTAAAAAAATAAACCTATGTAGCAAATATTAAGTGAATTTGCTGTTAAATTACTATTTTTAAATAAAAATCTTCATTTTTTAGGTGAGATTATAGATTGTATTCACTTACTAATATTTGTTAAGTATTTGCACACTTCTCAAGAGACATGGCAAGGGTGTATTTTTTTTTAATTTATTCTTTAGATTTCCCATTTTTGCTGTGATGCATCAGATATATTTTACGAATATTTGAAGAAATATCTCATTACGGAAAGATGTCCTTTAAATTTTGCATAATTGTAGTGTATAAACATTCATAATATTTATAATTCTTTTTATTGTGATAATAGCAAAAATTTTATAGTGTACGTATTATTAATGTTTTAGGGTTATAATAATCAACTCTGGATATCCTTTGGAAGGACTGATTATGAAGCTGAAGCTCCAATACTTTGGCCACCTGATGCGAAGAGCCGACTCATTGGAAAAGGTCCTGATGCTGGGAAAGATTGAGGGGAAGAGGAGAAGGGGACGACGGATGGTTGGATGCTACACTGACTTAGTGGACATGAGTTTGAGCAAACTCTGGGAGATAGTGAAGAACATGGAAGACTGCCATGCTGCAGTTCATGGGATCACAAAGAGTCACACACAACTTAGCGAATGAACAACAGCAAAGATTTATAATATTCACACATCTAGATTTGAGTCAATAAAAGATATGTTGAATTAAAATAAAGCAGCAAAGAAAAACATTTCAATTCCATATGTTATTTCTACTAATTTTGTAATAATACATCACTTATTTACCAGGCAATGGACTCCAGAAGGGCAACGGATAGGAGGTGGAGAATGGTAAGGCCAAGTCTCAATGGAAACCCGAAATATGTCTTCCTCTGACTCTATTCTATGAAATTTTGAAAACTCCTTAATATTCTCATTCTTCACTCTTCCTGCCACCTATTGATGACAGTGTCAATAGCAGCAAGTAACAGCTAGGCCCCCACAGAAATTATCAATCCTGATGAAGGCTATGAATATATTTGTAAACAATGTTGGACATGCCAAAGAAGCTAATAGTTTTACTGTTAGCTATTTTCTGATGGCACTGATGTTGAAAGCACTAATCTTCAATGCTGCAGAAACTGCAAAAATTCTAATGCCATTTTGCTTTCTCAAAGTTATACAGATTGTGCAATGGCATGTATAAAAACAAAGAATTTTTTTCTTGCTCTTTTATTACAGGTTACTCGGGGGTTTTGTTTACTTATTAGTTGTTTTGTTTGTTTTTCTGCTCTGCACAGCTTGTGGGGTCTTATGTCTCTGACCAGAGATTGAACCTGGAACCTCGGCATTGAAAGTACAGAATCCTAACCACTGGATTGCAGGGAATTCCTCAAATTTCTCAATTTAAGATTAATCAGGATATTGAAACAGGAAAATATGTGTGCTAGGCCCTGTGATGTCTTGAGAATTCATCTTTCTTTTAAGTTAAACACTTTTAGGCTACATTCATGCACCTTCAGTCTTTTCTAAGTTATTCAGGTCTCAGAATCTCCTTTATTTCCTTATGTAAAAATAATGAGGTTGGGGGTAGGACAGGAAGGCACACCACTAATCCCCATGCTTGCCTAGACATGCCCGATCTCTGGGAAAAATATACATTAGGGTTAATATAAGACCCTGTTACAATGAACTTTATTTACTTTCCAAAATCATTTACAAAATCTCATGAACATCAAAATTTAATCTATCTAAAAATGGCAACATAATTCCCATAAATTTAATCTGCAGCCTATAAATCTTTTTAAAAGAGTTCCCAGCTAGATGACATAAAGATAGTATGATCATAGGAAATCTCAAAATTGAAATTGGAAGGGCCAATGCATGCCTTATTAGTAATTTTTCAGATTGTCTGGGCTAAATTCTTTGTGAAATATTTCAGGATAGATATTATGCTAGATAAGATAGAAAATGTCTCAATTGACATTTAAATAATGCATAAATATGGAGTAAATCCTACTCAAGTTAAAGCTATATTGTCTTAAAAATAATCCAGCTTTTGTATTATTAGATAAATCTGAAGGTAAAATTTGGATTGGTACAAATAAAAGCAAAGATTTAGTTTTCTTTCTCTGATTTTTAAAATGAAGTTTGTAGAAGAAGGACTTGGCTTCGTACCATACACTTTTGAAAAATACTGGTGACCTAGAGGCAAATGACTGGGAACTTTAAAACTATGTGGATGATAACACAGCTGGTAAGTGTTTCCGGAATGATTTTCAGGAGGTTATAAAAATATAAACACACTTAAAATTTGGTCGTGATTTAGTAAATATGTAAAAATTAAACGACATTCCTCAGAGTTATCATCACTAAGCTCTTGGCATGGTGTCATTTCATTTGGAATGGTATAATAGCTAAAATATATGGATGAAGCAAATGCTGACTTAAAAATGAATACATTTCATATTACACCAGAAAAACTATTCCTGAGTTAAGCTTTTGGTACATTTTGTGTTTATGTTGATAAGGAAATTTTTCTATTGGGACTTCATTGGGATACAATAAGGCCTGTTAAGTGGCCCTGACAACATCACAAATCTAAATTTAGATTGGCCTGAATTTAGAGAAATGCTTCACTGTCTAAAAGAACTAACATACACCAGTCACAAATCTCCAACTCTGCTATAACTAGCTCATCTTACCTTAGAAAACAGGACTTGCTAACCTTACCAAGAAATTCCCAGACTTCAAGTCTATCAAGCTGTTTCTGCATTGCTGCTTCCAATACTCTATAAAAGTTGCTCTTGCCCAAATTCCTTAGGGAAAACTGCTCCACTGTTCATGAGGCATCATACTGCTCAAACCTATGGATTCTTTTCCCTTAAATAACAGACAACAAACTCATTGCTAAACTGTCTTATTTTTGACAATGTGATGAGTTCATTTGAAATTCTAATTCAAGATTACATGAGTTGACCATTTACCTCCCAAGAGAATAAATATATGTATATATTTATATTTATAAATATATAAGAAATATATATTTCTTTGCAATATATAGCAAAGAGATAAGCAATTTTCACTTTAAAATTTTACTGAAGAATATAATTTTTCAAATAAAGTACCAAAATACATATACCCTAATATTCTAATAATCTGTTTGGTAACATATTTCTATTATATAAGCATAGGGAGTATTTTAGGGCTTCCCAGCTGTCTCAGTGGTAAGGAATCTGCTTGTCAATTCAGGAGATGTAGGTTCAATCCCTGGGTCAGGAAGATCCCCTGGAGGAGAGCAAGGCAACTCACCTGAATGTTCTTGCCTGGACAATCCCATGGACGGAGGAGCCTGATGGGCTACTCAGGTCAATAGGGTTGCAAAACATTGGACACGACTGAATAACTGAGTCCACATGTAAATATTGTAGTGTTATAATTTAATAATTTGGATTTTGAAATTCTTTGGAGGGCCAGTCCAAGTATGCTTATGTCCTGGATACTTATCTCAGATTTTATTTCCAGTATATGAGCTGTTAAAGAACTTATGCAAGCACGTGTGCTAAGTTGCTTCAGTGATGTCCAACTCTTTGGGACCCTATGGACTGTAGCCCACCAGGCTTCTCTGTCTATGGGATTTTCAGGCAAGAATACTCAAGAGGATTGCCATGGACTCCTCCAAGGGATCTTCCTGACCCAGGGATTGAACTCATGTTCAATATATGTTTCCTGCAGTGGCAGATGGGTTCTTTACTACTAGTGCCACCTGGGGAGCCCTAGGGAGCTTATATCAAACAAATAAAGCAACCAAATCACTTAGTTCACTATTAAGTTCATAGGACTTTCCTATCATGTTGTTTGGTAAGACATTCTCAATGAAGGAAGCGGTGTCTGGATTGACGTTCTAGTTGAAGCTTCTTATCTCTCCATGCATCTGCACTTTGAGTAGAATAACGTGTGTTACCTTTGCCTTTCTCTACTCCACTTACTTCAGTAGCAGTATACTTCCCTTTGACAACTTGCAAGAAACTTAACTTCTACATAGACTTCATTCCTTATTCTTTCTAGTAGATGTCTCCTTTTCAACAAGCTTTGATATATGGTCTATAGAGTAAAGTTTAGAATTTAAAAGCACCATTTCTACTTAGGGGCTCATAGTTCTTTTTCATGTGGTATGATAATGAGACTTTGATTTTATTCAGTATGCCGTTCATGCTAGCTTAGCCACTACATTTCTCATAATTTATTTTTGAAATTCACTATTGATATAAAGAAGTACTGGTATAGTACCCTAAAATGATCTTGAGAGCTTAAAATAATTTGTCTGTGGTTAAATAAAAATAAGAGACATATGGGATAAATGAGTCTTCAATACAGTTTTACGTGTATAAAAGCATAGGGGTATTCTTTCGGATAAGGGTCCTGCCAAAGCTGAACACACTAAGAAAAGCTTGATTTGTAGCATGTTTCTGGATTTATATATTTATTTATTGTTGTCTTAGAGGAGAAAGCAACCTGATCAGTGGAACTACCATAGACAATGTGCTTAAATAATTATGCATTATGTGTTTGTATGTATGTGTATATATATATATATATACACATATATTTATAAACTTGAAAAGCATTAAATAATATGTATAGTGTCCTTTCCTTCACATACATAAGTATATAAATATATAAATGTATTATACATACACTAGAAAGTGTATTTATACATTTATGCATTTGCATTCAATTTTTTGTTAAGTAAAAGCAATACATACATAACCTTGAAATATGTTTCTGTATTAAAGTGTCATTTCAGAAGACCTACCATACAATGGATTGTTTACATCATTTTCTATGTTCTATTAGACTGACTTTTTACCGCAAATTTCCAAATTAGAAAAAAATCAGACCACCTCATTTCTGTATAATAAAGGGCTTGAATTCCATCACTTCCATTATACATAAATTCAGGAGAGGAGGATAAACCATTTCTCTGATTATTTTACCAAATGCTCCAACCTACTATAGAAGAGAATGAGTCCTAAGATTAGAAAGTTTGACTATAGCATCACTGTTTAACGTGTGCACACATAAATACACACACATGCATGTACCTGCACACACACACACACACACACACACATATTCCAACCAGAACATTTCCCCATTGTTGAGAAATGTTCTTCCTGTCTAAACAGTGGATGCTGACCCAGTGAGCTTTTCTTCAGTTTGGTAGATTGTATTCCCATTTACCTGCACATAGTCACTCATATGACAACAGCAGGTCTTATTATTTAATATAGCTTTTAAGAAAATGGAGACTAAGAATTCCAAAATGACAATAAACCATTTAGTTTTAGTTAATTTTATGACATATCTGGTTTTAGCATTTGTAGCTGCAATAAAACATATGTTAACTCCCTAATAAAACCTGAGTGATGCTGTATCTGTCACCTCTTTCTGCATTGGAAATAGTGCACAAGTTATTACCTTGAGAACAGTTGTTTCTGTCTCCTGTGCAGATCCGTATCACTCTCCAATTTGCATTCTGATAGAGAAGTAACAAATGTTACTTAAATCCCATGAAGTATGTTAATTATACCAAGCTTCGTGAAAGTATGGGTGAGAGAGCTGGAAGGAATTCTACAGCTGCATCTTGGGTCTTTTGAGCATATCTTGCCATATCAATGTCTTTTTCACTTAAATGATAGCCTTACAATTTCTTTTTTCCCTTAAGTGGTATTCCCTGAATCTCAGTGATAGGTAAAAGCTCCCACAAAACTAAATAGATGTACTTTGGAGTTATTTATACAAATTACATTGATATCTTCAGATAAACAAGTCAAAATTCCATTTTAAAGCTGAATTGAACTGGGAACCATGTCTTGCTGGTTTTACTTAATTATAACTATTTTCTCTCATTTTCTTCGTGTAAAGTATGAAGGATAGAGGATGGGAAAAGGAAATAAGCTCAGATCTTTTTCTCATGCTTATAAAGGAAAGATAGTCTCTGGAACTTCACCATGTAAACACCCATTGTTGAGCTCTATGTGGAAAATTGGAGATGATCCAGTTTTTCCCAATTACATGTATTTGAAATTGACAACTATGCATGGGTAGAGAGCATTTAATAGGATTCTTCTTGTTGTCATTTCAGAAAAAAAGGGGAAAAACCTCACATATTAAAGTAGAATTTTAGGTTTTATTATTTCCAATTTTGTTGCTGCTTAAAATGTATAGACTTGGTATAGTGGTATGGGATGGTAGTCTTGGAATCATTTTCAAGAATTAGACAACTAGCTTGGATTTGATTCTCTGCTCCATCACTCGCTACCTGTAAGAACTTGACCAAATTAATTAAAGCTTCTGTGTCTCAGTCTCCCCACTTGTTACTAAGATAATAATGTTACCTCATATGGTTACTATGAGAAATAGAAATATTAATATGAGTAATATGTTTATGCCAGGATTTGGCTCGTAAAAACCACTACCAAAATGTTACTAGTTGCTATTACAAGAATCTTAAAGCAGTGGTGGTCACATGCATTGATATTAGGCAGTTAAATGGAGGAAGTTCAAGCAAGCATTTCTTACAGAGGAATTCTTATTGCACTCATATGCAAAATACTGAATTTCAGTCTCCCACCAGGGACCATTCTCCACCCTCAGATAGCACCAGCTCTTAGCAAGTCACTCTGCAACTGGGAAAACTTCAGCCCATTGGAAATCTATACCACATGTCAAACCCATCTGGGAGACAAATCTAATCCTTTTGGTTAAAAATAGCTTGCAGCAGCCTGCTGTCCTTAGTTTACTAATATTTGGAAGAATGGTTTGGTTTGGCAATCAATGTCCTAGAGACACCCAAGACCTTGACATGATCGTTTTTCTTTGAAGCCTTAACAAGGATTACTGCAAAAGCAGATATCCAAAATTTTACATAACGACTTGCTGTGTTACTTGTCATTGACGTTATCGGGCTAGAAGCATATCATCTATGTTTACTAAGGGTCATTTTTAAAATTTTACTTGCTTGGATTTAACTTTTAAAACTTCCAGATTTTATATATTCATGCTGAAGTGACTTTTTTTAATGAAAAATCAATGCACTTTAAACAAGGTTATAACAGAAAGTATATACTGCCCTGTTTAGTACTTTATCATTTACCAAGTGCTTTCATATATGTCATTTCACTTGACATAAAAAACAAGGCTATAAGCTATCAAGGGAAGCTATATTAAGACCATTTAATAGATGTGGGTGGAGTAGGAAATGGAAACCCACTCCAATATTTTTCCCTGGAGAATCTCACGGACAGAGAAGCCTGATGGGCTACAATCCATAGGGGAGCAAAGAGTTGAACGTGACTGGGCGGCTGAGCATGCAGAACAATGGATGTGGGTGTGAGGTGGTTATTCTACAAGATGCCCTCATATTTTTAAAATCACAAAGCCAGTATGTGGGAGAATAGAGACTTAAACATTAACCACCTGCCACCAAATCCGATATTCATTTAATTATATCAAATATTTAGGAGAAAAATGAAAATCCTAATATATAAATTGCTGTTGTTTAGTCACTGAACCATGGACTGTAGCCCACCATTCTCCCCTGTCCGTGGAAATTACCAGGCAAGAATACTGGAATGGGTTGTCATTTCCTTCTCCAAGGGATCTTCCTGACCCAGGGATCAAACCACATCTCCAACACTGCAGGTAGATTTTCTGCCTCTGAGCCATGAGGGAATTCCAATATCTGATGGCTATACTTAAATACTTAGTCCATTTTAGATATCACAAATATTAAAACTAGGCTATCACTATAATTTTGAAAATGCATGCATATAAAATTATAATTTTAAACTTATTGTCTTTAGAAGATTTCAACACACGTAGTGACAATTATATCTTATAGAACAAAATAAATTAGAATAAAGCAATAATTGAATGATGAATCCTGTTACAATAATTTTATCAAGGACATGCCATTTTCTGTAGAGAAAATAGCTATATTTTAAAAAATAGGTTTTAAAAGCACAACTCAGACCAAATGACATTTGATAATAGTCCATTCAAAATAATATAATTTAAATAATTCAAAGCAACATGATTCATTTTATAAGAAGCCAAGGCATGTATTTGTAATGACTGTGAAGAAATATTATTAAATGAATATATGATGTTAAAGACTTTGCCTTTTTAAAAATGAAAATCTAAGAAATACAGTTTAGTTCAGTTCAGTCACTCAGTTGTGTCTGAATCTTTGTGACTGTAGCACGCCAGGCTTCCATGTCCATCACCAACTCCCAGAGCTTGCTCAAACTCATGTTCATCGTGTCTGTGATGCCATCCAACCATCTCGTTCTTTGTCATCTCCTTCTCCTCCTACCTTCAATATTCCCTAGCATCAGGGTCTTTTCCAGTGAGTCAGTTCTTTGCATCAAGTGGCCAAAGGATTGGAGTTTCAGCTTCAGAATCAGTCCTTCCAATGAATGATCAGGATTCATTTCCTTTAGGACGGACTGGTTTCATCTCCTTGCAGTTCAAGGGACTCTCAAGAGTCTTCTCCAGCACCACAGTTCAAAAGCATCAATTCTTCAGCACTCAGCTTTCTTTATAGTCCAACTCTCACATCCATACATGATTACTGGAAAAACAATAGCTTTGACTAGACGGACCTTTGTTGGTATAGTAATGTTTCTGCTTTGTAGTATGCTGTTTAGGTTGGTCATAGCTTTTCTTCCAAGGAGTAAGAGTCTTTTAATTTCATGGCTGCAGTCACCATCTCAGTGATTTTGGAGCCCAAGAAAATAAAGTCTGTCACCGTTTCTGTTGTTTCCCCATCTATTTGCTATGAAGCGACAGGACTGGATGCCATGATATTAGTTTTTTGAATGTTGAGTTTTAAGCCAACTTTTTCACTCTCCTCTTTCACTTTCTTCAAGAGGCTCTTTAGTGCTTCTTCACTTTCTGTCATAAGGGTGGTATCGTCGGTGTATCTGAGGTTATTGATATTTCTCCCAGCAGTCTTGATTTCAGCTTGTGCTTCATCCAGTCCAGATTTTGCATATGTACTCCACATAGAAGTTAAATAAGCAGGGTGACAATATACAGCCTTGCCTACTCCATCCCAATTTGGAACAAATGTGTTGTTTCATGTAAGCTTTCTTTCTTTCTTTTTATTAAGGTTCTAACTATTGCTTCTTGACATGCATACAGATTTCTCAGGAGGCAGGTAAGGTGATCAGGTATTCCCATCTCTTTAAGAATTTTCCACAGTTTGTTGTGATCTACACAATCGAATGCTTTGGTGTAGTCAATAAACAGAAGTAGATTTTTTTTCTGGAATTTTCTTGCTTTTTCTATGATCCAATGGATGTTGGCAATTTGATCTCTGGTTCCTCTGCCTTTTCTAAATCCAGCTTGAACTTATGGAAGCTCATGGTTCACGTACTGTTGAAGCCTGGCTTGGAGAATTTTGAGCATTAGTTTACTAGCATGTGAGATGCATGAAATTGTGTGGTAATTTGAACATTCTTTGGTAGTGTCCTTCTTTGGGATTGAAATGAAAACTAACTTTTTCCAGTCCTGTGACCACTGCCAAGTTTTCCAAATTTGCTAGCATTTTGAGTGATTGAGTGCAACACTTTAAAAGCATCATCCTTCAGGATTTGAAGTAGCTCAACTGGAATTCCATCACCTCTGCTAGCTTTGCTTATGGTGATACTCCCTATGGCCCACTTGACTCCACATTCCAGGATGTCTGGCTCTAAGTGAGTGATCACACCATTGGGGTTATCTGGGTCATTAAGATCTTTTTTGTATAGTTCTTCTGTGTATTCTTGCCAGAAAATACAGGTTATAATCAATAAGAGTATTCTGAAAGTTCCTAAACTGAGAAGAAGAGTGGTATGATTTCCAGGAGGAATGGATGTCTAATTTCCTCTTAAAAGTGAACTGCATGTCACCCTTTCTGATTCTTCTTCTTAATTAACTTATTCAATCAAAAATTTCCTAGATGAATTATAAAACCAAATTTGTCAATATGAAGTTACATGCTTTGACATAGTGTTTAGGCCCAGAATTCATTCATTCAACTGTTATTTTTTGAGGATCTGTCATATGGAGGGATTCTGCTAGTTTTAAGCATGGAAAGTTGAATATAGGATAGGCTAAATGAAGTCACGGATATCCAGAACACCAAGGCAGTCACAAAAACAGATGTGGTATACAAAACAATGACTATGGAAGAGCATAAGAAAATGGCATACTTGGAAACACAAAGAACAAAGGTACTTAAAATCCTAGTAGAAGAGCTCAAGAAAGGTTTCCCAGAGGTGATGTCATTTGAATTAAGTCTGAAAACTGGATAAGACATATGTACCAAAGACAAGCAATGCAGGTAGATAAGGCATTTCAAAGTAGCCTAAAAATGCCACTGAGATGGCAGTGATTTTAAATTTTACCCACATGGTTTTGCAAGGAATTAAGATCAATTTTATCCCATTTGCAAATGAAGTAAAAAATAGGGAATGACAACATAGAAGATGGTATTAATGACAATTATTTTAGCAAATCAGTAAGGTGGACCTTGTTTTGAGCTGATATGACATGTACTATTAATAATAGAGGATATTGTGCATATTTTTTGTTGTTGTTTAGTCACTAAGTCATATCCAACTCTGTGACCACATGGCTTATAGCCTGTCCGGCTCCTCTGTCCATGGGTTTTCCCAGACAAGAATACTAGAATTGGTTGCATTTCCTTCTTCAGGTGATCTTTCTAACCCAGGGATCGAACCTGTGTCTCCTGCATTGGCAGGAATTAGCAGGCAGATTCTTCCACCAGGGAAGCCCCTGTTGTGTGTATATACCTCTATTAAACCCAGAGGGATTCCAGAAAGCACTTCTCTGTATGCAGCCAAGTTAGTGAGATATGTAGAACATGAAGTTTGGAACACGGAGTCTTCAGCAATGGAGACAGACTTTTTCTGAACATGGCTTGAGGCAGTCTTGTATCAGAATAACCTACAGTGTTTGCTAAAAATGCTTGTGTAGAACACCTCATCCAGAAACTCTGAGTCAGTAGGTCTGGAAGTGAAATTTAGCAGTTTCAAATAACAGTAATTGAGATGTTCCAAGAAGACAGAATGAACTGAGAATAAAAATGAGAATACCATCAGCAGCCACTCATATTTAATGATAAGAAGGTTAGGCTGGACGTTTTCATGAAAAACAAATAACAGGGCTATTTTGGATCAATTAGTTTCTTAAGGATGAGTGTATCTGCATTTGAATGTATCTGCTGCTGCTGCTGCTAAGTCGCTTCAGTCGTGTCCGACTCTGTGCGACCCCATAGACAGCAGCTTACCAGGCTCCTCCATCCATGGGATTTTCCAGGCAGGAGTACTGGAGTGGGCTGCCATTGCCTTCTCTGGAGTGTATCTGTGCATGTGTATATATAGCACATTTATTGACACACTGCTGATGGTTTATCTTGCATAGCCCAATGATTATATATATGTAAAACCATAAGAATAAACCAGGTATTTTATGAAATTTGTACAGGACTTTTGTAAGAGTTGAGAGTAACATTTTCATTAGCTTCTGCTCTTAAAGATTAAGTTTACACCTGGACATCAAGTAACTTTGTTTACTAAAAATCTAATCTGTATTTATTTGTGCTCTATGTGAGTGGAGTGTTGTTATGTAGAAATGTGAAATTCTACTTCCGAGTGTAATTCTTAGAATCCCTATAAAAATAATCTCAATAGGTAATGGGAATAGTCTACCCTTGAATATTCTTGTGGTGGGCTCAGTTGAAATTTCCCTGAACTTACAATAAAACATGAAAAAAAAAAAACCCTCTAACTAAATACAAAGCGCTGATTGGATTCAGTTTAGAAGATAATGTATGGGTGAAATGTTTGTATTTTTAATATCTCTGAAAAACACATAAAAGAATGAAGAGTGGGTAATCATTTTACCTTCAATAATAAATATTACTACGTTCAATTATAAGGTTGTTATAAAATTATTTTTTGGATGCACATTATATGGTGACTAGCTGATTAAGACTTGATAAATATTCTGTAATTAGATAGCAAAGTTGTATTGTTTTACAAATCATACATGTTATTTATAGTGTTTAGCTCATCTCCATGGGGGCCCTGAAAACAAAAACTCTGTCTACTGAAATCGAAACCGTCACTCTACTCTTCCCCCTTAGTTAATTTATGTTTACATTGGAATGTTCACAAGGTGGTAAATTTACTGATATTTGCCCTATTTTTTAAATATACTAGTATTTTTCATAATTATAGAATGTTTTTCACTTAGTGTGCATGTGTGTTTGTGTATATGTAAAATTGTGTTTCATTCCTCCTTCCTGAGCTCAATGTATAGGAAAGAATTTTAAGTCCTAATTATTTCCTAATTCATGTTGTTATGGCTAAACTACTTGCCTCCTCTAAACTGAAGATGGTAATAATATCCAGATTTGGGGTCTGTACAACCAAATATGAAGATATTAGATTTCTCATAGACTGAATTCATATCCTCCAGGCTTTGTCACAAGTTATAATTTCCTTGCTTTTCTTTTTTTTTTTTTTTTTTTTTTAATAAATTTATTTATTTTAGTTGGGGGCTAATTACTTTACAATATTGTAATAGTTTTTGCCATACATTGACATGAATCAGCCATGGGTTTACATGTGTTCCCCTTCCCGGACCCCCCACCCACCTCCCTCCCCATCCCATCCTTCTGGATCATCCCATTGTCCCGGCCCTGAGCCCTTGTCACATGCATCGAACATGGAATGGTGCTCTGTTTCACATATGACAATACACATGTCTCAATGCCATTCTCCCAGAACGTCCCACCCTCACCTTCTCCCTCAGAGTCCATAAAATTGTTCCATGCGTCTGTGTCTCTTATTCTGTCTCGCATATAGGGTTATCGTTACCATCTTTCAAATTCCATATATATGCATTAGTATACTGTATTGTTGTTTTTCTTTCTGGCTTACTTCACTCTGTATAATGGGCTCCAGTTTCATCCATCTCAGTAGAACCGATTCAAATGTATTTTTTTTAATGGCTGAGTAATATTCCATTGTGTATATGTACCACAGCTTCCTTATCCATTCGTCTGCTGATGGACATCTAGGTTGCTTCCATGTCCTGGCTATTGTAAACAGTGCTGCGATGAACATTGGGGTACACACGTCTCTTTCAATTCTGGGTTCCTCGGTGTATATGCCCAGCAGTGGGATTGCTGGGTCATATGGCAGATCTATTCCCAGTTTTTTAAGGAAAAAATTTTTTTTTCTCTTCTTTCCTTTTTCTTCAAGTCCTCTATTACACCTTTAACTTTCATTTTCATAACCCACTATTAACTTGCAAAAAAAAAAAAAATAATAATTTCCTTGCTTTTCAAATGCCCACCCAGCTGCCAACCAATTCGCTCTCCTTCCTGAGAGATTATTACAAGAGTACTGCAGTCAAATGTGTGCTAAGTCCTGGCTTGAGTTCCACAGGAAACACCCGATCTCTCTCTTGTTAGTTAATATATACATTCACGCTGACTTCTTTATTCCCTACTCTTCTCACCCAAATTCAGAGGAAAAGGTACATCTTCAGAAATAACACCATGGATACTGTTTTTTAATGCTCACTCTTGTTTCAAATAACTTTCCAACACAGAGAATTGTCATAAGCCAAAAAATCAAAATGCAAAGCCATATGCATTAAAAGACAATATAAAAGATAAATCCAGGAAGAATATGATAATTTTGTCTCAAGTTTTTCTCTCAAACATTACCCTTAATACAAATTAATCATTGCATATTTGATTTTTCCCTTGGCGTATTACCTGAAGTTAGAGTGAGGTGGAAAATTGGTAACTGAAACGAACCAAGTGAGAAAAAGTGTTTTCTAAATTGAAAATTTTAGAATAATGTGAGTCATTTCTATTATGCATCATGAATAGAAACAGCAGTTTCATACAATTTGGAAGTATACTTATCTTTGTACCATTAAAATATAAAGTTTCTTGATATGACAAAGCAGCAAACCCAAGCAGCTCTAGAGTACAGGTATCTCTGGTTTTTCAAAAGCTCACTTTTCACCACTTTGCTTTTACAAGCGACCTATATTAGGGCCTGGAGAAGGAAATGGCAACTCACTCCAGTATTCTTGCCTGGGAAATCCCATGGACAGAGGAGTCTGGCAGGCTACATAGTCCATGGGGTCACAAAGAGTCAGAAACGAATGAGCATGGACGTCTATATTAGTACCTATTTTAGATAACTGAAATAAAGCCAAAGAGGATTTTCATTTTATGAAAACAGTTAAATATTGAGGATGACACTCTGCACTTACTGCTCAGGGAGCAGTCACAGGGGCACACCAAGAGCAGAGAGAGGGCCACCGCCATGCTCCTTCCTGTGAGCTACACTCCGCATTTTGGCGTTAAGCCGCCACAGCTTTGAACTATGTCTGTGAGCTTTTGTGCTTGATCTGGGTTTATTTTGTGCATCTGTTAGCAAGTTATATCCTTTGGCAATTGCTCTTTCATGCCATTTGGCTTACAAAAGTTTTCTTGGAAACACTCTGGAATATTGGGGGAAAACTTGTATCTGGAAGGTACAGAGTCAGGGAAAATCAGTATATTCAGTTTGGCCTTTTCTGTCTTGTTCTTTCTGACAGCATATCCTAATAATCAAGTCTGGGGTTAGGGATGGGATGGTGCCAGCTTTTAAAGATAAGAGGGTTTCTTTGAGAGAAATGAATGACTTATTTGCACATATGATGAAGTAAAATGGAAATTAAAAAAAAAGTAAATTCTATTTGAAAAGATGTTCTGAAAAATGTCATTATTTTTAGGAAATATTTTTCTGAATTTAAATTATTCCATAGTAGAAGAAATCTGCTGCTAATGTACTGAAGTGCTATTTCCAGTGGTTTGAAGTCTTCCTGTAATAATGAAATCCAAAGTGTAGCCCTATCTTATGTTTATATTTTCTTGATTATTGCAGTCAATGGTGACATTTTTGCTGATTCAATAATGCCTATAAATGATTCCTGGCCCACATTTAATTAATGGTGACAAGAAAAATTATGGCAGAACTGTAAATGGAAAGACACCTAATAGGTACATCATCAAATCTCAGAAGTAATCTGAAATTACCAACACTGCATCAAAGAATTTTCCAGAAACATATGCCGATATAATAAAGATAAATTCTATTGTCTGAGACAGATGTTTAACACCTGTCAGGGAAACATCCCTCTCAGCATTCATCAATCAAAACCTTTTAGGACAAGCACATATTCTATGAAAATTTTCCCAGATAGACACTTTAATCTTAAATATAAATTTAAGAGCCTTAAAAAAATAACTTTTTCAATACAGATTTTGTTGAACTGATATTTAAAAATATACATATATATCCTGTGTAGGCTCTGCAGAAAATTCCCCCAAATGGATATATTTCACTTTTTAAAACATTTGCTTTCATGCAATTAACTTGTAATATTTTTGTTTCATAATAAAAATTAGAATTTCTAAGATTGAAATAAGTTCCAATATTTAAACTCCAAAATATCACATTGCACTTTTACAGAATAAGAATTATTCATTTGATCAGATATTAAGTAGGATTTAAGTATGCTTTTTTATCCTTCTGGTGTTGATTATTAATACTTTCAACTTTTACCTCTTATGTAAATTCCTTAATTCCCCAAAGGAAAAGCAAGTCCTTTGAAAGAATTATGTGAAATAGATTTATGTACTTGCAAGCAATTCAGGTAGTGTACTGCAGAGTGAAAAATTTAATAAAAGGTGATACTTTTAAAAGTACTGTAAGATATACTACTAATCGTTCCTTGAAGTTTCTATACATGTGGCCACATCACATAACTGAATTCATCGAAGCATACCGTAATTATTCAAGAAATATTTTGTGAAAAATAACTTTTAAAATAGCAAAATTACTTATAACATTTGATGCTACCTCATATTTTTTTCTTTTGTCACCTGTGAAATATTGAATCATTCAGAAAAATGCAATCCCTAAATTTTCAGTATTTCATCCACCAAATCAGTTCATTTTCTTAAGATTATAGTTTTTAAACAGAAGAAACTTATTCATGTTGAATTAATTGTTGAGTAATATATATTGTTGAAAATATTATATATACATATATATATATACACACACACATATTTGGGGGGCTTCCCAGGTGACGCTAGTGGTAAAGAACCCACCCGCCAATGCAGGAGACATAAGAGACGAGGGTTCAGTCCATGAGACTGAAAAAATTCCCTGGAGGAGGGCATGACAGAGGAACCTGGCAGGCTACCATCCTTAAAGTCGCAGAGTCGAACATGACTGAAACGACTTACAAGAATGCATATATATGATATAAGCCTCCAGTAATCTCACTTTTAAAACTCAATAGGTAATATAATTCTTATTATTTTTTAAAACCTACTGGCTAAATGCCAAATTTTGAGTAAAAAAAAAAAGAACTGTTATTGAAGATTGCTCAATAAACCTCCTTTTCTGTAAAAGGTGATCTTTATGATGTGTCTGGTCAGCATGATTTAAATCAGGAATTTCTTTTTGTACTGAAATCACAGTTTTCCATAGAAGCTAATGAAGTTCTCTCTGTTTTGCTCAACTTGACATCTTACTTTCAGCTCTGCCAACACTACATTAAATTTCTCAGTAGCCTTGCTGACTGGTAGAATTTGGTGTCCTTCATTTGATGTTTGGATTGGAACTAATGACAATTTATCCAGGAGTTGGAAAGAGTAACAAGATCTCCTTTTGGGAACTTAGAAAAAATATGAGGGGGGAAAAAAAAACAAACTTTAGATTACCAGCAATTTCTTTCTAAATGGTGCATTTTCTCCTTTACTTTCTTGTTTTTGAACAAATTTAATATGACATTTTCTTTTTCCAGATATGGTGAAATGAGGCAATGTACTATGTAATATGCTGGTTATTTAGTTGTCAATCAACATCTCTGCCGACAAAGATCACTGTAGAGCAATATTTATTAAAATGCACCTTTTCCCTACGCTGTTCAAAGATCTTGATCTGCATTAAAGTTATGAGCTGATACTTGTGAAAGATAATGATTTGTTTTTTGCTTTCCTCTTCCAGAATCACTGTTAAATTTGCTCATTGCTTCAAGCTAAGGTCACACAGCACTCATGCTCTTATTATAACTGACAACTACATCTTGGTTTGAACTCCAATTCAATTTGCACAGGTTTTCCTTTACACATTTTTCTCATATATTAGGCAAATAGAATTCTCACACAGTCTTAAATCAGTCAAAGGGCAGATAGATGTTTTGTTATATAGGCTCCCTCAAAACAGCTCAGCAAAGAGCTCTGCTAGGGCTATAAGAACTCTGATTCCCTTTGGGCAGGAGCTTGTCACCATGATTCACTGAAGAAGTGTTATTTTTAACATTCTATATAATCAGTAATATTTGTTTGCTATGTGCGTTGAAAATTAGTATCAGATACTGGCTTCAGAACTGTCTCTGAGCAAGAATTTCAGAGATTCTAAGGAGAATGGATGCTTGTGTTTCAAAAAGATCATATAAATCTGCCTGAGTAAATTTACCTCTCAAATCAAAAATGATCCCCAGTGCTGAGAGCGACAGATTGATCAGTAGCTTCTGGCTGCAATGACTCTTGTGATGTCCTCCCCATTGCAAGGTTCTGAATGCACTTCTTTCCACAACTCCTGAATGGCCCCTTCTCTACACTCCTTACTTCACTTTAGCTCCACATAGATACCCAGATTTCCTCTCCTGTTTCTGTTCCTATCAAACGATTCAGTATTTCATCTGTATCCTCCACTTCCTTTTTTCCCCCTTTGTCCTAAAGAACCCCTTGAAAAATAAAATAAGAATAATATAATGTCTATTTTCCCTCCTCTTTATTTTAGCAGAAAGTGATCATTACTACAAATTTCAAGTATGGACAATACTTAATAGTAATAATTCATATTTAATACTGATTTAACAGCTACTAAGCTATTTGTTAAATATCAGTTGACATAAAAATCTGAATGTGCACATTTATATCATACTTCTCCAGACCCCGTAAGGTAAGAGGCAAAATGTTGCATTTCAAAAAAGTTATTATTCCTTGCATTTCCTCTTAAAATACTTTTATGGATCTCTACACTGCCAAGCCTTTCCCTTTAATGTCTCATAGGTTTATTATTTCTTGGAATATCTAGGATCTTCTGAGATACTTTAACCAAGACTACCCTCTCAGCTACCAAAAGGCATTTTCTGTTTTATTCCGATCTTTTTACCTTGCGTTTTCTATTCACTGTATATCACCTTTTCAGTTAGTCTTTCTCTGACACTGCCTATTTAATATCCCTACCCAATTTATTTAATCAATTCAGGCTACTGCTGTTGTTCAGTCACTAAGTTGTGTCCAGCTCTTTGCAATCCCATGGACCCTGGAACACAGCAAGCTCTCCTGTCCTCCACTGTCTCCCAGAGTTTGCTCTAATTCATGTCCACTGAGTTGGTCATGCCATCTAACCATCTCATCTTCTGCCATCCCCTTCTTTTGCCTTCAGTCTTTCCCAGCATCAGGGTCTTTTCCAATGAGTAAGTTCTTCATATCAGATGGCCAGCTTCAGCATCAGTCCTTCCAATGAATTTTCAGGGTTGTTCTCCTTTGGGATTGACTGGGGTTGATTTCCTTGCAGTCCAAGGGATTCTCAAGAGTCTCCCCTCCTCCCAATACAGGGTACTCCAGCAAAATACCACTTACTGAGTAGCTTATTAAAACACAGAAATTTAGTGCTCACAGTTTTGGAAGCTGGAAGTCAGAGTACCAACACGATGGGATGAAGACCGTCTTGCAGGTCATAGATTTCTTGCTTTGTTCTCACAGGGCAGACGGGTCCAGGATCTCTTTGGAGTCTCTTTTAAAATGCAGTAATATAGTTCATTGAGGCCTCTACCTTCAGGACTTAAGCACCTCCCCAAAGCCTCACCTCTTAATACCTTCCTTTTAAAGGGTTAGGATTTCAAAATATGAATTTTGGGGAATTACAAACATTCAGGTCATAGCAGCAGTCACTTTCTAATCCAATTTACTAATGTCAATGCTGTTTTTATTAATGACACTTATCATTTAAAACATTGTTTTAGTTATGTTCCTGTTTTCTCCTACTAAACACATAAACTTTATGAGAGCAAGAAATCCATCTTATTCATCACACTCTTCCAATTATTTTAAGATAAATAGTAGAAGCTCAAAAAGCACTTCTTGAGTGACTTTTAACAATGAATGACTTACTGCAGAGATAATTTCCTTAGCTACTTGACTTAAGGTTTCTCTGTATCATCAATTTTAACATATTCATTAATTATACATTCAACACACTCTTATTAAGTACCTGCTGTGTGCCATAAAATATTAGAGACATTAAAAAAGGCACGTAGCACATTGTAAACATTAAACAAATACTCCCTAAAAAGTATTTCCTATAATTACATTGAGTTAACCTCATTAGAAAATGTTGCCATAGGACAATTGTTAAACCCAGAGGTTTATGAAATGCCTTATTTCTTGATAATTTAATTTGGATAAAGTCAATCAATGACTTATATAAAAAACACCGCAATTTGCAAAAGTAATAATGTAAATATCTTAAATAAAGCTTTTTAAATTCCTTACATCTTACATTTTGCAAAATCAAGATTCGTTAGTTTACTGCTTATATTCTTTCTATTAAAATTCTCCAAAGTAAAATCATCATGTGACTGTACAGCAATATATAAGAGATGACATTCTTTTATTCTGATTTGTTTCCAAAGAGTACTGAGTGAGTTCATCTTTCAATTCTGTCTAATTTAAAATAAAGGATATTTTAAACACTAAGAGAATATACTCGAATATGAATTATTATCTATATAAAGTTAAATAGAGAATAAGCACCCTCAAATTCCCTTTTCATCAGTTCTCTGAGTATTTTAAAAGGCAGCACTGTGGTGCATTTGATGTCATTGTATTTTTCTTTAAAAAATTATTAAAAATAAAATATATGAGAGAAAATGTTCTTGTGAATGACTGTCTTAATCTGATAACATTTTTTGTTAATTTATATTAACAAAATCTGATTGAACACCTTTTGAAAGCCTAGTCCTTCTTTTAAAAATGTATTTTAATTGGAGGGTAATCACTTTACAGTATTGTGATGCTTTTTGCCATGCATCAACATGAGTCAGCCATAGGGATACACGTTTGCTCTCCATCCTGAGTCCCCACTCTGGCATCGCTCCCTACCTTATCCCTCCAGGTTGTCACAGAGCAAAGGCTTTGGGTGCCCTGCTTCATACATCAAACCCCCATTGGCTATCTATTTTATATATGGTAAGGTATATGTTTCAATGCTATTCTCTCAGATCATGCCACCCTCTCCTCTCCCACTGAGTCCAAGTCTGTTCTTTAGGTCTGTGTCTCCTTTACTATCCTGTACATGGGAAAGTTGGCACCATCTTCTAGATTCCATATATATGCGTCAATGTACGGTATATGTCTTTCTCTTTCTGACTTACTTCACACTGTATAATAGGTTCTAGGTTTATCTACCTCATTAGAACTGACTCAAAGCCATTTATTTTTAGAGCTGGATAATATTCCACTGTGTATACATAACACAACTTCCTTATCTATTCATCTGCCGATGAACATTTAGGTTGCTTCCATGTCCTATCTATTGTAAATAACGTTGCAATGAATATTGTGGTACATGTGTCTTTTTCAATTCTGGCTTCCTTGGGGTATATGTCCATTAGCAGGATTGCTGGGCCATATGGTAGTTTTATTCCTAGATTTTTAAGGGATTTCCATGCTGTTCTCCATGGTAATTGTATCAGTTTAAGAGGGTTCTCTTTCCACCACACCCCCTCCAGGGCCCAATCCTTTGTAAAATCCTTTGAAGGATGCAAAATCAGTAGATTAAAACACTTGTCTTGGAGTTCACAGTATAGTTGCCTAAGTAAAAAAAATAAGAAATCGTGAAATTTTTAGAGGAGAATTCTAAGATTCTAGATAAAATTCTAGATTCTAATAATCTAGAGATCATATCCCTCTAAGTAAGTTATTAGTTATAATAGGCACTTATGTGTTGGCATACTTTGGCATACATCATCGTCAATATAAACTATCATTTTTTCTAATTGCAATATCAAGCATGCAGAGAACTAAGAACAAAACAAGAAACATGACTGTGGAAAGATTAATCTGGCTTGACTTAAGTATGTAATATATTCAAGTGAACAAGAAACTCAGAGAAGGGACAACGCCCTAAGATAGATCTTGAATTCCAGAATGGTTACATGCAAGTGTATTTACAAGTGAGAAAAGAGTCAGTATCACATTTGTTTTTCTGGTAGTTTTTAAAGGTACACTGTAAAAATGTATTGAAATTTATTAGAAGGTAGACTCATCTTTGAAAATGAAGACTAATACTGATTAGATTCCCTGATGTGTCCTCAGATGAGAAATATATAAAAACTTTGTATATTGTGAGGAAAAAAGCAATATTTTAATTTCTAAATATTTTCTTTTTTCTGTGTCTTCTAAGAATGTTAAAACAAGATGTTATCTTTCATTCTCACTTTCCTTCACAAAATATGTTCTCTTCTAGAACATATGTTCGTTGCTGTGAATATAGATAGGCCCTAATCAATGTAATATTTTATAATAATATTTTATAATAATAATATGAAGCCAGTTATATTATCTTTTTCATTGAAGAAAATAACCTAATTCTGTGCCACAAATGATATCCTAGAGCAAAGTGGTGGTTGTGAGAACAACAACAACAATGAAAAACATCAATCTAAAATAATTCTCAAAAGAAGAGTTGGTTGTATTTAGTAATTGTGAGAAAGCCAAAAAGAAAGCACCAGTTCTGGTCTTTAGAGATCCAAATTCTTATTATATCTCATATAAAACTCTCTTCAGTATGCTACTACATTCTGTTACCATCATCGTTTTTATGTAGACATATTCCCTAATGTATCATAAACTCTATGCCATCAGAAACGTGTTTATTTATCATCAAATTTGTCCAAATCGCTGAATATGTTTATATACAGTTAAAATAATCTAATCATTTTAGTTAACTGAATGAAGGAGTGAGGGACTGTAATGGCATTCACCATGCACTCTCTTTTTGAGGAGAAAAGCAGGGACTCTAAATTAATGATGCTTTATATTTGCTGAATTTTAGTAACTAAAATACAAAATAAAAATGTTCTGCTTGTAGACCAGTGAAATAAAAATACGAATCTGAGGAAAATCATAGTTACCTGAAATCATAGTTATCATAGCAAAGATAGCTACCTGAAATCAAGTTTAGAAAGTTCAGTGTAATACATGAGTACCAATTAGCTTCTTCCAACACTGGGTGCTAAGGAAGGCAAATTTATTCAAAAATGTAAAAATGAAAATAAAGTCTTAAGTTTAAAGGTTATCCCCGTATCCAAGGTAAATAAGTACAAAGAAGCAAGATACTGAAGCAGAGAGAGGAAAAAAAAAATGAAAGAAATCTCATTACTTAAACAAATTGATAAAGAATACGAAGAAATCATAATTTAAATTTGAACAGTCAAAGAGAATAAAAAATATTTTTGTAAGGTCATTAAACTGAACATTATAAAGTTTTTGGTTATACTAAATACATAAATAAAGCAGTTTCAGTGAAGCAAAGTAAACACGGTATTCTGAATAAGGGAATGCAAAAACAGTGAAGATTTATCACAGATTAAAACCTACATTGCAATGACAATAATATCAATGATAAGAAGAAAAACTAATAGCACTAGAAAATGGGGAATAATGCAACACAAAAGTTAGACACTTTTAGAATTTATGAAAAATAAGAATGTACCAAGAAAAAAAGAAATGCATGAAAGCGGCATCATTCACAATCTTCAGAATGTAAAATGAAGGCGGGGCACATTAAAAAAGCCCAGTTATGCACCCTGATTTGAAGAGGAAAATCTATAGTTTAACATGAGTTGTGAAGTAGAAAGCCAGCATAGAATTCAGATGTGTATTTACCACTAAGCCAAAGAGGGATTTGAAATCTTCAATGCTAGGGTTTGTGTTAATAGCAGTAACCAATAGAGTGTACACTAAGGAAGAAAATCTTTCTAAGTGATCAATACAAAGACATAGAGGACAATAAAAAGAAAGACTGGAGATTTCTTCAAGAAAATTAGAGATACCAAGGGAATAGTTCATGCAAAGGTGGACACAATAAAAGACAGAAATGGTATGAACCTAACAGAAGCAGAAGATATTAAGAAGAGGTGGCAAGAATACACAGAAGAACCATACAAAAAATATCTTAATGACCACAGATAACCACAATGGTGTAATCACTCACCTTGCACCAGACATCCTGAGTGGGAGGTCAAGTGGGCCTTAGGAAGCATCATTATGAACAAAGCTAGAGGAGTTGATGAAATTCCAACTGAGCCAGTTCAAATCCTAAAAGATGATGCTGTTAAAGTGCTGCACTCCATATGTCAGCAAATTTGGAAAACTCAGCAGTGGCCACAGGACTGGAAAAGGTCAGTTTTCATTCTAATCCCAATGAAAGGCATTGCCAAAGAATGCTCAAACTATCTCACAATCGCACTCATCTCACAAGCTAGTAGAGTAATTCTCAAAATTCTCCAAGCTAGGTTTCAACAGTACGTGAACTGAGAACTTACAGACGTTCAAGCTGGATTTAGAAAAGGCAGAGAAACAAGAGATCAAGTTGCCAACATCTGATGGACAATAGAAAAAACAAGAGAGTTCCAGAAAAAGCTTCTACTTCTGCTTCGTTGAGTACACCAAAGCCTTTGTCTGTGTGGATAACAACAAACTATAGAAAATTCTTAAAGAGATGGGAATACCATACCACCTGACCTGCCTCTTGAGAAATATGTATGCAAGACAAGAAGCAACAGTTAGAACTCGACATGGAACAACAGACTGGTTCCAAATTAAGACAGGAGTATGTCAAGGCTGTATATTGTCACCCTGCTTATTTAACTTATATGCAGAGTACATCATGAGAAATGCCAGGCTAGATGAAGCACAAGCTGGAATCCAGATTCCTGGAGAAATATCAATAGCCTTAGTTATGCAGATGACAACACCCTTCTAGCAGAAAGTGAAGAGGAACTGAAGAGCCTCTTGATGAAAGTGAATGTGGAGAATGAAAAAACTGACTTAAACCTCAACATTCAGAGAGAAGAAGATGGCATAGGAGTAGATAGCTGTGGAGTTCATCTCTCTCCACGAAATCAGAATACACCAGAATGCATCAGGAATACACCTTCAGACAGAGAAGTGCATTCAGAACACTTGCTGAGACCAGACAGCAGTACCTCACCAGCAGAAAATAATATAGAGAACCACACAAAATTCAGTAGGATGAAGAACTAGGGGGGAAAATAGGAGTGTTAGTAGGACCGGACCTGCCCTCTCGGTGGGTGCGGGAAACTGAAGCAGGGGTTCGATAACCGCATTAGGGCAATTGTCTGAGTCGAAGGAGAAACATTTAAGGCTGAGAGTGAAACAGCTGATCTCTGTCAGCCTAGTTGGAGTGAGAATCAGACAGTCCTTGCTTCAGCCATACATATCCCAGACAGGGACGCAGGTCCCCTGGAAGGTGCAGCAGCTGGGAGCTGGAGTTTAGGTATTATGGAGAAATCCCCATGGTGAGGGCTACTGTTGACTGCAGAGAGATGGATCAAGGGGATATGAGGGAGGAGACTGTTGGGGGAAATGCCTGTGAAGGAAAGCCAGGCAGCGATGGAAGCAAGGCAATACTGCTGCATCATGCGTAGGGGGTGGGACCATCACCATAGCCTCTCTCTCCCCACCTGTAAGGATGGGCAACTGAACAATAGAAAGGCTGGCCCATCAAATGCCTGATGCACTGAACTACAGAGTAGGACTCCACCCAGGGTGCCCTTTTAAGTTCCTGATGCGTCAATCTACAGAGTAGGACCCCAGCCATGGGGGGCTGTTGTAGTTGTCAATTTTATTGGCACCATGAAATCTAATTAAGCTTCTGAGCTTTTTTATTTTCCTCAGTTACATTTTTTATTGTTGTCATAAACATCTTTCTCTACGTTGGGCTTTTGCAGTTCTGTGGAATTTTCTTTTCTTTTTTTTTCACTTTTTTTTAATTTTAATTTTTAAACCTATTATTATTATTTTTATTATATTTATTCCTTTGTTTCCTACTGGTCTTTTCCCCTTGCAATTAATCTTTAGTGTATATAAATCTTCTTTATCTACCTCTATTTAACTTTGCATATCTATTCTTTCCTTCTTTCCTTTCCTCTCAACATATTTATTAGTTTTATTTTCATTGCTTTATTCCCAATTGGCACCTTGCTTTAGTTTTGTTTTACACTTTGTGCTTTAGTTAATTTTGTTCCTAACTGGTAGAAGAATGTTTTGGTTTCCTTTGTTTGCTGGGTCAATCTATTGTACTTTATTTTTGTTGGACTATCTTGTTGTTGCTTGTGGGTGTATATGCGTATGTGTATATTCAGTCACACTTTTTTCTGCTGTTGTAAACCTCTGCCTCTAGGTTCGGCTTTTGCAGTTCTGTGGAGTTTTTCTTTTTTTTTTTCTTCTTTTTTTCTTTTTTTCATTTTTTTAGGTGCTCTTTTCTGTAATTTTAATTTATAAGCCTATTATATTTTATCTACATTTATTCCTTTGTTTGCTTTTCCTACTGTTCTTTCACCCTTGAAGGCATCTTCAAGGTATAGAAATCTTCTTCATCTACCTATATTTAATTTTGCATATCTATTCTTTCCTTTCTTCTCAACATATTTGTTAGTTTTGTTTTCATTGCTTTATTCCTCACCTGGCATCTTGTTTTAGTTTTGTTTTCCACTTTTTATTTTAGTTTTGTTCCTAACTCATAAATATAATTTTTTATTTCCTTTGTTCACCACGTCGATCTGCGTACTTTATTATTGTTGGACTGTTTTGACTTTGCTTATGGGTGTATATGTATATGCGTATATTCCATTATTTTAATTATTATTTAACTGATTTTGTAACTGCCATTTGTCTTGGGTTCATCTTTGGTTTCAGGTTTTGGGGTATTTGTTTTAACCCCACTTATTGCCATAACAAACCACTTGTGGAATCCTCATTCTTGAACGGAGATCAAGCCCTCAGTCTTTGGAGTGGGAGCCCTGATTCCAAGATCCTAGACTACCAGAAAATTATCCCTAGGAAGTATCAATTCGTGAGAATTCACACAAAGGAAACCACTTGGATACAAGACCTGGCATCACTCAACCACCAGTAGCACCTTGTGCAGAACGCCTCATCTAAACAACGAACAAAACAAACATACAAACCCAATCACCAGCATTAAGGATTACCACCTCACTCAGCCTTTTTAATCAGAGGAAAAACAAAAAAACTCAGCACATATCTCTCCCTATATGAAGCTTACACAAACCACTGGACCAAACTTAGGAGGGGAGAAATCAAAAGGAAGAAAGAATTCAGCCTTGAAGTCTGGGAAAATGAGACCTCAGACACAATAACTTAAAAAAAAAAAAGATAATGAAAAGGCATAGAAATACTACACAAATGAAGGAACAAACTAGAAACACAAAAGTCCAACTAAATGAAGAGGGAATAGGCAAACTATCTGAAAAAGAATTCAGAATAATGATAGTAAAAATGATCAGAAACCTTGAAAACAAAATGGAAAAATGCAAGAATCAATTAACAAAGACCTGGAAGAGTTAAAGAATAAGCATACAGAGACAAACAACACAATTACTGAAATTAAAAATACTCTAGAAGGAATCAATAGCAGAATATCCGAAGCAGAAGAAAGAATCAGTGAGCTGGAAGATAAAATGGTGTAAATGACTTCTGAAGAGCGGAATAAAGTAAAACGAATGAAAAGAACTGAGGATAGTCTCAGAAACCTCTGGAAGAATATCAAATGGACCAACATTCAACTTATAGGGGACACAGAAGAAGAAAAAAAAAAAAAGAAAGGGTATGAGAAAATTCTTGAAGTGATTGTAGTTGAAAATTTCCCCAACATGGAAAAGGAAAGTCAATCAAGTCCAAGAGGCACAAAGAGTCCCATACAGGATAAACACAAGGAGAAACATGCCAAGACACACACTAATCAAACTAACAAAGACTAAGCACAAAGAAAGAATATTAAAAGCAGCAAGGGAAAAACAACAAGTAACTACAAGGGAAACCCGATATGCTTAACAGCTGATCTTTCAGCAGAAACTCTGCAGGCCAGAAGGGAATGGCAGGATATATTTAAAGTACTGAAAGGGAAAAATCTACAACCAAGAGTACTGTACCCGGCAAGGATCTTATTCAAAATTGATGGAGAAATCAAAATCTTTTCAGACAAGCAAAAACTAAGAGAATTCAGTACCACCAAACAAGCTTTGCAGTAAATGTTAAAGGGACGTATGTAGTCATGAAAAAAAAGAGAAGAAAGAAGATCTTCAAAATCAACCCAAGCAATTAAGAAAATGGCAATAGGAATATAGATGTGTGTGTGTGTGTGTGTGTGTGTGTGTGTGTATACACACACACACATATATATAGAAATAACTACATTAAATGCAAATGGATTAAATTCTCCAGCCAAAAGACAAAGACTGCCTGAATGGATACAAAAGCAAGAACCATACATGTGCTGTCCGCAAGAAACCCAATTGAGACCTAAAGACGCATATAGACTGAAAGTGAGAGGATAGAAAAATAGATTCCATGAAAATGGGAAGCAAAAGAAAGCTGGAGTAGCAATTCTCATATCAGACGAAATAGACCTTAAAATAAAGAAGATTAAAAGAGATAAGGAAGGACATTATATAATGATCAAGTGATCAATTGAAGAAGAAGGCAAAACAACTGTAAATATATATGCACCCAACATAGGAGCTCCTCAATACATAAGACAAACAGTAACAGATATAAGGAAAAATTGACAGTAACACAAAAATAGTAGAAGACTTTAACACCCTACTCACACCAATGGACAGAATCAAAACAGAAAATTAAAAAGGAAAAACAAGTCTTACATTATACATTAGATGAGATGGATCTCACTGATATCATCAGGACGTCCCATCCAAATGCAGAAAAAATATACCTTATTCTCAAGTGCACATGGAACATTCTCCAGGATAGACCACATCTTAGGTAACAAATCAAACCTCAGTAAATTTAGGAGAACTGAAATCTTATCAAATATCTTCTCTGATCTCAATGCTATGAGATTAGATATAAATTACAAGAAACAAAAAACTGTAAGAAACACACTTGGAGATCAAACAACACATTTCTAAATAACTGACAGGTTACTGAAGAAATTAAAAGGGAAATCAAAAAATTTCTAGGAAAAAAAATGACAATGAAAACACAACAACTCAACACCTATGGGATGCAGCAAAAGCAGTTCTAAGAGGGAACTTTATAGAAATACAACCCTACCTCAAGAAACAAGAAAAACATTGAATAGACAACCTAAATTTACACCTAAAACGACTGGAAAAAGAAGAACAACAAAAAATTACTAGAAGGAAAGGAATCAAAAAGCTCTGAGAAGAAATAAATGAAAAAGAAATGAAAGAAACAATAGTAAAGAATAATAAAACTAAAAGCTGGTTCTGTGAGAAGATAAACAAAATTGACAAACCTTTAGCCAGACTCATCAAGAAAAAAAGAGAGAAGAATCAAATTAACAAAATTAGAAATGAAAAAGGAGAGGTTACAACAGACAATGCAGAAATACAAAGGATTATAAGAGACTATTATGAACAATTTATGGCAATAAAATGGATGGCCTGGAAGAAATGGACAGATTCTTAGATAAGTTCAATCCTCCAAGACTGAACCAAGAAGACATAGAAATTATGAACAACCCAATTACAAACACTGAAATTTAAGCTGTGATAAAAAATCTCCAAGAAAACAAAAGCCCAGGACCAGATGGCTTCACAGGAGAATTATATTAAACATTTACAGAAGAGCTAATGTCTATCTTTCTAAAACTCTTTCAAAAAATTGCAGAGGAAGGAACACTTCCAAACTCCTTCTATGAGGCCACCATCTCCCTGATACCAAAATCAGACAAAGATAACACATAAAAAAAGATAACTACAGGCTAATATCATTGATAAACATAGATGCAAAAATCCTCAACAAAATTTTAGCACACAGAATTCAGAAATACATCAAAAAGTTCATACACCATGATCAAGTTGGGTTTAATACAGGGATACAAGGATTCTTTAATCTACACATATCAATCAGTGTGAAATGCCACATTAACAAACTGAAAGATAAAAACCATATGATCATCTCAATAGATGCAGAAAAAGCTTTTGACAAAATTCAGCACCGATTTATGATTCAAATCCTTCTCAAAATGGGCATAGAAGAAACCTACCTCAACATAGTAAAGGCCGTATATGATAAACCTACAGCAAACATTATTCTGTGGTGAAAAAATGAAAGCAGTCCACCTAAGATCAGGAACAAGACAAGGGTGTCCACTTTCTCACTGTTAATCAACATAGTTTTGGAAGTCCTAGCTACGGTAATCAGAGAAGAAAAAGAAATAAAAGGAATCCAGATAAAAAAAGAAGCAAAGCTCTCACTGTTTGCAGATGAGAAGGTACTGTACATAGAAAACCTTTAAGATAGTACCAGAAATTTACTAGAGTTAAAAACAAGACCGGGAGCAGACTGTGGCTCAGATCATGAACTGCTTATTGCCAAATTCAGGTTTAATTGAAGAAAGTAGGGAAAACCACTAATCCATTCAGGTATGACCTAGATCAAATCCCTTATGAATATACAGTAGAAGTGACAAATAGATTTAAGGGACTAGATCTAATAGACAGAGTGCCTGATGAACTATGGACAGAGGTTCCTGACATTGTACAGGAGACAGGGATCAAGACCATCCCCATGGAAAAGAAATGCAGAAAAGCAAAATGGCTGTCTGAGGAGGTCTTACAGATAGCTGGGAAGAGAAGAGAAGCGAAAAGAAAAGGAGAAAAGGAAAGATATTTCCATCTGAATGCAGAGTTCCAAAGAATAGCAAGGAGAGATAAGAAAGCCTTCCTCAGCTATCAATGCAAAGAAATAGAGGAAAACAACAGATTGGGAAAGACTAGAGATCTCTTCAAGAAAATTAGAGATACCAAGGGAACATTTCACACAAAGATAGGCTCGATAAAGGACAGAAATGGTATGGACCTAAGAGAAGCAGAAGATATTAAGAAGAGATGGCAAGAATACACAGAAGAACTGTACAAAAAAGATCTTCACGACCCAGATAATCATGATTGTGTGATCACTCACCTAGAGCCAGACATCCTGGAATGTGAAGTCAAGTGGGCCTTAGAAAGCATCACTACGAACAAAGCTACTGGAGGTGATAGAACTCCAGTTGAGCTATTTCAAATCGTGAAAGATGATGCTGTGAAAGTGCTGCACTCAATATGCCAGCTAATTTGGAAAACTCAGCAGTGGCCAGAGGACTGGAAAAGGTCAGTTTTCGTTCCAATCCCAAAGAAAGGCAATGCGAAAGAATGCTCAAAGTACCGCACAATTGCACTCATCTCACATGCTACTAAAGTAATGCTCAAAATTCTCCAAGCCAGGCTTCAGCAATACATGAACTGTGAACTTCCAGATGTTCCAGCTGGTTTTAGAAAAGGCAGAGGAACCAGAGATCAAATTGCCAACATCCGCTGGATAATCGAAAAAGCAAGAGAGTTCCAGAAAAACATCTATTTCTGCTTTATTGACTATGCCAAAGCCTTTGACTGTGTGGATCACAATAAACTTTGGAAAATTGTGAAAGAGATGGGAATACCAGACCATCTGACCTGTCTCTTGAGAAACCTGTATGCAGGTCAGGAAGCAACAGTTAGAACCGGACATGGAACAACAGACTGGTTCCAAATAGGAAAAGGAGTACGTCAAGGCTGTACATTGTCACCCTGCTTATTTAACTTATATGCAGAGTACATCATGAGAAATGCTGGGCTGGAAGAAACACAAGCTGGAATCAATATTGCAGGGAGAAATATCAATAACCTCAGATATGCAGATGACACTACCCTTATGGCAGAAAGTGAAGAAGAACAAAAGAGCCTCCTGATGAAAGTGAAAGAGGAGAGTGAAAAAGTTGGCTTAAAGCTCAACGTTCAGAAAACTAAGATCATGGCATCTGGTCCCATCATTTCATGGGAAATAGATGGGGAAACAGTGCAAACATTGTCAGACTTTATTTTTTTGGGCTCCAAGATCACTGCTGATGGTGATTGCAGCCATGAAATTAAAAGACACTTACTCCTTGGAAGGAAGGTTATGGCCAACCTAGATAGCATATTTAAAAGCAGAGACATTATTTTGCCAACAAAAGTCCATCTAGTCAAGGCTATGGTTTTTCCAGTGGTCATGTATGGATGTAAGAATTGGACAGTGAAGAAAGCTGAGCGCTCCATAATTGATGCTTTTGAACTATGGTGTTGGAGAAGACTCTTGAGAGTCCCTTGGACTGCAACGAGATCCACCCAGTCCATCGTAAAGGAAATCAGTCCTGAATATTCATTGGAAGGACTGATGTTGAAGCTGAAACTCCAATACTTTGGCCACCTCATGCAAAGAGTGGACTCATTGGAAAAGACCCTAATGCTGGGTAGGATTGGGGGCAGGAGGAGAAGGGGACGACAGAGGATGAGATGGCTGGATGGCATCACTGACTCAATGGACATGGGTTTGGGTGGACTCCGGGAGTTGGTGATGGACAGGGAGGCCTGGTGTGCTGTGATTCATGGGGTCCAAGGAGTCGGACACGACTGAGCGACTGAACTGAACTGAATAAGTAAATTTATCAAAGTTGCAGGATGCACAATCAATACACAGAAATCACTTGCATTTCTGTATACTAACAATGAAAAATCAGAAAGATAAATTAGGGAATCAATCCCATTCACCATTATAACAAAAATAGTTAAATATCTGGGAATAAATTTACCTAAGGAGACAAAAGAACTATACACAGAAAATTGTAAGACACTAATGAAAGAAATCAAAGATGACATAAACAGATGGAGAGATATTCCATGTTCCTGGATGGAAAGAATCAATATTGTGAAAATGACTATGCTACCAAACACAATCTGTAGATTCAGTGTGATTCCTATCAAATTACCAAGGATGTTTTTCACAGAATTAGAACAAAATATTTCACAATTAATGTGAAAACACAAAAGACCCCGCATGGCCAAAGTAGTCTTGAGAAAGGAGAATGCAACTGGAGTAATCAACCTCTCTGACTTCAGATTACACTACAAAACTACGTCATCAAGATAGTATAGGAAAGAACGAAAAGAGGTGAAATCGCTCAGTCGTGTCCTACTCTTTGTGACCACATGGACTGCAGTCTACCTGGCTCCTCTGTCCATGGGATTCTCCAGGCAACAATACTTGAGTGGGTTGCCATTTCATTCTTCAGGGGATCTTCCCAACCCAGGGATTGAACCCAGGTCACCCACATTGCAGGCAGACAATTTACCCTCTTGGCCACCAAGACAGTATGGTCCTAGCACAAAAACAGAAATATAGTCCAATGGAGCAAGATAAAAATCCCAGAAAAAAACCATGCACCTATGGGTACTTTATTTTTGAGAAAGGAAGCAAGAATATACAATGGGGCAAAGACAGTCTCTTCAATAAATGGTGCTGGGAAAACTGGACAGCTACAGGTAAAAGAGTGAAATTAGAATACTTCCTAACACCATACACAAAGATAAACTCAAAATGGATTAAAGACCTAAATGTAAGACCAGAAACTATAAAACTCTTAGAGGAAAACATAGGCCAGCAAGATCCTCTATGACCCACCTCCTAGGGTCATGGAAATAAAACAAAAATAAACAATTGGGACCTGATTAAACTTAAAAGCTTTTGCACAGCAAAGGAAACTATAACGAAAAGACAACCCTCAGAATGGAAGAAAATAAAAGCAAATGAAACAACTGACAAAGGATTTATTTCCAAAATATATCAGCAGCTCATACAACTCAATACCAGAAAAACAAACCACCCAATCAAAAAGTGGGAAAAGACGTAAACAGACATTTCTCCAAAGAAGACATACAGATGGCTTACAAACACATGAAAAGATGTTCAGCATCGCTCATTATTAAAGAAATGCAAATCAAAACTGCAATGAGATATAATGTCACACTGGTCAGAACGGCCATCATCAAAGGTCTACACACAATAAATGCTGGAGACGGTGTGGAGAAAAGGGAATGCTCTTTCATGATACAGCTATGGAAGATGGTATGGCAATTCCTTGAAAAACAGAATAAAACCACCATATGTCCCACCAATCCCACTCCTAGGCATATAACCTGAGGAAACCAAAATTGGAAAATACACATGTATCCCATTGTTCATTTTAGCACTATTTACAATAGCTAGAACATGGTAGTAACCTAGATGCCCATCAATAGATGAATGGATAAAGTTGTAGTACATATATACAATGGAATATTACTCAGCCATAAAAAGGGATGCATTTGAGTCAGTTCTAGTGAGGTGGATGAACCTAGAACTTATTATACAGAGTGAAACAAGTCAGAAAGAGAAAGATGTATATCATATTCTAACACATATATATGGAATCTAGAAAAATGGTACTGAAGAATATATTTATGGAGATTAAGCCAGTCAATCCTAAAGGAAATTATTTCTGAATATTCATTGGAAGGACTGATGCTGAAGCTGAAGCTCCAATACTTTGGCCACTTGATGGGAAGAGTCAACTCATTAGAAAAACCCCTGATGCTAGGAAAGATTGAAGGTAGGAGGAGAAGGGGTCAGCAGAGGATGAGATGGTTGGATGGCATCACTGACTCAATGGACATGAGTTTGAGCAACCTCTGGGAGTTGGTGATGGACAGGGATTCCTGGTGTGCTGCAGTTCATAGGTTTGCAAAGAGTCAGACGTGACTGAAGTGAACTGAACTCAATAGAGTGTACATTACAGAACACAAATCATCTACAGAGAAATTGGCAGTAGCATCAGGCAGAAGATCATTGGTCATTCCAAGCTTCTGTGCACTTTGCCTGTGTGCTCAGTCACTCAGTTGTGTCCAATTCTGTGATCTCATAAACTGTAGCTAGCCAGGCTATCTGTCCATGGGCTTATCCCAGCATGAATACTGGTATGGGTTTCCATTTCCTTCTCCAGGGGATCTTCCCATCCTAGGGATAGAACCTGTGTCGTCTGTGGCTCCTGCTTTGGCAGGTGGATAATTTACCACTAGCCATCTGCATCATGTTTATTGACATGTAATTGACTAAAGCAATTCACATGCATTTAACATTATAAAGAAATAGCAGTATTCTCATGTGTCCAAAAGTAGATGCGATCTTGATAAAATGCACATTATGTATATCATAACTGAAAGGCAAAATGAGAAAACACTATGTAACATATGAATTATACTTCTTCTTTTACAATGCATATTTTCATACAAAGTCAGAAATAACATACTTAATTGTAAATCTACTAAATACTTTTTAGTCAATATTCCCCCTGAATTCTAAATAGTTAACATTTCAGCTTTATGTTTCTTGAAATTTCACTCCTTGAGTCGGTCTGGAAAAATCCCTTCTCATGAATTTCAACCTACTACTTTCTCTTCCTTCAATCCTTTGTGTGAAAAATACCATCTTGCCTCACACGCAACTTCTCATTTTGTCCTCTTCAATACGTATTGACTCCAGTTCCAACCTCTAGAACAGAGCTTTCTCTGGTGGTTGGAGAGCATTTTGCCACTTGCATATAGGCCAAAAGTGGAAGGAAATTAATATCCCTTGGGAGAAGCCCTCTTCTATAAATTGTCTAACTGTTTATAAACATCATTTTCTAACAATGAAGGTAACACCAGGGAACATGTTTTACACATAAGGGATACCAACATATGCCAGTCGGATCAAACCTTAGTTTTTCATTGGAAATTGGATCTAGTAATTTAGAGGTAATTTACCAGGTAATATATCCTGCTTGGTAGTATTTGGTTCCCTGTTTCACTTTCTCCTCACCATCAATATTTTCTAAAGTCCCCTTCAAAATAAACCTGTTGAATCTGAATCGTCGCCTCAATATCTGTTTCTCAAGGAACCCAAACTAAAGTGCAACCTTGAAAGTTACTGTTCTCCAAACTAGTTTTTCCTTCATTCCCATACCCTGTGTACAGCATTAGCATCCAAGCAGTTGTTGTTGTCAGTCACTAAGTCATGTCCAACTCTGCCACCCTATGAACTGCAGTACACCAGGCTTCCCTGTTCTTCACTATCTCCCTGAGTTTGTTCAAGTTCATGTCCGTTAATGCCATCTAACCATGTCAGTGATGCCATCCAACCATCTCATCTTGTTGCCCCCTTCTCCTCCTACCTTTAATCTTTACCAGCATCAATCTTTTCCAGTGAGTCAGCTTTTCCTATCAGGAGGCCAAAATATTGGAGTTTCAGCTTCAGCATCAGTCCTTCCAATGAATATTTAGGATTGGTTTCCTTTAGGATTGACTGGTTTGATCTCCTTTCCATTCAAGGGACTCCCAAAATTCTTTTCCAGCATCACAATTCAAAAGCATTAATCTTTGGCACTCAACCTTCCTTATGGTCCAACTCTCACATGCTTATAGGATTACTGGAAAAAACTTAGTTTTGACTTACAGAGCATTGTCAGCAAAGCAGTTATCAAGATAGAAACCTAGCTATCATCAATTATATCTCTCTTTCTCTCCCTTTCTCCCACATAAACCTCATAAAAATCTATGCCTACAATCAATGACTATTGCCATATGATTAGATCATGTCAAATCAACTTTGACTCAGATTACCAAATCAGCTTTTGTCCCTTTTATCAATTTTTTCCCTTTAATTGTTGTTCTCCACAAAGCAACTTAAATAATCTCATTGAAATGTAAAGTTAAATATGTTACCAAAATATCATTTTTTCCATTGCTTTCAGGAAAATTAAAACTCCTAAAACCTTTATTATATCCTAGCTCTAATGTATCATTTAAATCTCACTTTATCACACTCATTCTTTGTATTATGTGTTTCAATGTTACTGAACTAATAGAGGCTAAGTAATTTTTGGAACAGCAAATTTAAACTTGTGGAAGAAAAGATAATTGCAAATGTTAAGCCTGGTGAAACTGGACCAATAATGAATTGATAATAATAAGGAACAACTGTGTCGAGAAAATAAAAAGAAATAATTTAGAGCCATAGGAAGGACTATTTATTTGTAAATGTGGATATATATGATGGTAAGTATTTATAATGTATAATCATTGATTTACTATAGAGATTATCTGAAAAATTATCTTCAGCAAACATTGACTATATGATGTGAATGGAAAACAAAATTGACTTACTGAAAAATGAAAGTGGGTACAAATTGTTTTGCCCTTATATGCATGAAAATTATGATGATTGTGTTATTCTCACAATACAAACTATATTCCCTGAGAATATATATATTGGATATACTTATAATACTATTTAGCAAAAGCAGTGTGATCTATTACTTTTCTGTTTTATTAATTATATGGACATTTTAAACATACTATCAATAATTATATTAGCTTAGTAAGTTACAAATTAAGACATATCCTTGTATGACTTTATAGCTCTTTTGTGGCTGGTGAGGTGAGAAGAGAATGTAGTTCTATAAGAGAAGAAAAGTGCAAATGGAGATAGTGTATACCCAGTGCTGTGAAATTTGTTTTTTTTCTTCATATGAAAGGGTATGTTCCTTCATAGATGTTGTGCATTTTATGTATCAACAGTTTCTATTAATGAAACATATGATTAGAAGATATATCTCTTGATAAATTCTATCTCCAGAAAATAGTAATAATTTTCCAGGAAAATTGATAGGAAAAACATGTGGAAATGTAAAAGAAACACCATGCAGAAATGATTGTGGAGGGAAGACTGTGAAGGAAAAAATGTCATGTTTGATTAACATTTTGTGGATCATATCCTTTGAGATAATAATATTAATATTTACATTTATTTATCAATTATTGCACTCATTTGCTAAAGTTAGTAACCTTTTAGAATTTTAAATAGCTCAGCTGGAATTTCATCATCTCCACTACCTTGGTTCATAATAATGTTTCCTAAGGACTACTTGACTTCACACTCCAGGATGTCTGGCTCTAGGTGAGAGATCACACCATCGTGGTTGTCCGGGTCATAAATACCTTTCTTATAGAGTTCTTCTGTGGATTCTTGTTACCAATTTTTAATCTCTTTTGCTTCTGTTAGGTCCTTACCATTTCTGTTCTTTATTGTGTCCATCTTTGTATGAAATGTTCCCTTCGGTTCACTTCAGTTGCTCAGTCGTGTCCAACTCTTTGCGACCCCATGGATGGCAGCACCCCAGGCTTCTCCGTTCATCAGCAACTCCCGTAGCTTACTCAAACTCATGTTGATCGAGTCAGTGATGCCATCCAACCATTTCATCCTCTGTTGTGGACTTCTCCTGCATTCAACTTATCTCAGCATCAGGGTCTTTTCCAAGGAGTCAGTTTTTTGCATCAGATGACCAAAGTATTGGAGTTTCAGCTTCAGCATCAGTCCTTCCAATGAATATTCAGGACTGACTTCCTTTAGGACGGACTGGTTGGATCTCCTTGTAGTCTAAGGGACTCTCAAGAGTCTTCTCCAGTACCACAGTTCAAAACCATCAGTTCTTTGGCACTCAGCTTTCTTTATAGTTCAGCTCTCACATCCGTGCATGACTACTGAAAAAACCAAAGCTCTGACTAGACGGACCTTTGTTGGCAAAGTAATGTCTCTGCTTTTTGGTATCTCTACTTGAAGGGTTCTATAGTCTTTCCCATTATATTGTTTTCCTCTATTTCTTTGTATTGTTCACTTAAGAAGGTTTTCTTATCTCTCCTTGCTGTTCTCAGTTCTGTATGTTTCTTTTTCTGCTTTGCCTTTTGCTTCTCTTTTCTCAGCTATTTATAAGGCCTCCTCAGGCAACCATTTTTCTTTCTTGCATTTCTTTTCCTTGGGGATGGTTTTGGTCACTGCCTCTTGTACAATGTTAAGAAACACAGTCCATAATTCTTCAGACTATCAGATCAAATCCCTTGAATTTATTTGTCAGTTCCACTGTATAATTAAAAGGGATTTGATTTAGGCTTTACCTGAATGGCCTTGTCGTTTTCCCTTCTTTCTTCAATTTAAGTCTGAATTTTGCAATAAGAAGCTCATGATCTCAGTCACAGTCAGCTCCAGATTTGTTTTTGATGACTGCATAGAGCTCCATTTTCAGCTGCAAAGAATATAATCAATCCGATTTTTGTTTTGACCTTTTGGTGATGTCCATGTGTAGTCATCCCTTGTGCTCTTGGAAGAAGCTGTTTGCTATGACCAATGTGTTCTCTTCACAAAACTCTATTAGCTGTTGTCCTGTTTCATTTTGTATTCCAAGGCCAAACTTGCCTGTTCCTCCAGGTATCTCTTGACTTCCTATTTTTGTATTCCAATCCCTGTGATGAAGATGACATCTTTTTTTGTTGTTGTTTGTTTTGGTTTGGTTTTTTGGTGTTTGCTCTAGAAGGTCTTGTAAGTTTTCATAGAACTGGTCAACTTCAGCTTCTTTGGTGTTAGTGGTTGGGGCATAGAGTTGGATTACTGTGATGTTGAATGGTTTCCCTTGGCAACAAATCAAGATCATTCTGCAGTTTTTGAGATTGTACCCAAATACTGCATTTCAGATTATTTTGTTGACTGTGAGAGTTACTCCATTTCTTCTAAAGGATTCTTGCCCATGATAGTAGACATAATGGGTCATCTGAATTAAATTTACCTATTCCCTTCCATTTTAGTTCACTGATTCCTAAAATGTCAAGGTTCAGTCTTCCTGTCACCTGTTTGACCACATCCAATTCACCTTGGGCTTCCCTTGTGTCTCAGCTGGTAAAGAATCCACCCACAATGTAGAAGACCTGGGTTTGATCCCTGGGTTGGGAAGATCCCCTGGAGAAGGGAAAGGCTACCCACTCCAGTATTCTGGCCTGAAGAATTCCATGGACTGTATAGTCCAGGGGGTCACAAAGAGTCGGACACAACTGAGCAACTTTCACTTTCAATTCACTTTGACTCATGGACCTAATATTTCAGGTTCCTATGCAATCTTGTTTTGTATAGCATAGGACTTTATTTTTGCTACAAGAAACATCCATAACTGGGTGTCATTTCTGCTTTGGCTCAGTGTTTTCATTCTTTCTGAAACTTTTTCCACTTTGCCCCAGTAGCGTATTGGATACCTACAGATTGAGGTCTGGGGTAGGTTCATCTTTCAGTTTCATATTTTGTCTCCTTTTCATACTATTCATGGGATTCTCAAAGCAAGAATGTGGAAGTGGTTTGCCCTTCCCTTCTCCCGTGGACCACATTTTGTCAGAACTCTTCACTGTGACCCATCCTTTGTGGTTGGCCCTGAACGACATGGCCCATAGTTTCATTGTGCTACACAAGGCTATTATCCATGTGATCATTTTATTATAGACTAGACAACAAAACTATAAATGTGGAAGAAAAATTGCTTAGGAGTCAAGTAAACATCAGATATGCAAATAGAAAATTATAAAACCCTATGAAAATTGTTATTATTTAATTTGTTATGCAAGATAGAGTGAGAATCTGAGGTATGGATTGCATACAAAGATGTCAAGCTGGTAAGTAAATTAATTTAAAAAATATGAATTCATTGAAAGCTATTGGAATAGCAGTAAAGGAAAGTTGGCAAGCCATTTCCTTAGAATTATATGGATAAACAATGGACTTAGTGCCTTTTTTTTTCTTTGTTTTTACTTCTATTAGTTTGTGTCATACACATTTACTTTAGTGATAAATATATTTTAAATCGGCAAATATAGTATTGGCTCAATCATTTAAAATGATAGATTAACATATTAAAAATGAATCAAATGACAATACATCATTAATATAAATTCAATCAAAGGAGCAATATGAATGAATTTGAGGACAGAGATGGAAGACTAACATTCACACCAAAGAAACTCACTATTATTATCAAGTTGCATAGGAAAGGGTGAACTTTTAGTTTTTAATCTCTTACTGGTTACTTTACTCTGCATATGTTTGTATTCGTTTGTGTCTTTCATTTTTGCTCATGATTTCCTCTTCACTCTATAAAAATTCTTGTTTTTACCTTTATATTATTGATCTAAATCTAAGTATCAAAGGTGAATTCCTATTCAAAGCTCTTGGGAAAAAAAATCATATGAGAGAAAAGATAAGTCGACTGAGTAATACTTTGCTTTCTCTTAAAATTTTATTATCAGACATAAAAATAAACATTCAATTAAAAAGTAAGCCATGAAGTAAAATAGACAGTGCAATTATTTCCACAAATATATATAAACAGCATTATAAGATGAAATACGTAAATCTTGCTGTTACATGAGGATAAAATGGAAAAATAAGCCACTTTTTTAAAAAGCTACAATAATTGTATTATAGACTTATAACTAGGAGACTTAACATATATCACCTATGTTTCTGTATTTAGAAGTAAATAAAAATAGTGGAAACAGTTGTTAGCATGAGTAATAAATGGTAAGTTATGCCTTATTTTCTACTCAGCTTTTTTTTTATATATATATTTTTCAAGACTTTCAAAATTCCGTACTTGATAGTCCACATTGTTTTCAGTCCTGCCACACTGGTCTCCCCTTTTTAATGATCTGAAAAAGATGGCTAACATTTTGAAACTCACACATCTTTTGATGATGGTCCCTAAAGACAACCAAAGGTAGAAGAGAAGAAATGTTACATTTGACTCTGGCCAGAGCTCCAGTAAAGAGCTCCATCTGATCAATACAGACCCTATTAATTCTGATCCTAGCCTGATAACTGTTGCTCTGCTCTCTCCCCAGAGTTAAATTACTTTGAAATAGCACAAAAACTACTCAGAAGGGTTAGTCAGGAACCACACAAAATGTTTTCTTCCTAACAGTCCAGCTAACACTGAGTTACACACAAGGAAAGGATGAGAATATGGTTTTACAGTGTATATTTCATACTATAGGCACTCCCTAAAGTGCTTTATAATGAAGGTAAATATCAGTCTGGGTAATTGTGAAACTGTTAGGTGAGTACTCTATGAGAGTTGGCCTTAGGATATTAGAGCCTTTATTGTTGATAGGTAGAATGTTGGCTAGGACCACAAAGACATTCTTTATACTCTTCTGGAAAGATGCTCAATTTTCTTTTTTTTTTTTTTTTCCATTTCAACTGGAAAGGTCACAAACTCAGTCCAAAGCTCAGTTTTTTAAATAATAAAAATATATTAAGTGCCTGCAACGGGCCAGTTAAACACAGGACCTACAAATACAAATTTAAAAAAAATGGTTACTGCCCTCCAGGTATTCACCATATGGTCAGTTTGGCTGCTACATAAGCATAGAGTTGTAATCAGTTGTGAAACTGAGAGACTCAATATAATAGAGAATAAATATAAAAGCTGATGGTGTGCTATTAACAAAGTTGCAGAGGAGACATGAAGCTGGAATTTGAGTTTCAAATGTTTGTCAAATTTGTCCACCGGGTTTACCAAAATTGAAGAGACATATTAAAAAAGGCTAAGGACTCAAAATGTAAAAGGTATACATTTCATGGCACACACAAGAAAACTGCCATTGATTCATTCAATGTGGCTGCATATTTGGATGAGAAAACTAAAAATAATTTAGGCAATGTTAAGGGAATTATCTTTTTAATTTCTTTAAGAATAAATATGAAAAGTTAAAAGATTTGAAGCAGAAAAATGACAGTTATATCTGATATTTTTGAGTGAAAAATTCTAGTAGCAATATGATGAATGGATTGAAAAGAAGCACAAGTAAAATCAGAGTGCCTAAAACCATCCTGTTGAGATTCTTGAGAAATAAGAGTTTGTTAAAGAGAATAGAATGGCTGATGAAAGACAAGACATGTGAGGGAAGCGTTAGACACAGAATATATGTAACAAACTGTCATAATTTTATATCTCACATATGTGGAATATTTTCCTTAAGCAAGGGAATAGCTTAAAAAATAATGCTTTTAGGATAGGAAAGGCAAAGCTAGGAATAGATTTGGGGAAATAGAGTAGGATTGGCCATTTTGAAGTGGTGATTTTGCAGGACATTCATATGGCATTTTACTCTGCTTTACTTACATTCTGTCTAAACTCATTTACTGGAGGTAAGAGAAAAGTCAAGAACAGAGATGAAACTTCAGAAGTTATAAATACAGATAGGAATGAATTTTGCAGGAGTAGATGAAATTCCCTTTCAACAGGA